>NC_066313.1:65293609-66723285 GCF_022539315.1 Serinus canaria | reverse complement strand
TTTGTATTTTTTAAAAATTGCAAATTTCTAAGAGTTAATTAGAAAATCAAGAAGAGATATGGACTAGAAGGTTGCTTTCTGACAGATGGTATATTTACAGAAGACAGCAAATAAAATGGAAATAGTCCTTAAAATGTGGTTGAGATTATTTGGCATAAGGAATTAAGTGATTTATCAGGGAATAATACATTCCTTCTACAGTCACAGTCTTTCACAAATGGAATACAGGGAAGACTTGTCTTGAGATGAAATTCTTGGACTTGGCATATTTAGGCAAATTTGTTGTTGATTTTAATGCAGCTGCTTGTGTTTTTAAGCTAAGTGAGGGCTGGCCTTGAGGATTTGCCACAGTACCTGTAAATGCCTGGATAGAGGAATATGGGAAAAGAGCTTCATAGCAGCATAATCACTGCAGCTTGATGTGACAAGGGAGCAGGTCATGCTGCTGAGGAGAGTCTGAATCTTCTTTGACTCTGTGGTATAAGTTCATAGTTTTATAACGTACTTCTGGAGAGCATGGGATTTTTCCAGACACCTTCACTGTCATGGAAAAATTAAAACTTTTCATTATTTATGTTAACATGTTCAAACATACATCTGTATGAAGAAATCAGACTTTTGGGTCACACATGGGGGCATGGAGTAAGCTGTTTTTTCAGGAGGCAGTTCTTCCTTTATAAACTCAGCTCTTCAACTCTGATGGTTTTGGTTTCTATTTTAGCTACAGATGCTACAGGTGCATGTATTAGGCATGTGAATCTCTTCATAATCCAGCAATTTAGGGAGGTAAAAATGTGCACTGGAAATAGAAATTATTTAGTTTTCCACTGAAAATTCCTTATAATTTTTTCTACTAGGACATGGTTACCTGCAGAATGTGTGGAGCTTGGCCTGAGGCACATTAATCAGTATAGGAACATTACATCTCCATATATGCACTTCTTAGGCCATATATAGAGAGAAAAAAGATAGGATTTTTTTAGTATAAGACAACCATCTTACATCTGCATTCTCAAATGAGAGACAGGAGCACAAGGAGGATTAAAGCTATCATGGAAAGGACAGTGGCTCATACAGGGAAAGAGATCATGAGCAGCTTGCATAAAGCAGCAATTATACCTCTATGTGACACAGGCTAGACTTTATGCAGACAAGTGAACTGGATTTTGTTCCTCCCTGTTTATAGACCTCTGAGAATTTACAGTATGAATCAAGGTGCACTTGCATTTAGCAGAATTTCTTCACACCCAAGTAAGTGTAATGTCAGTCAGATACTGTTATGTGTAAAGGTATAAAATCATAAAATGACGAATCTATTGCTTTTTCATTTACTTTTTCATTCTTAAGGACTATTTTCAGAAATTCACAGGTAATTAGTTGCTTTTTATTAATCCCTCTTTAATCTTTATGTATCTATCACTGCTGTTAAATTTAAAAAAAAAGATGCAAAACAATTTCAACTGAAATACAGCAAATTGATCACCTGGATTCATTAAAAACACTCACATATTCTGTGGCTGTGCTTATACAAGAGATCAAAGTAAGTCATCATCACTGTTCCTGCCACAGCCTTAAAATCAGTAAGGAGCATGGAGTACCATGAAGGGCAAATCTTCAAGCATCTACACCACTATTTTTATTTCAGAACTGAGAGCCATCATTGACCTTTACCTTTGTCTGTTTTACCCAGCAGTATTTTTACCTGTTAGTACCAAGCTGATCACAACATGGCATTAGTATATTCTGGGCTGAGAGGACACGCCTCTCAGATCAGATGTGATGCTGCTTTCCCAGGTACTTAAGAACCACAAAGTCACACAAAGTAAAACCCTTGCAGGAAGGAAGGCAAGGAGTGGAGAAGTGGAGAATGTTGATTAGAGTAATGCTATTTAGGCTGACAAATTTCTTATTCCTACTGAAAACAAGACCTCACAAGGTCTGTAGTTGCTGCCATTTAATTTATCCACTGGGATCCACAGACAAATTTCTATTCCCCTTGTGTTAATTTTAATCTGTGGAAGTGCTACAGTGAAAGGATAAGGTGTTGTGAGATGAGTCCACACATTGAGCCTCAGCTATGGAAAGGATGGGAACCATGATGCCCTTGAGCACCAGTTCTACACAGTAGCATGTATAAACAGAATTTCTCAAGCTGGGCAAAAAATGTGCTGGTCTTCAGTTTAGAGGCATTAACCATGATCCTTTTTTCTCTTCTGTATAAATTGAAATTTTCTTCAAATATGCAGTTTTGCATTTTATTTTAAAAGACAACTTACATTTTTGTTTTGTATTTGTGCAGCTTAGCCTTTAGGAAAAAAACAAATCTTTTCTTCAACATGCCCATCATGATCTAAGAGCTATGAGAGTGCTCAATACAGAAACTCAGGACCAACCCATTTTATTTAGAAATTCAAAAATAGAAAAATAGAAAAATCTGGTTTTTGGTTTCATCCTAGCTTCTCGGGGAGTAATATAGTGACAAATGTAAAAAGATTTTTGTGAAAAACCTTTTTACTCCAATAATGATTAGCCAAATAGAATAGGTATTCACTACTTCATAAAAAGCCATCTCCAAAGGTATTTTTGTTTCTAACAAAGGATTAAGGTGTGTCCATGTGCATTCCATTAGATTTCTCATAGGGCAGCAAGACTATGTTAAGGGTAAAATGGCAATCATCTTGCTGTCTCAGCCTTCTGGAGGGCCACCACTGGGCTTCAGTAAATTGCTGTCTATCAAGAAAAAGGGATGTACTAAACCCTGACAAAGAGGGAGGAAGAAGATATACATATACATAAGCAAATCTGACAATAGAGCAGAGCTATGTTACGAGCACAAGGCCAGCGAAACACAGTGATTTCATCCAGCTGGAAATCATGTCTGTTCCAATATGTATTCACTGCAGCAAATGTGGCTTAGTAAAACTTTTATTCTGTAAGGAGACCTTCATAAATGCAGGACTTCTGCATTTTACTTGAACTACCACATAAGCATGTGTTGTTGAGACATAACTTTAAATAGCTTGTGAAGACATCCCTGTGAATTCAAAATTACTGTACTTGCAGAAAAAGCAACAATATCCGTCTGTAAATCCTTTAATCATAAGCATTAAAGAATAGTTCTTCAGAGAATCACAGGCTGCTGACTAAAGTTTACATTTTCTTGAGCTGCTTTTGGTGCTGCTAGCTATTTTTCTCATACACATGATGATAATATGGAGTGACACTTGCACCTGTTGTCACCATCTTATGGTAATTAGCATAGTGCCCTAAGTAGTAGCAGGGCCATCACATCCAAACATAAGCCATTAACATATTGCAGCTGTCATCAGTAGGGAAAGCTAATGGAGTTAGTGGATTTGCACACTACTGCATACCTTGGCTCAGCTAGCATAACTCTCCATATTGGGGTCATTGGGGATAGGAAAAAGAAATGTGGGATGTAGCCAGTCAGGAGTGAAAGAATACATTTTACTGCAGGTTTACTTTCATGTATTATGCATGTCCTTCAAGGTCACTGCATGATCATTTATAAGATTTTAATGAGATATCAAAGTGGAATGGATGGAATGTAATTAATGTGATCATACAGAGAAGATACAGGTATAAAATAGCATGCATGAGGCAGTCAACAAAAAGTGAGAGCAGTGAGGAAAAAAGGACTCTTTGGCCAGATTTCAGCCTGTAAAACAATTTTTCTACCCTACTTTCAGACACTTAACATCCTGCCAAACAGTTTTCTTCAGCTAACAGTGAAACAATGGAGGGAATTAGAGAAAATGCATTCTGCCACTGGTCTTTGAATATGGGCTATCTGCACTTTCCTTCTTTGAGGGAAAATGGGGGACTTGTAGCTAAAAGTATGCTAGTCCTACAGTAACACGAATTTTGTGGGAATTATATATTCTATTCTATTCCAATTTTTATATTTTGATTCCTCTTGCTGACAGAGTCACTGGACTAAACTGAAAATTCAAGATATAAAGGTGCATATTTTTAAGTACTTCTCTCGAACAGTTTTTATATAAGTGACTGAGAAGATACAGGGACTTAAAAAAATATCCACAACTTTCTTCAGTAGGGAAAGCAGTAAGTAGAGTTCCTCAGATTCTTTTCCTAAGATTACTGGCTGTCCCCAGCCTGCTTCTGTTCCCACCTTCTTCTTGCCAAACAAATGTTTTTGGATAAAATTCAATTCTATAGATACTCTCTTTTTATTTTCTTTGTTTGGTTTTTTTTTTTTCCCTTTGTTTCTATTGTTGCTGTTGTTGTTGTGTTTTGTTGTTTGTTTTGAGTTTTGCGGGGCTTTTAAGGGGGAAGGTTGAGTTTGGGAATTTTTGAGGGGAAGGGGAAGAGGAGTGCAAATCACTGGTGCTGGCTGTGAGTGCTGCCCCCATCAGAGTTTGGGGCTCTGGCAGTCCTCACTGTGTGTGCTGGGGCAGGGCTGGTGCTCCTGCATGGGAGCTGACATGAATCTGGTGAGCAGGGGGCAGGAGGGACCATCTTGGCAGCACAAAAGGCAATCCTGTCTAGGTAACTGAATTAGAGACTAACCCTGCCTCCCTAGCTCATCCCACCCTGGCCTTTGGTAAACCACACAAACCAACATTTTCAGATGTGGGTGAGTAGTTACATACTTAAATATTTATGTGGAAGCAGACACCCAAGCTGGAAAATACTTGCCTTCTCTTATACCAACAAAAATTCTATTCATCCTTCTTTGTTTTGTTATGCATCCTGCATGTTGTCTTTTTCTAGAAGGTTCTTTCTACAAATAGAGTTTGGAAAACTCTGCTTTACGCCTGAGGTGATTGCAAGGATTCTCTCAGGATTCACTCTCTCAGCAGGACATGGAGCCCTAAATGTGACATTTGTTGTTTAATTCCTGACCCCAAACCCTGAATGCTCCATTGGAAACTCAGAACATTTTCAATTTTTGTTCCTAGAGTTTACATGCTAAGCCATTTGAAAATACAAATGTATGTAAAAATCTTCAGTGCACATAAAATGCTCAGTGTAATATTCAGTTTTGAATGCAGCAGATATTTTATTTATGCTTAATTTTTTTAAAATTAATCTATTTTAAAGGCCTTTTATAATTAAAAAAATTTTAAATTGTTCTTTATTCTCAGCAAAATAAAGCAAATTAATTTCCCCCATCCTCACAAAATAATTAAAATCAAGAAAGAAATATTAACTTTAAAAAGAAATAAGAATGTGAACTGAAGCAAATAAAAGGGTATTATAAAAACAAGGTTATTTCAGAGATTTACTAATAAATCAGGTATATTTGCTAAGTCATTTTTAATAATTGCTTGACTGAACTTTCAAGCAGGTATATATGGCAGGTTTGTCATTAGTTAGTGGGAGTGTGTGCTTTTTAAAACTGTGTTATTTGCAAGGCAAGCAGCTGTCCAATCTGACCTTCAAAGACCTTTTCCTGAGAAGAACTGCTGGATATAAGTGGAGAGGGTCACAAAGAATTAGAAACAAGGAATAGGAGCTCCTGATAGGCATTCTGGGGGAAAATTATGCACAGAACAAAAGCTAAGTGTTTATCTTTAATGCGGGTTCTTTGTTTTCTCATTTTCTGCTTCTCTTCCATCTGCTTTCCTTTCCCACCCTTCTCTCAGCACTGCTACCTGTTCTTAACCTGCATCTAATCTTTCTTTCTCTCCCCACCACATAATATATTGCCATATTGCCACTGAAACATCTGTCCAGAGCCACAACTCGGCTAGAGGTAAAGGAAGAGAAGAGAAAGTGAGTAGTAGCTCTCTCCTTAGTGAAGGAACTGTTTGTATGTGTGGAAGACCATTTCAGCCCTTGACAAAGTCCATGTAAAAATGTTTACAGAGCCTTGGAAAACTCATTTCACACAAGACAGACATTTAGTGTAATTCCCAAAGTAAAATGCATTTTTCCAGCAGCCGTTGGTGGTTCCAGCAGCTCCCTAAGCTGTGACTCCCTCCAGCGGTTGGTTTACCATAGTTTACAAAGCCAGGTTCACAAACATGGGGGTTTTTCCACAAAACTGGCTATGGCAGAGGCTAGGCAAACAATGCTGCCAGGAAAATGCCAAACGGAGGCAGGAGACAAATACAAGAAAACCCCTTCATTTTTAATATCTGTGGTCACAGAGGACTAGAAATGAGCACCCATCTCGTGATGCTCCACTGAGCACAGAGCCTTGGTCAGGTACTGGGAAAGAGGCCAGCCTGACATCCTTCTGCTGCTGCCAAAATCTCGTGGTGTCACCCTGCATGAGGACACACCCCATGTCCTCATTTTGAAGTTACCTTGCTTTTTTCCTACAGGACTTCATATTACTCACCTGAAAAGTCTGTCTGGTGAAAAATAATGCAGAAAGAGGACAAGGGTAATTTTCAAAGTGGACGCATGGCACAAATTAAAGACATGACAAAAACCTTCCAGTTTCTATATAAACAAATGAGATTTTAAAGAGATAGTCTTTTTCAGAAAGTCGATATCAGGCTTAGAAAAATCAAACCATTTAAAATTCATGAATTTTGCCATCTTCCTATTTATAAAAGGTTAAGTTACCCTAAGCTATGAAAGAAAAACACCCTCTGAAGACCTGGGAAGGCAGTAAACACTCGTGGCAAACGACAGGAATTGATCCTGCTTTTCTGTGCCTGTCATGTCTCTAAATTTTATTTCCACCATTTCGAGGGTTCCATGATAAGAGGGGCTGGGATGGGAAAAAAGGATTGAGCTGATGCAAGACTATGGCCTGAGGGCTATGGTACCTGGGTCTCTGACATTTTCTCAATTAGTAGGTCTCCCTGCCTGACTGTGAGATGTGCATCTAACTGGGGACTTAGACTGTTGCAAGGTATTGATTAGCCATAATGTGAAGTCAAATCTGAATAAAAAAAGCATTGTGATCAAAAGCCTTTCATTGGAGACAGCATGCCCTCCAAGTCAAGGGTCTGCAGAATCTGATGAGCTCTGTTTCCTTTTTGTCTGAGAGAGATTTCCATGGTTTACTCATAAAGGCTCTCTTGATAGGAATGTCCAGTGGGCCCTCTGTCAGAAAACCTGATGTCTCAAATTTGACAGGTGCTTGTTAGTTTTTCATCCCAGATCACTCAACATGCACACAAAACTAGAAGAGACGATGGCTAATAATGCTACATTTCAAGTTGACTGCCTTGTCATTTTTGCTGGAAAATTCACTGATTCGATCACTAACATTAAATTGTCTGCATTAAAGGAAAACAAAGCATAGCCAGCCATGAAATGTATTGGTTTTCCAGCTGCTAGAAGTTACACAGCTCAATACAATTCATTGCATTGCCTTGTTTGATAGGAACAGTTTATGCAAATCACATGCAAAACAAAATAAATTGCTGTTCTATGGAAATAAACTCAACAGAAAACCCCAAAGCAAGAAAATTGAGAGAAACATTTTAATCCATCTTTTCTTGGAAATTAGTTTTCTTCTCACTAAAACTGTTTTCAAATGAGGAAATGATCCTCCGTACCTTGACTTACATAAACAATGAACTTTCAAACACTTCTAGTCCACTGGGATGTCATATCAATCTGGATTTGTGCTCCATTGTAGTTCCATCCCTTGTGAATTTTTGTTGGGGTTGGTTTCTCTAAAAGCTCAAGGACTACTTGATGAAGGTACTTATTTTTATGGATTACTCAGATAAAAAATTTCAAGCCAAAGGTTTAGGCCAACAAAATTGATACATGTTGGTAATAATATCTCTGTTATAATAATTGTTATAATAATTGTTATAACTTTTGTCTACTCTCCTGTAGTTTGCAATCCAAATCCCAGGGCACAGCAGCAGCTGTGTGATGATGGTGGACTGTGGGACTCGAGTGATGAAGAGCTCCTTTCAATCTTGGTGTAAGAGGACATTGGAAACAAAAAAAAACCAAAACAGGTAAATGTTTTCACTGGATAAAATGCTGCTATGACCATTCTTAGATATCCTAGAGTCAATTTGTGAAATGAGTTTTACACTCATCCTATGAATGTTCTTATAAATGGATCTTGTGAATGTTACTTTATACTCAAACAGACTTCTCTTGTACTTGCAACATTTCCTAATTCAAAGGAAATACTTGTCCATTATACTGGGGAAAAACAACCAAGAGCAATAAACCTCAATTCTCCTTCCCCACCTCCCTTCTCAGCACTGATAGTACCTTGCTAAGGTCTCAGGCAGGCTTTCTGTACTCAGAAAAAGAGAGAGAGAGGGTGTGTTATGATTTATGGTGTCCAGATGCAAAGGGGCATCAACACAAGGACCTTGCAATGGTGTCAGGATGAAAACCCTGTGAGGTATCCAAGCCAAGGCCCTGCTTCAAGGTGATTCACACCATCACCTTCAACATCAGCCAGCGGGGTCACAACAACCCCATGCAGCACTGCAGGCTTTGGGGCAAAGTGGGTGGAAAACTGCCTGGTGGAAAAGGACCAGGGGGTGCTGGTCAACAGGACACGAGCCAGCGTGTGCCCAGGTGGCCAAGAAGGCCAGTGGCATCCTGGCCTGTGCAAGGAATAGTGTGGTCAGCAGGATTATGGCAGTGATTGTGCCCCTGTACTCAGCACTGGAGAGGCTGTCATTCAAATCCTTGTTCAGTTCTCAGCCCCTCAGTGCAGGAAGGACATTGAGGGGCTGGAGAGTGTCCAGAGAAAAGAAATGGAGCTGGTGAAGGGTCTGCAGCACAAACCCAATGAGGAGGAGCTGAGGGAACTGGGGGAGTGCTCTCTGAAAGGAATCTCATGGGAGACCTTAACACAATCTACAACTACCTGAAAGGAGGTTGTAGCAAAGTGGGGGTCAGTCTTTTCTGCCAGGTAACAAGTGCAAGGATGTGATGAAACGGCTTCAAGTTGCCCCATGGGAGGTTGAAGTGGATATTAGTTAAAATCTCTTCATGGAAAGGGTTATCAAGCACTGGAATAGGCTGCCTAGAGAAGCGGTGGAATCATCATCCTTGGAGTGTTCAAAAGGTGTTTGGATGTGGTACTTAGGGACATGGTTTAGTGGTGAACACAGCAAGGCCAGGGTAGCAGTTGGACTTGATGATATTAGAGGTCTTTTCCAACTAAAATTATTATATGATTCCATGAAATGTCTCTCCCTCAATAGTGTTTTCCATCAGGAAGACTGAAGCTGGGGTGGGTATTTTCCATCTATTCCATCCATTTCCATCCATATATTCCAACAAAAGGCAAAAGCATGAGTGACTTCTCCAGGCCTTCAGCCCCAATTGCCCACAGCACTCTACTTCCAGCCCTTCCCAGCACAGCTCAAGGTTGTGAAAGCATAATGGATCCCAAAATATTTCTTGCTGCAAAGTATTCGTTGTGGTAAATGTCGACTATAGCAATAAGGCACCAAAGGCTGTGCATTAGCAAGCTATTAGTGCATGCTGAGAGTGCTCTGGTTGCCTTCTAATGCACACTGCAATGGCCATTACGGAGTATGACTCATTATTTTTACATTTATTTCACATTTTTAAAAATCGTTTTCAAAACACTTTTGCACAATTTCAGGACAAGTGTTTTTTCACAAGGAAAAAATGGTCCTTATGAACACAATGTGAAGAGAAAATTGTAGGAAGAGACTGTCTTCACTGCTTCTGAGTAAACCTTCTTTCTTACCCCACTCCCATTTAGTGTGGTTTTTTGACTAGCATAGATCGATCTCTCTCCTCACAGAGTCATCCTTCTGCCCTTCCAGGTTCAGTTTATTACTTTGAAGCCATTTTATTTGATTAAAAATAGCACTTTAGCAGGCACGTGACATTAGGTTCCTATGCTTCATATGTCTCCCATGCTTTTGGAGGAAAATTCAAAATGTCCGTAAAAGTAATACGTTGATCCTGGAAAGCATTGTATGTCTTCAAAGGTGGAAGATATCATATGGTCTTTCCTTGAGCCTCTAATTTCTGCTTCTGCTTCATAATTGTTTTTGTTTCTATCCCATCCCCATAAAAAACCTGAAATTTTTGTTTGTCTGCATTTGCTTTTTGGGCATGGAATTAAACTGGGTGACAGCCATGCACAAAAGGTGGTATAGGTGCAGGCAGTTTGCAATTATGACTGTTAAGCCTGCTAAGAAAAATAAGGTTATGACCAATTAGGTTAGGATTAATTCTGCCTAATTTTAAACACCTGAGTTGTTTAAATTATGACTGTAATTGCTCTAGGCTGCCTAAGTAGTAAAGTGAAGGTTAGATGCCTCCCAAATATGTTTCATCCAACCTAAGGGCTAAACCATCTTCTTTTACTGACAAGACTTTACATTACAGTGCTTCTAATTTTATCAGCTATGTGATATGAGCAATCTGACTTGGGATGAATCTGGGCCCTTTTTTTTCCAAGTTCTGCTACACTATTTAATGGTTTGGTGTCTACAGTGTGAATATATATTCTTAAGACATCAGCTGTCTTCATAACACTGGAATGTCAAAATAATGGTGTATTTTACTGTTGATATCTGAATAAGATACTATGGGGTCCTTTGTGAAAATGCCCTGGAGAAAGGATGTTTAAAGAATAGATTGGAAAAAATATAGAAACTTACAAGGTATTTGGCAGGGGAGCATGTAAAGATCACAATTCTTTGCAAAACAATTGTGCATGAGAGTGGGAGAAAGTAGTACTGAAGTGCTGAAGCCAATTTTTGAAAAATAAGATAGCTTAAATATATATGGAATCAGACGCTCTGCTACTGAACAAAACTGACACTGAAGGAATATTCAATGTTATGTTACAGCCTCTGAAAACATAGCAAATGTCAGAAATTCCTCTTTTAAAGAGCCCTCACTCTTGTTCAGTAACTTCAACTGTCAGAGAGTGGAGCTGTATCAAAAAGGGTTTCACAGAATCAAAAGGTTTGTTTCTTAGCAACTCTGTCAACAAATTTAAATTGCTGCATATCATGGCTGTTCCATAATCATTTGCATGCAAGATTTGTAAACACAGGTTTTTATTGTGCATCTTGTTGTCGTGGCTGGTAGGGAGGCAAAAGGGGACAAATTCTCCAAAGCAGGGACAATGCTGCTACCAAGACAGAACATGCAAGACTAAGTAAAAGGTTCTGTGTTTCTTGCTTGACCAGAATCTTTTCTAGTTTGTTTTGCTCAGGAAGTACAAACTGCAGAGGCAGCAAACCAAGGGCAGATATAGTAAAGCCATAGTCACAATGTCAAAAGACTAAATAGTGCTTTTGTGATAAAAGATACTGAGGATGACATTTTGGTCCTTGTTTACAGAGTAATCACGAGGCCCACCACCACTGTAGACAGACATGTGTACCACCTAGCTTTAACTAAATTTGTATAATGCTTTGTTGTACCAGTAATGTTAGAGCTCAGGTGATATGTGACTTGATTGCTGGGCAGTCACCTGGGATTAGGTTGGAGGAAATGTTTTGCAGCCTGAGCTCCAGGCTGTTCTAGTGTCTCTGCTGTTCTAGGGGCTTCAAATCTTTCCAGATGGGAGTCAATGAACTGCAGTCATGCCTGCCTCTGGAATGCGAGGCTGATGCACCTTTGACCCTGTTTGTTTTCTGCTAATGCCACCAAAGATTGTGGTTAGGAAGTGATGAATAGAGTCCATTTTAATTTTTATGCTATTTCAATTTTATTTATTATTTGCTGAGTGCCTATAATGTGCATGCTACTAGAGAACACACTTTATTTAATGTCATGCATTTTAGATCCACTTTCTATAACTGGCTAAACAGGTATAATGTATGTAAGCTTGTAAGTCTATATGTGCTCAGTATGATGTAAGAGACTAAGAGAGTACTCACACTCTATAGGTTTACATTTTCAATCTTAATGAATTCATGTTATTCCACACATCTAATGGCTCATATACAAAATCTCAGCTCATTTCACATAATATCTCTGTTACAGGCATAGTGTTATTTATTTGTATTACAGTAATCCCAGAGGCTCCAGCTAAAAATAAAAAAAAAGCACTATGAAAAATTGGATCAAGAGACAGCCCTAAAGAATTTGCAGTTTATAAAAATAAGAGATAGGGAACATAGGCACAACCTGTCAGGGTGACATACCCAAGTTCATTGTCCAGGCATATGATGGAGACCAGATATGGTGTTGATTCCTCATCTCTGACCAGTGGGCAAGGAAGCCCAACTCAAAGTCAGTTGGAGTGGCCTATCTCCCTAATTCACATAGCTGTGTTCTGAGATGAGCCTCCATTTCTCTGTAGACCCTAAAATTCTCCTTGCTGCACCTTTGTACATCCAAAACATCTATTACATGACAAGAATGCTGGGTGGTGGGCTAGGACATGCCTACCTGCCAAATGATTCACAGGGAGGTGTGTGTTTTGGGTACCTCTCAGCAGTATTTGCAGCTCCTGGATGTAGGAGTAAAGAATGTGAGGACCCAAAGGTTTCCAGGACAATCTATGCAATTTTGTCCAGCCCATATGTTAGATAATGTTTTCTCTATATTTGTTTGTTTGATGTATCATTACTCCTTTCTTGATCTCCCTTACCCTTGCAGATTCCTGCACTCACTGCCTCTGAAATAGATAACTCATGGTAGCATCAAAGTAGGCCAAATCCCAAAGCTAAACAGAACCTAGACCTGTTTCATTAAACAAACCTTAGTGAGGAAAGTCTGAAATTCTGAAGAAGCCTCAAATTCAGATATACATCAGTCTTCAAATTTATATTCTCCATGGGTGTCACAGCTAAGAATCAACAGATGTGATGGTCCAGAAAGACATGATTGTGCCTGTTTTTTAGCCTGACCTTACACGACTCCACCTGATAGGAAAACTTTCCCACTGCCCCTTTTTAAAGGAGAAGAAGAAATACAACAACACCCAGTGCGTGCTATTGATCAGGTGAGAGATTACAGGAAAATCTGAAAACAGAGCTGTTCAACAGATGACAAAATCCATTTTCTGGCTACTGAAGAATACAGTGAAAGTCATAGTTCTACTAATCAGAATAAAAAAAGAACAAATTTAATTCAAATAAAACAGTCAAAACAAAAAGATGGTCCTTCCAAGCAGTTGCTAGTTAGATATGATGGGAGAAAGTTAATATTTAACAGAGCTGGGCACTACCACAATTCAGTGCAGTTGTTTTTCAACACCAGTATCTAACTTTGGCTCAGGTCACAAATGAAAAGACTTCTGCTGCATTCCTGTCTAATTCCCAAGATCACCTATACAGTTTGGAACAGCAAACAGTCCCTTCTCAGAATATGACTACGTCAAGATTCCAGCCCTGCCAGGGACTGAATCACTGAGAAGGAAAAAAAAGCTGTCAAAACTCAACATCTGCCAGGATCAGTCCAGAAAGGACAAGAAAAGCTGGGCTTAAATGAAGGATGTATACAGGACTCTACCAGAAATTTTGCACAATACAGTCTTGAGTCCTTGTAGAAAGAGTTATAAGTGTTAAATTTTTATCTTCAGGAGCACTTAAATAACAGCAGTTTTTTTCAAATCCTGAACCAAGTTGACAGTTGAGTGCCCAGTCACGGATGTGACAACTGTTCACAATGAAAGAATATCAGATGTAATGAATTTCATGCCACTTACTGTCCTTGTGGTAATCTACTGAAAATGGCTTAACCCTATTCTTTGTTTTATGGCTTAACAGCCTAGAAAACAACAAAGCAACTCTTATTGTTGATTGCTATCTAATTATTATGTGGGGAATTTGTTAAGATGTACTTCAGGGAATGGTGCTGACCTAATTCCCATGACAGCTGCATGACTAAAAACCAAGAAAGAAATAGATGTCAAAGTGAGAGGACAAACATGCTACGTGCTGCAGCTCTGGGTGTACACACAAGACTGTCTGTGCTGCTTCTCAGAAGCACCTCAAGAATTCCAGGAAGGAATAGGTGTCACACCAACACAGACAAACGTGTCCTGTTCCACCAGAGTAGCAATGTTGATTGATTTTCTGATGATGCTTATTGATTTTCTGATGATGCCTGTGAACCTCAATGTTACAACAGAGGAACACAAACAATTGCCCATCTTCCGGGTATGATGAATAACAGAGCTTCATAACTTTGGGAGGATGCTATCAAAGGCTCTTCTTGAAAAGGAGCTAAACTCTGGCTATTACAGGGCTGACATTAACAGATGCTTAAAAAAGTCTTCCAAATAGCATTTGATAAATTACATGTTTCCAGAATCAGTTATTCTCTTTAATACTACCGCTTTCTATATTGACAAATTCTGTCTTCTGCTGCACTCAAATTTTGATGTAAGCCTAACAGCTGTAAAAGGCTGACATCTCTCAAAATGTTCATTGACTTTGTGGTCTGTCCTCAGACTGGACCCAGCCAGGGTGAGGAAGTGTCATATCCACAAAGCTCCAAGCTGCACTCCTATTCTCAAAAGCACTGTATTTCCCCAAAACTGATCTTCACAGCACTGTTAGTTCATAATCTGTGCCACTTTTCATTCTTTTCATAAATGTGTGGATTCATATGCAAGAAATTATCATTATGATTATCCCATCCAATCTTGTGTCTAGCATGTACAAAAAGTTTCTTTTAAAATATTCCACTTTGCAATAGAGACAAATCTCCAGGGGAAAAGAAAAATAAAAGGAATATTAATTAAAAATTGCTAGCAATTACAAAAAAAAAGAAAAAAAAAAAAGCTACCACCCACCTCAAGAAATTGCTGCAGCGGTTAGTTTGGTCAGTATCAGAGATCTTTGTATTCTATATATGATGCTTTTTCCCCACAGGATTTTTATTCCTTGGTTAAAAGTCATAAGAACCTTCATTATCAAAGTTCTGGTTTCCATATAAGCTCTTTTTGTCTGAGATCATGGTAGATCAGGCCTTTCTAAATATAGCTTTAGCTCCATAGTTCTTTCATTGTAGCAGGTTCTTTACAGATTCTTGATTTTATTTTCTAAATCTTTTTAATTTTCCTAAAACCCCTTTTGAGATATATATACAGCATTTCAATAGCAATAAATATGCTTTCAAGTAAATGCAAGCAAAAGTGGTTTAATCTCTCCAACTGCTACTTGAGATAGATCTCTTTATACCAACAACAACAGTTGCCCTTTTGGTGAACAGCAGCACTGAACACTGATTCCCTTTCTTTGATATCTCACCCTTCTTCCAGAGTTACAGCTTCAAAGGGTTTTCCTGTCTTGTGATATGACCTGCAGTCTAAATTTTAAAGCACAATATATGCAGCTGTATCTGCAATACTTATTCCTGTTTGCATGAGTCCTTATTACTTGTGGCTCCACAGCTCTTTGGATATCTTTGGAACAGCTGCTTCTGCACCCGGCGTGTGTCGTGGGTGCTTGTGATGGTGCGTGCCCGTGCAATCTGCTCACTGACTCTCTCTGAGTTTCTTACAAACTGCAAAACACTATGTGCAGGTAGGCATTTACTTCAGGAATTTGTTCCTTCTTTGCATCATCCTTATTTTAAAAACTTCTTTTGTGGGGTTGAAGAAACCTTTGCAGCCCCACTTCTAAGGAAGGCTTTGATCAATAGAATGATGACTTCCCTTGTCACAGGCAGCACATAAGTCACCTATTCCTCCCAAAAATGCAGTGTGTGTATATGCCAGAATAAATTCAGAACTGTCTTTGCTTGTACCCTGAGAATCAAGACTTATTTTGATGAAGACACAATTTTTCCAACCAGGACAAATGATTTCTTCAAGTTCAAACTGGGGTTCTGTTTAGCCTTCGGTCTGGCATGGGTTTCCACATAATTCTTTGTCAAAACTCAAAAATTCTTATTTTTCTTTCATTTTAAACAAGGCCTTTTTTTCCATTTGAACTGCATTTTTTGTTTCATCCTAAGAAATAACAGCAAATTAGACAGCTTGTTTGTTTTGTTTTGTTTTGTTTTTTGTGGGTGATCAAAATGATAAGAATGGCTTTGGATCTGGAAATGGGGCTATAAATCATAATTCTTCTCTTTCTAGTTCATTTTAGCTCCAACATCCTTGTCTTTCTGGAGTTATTGTCTGTCTTATTCATGTGAAGACCAGATGTGTGGATCCTGATGTCTCTTACACTTGAATCATCTGTATTTGCAATTGCAAGTGTCACATAAACACCATCTCCTGTTTGAAGGCTTCTCATTTCAAGCTTTCTTGACTTCCACACTCAAGACAGAGGAATGCTGTACCATCTGCAAGCCTTGGGCACTTTGCCAGTAAAACTGCTGTCTGAAATAATTTCCAGCTTCACATTGAATTTTTCATGGAAATACGAGCTCTGCTTAGGTGCCTCCTAATATGCAGTACTAAAAGACTATAACCAAACTCTGGAATGTAAGCCATGCACATGAAGCTGTTGTTCTGAACATGGAACTTATTTTGCTAGTCATCACCCATGAGATGCTCGAGAGTATTGCTGATTTATGACATTGTTTTGGTTTGGCACTGCCTGGTTTTAGATAGCAGAGGGGACACAGGGGTAACTTCTGTGAGAAGCTGCTGGAAGTTTCCACCATATCCAGCAGAGCCACTCCCTGATGGCTCTGAAGATGAACGTGCTGCTGGCCAAAGCTGGGCCAGTTAGAGAGGTTGGTAATGCCTCTGTGATAACAGATTTTTTAAGGACAAAATCAGAACAAAGGAGGGCACTCCAGAGAGGAGGAGATGAGAACATGTGAGGGAAAACAACCTGGAGACACCGAGGTCAGTGGGGAAGGAGAGGCAGGAGGTGCTCCAGGCACTGGAGCTGAGGTTCCTCTGCAGGCTGTGGTGGGAACAGGGTGAAGCAGCTGTACCCTACAGACCCTGGGTCCATGGGGAATGCAGGGATCCACCTGCAGCCCGTGGGAGAGTGCTCATGCCAGAGCAGGTGGATGCCTGGAGGAGGCTGTGATCCTGTGGGAGATCTGGTGGGGAGAGGAGGCCCCTGCTTCCAGGCTGGAGCAGCCTGTACTTGGAGGACTGCACCCTGCGGAAGAGAGGCTTATGCCACAGCAGTTTTGGGAGGGCTGTCTGCCTGTGGGAGGGCTCATGTTGCAGCAGGTGCTGTAGGACTGCTGCTCTTGAGAGTGGACCCACACCAGAGAAATTCACAGAGAACTGTCTCCTGTGGGAGGGACTCCACGGTCTCACAGTGCAAGGACTCCTCTCCCAGGGCAGCAGGAGAAAACCTTGGGTGATGAGCTGACCAAAATCACAAGCTCTTTCCCCCTATGCTGTCAGTGGGGAGGAGGGAGGGGTCGGGGTAAAAAGGTGTTTTTAAGGGCTGATTTTACTTCTCATTATCCTCCTCTGACTCTGTTAGTAATAAATTCACTTAGTACCTATAAGCTGAGCTTCTTTTGCCCTTGGAGTGTTTTCTCCTGGTCCTTATCTCAACTCATGAAGCGTTTGTTAATTTTTTTTCTCCTCTACCCAGCTGTGGCAGAGGAGGGTGAGCAAGCAACTCTCATGGGTGCCTGGCTTTGTGCCAGTGCCAAACCACAAGTATCATCCATTTCTACTGGATATCTGGAGTGAGGCTTATCTGTGTGATGGACCATGAGGACATCAAACTCCCATTTGATTTGGGCTGTCAGTGGACTGAACCCTTGACTGGCTTTTCTGACACCATTTTGCAATTTCCTCTAACACAATGGTGTTATGGGAATTTAAATACTGACTACATAAAGTTTCTCACATTATTTTTACTTCAGACCATAAACACCTACTCATCTTGACAAATAATGTTAGATATTTTGCTGAAATAAAGTTTTGATCAAGTAACAAGCATGTGGGGCAAATGCTTAAATCTTTTCTCCCAGCTCTGTCCTCCCTCCTCACTAAGTTGCTGATCAGATTCAGGAGCCAATGTGACTGAAATTCACTACACTGACTGTAATAATCACCTCTCAAGGACCAAGAATGGCAGCACAATCACAATAATAACAAATTAATATGTGGGAATAAGTGCTCTTTACTTTTATTTCTGTTATAGCCACCTATGAACTTTCTGCTGTTTCTGTCATTGCCACCAACCTTGCAATACACTTCCAGATCTCTACCAGCAGGATGTTTCACACTGCAGAGCACTTCCCATTTTCAAACACAATAAATCCACTCATTATTACTAAATAAATCAGCAAATTAAATAAATCAGATGAAGTACTAAGATTCTCCTATGGCTATCTGCTTTGTTGGGGCTGACATAAACTCTGTATTGACTTTATTAATGAATCCACCTCCAGCCACAAATTTGTATGCAAACTGTCATGGGAACTCTGGCATTAACCACATTTTCCTGCACTTCATACTGTTATGGTCTACAGCTGCTACAATACTTGCAGGAAAGTATTACATGGAAGTATCTGCCACCCAAATGCTTCAGTGCCTGAGCTGCAAACCTCTGTCCCTTCCAAGCAGCCCTAAACCAGCCAAAACTCAGTTGTAAATGCGAGGTATACAAAGGAAACATAGCAATGAAACAGGTAACTTGGCCAATAGCTTCATCAGAACCTGCATCACCCATGCAGCTTATCACAGGTTAGTGCTGCATTCTCCTTGGATCACGTGACATTTACCTGGTCTTGTGGAAAGTGCCTTTGCCCATAGCAGGGGTGTTGGAATAGATGATCTTTAAGATCCTTTCCAACCAAAAAATTCTATGTCTCTAGGACAGTAGGGAAATGTGTTACCAGCCCCTTTGCCCTGCATAGTGGAGCTTATCTGCTGGGACCATTTTAACTCTTTCTGTCTCTACATGGCCTGACAGTGCTTTTGCCTTCCCTTGTGTGGGAAAGGTTTTTCTGCAGCTTGATACAAGACTTCAGACAAACAAACAAGGGAATATGCTACAGATATGCAAGGGGAGTCCCACCCAAAACTAGTTTGCAACATTGGTTCTGAGAGTAATTTACAGATTGGACTAAAGTACCAACTGGACAGATGTCTCATAATTTTTCTGACTTCTGGCTTGTTTGTTCCACTTTTTCCAGCAAGATTCCTTCTTACTTTATTTACATTTTTAAAGCAGTATCTGCACAATACTCTGATGAAACCTAAGTAATTATTGTTTCCTTTAATAATAACAATAATCAACATAAATAGCAATTAATATATACCCTCTGGATGAGAAAAATAAATGTTTATCAACAGGATGAGGAAAGCCTGATGAATAATCTTTACTCCTACATCACTGATGAAGACAAGCATATCACTGTTGTTTATCTTTCATCCAGTGATAAAACACTGAAAGGTCTGTTTGTTATGAGGAATATCAAACATACATTTCTGATAGTATCTGGAACCACTGGTAATATCTGTTGTCCACAGCAGATATTGAACACAGGCATTTAATCCCCCCCAAGCCTTTCTTAACAGATGCTGTTAGTGTGGGCTCTCATGGCCCTGCAGTAATCATATTCGTCGTAATTGACCCACGCTCTTAGCTACAGCAAAAGGAAAAGTCCTCAGATTTACCTTAGCTATTACTTAAATTTACACACTAAACACTGTGAAATGTTTTTTTTTTTCCAGATAGATGATTTTACCAAAAAGAAAGAAACATAAGAATCTCTAATATTCAAGTGTCTACTGCCCATTTTCTTAATCTTCCTGAATTGTTTGAGCTTATGATACTAATAGAAGCCTGCCAAGTCTTTGGATTTATTGCTCTAAATTGGTGGAGTCATTGTCATTATTAGACCAGTTGCTAGTCAATACTTAAAAGCATTCATTAGCTGCAAATGACAGAAATGCTCGTACACTATGGATTTTTTTATTGTTGTCCAGAATGCATGCTTCCTATTGAGGGGAATAATGAGAGACAGATTAAGTGAGAGGTCAGGAAGGATTTTACTGATAAAGAGAACTATGTGGTAGGAATCCCTATGTTATTCCAAATGTTATTCCCTATGTTATTCTTTTCTCATTTTCCTCATTTTTTGCTATGCATGCAAATTTGAAGACAACAGGAGTATTAGTAGTTTGTGTGGGTAACTGGTGCATCTGCCCTTGACAAGAGCCTGCCTGTTGTAATTTGAAATGAATTGATTTCAGTGAAATATGTGAGTAGTAACTGCTTTTCTGCTCTTGGTTGGCCTGTTTTATTTGTAGTACAAGATTCATGAGCTACTCCTTGGTTCTGATATCCCTCAGGCTTGGGCCTTTTCTCAGCTATGGATATTTGCTCTGATTCAGCATGTTAAGAGCTAAGGTACTGGGCTAGGTCTTCCCCTTGTATAGCTCCTGCCTAGGAGCTGGACACCTAAATCCTTTAGGTTCCTTTGGAAGCCTCAGCTGCAGTTCCTTCCAACAGGAATAACAAAGCAGACAGACTTGTCAAAGGAACTGGAACCTAGCAGCTTTTGTTTTCAATGGGAGCTGCAGAGTATTGAGCCTCTAGGAAAATCTTTCTGTTCATTTTGCCTTCTAACTGGGAGCTGAGTTTTTCAGAAATGCTGGCCAACAACTACTACAAAAAGACAACATCCTAGAATGACAGGTACTTTGACAGTGCACAAAAGTGAAACAAAAACTGCTGAATTCATTCTCTATCTAGAGGTAACTGCATTCAAAGTGCTCTTCACCAGTTAAAGATATGTTCCGTTTTTCCACTCAACATATTGACTGCTCTTCTTTCTGCTTTAGTCTTAATTAAAAAATTGAAAGGCTCAGAAGAACGCTTCTTCCAATACAACATTAATGTCATGACACAATAACCAAAATAATTATAGTCTGGAATATAATTTTCTTTTTAAGCAGTCTGAGTCTCCTAGAGAAGGACCTGCTTAAGTTGGATCTTCAAAGGCCAATTTATTGCCACCAAAATAACAGTAGATATTAAAAACAAAACAAACTAAACCCCCCAAAACAGCAGCCTAAAGGAACCTAAGCTTATTAGTGAAACATTAAGTTTAAAAGATCTACGCAATTTCCAGAGATCTTATAATTAACAAAGGAAACATTTGGAATGCACTGTATTATCTGATTGTTAAAACTGTCATAATTCCATTAACAACTTTAAAAAGAAAATCATTAGAGAAGATATTGTCTCCTTGAAAATTTTCCTCCTTAATTAGCCTGGTTTTAACTCCTCTTTTGATAAAAGGCTTTTGCTTGCTATTTGATAACTGACAAATAAGAAGGTTGTTCTGAAAATGTCTTCTTTTGCATACAGTCAGCCATAAGCACCTGGGCTGTGGAATTTTTTCCCTATAACTTGGACATTAATCCATTGAGTCTCTCCTTTTGTGAGCAGTTTTAACTTATGCAGACAGTGCTATTGACTTCAAGAGGTATGGGTGGGCAGACCAATTCTTAAAAAGAGCTGGATTAAAAAATATTAATTTTAAAGCATGGATACATGGTCAGCTTTGGATAAATGATTCTAACTGCATAAAGTAAAGGAAAAATGGTAAGGGAAAATGCCCACAACTCTTATTCAGCAAAAGCTCCTGTTTAAATAATTAAAACAGATTGTGCCCAATGTATAAATTTCTCTACAAGACCCTTTTTTTCCATGGAGAGTTGAAGTTTTGTTGAATCTCCTATTTCTAACTCTGAAGTCAATTTGTAGGAGGTGGTGTGTAAAAGCACTTTAGTAGGGAAAAGCAGCAATCTCGATGCATCAAAGTTAGGTGGCAGCGGGGTTATCACTCCGTGAAAATCACATAAACATTCCACATATGAAATATTATTCATCAGGGCAAAACCCTCCAAGGGTTTCAAAGATGACAATGGTGTCATGAAACCCTTTTTTGAAAGAGGAAAAATTTATTCCACTGCTAAGATTGATTCTGTCGCCATGTAGCAGGCAGTGTGACGAGGCAGAGAATGAACATAATTGAGAAGAGAATTAGCAAACCTTAAATATCTGCTGCTGCAATATCATTACCCATAAACTTGCCCTTTTTCCACCCTCTTTTCCCCAAAGACTGACATCCCATAACTGCAGTGAAAAAGAATGTGTTCTTTCGAACAGCTAAATCAACAAGGTCTCACATGAGCAGTGGTGAGTGGTGTGGTTGAATGATTTCATGAAAAACTAATCAAGTATTCATCATTGAGATCAAACACTTCCCAAGTAATTATTATCAAAACCAATTTGATAAGACCTGAAGAAGTGGCATTGCTGGTCTAATCAGAAGTAGAACAGAAATAGTTCTCTCAGCTTTTATAATGTTCAGGTATGAAAGCACAAAAATGTAATTGTATTTTATAATTAAAGATAAGAAAGCTGTCATACTGTAATCAATTATTTCAGATCAATCATAATTTTATTTCTTCTGGTTATTTTATAAGAACACTCATTTACAAATTGACTTTTTCATATATATATGTAATGTAATATGTGGAACAGAAATGCATTAGAAACTATCTAGTTTAAAGCTATTTCATTTAAAAAAGAAAGGATAATGTGACTATAATGACTAACAGAACTGCTAAGTCCATATTTGCATTTTTTCTGCATAATAGTGATTTCTTTTTATATTAAAATTTAAATACAGAATATTTTTGAAAATTAAAGTTATATTTGCAGTCTCAGCAAGCTTCTATTTTTAAGGCGTCTTTACTGATTAAATTCTCAAGGATAATGTACAAATTTTAGGAATTTAAAAGTATTTTACATGTGTTTCAAACAACCAAAGTAGAAATTGCAATACCCCAGTCAATTTCCAGGAATGTATTTATCTGGTCATTATTTTCAAGCAAGAGCCAAAACACATTTGAGATGGCATGATACATCATAGTGCCATTACCCTGGTGGATTTTGACAATATAAAATTTCAAACGGATGATATGGGGAAAAAAATCCCCATCCTAACAGGCTGATTCACTTAATAATGCCGGGCTGGAATCTCTATGCCACTTGCATAAATCTTAATTGACCCTAATTTTAATGGCTTTATTAGTTTTAGTTCTAAGAATATTTGATTTCTCAGAAATATTTTCCCATGCAGATTACTGAGTCATATCTGGGTGACAAAAGTTCCTAGAAAAGTGGCCTTTCTTCAGAGTCTCATTTCTTGGATAAGTATCTTAAAAACTCATTTCACAGATTATTTTGTGAATGTTTGAACTATTATGAGCATATGAATGTGGCTGTGGGTTTTTTTAAAATTAATTGATGGGTAGAATACCAGTATTTTAAAATAGCTTCCTAATATGTAAATAAAAGTCTGAATGAAAATGAACCATGCTTCTTAAACTTAAATTCATCATTTTAATGGGTTTTTTTGAGGGCTTATTCACACTGACCGTAGTCAGGTAAATATGTCTATGTACAGAAAGACTAATAAAAATTAATCAGAATGGAGGAATCTGGTCCAGACTAAAAATTAGTGTTACCTGCTGGAGAACTACACTATTTCTACACTAATCTTATAATTATAACAACAACAACAGCTGTTTTCCCACAGGCTGATTAGCAGAAAAATGCTATATATTCAATAGTCAGAAATTCTTATTTTCTTTTCACAGAAAGATTTTAGGAATCTCCATAGAAAATAAAGGCCTGAACGTTGTTCAATTTTAGTTTGAGTATTTATTTTTAAGACTGCAAAACGAAAGGAAGGACATTTTGCTTCAGCAGTGAAACTATCTTTGTCAAAATGAAATTCTCTATAGGTCTTAAAAAAAAAGTCTGGGAAAGTGTCATCTTCTCATCAGATTGTTTTTGCTGATTATCACTGATGACAAACATCAGTGAATCATTCACTTGAAAGATAAATCTTGCCAGCTTTACTCTTAACAGGAAAGTTCTACACACAGAAATTTCTCCTAATGCAAGCTGGTGCCCTTTTGTTTCATACAAATGTCACAACCATTTCTTACAGTCTGATCCAACAAAAACCATATTCTGGTTTTTAGCACCACATAAAAAAAAAGGAACTGCTGCTTTCTACAGTGTTGTACAAAACAAATCCTCAGCTATCAAAGCTATTTATATACTATGTAGTTATTTCAAGAAGCCAAAGAATTTTTTACTCTATAGACTGTCAGCTGCCTTCACTGTAAATGTACTCTATAAGCCCCATTGCTGTAGTTTGAGCCCTAGATGATTTCTGGCTGAAGATTTAAGCATTCCTTCCCCTCTACAAGCTAGGATCACCGTGTGTGTTGAGGACCCTTTTTACTCCAAACACAGAGGCTAGTTTTTGTTTTTGAAACCATAAAATGCTGGTATAATAAGAAAATGCTTTAAAAAGTGCATTTATTAGCTCTTTATTTGTAGGCAGTTGGTCAGGTTACTCGACTGGTTATGAGTACAATAACATTAAGTGACCCAATATTATTTTCTTAAATTTACTTACTGCATTCATGGTTGCACATTGAACATCTGATGTGTTAAAGACTTCTGCCATTGATACATGAAAGAGAGTACAACTTTCCTTTACTAGCAAGCATTTTATAAAATGTCCTCTCTTTCCTTAATTGTTGCCATACTTTGATGATGCCTGGCTTTCTCTAATGACTATAAATACAGTCATAATATTTTAGTCAAGTGAAAAGCCACACTGTACTGTTCACCAAAGTCCTTTTGAAAGACATCAGTGACATGGAGTCTTTATTGGGAAATTGAAAGGAGACCTAAGATGATGTGTAGCCAGAAAACAGAACTTCACCTTAATACAGTGATGGTCCCCTGGCATTTCTAAGAGTCCACTCAAGAGCTTCCCTGAGATTTACTAACAGCATCTCTCTGCCCAGCCACATGAGAGCGACCATCAGTTGGTGACATTCTAGCAAGACAGAATCCTCCACATGTGACCAAGAGTATCTCCAGCCTGAAGTAATTAGAAAGGATTCTGGCTCTGAGCAGCATATTGTATGTTACATTGTGTGCAAGAGCTGCAGCCATGGGAAATACACAAATCCAGTAAGACATCCAGGGAGTTTGTGCAGACCATGCACATTGACATACTCCTTCACCTCTATTCAAAGGTTTCTGACTGCAGGAAGGAGATCAGAACATTATTTGCTTTACCTGAACAAAGACATTTTTCTAAATACCAGTGGAAATTCTTGGGAAATCTCCCAGAACCTCCTTAAAGCCATGGAAAGCATGGTAAAACTCCTATTGTATTCAACAGAAGTAGTTCTTGGAAAGAAAAAAAGCTTGTGGCCCTTCTGTCTGCTTCACATCAAATTCCTATCAATTTTGTCTAATATCTTCAGCCGCAGCAGGAGAACCAGATGAGGTCTGGCAGAAAAGACTCTGCAGTAAATTCCCTTTGCCAAGCATTGCCTCTGTGAATCTCAACAAATCATATCACTTGGCTGCCTGCTAATTGCCTTTTACTCTTCCTCTGCAGAGGACAGAACAACTATTCCTATCTCCCACTTTGACTTTCTATGTTTGACTAGATATCCTTTCTTTAGATGATAAACTATTTTTGCATTGTGTCAATGTGCTCAGGTTGAGTTAGATGCAGTAGCTCCTGGAGAGACTGGAGGTAGGTGCCTTTCAACAACCCTCCAGACTACAGTGATTCCATCAAATGCCTTTGGAGATGTGTTAAGGAGCTCTAGATGCCTTCTTGGTCTGACAGCTGTCAGGTAGGGTCTTCAAGAGATCTTTACCTTTCTTCAGTAGCAGCTGGAGATCAACTGACACACCTTATGGTACTTAAAATGGCACAATCTGCCTGTGCAGGGAGATAGTTGCATCTAATTTTAGATCATTACTGACTAAAGTGGAGTGAAATGCACCTTGTGTGCTGAGAGCTACGTGCAGATCTAAATGTAGGTGCCTGAATCCTGACCCAAAACTTGCTGTTGGTCTATCTTCAAGAGCCTGGGATTGATGTGAAGTTACAGAAGGTCAGTGGTCTCCAATAGGTCTGGTGTCACATCTGCCAGCTTCATGCACAAGTTGTGGACAATCTCAAAATCATGTGATGTATAAATCTAGGAAATGGAATATGCTTTTTTTTGTGATGCACTCCAAACCTGACATGTCAGCCATGGCATGCTGAAAAATTGATTCCATCAAGTGCTAGAATATTTTTGGCCAAGATTCATTGTAATTTTTTGGTTGCTGTACATTCAGGTTTTTGATACAGTCCTATATGTTCAATGGAAATATTGTCAAGCTATTCTCTGAGGAAGACTGTGATTGCTATTAGAATAATTTATTTCTTTTAAACTGGACTTTTACTCTTACCACATTATTTCCTGTAAAATATCTACAGAGTCAGATGTCTTTGGAACATACAATAGCAGAAATCAGGATTAATGTTCATAAATCTATGGTACCAGATGGGATCCATCCCAGAGTGATGAGGGAGCTGGCAGATGAGTTTGTGAAGCCACTCTCCATCATTTACCAGCAGTCCTGGCTCACTGGTGAGGTTCCAGATGGCTGGGAGTTGGCCACTGTGACACCCATTCACAAAAAGGGTGGGAGGGAAGATCCTGGTAATTATGGGCCAGTTAGCCTGACCTCTGTACCCAGTAAGGTTATGGAACTGTTTATATTGAGTGTCATCACACAGCACTTACAGGATGGCCAGGGTATGACACCCAGCCAGCAGGGCTTTAGGAGGGGAAGGTCATGTTTGACCAACCTGGTCTCCTTTTATGACAAGGTGACCTGCCTGATGGATGCAGGAAAGGCTGTGGATGTTGTCTACTTGGACTTCAGTAAGGCCTTTGACACTGTCTCCCCCAGCACACTCCTGGAAAAGCTGCCCATGGCTTGGACAGGATTCTGTGCTGAATTCAGAACTGGCTGGATGGCTGGGTGCAGAGAGTGGTGGTGAACAGTGCTGCATCCATCTGGGGCCAGTCAGCAGTGCTGTCCCTCAGGGCTCTGTGCTGGGGCCAGCTCTGTTCAATATCTTTATTGATGACATGGATGAGGGTATTGAGTCTTTATCAGTAAATTTGCATATGACACTGAGCTGGGAGCATGTGTCAATTTGTTGGTGGGTAGGAGGGCTCTGCAGAGAGACCTTGAATTCTTGCATGGATGGGCAGAGTCCAATAAGAGGAAGTTTTAACAAGTCCAAGTGCTGAGTCCTGCATTTTGGCCACAATAACCCCCTGCAGCACTACAGGCTGGGGATGGTGTGGCTGGAGAGTGCCCAGGCAGAAGGGACCTGGGAGTGCTGGTGACAGCCGGCTGAACAGGAGCCAGCAGTGAGCCCTGGTGGCCAAGAAAGCCAAGGGCAACCTGGCCTCCATCAGGAATAGTGTGGCCAGCAGGAGCAGGGAGGTCATTCTCCTCCTGTGCTCAGCACTGGTGAGGCCACACCTTGAGTGCTGTGTCCAGTTCTGGCCCCTCAGTGTGGGAAGGACGTTGAGGTGCCTGAGTGCATCCAGAGGGCAACGAGGCTGGAGAGGGGCTGGGAACATGAGCCCTGTGAGAAACAGCTGAGGGAGCTGGGGGTGTTTAGCCTGGAGAATAGGAGATTTGGGGGTGACTTTAGCACTCTCTACAGCACCCTGAAAGGTGGCTGTAGCCACCTGGGGGTTGATCTCTTTCTCTAGGCAGCAATTGACAGAACAAGAGGTCACAGTTTTAAGCTGTGCCAAAGGAAATACAGGTTGGATATTAGGAAAAAGTTTTTTATGGTAAAGATAATAAAGTACTGGAATGGTCTTCCTGGGGAGGTGGTGGAGTCACCATCCCTGGATGTGTTTAAAAAAAGACTGGATGTGGCACTCAGTGCCATGGTTTAGTTGAGGTGTTAGGGCTGCGTTGGACACAATGGTCTTGAAGGACTCTTCCAAACTAGTGATTCTGTAATGATTCCCTGGTTTAACATGGTTCTTAGTAACCAGTGAAGACAAAAAACTGACAAAAAAGTATTTACCTTACATTTCCTGAATTACATTAAATTGGAAAATTAAATCAGTATGTTAGCATGCCTGCAGGTGGTTTGTTGATATGGCAAAATGTTAACTTTTGGGGGTAGGCTTGAAGAGCATTTTTGAGCAAATATCTGTGTGAAGTCACTAAAATATCTGGATAAAATGAAAAGAACACACATACAGAGCCCTTGTCCTTACTCAAAAATAAACATAATCCTCCTCAATGCTTCAGTTCAATCTTAAACATGTTACAAGTACTGCTGAGCATGGACCTTCTACTCACCACTAATCCTAAATGCTGGCTTTGACCTGCAGTTGTTTAAAAAAAAATGTAGTTATGGTATAGTACCTGTGTTTTCTTAGCATAGCTGCCAAAGCACTGCTCTTCTGTGCAGTCAGGCCTCATTACTAAGAACATGTAAAGATGAGCTTGGTCTATAGGGAAGAACTACAAGAGCAGGCAAGGCAAACAATGCAAAGAAGATTTGAGATTGCAAGAATGAATCTGTGGGATGAGTAAAGAAGGCTCTGGAAGAAAATCATAAAAGAGGTGAAAAAGAAGCAAAAGAATAGAAAAATAGCAGCACTCCCTAAAGGAGGCAAACACGGAAAAAATTGGTTTTGGAGAAAATGTAAAGTGAAATGGTGAAGAGACAGCTGCAAAAGACAAAGCAGATGAAGAGTAGATCAAAAAATTCCTCTGAGAGGAGTGTAGGTAGAGAGGAGGAAGGAAAAAATGCCTTTATATGAGACACTTTTCCTAGTAAATAGAGTTGGTTAATGCTTTTATACCCGTCATACCCAAGAAATCTTTTTTTTTTTTTTTTAGGCATTGTAGGCATTATCTTTTGTATCCTCAAAACCTGAGACTTGACTGAAAGCTGTATGCAAATGCCATAGGTTTTATATCAAATAATGTTGCCTGGTATTACAAATATATCTGACAGACTTAAAATAAAGTTTCAAAAAAACAATTGTTACTTAAGCTTTTCAATAAACCAAGTAACTGTTTTAAAATGACAGTTAAAGCCACAGTGAAAGTACCAGCAACAAACAGCACAATAAGTTTATTTGACATATGCTTTTTCAGAGCTCAATTAAATGGAAACAAGTTTCAACTTTTTTTTTTTTTTAACCTTTCCTTCCAAAAATTATGGCTTATGCAGCCTATTACTCCCTAGCTCATAGAAATGCTGGCAGTTTCCCAAAAGTTTTCTATCACATTACAGAAGAAACTGCTGTTTGCCTTCTTTCTTGGAAGGGAGGAAATATCTGCGAGGCAGAAGGAACTGCTCTCTAATGGCCTATCAATTTTTTCTAAAATATAGATAGGATAGATGGATAGTGAATGGATAAATAAGTAGACTCAGCATAATCACATGGTTCCAGGAGCTGAATCTTTAACTTCTGCACCCTTTTCAGACCATGCTTGGCCATGCCAACAATAATTTTGCTTCATTAAGAGAATATCAAAGGTACTTGCCATTTAGGTAGCACTAGATATTTCTTAAGAAACCTACTTTTTCTTAAACAAAAGAAATGTAAAGCTCAAGGACTTTTAAGATTAAATAGATGTAGAAAAACATTGTGCATCAAACTATTTTTGCCTCCTTAAGATCATAAACATTTAGAAGAATCCATACTTTCTGTGTATGGAATAAGGGCAGAAGTGGCAAATTTCCAGCAGAAATCTAGACCTGCATAGTAAGAAAGAGTTTTCTCAGTATTAGCCTTTTGTTAGTCAGAATTTCAGAGTCTTATCCAGAATTTTGGCCTCTGTTTTGGCTCATGCCCCTGTGGGTGAGAAAATTTCAGGAGACAAGAGCCTGGCCTACAAATGCTCTGTGTAACTTGCAGCCTCCATAGGACATTGTGTGTCTGTCACTGAGCCTACAGGTAAGATACTTAAAATCACCAATAAATGCATTAAATTATTTGGTTTTATGGACAATTTTAGCATGCTTTAGCCTGGCATTTAAACAGCTAAACCCAGCCATGATGGTCCAGTATGTATAATATTGTCAAGTTGCCTACCTGACACAGATTTTAATATGCTTTTCTAAGCACCTTGATGACCTGAGTACAGTAAGGAGGTGGTTGTGGAATCAGAGATCTCACACCAAACCATGGGAAGGCAGTGCACACATTGCTCAAATAAGGATGCAACTGCACAGAGATGAATGCAGCGGACGTACATCACATCTCCCATGGAGCTGTGCCCCCTTTGCTGAATGATTAAGAGCTCTGTTCTAGTGCATGGAAATAAGCCTGATAGTGCTTTCCTTTAGTTGTTACCTTTCACATGTAATTTAATACTGCTACAGGTTTTTCTAAATATTAATTGGAAAAATACGTAGCCTGAAAGAATATAAATAAATCAGATTTATCACAGAGTATAGCACAAAGGCTTCAACATAAGTGCAGCAGAGTTAACCAGCTCTGATGATCTTTTTTTATACATCTGTAAGATTCCTAATAGCAAAATGAAGCCCCAGACTCACTCCTTTGTGGAAAGGAAATCAGCTGAGAACCTGTTCCTAGTGTAAGCCTGGTGCACTAATTGTGAATCATTTTGAGAAGCTGCTCATTGACAGCTTCATGCTGGGAAGTCTAAATTACTCTGTCCCACTTTTCTCAGAGGGAGAGAATCATTTGTGTAGGTCTTTCTACAGCTTGAATCCCAGCCTCCACAAAACGAGATGTGCTAAGTAAGGCAGCAGCATTTAGGAGCCTAATGAATGTGCATACACAAGCATGAAGACACACTTGTAAGCTGGCACTGGTAAGGAAGAGTACATTATTCAATGTATCCTCTTTGAAAAAAAAATCAATAAAATTCATATACAGTATGCTCATTGTAAAACGACATGTGCTGCATTTAATACTCACTGACGTGACACTTAACAAACAGTCTTGAACTGGGATCTATTTGCATTTGATTTCTGTCACAGCTTGACAAAAAAGTCTGTTGCTTTCATCTGCTTTTTCTTTTTAACACTTCTAACCAAAGATGCATAGGTGTACCTTGCAGGCAGAATAAAAAGCAAAGTGCCCTCTAAAGGGGTCTCAAACCCTTTTCACTAAATGTTTATAATATACCCCAATGTTCAATCACTTCCTCAGCCCAGCAGAAATAATAAAGAATATTTTTAAGAGCTACTGAATATTTGGTGAATTTTAATTAAATATACATGTAAAAAAGGGCAGGAAACATAGAATTGTCCTAGCCTTGAATGAGGGAACAGTCCTCTAGTAGAATCTCAAAGAACATTGTAGTGGGGGCAAGAAAGGATCACACAGCAAGAACAGAAGGAAGCCTAAAAGACTACCAGAGACGGGTTGCACAAGGAGATTTGAGGTCTTCTGAACTCATCCTGTGACCAATCCCACACATCTCAGGCATAAAGATAGGAAGTTTTCCCATATAGCAACGCCTTTACAGACCTACAGTAGATCCACAGTACATTGCGTGAGGGCAAACACTTCTAATAGACTCTAACATGTCTGTGGAAATATGATCAGAGATTTGACCCCTAGGTTTTGTGATTAATCTTTAAGTCAGGAATGTTTCCATAATTCTGGTGACTCAGAAAAATGCGAAACGTTTAAAGCACATGCATTAATTTCTCTCATGCCAAGGTGCAGTCACAATAGATACATCACAGGAATCCAATTTATGTAGGAACTTTATTTTCACCTACTTATTTCCAGAGATACTATCTCTTTGGTTGAAGTGTGTGTCCTGATCCCTTCTCTTCTTTTGCTCAGCAGGAGTCCTGCCATCTCCTTGGGATGTGAACCTTTCAGGTGGTCTCTGATGACTCAGAATATGTACTGATCACACTTAATTCCTCTCCAAGCACAGTTCAAGAACAGTTTAATTGAAACCTCAGTGAAAATACCAGGGAGAAGAAACATCTGTGCCCTCCTCATGATGACATGGCTGCTGTTACTGCAGCAGTTACTCTCAGAAAATGAAATCCTGACTTCCAGATTACACTCACTTTGACTGGGTTACCATTCAATAGCTCCTAACACCCAGGAAACCACTCTAGTCAGGCTAGCAGTGCATAGAGTATGTGTCTAAAACCTATCCTCTCTAGGCTGCAACATCAGGACTGCATAAACCTCGAGTCCCTCTGGTTAGGCTGGTCACTGTTTCCTCCTCCTTTTCCAAATACCTTTCCTTAAGATCTGAAAATGTCATAGAAATGATTGATACATCCTTGATTCAGGTAGTACATTCCAAAACAGAAATGGATTTCCAGAATAACTGAAAGGAAGGATAAAGGACACAATCAGAGAAAGAATAGCTGTGATTTCAAATCCTTTGTGGCAGCTCTGGGAACAACCACTGTCTGAATGAGCTTCCTGCACTAGCAGGATAATATGTCAATTATCAGAAAAAATGAGAGAGAGGGGGAGAGAGAGAGAGAAAAGGATTGGTCTTTTCTGTGTGGAAAAGGGGAGTTTCTGAGGGAACTGAACCACAGTATAACAGTACTTACAGGATGGTTGCAAAGAAGACAGAGTGTCTCTCTTCACAAGGAGCCACATGGAGCAGACAAAGGGCAGTGGGTAGAAATTGCACTAGTAAAAATTTCATCTTGATGTGAGAAAGAAATGTTCAAAGTAAGATCAGTCAGTTGCCAGAATAACTTTTCCAGGGATGTGGTAGTGCCTGCAAGTTTTCAAGATGGAATGGCACAGGCGGCTAGATAATGGCATGTAGTATCCCTTTCCCACGGAAATTTGGACCAGATTCTCTTTGGACTTTCCCCAGGAAGTAGGCTGTTCTGTGATTATATGATTGTTTATGTCTCCTGTGTTCTGGCCATGTGCACTGGGCTCAGTTATCTGGCTCCTGATTTGGGTCACACATGATAGGAAATATGATTTTCCATTCTAGATAGCATAGCAGTAGCCAAAAGACAGACTCTTTGAAGACAGGGAAAATGGTAAAAAAATAAGGAATCTGGAAGGCCAGTTGTCAGTGAGCTTTCTCAGTTTGAGATAGAGACTTATATTCAAACACCAGCCCCCTAGCCCTCCCATTAAAATCTTTGAAAGTGTAAGAAAGTGTTTGGTTGGTGCTTCTTAGTCCCAATTCCTAGTTTTGCTAGTGGAAATGTTTCCAGAAGAGAGACTGCAGAGCCAGTCTGCTAATTTGAAGAGATAGAAAAGAGTATTCATTTTAACAGGAACCTGTTCCATCTCGTCACAGAAAATGGGACTCCATATGTACAGTAACTGAATTATTAAGTGGACAGATTATTTGCCTGAGGACATATTTATTTGGCCTAGAAAAAAAATCTGTGCATTGTGTTGCAGTAGATGAGTTCTGGCTAATATAAACACCTGCTACAGATTCCCCACCTTTTTATTTAGCTTGGGTTTTAATGTTTATTGCTCCAAACACAGACACACACTGTAGAGATTCATGAAAACACTTGAAAGTCTTTTGCTGCCTGGTTTATCCCATCAAAGAATGGGGCTCCTGTTTGACATGCCTCCTGGGCTCTGGTTCCCCACAAATTCATGAGTTTAAACATGTGGCCATACCAGCTGGGGACTGTGGGACTGGCCACAAACAGTAGGCTGGGCACAGGTTTTAATTCAATGTGGAATTAAGCCCCCAGCTATCAGATGAAGGATGGAAATTCTGCAGCCTTCTGAATCCACACATTTTACCTTGTAAACATTCGTGTATAAAATCACTTTTTACAGCTTGTGTTAATTTCAAATTCTGATTATCGAAAGCAGAAAAATGCCTCTGTAATTTATGTAATATTTATTTAAACCATTAAAAGAGAATTTGCTAAGAGCAAGAAGAGCTAACAGATATTACTACTCAAGGGTTTTTAGCAGAAATGAAGCCTTCTTCATAATAGAGTTATGTAAGACATTCAGAATTTGTAATTTACAGAGTTTCAGTTTTAAATTGCGCTGCTTCTTTTATGTACAGATGTAGCAATTTTCTGGTCCCAGTTGAAATGTGTTTTGGTTGTAAGGTTTCAGTGAAAAAACATTTGTCTGTTTCTTAATTAAATATAAGATTGCTCTTATTCTCAGAGTTTCCTCCATAGCAGAAATTTAATTTTCACACAGTCAGTTTCTTGTCTTTATTTTCCCAAGTTTATCCCAAGTTTTCAAAGGCTATGTTAATATATACGTATTAATTTTATTTTTTTTGTGTTTTATTATATTTTTTTATCTTTATTTTTATTTATTTTTCATTTATCCCTTGAAAAAAAAAGGAGGAAAGAGCAAAAGAACGAGAAAGTAAAAATAAAGAACATAGCCTAAACCAGTTAGCATCCACAAAGAGTAATCTATCGGGGAACCTGAATGCATCTAGGTCATATATATGGCATAAATATCACCTGCAAATTCATGCTTTGCAAAGACTTAGTAGCTTTCAGATGAGAGAACTTGAGTACTGTGCATTGCTATTGTCTCTGGATACTTGGCCACCAAGGGAGCTGTAATGCATAGTTTGTATCATTATGTTTGCACCCATCCACACACACCCCCCCTGGTGTGTGCATGCATTTATGGGTATGCAAACCGAGATATATCCCCAATTCAGGCTGGTATGTGGATCCAAACCCACCATGCTGTGAGTGCTCTCCAGCTCCCAGCTGGTGTTCATTTGTCAGGGCAATACACTGAGGCATGCACGCTTCTCCTTTTCCTTCTGCTCCTCCATGCCTCTGTTTCTGCAGGAGGGAGCCACTGTGATCTCCAACACACCTCCCCATCTGGGTCAGGGGTGCTCAGAACCTATGTGATGCTGTGGCTGGATTTTGGATGTAGGCATTGGCATAGAGGGATGGCATTTGTGCTGTTAAGGACAAGAGGGAGGGCACACGGGCAAGCTTACTGCTAAGCCACTGCCTAGCTTTAGTTTAGGGCCTGTCTCTTGGTCCTAAGGGTCAAGACCACCACAAATCTGAAACCACCGTGTCCCAAAGGGATCCAAAGACCATTGTCTAGCTTGCTGTTATTCAGCAGTGCAGACCTGTTCACATGCCTGCAAGCAAGGACAAGAGGAGCTCAGAGAGCCAGAAGTTATGGTAGCCATGGGACCCAGTGAGCCAAAGTTGGGACACACTGGGGTTGTCTTGGAAGCAGGTGCAAACAAGCTTTTGAGGGATTTGGGAAAGGAATATTCTCACAATGAAGGGATTACAGTATTGAGGAAGTAGAAGGGCAGAGAATGTCAGGGACATGCTATTGGGTTCATGGCTTCAGGAGAGTAGTAAAGAGGAGAGGAAAAGAGAAAAGTAACAGCCTTGATTTCAGGAACATTTGAAGTAAAAGATACTTTGAGATACTTTGAAACTTTGAGATAAAGTTTGACTACTCCCCATCTATAGCAATGAATATTTATTATTTATAAAAAGGATTAATGCATATGAAAAGTTCTGTCAATGCCATGTAAGGATGGTTTCTAACAGCAGGGCTGTAAGTGTGGGGGATATCCAATCTGAAAAGTGGACAGCATGATAGGAAAAGAAGTTCAGTTGGCATTCCAGCCAAGAAAGGATGCCAGAGTCTGGAACAAGAGCTGCTATGGCCAGCCTCCTGCCCTGCATGTCTGTAATTATGCAGCTGCCTTGCAACCCTAAAATATAAACTGAAAGCTCTGCTTCCTGATGCAGTTCATCTGATCCTTTTCTTTCTCCATTTATCCTTCATGTCAGAAGCCATCAAAATTACTGTGACTGCCAGCTCAAAGTTGAATAGTGGAATTAACATCTCTGCTGATGAAGGCTTATATTATCAAAGCAGCTTGAATGATAAGATTAGGGAGTTCTATGGATACCTTCTGTTTTTGAAAATGGATTTAAAATAAAAAAATTCATTTATTTGGATTCCACTCTTACTGAAATTCTTTTTCAGATTATTTTGTATCCTGTTTTTTCTCTTTTAATCAATAGCTTTCCAATGTTTGCTTGTAATATGGCTGAATGGTTTGGGGTTTCTGCACTTGAAATAAGAGACTTCAATGGTTTAATTCTACAGTGCTAAATTCACACAAATTTTTTTTCTTTTGCCTAATGAAATCAGAAGAAGGAAAACTTACACAGGAAGATGATATTTTAAATATATTTAGGGAAAAGTGTGGTTTGAATAAATCCTTAAATACATAAGAGTTTGAATGAAGTCATAGTCCATTGGTCTCATCAGTCTTAGAAGATTTGCATAGGCTAGTGTTCCATTTTGGTGTTCAAAACAAAAACCAAACTCCTAAATATTCTAATAGATCACTACAACCAGAGCACCCAATCTATAGTTCTGCTTTGAGCAAGAGACTGGACCAGATGCCTCTCCCTATCCAGCTTATAGTTTTCTTTGAGTCTACGAGTTTTATCTGAATATTTCACTCTTTTCCTCTAATGTAAAAACTAAGTCAAACAGTAGCAACAAATGTGAAAAATGTGAAAGAAAACAGACAGCTGATCATGCAAAAGAAACCTATTATTTTTTGTCTACCTCCCTCTTGGCTTTTGAGGATGGGGAAAGTCACTTTACGTCATTTAAAGTCCTTATATGGAGAAAATACATTTGAAATTAAAAACTATAATATTGTGCTATAGTATTAAGGTGGCTGCATAAGTAGACTATTTTGCATAATAGGTTTTTCCTTTAAAACCTGGTCTGGGATACATTCATATGTAATTTCAAAGAGGCAATTAGTATCAACAGAATGAATTAGTTCCTAAGCCAATAACCATTAAAATGTCCTATAGATATTTTTTGATGCTATAGTCTGTGCACACACTTCATATTAGGCTTGCTAAAGAAGGGTATAGGGATTTTTCTTTTATTTATATACTTTTCAGCACCTATGTACTTTATCTATATTAATATATGTATATTACAGTTCTCACTGCAACTAAAGAAGGCCTTGGAATTCACCTCAAGGGTCCCTGAGTCTAACTGTAACTGGATAGGCACATATGTTATAAAAGATCAGGATAACAACTAGCTCAAATAAAGCATAAAATAATTCACAGATTGTAGGACCAAAGTGAAAACTTACAGTTTTGGTTGAATTTTGCTCTAAGCTCATGAAGCCCATGAGCATCCTTACAAAAAGACCCCCAGACACAAGTTCATTCTGCTGAAATGTGAAGTGTCAAAGGCATATAGTCACCGTAGAGTTCATTTGTGGTCCATAGCAAAGGAATGATACCTGCAGCTTGCCTCATCACCACTTTAGGAGCCTGTCAATTACAGGCAGTAAAGAATGGTCATGGTTTTAATCTTAGTGCCTCATTTCAGGTTTCAGTAAATGGCTTCTTTAATATCCCATAAATCTACACAAAATCTGCAGGTATTTTCCATTCAAAACACAGAAGTTAAGGTTAATTAGGCTGCAGAATATATGATCTATTATCATATATTTCTAAACACACTGTTTTGAGAGATCAGTTGATGACTTGCACAAGGTTGTTATAATTTTTAAAAATAGTTAATCTAACACCTTACATAGCCAGTATTATCAAATGGTAGCAAGGAAATTTGCCCCAGTATTTATTGTGACTCATTCCCTCAAGAAATTTGGTACCTCACCATGCAAATAAGAAATGCAAAATTTCTGGAATAATTGACTCTTGCTTTATACCAACTTCCTTATATGTAAACAGAAACAATTTTTCAGAAATTTATGCACTCATATATACCATGCTCAGTCTTACTTTTCTCTAAAACTCAAATCTACTTGTTACATCACAGCTGGTTGCTGTGGGAATTATTGCCATGAATTAATTTATGGTGAAAGAGAGATAAATTCTTAAGAAGCAAGTACACTCTCATGCACCAGTAATATTGTCATGTCCCTAATGATAAAAATGATAGAAGAAAAACCAAAAGCTACATGACACCCAGACATGTGCTTTCAACTAGTTTCAAAGTTTTCCAGAATATATCAATTCCTTTTTAAGCAAATTGTTTTGTACAGAACTCCAATGGGAGCACTAGAAAATTCCCCTCTTCAGCCTACAAATAGATTAATCTGAAGGGCTTGAATCTGTGCACATTCTTATTCAACATTATTGGTCTCTATCAGTTTTCTGCAAGAAAAAGCTCCATGAATGTGATTTTTACGGAAAAACCTATCCTGTAATTGCTCCTTACTTTCAAGTTCTCTCTTTCTTGAATGATATTTTATGTATTTTCTTGAAAAAAAAAGATAAATATTTCTTGATAAATATAAAAAAACCTAAAAACAGGTTAAAAAGTGTTTGCTATGAAAGGTGTGTAAGAAGTTGAACACCCAGTTAGTCAGATTATCTGGACTTTCCCCTGATATATTGATAACTTTGTCTTAAAGTGTTATAACTCCGAGATAGTTCAATTTATATGAAAAGCAATGGTGGTGCTTTTGTATCTAACATATGTTCTGTTGTCATGGTGTTTTTCCCTGGTTTATGTACTTTGAGTAAAAGTAATTACAATTTAAGAATTTGCCTTAGTTCATCTACAGTCTTCCTCCTACAGTGACAAAATTATTTCTTGGGAGGTAACAAACCCAAAAGAATAATACTCAGAAAAAATGAGAATGAGCTGACAGCCAGCCTGTCTTTGTGCATTACAACCATTGGGAACTTCAGGTTTCCACACACGTGTGGAAGTCAGAAGCTGACCCGTGCCAGGTGAAGATGTGCTGTGGTGGAGATTACAGTTCCTGCTGCTCTTCATTCTCCCATCTCCTTTTCTCTGACTTCCAGACAGGATTAAAAGTTAGCAACCACAAAGAGGGAAGATATTGAGCATTTCTTTGAAATTATGGTACTACTCTCCTACAGAAGGAGGAAACACTGCCCCTGGATTTGTCACAACTTTCCTAGGGGTAATGTCCCTTTTCTAGACATTTCTAGTTGGGAGGTCGGTTATAACATAACAAACTGAGCACCTGCAGAGCTCAGTGCATATAGGATACTGCCTAAGTGAAGGCAGAAAAGGGATTGCAATCACAGTTTTGCGCTTAGATGTTTTGTATCTGTCTATGTTTGTATCCAGCTCTTGTTATTAGGAGGAAATTTGGCATTAGTTGAAATTACATAAATATTTTAACTGGCTCAAACAGAGGTATGGTAGCATACTTCAAATGCTGTGGATGGGGCAGAAAAAGAGGTTTTGCACATTATAACCCTGTAGGCTAACTGGCACAAGTGGGTTTTGTTCTGACTGTAAACTCTAAGCAGGACTGGAATAGAAATAACAATAATGGAGAAAAAGTTAAGTGAGAATCATCAAATAATATATTGATTGTATCAGACATTCACATTTACAGTGGTTTGTATTGTGTCTTTAAAATCAGGGTAAAATCCACCAACCTGGTACATACCACCTAGTCTTCCTCTGAGAACAGGGGATTATTTCTGATACAAAAATGCTATATAACCTCAGGAGAAGGTTTCACTGATAGAGCTTAGTATTATCAGTATTATCAACTGAAGCTTTGTCAGTTGCAGGAGTTACACAATTCATCTCTTTCAAATTCAGTGAACTATGTGAGGAATAACTTGTTCTAAAAAATGCTGTGAGCTGATTTGGATCTGCTGGGTAGATGTCTTCCTCATTTGTTACTAGTCAATTCTTTGATAACAGCTGAAGCAATCAGGAACTCTTTTACCTGCCTGGTTCATGTTGTAATTTGTTACCCCTCCTTCACGTTTAATGAATCCATATATTGATTCCTAAACTACTGGAGATGATTGAGCTTATATATTTTTGCTACAATAAAACAGTCACATCTGAGTTCACCAATGGAGACAGAAACAAATATGCTAAGCATAGAGAAGTTTAACTTTCAAGACAACCTTACATCTGTTTAATATTCTAACAACTGAAATAACTGCGTTTGTCAGTAAATAGTGTTTTGCTTCTTGTATTTCTACTTATATCTCCTGTAAAATATGATCTAGCAGGCACTATCTTTTAATACTTTCTAGGTGGGGTATCTTAAAAAACACAGAAGATTGCTCAGTCTGGGTTTTGACTGACAGTACTCTGGAAAATGGTGGAAGAAAGAGGGTTAGACAGACCAGCAGAACTTCACAGAGCTTCATAGTGAAACCCTTGTTCCTTAGAAGGCTTCAAAACTCCAAACTGCAGTGAAGGTTCAGAGGGCCTAAGTCTTGTGTTGAAATCTATTACCTGTTTGGTACTGGATTATTAGCAACCATAGATACTATGGTGGTTTTTAGAATGCCATGTTACATATAGATACTGGTACTTAATCCTCAGTCACATACCTCAAAACTATGCAATATTTTTAGCAAATTATGTAACTCTAAGAATTTTCATATGTGTGTGGGGTTTTTTGGATCTCAAAAATGGACCAAGATCTTGATGAGTCTCCTGTTCTTCAGTTTTGACATTTCCTCTGCTGTGCTTAATAGACAGTTTTCAGAAGGTATGCTTTTGATATTTACACTACTTCTTGTAACATTTTCACCTCTGCTTGTGAGAAAACCCATGAAATTTAGGTGAATCTCTGAAAGTATACACTATAAAGAAGTAAAGTATTAAAAAAGATCTATGAATTCTAGGCTCAACTAATATCTTTAAAACGCTTGGATCGTGAACTAGTAATCGCATATATTTCATAGACTTGATATGACAGAATATATTATTTTTATGTCATAAGCTTCCAACTAATACAGCTGCATTAATATATCTCTAATAAAACAAATAATCAACAGCAAACACAAACGTAGTGTTTAATAACTTTAAAATAATATTGTAATTAATTATTTAGGTCTCTGTAAAATTAGAATGATATTTGCAGGGTGGAGGAGGAGGATGTTATTGTTGTTGTTTCAGATGCAGGATACAAACCATCACCTCCTTGAGCAGATCACCATGACCCAATGGCTGGAAACTCATTACAGGAAAACACAAACATAAGTAATCTAAAACTATTTTCAGAGTAAGAACCAGTAATAACTCTTGCTGTGAAAACAGCACATTTCTCCCTTAACAATGTTAAGTGGTCTTTAACGATTCCCTCTGAGCAAGAAGCCACTGATGCATTTTGGTTTCCTCATATTTCCTTAACTTATTGGATAAATACATCTCTATTTGCTGTATGGGGTTCTTCTTTAATTTTTACAGGAACTGTGATCTTCAAATTTTGATTCTGGTTTGAACTCTCTTGGTCAAATTACAATGCCATGCGTTTCATAAATTGCATTTGTAGCTGTTAGCCTCAGCAGTTTGCCTCTCAGCAGTCATGGAGCTGTGTATTTTTAAAAATGTAATAAACACCATCCACACAAACTCTAGATGATATTTCCAGTAAAAGCATTTTCAAAGCACTCTGGCCCAGCTACTGGATTTTACTGGAGTGAAATGTGCTTTTACTCTTCTTCCTAATGCTTTCCCCTCCTGGCATATTATAAGATACCAAGATATTCATAGTTACCTTCCATTTCTTCATTTCAAATTTTATTTTACTGTGTTAAGAAAGCAAACTTAGTCATCTATTTATATCTATGTATTTCTTTAGTCTTCAAGGTTTATGTTATTTGACTCTGCAAAAGCAATGGTTTTTAGATTTGAAAAACAGCTTACTTACACAATACTTAGGGCATCTTGATGGAACTTCTTTCACCACGTTTTTGAACATAGCAACCCCTCAAATTATGCAATATTACGCTTTCTATAGCACCTAAAAAAAAGTTACAGGGGAAAGAAAGTAGCAACCAGGGATCTGCCTTGCAGACTTGTTTTCTTTAATTGACACATAACCACAAAGCTCTGTGAAGGTTCATCTGGCATTTTCAAAGGCATAATTATTTCTTTTTCTGCCCAGCTACAGCCAATATTCTATTATGGCCATTACTTTACCAGAACACTTCCCGATTTCACAGCAATATGCCCCAGCAGTTAATCAGTTCTTTGTCACACTTTGTGCCCACCATGGTACCATGCAAAAACAGCTGTTCTAATAAATTCATTTTCCCTTTTAGTGAATTTATTCAAATATTTATAAATCATCTGCTATAAAGGTGTCCACTGAGCCTTTGGCTTCAACCCTCACAAAAAATCCATGAGTATCTGGCTGTGGCAGTTGTCCCCATCTTCTGACTACCCACCAGTTTATCAACTTCATTTGTCTTCATTTGTCTTCCTGTCTAGTTTTATCCTGGTCACTCCCTTCCTCATTCAGACTTTATCAGCTGAGGAAATCAGAGGAGAACATATTTACCTGCAAGCTCTCCTTTAGAGCCAATTTAGGCTTCTATTAAACACCTTTAACTCCAGATAATCCTGCTTCAATCATATTTCTTCACAAGACGTCAGGAGAAGGATTTCATGTGCAAGGGTATCTTCTCTGAAGGTCCAAGGTACTGCCCAGCTGACATATCAACACTGAAGGTTCGTGGATGCTGCTACTTTCAAGCACATTGATAACACTTAAAAAATAATAAAGTTTGGTTTTTATGTATTGTTTCATGGTAAGTGTTTGCTCATGTCAAAGTTGATCAAAACTTCTCCATATCCCAAAAGCAAGTGTTTTGAAAGCAGCTGGTGTGAAGGGCATTGGTTACCTTATGCACTGATATTCACATCAAGAATAACAAGACAATGTATTCTCTCTTCCTCAGCCATAATTTTTAAATGTTAATTCTTGTACACTGATTTTTCCAAGAGCCAAACTCCCTTAAAAACTCAGGCAGCTAAAATATAATGACCCATCATGTTCTCAACTAATACTGTGTAAAAAAGAATCTTCTCAGAGTTTCTGCTCCTTTGCCTCAGTTATAGAACAGGAAAGCTGGAAGGCTCCCACAGAGAACAGACTGAAAATCAACACTAGACCTGGCACGACTGTGTTGCTGTGATCCCAGGGGACAAGCAGGTAGACATCTGGGAGAGGAATGCCTACTTTAATCTTCCTAATGCATCTTTTTTTCTATGAACTTGCTATGTTATACCCCATACACTATTTAAACTTGGGTTACCGAATAGCCCCTTAAATGCTATAGGTTGGCTGTTAAAAAGAGGATAAAGATTTCACCAGTGCCAGTTAACTGGCAGCTATTGCATTAATCTCCACTGTCACTGTCCCAGCAGTGTCAAAAGTGCACCCAGTGAAGTGACTCACTTGGCCTTTAGGATTCTGAAGAGATTTTGTGTTTTCAGATTTCTTAGCTCAGCAGAAGTGGCAGATATTGTGATGTTTCTAAGAGTAGTCCCTTTTTCAGGGCTGAGTGATCTGCAGACCACAGGCATTTTAGGCCTTATATTCCACAGCATTTGAGTGTTCCAGTTTTTGGTATCTGTGATAAGGGAAGAACAAGAGGTCATACACTTTTTACATTGGTTGATCTTTATTGGTTTGTCTCAAAGGGATTGTCCCTTTGTTTTCAACAGCTGGTTTAGCTTGTGTTCCTTCTTTTTGGTTTTACTCTCATATTTATCACAATCTTTGTTTACAAATGTTTGGAAATCTCTTGATATGTGGACAAATGAATAAAGATGAACCTTTCTCCTGAATGCAGGTGTTACAAGATATATTTCTTTATGTAATATAGCAACTTGGCAAATAATCTTTCTGTTATTACAGCTGGTACTGTAAAATTTAAACTGAATACCACACTATGTTTTTTCTGCCAATACTGTCTACATAATATATGCCTTATTTTTTTTAGCTATTTTCCTTCAGCATAAGACAGAAACATTTGCACTGTAAGCTATTTGAATTTATAATTTTTTAATATTGTTTGTATGAGATTTCTTCAGTGCTCCTTGATGGACTTGCACTCCTTTCTGTGCTGGTGAATACCAGCAGGTTCAACCGTACCTGTGTTATCTTGAATTTGGTGGTCAGGAAAGACTGTCAGAAAGACTCTCTGGAAGACGACAGTTTGTTAGAGAGACTTCCTGCTTTCTCCTTTGGTCCATCAGTCACAGATCTTAAGCACCAAAATCTCTCAGGTGCCCTTGAGCTTCATGTGCTGAGTTGATGCACTTTTCAGATGAGCACAATTCAGTCATTTAGAAGGCACTTCTGCCATGAGCAGCAGTGTTTTTATCTCAGTAAACTCCATTTACTGATGACACCACAAGCCACTGTCAAAAGTCCAGGCAGGGAAGCAAAATAAGAATTCTCAACAGAGATTTAGTCTTACTGACCTATATATGATATGTTTATAGTACTGTGTACAGTACCAAATTAACATACAATCTTCTCTCACTGGAGGCACTGTTTGTGCACTCCTCAGCTTGTTCAAGCCATTTGATTTGTCTCAGGTTATAGAAAGGAAGAGCCCTTCCTCCCTGCAGCAGCCAAGTACCTGCCATGCACTCTCACTTCATCACTTTTGCATCCATTTCTCATAAAGAAATACTGGAGAGTCTTGGTCTTTCACAAGCAGAAGACACCCCAAAAAGAGATCACCCAGCTTTTCTACAGAACAGTGCATGTGTCCCCTCCCCGTACAGTTGCCCTTTATTCAGCCTGAAATGCAAGCACCTAAGTTAGATGTCCAATCAGCCTAAACTTCTTTTATAGACAAGGCAGAGGAAGAGTGTTTCCAGGTAATAGTTTGGGGTTTTTTTTTTTTTTTTGGTAGGTTGAATGACATCTACTGGGCATCTACTTCCACTTGGTTACCTCATACTGCCTGAAATTAGGCTGGATGCAGGTCTAATAATCTCCTGTGAGATGGACTGAATCTTCCTTGTGTGCATCAATCTCCAAAAAAACTTTCATAAAGTTACAAACAGTTCAAGTAATACTTTCAAATGTGATAAGACCACTGTGGGTTTTTTCCTGTTCATCACATGAGAAAAGTAAAGATTTATATAATACACCTCATAGGTTTTAAAAGGAAAGTAGCATGGTGGTTGGCTCACGCCATATATTGAAAATTGCTTCTCATGCAAAAACTAAAGTGCCCTTCTCTAGCATGGAATTCTTGCATGCTGTGATTGTAGCTCTGTAGAACAAAACCCTGTAAATCATGAATTCTATGACTAATGTAGCCAGACTTACCCTGGTAGCCCTTCCTCTTGGTTTCAGGATTTCAAATGTATTTAAATCATGGAATCATAGAATTAGAATACGCTGAGTTGGAAGGGATACATCAGGATCATTGAGTTCAACTCCTGTACATTAACAGCTTTTACTCGTCCATGTAATTAACATTCCTTGAAATCCCCTTTAGCACTGCTTTTGACAAGCAGTATACTCTGTGCCTGAACATTCATTTTGATGCAAAAGTTTTGAGAGCCTTCTGTAGCCCAGTATGGGACCACAATGCTCAGACTGGGACCTTCATAGCCTAAGTGGACTGATGAAACAGATCTGCATTAGAGATGCCTGGTACTCTTTATAGATCTCCTTTTTGACTTTCTTTCCTTTACTATTACTGTAAAAGCCCAAATCCATTGTTGATATAGCTGCTCTGAAGCCAGTGAAGTTACTTCACAGATGAATGTGACCCATTTTATGCTTTTCAAGAACCTAACAAACAATAAATGTCACATCCCCATCACAGCTCTGATGCTGTTCAGAGGACAGATGTACAATGGCTCTTTGTCTTCTTCCTGCTCGTAACGAGCAGTGTAGGTCATCTGCATCATTAACATTTGCAGCTGATGCATTTGTGTAGCCTGTATACACTTCTTGGAACTGCATAGACCTTCTCATTGTTTTCAGAACCTTGATTTTTCATACTATTATCATCATCCAAATGTATTTAAGGATGAAACTATTAGAAACACAATTGGTGAATTAATGTCATGAGGGCTGCTGCTGGCAGCTCATCAATTTTTGATATGCCACTCAGACAAATGAAACATAAGCCACCCAGAACAAGGGGACCTTTTGACACTTCAAAGGAAACCCCTATGGGTGGTTTCCTCTTGAAGCTGCACTAAACTGGCTCAATCTCCTCAGCTGGAAGCTGCCAATGTCTCATTAACCCCTAAACAGGCCCTGCATGAGCTTTTCTTTTCAGCTATAATTATGCCATGCACTCCTGTTATGCTGCACTGAATTGCAACACTGTCACCAGCACATTATAAACATCCACCCTAATTGAAAAGCAGATTAGACTCGTGTTAATTAGAGAAAAAGCCCGCCCACTTGCATGCATTATGATTGCCTCTTAAATACTGAGGATGTTGAAATCCCTCAGAAAGACAAGGCAGACTTAATTGCAATAACCTGCAAATTAAGTTTAATTTACTTTAAATTTACCGGTTTAGCAGGCTCATTTGATGGTGTTAATGTTCTAGCAAATTAATTATCTGAATTAGTCATGCCTGGTGGAGTTTTGCAGCAGAATACATTGTACAGTAGCCTATTAATAAGAGACAAACAGGACAGGATTAATGAGAAGCTTATGCTAAAGTTGTTTTTTTTAAAAAACAAGGATCTTTCATGATTTCAAATATAATCACCCAAGTGCAAATACAGACACAGAATATAAACAAAGTGAAATTTATTACACTCTATGGCATGCCATCTAACAGAAACAGTAAAACATTACCAGTGAAATATTTGATAGAAAGAAGCTTCTATGCACTCAAGTAGATCACTTCTCACAGCAAACCATTTCCCATTATCTGGTATGTCTCTGTGAGACTTCAAATACGTAAGTGCTTTTGAGAGTACTTATACCATAGAGAGAGAGCTGATAAATAAATTAGAAATAACATCTCATACGTTAATTCCATGGTCCACTTTGTGGCTTATGAGGCAGTAGAATTGCTTTTTTGTATTTCATTGCTAACCACTGTCTGCTCCAGTTAAAAAAAAAAAAAAGAAGAAGAAAAAAAATTAAAAGAAAAATACCTTCCCCAGAGATATAGCTGCAAGTAAACTGCAAAAAGAAACATCCTTACTTGCCTCTGCTACTTATAAAAATAAAAGTTGGAAAAACCATCTTCTAATAGCCTTTGGAACAGCTCTCAAAATAAAGATATAATTGGCTTTGTAAACATTGTCAAAGTACAATCATTCATCCTGCAGAAAGTGTAGTCTGACACTGTGTGAGAAACAAAGTTAGCAGTGACAAATACCCTTTTTAGCTGGTTTTGATCATGAAAGTTTAGTCTGCTTATTTGCTAAGTGTTGCCTCTTCCATTAGGGTCCACAGCCATCCCAAATATAATGAGGTATATTAAATTCAAGTCTGCCTCCCTCTGGATGACAGGAAAAGCCTAAGGGAGCACAAAGATAATCCTCGATGAGTGTGAACTGAATGTGATTGAATATAAAACCCTGTATTATTGATTGGAATGTGTATGTTAAAGCCATTGGTCACTGAGGGTAGCTGTGTCTTGTGTTGGTTTCAAAGGGCTCTCAGGCTGGTGTGCAGTGCCCAGTGAAAATGCCCAAATTTACATTATTCTTGCATATAGTGTAATGCCTGGAAAATAAAAGTGTCACCCCTTAAAAAGAAAGACTGAACAATGTATTCCTTAAAAACAGATTATCTCATTAAAGAATGAAAGGTCTGGTAAGAGAAAAAAATATGCATAGTTGCTTTATGGGATATATTTTAATTTTTGAGGAAAAAAAATAAAATTAAAAAAATGGTTTCAATATATTTTTGGTATTGTACTAATATATCATACAGACCCTTTCTGCTTTTCTTATTATTTCTTCCTCTCTCTCAGATAAAATTACAATTTGAAGCACTAAATGAAACTGGCACAAAAGCAGCCATTATTAAAACAGGGCTGAAAAATGAAAAAAAAAGAAAGAATTCTGCTTTAAAAAGCATGTACAGGAAGGGTTGATGACTTTAGTAAGAACCCGTAGGGAATGAGAACTACAGAATGAAGGAAATGGATTCCTGTGACACATAAACAAAAGGCAAATGACTAATATATTTACATATAACATGTGGTGTATTCATTGCCCACCATGGTGACAGAATTGTTTATTTCATTTATAATTTATACAGCAAAACCTTATTATATGTGTAACTAATTTGCCTGATGATAATATGCAGTAGGAGATTAGGTTTCCATTATATTCTGTCATTAAGAACAAAAGATTTTCATTTGTTGGTCAATTTTTTTCTTAGTTCCCATCCCATGGAACACAACCACTACATAAATATATTTCTCTTAAATCATTATGATGCTGAGCTAAGTAGAAAGCTGTGAGAAACTTCTGAAAAAAAAATTCCTATAAAACCCCTCACACACAAATCCACCTTTGCTTCTGGAATTTCCTATGATATCAGCAATGACAATCTACAAAAAACCTCTCACAGGTGACGTGCATGTAGCAAAAAAAAAAAAAAAGAATAAATATAGGCTCCCGAAAAGGTTTCCTCTGAGAGAAGGGAAAAGAATAATCAAACATTTTAGCAGAAGCAGCATTAGGATATGTGGCTAGACAGTCCATCTCAGACTACAGGGAGCGGGTGGGTGGGTAGGCAGTGATGAGGGAATTATCTTGATGTATTTTCCACTGCGGCACATGAGACAGTGCAATTCTCTGAAAGGAATTGCTAGCACCAAGCCAGTAATTCCCCTCTGTGGTATTACAAAGTGTGTGTATTACAAAGAGGGAAGGGAGTGTGTGGGAGAGGAGCCTGCAAAGTGCTGTACGTGTTTCCAACGCTGTGAAGCCTGCATGGCCTTGAATTAATACAAACATGCTTACCAAAGCATGAATGCTGTGTAAGAAGCATGTACATATGCACATATATTGAATTTATATCTTTGTTACCTTTCAGAGACAACTGAAAAACCCAACTCTAATAGATTTGTTTGTCTGTGTACTTGCTTAACCCTTTGCAAGTCTAGTTTGCATTGCATAGTGAAATCAGCCTCTTGCAGAAAAGGAGAAAAATGCTCTCAAACAAAAGAGGATATTTTCCTGTTTAACTCGGAGCTCTAAAGCACCTTCTAAAACAGCAGGTCATACCACTTCAGTCTAAAAATCTGTGCAAAGATATCATAGTTTCTAAAGAGTGTGCTAATACAAGAACTTTGTTTGGATGAAGTGACACTCAGTGTTGTGGCTATACATAAAAAACCTGAAACTTTTGCAACTTAAATTAAGTTACTGCAAAAATATCTCTTTGTAGACACCCTGCTAGGCATCATAGTTTGTTAACCATGAATACAGACAAGTCTGAAAGTTCAGGGGGCAGTTGAAAAAGTGTATCTCAGGGAGCAGAGAGTGAGCAGGTAATGGACACTGGCTGTTTTTGGGAAGAGTCGCAAGACCATGCAACAATATAGTCTGGGGACCAGTCAGCTGAGCAGCAGTTTGGCAGAGAAAGACAGCAAAGGCTTGTGTTCTGGTGGACACAGAGTTGACCATGAACCATCAAAATCTGCTTGCAGGAAAGATGGTGAGAGGAAGATAGAGCCAGACTCTTTTCAGTGATGCCTAGTGACAAGAGCCAATGGCCTCAAAATGAAACACAGGAATTTCCATTTAACCTTAAGGGGCGATATCAGATTGCCCACTGAGGTTGTGGAGGCATCATTTTTCAAGATGTCAAAGACAAAAACATGTTCTGGGCAACCTACTCTTGTTGTCCTTCCTTGAGCAGGGGTGAATTGGGCTAGATGTTCTCCAAAGATTCCTTCTGACCTCAATGACTCTGTAGTTTTGTGGCTCTGTGATCTTTTTTGCACTGAGCTGCAACAGAGACGATTGTATCCCTGAAACCACACTTGCTCCACAGCGCTGCTCCCCCTAGATTCCTACATAGCAGAAAAATGAAGAACCACCAAGGGGATTTGTAATTTGTCAAAGAGCAAAGAAAGAAGACATTAAAGAAGGTTAACAGAAATATCTAACTGAGATGTTTACGGGTATCAGGTTATGTGACTCTGTCCTGTGGAAGTTTTGTTTCTCTTTTCAATGCCCCTACAGTTTAACACCTGCACTGGAAATCATGTGAAGTAAGATATTTCCAGGGAAAATCTGACTGCAGGGTTTTCTCCAAAATATCAAGTGAAATGAAATTTCAGCACAAGCTGAAGTACAGTGTTTAATGTGTTTCCTTAAAAAATGTTAATCTATTTATCTAATTTTAATATACCAGCTGCCATTGAAACTAAACAAATAAAAATGGAACAGATGTATGAAACTGATTTTGTCCAAGAGTTTCTTCAAATCTTAGCTCCCAATAAGGCATCACTCTTACCACTTCCAAAGGACCAGTGCTGTTAGATTGATCACAGAAATACGCTAAAGTGACAATGTGACTACTGGTTCCAGTGGTTTGAGCCTGGAGTATAAGCCTGAACATAGTGTGAGTTCAAAGACCCTTGCAAAACCTGTACATGAGTACCCTATGTAGGAGATGAGCATTGACCCTTGTGAGAGAGCAGCAGAATATTCAGGAGTATCAAGGGATGGGGGAGCCTTAGCTGAGTTTTGAAGACGATTTACATGTGTGCATGGATTAAAAATGCTTGGGCATTCAGATTGTAGTCTTCAACTGCAGTTGAGTAAGTCCCTATTCATGTTAAGGCTGTTTCAACACTGTGCAGCATGTGCAATTTATTAACAATCCATTAATTAATCCATTAATTCTAACACCCAATGAGGGTACATGTTGGCTGGAACATGGTAGGGTTATGTAGGGCTGCTATCTCTGCAGATTTATATGGGCTGGCAAAGACCTAAAGATTTGCAAAAAGTATAGACAGGCTTCTTTTGCCAGACAAATTGAATCTATGGAGTATTAAGAAAAGAAGGATTTAAGGACATCACATCAGATCTTGTTCAGTGTTCTAAGACTGCAGCCTAGGTTTCCTGCTTGGGTAATAGAAAAAAAGCAGGTTTCTCCAGAGATGCTTCAGAGCATGTAATTATGACTGTATCAGTCAAACACACCTGAAGATAAATACCTAAAGGCAACATCAACATACCATCTGCTATTTTAGATGGGACTGTAAAAACTTTTCTAGGAGGCGACGGAAGACTATTTACATGGTCAGTGAAATGAGACTGTTTTATGCATTGCTACCATTTGTATCGTGTCAGAAGACGAGGAAACCACAAGTTTTGAAAAAAAATCTTTTTTTTAACATGTTAAAATAAACTGGATGGACAATATTTTTGTCATGGTACAATGCCAGCAGATGACTGATTCTTCCCTTCCTGCATTCAATGGCATAAAAAAACTTCAGCAATATCAATATTTCTGTCACTGTGAAGGTCTTCTCCCCATTTTTATTCCATTGCCCTAAACACCAGGGAAATGTACACCAAGTCCTACCAAGATTGCAGTCTAGTTGTCCTGAGTTGCTGCATTCTAGTTTTTGTGATTCAGGCTAACAAATACTTCGGCTAAAAGGAAAACTGAGTCCAAAACATGACAAGTAAAAGGAAACAAACACTAAAATAACCCGCAAACCCAAAACCAAAACAAACCAAAAAACAACTGAAAAGGATTTGAGGAACCATAAAAGACTGCTTGAATGAAATCCACACATGGACAGATTCTTCCCATGTAAATTTATGAGCCTTACTGATAATTTTGATCTAAATGTCTTTAGGCATCCAGTGTAGTTGTCAGAAAAGAAGCCAAAGTGGAAAATCCACTTTCCACTTCAGAAGGTGGTTTAGTATAAGTTGATTTGATCTCTGGGAATGTTTGTCACTATTAATGGATTTTCTGTGTACCTTGGTCAACCCAGCTAAGCACTCAAAGTTGTCTGGACTTAATATAAAGTTTGATTGTACTTTTTGCAAAGCAGGAATATACAACAGTAGTTAATTATCCTGCCTGGTGACATTGTTAGTTATAATTTTTAGAAGTTAGATGCAAGTTTTTTCAGGTTACAGATAATCTAAACACAAGTCTCAGGTTGTCCCATACATAGAGACTGCATTTAGTTTTTTAAAATCTATTTTTGAAGAGAAACTCTATAAACAAAGATGGCTCTAGAAAGGTAGCCTTTTGATTAGTCCAACTTAGCACCTTCTGTTTTCTCCTGGTCCTTCTCCAGATGACAGTGTTCCCCATACTCTGAATACCTTCAGTATCCCAATTTAACTTTGTGACAGGACTCAGCAGAGTTTAGCTGACCCTATTCAACTGTCTCCACCTTGTAGGTCCTTAAAGTGCAACTCAACCAACACATGAAAAACTTGCACACTCTCATCTTGGCAGAAGCAAAGAAGTGTTTCATACTGGTCCCACTATTGCAATGGTTCAGAAATGAATTCTACATCTGAGGTATGCAAATTGTGCTCATTATGAAGGTGCTGAGCTGTAAGTGGCAGTCTCTGAAGAATGAGACATAGGAACATGAGCAAAACCTTCTTTCTAGAGTTACATTCAAAACAACAGAAAGCCACTAAATGCCTGTTTTAGCTGCCTGCTTGCCTCCTTTCCTCCTGCCCCTGTCACTGCCAGAGCTGTACATGTATGAACTGCAATGTTGATGGTGTCATGGTATCATGCCCATGAGGTTGCACAAGAAGAGTCAGATATTTTTTGTTCACTGAGTACCTGAACTCCTTGGCTGTGGTAGATTAGCATAGCTCAGGTTGCTTCAACAGAGCTCTTCTGCTTTGTATCAGTGTAGAATGTCTGTATTCATTTAGTCCTTCCTGGAAAGATTTGAAACTAACCTGAAACAAATATAGAAGTGATCCCTTTATTTGTCCATTGTTGCTGATTTAGAAATCAGCATCTTGTGTAGGAGAGAACACCAGAACAGCTACTACACTCCCAGGGCAGTGGAGAACCCCATGGTGGTGCAGGTGAATATTTCTTCAAGGAACTGGGACCTGTGGAAGAGCTCACATAGTGAACCAGGTTTATCCTGAGGGAATGCAGCCCCTGTGGAGCCCATGCTGGAGCAGATCTTGAAGAAGTGTAGCCCATAGAGAGGACCCATGCTAGAGCAGGGGAAAAGTATATGGAGAAAGGAACAGCAGAGAGGGAGTGTTATGGACTGATTTCAACCCTCACTCCCCATCAGGGAGGGGGTACAGGAACTGGGAACAAGGCACTGAAACTGAGCATGAGAAAAAAGGGAGTGGAAGACAGGTGGTATATAATTTTTTGGCTTTGTTCCTCACAACCCAGATCTGTTTTAAATGTCTAGAAATTAATTTCCCCAAATCAAATGTGTTTTGCCTATGATTGTAATTGATAACTGTTCTGCCTGTATTTGTCTCAACCCACAAGCTCTTTCATCCTGTTTCCTCCCTGCACCCTGCTTGGGAGCGGTAGTGAGTGAGCAGCTGGGTGGGAATTTGAACCTTATCCAAGGTTAATGTACTGTGCTACTCTGCTGTAAGACATATTTGACAACTTGTTTTTCTGCTATGTGATCTCTAAGTCTCCCTAATTCAAAATTTTACATTGAAATAACACTGAACCATTTCTATTCATTTATTTATCGACTTACGTTTGATGGACAGTAAATTTGTTGAAAAAATCCCTTTGGGAAGGACTTGAAGTATTAAAAAATCTAGGTCAAGTTTATGGTTTCAGAAGAGAAATAAGGATTACATTTTGATAATGTTTAAAAATACTATTTTGATACTTTGAAAGCAAATATTTGATCATTTTGGTTCAAAATTTTTCATTTTTCTTAAAAACTGGCCTTTGATTTAGAAAGAACAAGGAAATATTTATATCCTCTAGAGTACCCTTGTATATCTTAGAAGACCTCTGTTTGTTTATCCTGAAAATAATTTTGAAGTTTAATCTAGATAAATTTTTTTGAAGTGTTTTTTTCCCCTCCAAAACTGGGAAATTAAATATTCCTTGTATCATGTTATAGGGGATGGGAGGGTTGGTTTGGTTTGGTTTGGTTTGGTTTTCCCCAAATTCCCCTTTCAATACAGGTATCAACCCAAAGTATCTTTTATCCACTTTGTTTTGGGACTGTTCTCAAGTGTAGCACTGACTGTAGATTCTTTCCCTACTCTCATAGATACTAATGTTAGTTTCCTATACATTTCATTTTTAAAAAATTTTGTTGAGAAATAACTTACTTGCAAACTTCCCACTTCAAATTTCCGTTTCCTGGTAATGGTCATATTTCTACTCTGGCACTAGTCTTTGACTGGTAACCACAGTCCCTAATTTAGATGGTGTAGTGAGAAAAGTATTTGCAATAATTCTGACATGGTGTATTTTATGAGTAATTTGACTTCTATTTTCTTGAAATTCTTAAAAAAATCTTAATGTCCTGTCTTCATGTCGCAGCATGAGAACCAGTTTATGTTTCAAAACAAAAAAAAAATCAGTCTTAGCTATAAAGCTTAGGAAGAAAATCTCAAAAATTAAAAGTAAATTGACTCTACCTTCAGCAAATTATTCTCTTAAATCTCAAAGCTATAGTTCAATCTTATTTTATTCTTAACTTTTCATTCTCTTGGTCTAACAAGAATTGCCTTGCCAAGGGTTCATGAATATTCTAAGTTTATGGGAAAATATTATGTAGCTTTGTTTTCTTTTCAGATTGACTTATTTTATATGATCTTATTGCCCACCTGGCATATAAATGCCCAGGTACCAGGGAAGCCAAGGAAGTTTCCTTACACAGATAAAGCTTAACTGAGAAAGTGGCAACATTCTTTTACAATGTCATGGTCCCTGCTCAGTCCCCATGGCAATTTTGGCCAATGGTGAAACCACAGGAGGAGAAGCATGAGCAGCAAATGTCACCCTGCAGGAGACACATGGGGCTACCTAATCCAAAGGTGGCATTAGCCTCAGTGGTTGAGTGCTGAGTAAATACACCACCCTCTCCTCTGCCAGGTAAAGCTGCTCCATTTCACTACAAACTCTGGGCTGGAGCTCCCTGTGAGCATGGTAGAAAAAGGTGTAAATTGAATTCTTCAATAGTCATGATAAAAGTAGTTTTGGTGCTTGGGATGGAGTATTGGGAGATCAGTCTCAATCTGGCATTAACCTGTTCTATGAGTGCTGAGCTTTTCTGAAAGCTTTTTCTTTAGATGATTCTTTCTTTACCCTTAATGAAGACAAATGTTGTCTAATGCAAAAATCCTCCTATTAGGCAGCATCAAGGACTGAATAGGTCAAACATCCACTTTTAAGTGATTTATGCATTGGACATTTTCCTATTCTAAGCTATGTCAAGAACTCTAAAATCTCTCTATGCTTCCTATTGTGTCTGAGTAGTGACTTTGGATGTAAAAACATGGACTTTAAATAGGTGTGTACAAGTTATATCTATTTCAAATTAGAAAATACACAGGTGATGAAAATAGAGGCAGATAAATATGCAGGCTCCTTTATATATGGGACTGCATTATATATTGACAAACGGATAAAAGAGAACTGGCTGTCCTGGGGGTTCCTATTGAGATATAGACTCCTTTACTTTTAGGTCACCCTTGTGAATCCCAGCAAGGTCAGGAACCAACAAAATGTAGCCTGAATTGGCAATGGCAGTCCAGTTCCTTACTGCCAGATGTTCAGATAATAAAAGTAACTACAATGACTGGCAGCATACTATAGCCTTGTCAGAGAATCCAAATTAGCTCTCTCACCAGCTACTGAGAGGCCATGGCCTCTCATGAAGTAGCTCCTTCAAAAGCTGGTCTGAAACATTTGAGGAAGTTCCAGAATAGCTTCTTGTGCTGTATCACTTCTGCAGATGCACAAAAGTCTCCCCTTTCTACAGCTATCAATTCAAAACTAATTTAATTTCCATCGCAGATTTTAAACAACAAGAACATATACCAGTTTGTGCTAGCATTGACCATTAGAGGGAATTAGCAGCTAATACATCACTCTTTTCATCTGGGATTTGTTGTTCATCATAATTCAGTGTGTAATGGTAAACCAACACCTCCCTATTCAGTTTATTTGCTGTTATATTGCCTGAATATCAGAGGTTCCTTCCGGTGGACTAATCAGCTCTCTTTATCAGAGGAAACTGTATATTCATGATCCTGTTGGGACAAATAGGTTCTCTATAGTTTGATAATAAAAATATGAGCTAATGAGTCTCCTTGCTCTTGATTTCTCACATGAAGAAAGAGGAAGAGTGGGCATTATTTACCCACAGGTAAAGTAAAAAACTATAAAGGTAAAAGGACTTTCCATGCTGTATACTGCTCAAATGTAATAATCCCTGAGATGCTTATTTTAGTAAATGAATCAGTCACACTGTGCCAAGGAAGGGAGCCATCTATTACCGTGCTATAAATGTTAAGGACCCTATTTATAGCCTTTTTCTCTGGACAAAACAGAGCCATTTTTGCTGATATTTGTACGACAATAATAATGGTACCTCACTACGTTGTGAGTAGTTGTTACAATTGCAGTTTGCCCGATTCATTTTCAGTGGTCATCAGGGAAATTCATCTAAAACAACCAAAAAAACATAGATATGTTTGCATCATATTAATAAGAAGAGAAAGCAAGCTAGCTGCCAATTGGCAGCAGAGTATGTTTTGGTGGTTTGATAAGGATACTAAAGAGTTTATGATGTGACAGATGTTTCACTACACTATTGTGAAATGAATAGATTATGAGAAGTAATTAGATGTACATTGGAATCAATGCTGTTATCATCGAGGCCTTCGGGCGATGCAATAGATGAGAGTCATGGCAGCAGGTGGTCCAATGGCTCCGAGACAGGAAGACACACCGCAGGAGACTGAGTGACAGGTTTCACAGATCCAGGGGGTGAGAGATCTGAGCTATTGCCTGCATTTGTAATCTTTACTCATGTATAAATAATAACAACTACGCTATTGACTTCATATGCTATGTCATACCCTCTGCTACCCCCTACACACACACATACACACACATATACAAACACACACACGTATGCACACATATTCTGCAACTTTTCCCCTCAGTTAAAGCTATTCTTTTATTTTCACATTTAAAAAAAAATCATCCCTTTGATTCCAGTGCCAACTCAATGTTCTTTGATGAAAACACTTAAACAGAAAGCCTGGCAACAGCTTTGAATACAGTGTGGTGTACTGGGTGCCTAATGCAGAAATGTACGTGCACTTTCCATGGGAGACTTAACAGAAAGTGAGGTTCAAAAAGCATAGTGCTCATTATGCTGCTCTTTTTCAAGCTTTTCCTTATTTTCTTTTTTCATCCAGCAGGTCTCAAACAAGGAATCCTCAGTATGATGCTTGAATTACCTTCACAAAGGAGCTAGCAGCCTGAGTCATCAGGATAGGTAACATACAAAATCTGCTGACTCTGGGAAGATTTGTGTCCTGACCCAGAACCTCAACTGTTACATGTCCCCTGAGCTTCAGTCTGGAACTTTTGGGCTCTCCTGTACCGAGTAGAGGGGATAACAATGAAAACCCAAGGAAAGTGCCACTAGCAGTCAGCCTGTGATTCCATGAACAGTTCATAGTGACAGGAGGTAGCTCTAGAAAGCCCTTTGGTGCTGCTGCTTGTTAGTCCCTGCCTGCAGGTTTTTGCTGTGAAATCTTTTATTTTGTCGTTGAGGAGAGTGACACTATGATAAAAAGGGAATATTGAGACATTAAAATGTATATTTCAATATTCTGAGTGTAAACATAAATACCAAGATTTTCTTTGAGGTGTATGAATATCAATGCATACATATAGTCATATGTGTCACGTGTCTTTGGATAAATCATTTGTTCTGTATGAATACCTACCATGGATGGAGATACGTGTAATTTAAGGTGGTGAAAGGGAAAGAAAGAAATCCAATGTTATGGAAAGAATAGTACTCAACCACCAGCATAATGAGATGAACTATGATGGGTCTTGGTAAATAAGGATATAGGGCAAAGCTGTCAAGTATATATATGTGTGTATATATATATATATATATATATGTGTGTGTGTGTGTGTGTGTGTATACATATGTGTATATGTATATATATATATATATATATATATATATATATATATATATATACTATACATATGTATATACATGTATATATGTTTATATGTATGTATAAAGCATAGAAAAAAACATGTTGGTCTAGTATTGCAAATTTAAGGAAATTTGACTTAACTTATAAAAACCCTTAAGAACACCTAATTAAGTGTCTTTACAGTGATAGTTATATTTGGACAGATTGGTCTGGGGAAAACATAGAGGTTGGGACACTGAACAAATACAATACCCCAAGGTCAGAAACATATGTTTTCCCTGTGTGAAAGGGTATACAAACAATTATCCACTTATCAACAAATATCTCCTATTGCTCCTGTCTCCCAGAACCATAAACAAATTTGCCATTCTACCACCAGAGAAGCGAAGAACCTGTCAAACCTGTTGAGCGTTCAGCCAGATGACACCTTCATGGGGCTAACAACATTGAGGAGCAAGGTGGAAATCAGACAGAGCTTGTCCGGAGTGATGGGACTGCAAAACCAAAATCCTTTTCTGAAAACCTTGGTCATTGCCTGTGCATCACCTGCTAGACTAAGTTGCTAATTTAAATGGTGAAGCCTCAAGAGGCCCATGCAATTGGGGTAGCCAATCTATATCAAAAGAGGTGAGAAAACTTATTGCTTGGTTGATTGAATCTGACTGAGGTTCAATTTTCTGTACTGATAACCTCCTTTTTAATTCTTTTGTTCCTCTTCTTTCCAAATTATCTACACCCTCGGGTACTCTGAAAAAAATGAGATCTTACCCGCTAATATTCATGCTTTTGTTGGCCTGTCTTCAACCCTGAAAGGGTGTGAGCAGCACCACTAACACTGGTGGTGTACTCAGCTGCCCATGTCAGGACTGAACCAGTCCTACTAATTCCAGAATATCAAATTCCTTTTGTATGTTTGCTCAGGAAGAGCTTGGTAACTGTGACAAAGCTTGCACTTGGTGAAATAAATTGCAGTTATTAAACATATTAAAAAAAAGGGTATGTCTTTAAATTGTACAGCAGCATACACGCAAAACAGACTATCCAGAAAAGAAATGCTTTATTCTTCTAAAAATGAATTCTAAGATCCTTAGTTTAGTACTCCTTAGTTTAGTACTATGGCATAGGCAGACAAGCATATGTTCCCATTTTTTGACTTTCAAGTGTCTTGAGTATTGCCAGAAACTACATTCAGTTTCTACCGTCAAGGCCACCTGGAGGTAAGTCCTCCTAATCAGATTTCATGGGTCAATGCAATGCCCTGAGAGGAGGAAATTTTGAGTGCAGCTCTCTCACTCTTCAAGCAGGAACCAAATCACTGTGGGGCATTGTCTTAGCAGTATTGACATTTCCGACTTTTAAAAAGGAACTGGCTCACAGTCACCCCTGGATGTCTCTGGTGTCAATACAGAACCCAGGGGAACTGTGAGGTCTAACAGCCTTTCCCAGATTCTTTCCCTGTTCCCCTGCCTTCCCATTGTATAGCAGGATTAACTCTATCCCAGCCAAAACCAGTGCAGGCAGTAAGGTCACAAAGGAAAAGTGCCCCCCCCGTGCACACACCAGTATCAGCCATCCAGGGATATCCCACATATCAACCTTCTTGTCATTTTCTCCTAGGCTCCCTTGTTCATTTGTCTCCCTTAGCTTGCCTTTACTTACATCTTTTTTCTCTTTGCTTCTAGACCTTGGAGCCCACCACCAAGCCATATCACACTTACATTCTTGTCACATCCATGTACACTTAGGAGAAACTCTGGAAGAAAAATGGCTCTGGAAATAGAGAATTTCTCAATAACTTCAGTAGCAAAACCCCTTATGTTCATACTCTACCTCTAATTAAATATTGAGATCTCTGTTGAAAATTGTATCCTTTACAAAGGCTAGCAAGTGATTATACATATATAAGAACATGCAAGGATAATCATGCAGGGGCTTTTTTTGGAAGAATGATGAGAGTCATACCTTCAGCAACAGTGCTACTTTAACTTGAAAATTGTTTGGGATAGAACTTGTGTATCCCTATGTTGATCTAAAAAAAGCCCTTACAAACATTGGACAATATGGTATCACGTACAATAACAATCTTCCAAGTTTAGGTCTTTTACAGCTAAGGTTCAAAGGCTCTTTCACTGTGAAAATCTTGTTAAATCATCTACCATTTGCTGAACTTCCTGACAAAGCTTGTGCCTAGGGGATAAAAATCAGGTGAGGGAGGGTCTGTGGTTAACTACACAAGCCTTTTTAAAGTTGCTGTGTGATAATTACTATGTACTTAGCTCTTCAGTAGGTTTTGCTGCAGTCCTGGCTTTCTACCATGTGTGAGGCTCTTTTTGTCCTGTCACAACTCCTTTGTTTTCCAGAGGGTTGTCCTATATAATCACTTCTTTTCAAGGAGGATTATTTTATAGGCTCCTTTTGCCACAATGTCAACATTTCTAATTTGAAGGAGTCATATCTTGTAAATGCCAAGCAAAATGCTATGACTGTTACATCTAAGGCTAATTTTTTTAAACCTTTCTTTAAAAATCTCTAGTCTTCCATTGCATGTTTTGTCTCTACACATAAAAATGTGCAGAGTCACATTCAAACACATATTTGTGCATATGATATGTACAACCAAAGACAAACAAATGACATTAATTTGTCCAATCTTTCACCTGTCATCAGTTTAATGGCTAAGTCCATTTTTATGGTAGCACTGAGAGAATAGGCCTCATTATTTGAAACAAACTGTGGGAGCCTGACACTGGCAATGCAGGGATAGTAACGCCGTGATGTCAGTGCAGAGCATATCAAGCACAGGGGCTCTGTTATCGCTGGTATCTCCTTGGGCAGATTTTCTTGTGCAGTTTCACTTTCCCTTCTGTCCTTCAGACAGAGAGAAGTCATGGAGAAATAATGTATTTCTACCAAACCCATAATACTCAAAAATCAGACAGGTTGTAAGAAGAATATTTATTTGCTGTTAAAGGTGCAGTAAATGTTGAATGAGGATGTTCAGAGTGTCTGACATATTTAGAAGGTGATTGATTATTTGCATATCACTGTGACTCACCCCATCTTTTCCTGGGATAAATAATATTTTCTGATCTAAACTACTCACAGACAAAAAAGACAGAAGACATTTAAATGTCAATATTTAATTCTGCTCTGGAGCTTAGGCTACAAAAAGATGTATGCTGGACAGTTCACATACCACAGCCTGGAAATGCCTTCTATACTCAGACTGCAGCAAATCTGTTTTACTTGGATGGCTCATGTGCCCCAATCTTCTGTAAACACAAAAGTAAATTTAAAAAAATAGATAGAAGAAGCTTTTTTTTTTTTTTTTTTTTTTTTTTTTACATGCTTGTCTTGTAGTCTGGTTACTAGGAGGCATCAGAAAGGCAAGGAGGATGCTCAAAGATTCCTCATGGACTAATACAACTTAACTTTTATTCTTAATGAGTGCATGTCCAAAAGACTTGTTGAGTTACCAGGGCAACACCTGACTAACTGATTGGGAACTTGTCCAAGGAAGTAATAGAGAGAAAGATATTTTAAGAGATTTATGTATTCAAAAAATATGAAACCCCAAAAACATTGGGCTGACATTCCTTAGTTTTCTGAAAGACCACGAACGTTGCTGAATCTGTAGACTTACTGTGGTGGTAGTTTTTTCTGCTTTCTACCTGTGGTGACCAATGCATGAAGAGCTACTTCCTGTCTGGTGCTAAATGTAATGACAAGGAATAAGCTGTCCTCTAATTGCAGAACTGATTTTCCTGCAATTTCAGGGCAAGCCTATTGTCAGTGTTCAGTTGCAAGTAATGAAAAATTGAGTATAACTAGCTTATACAATGAAAATATTTTGGAGTTTTTAAGGAACAGGAACTGTATTTCACTTAAATGAATGAACCACATTATAACATTAATGAAAGATGAGCCACAACTGGATATGTCTGCAGCTACTAAAAAAGTACCAAACTGAATATCGGTGCTTGTCAATGACAGAACTTGTCTTGCTCTCTGCTAATACCTGAGATCAAATAGAAAGAAATTCACCCTGCTTTTCTGATTTTGAATGTACTGAAAAAATATCAATCTGCCTATATATCATATTAATCTAGTCATTTTAGGAGTGGAGTAACTCATCTGAAGTCAATGGAGTGAAACTAGTGTAAATGAAGTCGGGATAAACTCATGCACAAAGAGTTAAAGTCAGTGGTAAGCATCAGGATATGCCCTTGGAGGGTGAACATTTAGACATTCACTCTATAATAAGAAATAATGTTTCAGAATGCTCTTAATTCTCTCCTGGCATTCCATTCATCAGTGCACAGCTATAAAGCTAGGCACTTAGTTGGGATCATGTAAGTAAACATAGTAATTTCATACTTGCTTTTAATATTGGAACCACTAATAGATGCTATGTTCAAAAAGCATAAACAAACCACAAGACCTGCTAATCAAGGTAAGAGCCATATGTACAAAATAAATGGAGTCTTCCTCACCTTTGGCTTGAGAAAACAAAAAAGAAAGGGATTTCAGCAGGATTGTCTTTAATCCAATTTACTTTGGATTTAATCTCCAAAACAAGGCTGGCCTGCTAATTCCCAATTATAATGGCACATGTAATCAGAGTCCTCATTAACAGAGACTGACTATATTGTCTATTAGGAATGGAAATCTGAAATGCAAATTCAGCAAATCAAAACGTTAAATGAGCTCTACCCAAGATGCTTAGAGCTCCTGCCAGGGCAGCGCATGCTGGCCGACACCTGCCCTGAATTCTCCCTCCAGCTGAATGTTTCATTCTGTTCCAGTCTTTGCCTCCTAATTGACCTGCTTATGATCTCTGCTACAATTAACATATGCTTATTAGTAATGGCTGGTTAAAGATTTCAAACTGCCGCAGTTTACAAAGTCTAATAGAGATGGCACACCACAGGAAAGATAAGACCACTGTTTTCCTCATCAGCAGTGTCATAGTGGTTTGGTTTCATGTGATTCAAATGAGATAATTTTTCACATCATCTGATGTCTGCAAACCCATTCTAATTGAAACTGGGAATCTGCACACAAAGTGGCTTAAGGCTCCTGGTGCACTAAATGAAAATCAGTTAGGGAATAGGATTTTTTTTCCCTGTAACCACATGCTTAGCAGTGATGGGAAAAATATTTTTTTAGAAAGAAGGGGGCAAGGAAACAAAGAGGGAGAGGGAGTAAAAAGCTAGTTTGATAACAAACAAGAAAATACCCTACCCCACTGTATGCTGGGTCAAATTCCTTAGTCCATTTCTTAGCTGTAAATAAAGGTTTATAGACAATGAATCATAAGTTTAGAGATAATGAACTGAAGGATTTTTCTTAATACATTATGGAAGAAAAGAGTAATTCTGTCATTACCAGAATATTGATTGCTATTATTTTCGTTCATGCACCTTATCCAAGAAAACATTCTTAATTAAAACAAAAAAGCAAAACAAACCAACCAAACAACCAAACACACACACACACAAAGAAAAAAAATCACTTAAATATGCCAAAGTGGGCTCTTATAGAATGACTACCATAATACTTTCACTAATGTTAGGGTAATGCCATATTGCCTACATTTTCTTATATGAAAAAGATCATATTAACAATGATTTGGCAGTCAGTCTACTTTAATTAAATTTTCCTCTTTCTTCAGTGTTTTTCCATATTACTATCTCCAGTCTGCAGGAGCCAATGGGCAACAAATATATCTCTTCCACCTGGTTTCATTCCAGCTTCATTAGCAATGTACTAATACTGCAATTATGTCTAATTCTCTCTCCTAACTGCATTATTATTTATCTAAGATTTCTTGCTGACCAAATTTATTCCTAATAATTTTGTTCCTTGATTTCACTTGATCATCATGCATTCTTAAGGAGATGATTGGGCATTTCACAGTCCTTCCTTTTGTATTCTTGTCTTTGATGATATGAGCCACTTATCCCTTTGAAGTCTCATACTGCCAAAATCCCAGAGGGCTGGAAAGAGGGCAAGAAAATATTTGGGTCTTGTGTTTTGCTTCTATAACCACAGCCACTTCTACTTCTTGCAGGCAAGGGCAGGTAATATTTTTTTGTGGAGACTTTTATCCTGGTACCAAAAAAAATCAATGGCAATTTAATCTTATTTTCCTGAAAGACATTTCCTAAAACTGTTTCATGCTTCACTTAAAAAACATGTACCCAACAACACATTCTTGAACCCAGGATACAGAATTGTGTAGTTGGCATAATCCACACATGCTTTGAAAGGGCATCACAGATACTCTCTGCTCTGGAAAAAGCTACAGTTTGAGTCAGACAAATACAATAGGCAGAAAAGATTAGGTTCCAGCAAAGGTGAGGAGAACACCAGAGAGCAAATTCATGCTCAGCTGCACAGTTGACTTGTGGGCCTTCTGAAAGGATCGAAAGGAACTGGAGGATATAACTCAGTTATTAGGAAAAAAATATTGTTTCAATCTATAAGAAAATGTATACATTGGAAGGAAAAATAAAGGAAAACCTTAAGGCTGGCACTAAAATTCTTAAACTTTCTCTTTTGTGGATTTTTTTTTTTTGAGTGATGGCCCCATTGACTTTCATCTTCATTCTGAAGCTAGCAAAAACCAGATATCCTCAGATGTTTTCATGTAATTGAAATGAATGAGATTGTAGTAAAATAAAAAATTTTGTACTCCTTGAAAAGAAAATACTCCCATGGCTCTCAGGTTCATGGCCATTTTAATCAGCCTTGCACCCTTTCAACAAGACTAAAACTTCTAGGACTAAATCCAGAGTTAGCATATTCAGCTGCAGAGCTCCAAAAACTTTTGCTGCCCTTGCTGTGTATGGTTATTAACTTTATAGGATGTAGACTTGATCCTGTTTATATTAGAACTACCTTTTCCCTTTCCTTTCCATTCTCCCTGCAGCTAGAAGCATAATTAACGCAAGAGTGGGATTTAATTTACTGAAAATTAGCTAAGTAAAAGTCATGGCTCTCACTTCAAGTGCTCTCCAAGGCTGGCTTGCTAATCAACAGAGGGAGAGGCATAACCAGAGTGCAATTCAACCCATCCCAGGATGGGTATTGAAGGTAGGGAGATGAGTTGGTGTTTTCCATTTCTACTGACTGTAAAGGAAGGCTCAATTGTAGATTTAAACTGTTCACTTAATTTTAAGTAACTCCTGAAAGAATGGGTTTTGATATCCCTCAGGACCATAACTTTCCAGTGTGTGAGAAGGGATGTAAGAGGAATAAGAATCCAGCATTTTGAATATAGTATTTGGTACAAGGAATTTCCCACTGGTGTTTCCACTGCCATTGAGCCTGGTACCACATTTCCAAAGGGACTTGTTTAAACAGTTTCCTACATTTTCCGCTATCTGAAGTGAGTGCTGTTCTAACTATTTTACAGCAAGGCTATGACACATGTTTAAAATTAGCAATATCTTTGATTTGATTTAGCAACACTTCCAACTGCTCAGCAGCACATTGCTGTTGGCCACATTATTAATTTTTCAGAACAAGTAACTGGAAGAGGCAATTTTACAAACTTATAGATCAGGATTCTGAATGGAGTCCTTGCCTGTGTTATTGGGCACCAAGGAAAAAATAAGAGGGAAAAGCGACTGCCAAGTCTTTTCAGTACTTAGGATCAAATGAAGTACAGGATAAGATCTTATGATTGTTCATAAGTTCACAGCAAAAAGAACTTTTGATTCCTGTCATCTGTTCATTGCATTTGACACTGAGTTTTGCTAAAAGTACTTAAGACTCCTCTGTGGCTTGGGATACTTGCTTCAATAAAAATATTACTAAAACCCCAGGACAACTGTTCACACCATAAAGCAATATAGACTGTTATTTGCATTTAATTTTCATCCAGGCATATGCTTTGAAGGATAATTTTTTAAGTTTAGTTTAAGTGTAATAAAATTAAATGCAGATTATCAGCTGAGTATGAATTAAAACAGAAGGTTTCCCCTTTTTCACTGTCAAAACCTTTGAAAGATGAAAACAATATCACACAGATGTTGGTATATTTCCATTGATAAAAAAAATAGTTGCATAGTTGAACTCTGGCCCTCGTTCATAGTTTCTGCAATTGAATAGAGGTTTAGGCATTTGACTGAAAGCAGAGTTCAGTTCCATCCTTTTCTTCCCCAAGTAACCCAAAATATGGTGTCAGCAATTTTACTTTTAAATTTTTTTCAGCAATCTGCCCAATAAAAATTTAAAGAATAAATGTCAATACTAAAATATAATTTTTCACTCCCACACATGACATTATATGTGTTGTTTCATGGTAACACATATGGTTCTTCCTGCAAATAACACCAAACCTTTTTTCATTCTCTGCATAGTGACAAATGCTCGTCTATGAAATCATTCAGCTAAACCTGTGTAAATCTGGCTTATCATTCACACTTTGCTACAGACCTTCACAGCAATCAGGGATAACTCAATTGATAGGGTCTAACCTGAAGAATTGTAAAGAAAGAAAAATCCAGGGTGAAGTTGACGTGAATGGAAAATAGCCTCTACCTCAGAAATGCAGATGTTTAATTACTGTGAACTCCACTTGACCACTTTTTTTTTTTCCTCTTTTTTTTTTTTTTTTTTTTATTAAGAGGAGAATACTTCCCAGTTTTGCAGGGTTTTTTTTGGAAAATATGTTTCTTCTTATTCATGAAGTGCTTGGATACTGTGGTAATGGAAGCCCAATGGACACAAATGTGCTACTGTTCTGCAGCTGCTAATGAAGTTGGCTCTTGCACGTGGAGTTATCTCTCTCTAAAGGTGGAAGAGTGGTAGCAGCTATCAGGGACAGCTGAATCTGTATGGGCACTCTGGGATTTTCTCTGGTGGTTCACAGGACAAATAGTGACAACTTCTGCTCGCGTGTTCCTTCTTTCCTGATTGTGTGGGAGGTTATGTGCCTGATTAAATTGCTACATTCCAAGGAAATTCAAGTAATCTGTTTGTAGGAAAATTATTCCAGACTGTAAGTAAAAGTTAACATTCATTTCAATCCTTGAAAAGCATAGGCTTTTAACTGCAGATGGAGCTTAACTTGCAATGCAGTTGTGTCCTAACACTTAAATCTAAATGTGCTTTTTTGAATGAAGTTCCTCTTTGGTAGGAAGTATATTTGTGTTTTTATATACCTTACTCTTACAAAGAGCAAACTTGCTGAACATTAATGGTTAAAATCTGTTTTCAGCATGTAGAATTTCACTGGATAGACTGTCATAGTTTAACTGGAACCCTACAAAATGTCAAGTCAGTGCTGTGCTGCATATATGCATGAGGTTTAGAAAGTGAAAGTAATGATTATGTTGGATATTGGATACTGAATTTTCTTATATTCATTAATATATTCAAATGTACTTTAAATGCCTAAAACAGGGGGGAAAAAGAGGGAACTTTCATATTTTTCTTTTTTCATTTTCATTTTTGCAGATGCTGTGTTACAGAATGGGGAAGAAAACAGGAGCAAGTGGATGAAAGTATCATCTTCTTTTTTTCATGCCATGTAACTTAAAACTGATCCAATGAATTTTTTTTTAAGATTATTTTTTAAAGGAAAAAGAAGGAACACGCTCCTGGGATTTGACTCTATGCCAAGCTCATGCCTTGAAATAGAATTTTAAAAATAGAAAATCTTGTATATATTGTAGAATAAATGGTGCTGCTTTAATAAGAACACTTGGAATGCAAATGAATCCTGGAACCAGTGTGTGAAAATATACCCAAAATGAAAGAGAAAAGAAGAAAGCAACATAGAAGATGATTTATTTACTACCCCTCAGTTCCTAATTATAATTATTTTTGCACGGTGACGTCTTCTCCAGCCTTTTTGTTTCACACTATCATCACTAAAGTGATGAAAGGGCTGTTAAATAAATATATGATATTGTATGTATTTTGAAGATTAGAAATGTTAATCATGGAGGCTTGGTAAATTCCATTTTGCCCCACCAAAAGTTCTTTGCTTCAAAGAATTAAGTGCTTTTATTAACACAACTAAAAATTATCATCTCTAAGTCTCTCAGAGGACTTGCTTCTACAAAACCTACTAAGGCACTGGAATCTGATCTTAGCACTTTCAGGACTGTAATATTTCCATTGCAGCAGCACCTTGCCATGCTAGGGATAGTCAGGGACTAGAGCTCTCTTGTTCCAGGCACCACGCACACTCGTCAGAGGAGCAGCCATTGCCTCAGTGTAGTGACAGCCCATGTGTCATGTTCAGAGAGGAATTCATCTTTCCATAACATAAGCATCAAAAATGGATTTTGTGAAGTATCCCCAGAGGTGTTTGTTTCCATTTGTGTATTGTACTAGAAGCCTGGAGTGGTGATCTTACACAGGTGGTCCTACATGTAAAGATATGTAGTTTAGGGCAGATAAACGCAGTCAAAGGGCACGTTCTTCTGGCACTGTGTAAACACAGATCAGAAAGATAGTCCTGTGCTCTGAACTCTGAGTGCCCATCTTCTGGTGATGATGGACTCTTTCCCCCTAACCATTTCAATACTTGAAGCTTTTTGGATTTGTCTTGACAAAGTTCCAGATATTCTGAAGTAATGTCCAAAGTACTTTCTCTACCATGGAATAACAGTACCTAAAATATAATGGCAATGATTTCCCTAACTGGCTTCACTCCTTATTCTCCATGCAAAAAGTGAGACTGATGATCCACCTGCTTGCTTGAACATTTTCCTCATTGCACCCATTATTAAAAGAAAAACAAATACGACTCCCACCCCCATCTATTTTCTTGTATAATAGAATGTAGTCCCTCTTTTCTGTACTGCTTTGCTAAATATATGATTATTATGTAACAATAATGAACACATAAGAGAGCAAAAAAAATTTTTAGGAAGGGTAAAGGATTGCAGATATCCTGAAATACATCTTGGTTTGTCATTACAATAATATTAATGCTACTTTAAGTTCTGAGAACATTAAAGGCAATATGTGAGTAGTTCCGTGACATAAGAATATGGATAAGAATTACATCTGAAAATCTGCATTTTTTGGTGGAATTCATGGAAATGATCATGCACACTGTTTCCCCAAACCATAACCAAATATGCTAGCAACGTGAATATCTCAGCATCTGAAGACAATGACAATAATTATTTTCAGTATATTTTAGGACCTCCCTCTGCACTTTTAACACTGTGCACACCCATAGATAAATAAAGAACATATTACCAGTCTATAAGAAAGTCTTAGATCTTCTGAACCTATTAAATAGCATTATAAATACAAAACATAAATGAACAAGAAGAAAAATCATAAAATTATGATTGATTATGAAAAGTCAGTTTTCACAGTGACTTTGAGACTTTCATTCTGTCAGTAAAGTCATTGGTATAAAGGTTTTACCATATCTTGTAGGATTACCTTTGTGTTGCTAAACCACTGTAGCTTATTTAATTAGTACCAGAATTGCCAGCAGCTAGGTCAGCTCAGAAGACATATTCCCCTGGCATCTGAACACTGAAATACCTTATATATTGCTGTAGAGTGTTAAACAGAACTGCAAGGGGAAACAGTTTTCATTGTGTGATTTTTTGAAAATGTAAAATTTTTTCCCTTTTCATTGTCAGGACAATTTTGATTTTCTGAAACTGGTTTCATGTGGTGTTCTGTGGGGGATTTTTTGGGAAGTAGGAAACCTGATGCTTTTTTTTTTTTCTTGCAGCTGTTGGATGAGAGGAAGACCTGTATTCAAGTCTGTTATTCAAATAAGGAAGAGCAAAAATACAAATCTATATCCCATAGAAATATTTTATTTCAGAAGGTCACCTCTTTTGGTGGAGATTACTGGGCAGAGTCTAAATGTACAGCAGGTTAGGACAAGGAAGTTAAATACCTGACCTCAAACTCTTTTTTTTCCTCTATATCCCGGAAAAATACCACAGCAAGCATTACCACTGCAATTCTGTAACCAGAATTACTGAAGTCCTCTCCACAGTCAGGGGGTGCACTGTTTATGGGGTCGCTTGCAGCCAGTGCTTGGCACTTCCAGAGCACCCACCTTAGGTGGTTGGGGAAAGAGTCACAGTCTGAAAGTCCTTATCTTTTACCCTTGATTGATGGGGTGGATTTCACCCATGGGTAGTAAACGTGCAGGTTCTCTGCTGGAGCCTGTGTAGCACTTTTTACGAATTGCACAAACTACTGCAGAAAGCCATAGAAACACTTTTTAAGAAATATAAGTAATGTTGGTTGGGATTCACCAGTAGACATGACAATAGAGAAAGTAGCTAGGTAAGGTGGCCACTAGCTCATCAGCCATATTGCACTGCCCTCTTTTTCAGGAGGACAGCTGAAAATCTCCTAACTCTTACGTAAAGACATGCAATTTGTAAGTAGTGATTTTTTTTTTTTCTGTTGATAAGTGCTTGTGTTGATTTTAAGAGCTCAATCCAAAGGAGGTAGTCAGGTCTTTAACACATTTAATTATAAAACAAAATAAAAAGCCCACAAGTCTTGGATAACTTTTATAAGCATAGTGAAGCACTGGAACAAGTTGCCCAGAAAAGCTGTGGATGTCCCATTACTGAACATGTTCAAGGTCAGGATGGATGGGACCTTGAGCAAGTGTCCCTGCCCATGGCAGAAACCTTGGAACTAGATGGTCTTTAAAAATCACCAATAGAATTTGACAGCTGTCTTTTTATAACAGCCAATGCTAATGTATGTTATTACATTTGTCTCTTATGAACATGGAATTGTCAGAGTACTCAAAATGTACTTAAATACCACTCACTCTATTTTTTAACAGAAGGAAAATGAAGACACGGAACAAAACAATACTTTTCTGTGAGGACATATATCAGATTAATGACAGAAAATTCCGGTCTAGTAACTGGGTGTTCTTTTATTTTTTTCATTTTATCAGTGTTCATTATTATTCTGATGCCAAGGAAAATTCTGGAAAACACACACTGAGAGCTTTTCCCTAGGTGTTCCAGGGTCTTAGTCCTCTGTTAAGTCTTGAGTAAGCATCTCTATCATCAGTACAAACTTTATTTTAAGGGAAAATTAATGTTTGCTGTTTTCAAAGCTTTTTTGTGTTTGCATGTGGTTTTGTTTTTCTTTTTGCCTAACTTCTTTCAGGGGATTGTCAAAGGGACAGTTATTACTCTGGGGAAGATCCCTTTTTTTCAACCTTAGCCCAGTCTTTTTTTCTTTCTTATCTCTGCAGCGCTCACAATGCCTTTTTAGTATTTGCTCACAGAGTTCTGTCCTCCTAGTGGGACATGGTGTGTAGTTTAAATGTGTTTCTCTCCTGATATTCTAAATGACATCCAATTGACCTCATAAATGTCTTATGAGACCAAACAAACTCTATGCTCGAACAAAAACTGTCAACCAATTCTACTTTGCTTGTCCTCAGGCTGCTCTGGCATGATGCCATAAAGCATCAGTATTGATATTTTGTGGCATTCAAATTGTAAAGTACCTAGGCTAAGCAATAGGAGCAGAGGTATTAATACAATCTGGCCATGTCACTGTTAATTACCCCAATATAAACTAAATTTATAGCACATGGTACCTATGGTATGAATTGGCAGCAGGCATCAAAACCTTTTCTTGACATTAACACGTAAACCTAGGAGGCATATAGCTAGCATTTAGTGCAAGGTGTTTTATGGAGAAACATGAGAGCTTCAGAAAAAACTTCTGCATAGTTTTATCACAGATTTCATCAAGATTTGTTTGTTGTCAATAGTGACTTTTACCACAGCAAAAAAAAAAATTTTCTAATGTTTTATAATTTTAACTGAATAAACTCATAAAAGTATTCAAAGATTCAAAGTGTCAGGGAACACAGCTACACTGAGCAGTATAAGTTAACATGATAATTCAGCTTAAAACTATGCCTCTAGTTTTTCAGACTGAAAGCAATTTCTTTCTAATATGGAAAACAGAACCTATCTGAAGGGAGCCTTTTATGCTATAGTTTTATGTTAAAACTTATCAGGTGTCTAGGGAAATGTGTTCTTGAAATCCCGTCATGATCCGTGTGTCATTGAAGACAAAGATCCAATGTGCTATGGAAATTTCTTGATGCATATTATGAGCTGTTGTTTGCCATAGTGTCTGGATAATCCTGCTTCATTTATTGGAGGGCCATTTCAGCTGCACTGTCAACAGCCTGGGATGATCAGGTCACCTTTCCCTATAAAATTATGTAAAAGCTGTCAAATGGGCAGGATTATAGGAACATTAAAGGTGCTTTAAGATTTCATGCCTATAAATATTAGCAAAGAAGATTTAAAGGCAAATTTGTCAGTACATGCCCACGTTTCTACAACCTTGTTTTACAGCACTGCAATGTTATCACCTACATTTTATCATGTAACTGTGAAGTGTTTTGGTGGGGAGCAGCTGCTTGCAGCCTTATCTATTTAGTTCATGTAGCAGGAATTAAGCATTATTAAAAAAGAAAAAAGAAAAAAGGGGTTGCTGCCTCCCATTTCTCATCCTTTGGAAATGAGTTCTTAACATTTTTATTTCACAGCAAAACAATTCCAGTGGATCAACACAAACCTTTTCTATTTGGAGGGTCATCTTATAAAAAACCATTATATATTTAATAAAGAATTTTGATTATGGCACCAATTACAAATACCTTTGCGTGAGCGTAATAATGCAGCAAATAATTTTGACTAGTATTTACTTTCAAGTTGTGAACATTTTATTATGGTGTTTTGGAATGACTGCTCTTATTTATTGTACATTATGAATGCCATGGGCACATTCAACATAAATAGATATTGGGAGACCCCTAGCATTTCTTCAGAGCTCTCTGGTATTCTCGTTGGACAAGTGCAGCATTTTACTCATCTTTTTGTGCTGGCAGATTTCTAGCCAATCCCTTTGTTAAACAGAATTAAAGATCTCAGAGGAAGAAGAAAACCATGTTCCCCTACAATCTCTCAGGGCAAAAAAGATCTCAGAGCCTGGCCAAGGAGCAGAGTAAATTGTGAGCAATGCTATGTCAGTTGTAAATGTCTGCTCTGGGACTTCATCCAAACTGCACAGGCAGCAGTAGAAGGTTTCCTATTTCTGGGAGCTTTGCAAGTGGGCTGCTGGTAAGCCAGTGTGTGTGTGTGCTCTCTCTGTCACAAATGTCCAGGTCAGAAGGCAGCCCTAGATGGAAACCTGTGTGTAAGCTGTAACTGGTGCATCAGTCAGCAGAGCATGCCTCCAATGAATTTGCTCATGCAGTGTGAGTTAGGAAGGCAAATGCTTGAAAAATCCTGAATGCAATTAGGCACAACATGGTTGTTCTCTCCAAGCTTCATTAGGCTTTGCTCTTAGCTTTCACATTCCCTGTTGGCTTGGACAAATGGCCAGTCTCCAGTTAGCTTCAGTGGGAGCAGAAGTGTAGCGGAGGAAGAGAGTTTATCTGAAAAAATGAGAGGAAAGGGATATAGTGCCTGAGCTGACATCTTGCTGAGGAATAGGTGAAGGGAAGAGGAGAAGATGGTAAGCAAATGGTTTGTTCAATGCACCTGGGAGAAAGTAAATACAGCAACTACCTACAAGGAGGCAGCAGAGGAACTTACTAGCTGCATCCAGATGCAAATGATTCTTACATCAGCCTTCAGGGTCCCCTAGAAGATAAACTATGGACCTGGCTGAAGTCCTCTGTGGATTTGCAGTGAGGGAATTGGTGTCTGTTGCACAGTGGTAGTGGGGCTCAAAGAAAAATTAAATCGAAACTTTCCTTAGAGAGTAGGCAAGTAGGAGCAGAAGCAGTGTGGCTGACACTTCAGCTGAACGATTTTTGTTTTTCTTCTGGCTCAGGGTCAGAAGGTATCTCTTCAGGAAACTGGGTGCAGAAAAGGCAGCAGGTCTTGAGCAGATCAAGAAAAATCTTTCCACATGCACAGACAAAAGGAAGCTAAATTAACAATATAATGGGACTCTTTGTTCCCTTTCCCTGTGTGGGCTGGAAAAGGCAGAAATGTTCCAGCCCTTACAATGTCCACTCTGGAACAGTACAGAGCTTCCGAACAGTAGCCCCGTGGCAACTGTGAAGATGATGGAAAGAGAAAAGGAGCAAAAGTCAGCTTAAGTAGAAAAATGTTACAGTTTCAGCATCTAGGATTCCATTGTGGGGAGAAAGAGAGAGAGGGAAAAGAGATTGCTGAGAGACCTTTTCTTACATGGAATGTTCATGTGGCAAGATGCACATCCCCACAGGTGAATGCTCGTCGTTTTCCAGGCTGGGGCTTGAGCAAGAGCCTGTTTTTGTTAGCAATGTTCTTGGATAAAGGCAAAGAAAATTGCTGAGACCACAATAATTGGATACCCACTCTTGGACACACCAAGCTATGGTTGTACAAAGCAATGATAAAGACTCATGCAGCAGAGTAATGAAACTAAGACAATGCATGTAAGATAATGCTACTGTTGAATTTTAGGGGCTTGCTGACAGCTGCCAATAGAGTTACCTAGTACATTTGAGACACCCCAGAGTGTTGTGTGAATCCTCTTAGAGTTCATGGATGTGGCACAAGAAGTCCTTTACCTTTCTGGAGAAGCAGAATGTCACAGAAAATCTCAACATCTCAGATGGTTGTAGGCATCTATGGAAAAGACATGAACTGAGCCCTGGGGAAATAAAAGGGTCCAGGTAAGCTCTCAAAGCTGAGCACTAAAACTGAAAAAGGAGCAGTGCCAGAACAGCTGCGGTTAAAGTCTCAGGCAGCCACTGGTAAACTGAGGCACTTGTAAGCATGCAGCAGAAGTCAAAAATTTTCCATAAATAGTCCATGTTACCCATGTCCTGGTGTTCAAAGAGGTGCTGTTAATCCTTTCCCGATTAAACATTGAGTAAATGTGATCTGGGAAGAGCTCTTTTGTGGATGCCAATCTTTCTGTGAGGTACTTTAGCCTATTTTATCTTCCAGGAAAGGTAGATTTGAGAACATATACAACCCAACATGTGCAACATACTTGCCAGTAGAGAGACCTGTCAGTGAAAAGAATATCCTTCCTTCAATATTATCTTTCACATAACATGTTCACTTTAAAGACAGAGCAGGTATCCCTGCTCATTCTTTTTAAACTGGCAAGATTTCAGGCATTGACTAAGACAGTGGGTGATACAGCAAACTCCTTATTCCTTGTCCGAACTTATTTATTATTAAAGACAAATTAACTGATGGGAGGTGGGTCTTGAATGTTGGATAATCCTTTAACCAGTTCAATAGGATTGCCCAGAAAGGAGGCTCATATGGACAGAAGTTATTTCCAGTGCACTTGGTATAAAAAGGAACTGGGAGGGGAAGAAAGGAGTTGAAAAGTAGTGCTGTGAATGAAAATGATTTTGTGAGTGGTGAGAGATGTGAGCTATCAGACCAAAAGGTCTGAATAGGTGAGTAAGACCTTGAAGGTCCATGAACTATGAAGAGGCTAGATGTGTGTTCTCAGGGATGGGATCACCTCCTAGGAACTCCTACAAAGAAACAACAATCATTGGGATATATAAGCCATCCAGGGGAGAGGGCTCCACCTCCTCACTTGAATTTCTGGTTGTTGTGAGAATGATTAGATGTCTGGGAACCTGGACAGGGCAGCCCAGACAATTGCTGGTGTTTCCTGGTGGCAGGTGACCAGCACCTCTGTTTGTTCCCCAGGGCATCTCCTTCCTTGACAAACCAGGCTTAGGAGCAAATCAAAGAGCAGCTGCTGGCTAAAGAGGCTGAAGAAGAGAGGCTCTTGCAGCAAATAGGCAGCACCCTCTTTGCAGCTCTTTACCTTCCTTGCAGGAGAGGGCAGTGGGGTCCCTGTTATGAGTGACAGCTCTCCCCAAATGTGTGGAAACAAGTGAAGAAGAAATGATGACCTGCACTGAGTATGTTATTGCTGAATGATTCCCAGGTGAGTTCAGTTAATAAAGTCGCAGACAAATTAAACCACATCCCTCACATCTTGTCATTATTTCTGTGTGTCTGGAACAATGAGGACCTTTTTTTTAGGTGCAAATACAGAAAATTGAGTTTACTATATAGAAAAGCTATAGGGCTTTAGCTGGCTGTCAAAAGTATTTCTGCAGCAAAGCTAACTTAAAATGTGTGAGTTTATTTTATTTAACAGATAGAGGTTTTTTATTATTATTATAAGCATGGGTGGTAATGTAGTTTATAGATCATCTTCTCTGTTTTAATTCCAGTCTAATTATTCTAACATTCCATATTTTATCAACATATTTTAGGGATTCTGGCTTCATCACTAGTTATTTTTTTCCAGATGAAAAAAATTCTGCAACCTTGTGTCAGAGCTGCTGAATGCTTTGAGTCCTATCACACATGCAGAGACTGCTTTTCAATATTACATTTCATATATATATCATCATTGTCACTATTTACTTAGCACATACTTCCTGTAGTCATACATATTCTATGAATAACATTAAATATAAACATTTGGTATCTTCCACTAATGGAGATTGTTTTTGTTTGATTACATATCTCAATCCATTCTTCATCAGAGAATTCTTGATCCAGATTGCTTTTGCACTTGATCTTAGCTTTTATCTCCCCTGAATTTATTCATCCTAAAAGGATATCAAGTGCAGATTCTTTTCATGATCTTTATCCATAATTAAAAGCTAGCATTTGAAGGGAATGAGCTCAGGGGTACAAAAATTCCTCAATTTATCTCCCACAGATAATGTCTTATTTGTAAATATCTATAAACGTGTTGTTTTGGTGTATGGCTTATATTTCACTAATCTCTCAAAGGGCCTAAGTATTCTTTCATTACAAATATCCTTGAGAGTCATCATGTCAAAATCATTCCACAATTAATAGAGGTTGCCTCCAAGGGCCTCAGGGAAAAGAGGGCTGTTAATAAGTGGACAAATAGGAGATACTCTCTGGCCTGCTTTAAAATGCTTCAGGACATTATGCACGTGCTGGCAGGTTAGGCTTTGGCAAATTCCCAAAAAAATCTTTCCTGTTCACACATGTGTTTCAATGGCACCAGAAAATTCTCATCAATGAGATGAAGATGTGAGGTCCTGTACTATTTTCTTACTGCCCCAAAAAATGAGGTAGATCCTTTGACTGACGAGGAGATACGTCTGTAAATGAGGCTTGACAGCCTGAAGTGCCATTTATAATTCTTGGAAAGAAACTTCTAATTATTGTGTTTTTGTAAAAAAACCACCATAAATGTTTCGAAGCTAAGTAAGGGAGCATATTGGTCTGCTGAATCTTTGAAATTCCTAATAAGAATTACTGCATAGTGTAAGAGTTCTGCTCACTGTTTATTTCACCTGAATTAATACAGAGTGTAAATTCCATCTTTCCATCATCATTGCTCACATTAGTGGGGAGACATTGTGCCTGGTTAAATGTAAGCTTTCTGCTTTGCTTTGTTCTTTTCCAGTTGGAGGATATTTGTTGAAGTTTAAACCTACTGGAACTCAGATAAAATGTCCTTGCCCCTTCTTTTTGTGGGATGGTATCTGGAAATTAAATGTAGTTTTTCCTCGAAAATAGTGCTTTTGAATAATTTAAGAGAAATTTGTGTTAACCATTTGTGGACAAAAAATTGTACATCTGTGTGTTTTTGTAACCGTGGCTAGAAATAAGATACTAATGTATATTTCTGTAAGACTGGAGCAGGTTCTCTGGTTACTTTGTTGGACTTTGTGGAGTAGTCATATGAAGTTTCAAAATGAATATCAAAATCAGCCATAAAATGGGGCTGTGGCTGTAACCCTAATTACAGAAAGGATATCCCCTCCCGAGGATCATAATCTGGTTTGAAAAGCAGAAAAGGGGTTACTTCCCTGTGGGAGTCTGGGAGAGATCCTCTCCAAAGCTTGGTGACATAGTCCTCTAAGCCTGAGATGATTTCACTTTCAAATGTATTTAAAAATTCTACAGTAAATCCATTGGGGGTGTAGGCTTTCCCGCTTTCAACACAAATACTGTTTCCTTAATTTCATTCTCTGTCCTGGGAATCTGCAACAGTTCTTTCTGCTGTTGTGTCAGTTGTAGCTGCTGCTATTCCACCACTGATGAAAGAATTGGATTTAAATGTTTGTTCAGAGGTACAAAAGTTGGCATAATAATTGTGAATAACTGTGATTCTCCAGAGAGAAGAGTTTGGCTTTAGTATTTTCCAATTTATTGGGTTAGTTTGGACAATTTCTTCTTTTTTTATCAAATCAACTAACAATGATCATACTTAAGGAGTGGCTAATGAAAAGAAACCTTTTTTCCTCAGGCTTTTATAAAGGGATAGAAATACATCTAGAGCTAAATCTGTAGAGCTCTTTCACAAGAGCTTCTATACTCCTGTGCTTTAAATTTTTGGAAGACAAACTTGTCTTGAGTGAGTAATTTTAAAATATGATCTTATCCCAACATTTTTTTTAACAGGATATATATTTTATTCAGAAAACAAAATACCTGCCAAACTCTGTGACCTGTGGATCCAACTCTCTCATCTACTCTCCCAGTCCTGCTCCAATGAAAAGAAACTACTCACGGGAATTATTTATAAGTTTTAAAAATTATCACCATATGAAGAATAATTTACTCAATTCTCATTATCTTTATTCTTTTCCTTGGGAAACACTAGACTATCCCTGCAAATTTTCATGAAACGTTGTCCTTATCCATAAAATCTGTCTGATATGAACGAAGGCAAAAACTCCAGTTTAAAGTAAAACTAGAAAAAGTCAGAGAGAAACTTCCTGAGTATTCAGAAAAGATGGCATTAGGCTCTCAGTGGGGAAAGAGAAGTACTTTTCATCCTACAAAATCTGTACAAATTTCTGGGGATGAACTAACCTTTGAAAATCTTCACTTATTTCAGTCAATTTCGAGTGCATAAGTGTCTAGCTTAGACTAGAAACAATGGACTTCAGACTGATAAAGTTATCACAGTCCCATCCTGAACATCTCTATGAGATTCCCTGTGAAAGCTAATTCCTGTCAAGCTACCCCTGTTCCAACTCATTTTATGCTTCTTTTTTGTGGGGTTTTCAAGACAAGGACTGATCCATCTCAGTTCTGTGATAGCTTCATATTTCCCACTGTTATGCAAGTCAAAGTGTAGCTTGCATATATATGCTTTCAAACTCCTAGGAATAAGTTGATTTAGACTTATTTATTGTTCTTTTCCAAGAAATATAGAAGCCCTCAACATGCTGTCCAGGCATGGTGCAGAGGGGAAAAGAAGTTCCTTAATGGTCTGCTCCAACCACTAAAACTGTACTTCTGGAAAATAGCTCACAAGTGTAAGTTGCTGCTTTTGAGCTTTAGTTTTCAGTAAGAAAAGGGGTTTTTATCTATTCTTGTGATCTTCTGTTTTTTCCTGAGTGCACAATCATAAGTACCCTTCATCTGTTCAGATTTGTGCCATAAGACCCATTGAAAAAATTATTATTTAGTGTGTTAGGCATAAGTTACTTTTTTTCCTTTTCCTGCAAAGAACTTCTTGTCTGTTTGCTTGCTTAATTGTTTCAGAAGCTACTTATGAAGATGATTTAAAAGCTGTGTCATTGCAAGATTTTCCCTATTTGTTTTGTTTTCCTGACAGTTTGCTTCAAATGATGATTTGCTGTCTTGAAGGTTACTACCAGCACAAATTGCATTGGTAACTCAGGCTTTCTGATCATGACTGAAGGAAAAAAATTGTTTATTATTAACTTCTTACTTCTCATGTTGATTGTTTTAAAGGTTTAATTGTGGACATGCATAGTGTGGTCTTTTCCTGCTATGCTTTCCTATAGAAATCTTCTGTTTATTCATTTTGGAGAAAAGACCTCCTCTTCCTTCTCTACCAATAGGACGGTGAGGCTTTGCTTTTTTGCAGGTTTTCCTTTAAGCACATTGTTTATATTTGGCTTTTCTCTTCCCTAGCACAAGGAAACTCCAAGCCTGTGGATTTTTTTCACTCTCTCTCCCAGTCCTGCTGCCAAATCTGCTGCTGCTGCTGCTCAACTTTAACTGTTTTGAACAGAACATCTCCTGCAGCACATTGATTAAGTACAGGAAGCATTAGTGACCAGCAGCTCAGGGCATTGGGTTGTTATTGACTCTGACAGACCAATTTGTTTCTCCAATGTTCATTATTCTACAAAAGGGGCACATCAGACAAGGCAATTGAAATGTACAATATTGCCACCTGTCTCTTTTCTCCCTTGATTATGTACAGCCTAGACTTCAGATCCAAAGTACACTGAGACCTCAGAGACATGAATTGTAAAAATTAAGATAATTAGAATTCCAGACTGGCCCAACTTGGAGCAGAGATAATTAATGCTAGAAGTTCCAAATGAGCACACATATGACAAGTAAATAAATTTAAAATTAGGCAAAAGTTTCTATATTTCTTGGAATTATTAGTGTGTGGTCACAGTGACACTTTGTGTTCATTGCTGGGGAATGCACTCTGCTGAAATGCTGCAGTGTTAAATGGAGTTAACATCTATTATCTAATAGGCTCATTAACAATGAGTGACCCAATGCCTGCAGCGAGAAGACTGCAAGTAAATTTTGGGAAGGTCTGGAGCTATTTACGGAGCAGCAGCTACTGGATGTGGAAAGAAAGCCAAGAAGAGAATGACGCAGTTTGAAACCTGTACTCATACTAAAACTAAAATATATATACTGACACAGTGCACTGCTACTTCATTTTTAATGCATGTACTAACATGTTTGTCCTTTGCCATGAAATGGCACGTGACTTTTCCCCACATTCACCTTCTGTCCTTGCCTGTCAGCAGACATTTGGTCTGCGTGTCTCCATTCATAAAACATAGGCACCTACTAACAAGACATTCCTGGGAGCAACAAAGATATTAATATTCCTTAGGAACCACTCTTGGATGCAGTCAAGAGTCAAAACATAATGCCATTGACAGATTCTGGTGCTAATTCCCAAAGTGATCCATCCATTTCCTTTTAACTATCTATGTAACAGCAGAGAACATACCAGTGTGCCAGAAACTATCTGTGATTTTATTTAAAACTGGAAAAATTCTCCAGAGAACTTTTACTAACTTGCTTCTTCCCCTTCCCTAAAATTACACACAACAATGGTTTGTTTTTTTTTTTTTTTCCACCACCCTTATATAATTATTCTTTCCCACCAGAAATAATGTTTGCTTCCTGCCAGTGGCTCTGATTCTCAGCTGCCCTGTGCCTCACAGCAGCAAGAAGAGATAGACCTGTCTGCTTAGACTTTCTGCACTGCTCTGGCAGTGTGAAGCAGCTGCAAACCCGACAGGGAGCCAACCCCAACAAGCCCAGTCAATTCAAGTTTACAGATGTTTTGCATCACCCAAACAGTGCAGTGCAGCCAAGGCAGACCAGTGAATCTGGCCCTCCAGATGGGTCTTGGTTTTAGAACTCAAAGTTGCAAAATAAATATATTATTTGGACCAACAATAACATTCAGTTGATTTCCATAAGCTCCTGCAAGGACCTCCAGGCTCTGACAACAGATTTGGTTTTCTTCCTGATCATTTAAACCCAGATGCTGCTTTTGATGGATGTGTCACATACATATGGTGAGTCAGGAGCCACACATTTCCCTGCACTTTACAAAACCAAGACAAAAGTATTCATACTTTGATCTTTTGAAAAGAGGGACAGTAATTTACAGAGTGCCCCTGAGTGCAGTTAAGACATGTAGGGCAGCATCCTCACCTATCTGAAGGTTATAGCTAAACTTGGCTGGGATAGCCTGGCTACTACTACGATGGGATTTTCTTACTGCACTCCTAGACACCTTGAGTTGGACCACTTCTGTAAGTGAATTCTTCTGCAAAAATATCAAAGGTGCAGTCACAGCCTTCCTAAAGTATGGAGGAGATTTTCCATGGATGTGGAGCTATACTATCCTGACAGTGAGTGTCCATTCACCAGAGATTTCTTTCCTGAAGGTGCAGTGGACTTTCAGATGGCACAACTCAGTGGATACAGGAGTTTTTAAAAATCCATAGTAGAACGCTTCAATTATTTAACCCAAAATATTTACTAGGTGAGTTTTTATCTAAGAATCCCTGCCCTGGCTATCTACCAAACTGATCTTTAGCACTTTTTCAAGACAGATGCTTTTTTTAAAAATACCGGTAAGCAAAATTTTAGATTTCAACATTTTTTTAAGTTGCAAATATGCAACTTAACACATGCCTATGTGTTATGAAAGGGGTGTGTGTTTCTCTGGAACATCAAAGATGTTTTTTAAAATCTGGGAGAAAACAGTCTGTACACTTATGCCATTTCCCAAATTCTCACCAAGCTGTGAGTAGATTTGAAAGAACTAGAGAGTACTTTGCATTTTATTACTTCATAGACATCTGTTTATTGTATGAGAGCTGGAAAATCTCTCATACAATATATAGAAAGTTAAAAATATATTAAATTGATGTGTTTCATTAGTTGAAAAATGATTAGCACTATTATAATTCTTTCTTTTCTTCTAAGTTTCAACAGCACTGTTTGTGCTACCCCCCCCAAAGCCCAGTCATAAATCTCAGAAATCTTGATGATGAGTCCAAATCTGTAAGACTTACTCTGTCCTTTGCAAAAACAAAAAAGGAACTTCTAATTTGACGGGGGTTTATTGTTTGGTTAATGGGTTTTTTTCCTTTTTTTCTTTTTTATTTTTTAATTAGAACCAACTGTGCACTGCTGGTTATGACCTTGGAAGAGCAGAGCAGTGCTCTGTCTGTACCAGCCCGGGTGCATACGCACAGCACTGTTCATCCCTGCTGTGCCTATCTGCCTGCAGTGGCAGGAAATTTACTGGAGTTTGCCCCTGCTTCCTCCTCATGGGACACAAATAACTCCCGTGGGCTTAAGCAGGGGTTATTTCTAACCTACGGCAGGGGGCAAGGGCTGTGCTCATCACTCAGAAGGCTGCAGCCCAGATGTGGACAGCTGACCTGTGCCATATCTGCCTCTGCCCACAGGAGACAGGACCAGCGTACCAGGAGGAGCAAAGGCCACCCCGACTGACCTGCACCTATGTAAATGACAGAGAGACATCTTGACAATAAATAGGAAGCTGGGGGCAGCAGAAGGAGAGATATAGTCTTGGCAAAAGCAGCTTTGGGTCAAAACAGACACATGGAATTATCAATCACTCATACATCAGGCGGCTGGGATGTTGATTTATCACAGAATGGAGCATTTGAAGATATCCCTATATGTTTAAGTGGAAGGACTGCCAGCCCCAGCTGCTGCTTTGGAGGCTGGCTTCATGCCATTTAACTCTCGTCAATCAAAATCCATAAATGGCAGAAGGAGGTGAAGAAGAGAAAGAAAAGGGTAGTGGGAAAAAGAGTAAACCCTGGAGGGAGGGAAGCAGAGATCTGTAGAAATATATGCTATACAGAGTGAATGTGAAAAGGCTAATATACCACCCAGAGCCTCTCTAGCCTTGCATTAGGCTTTATTTAAAATTCTTACCCATGGTATATGCACTCCAAAGCAGTGAGGGCTGGTCATTTTTACTTCTGTTGCTCTTAATTTGCTTCAGTTTTTGTTCATGAGCTGAGAGAATGTAACAGACATAATTTTGATGTTTTTTCAAAACCGTGGAAAGGATCTTTATTTGAACTCCACATTCATAATCAGATCTCTGAGGATCTTGCACCCCTCATGTCTATGGATACAAATACTCCTGTAAAAATTGTGATTTTGAAGAGAGAGGAGAGGAGAGGAGAGGAGAGGAGAGGAGAGGAGAGGAGAGGAGAGTGAGAGGAGAGGAGAGGCATGAGGAGAGGAGAGTGAGAGGAGAGGAGAGGAGAGGAGGAGAGGGAGAGGCGAGGAGAGGACGAGGAGAGGAGCGGCTGAGGCGAGGAGAGGCTAGGGAGCGTGAGAGGAGAGTGAGAGGCAGAGGTGAGGAGAGGACGAGGAGAGCTGAGAGGCGAGGAGCTGAGAGGAGAGGACGAGGAGAGGAGCGGAGAGGAGAGGAGAGGAGAGGAGAAAAAGGATTTGGTAAATAGAATTTATTTTAAATAGTTTAAATAAGGCATCTGTTTGAATATGCCCTGAAACTGTAAATGTTAGAGCCGGAAAACTTAACCTACAGTCAGAAAACATGTAAGCAATACGGAAAAGATAAATCAAGAATGGCTCATTACAAAACATTAAAGATAGAGATTATGCTTTCCTCACCTATGCAGTAAGTTTTCAGCTGCCTATTTCTCCTAGTATAAGCACTGTACTTTTGTATGCATGGAGCACAGTAAGTTATCATCACACTCGGCTGACCAGAACAGCTTTGGAAAAGTTCCTTCAACTATCTAGCAAAGTCCAAAGCAGGCATTGTTGTCTTAAAAAAAAAAAACAAAAACCAAAAAATCCACCTGATAAATTCTTCCTCCCCACCTGAAATATGAAAACCTTTCCCACGGGCCCCTCCCATTCCCTCACATATTGCTCCGTAAGCCAGTGCTGCAGACAGCACTCTGTATGATCACATTACTAGACTAGACAATAAAACTTTCCCAGGGATTTTTGTTATGTCCCCAAATTAGTCTAGTTTCTGTAATGCTCTCTGTTTCTGTCTGTGCATATGTGAGCAGACCTGTCTGTACAGAAAATAAGATAACAGACTGTGTGTGTGACTCAGAACGGAGAGATAAAGCCATTCTGCCTGTCCTAACAGTTCCATATCTCTGGTTTGTATAGGAGAAAATGATCTATTCACCTCCCTGACACGAGTATGAATTATAACAAGAGTATATATGACTATTTCCCTTTCCACCAGTGGGTAATGAGAGCCTGCTTCCCTCCTCCCCCTGCTTTAATAGGTTCCGAAAAATCCTTAGAGCAGCACCATCTGTGGATTAGAGGCAGATGTCAGCACTGAATTGATGACCTTGCTAAGTTGCTTAGGCCAACAGGTCAAGTTCTCCTCCCTTTTGCTCATCCTTAGAGCTATTTCTCTATGTGAGAGAGTGCAAAACATGTTAACAAGGGTAATGTGTACCTGCTGGTTGTGAAACAGCATTATGAGCCACAATCCTGTTAGGAGAAAGAACAGAAAAAGGAGGATGGACTGGAAATGCCCTGAAAGTCTTTGCTCATTTTGAGTATATCCCTGTCTGGGAGATGCTCTCATTGGTTGGAGAGATGAGAAGTAATGCTATACACAACGTGAAGGCAATTGCCTGGGGTATGACAGCTTGAGGGAGGAAAAAGACAAATTCAGCAACATATCAGTTTATGACTCTTTAAAAGTAATGGCTTTAATCCCTGAACCACAATTTAAAATCTACTAAGTTTTACTGTCTTCTGCTCTAGTTTTCCCTTATGGCACAAAAAAAAAAAAAAAAAAAAAAAAAAAAAAAAAAAAAAAATCACTCTTTTAAACTGAATTTATGTGAGTTCCACCAAAGGAAGTATTAGGCCACTCTACTGCCAATAGCACAGGTGAAAAATACTGAGTCATAAGAGCAGATGGAATTTGTGTTGAAAATATTAAACTTCATCACTTTGGACTATAGCATTTAATCAGTTTATCCTTGGGTGTCCTGCACCAATGCTTTTCTGCGTGTCCCTTATTTTGACTTTAACTGTGAAATATATTCTGTATTTACTACTGTTTTTAACATAAACTGCTACACTATCAATGTAATTCAAAAGAATCTCTGTAGGAAAAAGAGTATTATGGGAGATTTTTAGTCCACCAATAGTTCCTCAAAAATCACTGTAATATACACCTTAAAATAAAATTAAATAATGAAGCGCAAAATAAGATTTTCAAGAAAATTTTATATAAAAATGTTGGACCTGAATTCTGCAGAGGCAGCCACCTCTTCAAAAAGCAGTAAATAATCATCTAAAGACCACAGAAATCACACTCTATGTGACTTGGACTATAATTTTTTTACTCTACCTATTAAGAGTGGTATGTCATACCCAGGCAATGGTTTCTCAATCCAACTTACTAAACAAATAATAAACATATCACCTAAGCCATAACATTGCCCCATTCTTTAACTTATACAGCTCTGTACTTTCTTTAAACTAAAGAATGCATTTTTCTGGGGTGCTTACATACATTTAATTTTTTTCTGTGCTGGAGTAACCCACCGTCCAAGTACCACACACAAATTATAGCTATTGTCCTGTTTGAAATGGTTCCAAAAAACTCAAGATAGTTTTGTGCTCAACTCCTGTGAACAATTTATAATTTTCAAATTTAAATAAACTAGTAAAAACCTCACAGTTTACCCAGTTTATCTACTTGCTGGTCTGTTCTCGATCTTGGACTGTTCTTTTCTTTTTTGTGATTTTCAGATCCTACAAGATGAGAAGTCGTGGGGATGTTAATAGCAATGGGCCCTCTACAAATGGAGGGACATCTGAAGGATTAGTATACTATTTTCTGCTGTCATGAGAGGAGAAATCTGTGGCTGTTATCCAGAGAAATGGCATTAGGGCTGATACATCACACCTGCCTGTGATCACCTAGAAGCTGTGGTTTATGTTGGTAGAAAGAGCAAACACTCTCTCAGAAGGATTGTTCAGCTCAGCCATGCTATGTGCTCCGTAAAGGTGGGCTTCCCAGGACACTCCCCTTTGACCACAAAGGGAGACTTGCTGACTGCTTTGAACTAGATGCCCATGATTAGATGAAATGGGATCTAGAAACTTCAGATTTGGCTCTAGGAGGAGAGGGGTTGATCTCTGGATCCAGGTTTGGCTTTTAGGTGGCGAGAGGATTCTTGCCCAAATACCCAAGTAGGAGTTTTTCACTAAGAATCTTAGAAGGGATGGAGGGATCCTCCCTGTGAAACTTCAGTGAAAACTCACAGTGTGGTTTGTTTCATTAGTTCCTGCATGTGTTTTTCAATTAAAGACAGGTAAGCAGAAGGAGAGGAAGCAGTAAACAGGAGTGCTAAGGACAAGTGTGCTGCACAGGTGTCTGGATGCCTCCAGATCTACCTGTGGCGTGCCTCAGACCATGCTCTCTCAGATGGGTAATGCAGGTTACATCTTCTCTCTGGCCTTGACTGTGGAAAATAGAGCATGGAGGGAGGAAAAGACTGCAAATCCTGTTCTTATTCTGATAAAGAGGTGATATGTCTGAATCATTTCCTCAAATGCCTGGATGACACCCCAGGACCAAAAATGGATGTGCCTCACAGCCCAAAACTGTGAATGTTTGAAAGGGGAAGACATCCTGCCAGAGGGAGGAACAGAGGGCAATAAACTTGGCTTGTATCATCCTTCTAGCCCCTTCCTGTATCTCACAATGACTTTTAGAATAACCTAACAGAACTTGTCTGAATGTTTCTCAGCAAAATGAAATGTCATGGACATGTGCTGCTTTTCCTGAGCTGAAATTTTTGTGTTGATTGCTCTGTGGGAATGAAGTGTTTAAAAGGCTTCTTGATTGCATGCTCATTGGCTACAGATTGCCCAACCAAGAAAATGAAAGATAAAAACAAAATATCCAAATGTAACTTTTAGAAACTGAATTTAATTTAAAAATTTTAAAGCTTTTTGTGAAAACTGTTGGGAAATTTTCAGCTGTATTACAATGCAGAGTGAGAACAGTCTTCAGAAATTTAAACACTGTGCTGACAGTGTCTAAATTATTTTCTAACACTTAGAAACAGACATATACTTCAGGTTAAACTTTCATTTCTTCACTACACATTAGTGCTAAGTATCACACAACTACATTCGTAGATTTACAACCTTAAGTATTGGCACATAGATGCCAGTTCTTCAGAACTGAGTTATTTTGGGTTTCTCTTGACTATTTTTATTTTCCTGCTGATGTCTGAACTTGAACCAGCATTCCTTACTCAGGCTAAACTCCCACTAAAGTCAATTTTGCCTGAGCAGGAATTGCAAGATCAGACCCTTTGTCACAGAGAGGGTGGGTCATCAAATTTCATTTTCTCGCATAAATCAGTGAAGAACACGGTTAACAACACCACAGAATGTCTTCCACTGCCCTTTTCTGTAAATTCACTTTGTTCCCTCCTCCTGTGCCCTTGTTGGTCTGACACAAGGAGTTAAGAAGTCCACCCCTTCAAAGATACAAGGTTCTGAGGAAAAATATTCCTTATTATTATGGACATTATAGGAGACATTAAAATTCTGGTGTTGTCTTCTTTACAGAGTATGGAAAGGAAAATAGGAAATAGTACAGTTCAGAGCCATTACTGTGGAAAACAGTGAAAAGAGGAAATAAAACAGTGACAATTTAACCCATTCACACCTTCTTCTTTACTGTACATTGAATTTCAGAGTGTAACATGCATATAATCAATTTGGACTTGGTTTGCAGTCATATATTCCCTAGTGGGGCCCTAGTATCTTGACCATGAATTTCAAAATAACTACACAAAGTGATGATAAAAAGTAGATTTTTCTACTGGAACTAATGATGATTCCTTCCGTTGTTTTGCACAGCATATGCTGTTCATAAATAATGTCAGAATTGGGCCAAGTCCCCTTAAGAAAGGTGGTCATTTAATGTTAGTAAATCCACATTAAATATTGAAGATCAGAAAAAAGCTGCCTTTTGAAAGAGGTCACTTTTAAGTGAAGGAAACAACAATGCATGTGTGCGGATGGCCAGCTCCACACTGGGTGACACAGAGTTAATGGCTCATAGAGAGCATATACATGTTTTTTAAAGATGTTTTATTGCTTACAAAAGGAAGTAGTCTAGAGAGACTGGATACATAAACTGGCTCCAGCCAGCTGCGGCTGTCAGGCTAGGAAGGATCCTGTTCAATTAGTGTTGTAAAATAAAATACTTTGTAAAGGAAATAAACACTATGAGAGCTAAGATTCATGCTTTCAAATATACACAAGGTTTGAATTTTTAATTAGGGCTGCTAATTACAGTCATCAGAAAGCAGAACAGAATAGATTTTACCTTACATTTAGCAGACAAGCCTTCAACCCCAGTGTATTTTTCAATTTCATTAATATTTTATGAAAATGGCCCTTGCAGCTTCAGCCTATTCTGTGCCTCCTACAAAACTGCCCCACATTATGGATGCCAATGCCTTTAAGCCATGTGCATTAGTGAGATGACAAAATGCAAAACAGCATCTTGTCAACCATTGCATCAATTGATTCTATTAGATAGTGTAAAAACAGTTGGGTGTGAGTTATAATTTAGCTGACACTAATGATGAAACAAGACACTGGCTGGGAGCAGACATTAGCTATAAGCCAGAAATTAATGCTTCTAATATTTTTGAACAAATTAACCTTAATGAACTGGCCATGTATATACTGTAGTATATACTGATAAGTCAATTAGTAGAGAATAGAGGTTATGTATATATAGATACATAAAAAAAAATGTATGGTTATGGAGAGTTCCAAGCATACAATGCTATTAAGAGCAATTCTACAGTAAAATCAGCTCTTTTTTACATTTAGAGGCATTCCAACTCTAATGTGCAAATGTCCAGTCTTGGTCATTTCAGTGAAATTTTGTATGCAAAGTACAAAACTCACTATGTCACCATACTGATAGACCAGACACAGTGCTGATATGTTCCCAGAAATGTCTTAATTTCACTGATATTTTACCGTTACAAACTTTGAGAGATGGTGGTCCCATTCCTAACTGCTTTCATAATGTACTAACCAAAATTTACAGTCTATTTCTTTCTCATTTATTACTATTTGTGAGCAAGCTGATAGAGATTCTTACATGTTCTAAACCCAGTCACTGTCTAAAAGGATGCAGTAGCATTTTAAAATAATAATGATAATAAGAGACCCTAAATTCTAGGAATTCCATTTGCAGGCAACCTAGAAAACAGAAGTGGTTAATTTATAAGGAAGCACAGAACAAAGGTAAGGCACTTGCCAACAATAGTTTGTTGGTTTAACTTTGACTTGCTTTCCTGGGAAAGAAGAAAACAGAATTTTCAATGTGAACTGTCAGCCCCACTTATGACAGGGCTTCACTAGTTAGGAATTCAGAGTTCCTCCTCCATTGGCAGAATGATGTAAAGAAAACCACCAAACAAAATTCTTTCAAGTTTCAACTACATCTCTACTTAAATAATTTACTTTTTAGTTTTACTCAGACTATTCTTTTTAAACTTAGTTGACATTTTCGTTGACAAGCACATTTTATTGCACAAGATCAGTAGTGGAATTGGCAGTGGAAAAGAGAGAGAGGGGAAAAAAGCTGGCTCCACTCAATGAGAGAACTACTATCTTGCCTTTGGGAAAAACAGTGCTGGCAGTGACCCTTTCTGAAGCCAGCAATAAGTGGTAAACCAGTCACTGGAAGAAGTAAAATATTTGGTAACTTTGAATGTTTCCTTCTCCAACAGGAAGTAAACCAGAGGCTGGTTAGCTAATACATTTAAATCAAACTGAAAAAAAAAAATTGGGAGTGAGCATAAAGCCTTTAAATTAATCCATTAGAAAGTAAAGAAGAAAATTATTAAATCACTGAAAACGAAAATATTAAAGCCTTCCCTTCTGAATTACTGAGTTGTTGTTAAAATTAGTGGGGAGAATAAAAATACATAACTCAGAGAAAAAGACCAGCATCTCAAGAATAGCTTTTTATTTCTAAGATTTCTGTCTCTCATATTCCAAATGTGTAATGCTGCACAGTGATCAAAAGAGAAGGTATTCAAAAAGGTATTTTCAAGAAATTAATAGATATTATCATTACATAATGATAATAATGAGTGACCAATGGTTCCAAAGTGCCTTATGGAAGACACAGAAAGTGCTACAATTAGATCCCAACCAGTATTCCATTCAAAGAGATCTGTTCCAATAAAGCCACACATGAAAGCTACTCCAGGAGTATTGAAGCTCCAGGCTGTTAGCTACACTACACTCATTTGGGAAAGGGTCTTAGGGACCTGTGTGTAACACTAAGTCAGAAACCTTGCTGGACATGTTTTGTGCCTTGTGTCTAGCTTCTTGAATGAAGGCAAATCAATCAATTTGCTAAGCCATTTCAGACAGAAGTTGTTCTAGGTTTAATCCCAAAAGTTGCAAGGCTAATTCAAGACCCAAAGCCAAATGCTTATGTCATTGATGTTCTGGCAAAGGTCACCTTGGTTTGATTTTTGACTGGGTGGGGGTCTTGGGTCTTAAGCCAGAGAATTGTCACTGTTCTGCCCTATTTTTCCTATTTCTGCTCTCTGGGTAAACACCACCAACACCACCCCTTTACTAATAGTATTGTGTTTTGAGGTAATTTTTCAGGCTGGTCTCTGGAAAGACGTGATGAATTCCTCAGATGAGACTGACATCTGTAGGGAATGTCCATTGTTTAAATCAGTGGGATTTTCACAAAGGATTTCTTGACTTAGCTAGCATAAAAATGGCAAATAAATACATTTTACCTAGGGAGCTAATTTCTGAAAGTAATGTGAGTAATTAGGTGCAATGAATGTACAGTTCTCACTGCAGATTTTCTTAGATGCTTCTTCCAGAATATCTTCCACCATAACATAGTTACACCTATACGAGGAAATGTAGGAGCAATGAGGCACAGCTTCAAGAACTGGCCTGTCTTTTGAGTGTCTGTTTAACCATTAACACTCAGCCTGGCCTAGCTTTGCTCTGTGTTGATTAGAGCTGTGCCTAGCTTTGCTCTGGCCTAGCTTTGCTCTGCGTTGATTAGAGCTGTGCTGAATAACACCAGGGTATTGCTCAAGAGACAGAAAGCACTATAGATCTTTCCCTAAAGGAGGTGTGAAGATGTCTTCCCTGATTTGTTGGAAAGTTTAAATAGGTAGATGCAAGTCTTGCCATGACACTTGGCCTCAGGGAGAAGAAGCAATGCCTGACCTGTGTTATTTAACAGCATAGGTGCTAAATTTATTTATCCTCTGTAGCCCTTTCTGATACATTCTGCTAATAACCATTGCACTGCACATAGCTGTGGGAGTTACACATGGGTTAGGAGCACAAAGGCCTGCTCAGTATGAACTTAAGATGGGACCAAAGTATAAAAAGGTAGAATGGTAGAAACCTAGCTTCCTTGTGGCCTTTTTGGAGGAATTCAAAGCTGTCTCAAAACTTTGCCCAACATATTTCCCTGTTCCTGAAATTTCCCCCTTTAAAGTTTCCATAGAACTTACAGGTGCTCAATACACTTCATGGGACAGAGAAGAAAATATTGTCCAAAAAAGATTTCCATTAAATTTTCTGGTACCAACCAAGCCTATGGATGTTGTCTAAAAATTCACAGACCTCTTTAGGTTGATTGGATGAAGAAGATCATGTGCAGATGATTTAACTTTCCGTTTTCTGTGCCCCAAGCTCTCCAGTTCCTGGTGACCATTTCAAAGACCTTACTGAGAAAAAAGTCTTGATGAGGTAAAAGCAAGGATTTTCTAAGGAAAATACTAAGCTTTCTGGGCATCATGATTTTGTACCCTAATATCAGCAATTTCTTTTTTTATGTGCACCTTGATTAGAGAAGAACCACATTAATAATTTAAACCTTAAAAGAGACATGCATGAGAACAGCCTATATGGGGACCAAACCCACAGCCTTGGTGTTATTAGTACCATGCTCTAATCAAAATTAAACTCTTTGGAGCAATTTGAACCATGGATCACAATTCTGTCAGCCTGCCATTCAGACATATCTTTACTTCAAAAGTCAGCTAGGGACAAAGCATTCTGCAGTTCAGCTGTCATCTGTCAATATTTATGACCACAGGAGATGACCAGGTGCTATGTTCCTACTGAGTTAAGAGTGTCAGCTCCATCCAGCTTCTTCCAGGGGTCTGAAAATGAAGTGAGGACTCCAACCCTTCATGCCCATCCTCCATAGAGTATAGGAGTATTTCTGGGTGGACAGAGAAGGGATACTGTGGTGCCAGCAGAGCAGAGCCCTTGTGGAATTGTCTTGTCTCAGTTTTGCTGATTAGGATTCTACCATGTGAGCAGTCAGAAAAAATGTTTTCTGATATTTTACATAAGGTTCAATCCTACCAGGTCTTTTTAACTTCATTAAGACCTACATAAAAATCCATAGCTCTCATGGTTGGTCTTGAGTTCTTCAGAACAAGGTGAACCCCCTGGCCACCCCTAGGTCAAAGTATGGAACAAAGAAGAAATTAATCTTCCCTCACCACTGACAATCAGTCTCAGCACTGTCACTGCTGCAATCAGAATAGAGCACTAATGTCAAAAGTCTTCCCTTTGTGAACCCCCAAATTACCCCAAACTTATAATGAAATCTATGAAGTTCAGTGGAAGAATTTTGATTGCCAGATCATGTTGGGTCACAGCCTGGCAGCAGCTGGTCCCATGAGGAGGGCAACATCTCTATTTGATTCTCTAGAGCAAGCCTACCTAGAGCATTCAAGGTAATGTCTCAGTGTTAGGAGATACTTGGTGCTCAAAACTCTCCCTGGTGTCAGGGTGTGCTGAAATCACTCAGCTACAAGCTCGATCTCTCTGGGAGGACATTTGGCTGAAATTCCTTTCTAATGTTCTTTTAAAAACAGATATGTGCTTTTCAAGTCTTAAATCTTTGTTCAGTAAGTCCCCTTCTTCAGTTTATTCCCTTATCCCTTGTTTGCTATCTCTTAAATAAATACAAAAAATAAAAAACAAACACCAATTTTACCAGAAGAATGCATTCTTATCTAACTGAGTAAGGGTGTATGCCATATATGTGTAATCTTATCTGTCTTTGGAAATGATTGTGGGTTTTTACCACAGATAGTGCTGGGTTCGTCACACGCTACCAGTTAGGTAGATGTGTGGAGTCTTGGTGAAAATGAAGGCTCTGTGCAAGCCAAAGCTAAGCCCTGTGTTTGGAGTGTAGTCCCTTGAGCCCATATGTCACTCTGGTCCATTTCTGACCTGGTGACAGCATAAGGAATTCACAAAGACCCCATGCTTTGGTGAGATTCAGTCCATCTCCGACTTCATTAATGCATGTGATGAGAATACACACTACATTAAGACCTGTTTATGTGCATCCCAGACCTACTGAACCTATTTAATTTTGCTCTCCCAGGAATGTGCTCTGGGTCAACATGCGCTTTCACCTGCTAGACACAAATTAGAGCACTGAGAAGACGTATCCAGACAGAAGACTTGAGGGGATGGTGTCCCCAGGCTCCAAACTTAAAAAACAGCAGAGGAAGCAGATGGGATTTTGCAGAAATGCACACAAGCTTGAAGTGAGAGAAGCAAGCATGAGATTAGTAAAGGGAGGAAACTACTTAAATATCTCCAGAACTCTATGCTGCTAAACCTAGGGGTTGGTAACCAGCCTGGAGATTGTCCCATTACCAAGCTTTACCCTGACAAGTCAATGGGTCGGTGTCTTGCTCACTTATTTCCTAGTAGATTAAGAAATAATTACAGCCATAGTAACGCTAACTCTTTCTTGAACACTTCTCCATGCTTTGCAGTGTCTTTCCACCAAACCATGCTACACGCAGTATGCCACTGCCATTCATGCTTTTAAGCATTTCAGAATTTACACTGGGGTAATATCTTGCTGGAGGCAATGTGTGGAGCAACAAAGGCAAAGAGGTGGGAAAAGAGAGACTATCTGTACTTTTTTAGTTTGTGACACGACTTGGGCAAGGACCAGAAGTTCGGCCTCTGGGTTTCACTTAGGAGGCAATGGGAATTTAAATGAATAAAGACCTCGGGAGTTCACTGTGTGTAGTCAGCCATGTCTAAAAGTGATTCTATTGCCCTGTTGTTTGCTTTGACAAAACTTTTATCCTCTTTACATGGAGGTTTGTCTGTGCAAAGTACAGGACTTCAAAGAAGACCTGCAACAACAGATGCAGAATATGCTCTAAATGAAGAAGCCCACATCTGACTGAAAAATGCATATCTCTGTGCTGCATTATATCAGAATTAAGAATGTAAGAGTCCAGCTCAGGAGCCAAAAGTTCTTGCATAACCAAAGAAGAAAGAGCTGTGGTCCTGACAGCAAACTCCCATTAACCACAGCCAGAATTTTGCCTAAGATCTGAATAGAGGCTAAGAAAACTGCAGGCTTTAGCTCCGTGTGCACAAGGGGGTAAGATCACTGTTTTCTGTAGGCATGACTGAGTTGTGCTTCAGAAGCACATTTCATCCTATGCATGCAGAAACACTGACCTTTCAGACCTATGAAACTTGCATCCTAGTAAACATTTCACTCACCAAGGAGGAAAACACAAGCCAAGAAATTCATTTAGGGGAAAAAAAAAAACAGTAAAAAGAAAGAAAAACCCCCAAAGAATGTTGTATTTTTTTCATATAATCACTAGAAGAATCATTTTATGGTGTTTCCCATGTAATTACTGCCAGACCTGTTTAGCAAATGTGAAATACTCATTAGCAATTACTTAACTATACATATATTAAAGCTTAATTAGTAAATAAATTAAGCATATAATTAATTGCTTTAATCACTCAGCTTTTAATATTGTAATTATCACTTGATACATTAAGGGCATGTTAAGAATACTTTTCTCCAAAAAATACATTGTTAATTAATCATTAAAACTTATCTTACTACATGCTCATTAATGATTTATTACAGTTGCTGGGCCAAATTCTTCTCTCAGCTACAGAGAGCTAACTCTGTTGAAACCAATAGATCTTCACTTGCATAAATTAAAGGAGAATTTGGTCCTGCTAATTAAACTTAAAGTGTTTGTCAGAGCATATCACCATAGATGGAAATCTGTAGTGCCTGCCTCATTTTAACCCAAGAGGTGCAAACTGCCTTTCTTTTAGGCTCCTTTGCTATGGCCAAGAATTGTTCTTCTGTAGCCTGAGCTCAGAGGCAACAGGCTGGCCTTCATCTCTAGCCCTGCCATTACCACTGAATTCCAGGTCAGTGTGTGGACAAGAGAGTTGCCCAGATGCTCTTTAAGGAGACAACTGATTACTTCTAGGGATAAGCTCACCATTTTTTCCCCCACAACACCTAAAAGGAGCCTAAAAGTAGCAGGCTCCAAGGATGTTAATTTGAAAGGTGACTATAAGACTCAGAGGTTAAAGGACAGTTAATGAAAACCAAACACAAACTCTAGCTACATTTTTCTTATCCTGGACATGGTTTTTCTATCTCAAATATGTAATCTCCTCTGGAAGTGATTTTTTTAACTTGGAATTTGCTATAAATAAGGTATCTGCCAAAATGGGCCAAATGGCCTTAGTTAAGGTTTCTTGAGGGAGCAAGAGTAACAATATTGTTTGCAAAAGGTCTTTATACATACAGTCATATTATGAATTGTTGCAGAGAAGGTAGGATGAGGAGGGGGAAGGAGTAAACAATTTTTGAGCAAGGGATATATATTCATAGATATAGAGCACAGAAGTTGAAGCCTTTGAAATATCAGTGAGAAGCCTTCTATGGGTTTCCTTTCACAGTCCCAGTGGGACTCTCCCAGGCACAGCCTATTTGCACGAATGCAAAATCTTACTTGCATAAATGTAAATGTAGAGTAAATTAAGAAATTGAGATTTAATGACAATGGGCTTTTGGGCTTTGGAATGTGGATGTGCATATGCAGTTTACTATTTGCACATGCACTTACCTCCACCAAGGTCTCAAACCCTGATGAAAGCAACCATTTTTCTTATTTGGTGAAAGCAATACCTGTTTTAAGTAGGTGAGATTAAACAGCATTTAGTACTTGCTAGGAGGAACCTTTTGAGACTAGCCCAAAGTCTGTGTTAAAAAAACTGTATTGGGAGCCCTCCCAATTTATTGCTGGGTTTTGGGATGGCTCCCAATACAGCTTTCAGAAGAGCACACTGAAATCTTCATTTCTTTATTAAGACAGCAAAGAAACAAGCACACTGATGCATACATGCACATATTCAATCTCAGTCTTTAGGTGATTGTTCTAGAAAGAACAGAAAGAAAATATTTAATTTTAAATGGTTTAGGATTAAGCAGATCTTTCTTCATACCTTACAGCGGAGTGTTTCAGTGCTTTAGCACACTACAATCTGTTATTCAGGATTGCAGGGTGAATAAAAGAAAATCCCTACCTTAGAATCATCCATAAGTTTTGAAACCATGATCAGTCCTAAGAAAAATGTATTTCCTCTTGTCCTTTTTGCACTGAGGGAAAGCAAAGTGACTTTGCTTTGGAAAAAAGAACAGATTGTGGAGGCAACCTTCATCAGTCACATTACACTGGACCAATCTGTGATGGGAGCAGCAGCTACAGTCTTGTAGAGTCACTACATAACTCTAAATATTTGTGCTTTGTGGTGAACATTTCCCAAGTGGAAAAGACAATGACCGTAGTGAATCTTGCTCACATACCCTTCCCTAAGCTTAGAGGCCAGATCTAAGCAAGGTTTAGACAACTCCTAAGGGAATTCTAGGGCAGGGTGTGCTTTCAGGGCTTTTGGCAATGGAAGTTGTGTTATCCAAGGGATGAAGAGGAGGCTTCTCACTTCTGAGGTGCTCTCCATGGGCTTGAGCTCCAATGACGAAATGGCTAAAACTACCCAGGTCCCCCACCATAGTGGGGAAGTCTCGAAGTCAGAAAGGAAACCCTCTTGGGTCTTGTATCAGTCCTTGAAACAAGAAATAAAGATAGGTGCATGATGAAAATAAGTTTATAAAAACATATGGTGCAAATTTAAGATAAAAAAATATTAGGCCTTTGCTCTTAAAGATTTCCATTCTTTGTAGGTCAAATGAATTATTACTTTGACAACTTCTTTAGAAAATAATAATGTTTTTTCCTATCCTGCAGGGACCATTCTCATTCCTACCTGAGGCACATAGACAGTAGGAACTTGGCAGAACATACGTAGAGAGAAATGGTTCACTTATCTCCAAATTTATGTTAAAAGATACTTGCTTCTGATTGAAGCAAAAGGTTTATTTCGGCTTCTTTATTAAAAAAAAAATAAAAGGAAATACACAATATTTGACCCAGTGAACAAGACAATACAGGCCCAAGTATTTTGATACTACAAGCAATGTGCTCCTGTTCTTGACCATCATTATTCAAGAGGATTCTAATGACATTGTGAAATGACTCCTGAAAGCAATTGCACTTGATTGTTCTAATAGTATTTCTCTATACTGATTATGAGTTTGTATGTAGACATTATTCATTGTAGAAATCAGTCTTAAAAGCAAAATAAATATAATTGGGACATGCTGGCAATCTCCTTAAAATAAGCAAATAAGCAGTATTGGTTTGTGCCTTGACAGACAAAGGTGGTAATTACTTTCCTGTTATAATTACAATTTTTTAATCAATTTATCTCGATGTCATGGGGAAAGGCTACCTTGGTTTAAATGAATATAGCTAAATGAATATAGCTGATTCTTATTCTTAATACAATCTTAAGTTGGATTCATACATATTCAAATGTGTATGAATATATTTATTTCTTAAACTTAAAGCAGGAAATTATTAGTGACCAAAATCAAAGTAAACAAGAGTTAAATTAGTGTAAAATGTTCCTGATTAGGGATGTGCCTCAATTAAATTTTATGACAGAAAGTAATTTCAATTTGGCAAATGCAGCTTTTTTTCAATGCTCAAAAAGGTCTATAAAGATACTTTAGTAAATCAATATTTTCGTAATTATTATTATATATTATAATTTGCATGAAAAAACAGCTCTGTAGAATGCCATGCACAATTAGGATGGTTTAACGATGTCAGCTTTGCATAGAGAAAAGCAAGATACTGTAACAGCTGGCTTGGTTTCTGCTCTTCCTGATTATTCCAGCAAAGCTAAGGTAAGGACTGCTAGCAGCTGTAGTTATGAAATTCCCCGTGTGTGCGTGTAGTGCAAATAACAACTGAGCAAATCCCAGCTTGCAGACTTCAGCCATTTTGTTGTCACAGCCTACACTCCGGTCTTCCTCACTTGGGCACCTGACTTGCACCTGCATTTAAGAGCCCGTGGAAGCAGGCTTCCCAAAGGAGGCACCGAAACTTTTCTAGCAGGCACCAGAGACACGTGCCTTTGAGAGCCTCCAGTCCTCCTAACCTCCCCGTCCACCTAAACTCAGCCAGGGCGGACCGCTTGGTCCTGCCCTCTCTCCTGGAGCTGTTTCTGGGGTTTGAGCACTCCCTTCAGAGTGCTGCTGCTCTGCCCCGAACGCTGGGGTACGAGTCAGGCACCTGGGGTAGGGGAGGGTGGCAAAGGGCAGCTCCCAGCAACGCCTGCTGCAACTTTCACACTTTGTCTTCAAGCTGCCTCTTGAAGAGTTTGCTGTTGCTCTTCACATTCCTTAATCAAAAAGACTTGTCCTAGGGTAAAGGTACATGTTTCTTCCTGGCTCAGATGGAAACACTACCAAAAAACAAGGATCCCAGGTGGACCTCAGTTTATCTCAGATGTGCTACAAACGCTCTTGAGTTTTCAAAGTGCACTGGGGGGAAATTTCAGGGTCCGGTTCAGGCCATGGTTTGAAGTAAAATAGGGTTTTTATTAATAATTGTTACATCTATACATTTGTGGATGTTACCAGCGAAGGCAATAAGAAAAACAAGTATAAACTTATAAAAAGAAGCATTTTATTCCTGCCCTTGCCACCACATGTACTGGAAAGGAGCTATATTGGCTCTTTTTTAGCTAGTAATGTCTAATGCAGCAAGACAGGAATAAGCAGAGTAGAAAGCACCTGTCAGCTCTATTTCCCACTCTCCTTGATTAGCATGAAACATTAATAGGGCTCTCAGAAATTCTGGTCTGAAATGGGCTTTGCTTGAAAACGTGTCTGCCTTTACTGCACAAAAGCTGCTGTCATTAAAAAAGGGCAGATAACTAAAGAAGACTCTTTCTTGAAATTTATACCATTTTTTCATACAATGACAAATTATTTTAATAATAGGAATTGCACACTATGCCATTTGTATAATGTTTCCCATAAAATTCTCCCATTAAATTTGCTCTTCTACTTGACTCATATCTTTTTAAAAAAATGACACACACAAAATGATACATCACGCATTCTTACAAAGAATTGGAAGTGAACATACTGTAATGGGTTAACATACGTTTTAATAAAATTTTCATTGTTGCACATTTCACTTTTCGGTACTGAGAGCCAGGGCTGTACCAGTAACCCCAGGCAATGCCTAAGGATAAAACAAATCATACGGTAGTGAACTATTTTCACCTATTTATCCTTCTACTGAAAATATATTCATAAATACAAAATGAAGCTAAGATACGTAGCCAGTAACATTACACATAACAAAGATATTCCCTAGAATTTTTATTCTATTATTTTTTAATAATGTACCTTCTGCATTTCTGAGATACTTCAGCCTCTGTTTTTATTCCTTACATATCTTGTAAGGCACCTAACCATTTTAATTTTTGTCTCCCCAAAGTGGGCATTAACAAATATTTTAATCCATAGAATCAAATTAAATCCTATTGCACAACCTATTACAGAACATGCACTACGAATCAAAAATGTACACAGGTCTATTTATCTAGCAAGTGGAGTTTTCTGAAAAAGAAACTTTTGATTTGTGGCATATGTAGGTTTATTTGCGTGTAGACAGACAATCTGCCTTAAAAGATTTGTGTCATCAAAAACGTCCCTGTACACATCAGCATATTAACTGCATGCTAGATGGGGTTATCTCAGAGAATAAATACTGAAATAAAAAAAAAAAGATTTGCCCTGAATATTCATTTTACTATAGAGGCATTGTACAGATTAAAAATAATAGGCTTTGTTTTTTTCATTAGTGCATAAGAATTCTGGAATAATAATTACATTCTATTGACACAAATTAAAATGTTGAGGCCACCATAAATAATGCTAATTCAAGTTGCACCTAAGCTCTATTTATTGTGATTGTTTGTCTTGTTGCCTAGGATCAGATGTTTAAAGGTGAAATCAAAAACACAGATGTTGTAAATAAAAAAGAAGCTGATGTAATTACTCTTTATTTGATAATACACATTTAAGATTTCAAATTTTAAATTATCTAGATCTTCTTTTCCCCTTGTTGTCTCCCCTCTTTTCCCAAGCCTGATTTCACAGAAAAGATTTTTCAGCTTGTCTCCTAATATGTTACTAAAAAACATGTGTCTTCTATAAGAATGATGTTATAAAATTGAAATGGAAGTATATTTATTCAACAAAGCATCATAAGAAAGAAAAACAAAGTGAGTTTAGAGACATCTTGTAAGTCTTAAAATATTTGCTTCTAATAGCAAGAAATCTTTCTTATTGTATATATCACAGGGAAATATATAATGAAAAAACTTAGAGTACTTATAATTTCACAGTGATTAATTTTTTTCTTTATGTTATATATTAAAATTATACATAAAGGATTTTCTACTTTTTTTTTCCTCATTTTATTTTATAAATGCATAACTTCCCATAGAAAGCAGAGATGAGGTTAAAATTATTTAGGCATTTTACCACTCTGCTTACATACGAAAAATGCTGGTGAGGAACTTGTTGTTCTTTATAGGCTCAGCTAGCATTACTAGAATTTACATTTGTACATTTTTTGATGCATCCCAGTAGTCCAACCCAGAAAGAGGGAAGATGAGTTGAAGAGAATTCTAAAAAGATTTGCATGAAACAGTCAGTAACAGCACACGAAAAATGGCAAAGGAGAATTCTGACGTGTGTGGATGTTGCTTGCTTTCTCTCCCTCTCTCTCTCTCTCTGTCTCTCTTTTTCTTTTTACTTCATGCAAATCCTTCCTAATCTAATACCAACCAATAAGTCTATAAGAAACAAAATTCAACTCCAAAACTGTTCCTTTATAGCAAGAGAATACAAGGTACAACGCGCATTTGCCAACTACGGTGCATTTCCTAGCAAAAAATGCTTTGCAGTCTGCCGGCTTGTCAATCTTTAATAGAAACTCATCAATTATTTGTGGGCAGGAGATTGAAGCGGCTAATAGCTCAAATATATTCCTCTATTTCATTGCATCAGTAGCTCTAAATTAATGCCTGTATTTTCCCCCCACTAAAATAAGTTAAAATAAATAAATAAATGAAGATGTAAAAATGTATATGCATCATTTGAATAAACATTTAAGCACCACAGCACTGGGTATTGCCTCTGAAATAGGAACACAAGCCACAGAGCTTTTATTGTTGAATGCACATTCGTTAGAATGCAGAACAAAATATAATTTACTTGCAGTCTGACTAATCTATTTAAAAATAATTTTTCAATAGCAAAACTACCAATAGATTTGCCAAATATATCAAAGCACTGAAATGTTTTCTCTTAAAAAAACACCCTACCTACTTTGGCTTTTCACTTGAGTGACATCATGCCTTGAACCTGAACTATGTATATATATCTCTATATCTATCTCTCTCTCCCTCTCTCTCTCTCTCAAAGAAGCTTGTAGGTGGGACATATGAGATTCCTCATAAAACAAAGTCTACTCATTTCACCTAATTAAAAATGAAACTTCTCTGACATTAATAGGCAGTAAAGCAAATTTATAGGCAGACACAGAACATTTCAGTCAAAAAAGTTAGCCTACAACTTGATAGAAGGCAGGTTTTGCCAATCACATGCCATGAATCTACCCCCCCTGACCCCAGCCTTCTCTCAGATAGCGGATACTGGCATTCTTTGCACATCAGAAATGCGCCAGCAGAGACCATTCATGAGGGAAATAGGAAAGCAAGTCACATTTGAGCAGACAACAAATGCTCCGAAACCTTGACCCACTGCATGCAACAGTGAGTGAGCCGCAAACCCAGCACCCAGCAACGTTAGGATGAACAGCAGCTGCAGCTTTCCTGACCTAGGACCCGGTCCTGCTAACGAATCCTCTGCTCCCGGCACACAGCTGCTATTCAAAAAATACAAGGAGCTTTGCATTATCATTTTTAAGCTAGCAACCGTAGAACAGCGCAGAATAGATGACACACTTACTGTAATGTCCCATGAAGCAAAGTTCCCATCTAGAGAGAGAGGCACTCTTATTCCACTCCCTGCAAAAGGGTTAACCATTATGAAGAAACATTATGCCAGACATTAGCAGACAGCCTACTTAGATATTACATTTTTCCATACATGATAAATCCTGAGTAAACCTGTTTTTCTTTTTAAACACCTTGCAGAGTGAAGCCTAGCACTGCATCTAGTTGCCAAAGCACAATCAATATGGAAGGAGCGGTATTTTATGATTGGAGAAGTTGTTGTGTTTTTGGTGGTGAAATTCATTATTTAGTATCTGAACCCTCAGCATTTCAGTATCATTTATTCATAAAGTCCCTTTTTGCCAGGAGGAAATGGATACAGCTGTAGAGAGAGAGAGTGCGAGAGAGGGAGAGGGAGAGGGAGTGAGACGGATTGATGATATTGATCAGGTACCATCTTGAAACAAAGGCTAGGTGCTCTATTTTAGTTGACAACTGTGACACATAAAAAACAAGCAAGAGAGGGGGAAGGCTAGGGCCTTGAACATCACAGGCTTTAAAAAGCGTTTGAAGAAACCATTATGACAAGCAGGTCTAGGCAAGCTGCTGCAAAAATGTATTCAGAAGAGTCATTAAAAAATGATGCTTTGTTTGCCTTGTGAATATGAGGTTTGTAGCTAGCTGCAGAGCACTCTCCTACAGAGGAAATGATGGGGTTTTTCATGCTGCACAGTCGCCTCTCTCCTCTTTTTTGCCCCCCTTTTAAAAACAGAAACTTTTTTTTGATGTTTTCATATTCCTGACTTGAAGCACAGCATTTTTGGATTCACAGTCAATCAATCACATTCATTGTCAGCTATCCTCACACTCCTCAGGTTGTCTATTAAAAATGATGAGATCAAAATAAATGGAGTGATTTCCTAAGCTTTCCAAGAGTTTAAATTGCTACTTTCTGTCCTGCTTGCATCTCTAGAAATGTAACTAGTACTTCTGATCAGCTGCTCTGTGATAGTCATGCATTCTAGTGCAGAGAGGTGTTACCAGCACTGTCAGATCATGAACTTTATTTTTTCTCTTCCTATCCTCATAAGTGTAGATACTTGTGTGCCACCAGTTTCCTCATGTACTCAGTCCCGTTTGAAAGAGAGGGGAGCAAGCCTTTATATTTAAGGCAAACTCTTAAGTGTCACTCAGTAGTAGCTCAGTTCCTTATCACAGATGACTCAAATGCCTTAAAGAGGTACATAACTCAGAAAAGGCAGTGGTGGGGTTTTAATTTTTGTATAATTCAAAACATTTAAAAACCCTGGTCCAAATAGGAAAATTACCCAACATTTAACAGAAGTGAATGTATTCCCTTGTCTCAGAAAACATTTCTCTTGAAAAGAATGCCTTTTCTGAAAGCTGACATCTTTACTCAGTTTTGAGGGAAAGGAAAATAAAGAAGTGGGGTGTGTGGAACTAATTTTGAAAAGAGAGGGGCTACTGTACCTCGACTGGGTGAAGTTCCTAATCTGACTGCAGACTCCAGGCTGGTCACATGTTCAAAACACAGTATATCTGAATGAGAAAATTAAAGAAAATAAAAATATATCCATAGATTGCTGAAATAAATGGAAGGGATCCAAATGACTTCAGTAGTCTTTTAAGTATTTCTCAGGTGCCAAATTGTGCTTAAACCCTTATGGAGCTGTTGTGTTAAAAAGCATGAATGTTCTAAATGTCTCTGTGACAAAAATACCCCTCCACTTTCTCCAGTGGTCAGTTGGAGAAATTCAAAAAGGAAAATTCTTAACAAAAGCTTTTGATTTCTGCTGTGATTGTCCATTACTAGGGCCATATATTTGTAGGTTTAGAATTTCCTGTTTACAGCAGGGCATATCACAGCAGTGAATGCCTTTGTGTGAGAATTAAAGGGAAGCTGGGAGTGGTACCAAAGCAGATTTCCTCCTCATCCTCACCACTATTCATGCACAACTATAAGGGAAGCCTCTGAATGTTCAACATTTATACTTGGCCCAACAATTTTACCATCTTAAGGATGAAGCTGACCCACTAGAATGGGCAGTTTCAAGTTGTTCTTAATGCTACTCAAGTGCACCTGAAATAAAAGGAAGAAAATAAATCAATCAATCATACCCCTGCTTCTGACTTCCTTGAATACACTGAGGAAAACATCTCTGTGCCAGGACTGCACAAGTGTCTGTATCTCACAAATGGTATCACACATATCCTTTACCTTGCCTAGCTGGAAGAGGTCGATATCACGTATATTCAAGCTATACTATTGTGAGGATTTTCTTCTGAAGTGCTTTGTGCTCTGAGTCAAGAGTCAAAATAACAGGAGAGTCCACACCTGCCAGCCAGTTTGCTGTGAAAAAACATAGCCCATCCAAAGGTGTCAGAAATGGCAGAATTTAAAAGGGGTGAATAGAGTCGTCATATAAAGAGAGGTCAGGGCTGGAGGAAGAATACCAGGGGGGTGGGTGTTTAATTGAGATGTTATTCAGGTTGACCAGAATGATTTTACTAAGATAAAGACCTTTAACTAAGCTCACTTCAGGAGTCGAATCAATGTTTGTTAAATTCTTATTTCCTGTGAAATGGCTCAACATTGCTGAAAATCAGTTATTTTTATTTTGATAGGAGCTGGTAGTGCTCAATTAAAGAAAACCAGTTTGGAAGCAAAATATATAGAAACATAAATATATTCTTCCACTATATTCCTTTTTCAAAAGAAAAGTTGTAACTTTTTATAGCATATGAATAGTAAGAAAAAAACAGTATACACCCCTTAGGATTTTTAATTCTCCTTAATCTGTCTCTTATCCTATCACACTTGCTTTTTCATTGCTCTTATGGAGTTGAAGAAAAAAATTCTCAGCCTCCACCCATACCAGCAGATGAAGTTCCTCTAGAACTACTCCCATTTCTTCAGTTATATTTTCATATTTATTCTGAATTTCTCTTGTTCACACATCTCTTCCTATGATATCACTGTGGTTTTGTGATACACCTCTATCTAGCCACATGTCTTGATGTTCATTCTTAAAACTCACAGGCTGAATCAATTTTTTTTTCATTCTTTGCCCTCAAATACATTTAACCCTTCCAGTTCAAAAATCTGCCTGAAAGTTGGTGTTTCCACACTTACTATTTGTAAGAAGTTTTTTCTGTCATAATGAAACTATCCAGTGAATGAAAAGGAGTAACCACACACATAAAACCGTGGATTTCAATGTGACAGCTGGAGATTTTAGCTCTCAGCATAGGGAGCTTTCACTTATATTTGCATCTCCCCAAAACAATATTCCTTTTTATCATTAATATTCAGAAAGGAGGAGCTTTTTGTTTATCAATTCTCTCAAGCAAATTTTAATTGGGAGGTCTTAAAAGAATTTGGTATGTCTCAATATAACAAACAGTATAACACCGTGAATAATTACCACTCTAAATCAGTGGGAAGTTACGAGCTTGAATTTATCAAATGTTATGAGACTCTAAGACATTGTAATAATAGTCATATATAATATGTCTAAAAAGGTAGACCTAAGTTCAGTTCTGAAATGTTACATTTCTTTCCAGAACTCGTGAAGAGGAAAGAAGGGAAGATTGAGTGTCTCATGATTAGAGCTGTTATTGTAAGCACTACGGGACAAGTCTTCAACAAGTAAGTTACAAAATTTTATCCTTTCCACTGAAATATTCTGGATGTAAAATATAAATTGAAATGCTTTTCTGGAGCTGGATTTACAGAATCATAAAATCATAGAAGTTGGAAAATACCTCCAAGATCATTGAACATCACCCTGTCAACTAAATCATGCCACTGTCATCCCCCATCATTTCTTTGCCTGCTCCAGGGATGGTGACTCCATTACCTCCCTGGGCAGCCAGTTTTGGTATTTAATCACTCATCCAGTAAAAAAAAATCTTCCTCATATCCAAGCTGAAGCTCTCCTGGTGCAGTTTATGACTATGTCCTCTTGTTCTATCACTGGTTACCTGGGAGAAAAGGCTGAACCCCACCTGGCTACACCCTCCTGTCAGGTAGTTGTAGGGAGTCATAAGGTCTCCCCTGAGCCTCCCTATCTTCAGTCTAAACAACCCCAGCTCCTTCAGCTGCTCCTCACATTACTTGTTCTCTGGACCCTTCACCAGCTCTGCTGCCCATTATCTGAAGGGTTAGTCAAAGACACTCCCATCTCAATCTCCCATCTCACTTGAATGAGAAATATTAGCCTGAAGTTTTAATACAGCTGTTCATCAAAGTAGCCAATCTGATTTGGACATTCTAAGATTTGTTTTTCCCCTTCTCAGTGCAACAACCTTCAGTCTTGGTGCAGCCTCTGGGTGCAACAGTAAAAATAATAAAAACATAGGAGAAACAGTTTTTAGAAAGTGAAAGGATTGGGGAACAGCAAGAAAAGCAACACTTTCTCGAGGCATTAGCTTTATATAATTCTGTTGAGTCAACTGCGTAAACCTTTTAGTTGATAATCCAAGCTACAGATTTCTTTCCTCTAAGCACTCAGTCACCAGGTCATACACAACAGAAGGAACTTTTCAGGGGCAACTTTTTAATTAATCAGCTGCATATTAGCCACACTCAGAAACCCCACTACATACCAAATGGATGACATGAAAAATACCTACTGGAGAGAACTACTCCAATGGCATTGTAAGGAAAAATAGTAAAATAAATAGCTAATGAAGTGCAGTCTGTTTAAGGAACAGATATCTCTTCTTTGTAGGCCAGCTGCCCCTGTCAAACCCCTTTTGTTGTATGCTCCTCTCTTTCACTCAGGGTGTCAGCACAAAAATAAACACTGAATCCTCTCAAAAAACAAAAACATTGTTTCCTTTATTAGAGATGCCCAAGGATATTTTCTATTGGCCTTCTATGTCTGCCAATAACAGCAGTTTGGGTTTCACAAGAATTTATGCAGTGAATCATTCACTGCTTACTCTGCTGAATGAGAAGCTTCATAATAATAATAATAATAATAAAAAAATTTAAGAAACACCAGTAGCTGAATGGGCTTCCTGATTGTACTTGAACTAATATTAACAACCTTTGCTTTCTGGTTGAGGGATTAATGCCACATGCCTAAAGGTTGCAACACATTTCTTCTCCAAGTCTGGCCTCAAAGTGCAGCCCAGATGACTGCGTGGAGACCCAGCTGCCTTATGCTGCACACAGGGATAATTATATATACTGTATGGTCCTACCCTCTTCTGATCTAGAATTATACCTCAGGATCCAGAATTATAGCTGTTCTAAACTGGTGCTGTGTGAGTTCCCCTGCTGGGAAGGGGTGGCTTCAACTCAACTGAAGGGAGAAGGGTTGCAAGACACCCTTGCAAACAAGGGTGCCTCTGGGGACTAAGGTGTTTGGGAATAATCTATCTTTAGGATTCAAACCAAAAAAGCCTTGCCTGGTATTTGGCCTGGATCCACAGTAACCTAGATATGGTTCATAGATACAAAGTCCAGGATGGTCAAGTTTTATGTAGCAATCAAGTTTGAGATTCCATGATATTTGATAGAAACGTGTGAAGCTCAACTATGTCTCCTTCTCTGTTCCCTTATTCAGTTTCTGTGCCACATGATCCAGTAATCTACAGCCCAAAGAACTCTAGAGCTCTCAATAAACTTCCACAGGTTATGCAGTTCATTGCAGAATCTGGCCCTTGGTTATATCCATGGAAGAAGTTAATTCCTTCCATTTTTAATGAATTACAGATGAGTAGTAATTTTAGAAGCCTTTCATTAAATAACAGGGAAATATAATTTCCAATAAAAAGGGATAGCCTTTAACTACAGGACTGTTGGGATGGAACATGCCAAACAGGAAATTTTGATTACAGAGTCAGTAACTTCTGCTGGCCTTTGTCAAATTTTCAAACAGCCTCCGCAGATATGTCACCAATGCTAACATCCCATAAGGTCAAAGGAATTTAGTGACTTACACTGCAGCTTCTGCAATCACATCTGTGCTGTTTACCCATCCAAATTTTCAGTTGCTGAAAAGCAGATGTAACTGGCAGTCAGTCTGGAAATGCAGAGAGAGAGAGGGAGGAAAAAGGCTTCCAGGAGTGGAACAAAACCAAACTGTGGACAGCATACCCTTCAACAGAGTCCAGTGTCTTTCTTGGAGCCTTAGTTAGGTGCAACCCAAGAGAACCTGGCCACATCACATTCTGTCCTCTAACACATGCCTTTCTGTTGTGATTTAGAATATGTACAGCACTGTAGTCAAAGGTAAATTTTGGTAAACAAAGATTAATCTGGACAAGAGATTACTTTCCAGTCTGGCCTCAAGCACAAAACTGGCGAGTTTGCCAATTGTTGCCAATCAATATAGTTTGTTTTTCCTGATCTTTGTCTTAGGCATGGGGAATGCAAACCAGGAGACCACTGGCAACCTGAAAAGAAATTGTATACAAAAATAATATTTTTGTTTATGCCATGTTGGTTTGGGTTAACCCTGATAGACAGTTAAGCACCACACAGCTGCTGACTCTTTTTGCCCACCCTCTACCACCAATGGAACAAGAGAACAGAAAGAAAGGGTAAAGTTCACAAGTCAAAAAAAAAAAAAAAATTAATTTCATGAACAAAGAAGAAGCAGAAGAGGAAAGGAGAACAGAAAACAAAACAAAAAACCTGATACAAATGCAATTGTTCACCATCTTCCAAGCAGAAGACTGACACTCTGCCAGGTCCCAAGCAAAAGATGGCTGACCTAGGTAAATCTCACTCACCTCACTTTTCATTGCTGAGCATGACATTGTGAGGCATGGAGCACCTCTGACTAGCTTGGGTCAGCTGCCCATTTCTGTTCCCTCCCAGCCTCATGCTGGCTCAGTTTATTCAGTGGATGGTGGCAGAGTGAGAAACAGAAGAGTCTAACGATTGCAGACACTGATCCACAGTACTTAAAAATTAGAATATTTGACCAGAAATGCAAAATGTGATACCATATAATCTGCTATGAGTAAATTTAACTCTGTTCCAGCTGAAACCACTGCACATGTAAAGGCTGTTTCAATATTGGTGCAAAAAAGGTCTCCCAAGGGCACTCTGAATCCCATCATTCTGTGAAGCAACATCAAACATCCACAGAAGAACAGCATGCCTAAAAATCCTTGGAGGTTCTGCAGCAGGTGACACCAGGTCCCTTGGAGGAAAGATATCTGCATTTCTAAAAATAAACACATGAAGTCATCCTCTCTGCTTGGTGTCACCAACACAGACTTCATTCTGTTGTGACTTCTCTAGAAAAAAGTCGAGTGCTTTTTCACATACCCTGAAGTATCCAAGATATCTGTATGGAGTCACAAAATATGGCATGGTGCATAGGAGGCCTGAGCCCAGCTTCAGCTTCAGCTGCCACTCAGGTGCCACGTGCAATGGGAATTGTACTCTATCAGAGCAAACAGATTGATTGACAGAGGTCCAAATCCTGCCCAATAAGTGCACCCTGTGCTACACCCCAAGCAATGGATGTACTTGTATTTTCCTCCTGTGAATATCTGCCATGTTGCTTATAATCAACCCTGAAGCTGCTCCTGCAGAGAGTCAATGTCAAAGGGAGGATCCTTGTAGCCTGAGGAGCTTTATGGGAGCTTCTTCATTCAGCACTGAAGTTCTTAACCATGTGTCTGCTACCAGACACTCTGTGCCTATCTATGTTAAGGCAGATTTTACCTCAGATTTACCTTCCAGGCAATCCTTTGTTCCAGGTGGAGATGTGTAATTCGTCCCAGGTGAATTTTCATGCTCAAAAACTCAGATTTTTTCAGGCTTCTCTGTGGCATAAACTGTAAAACAGAGGCACTTCAATAAATAAGTCACTAAGGTGGGATGTCTCTGTCTTATCCAAAGACTCCAACCAGGGAGTGGATAAGTGAGTTTTGTCTTAATGCCATTTTGTAAACTGCTTGTGGTTAGGAGAAGAAAGCACTTTAGCTCAGACCTACTTAGGAAATTACTTTTATTGATATATTTAGCATCATTAGCATGTATCAAGAGATCTTTAGTATCTTTTATTTCATTTAAAAGCAACTACTGGCATTTCAGCAAATATGTTTTTGCTACAGTATTTAGGCATGAAATATGCCAATTTATACTCTAAGACCTATTGCAGATGGTAATTAAAAAAGGTGAAAATGTCTAACTAAGCAGTTGCTGCATTCTGTCAACAAATATCTTTATGTGTTAGATGATCTTGTCTGCTGGTCTTTGAATTGAGATTCCAAGTGTGAACAGTACCCCAAGTGGGCCACATTCATTCATTGGGAGTTACACATAAAAATAGAAATCCTCTATTCCTACTCCCCTGCAATGGGTAGGGACTAATTTCTCAGGCCATTTTCAATGTCGCCAATTTTGAGTTGGCCTTGTTCCATGAAACCTGCTACAGATTCTGTGAAATGAGTCTAGAAAAACCTTGTGGTGACAAAAAGGTTGTTTCTATAAATCACAGTATTTTTCATTTAATATTGTCATAATGCTGGGACAGAGGTGACTTGGAGGGTATGGAAACCGGCGAGCATGGCTATATCTGGTGTTAATATAAGTATGATATAAAATTTTCTTTTATTTTGAAGGTTTAAAAAAAAAATAGGTTTCTTCCAGTGACTACTTCTAGCTCATCCACAAAAAAGCAAAATATGATCTGCTGTCACTGGGATCAAATCAGTGCCTGACTTACATCAAGACTGTTAACAGTCTTCTGACTCTGCTTTTCATCAAATATAACGGTGAGGTATAAATTATTCAGCTCCATAATATACCTTTCCAGTGAGTCACAATCATTTTTCCAAATCAGGAAAATATCAGTGAAGTGCTATAACTATTAAAAAAATTGTTTAAATTTCTTTAGGGTGTAAAACAATACTTCTTCAAACCCCGCCATTTCAATCATAAGTCTTTTCTTATCATCGAGGGGATACTCTTAATACTTTTTGCACTAATCAGAATCATGAAATGTCATTTGTAATCCATTCATATGGATAGTCCATTTTCAGTTAGGTAAAAAATATTTTTTGTTATGATGAGATATTTGAATAATATTATGCTTTATGCTCGGATGCAGCTGCATGAAATAGAGTTTAGTAGATGGGCCAAATTCCTCTGAACTCATCAGGAGCTGCTTTCAACCTGAACTGGACAGAGGTTCTTTGGTCTTTCTGTGCATGGATTGGATGTGTAGCTATCAGAAGTAATCGTCACACAGTAATAAGCAGCACTCATATTGGGCTTGCAGCATAAACAACCCTAATTCATAAGCCAATACCAAGATTCTCTTTCTTTTCTACCCTCAGGTTTTGGGTTTTTTTGAAACTGGATTTCCAGATGAAAGAGATGCAGGAGTTATCAGTTAGTGAAGCTTGAAACTGGGAAAGGCTGTTATATAGCTGTGCAATGCTAGATCTATGATATAGCTACTCAACATCTGGTCTTCACTTTCACATGGTTGCTCTTTGACATCTCCAGGTGTTAAGAAGTCAGGCCTTCAAGACATTTCCATTACATGATGACACGGAAAAATATATTTTTTAAATTTTTATATTTTCTTGACTTCTTTATCTTCCCCTTAGTATGGCAAAGCTGTGCATTGACAAGTCAAAGGTTCCTGAAACTGGAACTTTTCATGGTTATTGTAGCTGCAGATGTATATTCAACTATAGTGTAATTGTGTACATATATACTTTTACAAGCACATGCAACTATCCTACAAGCTGAGTGGACACCAATGGTACTATTTCTCTCTATTTGAAATATGTGGAACATATTTTCATTTAATCCTTGGGTGAATCATCAGACAATCCCTTTAATGCCATCTCTTAGTATCTCTCTTTGAAGATCCAGCCTTCTTCATCCTCATATTTTGTTTTATTTTAACTTGGAGGTTTTTTCTTACTCTGTTTTCTTCATCTGACATGCCTAACTTCCTTGCATATATCCCAGCATCAATACTGAGTTTTTAATGGGTCTTCTGCACTTTGTATGCAGCATTTTCTCATTTGTTCTTTTTCACATCCACATCATTTAGAACACATAGCAGCTTTTACAATCAAGGTGTCTTCTCCTAACTTGACTTTAGATAGAGACTGAGTGACTGTCCTCTTCCTGAAGAGCAGTTTGATTTTATCTCCAGTGTGAAACTATGAGTGATCTTTAGATATATTTTTGATAATAACTTGCCTGTTGTTCTCCATCATGGGAGAAGAGGGACCTTTCATATACAATCCAGGCTTCAAAATATTAAAGAAAGAATTCAGAATCCTGTGAAAGTAAATCAGAAGGAAATAATGAGAGCTTGGATTGACAAGTCAAAAATGATTATTAGCTTCAAGGAGTGACTATGAAACTTAATAGTAGTCTAGATAAATTTTTAGAAGCATCTAACAATGTTTATTAAGAACAAAGAATTTGGTTTTTATTATAAAAAAAAGGAAAACAATAAACAAAATGCGGGAAACTGAGGCACGACTTCTTCCGTGCGGGGGAGAAATCCTGGGCAGGGGCAGGCTGACCAGCTCCAGGGGAACTGCCTCCTCAGCCCACCTTGCACTCAGTCCCGGATAAGCTCTTCTTTTGCCGGCCAGGAAAGGAAGGAGGGCTCCGCACACACTGCCGGGAATCCAACCAGGTTTATTCAGGGCAAGGCAGAGGGTCCAGGAAGGGTCCAGAGGGGGTGGAGAGGAGTGAAGACGGGACACAACCAGGCTGAAGGGGAGCAGGTGGCACAAAAGCCCAGAACAGGGGCAGGGCCAGCGTTTATAACGATGTGACAAGCAGGAGGGTCCACACAGATCCAATGGAGAGGGGGACAAGGGGAGGAGCCAGAGTGGAGTGATTAGGGGTACACGCATGAAAGAGGGGGAAGAGGGCGGTGTTAAAATATGAACCAATGGGTAAGGAGAGAACTCAGAACTTTCCAGAACTAGGGGAGGGAGCGGCAGCTGATTGATGTTCACACAAGAGTGTCCTCCCACGGCATCCCCGCCCCACAGTCCCTGGGGGTCTCCTCCAACATCTCCCCCTTTTTTGTCTATTAAAAAGGCTTCACCCATGCTTTTTTGCAGGGCTCTCTTAAAACATCCCAAGGCTGCAGAAACAATCACCAAAATGATGATGATCCATAGAAGGCTCCTAAAAATGGAAGCCAGCCATTCAGGAACCCCCCAATTTCCAAAAACTTTGTCGAGCCAGTCGGCTGCCTTTTTCTCCGTTTGAATATCCTTTAGTTGATTCTGGAGTCCCTTAATATTAGATTGGATTGAGGTGCTGTGGGAAGACAGATTGAAGCAGCTCAGTCCCTCAAAATCTTCACAGCCATGGCCATGAGCGAGTAGCAAAAGTCCATTGTGGCTCTGTTTTGGAGCGTGGTGTGTCTGGCGGTCTCCTCGTCCACCAGAAGGTGGGATAGGGCGGCGGAGGTGGCATTGGCCTGCTTATTGAGCCAGCTCCCCAGGTGAGAAAGCTCACTCAGGGCATTGGCAGCGGCAACTCATGGAAGAAAAATGGATACTGCAACCCTCTTCGTTGTATCACAATTATAAATTTGGCTATTGCAGTTTGGATTGATTTCTTCAAAAGATTTTTTTTCGCGAGCCAATTTATTCTGCTTCCAATCATGTATCATAGTGGAATTTGAGGTGAGGGTAGTCAACTGGCTAAAACTGCAGGGACCGCCAGGATTTTATGAGTTGTTCTTATTAAAATGATTAGGGCCAATCACACTAATTTTTACTCTCCTACAGAAAAGAGGTTTGGATATGAATTCCATTCTATTAAAATAGACCAAAATAATTTTTAACTTGCTTATGCTCCTTAAATATGTAGAAAACAAAAACATTTTCTGACTCACAATAAGATGACCCATACATTAATTCACATATATTAAATTGACACATCTCTCATCCAAATTCACAATGGAATTTTTGTTAGATTAGAAAAAAAGTCTTGAATAAACCCAAGATATGTCTTCATAAATATTAGAAATATTTTAAAGGGAAATTCTTTATCTTTTATCAGCATTACAGAATAACTGCAGAGTGAGTAAATTTTGTATCATAGGGACAAGGATCATAACAGTATGAATGACTTGAATTACCTTGGGTATTTTCCTAGCTATAAAGCGATTTATTCCTTATTGCTTGAAGGTAATACTTGTGCTGAAAAATGGGACACAATGCTTAATTGAATTTTTTTTTTTATGTACATAAAGGCTGCTTACATTTCTTAGAACTGAATGGCATAAGAGTGCTGCAACACTGCAGTACACAGAGTGCTGTCACTTGCTGTTACTGTGGGGGAAAGTATTGAAATAATTTTGCACATAATGAATGATCATGGGGATGTTCAAAAAGGCCGAGGGAAACAGAGATTTCACTGAACATTATAGATGCATATCTGTTATCCCATATAGGGCAAATTGCATCCTCATATTACAATTTTCAAAGTAATTTCTAAGACTTTTGATTATGAATCTGTAGATGCTATGTTCAAAGAATGTGTATCTCACTGTTCTTGCTCCCTGGAAACAACGCCCTTTCTGGAAACAGCAAGTCAAACCACTTCTGTGATGGGGAAATTTTGGAAGAAAACCCAGATTTGGACCCGATGCTCCTTGTGCATGCCTTCCAACTCAGAATATTCTGTGATTTTCAGAAGTATAGGAGCATCCATTTCTAACATTGCAAATATTGGATGGGATGCACTCTGCATCATGTTTACCTACACATTTACTTCATATTTGCCTGATTTATAGTCCTATTTTTTGCTGAGTGGCTCTTCCCTCTGGAGGTCTGAGAAATTCCTATCTAGGAAGTCTATGAGGACTAAGCATTTGATATTTAAAATTTAGATTTTTTTGTGCAGATAGATTTGATGTCATGCTTTGTTACTGAGTCCATTATGAATATGCTCTGTGTATCAAGCAGAATTAACAGATCCCCTGTTTGCAGAAACAGGACTACTTTGGATGCCTATTTTACCAAGAAAACTATTAATTTAATTATCACAGCCACAAAAGAAAAACAGAAGATCTAGTATACTATGAGATGCATAATTCTGCTAAAAAGAGAGAAGCAGATCTTTTCTGTTTTTATAATGAAAATGACAAAATAAATATATACCAACATCTTTCCATATAATATTTTCATTAGAAGAGTACAAGAGGAATTTTTTTTATTTATTTTGATGCTTTTTTTAATACTTAATGGAATACTCAAAATTACCAAGAGTAAAACCAAAAATATTGGATTTCACAGCTACATCTTCTATCCCTAAACAAATTAGATTGCAAATTAGAATAAAAACAAAGAAGTATTACAAATATAGTTGGGTATCAAAAGGGATGGGGATTTATATGCAGAGGTAAACTCCATTTAGCACTGCATTCTTAGCAAAGTATTTCTAAGCATTATCTTATTTCCTACGGATAGAAAAGGAAAATATTAAGTGCATAAACATAAATTTTGCATTCACCCCAGAAGTTTTTTAGTTTTGCTACTGGAAAATACTGGAATATACGTAGATGGCTATAGCAATAAGAGTAAAAATAGTAATGTCTAAAGACTAATTCAATTCAATATATGCAAAAAGATACTCTTAGCACATTGCATTAAAATGTCTAATCAGTAATACCTCTGCTTACAGGTATTTCCAAGGATGCTTGCATACTTGTGAACCTGGGCAGTCAATACACAGACAGAGCAAATAGGCAAGAAGAGCTCTGTGAGAATTCAGTCCAGAAAAGTACAACATGTGTAGAAAGAAAGGTCTTTCAAAAGTCATAGGATTCTCGGGAAATGTAAATAGGGGAAGATTCAAATGCACCCATCAGACCACTTTTTAAAAATTTTGATCAGTCTCTTGTTGGACTGAATGTGGTGAGAATGTAAAAAGGATTTTCTTTCTGAGATACCTATTTAATGTTCAAATCGTGGAACCCAGAAACAAATTGGTAAGCAAACTGGTAAAATACTGTTCTCATGTTTGTCTAGACAAAATTTTTATATTTACAGAAAATTTATTTAACTTTGACTTCCTATTATGGATTACAATAATAATTTGAATATTTGGGAGGTGAGCCTGGATATAATAATTTCTGCAACTACTCTCACATGTGAAACTTAAAAGCAATGTACCTAAAGCTAGGATTTGACCAATTTAAATCTTATTAGTACCACTATTTCTGCTGGGACTACACTTTCTCTTAAAAAGTCAAACATGTTTCAGGAATATTGCAGCAGTTTAGTCATGTGTTCAATCACAGAAAATTTAATCTGATCATAGTTTTAATTATATGGTATTTAGTAGTCTTTTAATGTTAATGCTATCATCACTAATTGTGTCAAATTGTTGTTTGAAGCAACTTGTTGCCAGAGACAAACTAAAAAAGACAAATTCTGTAACTCCATTCTCAGCAAGGCTGGATTGTGCCATCAGCATGAGCAAAGGAAATGGTTGTGCTCAGGGCAAAGTAAATGCAAGGCTTTGGCCTGATGAAAGTGAAAGTGGAAAAGTTGTCTCTGTAACCATTGTGTCTTGCCTAATTTCTAAATGGATAAGATGGGATGGGATGGGATGGGATGGGATGGGATGGGATGGGATGGGATGGGATGGGATGGGATGGGATGGGATGGGATGGGATGGGATGGGATGGGATGGTGGGATGGGTGGGATGGGGTGGGATGGGATGGGATGGGATGGGGTAGGGTAGGGTAGGGTAGGGTAGGGTAGGGTAGGGTAGGGTCGGGTAGGGTAGGGTAGGATCGGATAGGATAGGATAGGATAGGATAGGATAGGATAGGATAGGATCGGATAGGATAGGATAGGATAGGATAGGATAGGATAGGATAGGATAGGATAGGATAGGATAGGATAGGATAGGATAGGATAGGATAGGATAGGATAGGACAGGATAAGATACAGAGAGCTTTCCTGCAGATGCCCACACAGTGCTGTCAAACACCAGAATCTTGTACTTTCAGAAACTGTCAGTCCAGGGTGAAGCCTGTAAATTGATATGACCCATCCATGTTTATCAAAACATCACCAGAGTCAGGGACTTAGATCTAACTCTTTAGTTTGATTTCTTCAATGTAGGTAGCAAGCTAACATGTCTATCAGTCATATATACAAGCTACTTTAGGTTTCAGATGACCAGGTTTTGTTGTCTCAGTTTAGGATGAATAGCTCCCTAAGCCCCTTTGACTAGACTGAACAAATGTGGGATTAGTCATCTATACCAATATTAAGTGGTCTGTAGTATCCAAGGCATCTCTACAGGAGATTCATGACATTTTAAAAAGGTTGTACAAAACAAAAGTATGGAGAAGTAACTGGTGTCTAGCTGCATATAATAACACTACATATCTATGTTGATAAAGGTGATGCCTGTAGAAATGTCCTCTGGCTAAGAGGAAGCTTAGATACCTTTTATCATACATCAGTACCTACATTGTAGTCACCTAAATTTAATTGAGTTCTAAGATTAGGCAATTGCATCCTGAGAGGTTCATTTGGTTGCCCCATGTTCTAGCACATCTCCAAAGGTGATCTAATCCTGATGATTAGACTCCAGGGTGTCAATGGGTTTCCATTGTCATGTCTGAAAATGTTTGGGTAGCCCAGGGAATCTCACATAGCAATAGTTCTCTTTCAGCAAGCAAACAAAGAATAAGGTATTTCTCTTATTTTTCCACTCGCAATAAAAGCCTGGATACACTTACACTGTCTGCACCATTTCCATACATTTCAAAGATGCTTAAAAATATTAATTAATTTCATAAAAGAAGACCCATCTTCTAAAAGTGTATATTAAATGCTGAAAAAATGCAAAAAGGATTTTCAATTGAATACATAGATTTCACTAATATCAATAGAAGTTACTAATAAGTTGGAAAATTTTAGTAGCCCTTATCTGCATTCTTAGAAATAAATAAAAATTCCCAAAATCTAGTAAAAAGATACTTGTGTAGAAAAAAATCAGTAGATTAAGCTCCTTCTCAGTTAAAACAAGAAGAAAACATACTGTGTCATATATGAAAATATCAATAGCTCAGATTTCAATCTGATTTAAATTTTTGTAAATGTTTTTCAGGTTTTTTTGATACAGGATATAGGGGAGAATGTTTAAGGTGCAGTAGATGAATTATTAGATGATCTGAATCCTTAAGAAACAGGGACCCTACAGAAAACGCTTCTCCTACTTTCTGCCCACCTATTCTTTCTTATGAAGATGTGTTTAGTGCTTGACATTGTGTAATTGTTAAACACAACCCTGTCTGGCTGAAGCCCTGTATCCCAGCCTAAGGCTCAAGAGACATCTTTTATCTCCAAATCACATATGAATCCATATTAGAAGCCCAAGACTCCATACAACCCTAAATGTAACATCATGAGTGTGATGTCCTTATAAGTCAGAAGTACAACTTTTACAAAAGGCAAACATCACACTCAAATGCTGGAACTCAAAAACTAGAACTGTTTGTATTTTCTAGCTTGTCTATAATGTTAGATGCATACATTATTTATTAATGGAGGATGGATTTTTCTTTTGATTAAATGCAACTGTTACTTTAACAAACAGATATGAGTTCCCCAAGCTCTCAGTGTGCAGGGAATTTTGTCCATACGTGCCATGCCAATGGATTGTCAGTAATGGAAAGTGACGGAGTGTGGAGGGGAACGGGCTTCGTTGAAATACCCTTACTTTCATGGTAATCTACAAGCTACAAATGCTTATCTCAAAGGACTGCACCTTGCTGTAATTGCTACACTTTGTCTGAAACTATAAAACATTGTTCTCTTTGGCAAAGCTGTTGAGAATAAGGCCTAATGTTTTCATGTGAGAAGAAAAAAACAATACATTTAAATTTAGAATTCAGTAATAAAGAAATTCAGCTTTGAATAAATAATCTAATAGTGTTGGAGTATATTTTCAAATCTTTGATTTCCTCCCAATGGATGAGCAAACTGTGGGATATCTACTGTTATAGACAGATTGCCATAAGATAAGAGGTATAGGAAAGCAAACAAACAAAGAAAACCCCTTGAGAACCTTGTCCACTCTTTTTTGTTTGATTCTATAATGATGCTATAGTAGTGATCTCAGTTTTGATGACTATCTTCCATCTGCAGCTTCACTGGGACATGTTGCAATATCTAAGTCCTGAGTTACCCCAGCCCAGACTTGGCACTAGGGGTGGGATTCACCTCACTTGATTTCAAACATACAAACATCAGGTGTCTTGAGTTTTCTCACAGTCTTTGAAGATAGATAACTCCAGAAAGTGAGTAATCTGCTAAAAGTTTTTTCTCTGTATTAATTAGCTCCTGGAACTGCCTGTCTTTCTGCTTTATACCAGGTAAAGCTTATATGATTAGTTGGCTAAATTTTACAGAGATCAATTCAATCTCAAAATTTGTACATGAAAGTATCAAGCTCATTTCATTAATGTACTTCAAAGCATAATTCCAAAAGAAACATTGAAACAAAAACTGTTTTTTTTAATAAATATCCAATTTTCCAATGCTTTTTGCTTAATATTTTAGGTGTATTTAATACGACAAATCTTGATTCAGTTGCAATATTAAGGCATGAACTTTCACAAAACATTAAATGCTTTGCAGCCAGGTGACTACCCAGTCACCAACAAACTGTTTTTCTAACCAATTAACAAATTAACCAACAAACGTTTTTGCTCCAAAGCAAAAAGCTATTGTCTTTTTTATATGAGCCCAAAGTGCAGCTCTTGGGCAAAAGGAAAGAATTCCTATTAAGTGACCAGACTATAAAAATTCTGTTTATATTTAATACATACTATGAAGATTCAAAAGTGTGAAAGGCCACAACAAAGAAGATGGATGGCAACAATGTCACTGCCAGAGCAGGAAGGTTCATTATCACCCCAAGCTGTAATCAAGAGAATATAAATAACAGAGTATCAGACTTTGGCATTTGCAGTTGAAATTCTGGATATTCCAAAGTAGAATAAATTGCATCTTTGGTTATGGTGGGGTCATAGCAGTCTCAAAACAAGACTATTTGCAGATAAAAAGTTCCATGGAGACTAGCAGATAAAAGATTCAATGAAAGAACACATTTGTCATAAGCTGAAAGTTAAAGTTGGACTACTGTAAAAACAGCAGTGATAATTATACAAAATTTACTGTGGAACCAGGCAAATCAGTGGGTGAGCTTCTTACAGGTAATCTAGGTCTCATAGTGGAGTAGAAAGCAGATAAAGTCAAGCAGAAGGGTTTGAAGTATTAGATCACAAAGTCATACATTTTTTTAACCCATAAAATTGCACCAAAATTCAGTAAGAAAATCTGTTCCAGTCATTTTATCTCTTTTTACAATACTAAGAAGAGAGATGGAGACTTAAATCAACCAGTCAGGTGTCAAACATGCTAGAGTTCTTCCAGTAACAATTTAACTAATAAATGCACAACATTCACGTCTGTGGGAAGCACAATAAAACGCTCCGGACTTCATACATGACCCTCTGTATTCCAATCTGATTTTCTGCTCTGTTTTGGATGTCTTCAGCTCTGTATCTAAGGAATGCAAAGACTTGGTTCTGGAAACAGTTTTTTCCATTCCATATGGATCCAAAAAAGACCTACTGCAGGATGCAGCTGACCCTGTCAGCCCTACTGGTGGTGCCTCTGGGAAAATGTATTTAAGAATGGGCAAAATGATGCACTGCAATTTGGAGAGGGAAGGGGAAAAAAAAATGTGAAAAACAATCATTGGAGCATCAAGGCTGGAGAAGGAGGAAGGGCAAGACCCATCCCAAGAGCCAGAGTAGACGTTCCCACACAGCCCATGAAGACCATGGTGAAGCCAGCTGTCTCTGCAGACCACACAGGACAATGCCAGAGCAGATTTACTGCAGCCTGTGGAGGACCCCGTGTCATGGGAAACAGGTCATGAAGGATTTGTGGTCAATAGAGATGAGTCCATGCTGTAGAAATTCTTGAAGGACTGAAGCCTGTATAAAGCATACAAGCTGCAGCAAGAGAAAAGTGTGAGCAGGAAAAAGTGGTAGAAAGGAACTGTTATGGACTTACCACAACCCCAATTCACCATCCCCCTGTGCTTCTTGGGGCAGGGCAGGCACAGGAGGGAGAGAGGGGAGAAGTGGGTACTGGAGTTGAGAAGCCAGGTAGGTATTTTTTAAATTTTGTTTTAATTTCTCACTATCCAAATCTATTTTAGTTAGCATTTAATTAAATTCATTTTCCAAAGTTGAATCTGCTTTATAAATGATGGTAGTTGGTGGTGTGCTTAAACCCCTGCCATCAACCAAGCCCCACACAGACATTCTCTCACTCCCCCACCAGCAGGACTGGGGAAAGAATTGGAAGGGTACAAGCTTGAAAACCTATGGGCTGAAATAAAAACAGTTTTAACAGGAAAAGAAAAAGCAAAAGCAAAAGGTGTGCACACAAGCAGAGCAAAACAAGACATTAATTCACTGCTTCCTTTGGGCAGGCAGGTGTTCTGCCATCTCCAGGTGGACAGGGCCCCATCACACACAACAGTTACTTAGGAAGACAAGCATCATCACTCCAAACATCCCACCTTAGTCCTTTTTCCTCTCAGCTTTATATGCTGAGGATGATGCCCTGTGGTCTGGAATATCCTCTGGGTTAGCTTGCATCACTTGTCCCAGCTGTGTCTCCTCCCAACCTCCCTCGTCAGCATAGCAGTAGGAAAAGCAGAAAAGACCTTGTCTCTTTGTAAGCCCCTCTCAGTAATAACAAAAATAACTCTAAATGTTTGTCTGTATGTTAAGCACAATTCTGTACCAACCACTATGAAAAAATTAACTATACCCCAGTTAAACCAGCACAAGTAAGTGGTAAGTGCTTTCCCTGTCACGTGAAGACCTATGAGCTTCTTCACCTTGTTTGCAAGGGGGAGAGGGACTGGAAGTCAGCTGAAATCAACATACCACAAGAGCCCTGAGAAAATAACTAAAATAATTACTGTTTTATGACACAAGGGTGCAATGAATAAGTGCACAGATAAGAAACACATCTAGATAAGCACCCGTGTAGAAACATCATTATAATTCACTGTTTCCTATGATGCCAATATCAGATATTTCTGATCTGGTCCATTGACTCTCCAGGCCAGAACCTTCAAATCACCACTTCACAGGAAAGAAGAGCATTTATGTAACAAGAAAAGAAGTAGAAATATAATGCCTGATTTTTAAAAGGAGCTTTATATTAAAATGATCACAAAATATTAGAAGGAAAATTCCTTCTCCCTCACTGTGTATGTCTACATCTGACATAGTTTAAATGTCTGCACTGATATAGACTGCATGGTCAGCAAAGAAAAATGAGGGATATTAGGAACCCTCTACTTTGAATGTAGATATACTGAGGTATATCTCCATTCCAAAGAAGCCTATAATCTGGTATCTAGGTGGCACTTTGGGTGCCATGTGGCCCTCAGATTTGTTTCTAACTGTGTGAGCACTCAGGGAATATTCAGCAGCCCATGCAAAGCATCCCTATGTCTTGACATGACTGAGCTGTGTGGAACTTTGCTAGAGTTTAGGAGGTCTCTCTGAATTGTCTTCTCCATCCTGCCTGTAGAGCCTGACCACACACCTCTCCCTAAACTCAACCAGTAGATTAGATTTGGTGTAATACACCAAATACACTTGTTGTGTACACTTGGTATACACTTGAAAGACCTAATAACAACTACATTGAGTCTGGAGGTTTCTACCCCAGATTCACAACATTCAGCTCATTGTCCCATTCCATAGATTTCTGTGGTCTTTCAGTTTTCCATTTCAAATGACTGAAATGGTTTTAACCCCCAAATCTAAAAAGGATTTTAACTATCAGTGCTAAATGGGTGGACGATTCTGCTCTCAGGCCTAGTATGAGACACTTCCTTACTCATTTTACTGGTTTCTGTGTTTTACTGGCTTCTCACTGTTACACAGACAACCTGGACAAGCAGCTCTTGCTTTTGAGTAAAAAAGGTGCCCAGAACTATAGTTAGCTTGGAGGGATGTTGCCCTTGGATCTAGTTCTTTTCCATACCTTGTTCTCTCTCACAACTCTTTGTGCAGCCATGTAGTAAGCCAGATTAAGTGCTTGGCACAACATTTTCACCAAAGAAACTGCCAACTTATTTGTTAGTCAGTGAAGAGTGAGGAAAATACTGCTCAAGTCAGTTGTGGATATCCATTAACAAGGAAGCACTTTTCTAGTAAAGGCCAAGAGAGTGAGAAAATTTTTGTACTTCAATGTTTGTGTATAAAGTCACACCTCTATGCTAAATATCAGTTCTCAGGAGGTGATAAGGAGCCTTCCTGAGTCATTATATAAATGAAGCAGCCTTGGAAAATCATCGCCATCACTCCATACAGCTGAAAACTCCAATAAAGTAGTTCCACAGGGTAGTTTCTCTGGTGGCACTGCTGGCTTGGAAGATTGTCAAAGCCAGCAAAGGCTTTTGCTGTCCTGGGGTACTAGTCAAAAGTGCGGCTGTATCTACTGAACGAGTAACCTTGCCCCTGTTTCTTGCTGCCTTTTCTTTCCTCCTTTGCTTGCAGTTGGAAAATCTTGCCCTGAGACCTGTGCTAGCTCCAGTGCTCACTGAGGTCATCTAGGAGAAATAATTTTTACAACATTTTTTTATTTTTCTGAGGGAATGTAAGGGCAGGAAAGACGAGGCAAACAGACTATCTTCGGACTTCAAGAGATGGATCAGTTCATCACGGTGTTCAATAAAACACCAGAACTGACACAAGGGAAATACCTGGCCATGGGTAGTGAGGAAAGGTGTGTGAAAGAGGAATTAAGTGGTCTCAGCTCTATTTTCTAACTGCACTTCAGCTTCTATTTCACTTTTCAGCTCCAGGTATAAAGGTAGCAAGCTTTATGGTTCCCCTAAGGACAACTAATGGTCTGAGAATGATAGAGTTTGGCTCTGTATACGTGCAATAAATCTTTAGGAGTTACAGGACTACATGATTTTTATGCCAACAGCATTTGAAGCCAGCTTTCTAAGTCATTAAATCAGTTGTTTTGTTTGAGGAAATAAATGGTTGAAGCCGCCTTGAGGCTAGTTTAAGCGAATTCACATCCCTGGTAATCTGTGAAGAGTCTCTTTTATCTGTCATACTGTTTTGTGCTACATATAACTGAATTGTACCTTGTTTTTCAGCACATATGAGAGCTGTCTCACCTAACTTCAGATGTATGTATCTACCACAGCTGACCTAATTCTTCTATGCACTTTCAGTCAGAGAAAAAGTATTTTTTAAGGCAGTTTCACACAACTAATCTAAATTGTACCAGGAAAGACCTTTTCCTTTTCATTGCCCACAGTGGAAACACATTGACAAGTTCAGGTACAGCTTTTCTAGACATCTGTCTGCCTTTGTTCTGCAGAGAGAGGATAGATTCTAAAGCAAGTGATGTGGCAAAATTACACAGAAACAAATACTGTGGTGCAAGTTGTAAAGATCTCTGAAGCAAAAAACCCTTGCAACACTGTACAGATTTTGTGGGTTTTGCACCACATTAGTCCCAGTCCCACACCCTGCACTGTGTAAGTTACTGCTCTCTGGCATGTGCCATTCCCAGGCTGGGGTGGTGGGATGGGACCTTTTTGTCAGACCCTACCCTGGCTCTTCCATAGGGAGCTCGTGCAGCTCCCAAATCCAGGTAGCCATGCCCAGTACCCATGGAGCAATTATTGCCCAGAAGTGACTTCTCTGCATTGTTCAAACCATGTATTTAGTTTATTTTTTGTGAAAGATTAATCCAGTGTGAGTGCTGAGATCATTTGTTGCTAATAACCTTGAAGTGGTAAGTTGAGCTGACCTGAAAGTCCAGTTCAAAGCAGTCTCTTGATCCAAAGTAAAAGGCCAATGTGGACATAGTATATGCTTTCAAATTTATTTACATAGCAGAGACAATCCATTAATGTATATTAATATATATATATGAAACATTAAATGTGATTTGGGGACCCACTCTGGAATATTTTGCTAGCATACACCCCTTCTTTTAGCTCATGGACGGGGCAGACAATGAGAGATGGAGTCACCAAAAAGGTAGTTTAGCTGAGGTTTGCATCAGTACCTGATCACTTCTTTTTTTGGAGGATATGTTTTCTTCTTGGGTAATATCATAGCTACTTAAGTGTCCTCTATTTGGTCCTGATGTTGTCGTCAGACATGTAAGTGTAAAAGAACTGGAAGTGTAAGTCATTCCAAGGTCATCTCAAGTATTACTTAAACATACTGGATTGCAGCAAGGCCCCAGGGAAGGTTTTAAAATGTATATAGTGACTCTGTGCAACTAGACTTCTGATCTCTACAACTGTCCCTAAGTATTTGGGAACACACTGACAGTACAGTTATTCTACAGCATTTTCAGAATCTTTTCCCCATAAGCAATTGAAGTTTTGCTGGACTTCTGTGTGACTGCTTATGATACATTTCCTTAAATTCAATAAAGTTCTAATTATAGGCATTCTCCATGTAAATCAATTTTTATCAGTGACATATAGTACCAAACAACTGACAACAAGAAGAAAACCAAGCTCAAAATACAAGTTGGATACTTGTCAAAGAAATAAATAACAATTTGTTGTGCCATAAACAGTAGGAAAAAGGATTTTAATATGGCACTGAGGCAATTTCTTCTCTGTTTATTTTTTTTAACGCCTTCATTATTTACTCAAGAGCTTAACTTTGGGTACTGGATGTTGCTCACTCTCTTAAAAAGGCACAGAATACTGGCTTCTTTTATTATCTTGTACTAATCCTGGTTCACTTTGGAAGGATAAGCCATGTAGTTTTCTTGAGTTCTTGGTGAGCCTTCAAGTACACATTTATGCACCAATCACACAGCATTGATATAGGAGTGTGGACCTGAAGGAACCAGCCATCTTCTGCCACCTGAAAACCCTCATGATATGATGCCTGCCTTCCAGTGTCCATTCAAAGAGATGCCTGTCTCCTTCAGGTCCTCTATCCTTTCTGACAACATCCTAAAAAATGCCTTGCTGTGACTAAAATGCTTGTAGAACTGGAGAAACTGGATCTCATGAGAAGTACATTTTCAAGGACTGCATCCAGTGTCCAGACATGAAGCATCAGAATTGGTTCCCAAAGGAGAAATTATTCCAGGCAGCAGTCTTCTCTCACTTACTGCAGGGTTTTCAAGAAAAGCTCTTAAGAAACAGCAACACAGAATGACTCAAGAGGATAAAACCTGTTTTTACACCAGCAGAAGAGATTGAGGTCAGTCCATCACAGCAACCTGTTGAAGTGACAACCTATCCGTGTTCACAGAATATCTCAATAGAATTATTGTGATAACAGTTTGATAATTATAATCACAATAAAGGCACTCTCCAATTGCTATCACAGGCACAACATTCTTGAGGGAAAAATAATTTAAATTATTTCGAATTTATAATAGAGCTGAATGATGAGAAACAAAGACAAAATCTAAACCACCTTCCACAAATCCCTAAGGGCACAAGGGAAATAAGGAGTAGGGACTGTTGTCAGTCCATAACATCTCTTCTCTGCTACCCCTTTCTTCTCACACTTAGCTGCTGCTACTGCATGGACTCTCCATATCTGCAACTTCCTTTAGGAATATCCAGCTTCTCCAGGGTGGGGTCCTCTACATACTGTAGCGTGGATACTTGCTCCACCATGATCACCTCCAAGGGCTGGAATAGTTCTCTGGGGATTCTCTGCTTTGTTATCTGGAACACCTCCTCTTCCTCCTCTTGGGTGCAGGGCTGTTTCACACTTTTTTTTCCCCTCACTCCTCTCTTGGTCATTTTTTTTGCCCTTTCTTAAACTCTTTCTCCCCCGAGGTGCCACCCCCTTAGCTGCAGGGATCAGCCATGTCCCCTGCAGCCCCCACTGCCAGCATCTGCACCCGGTTCAATGGCAATAACCTTATTGTCAATTGTTTTGTCAACAACAAAACAATTGTTTTGTTTTTTGATAAAAAGAGCTTAGGTTCTAAGCTGAGTGCTATCATCAAACTTGTGATCTATCTGACACCGAATATTAACTTTTAAATGAGGATTTCATTGGAAGAACTGAAGCTTAGCTCAGGGATTTTGGGGCATTATCTACTGAAGACAGTAGTCTTGTTTTCTAGTATCACATTTTATGTTATCCATAGTGGAAAGTACATAAGTAGATGAGGCATAAATTATGCAGCCTTCTTCACATATTCATCCTGAAGTATACACCCATAACAGGTCTAATTTATATATGAAAAATTGTGAAATTCGCTCTGAATAGGACTTGAATGTATATGATTGAAAGGGCAGGCTAGTGCACAAACCTAACCCCCCTCCAGCTGCATATGTTTGAGGCTGGCATGGCCAAACAAAACCTCACGCCATAAATCAGTGTCTGTTCTCCACCATGGACACACTGCAGAAGGTCCCTCCTCACTGCAAGTACCCAGCCAGCTGCACAGACCTTCACCAGGCACTGCCAGAGAGCTCCAGCAGTAGGAGTTGGCTGGATAGTTCATTCTATTCAAATTACTGCTTTTCCCCATACAAACAGAAATGAACAGCAATGTCTCTCCCTGTCTGTCCACATAAATGCTGCTCAAGAGATAGTGAGTTCATACAGATCATCATTGCCATCTAAGCTGATACCACAAACAATTCCTTGCTCTTGCAGAAATGAGAACAAAGTGATCAGCTTTTAACAAATAATGCTGCTGTCTTGAGTGTGGGAAATGATCAGATGTTGCTTAGAAGTACCCTAAGTTTTACAGGACCTGTGTTGAGACACTTGAAAACGGAGGTGGTGAGTTTGAGCACAAGATGGATTGGAAAATAGAGGAGGTTACCCTGCCCGTGGGAAGATCATTTTCAAAGGAACACGTGGTAAGGCTGGGGAACATAAAATACCTGTTAACATGCATATAATATATTTGTTCACTCTGCAGCTACTAGTTTCAATATCTGAACAATAACTGATGTCTCAGCTGAGAGCAGGTAACATTTGCTTGTCTAACTTACAAAAAAATACCTATTCTTCTATGAGAGAAATAGCAGCTGGAGACATCCATTGTTAAAAATCTTCAGACCCTGATAGGAGCTGATTTGCTAGAAGGTATTTTTTTGAAAACTAGGGAATTTGGAATCAAAATAAACAAGTTGCATAGCTCTTTTTTTCATGGCATGTTGCATAATGTAACACTTATGAAACTTTGATTCATGAAACAGCACTAAACAACAAACAAGTACCAATATGGAGCTAGAAGACTGAAAGTTTGGAAAGCATTGATGACAGACTATTGCACAGCTCCCATTGCTTCCAGAACCTTTCTGGAAGGCTAAATTAATTTGTGTTATTTGCTAGTGGGGTTTCTAGAGCAGCCTTAAGGCTGGTAGTGCTTGCATGAGAGAAATGAGCTGATGTCACCTGACAGGGAATCTGGAAAGCTCTGCCAGGGTCACAGGCCAGGCTGACTTCATTTATACACAAAGGCAGAATATGCTGAAACTGTGGCCCAAGCCAGATCTTCAGCTCTTATATAAAGTGACAACTCTGTGGAAAGTGACCCCATTCTTCATGTAAGTTATGACAAGTCTGTTCCTAGGAGAGGCCTAAGAAGGTGCTCCACTGGAGTCATTAAAACTGTGATAATTTGCCTGAAATATTTTTCCAAGAATTTATAATTTCCTCAGCTTGTTCTTGCCGCCTCATTTTGTCTTTCTCTCATTCTGTTCCTTCTTTTTTCAGATCCACTGGTCTATTATGGAGCTAATGACCAATCTGTGCGACATCACAGAAATTTTAGCAGAAGACAGTATGGAAAAAGAATTCCATGTGATCCTGAGGAAGGAGCAACAACTTTAAGGCAGTCTAAACCTGGCAAAGAGAAAAAAAAAGATGTTTTCACAGTGTTCTGTGTTAGGAATAAATAGATTTTGATATACTCAAAGATAATTCAGATATTTTACATTACCTGACTTGGTTTTATGCTACCCAGAATATGTTCCTCTTGCTGAAAATATCCCTGGAAGTGATTTTTAAATATATATGTCACATCAGATTGCATGGTGCTACTTGGATGTGAACCTCCCATCCTGTGCCCTCACATCTCTTCCCGTGCAGTGCAGCTCACAAAGTCTAATAGCAAAAATACATACTTCTCTTCACAGCATAAGGGGAAGCAGGTCAAAAAGGGGGGATTAGGCAAAAGGGTGTAAGTAACTCAAATTGCTCTATGGATTTAGGCACTGATTGTCCAAAGCTGCAACCTGGTTTCTCTGTGATTGTTTCTCTGTGATTTTATACCAGTGCATAAACTCCTTGGGGAGAGCTGATATGACATTGTCAGATTTACTTTACCTTTTATCAAACTCCTCTCCAGTTTCGGAAAGTGGGTTGGGGAGCATAGACAAGATAAACCACTAAAAGTAGAACAATCTGAATTTCACACTGTGCCTCCATGTATTGGGGCTCGGGGGCTCCCTGATGCCAAACATGCATTTCAGTGCTGTAAAACACAGCTAACATTCCTGTCTTTTGAAAACAACCCTTGGAAGAGCTGTGTTGGATCAGAAGAAATTGCACTTACCTTGTAGCTTTATGGCCATTGGTTTAAGTCCAAGTTGACATTTTTATCTCACTGAGTCCCTGGTGAACAGGGGCCTGCCACACAAAAATCACCATAAATAATCTTGTAAACCCTGCAGCCAGTGAATTAGAGGGGACTAAAACTGATGCTGACACAAAATAAATGACCCAGAATAGTAGGGAAGGGTCTGAGAATGTGATGGGTCAGAGGAAGGAAAGGGACAGAAACATGAAAATTCTTAATTGGTCACCAGGTATTACTTTTGCCCTAAATTAACCTTTTTTTTTTCTATCTTTTTAGTCACCAAAGAAAATTAAGAGAGGAACAGCCACTATTTAATGGTTTTTAAGGAAGGTCAATTCATTTTAAAAAGTCAGGAAATATGTAGAGAATGTAATATCATCAATAATAAATTTTTCATGCACTTGTTACATTGGAAGAAGTTTTTGCTATTGAAAATTTCAATTTTTTTGTTTACACAAAAGCACAGTGTGAAATGGATCTTTTGTTATTAAAAATAAAACATGAACACATCTCTTCCTCCTTGTAAGTGAAAACACAAGGAATGGCAGAACTGCTATACAGACATCAATTTATAAATATTCATTTACAGATACAGTCTTACCTATATTGTGGTATTTTTTTGCTTCTGACTACTGGACCACATTCAAATATTGAAGCCCCAATCACCAAAGAGTAAAGAATCTATGCTTTTAAGTTTATTCCTTACAAGTAAGAGCTATTACCAATTGTCTGTCCATGGTAATAAGCAGAATGAATATAAGTTCATTGAGACCTAAGGATTTAAGGTGTGCTGCAGTAGTTTTTTGCAATACTTTTATTCTGAATTTTTATGTAGAATCATAGACTATCCTGCGTTGGTAGGCACACAAAGTATCAACATAGTCCAACTCCTGGCCCTGCACACCCCAAGAGTCACACCATGTCCCTGAGAGTGTTGTCCAAACATTTTTTGAACTCTGCCAGGCTGGTGCTGTGACCACTTCCCTGGGGAGCCTGTTCCTGTGCCCAACCACCCTTTGGTAAAGAACCTTTCTCTAATCTCCAAACTAACCTCTCCCCTCACACAACTTCAGGCCATTCCCTCAGGTTCCACCACTGGTCACCAGAAAGAAGGATCAATGCCTGCCCTTCCACCTCCCCTTGTGAGAATGTTTTAGACTGCTGAGGTCTCCCCTCAGTCTCCTTTTGTCCAGGCTGAACGACCAGGTGACCTCAGCCACTCCTCATATGGCTTCCCCTCAAGGTCCTTCAACACCTCTGTAGAGTTCCTTTTCACACTCTCTAATAGCTTTACATCCTTTTCAAATTGGGATGTTCAAAACTGCACACACTGGCAGTTTTCCATGTAAGAAACAGAAGGCACTAGTTCTTACATATAAGTGTATAATCTTATTATCATCCCTTACGTTGTTGAAACTTCTTGTGTGAGTAAGAATATTTGGTCTTCAGAGAATTTTGTGGAAATGAGTCCTTAAAGTGTTTTGGACCTTGGAACTGTCCATTTATTTGAAAAAAGGTGAGACTGAGGAAGAAGTGGAAAAGTCATCCATAGGGAAACTACTTATGCATGGGACTAGTTATAGTGTATATCCTTCGCAGGCAGTACAGTAGAAAATATGGAGGAAAGATTTATAGGGAGAGTATGTGTCATTTATTAAGAGATAAAATAACTATCAGAACTTAAAATGCCCTGAACAAACCATTCTATCTATACCATAGTTCAGCTTAGGCACAAAAGCGTACAGCTGATACTTATGCTTGAAGATAATGGTGAGGTAGAAGAAGTTAGATTAGCCAGAAAACCCTCAAATTTTGAAACCAGAAAATGGCAAGTTCTAAGCAAGAAAATATTTATACTGGTCAAAATAACCTTTATAGTAAGAGAGGGGAAAAAGCCTACCTTTAAATTTCTCTCAGAGACAAACTGGGATATCTAGTCCATAGCAACCTGAAATTGAGGCAATTTTGATTTATGAGATAACAAGAGAGTAGTGGGTAAGGGAGGTAACAGTTATTCATACTTTTGAAATCCTTTATTTCATAGTCTTCTTTACAGTATGTTCAAAAAGTGTTAGACCTTCCTTGATCTCAAGAATGCCTCTTAGTCTCCTGATAACAAGGGAATCAATTAAGAAGAATAGAAAAGGAAGGGTCCCCAATGGGTTTTTTCATTCCCTTCTTAGGTCACACTCAGATTTATGCAAGGGAAGAAGTGATCTGAAAGAAAGAGGAGCAAATTATCTCAATTTTTTTCTCCACAAAATTCTTTAGGTGGTAAATTTATAACCAATAAACTCAAATTACGTCGGATGGGTTTCTACTGACGCTGAATTAAATGAACAGTTGCTTGCACTCACCAAAGGATTATCTCATTTACATTTTCAAAAGGGATTACAGTGCCTTTAAAGGACAAGCATCTTTCGGGCTAATTAATTTTCTCAGACTAACTTGAAATATATGGTGAGCACTTGATTAAATATTAATATGGGGTATGGGGTCACAGTTTTTGCAGTTTTCTAAATCTGTTATTTTATTGTCAGTGGTTCAAAATGTAAGTATGTACGTGAATGCTTTTTTTGTGTATGTGTATATTTATGTGTTGTGGGAGAAGAGAGAAAATTAAGAGGATTAATGGACATTTGCAGTTTCTGGCTCCTTCTGGGGAGTACAGGAAAGTGTGCCATAAGTGAACAGAACACTACATATTTAATTTCCACTGGTAGTGTGATATGGTTTTATAAATCCAGGAATTTCTGAACATTATGCATAGATATATGCATAGATATGGGAATATTTAGTGCAAGCTTTTCATATAAGCATTCAAAAAACATCAGGCTGGAGAATGTGGAACCAAAGATCAAGGAAAAGCCCCACACTACCCCCTAGTGATCAAAGTTTGGTGACCTCCAAATAACAGAAAACACAATAAGTGGACTTCAGATCACAAGAACAAAAAAATGCCCAGGAGCGATGCAAGTCACTGCTGGTGTTCTTTACTTAGGATCCTTTTCATGAGAGAAGAATAAAGCAATGGCTGTCGAAAGGCTGCAACTTCCAATTCCTTGGACTGAAGCCTCAGTCTTGGTAACCAAACAAATATAAAAATGTATATATTCAGAAGGAGGAAAAAAACAAAACCTCAGGGGAGATATTTCAAGTGTTGTTAGGATTGGTAATAATAAAATAAAATAGAAGATTTTATTGCGACCATATAGTTGCCAAAATATGTGTTTTTTCAGTTTTGTGAGCTAGCTGCATTTTTCAGATATACTGTTTAGCAGATATCTTACATACACTATTTCTCAGCTTCACATAATCTTGAAATAACACAAACCAAAAGTGTTATTCCTTTTTCTTCTAAGATTCTTCTGAATCCTAGAAGAAAAAGGAATCACCAACAACAATTTCAGTACAACTTTGTAGAGATTTTACCATGTTTCATTAAAATAATTAAAAAAGTAAAAGAATAGGCAGTGCATATTCAAATCAAAACAATGGAGCAACCCATGTGTTGTGAAGTAACTAAATTAGGATTTTTTAATCTAATAAAGATGTCCCAAGATAAAACTAAAAATGGTTCTGTGTTCATTTTGTCCTGATATTTTTCCTATGACTGATAAACCACTCAGTTCTTTGGCATTCTCTAACAAGTGAAAAATCACAAACTCATTTGCAGAAGCTCTCTGAGAGGTATTGCTTTTGTTGACATGAATTTTATGGCCTATCCACAGGTAGATAATCTGCATTGGGTTCTTTCTATTCCATATTACATAAATAAAAAAACTCTAGAAAATGAAGGCCTTTAAATTCCATTTATAGAAGAGATAATTTATATCCTTACCAGACCTCAATATGCTTAATTGTTTGTGATCCTTCACATTCTCAGTTTTACATTATGTTTATTAGCACAGTATCTCAGAACCTTCCAAGTCCCAGCAGGATGTCCCAACTTTAAAGCTCTATTATGCTCTCTTTCCAAGAGGATACCCCTTAAGATCATCTTTTTCATTATTTGTTTTCCTTTAGCAAGTTCTGCTGAGTGTGCATCCTCATTTCTTTTGTTACAGATGTGGGAAAATTCCATCCTTACAACAAATTCATAATGTGTGAGAAAGGGAGATATCAAAAGACCTAACAGCTCTTGGATTAAAATCATCAGGGCCACAGGATACTCTGAATTGATATTCTATTTTATGATTGGTCACCAGTGTAAGACAGGCCATGCAGGAAACAGTTAACATTGTGATGAAAGGTATACAGAGGGAAATAATTCTAATAGAAGAGGAGAAAAAAGGGAAACCAAATCAAGCATTAAGGATTTCTTAGAGCAGATGCACTTTTCATTGAGGCAGACCAATATTATATTAACAGGAGAGCAATAGTTGAGACAAGCTGTAAAATCAAGGTAAAAAGAAAGATTGGAGGCATGAAAAAAGAAAATCCACAGCATCAAAAAAAAAAAAAATAAAATTCAAATATCTTTGAAGAAAAGAAACATCCACTATAACCCCCACAATCTACAGGCCTTTCCAGAGGCACATACTTACAAACATTATACACATGCTTCAAAATTTTATAATTATTATGAATTCATATTAAATGAAAATGAGAAAATTCATACTGATCCTGTACCTGTATTGCAAGGATGAATATTTCATCCCATTTCTAGTAATATTATTGGGGGAAAAAATAGAGTAAAAGACTGATACTTGGCCCTAAGGCCAAGTGGCACAGACTGGATCACATCCAAAATGCTTAGGGCATACTCTCCAGAGAAGATGTATTGGAGAAAGTTACCTAAAGCAGTCCTCAAAAGAACTGGGAAATATGTTGAAAATTAATTACATAGGTATTCAGGATTATAGTGCTTGACTCGTCTGACTTTTATTTGTCTGTATAGACATGTCTAGAACTCTGCATTAAGCTAGAAAAGAGGCAATAATTTTGCACAAAACAAAGCAATTTAAAATGGGGAGGAAATATTTTCAAGCCACTTACTGCGTATTTGTACAGACAATTTAAGAGGAGACTGTCGGACTTCATCCATTTAAGTTTTGCAATAAACACAAATAGTTGAGAGCTTACTGCTGCTGAGGCTGATGTCAAATATTAAATTCTTTTTCAATCCCTCACAAAACTCTGACACACTCTGATAAAGTCTAGGGAAGTCATACTTATCATGCTCACAGGTACAGCTCTAAGAATAAACAAGTAGTATACACATTTTAATTATTAATCCCTTTCCTTCTCACCTCCCTCGAGATTGATTTGTATCTGTTCCCATCTCCTTATATCTATATTTATTTTGTTTCTTACACACATGTTTAAATTTAATCTGATTGTGTCCTTAGGCCTGTTGTTGATAATTAAACCCACGTATTTTATTCCCTACAGCGTGCATTGCAAACTCTGTCTCTAAAAATGAGTCTGAGGCTTCCCCTTGATCTATAAAATTATAGTTTTGGTTTCCCTTCTGATTAATTTTGTATTGGGTGTAGTTTTAGATTTTTCAGCCAGGGTAAATAGACCCTCCTATTTTTAAATCTGAAGTATTTTTCTGATCGATGTCAAATGAATATTTGACCTGTAGTTCATACCTGCTAGCAAAGATGGAAAGAGTAATGCCAGTCGTATCTGGAGCTGTAAGGGTTTGCTTGTTTGTTTGTTTGTTTGGGTTTTTTTTTTGCTAAACTTATTAATCACATGCCTGCAAAGTATCTTACTGGACCAACTATAGCTTTAAATCTTTCAGGCAAAAAGGTAGACAGAAAGAGGGAACTGACCAACAAACTTGAGTATCTAGTCAAATACAGTACATCAGAGAAAAAAATTCCCTTCCATAATAATTTCAAACATTGTCCTAAGCTTTACAAATTCCAGGCTCAGGGTTCTTCTTGATGAGCTACATGGCAGATGAATGTCCAGGGAAAGATCTTCCTGGATGAGCACAGAATTTATTTGAAATAAGTACACCATTTAACATGTGGGTGGGGCAGGGACTTTAGAAAATGCATGTGTAGCCAGAAACATATATTCTTATTTTACCAGCTGTATAAAACCCTCTTTCTGTATATCTTTCTTTTCTTGGACCATTAGATCTCCACAGGAAAGCTAAAAAAGTAGTGTGCATAAAAGCAAATGGGTCACTGAACAACATTCCAGGTTTACAACATGTAAAGTTAAACAGCTTCACTCAATATCATCATTAAAGGAAAATATTTTTATTCATTCATTTTTCTTTCCCTTCCCACTGTTGTGTTTTCTGATATGCTGTGCAAACCTATCTATCACATCCATGGAATCTAGACCCTTACCTTGCCATTTTCTGATCCTGTGAATAGAACCTGAGAGGTTCTTTAAGTTGCCCTCTTCTGCCTTTTCCTTCATCTCCTTATTCAAGAGAATCTGAAAAAATGTCCATGAGAATCTTTAAGAAATATGTTTATAATAGTCCAGTGCAGAAGACCCTGTAAATGTGGGTACAATGGCTTCATGGAAATCTTAGCAGAGTTTAGCCATACATCTTGGCAGTAGACATCTGTATGTTTTAGCATGCATGACTGCTGTACAACCTGAGGACACACTGCGACATTCCTGTGTGCTGCCTTTGACAACATCACCTGTACATATTGCTTGTGAGAGCTCGCTGCTGCTATGGAGATGTATCAGAATGTTAACAACCTTTCAGTGAGCTCTCATGTACCATCTAGAAAGCCCAGTATTGAGCAGGTGGAAGATTACGTTTGCTTGCTAGAAAAATCCTAGAAAAGTGAGAAAATCCTAGAAAAGTGAGAACAAAAGTGGTGCTTTTGAGCATCACCAGGGAGGTGATTTCCACTCTGCAGAGATCGGTGTGAAGAGCTCATCTGGAGGTCCATCCCTGGGATCCCAGTGTCAGAAAGCATGTAAGATTGCTACTACCACATCTGTTACTGCTATTAAATAGTTACCCAACTCTGACTGCCTGCACCTTTCTTAAGGAATAGACCCCAAAAAATCCCAAAATAATCATCATTTCCTTGTTATAAATCAGTATTGAAGAACTAAAAGCAAGACAGTCTAACGCTGAAGAAAGCACTATTCAGAAACATGTAGACCTTTCTTCCCAGTAATATCCCTTGAATATGAGTGCCCCTAAAGTCTCCATGTTATTGCCATTATTTGCTCCCTTTTGTGATTCTTTCTTCATGTAGCTGTTCCAAATACTATTGTACACTGGACACCTGTGGCTCATTTTGAAGGCAAATCATGAATGTGGACATAGAGCTTCCCTGTTTGTCCCATCTAGAGAGAAACAGCAGAGCTTTCCAATAAAGATAAATTGCTACAAAAGTTTCAGAAGGTAAGCCAGGGGTTAACTTCCTTCCCAGCACTGAGCTGCAGCACACAAACTCTAATTTACAGTTTAAGAGCAATGCTAGTTAATGCACCATTACAGATGATGCATTGAGGCTACTATTGTGTATCCTGATCTTAGAGGAATTGCAGAGGGAGAGAATGATTCTGAAATAAGTTTCTGACTGCTGCCTTCCCCCTGCTCCCTGTGATTGCTGTACTGTAGGTAACAAGGTGTGTGTCAGAGGAACAATGGTGAATGTGGCCAGGAGTGGCTTGGGAGGGCTGCAGCCCTTCTCAGGGGAGTGGCGGCAGCACAATGATTGGTGTTCAGGGCAGAGCTGCTCCTGGAAAGGAACCCTAGGGACAGACAGGTTTGAGGAGAAGTTTTAATGCCATTGTGGCTGGTATTGTTTCCAAGTCTCCAATGAAGACAAACCTCAGGAAAGTCAAAATTAGGGAACTGCTTAGGTCTTGACATGGAGAGGTTATGGACTGAAGCATTGTGTTACCACCTGTACAGGGACATATTATCGATATGTGGCTGTCTCAAGAGACACACTTCTGAATTTTAGTAGCCATGTATGTATTAGACATGAGGAGGGAAAAAAGCCAGGTTTTGGTAACTCAGCAATAGGGTTTTAGGCCATGTCTTTGCCTGTGTTACTTTAGCTAATTTCAGTGAACAAAACCTTGAGTTTTACTCATGCCTCATTTACCCAATACTTCTGCATTGAATTTGGCAAGTATGAACTGTATAGGAGCATAACTTCATAGAGGTTCTCAGATGGTTGATCTGTTTGTCAAGAATGTTCTGAATGCTGTCTTCAGTTCTCTTTTGTTTCCCTTCTTGTGAAGTGTTTGGTATGAGATACACTATGAGTTTAGGCATTACACTAAAAAACATTCATTGTAAACCAATATTTAAAGCTAAGTTTTGCTCTGATTTCTGCCACATAAAGCAACAATGTCATCATGGAAACAGTATGAAATAAAAAATATCTGCATCTATTCCTTTCAAAAAAGAAAAACGCACTTGGCATAATCTGCATGTGAACAATTTATGAACATGGTGCATCCAAGTGTATCCCTTTGGTCTAGTGTTTCCATATTTGCAAATTGTATGCAAGTAATGTGATCTATGTGAAAGAGTAACATGATAGGTAATAGGTATCTCGAATAATTCATTGCTTTTACTCTCAAAATTTGCAGAAAGACACAGTGTCTTGATATTTTGGTTTTTGTACAGAAATGAAAAACACAGAGAATATGGTGCTAGCTGCAAGGGTATGACCTGTTGTAAGATTTATCAACCAAACCCAAAGCTATTTCTTGGTTCTGATCACAGATTTATATACCAGACATTGACAAAATATGCAGAAAGTACAGAGAACAGAACAAGCTAATCACCAACTTTGGTTGTCAGAATATTTTGCTCTGGAACGTAGGTGATTATGATTCAGCATAAAAGGCAGCTGCAAGCAATTCAATACTGTCTTTCATTGGAAGGGATAAGAAATGATCATCCAGCCTTCTAAATTACACACCTTCTTTCTAACTTTGCCAAGATTCATTTCTGTTTCCTCTTTCAACCTTTGTTAAAAAATAAAAAAAGAAATTTAATGATACTGTTCTCATTATACAGCTATCAGTTACATAAAATATCTTTGTTTAGAGTCCTAATAAAATTGGTCATATAAAGAGGAAATGAGATTTTGAATGTAAAACGAAGCTGACAGTGGTCTTCTATTACTATGGTCTTATTAGGAAAAATTCTCTGACATCTGTTTATCCCCTGCAGCCAACCTTGTATTCAGAACACAGTAATTGATTCACAGCATCCACTGGGGATCTAACTGGCTCACTTTTCCACACCGCACTACACAGGTATCTCTGCAGCTAATTCTGAATGTACATCTACATCGTTATCTCCTGGTGAACTGTGACCCGAAACACTTTGGAGGCCCAGATGAAAGTGCTTCCTCACCCCTCCAGTGCTGAGGGTGCAGGCGTTTCTGCAGCGCAGCAATTCACCCAGGACACCCAATCACAACCAGCCCCTTTGAAGCCCCGCTCAGCTGGGAGACCATGAATGATTCATGGCTTCTCTACACACACTAAAGGGGGAAGAGCAAAGCTAGTGTGTATTATTCAGGACTGCATCCTCAATAAGCCTCCGTGTTCAGCAAATTGCTACAACGTTTTTCTGCTTAGTCCTCACCTGTACACAACGTCTCTTTCTGTGCATAACCTTCTCATTTTAACAAAGATAGGCTGATTATCTAGGAGGCCGTGGTAATTAACACCAGTAAAAATAAACAAGTCCAGTGTCAGTGCACAAAGCCAATGTTCAAAGTATTATAAGGAAATTATAGTAGACCAGACAATACTAACTTTACAATGGTTGAACTACCTTTTTTTTTTACCTGCTTCCATTTCCACGACATCACAGATTCGTTTGGAACCCAGTTTAGTTGTGTGTTTCAGACTCCATACATATCTTGTTTGTTTTGAACTCCCATTCAATGTTGTAACAATCAAATACCAAAGAAGCTGATATTTGCAATTAATAGCTGCAAAAGAGCCACTGAATTTCTGGGTGTCCAGGTAGTAGAGCCAGACACCAGTCCTCAGACTGTGTCTTTTAAAAAGCTCTTTTCTTATATTCCCACTCTCAGAAGGATTTCCAGAACAAAAGATAATTATGGCTCAAATAACAAATTCTCTCTTTGCATTCCAATACCTCATTATACACCTGTGCTGGTAGGATCACAAGATCCTATCAACACCTACTAGTCCTTCCAGTCCTTCCTGCTGGGGCTGAATAGATCCTGCTGAGGTCACAAGTTCATAACCCTGTTCCCAAAAGGTAAAATTCAGAAAGGGGCAAAGACAAAAGGTAAGTTAGTTCCCATTGTCATCTTCATTGCTTCATACAGATGAGGTAGCACAGCTAAACCTCACTCATGAGAGAATAACATAAGTGCTAGGAAAGTAGAGAATTTAATAAACTGGTTTTATAACTGTGATTGTAACATTCCAACTTCTCAAGATTCATGTTTCAGAGATCACATAGTTTTCATCATCAATTTCTCTTGTTTTCAAGGGCAATAATTATTAGATTAATGAATTAGGTGAACACAGATCTAGAGGACAAAACCCTAGGGGATCTGTGGGTGCTGATTGAGAACAGCTGAACATGAGCCAGCATGTGCTCAGGTGGCCAGGAAGGCCAGTGGCATCCTGGCCTGTATCAGCAATGGTGTGGCCAGCAGGACCAGGGCAGTGATTGTCCCCTGGACTCAGCACTGGTGAGACTGCATCTGAGTGCTGTGTCCAGTTCAGGGCCCCTCAGCTCAGGAAGGACTTTGAGGTACTGAAGTGAGTCCAGACAAGTGCAATGAAGCTGATGAACACTCTGGAGCACAAGCCTTACCAGGGACAGCTGAGAGACCTGGGGTTGCTTAGCCTGGAGAAAAGGAGGCCCAAGGGGTGACTTATTGCTCTCTACAGCTATCTGAAAGGAGGGTGTAGCCAGGTGGGGGTCAGTCTCTTCCCTCAGATAACCAGTGATAGAACAAGAGGACAGTCATAAGCTGTGCCTGGGAAGGTTTAGGTTGAATATTATGAAGAATTTCTTCAGAGAAAAGGTGATTAAGCATTGGAACAGACTGCCCATGGAGGTGGTGGGGTCATTGTCACTGTCATTAAACACTGGAGGTGTTTAAGGAAACATGTTTAAGGAACGTGGTGTGTAGTGCCATGGTGTAGTTCACTTGGGGGTGTTTGGTCATAGCTTGGAAGTCAATGATCTCAAAGGTCTTTGACAACCTAATTCATTATGTGATTCTGTGACTTCAGAAGGCTTCATTGTAAGGCTTATGATGCACTTGATTTGAGGTCCTGAAAACAGTATCCACCACAAAGGGAACAGCTTGATAGGACTGAACCTCCTAGCAGAGAGGTAGCCACAGTCACTTTTCTTTTAGTCATGAGAGAAAGAAAAGAGGAGCTGTTTATAGCCCCTCAGAAACAGCAAATTTCAGAGAAACACCTGTGAAATCTAGTATCACTAGTTTATGGAGATGGTTTCTTGCTTTTATTCCTTCTGGCTTTGTGAAACCTGTACCTTATGCTGTAGGCCAACTTCAGCAGAAGCTAAGAGCTTTTGGAGGCAGGAATTTTGGATGGAAAGTTCTCATTTACAGGCTGAAGAATTAGCCACAGAAATGAAGCACACCACCTCTACCCCATGAAAGGAATCTCCTTAATCCACCCAGATGAACAGAAACCACAATTAAGAGAAAAATTTGCAGTGAATCAAGAAGTAATTCCTTTGCTACAATTTACAAACTCAGAAAATGGGCAGGCTGCCAGAAACACCCTATTCCTTAGCACTTTTTTACCAAATAATGGTCTCTAATTCAACATGTAGGGCTTTAGCATGACTTTTCTGAGTTCCTTAACTCTACTTGCCCAGGATAGAGAGGGTAGTTAGTTATGGTTTCTGCAGGCAAGATACTCACAACTTGCAATCCTGCAGGCTAATGGTTTTTTTTTTCAATAATGTTGTACAGAAAATATAGACTCTTTGCTCTCATTTAATTATTTACAACTAACACCATTAAGTTCATCTATTGAAAAATAGTTAAAATGGTTATAATCACATTGAGGGATAAACAGTAAAATAAAAGAGAGTTTTTTATAGTACTCCTTTAGAGTTTTTAAAAAATTAGTGAAACAAGAATTACTAAAGAACAATGACTAAACAGAGGAATATGCTATACCAAAACAAGGAGTAGCCAAGGCACACTGCAATTCAGTAGGAACTGCACATATATAATTATATATATAATTATATATATTGTATACATACATGCCAACATATATATGAAATGGTTATATGTGCAAGAGGGCCTTTGTAGCCAAAGCTAAAAGTATCAAAGAAAAGACAGTGACAGTCATCTAGGATTCATTGGCTGAATGTCAGTGCAGGGAGATACAGCTTTGGTCCCTTCAAAGGACTCCCAGGCTGCAAAATACCTCTGATCCAAAAAAGAACAAATCTCTGTCTCCTTCTGGGCTAGCCTGTGTTGGCTGATTAGGCACCCTAATCCCGAAATGTGCGTGGAAAAATACTCCTTCAATGCCCTTTACATTGATGGCTGTCTGAAGAGAGGTGTGATTAGGTCAGTTTTTCAGTCCCCATATTGTTACAAAAGTCACCTCCGTGTTCAAACTTGGCTCTTCTGTTAGACACAGGGTTAGATTCAAGACAAGTTCTCACAGTCTGTCAATGGTCATTGCAAGGTGTTGTTCCTATGCATTATTTAGAGAAATTGTGCCTAATTTAGACATTTGAATAGTATCTAAAGGCTTGACAACCAAAGACTAGGCAACGCAGCACTCGGCTCTGAAGGGCCACATCCCAATTTTTGTATATAGTTTTAAGACTCAAAGGCTTGGTTCTCTGTCAAATGAGATAGATATCTCACATCAGCTCCTAGCTACTGCTCCTAGCAGTAGCTAGGAGCTAAGCTGGGATTTAAATTGATTGATCAAAGGATTGGTCAAATGTTAGCTCCTGAGACAGATATCCTAATGTAAATTACAACTCATTTCTTGAAAATCGTATTGTTAAAACTGTTTCTAAATTTTTCAACTAAATACACAGGGAATTACAGTGTGTCCTGTTATCTAAACATTGATATTAACAATATCTTCAATTTAAATTTCTATAATCTCTAGGCCCTAAATTAATAATTAATTTTACTCTATAATTTTACTTTATGGTGGGTCTATAACTTTAATGGCACAATTTGCTAAACCTGAAGTTTAGAGAACTGAATTAGGTACAGCTTAATGGATCAATTTAATAATACCCATAAAATAATATTTTGCTTAAAACACTATTAAACTGATTTTCTGAATTATATAATTGTTTCATTAATCAAGTATTTCAGAATTTCAAATAGAAAAATCTTTTGTTTGAGAAAAAAATGCCTTCTCTGATTTGTAAAATTACGGCTTCCCTAAGAAATGTTGTGTTTCAATTTCTCTTTGTGACTAACTGGATAGCCTTTCCAGTTGTCATTTGCATTATATAAATTTTTAAAATTTTTCTGAAGAGTCAACCTTTTTTCCCCCATTCTTCAGTAACATGCAGAACACACAAAACATCTCCAGTCATTAAACCGGTGGAAATAGTAATAAGAGTAATACAGAAGACAATTATATTATTGAGAATGTTCAATTTTTTTCCACAGATTATGACACTCAGAAAAATAGTTTCAGATCAAATTGAGGATGTAGACACAATCCACTTCTTATTTACACCAGACTTTCTCAGGTCTTAATTTCTTCACCCCTGGATTTCAACTCAGAGAGTAAAATAAATATAAGGTGTCGCTAACATAGCATAGATACATGAGATAGAAAAGCTAAACATTCCCCTTTTGGTATTTTAATTTTTATGGGTTTATATTTTCATGTTTAGCAAAAAAAAAAGTGTCAATATTCCCTTAGATCTGCAATTTAGCAAATAATCTTATGCATATGTTCACAATTATTTAAACAATTAAGTGCAGGAGTTAGTCAATATGTGGATACATATGCTGAGACTGTTCTTCTGTAAATTTTCTGATGACAGTATATGGATCTGTAGTGACCCTGGGCTCCCTTTTAAACCATTGCAAAGAAATGGGCATTTCTAGCCTGCAATTCATCTGAATTGCTTCAGATGCCTCCTTCTGTTGAGAAGTTCCTATCCGAAGTCACATTGTCAGGAAGGTGATGATTTAGCTCAGATAGATATCCTTGTGCAGTTCCAAATCTGTGGTATTTTCCATACACTTTCAGCTGTCATACTGAGAAGAAAAATGTTTTGAGAAAGGGCTCTAAAAGGAGGAGGGTTACTAAGAAAGACAGGAAGGGTTACAAGTAAAAGGAGCCAGTAGGAAAGAAAGTATGTACACAAGAAAAGCATTCCAAAAACACATGGAAAGCTGGAAGGAAGGTGCATCAAAGTGAGCAGTAGGTACTATATTAGAAAGCAGTGTCATGAGACAGGCAGTCAGATCTAAGGAATTCAGAGCCACCAAGGTGAGACTAAAAAGTTTCAATTCCCATCAATTTGATGGAAATGCTAAAGATGATCTAGTGAAAGAACCAGAAGAGCAAAAGCTTACTGGGGCACAAGCAAACAAGGATTATAGATTGCTGCATTTGCCTGTCACAAATGCAGAAACTCCATGGAGGGGGAACTTCCAAGCAGAAGAGGAAAATAATATGTACCAGGGAGTATTATGGTATATCATGCGTGTGCATCCTTTCTGAAGATATTGTGGCTTGAGATTCAAATATTCCCTCATCTACAATCAGTTTTAGGAGATGAAACATCTTCACTAGATGCATTAGAAAAAGTAGTTCAAATATTATTTTCTTCCTTCATCTTTCAACTTTACCATTCATTTTTCTCTTAGAAAATTTCCAGGCCATTTGTCTCCTGCCTCTGAGTAACTGAACAGGTTAACCAAACCACTGAGCACTTGCTTGCCTAAGCAAGCAAGGCAGAGGACTTTCTTTGTAACAGTAACTTGTCCTTTCAGGATGAAAAATGGGGAAAGGATGAATGCAAATAAACTTACAAATATACAAGAAAGAATAGCCCTTATCTGACACAGAAAGAGAAATTCCTTGCCTGTAAAGAGGACAAAGAAAAATGAAAGATACTTTAAAAAACATGCAGCTTGTAATACATTCTTCCTGTTCTGCAAACTTTCTGAAAACAAAAAATGTTCTGAAGTTTCCTTCACATACTTAGAGTACTTTCTATGTAATCTTTTAGAGTACATAAAAAGTACTCTAAAAATCCTGCATACAGGATTTTTAGAGTACTTAGCAAACCAATCACCACATTCTTGCAGAATGACATATGAATGCAGACAATTGCACAGGCCGTCAGAGTTTTTGTGTGGGTCTTTTACTTCTCCTGCTTTCCAGTGTATACAAATAATGAATACAAGCTTCAGCTTTACACAATGCTTGTGTGGCATCTTAAAACTTCAATACTGCCTCAATATTGCAAAATGAGTAATTTTAAATTCACTATTCCTGTTGCATCTTTGAAGACATCTGCTTATAACCAAAAAAATCATAAGGTGTGGAGCACGAAAAAATAATCAGGTCTGTAATTTTCCAAGGAATTAAATTTTTCTTCTAACTGCATTAGTATTTAGATGGTGGAGTATTTTGCAAGCCCTGTAGCTACAGTTACAAAGTCAATTACATACATGAAAAATAATTTACAAATCTATGAGCAAATGGAATATTTACAAGATGCTAAATTCTGGCAGCATAAGGAATGAAAAGAAAGAAATTTTCTAGTTTCATTTTATTTCATAAAATTTTATTAATGTTTATAATTTCCTAACAAGAAAACCTATCATCTAAACAATTAAATTGATAAACTTGTTAAAATACATATTTGTCTCATTCTGACAAAAGAAAATTCTGTTAAAATGAGAGCAATAAAATTTAAATGATTAAACATTGGGATAGCAAAGAAATAAAATCCTTCAATAAATATGTAATGGGCAAAATGGCAATGGAAAATAGATATCATTGTTCACAAATAAAAGGCAAAATCAGCAGTCAGAAGTTGTAAGAAAGTCAAGTCAGGTGCGTGCAAAACTCAACCCTCTCTTCTTTAAACAAGTCTCGGGTTTTACTTTTCTCTATGCCTTTTCTGGGTGCACTTTCACATTTCAGTGGAATAAGGAATGATTTCACACAGCACTAGGTAAAAGTTCATCTTTGGGAAAGTATGTGAAGGAAACTTCAGAACATTTTGAAGTATGGGAATTAGTGCTTCTAACTCTGAACCTAGGTACTAAAGCTGAAGAAGGAAAAAACTCCATAATATTGATTTTTCTTCAGAGAAAAAAAGAGTAGCTGTGTTTCTACTGATCCTCATCTGCTGAGCTCTCCCTTTCTGGGGCTACACCTGAGCACAATATCTAGGCTGTGAGCTTTATCAGGTCAAGCTATTAGGAGCAGTGAGTTCATGTAATGTTCAGGGACCTGTTTTATGTACCCCTGCTAATAGTCCATCCTCTTATAGAGGACTTTCCTTGTTATCAATTAATCTCGATAACTAGCCTTTCAAAGATGATCTCTCTTGGTCCATACACTCTCATTTTTGATTAGCTGTGCCTGTGAACTGCAATAAAATGATCCCTGTCCAGCTGCAGTGAGTTAACTCCAGAGCTAAGCACAGGGAAAGGGGTTGGTGCATTGCTGCCTCGTTGAGACACAGGTTTGGCCAAGGGGTTACACTGATTTGTATGTGTCCTGCCTTTGTGGCTTGCTGGTGCTTTGCTCCAAATGCACCATCCCACTGAGAATTAGCCAGAGTTTCATGGGCAAACATTCCTGGAAAACACTCTTAGGAGCACAAGCTGCTTATCCAGGTTACCCCTATGAATTAGTGGTAGTTACAGTGAGAGCAGCCACATCACATATGGCTGCAGTAGAAGTTCAGTGAGGCTGCAGCCTCTAGGAGGGACCTCCTTTGGAAACAGAAGTGGAAAAATTGTAATATTTATAAATATTCAATCAAAGTTTAATAAGTCTATCCCATATCCATTAAAACCAAACAGACTGCGAGGTGTGATGTTGTACTTGCAATATTGATCACTTCAGGAATATTTTGATAACCCAAATTTGAAATCAAGGGTTCAATTTATGGCCAGTGAAACATGACTAAATTGTTCAAAAGAAAGAGTGTCCTGAAGGCTAAACTCTTCAGGAATTTCATCACTAAAAGTCTCTTAGACATATGAAAATCATTTAGATAAGGACGTTACAGATTTTTCCTACTTCTGAAAGTATCTCTTTAAGAGATCTACACTTAATTTTATTAATTTGGAGAGGAAAGAAAACAGGCAGATGCATAACACTGACATCTTTATAAAATATTTAACAAAGATATCTGTCGAGGTTTTCTCTATTTTTTTTTTTCCACACCGTAAACTTCCATCTACTATTTGACATAAAACAACAAGCAGGATCTGATCTAAGCCAGATGGGAAGAGTATATCAGATCTCCAGAAATTACTCTAGGAGAAAGCAAAACCCTTTTCTGACTTTCACCCTTGTGAGATAAGAGTGTTGGTAACTTCTCGCCAGATAAAGTCATTTTTAAGCATTCTTGTCCCCTTTTTTCACTAGGTTTAACTCTTATCTGTGCAATCAAACAGGACTTAGCTGAAAATTCATTAGTGTTGAGAACGGCCTGATTTCTCTGAAAGAAAGCAATTTCAAAGACAAAGAACAAATTGGGATAATTATAGGTAGTCTTGATGGAGAAAAGGTGAATGGCTCAGCTGAGTTTTCTCTTCTAACATGCACGAATATTTTCAAAACTGATTACCTGGAGTGAGTAAAGCCCTTTGAGTCTGTATAATTAAAAGGCAAAGGAGCAGAGCAAAGGGGGTGAACCAGGTTAATCTACCAGTCTTCCCTAGCAAACTGTTTGCTTGATAGCAAAGAATGGACCTTTTTCAAAAGAAAACCTTAGAAATTTGCACTTACTCAAATTTTCTTATGGGAGGATTTATTGTATTCGAAAATTACCCCAATACAACAAGATTATATAAAAAGAAATATAAAATATATCCTTCCAAGCACATAACCATGCACATATACTTGCAAATACATTTTTTTTTAACCAGATATATGTTGGTGTAAGATCAGTTAGCCATTTTCTTCACTAGTTCTTACCACTGAAGTTTAAATGTTTGTGACTTAGAGCCACATAAGAAAATGAATCTATGCCAAAAACACCCCTGCAAAACACAGTAGCTCAGATATACATTCAAGTCACTCTGTCTCTTCTTTTATCTGCATTAGCCTTAAAGGTTGTCAAGCAAAATTTCACATGCTATAGGGTAAGTTTTTTAAATCTCTTGACTTCATGTATCATTGATGTGGTACTTAAATCTAGTATGTCCCACTCTCAGAAGTCATGCTCTGATTAAACAAACATCCCCACGATCTGAAAACCAAAGGCAATCCTGCAGTAATGGTTCTTCTTCAGTGAAAAAGCTATAAAAATGCCTCCTAATCAATGGACCAAAGCCTGGAAAAAGGCAAAAAGGAGTATTCATTTAAACTGAAAGGAAGCAATGAACAGTCACAGTGCTAGAGCCACTTCCCTAGGACTCATGCTTCTGCCTCACAGAGATTCAATTCCATGCCTTGATAGAGGACATTTCAATAGAATCAATAGATGCAGGCATCATAGAGCAGAAGCTGCTCTTTTCTCCTCTTCACACACTGTCCAACATTATTGTGTGTTCCATTATCATAAACATCTGCTTTTGGAGTCTGTTGCGTGTGTTATTTAATTATTTTGTTATTTACTAGAATCATACCATACACAGAGGGTTTTCATCCCAACTACCTAATTTCAATTTGAAGTCATTGGTCTCAAGTATCATCGCAGGGAGGATTTTGGATAATACACCATGTTGAAGCAAGCTGTTTGAAAAGGCTATCAAACTCTCCAAAGGAATTACAGGCTCACTATAAATTTGCTTGATTTCTGTACGTTCCTGTAAGGAACTTATCCAAAGATTTACTAGTGCCCATGCAAGAATATATCTGAATATGCATGCTGTAATAGCATTAAATATGCCTGTTACTTTAGCACTGTATAGCAAGAAAAACAGTTACAGAACTCTTTGATCAAATGCTAACAAATTATATCTCTCACTGCTTCACATGAAATGTGCACTAGGTTTATTCTTTGTTTGATTTGTGCAAGAAAACCTGGATGCCTTTTGCACAACTTGCAAGAAGAAATTACAGTAAAATGCATGGTATCTGCTGCAACCACCAAGGGATAATGGGATAAGTGGGATAGAAATCCCACTCCCCTTGCAGAAATAATGCAGCCCTGCATAAACTTAGTTCCTATAAAACCTCTCTCTAATCCAAGAGGAAAAAAAATCTTACTCCAAATTAGTTTGTATTGTTGATAATACCAAGTCCACATACCAGAAAATGATGTGACTGGGTCAGTGTGTGTCTGAGCCTCATTAAAACTAAGGAGTCATTTTTATGTATAATGAACAATTAACTTTATGCAAAATTTCTACTGTATGTATTTGCCTTGAGGCATTGTTTGTTATAAAAGACAAAACAAAAATTGGGGTCTTGATCTATCAAAGTGTTGAGCAACTCAACTACTCTTGAATTCAATGCATGCTCAGTACCTTCCACTCTTGTTTAATTCAATGTCAGTTTGAGGTACTCAGCTCATCCACGAGGTTCTTGGAGACCTGGGGTTTGGGCACTGTTGTTCTCCAACTCTGCAGTGTCACTTCTTATACATCTCACACAGACAATGCTCTCCTTAAAAAAGGCAAAGTCTGCCAACGCCAGCCATGCTGGATCGGGCACTTTTGGAGTTTTTTCCCCCCACTGATATCATGAATTTTGAAACACTAAGAACATTAGACTGTTTTAATTTGTTCATAGTCTTTATGCCAAGCCATAGGAACTTGCTGCCTTACAGTGATTCCTATAGCATTTTGTAGTGCCTCATAACAAGAATACTGAACATATGAATCTTTTCCTTAAACATTGTTAATAAAATATTAAATTGTATATTAAAATTTTCAGAAAGACATTCTCATGTCTTCGACTAATTTATAGAGGAAATAAAAGAAATTTTTCTGAATTTACAGTGATTTAACCCTGATTTATATTAATATACAATATGTTGAATGGAAGGCAAACACATTTATGTTTATACAGTTCATAATTCCATTATGTATATATCTTTACATAATTCAGAACAATGAATCACAGTAATTTTCCATGCAATAAAAATAACAGTCCCAAACCACTTTTATGTTTATTGCATCTGCTTGCAGTGCTACCTTGATTTTTCATGCTGAAGTACTTTCTGATTCTTTTCTTTTATGACTTTGTTTTTCATCTTTCACTCTATTTATCTTCTCTGTTTCTGCACAGCCTTAAAGCACAACTCTAAAATCTGACTCTTTCAGCTTTGGTCAAATTAACACACTGCCATTACATCTGACCTGTTACAAAGTGTTCCTTAATTTTCCCTTTTCTAAAATTTCAAATAGCTAGCTGTCAACACAATGCATTTCCATTTGTCCACTACATAATAGCCAATTAAAAAAATGTGTTTAACCCTGCTGCTAGGGAAATGGATCAGCAAACCTAGAAAAGAAAATATAAAGCAAGGGAGAACAGTTTTTAAAGCAATGAAATGCATTTGCAAGCATCTGAATTAAAATTCTAGCCTCCAACTTTATAATCAAATGGATAGACTTGCCACACTGGTCACTCACTTTCAAACTAGTGCAAACTACAGAATCCCAGCTTAATGTTACTGGTTTTGTTTTTTCCCCCTTATGAAGTGTCTCATCCTTTAAAAAATTTTAATATGAAAAATTTTGGCTTGGAGTTATAGAGAATTTTTATGAATATCTGTCTTTGTATACATGCCTTTACTTGCCAGACAAACACAAATGAATACTAATCTTCTGTCTAATTTTCCTTTGGGCTCTGGTTACTCTATAGTTTTTTATTTTAAACATAATTTTAAAGGACTAATTCCAATATTCATTTTTAATACATTTATATCTCAGTTAGTTGAATGGAAATACAATTGCCAGCAAACTAAAAAGCGAAGAAGTAATACAAATGGCATTTTGATCTGGATGAGGAAAGTAGAACCAAGCCAGATTATATCCTTTTGGGTTACATTTGTAGGTGGTTTCAAAGAACTTCCAAAATAACTGTGGTTCTTCTCATCTGCTTTTTTGTTTTCATTTTATATGTACCTGATTTTTTTTTCTCTTTCTTGGTAGAGGATATGTTTTGATATTGCCATCTCTCAGATTTTTTTTCTTTCTTTCTCTGTTCAAATGTGAGAGAGCATGTTGTATGTCCATTTCTTGTGGTTTATTTTTCCTTAGAGAATTCCCAAGACTATGCACTGACAGATCCTGGTATCCAAGGGGGAGTCTACTCACAGGATTAAAGGCGAGAACCTCAATTAGACTATCTCTGATTTCTTCAGATGTTTTTTCTAATCTTTTAATATGGGATTAAAGTCTGCTAGAACCTAGCTTGCTTTTTTCTTAGCTAAGGTCTTTGTTGCAATGCAAGCTAGAGATATTTCTTTTGCCTTTTGGAAAAAAAGAGGAAAAAAAGGGAAGTAGAAAGGGAATGGGGGGGAAAAAAAAGCCTGTCTCTTTTTCCTAATTTGGAATCATTCTAGTCCAGATGAGGATAATGAACTTTTGTCAGCTCTTATGTGATACTGCGTACAAAATAGCTTGATAAGCAATGTGAAGCATACACACGCTTCTCAATGATCCGCAGGAAAACTCCCTCAGAGACTGATTAGCCCATGCTTGTCACAAGGAGGGGAGATAATTATGGGGGCTTAACAGACTATATGGTGGATCTTTTGAGAGGAGAAGGGTAGATCTAAGACTGTCTCATGGATCAACAGTAATTTTTAATATTACAGATAACGTGTGTGGTTTTTTTAGTATATCCCTGGAGCCCTGGTAGTGACTCTTCCCATAGAGTGACATCATATTACTTTCTGAGAAGATAAAAATTGTTCAAATTAGATTATCCCTAATTAGTATAATCTTATGAACCATTCTGAAAAGTTTATTGCACCCATGCTGGCAGTCTCTGATTCCATATTGAGAGCTTCTTATTGCTAATCCTTAACCATGGAAATGAATTCACAGTACATAAAAGTAATGTTGTATTTCTTCATTTAATAAACTCCACACTGCACTCTCATTCCAAAGTTAATAGCTATTTTTATCAATCTCTGTATATCAGGTAACAAAATATTTCAACATTTTTTCAAGTATAGACTATGTAATTCTAGCAGTAATTTGCATTCATTAAATTCATATGTTTGTTAAGCAGAGATGGCAAGAGGTTGGGGGAGGGGAGCTTTAACAAATGTTCTTTACTCTTGTTTATGAGCACGGACATCCTGGGAACACTCAGTCCTGTGTATGTGTATTGAGCCACTAAGCAGAACAGTGTGAAACAGAACCACACTCCTGCTGTCTCATCTGCTTTCATTGATTACAATGCTGTTTGTGGATGCTCTATCATCCAAACATAAAGATAAAATTTTCCCTTCAGACATGTGTAAAGTAGCTTTTCTTGTTAGAAGGGCGTTTGACACCTCTATCACCTCACAAAACATTTTTGGCATTTGACTCCTAACTGCACAACCCAGTAATTTTACATCCCTTCCAGTGCAGCTTTCATCAAGGTGATATCCCACACCCAGTTTTTCCTTTTGATCTCCTGCCTGATTTTTTTTCACCTTTCCCACCACATTGTTGTGTATGAGTTTGTGCCATTGCCAGCCCACTCACCTGGGCTGCATCGCTGCAGTTGCTACGCTGTTATTATGGGGTCAGAGCAAAGCGGCTGCTCACACATTCCCAGGGTGCCAAATCAGAATAACTTGCAGGATATGCCACTTTCACTGGAGGCTCTGTCCTCGTGGCACAGGTTAGCCCTCACTGCACAGCGGGCATGAGCTTTGCTCTGCTCAACTATGTGCAGCCCTTCTATAAAAAATATACAGCAAATTAGATTAAGAGCAATTTTTTTCCTCTGCTTCATTTTCTGAAGGGCATTCAGAGTCTGTGGTTGTTGAGAACAAAGCTAAAGGCTCAAAAGGTATGCAGGCTTCTACAAACAGCCCCTTAGCAACATTCTGGGGAGATCCCAATCTTCAGTAAATTGAAGTAAGTGTGTTAAATTTAGTGAAAGTTTCACTGACTCTGTCCAGAGGTTTGACCCTCTATACCGCATGTGCGTTTCTGTTTTGAGTTAAGAAAACATCAAGTCTGTGATTTCAAATTTTGTTTGACCTCCTCTTTGCAGACAGGACTGAAATGGTGCTTTGTCTTCTTCTCAGGGAGATGACCTAGAGGTCACTTTCATTTGCATGGTGGTATTGCTCTCCCTGTGTCTGCCTCTGAAGTTTCTTTACCACAGAAGAGCAACAGGACTGTAAAGAGTGTTTTAAAAGAGCAGAGAGAATCTCACTTATGATTATTTCTGGGTCTAATCTTGTAACAGAGTAAGGCTGGGATAATGCACTCTGTAGTGACCCGAGGATCAGTCAGACTCACTGAGACGCATTTCATTGATTTCTGACTCTGAGTTGCAATTGATCTGGCTACTCTTAGCTGTCCTCACAAAGCTAACCAGTGCCACTAATTCTCTTAAGCAGCAGTCAAGAGATGCAGATAAAAGCTGGTAATTCACCTTGGCTCAAATATCATGGTTCTTAAAAAGAAAACAGAAGGTTTATGCCTTATTTTAAAAAATGCATAATCTGGGTGCTGGCTGCATGTTGTTCCGCAGTGGAGTGTATTTCAACGCTATTAATTAAGGCAATGAAAGACTGAGAGCTCAGAAAGAAACTGCTCTAACAAAAACAATAATTCTATCTTTAGCTATGAAAACAGCTGTAAAATCAAATAGAAATGATTTTTTTAATAGAATTATTGTACTTAGATGAGCCTGGGAGCACGGGAAGCAGCTGGTTTTGCAGACCTAACATTTTTATTTCAAGACAAAGGCAGGCAGCTTGGAGAGAACCACAGAATATCTAAGTATGATATTTTTGGCATAGGTCACAGAATATGAAGGAAGATGCTGTGCTAGAAGGAAACACTAAAATCAAACAAATATTACGGGAATGCAAACACTACACAATAGCATGAAGACAAGCTAGATAAATGTGGACAAAGCCAGATTCAGACTACAAATATTCTCTAATAATATTCACCACTTTTTGTTGTGATTTCTATGAGAAATTTTAAGAAATATTGTGCTTTGAGAAATTGGAAGAAGGTGAAAGCCAGATAATATTCTCCTGTGAGCATGGTCACAGAAAGGCTTTATTGGAAGTGTTCACCAGAGCATCAGCAATTCTCTTCCACCTCCTGAAAAAATTTCTGACAATTCATAAAAGGGTAAAAACCATATTGTGAAAATTTGATGCTCAAACACACATCATGAAAGGCAAATAATGGTGAGTTGTGGGCACAGTAAAAGCAGGGCTATTTGTCCAATCCGCACAATGAAATACATTTGTGTAGTCAAACAAAATACAACCAAGACGAGAGGGATTATTGATTATTAAATGGGACTTGACTCACCAAATAAGTTATTTGCTTGGAAGAGCTCACCCCACTCTAGTCAAGCCATACTGTTATTATTTTATATTGCTTCAAAGCTCCAAACAAAAGTCCATTTTTCTTGCAGTCCTAGGATGGAATGCATCTTTCCTTTCTTCCTTGCTTCACTTCTATTTCTTCTGAAATGGCAGAGGGCAGCTCCCCACTTTCCCACCACACAGGGCCCTTTGCCCAGGCTTACTCCAAAGCCTTGTGTGTTTCAGGGAGGAAAAGCCATGTTTTGTGCATCACGTGCAGCATGGTCCATGCTCCTGTATTGTGTGCCAGGATTGATGCATGGGCCCTCATTTCTTCAAATGAACTTTGAGGAGCTTAGAGAGGCAGTGAATTTTACCAGCCCAGGTTCCCTGATGGTCACTGTGGACAAAACTAGCAGCTCCAAGTGGTATTTCCCATCTTGAGATCAACACAGTTTGCAAACGTCTGTTCCCAATTCCAACTTCTCATTAACCTTCTCAGTTCAGATGGTTTGATTTTTTTTCCCAGAGGTTCTTTGTCTTAGGGAGCAAAATATCTATTTAACCACTAGGCGACAAAAAAACCACCATTTTCTGCCTGAGCAGGATTAGTCTTGGCAAAAAAAAAAAAAAAAAAATCAACTTAATCAGTTGAGTAAAAAGATACAGAAAAATAGTCTCAAAGTCTTTTACTCACAAATTCTGAAAAGTGGCATCCTGTTCTTTAGAACTGCCCACATATTCTTTAGTTCTTGGTTTTACAATTGCATACACAAACTTTCATTATCCATTAGCATTATCCATGAGCATTCATGGATCCAAATGGACCTCTAAGGTACTGCAGTCTACAAAACCTGTAAACTCTCTCAACCTGAATAAGAATTTTTTTAATAAATAATTTTTTAAAAAACTTCACAACTTTTGGACCATTTTTTTTTCTTCCTGGCTTCTGACCTCATTATGGTCAGTACCTGACAAGACAACATGAATAAGGAAGGAATTAATCGAAATACTGGTGGATAAATAATCCAATCTTTTTGTTGCTGTAAACTGAATTTTATTTTTTTAATTTTACTTTGAACATTGGCTTCTGACCCCAAAAGATAACTTTATAGGTTCTTATTGACTCACAAAACAGATTTTTCAATATCAACTGCTTTTCTTTCAGAGTTTTTGTTGTATACAGCACAACTGATATTGATACACATGGAAGCATGAGTCAGATGGCAATATTTCATTATTATAACCTATTTCAACCTGTGTTAAATTTTTTTACTTTCAGCAGTGGTTTGAACTTTTAATGCTGAATTTTCATATCTGCAATGTATTACTTGAGAAATCATACTAGCTTAAAAATACATATTTGGACTTAAATTTGGGTAGATAAAAATAATTGTTGAAGCTATTCTTTCCTCTTGAGAACCGTAGAGATTGTAGCAAATTTTATCAACATAATGCAAAATCACATAAAAATGTAACTGTAGTGAAAAATTGTGTGGAAATTATGGAAGAAGAAAGTCTGTTGAGATACTGCTGTCAAGTCTTTTCAGCTACTTCAGAAATGTTAAGGAAAAAAAAAATGTGCAGCTGCTCACCAAAGCTAAATGACAGGAACTAATTTACATCTCTCCTGGTTAGGGACAGTGCCCTTTCAAGTACGTTTGTTTTAGAGGTAGGCCTAAAGGGAGGACGCCAACTTGCAATAGTTGAGAATGATCAGGGATCTGGGTCTCATAATTATTTCTTGGATTTACCCTAGTACTATGTCCCAAGTATCATAAGTTTCAGTATTTCTGCTCCCTCAGGACATGGCTTGAAGACCCTCTGGCCCCCACCCAGAAGATCTACTGGCTTTTCTAACCATGGAAATGGTCACGGTGTGCCTGAGGTTTCACAAAGTAACTGGAAAGTTTCTGACATTCATATGTGGTATTCAGAGGCATTTCTGTGTAAATGCAGTGCAATCAGTCTGATTTCCTCTGTGGAGATAGTTATACATGATTATTTGTGGTTTTTAAAAAGTAAGGATTAAGCACCTTAGTAGGATGTGATTTGCATATTGCCTCGGTTTTAAATATTTCTATTTAGTCACCAATAAAATACCTCATAAAGTTCAAACACAAAAATATAGCAGTGGGGTACAACTGAAATCTACCCTTTCACAGACAGCTCCTGCAGTGTAAAAGATCAAACTAAGTGTGACTAAAAGTCATGCCAACTCCAGATTTTGGAAACACCGTGATCTTTTAACACATAGTGTATGTGTTAAAACTCAATATAACATAGTGTTATATTGAGTCTTGCAAGTTAAACAAACTGAAGGTACACAGACTATATAAACACCAGGCCAAAGAAACATCTTTTGCAGTAAGGTTTTTTTCCCCACAGGTGGGAAAGCATAGCGTGAGCTTAGAAAGGATAATTAAGAGCCTTACCTAGAGTAAACCACCATGTTAATTCTCAGATGCCTCTATGGACAGCACTGGAAGTGAACAGCAAATGGGCTCCATAGGTTGTTAAACAGGACTGGCTGTCAAACAAGAATTTGCCATGCTTCACCATTTGTTTTTGCTTTTCATGAAATAAAAAGTAGATCTTTAGGGCGTTCTGGGATAAAACAAAACTGGGTGAGAAATATGCTGTCTACAAAGTAGACAACTCTGAATGAGTAGACAATTCATTCTAGACTTTCTTCAAGCTTCACATTTGCCTTTGGGTTTCAATATGAACTCAGACACCTCTTTTAGCAAGAAAAGGAAGAGAAATAACTTCAAAACTTCATTTTACCTTTCCTAGAGCAGAGCTTTCCAAATTGTAAGCAAATCTTTTGGCCACTGGCAAACTGCCTAGCTCCTTAGGTGGAGAAGGATGAGTAAGTCCAACAGTAAACCTTGAGATGTTTCCTCTGTTGGCAAAGTATATTAGGAAAGTAACTCAAATAAAATTGTTCTGCTATTAAATTAAAATCAATTTTAAATAATTTAAAATGCTTATTTGTTCCATCCTGAACTCCCAGATCACTGCTGGCTTTTCACGATTTGGTGATGTCACTGGAAAAACCCTGTGAGCAGTTTATTTCATCATTCAGTGTCTTTTGAACCAATAAAACATTACAGGTGAAATACATTTAGAATTGATCTTTAACATTTGAGTGTTGAACTCTCAACTAGTGTGATTTTAAGTTTCTGTTGTTTGTAACCATCCACAAAAGACGCAGCTGATATTATTTTTTTAAAAATATATTTTTAACATGGCTTTTAAATGTTAGTAACAGCTGTTACTAGTAAATATCCCTCCTTAGAACTAATGGTTCTCTGCAGTAAAATAAAGCTAAAGTGATCCCCAAGAAAAAGCATAAGTGGGATTCCACTGTATGATTGGTTTCTAGTTATCTTTTGCAGTACATTAATTTTAGATACTGATGAGAAAAAAAAATTTTTAGTATCACTTTTTAGAGAAAGGTTCTGCAGCAACTACAATGAATTAGAAGAAACTGAGTAGAATCTGATAAAAAATCTTCTTTGAAAATCTGCAATAATCTCTTCCATAGAATTCTGCTGAATTCCATAGCAGGCCTATTAAACTACATTTACCAAACCTCTAGCATCAGAACAAAGAGACAAACAAAGCATTTCAAAAAGCTGCTATTTTGTAAAGTTTTATAACATTGCTTCGTAATGGACAAACAGCAATTCTTTCTTTATTGTCACAGAAAAGGATAAACTTTTATTACTTCTGTTGATCTTAAAAATGTCCATTTTAGCCCATGTTCTGGCACTTAGAGCGCAGCTATTTACAACAGCTGGTTACAGAGCTAGCACACGTGGTTCCATGGACATAATATCTGCACATTTTATTTGGAAAAGCACCTTTTGTGTAGTTCCCCTTTTGACCAACCAAAATTAAGTCATGATGTCCCTGTACCAGAAGGTAAGATAAACAGTGAGGGAATCAGTTTTTTTCAGCATATTTCTCTAAGCACATAAAAATTCCTGTTTCACAGAACACAAAAGAAATCAAGCAGAGGCTGTTCATTGCTTGCCACTCTAATTCTCTTTCAGCCAACCCTTTATAGCCTCCCACTTCACAATTGTCTCCCAGATTCAGAGCCAAGAGCAGAGTAGACTTTCTTCAAGCTTCACATTTGCCTTTGGGCTTCAGTATGAACTCGCCTGCCTCTTTTAGCAAGTCACTTGAAATAATACAGTTTATTTAAACAAGTTTCATTTTGGAGTGTTATTATTATTATTATTATTATTATTATTATTATTATTATTATTATTATTATTATTATTATTATTATTATTATTATTATTATTACTACTACTATCATTGTCTACTATAATTCACAAAGGGGGGTTGTATTATGACACTGCCTGTAAGCTATCACAGAGTGTGTTGTATAAATATAACTTGTACAAAAGAGCTCACATTTGAAGTGTAAAATGAGAGACAACAGGTGGAAGAAGCCATCAGCTGGAAGGGAGCACAAGGGAACAATGAAGCAATTACGAACAGTTGATGAAGCAGCAGTCAGAGAACACCAGCTGCTTAACTATTGTGGGAGCTCTAATTACAATTCTTCTTGGGAGAGTGAATTACTCGTGGAGCGCTCTGCCCAGAACCCTCCCTCAGGAAGGAGTACGTGATTTTGTGAAGAAGGAAAATGCAGCAGAAAGAAGTGCAAGACCCCTGTCCTCCTTCCCGGGCCAGGCAAAGCAAACCAAGTTTGCATGTGCACTGCACTCCTCTTTACATACCCAGAGCAATACAGTACTGTCCTTGAGCTGTTAACATATAGATCTCTAACAGAATAAAATGTGGTATTTCAGTATAGATATCTAGCCATTAAGATAAATAATGTCAAAAATCTTAGTGTTAACGGCGCCATACTATGCATTGACATGATCCATCTTAATGGCTTTTCCTCCACAGCTGCTATGATGTGCTATGTCAAAGCACAATATTGAGCCTTTCATTTGAAGTGCTACATCTTATCAAACCTTCTTTTGCAGTTATTCAAATGTATAATGTCAGCAGATAGTATGGAGTTCATAAGTGGATCTTTGACAAGATGAATCACGACAATACATGGTAATGATTGTTAGGACACCAAGCAGGGCTTAGTAAGAATAAAAATGTTCCTGCGTGTAAGCACATTAAATTAAATTCAAAAGGTTTGGATTTTACTTCATATTTAATATAGAGGGAATTAATTCAAACCAAATATGGACTAGCCTGGAAGGATCGTTCCTGCATATTAATGGAACATCTTTCTCCTCTTCACAAATGTGTAGCCCTCCTGATTAGAAGTGAATCTTTTCCAGCAAGGTTAAAAGGAATGTGAACAGCTTATTCCTATGCGCACTGTATGGGAAAGATAATGAGACCTTTCAATGGGTCATTGTTAAACCTTTTTTTTTTTTCCTGTCAAATCTTGCTGGGGTTATTTGAAGTTAAAACCACAGTGTGCCAGGTTTGACACCACTTCCATCAAGGGAGTCTTCCAGACAGCATGAAGAGAAACTGCATGGGAAATTTGGTTCAAATCACTTTTGTGCAACTGAGGAGCTACTGTCTTAATCCCATATCCACTATGAATACTGAAACCATGAGTTTGTGTCTTGTCCCTTTGTCTTGTGCTTTCCCAGTATATCTTTGCACTGATGTGTAATGCTGAATGTATAGAAAAGTGTTCTAAGAGCAGAGGTTGAGTTCATTCTCTGGTACTGGAATGAGGACAGTCTAGAATTTACACTTCTAGAATTTCAACTAATTCAACTGCAAATTGTTCATTTGAAGTGGAACAGTTTTGCCTGGAAAAAATTAACAAGGATCACTAGGACATAGACTCTCCTCAGAAACAGAAGCAGCAATTTGTCGCATGCTTCCAAGAAGGGTTCAGAAGGACCATGACTTACATCATCCTAGAGCAAAGTGAGAAGAATCCACCCCCTGGACCTTCTTTTTCCTTAACAGCCTAAGCAAAAATGTGAGAGCAAAACTAAGAAAGGAAATGTCGTTAAACGTGCACATTTAGGCAACTAAATCAAGTTCCTAAATTTGTATTTTTGCAAAATGAATGTGCTACCTAACCTCTCATTTTGGTTCATATTGACAGAGTTTTCTTACATATACAGTCACTAAGAAATCTGATAATATTTGTACTTTCTAACTTTTTCTTAATCAGTAAGCCAGACAGCTTTCTTATTGGACTGGAGACTTGAAGGCACTGGCCTCCAAAGTAAAATTAATCCATACATCTCCAGACATTTTAGTCTTTTTGCTTGATTCATTTACCTTTTAACCTGATGTTGTATCCTACAGTATATGGAATGGCACTAGACACCTATTTCTGTGGCATGGCTGGCATGGGCAACTGAACCAAGGCCAAGGGGTCCAAATTTTTTCCATAAGGAGCTTTAAATGTCTTTTTTTACTTGCTATTTATATTGGACTCAATTACTTCAACAATCATCACCTCTTATCTCTGTATCAGGTCTCAGAAACCAGAAACAGGTAGGTCTACCAGCTGTCTTCCGACAAACATAGTGAACTCCTATGCAAGTTCTGCCCATACATAATGAATTAAGGAGAGGGTTTTATACAGGAAAATTATACCTTATATCACACATGGTAATAATACGTGGTGGTAAATTTAAGTTCATAAACCATTACATAGAGCTAAAAACCCCAAAAGTCAGAATTTCCTATATGAAGAAAATTTTATGAAGCTTATGAGCAAAAATACTTAGTCATGACCAAGAAAGAAAAATTATCAGTGAAAATACATTGCATATGTGCATGAGTGATTATGCCTCTAAACCTGAAGTAATATCAGCCAATAAGATAACATAAGATGCTCAATTAATTGATATCTCTAAGCTGAAAACCATTTGGGTAGAAGATAATTTTGATTGACTAAATGTGGTGTTATACTAATTTATTCTTATGGGAAAATAACTGAAACATTTAAATTTTCCTTCAAAATGCCCAAATGTAGGTGAATCGTTTTCAGAGAGTTTTGTCTTAAGGATGTATTGCTTTGGTTTTTAAAATCAAGTCAGCTGTATATTTACAAAACCATTCTACACAGACACATGAAATGTGTCTTTTATGTGTTTTGCATCATTGCAATAAGAAGGGCGGGACCACCCAAAAGACACTCAAAAACTCAAGCTGTTTGTTTCTGACAAGGCAATGTCACACCCATGCAGCTGAAATTGAAATGGTGTGTCTGGAAGCAAAGTTCCCATGCAAAGTACAGATGAAAGCAGGAGGAACACATCCAAGAGTCCCACACCTGCTGTGGGCCACGGTGCCACCCTCTGTGAGATGAGTGGCACAGGGCCAACACTGTCATGCTTCAGCTGCCAGAGAATAGGAGTTAATAACTAAAAAAAGAGTGTGGGGGAGGGTGAGGAATGGAAACATCCCATTTGAGAACAATTTCATGCATTGCCAATAAATGAATATTTGTGAAAGAGATCAGTACCCGTCACCAGTACTATTTTTAACCTATGCTGCACATTATTCATTTCAAATGTACCTAATAGACTGTATCAGGCTTTCCAACCAGGCTGTACTAAAGGTGCGAATTAAAAGGATGATAATTCTATGCAGAAAAGTCTGTTTATTGCTAACAAACCCTTGCTGGACTTAGCACACTAACATACATCACAGAACCATAGAATTGTAGAATGGTTTGGGTTGGAAAGTACTTTAAAGATCATCTAGATCAGCCCCCACCATGGACAGGGACACCTTGCACTAGGCCAGGTTGCTCAAAACCCATGCAGCCTGGCTTCGAACCCTTTCAGGGAGGGGGCATCTGCAGCTTCTCTGGGCAACCTGTTCCAGTGCCTCACCAACCTCACAGAAAATAACTTCTTTCTCTACATCTAATGCAAACCTACCATCTTTCAGTTCAAAGACATTACCCCTTGCCCTTCTAAAAAATCCTCCCTTGACTTTCTTGTCGACCCTTCTTCACGTGTAGGATGGCTGCTCTAAGGTCTCCTCAGTGCCTTCTCTTTTCCAGGCTGAACAGCCGCAACTCTCTCAGCCTAGACTTATACAAGGGGTTCACCAGCCTTCTGATCATCTTCGTGGCCCTCCTCTGGACTTGCTCCAGCAGATCCATGTGCTGGACTGCCTTTGCCTTGCCCCAGAGACCACTGCCCTTGGCACAGAAATGAGGAATTCTCTTTTTCTGGTTCACATATTGCTTGGTATGTGAAAGATTCACTACACACTGCTGAGATAGATGCCTGGTGTAGCAACTTCTTATATGTACATGTCTAAATACACTTTCTTATGAATGTCCCAAATTCCTGGGCTTTTGGGAAAGGTGTCTGATATTTCTTACTGGCTTTTGGCTTTCAGATGTTACACCAAGAAGAAATTTACTTGCAGCAAGTGGAAGAAAATCCCCAGTGTCTAAGACACTTCAAAACACCCCTTACATTCTGAATAACAGTATTGTATTCCAAGATCTTAATGATGAAAAAAAAACTTATAAGAATGAATTTTTCAGTATTACTTTTGAAATGTCTAAATGCCAAGGCCAAAATATGAGTACATAGACACTGAAAGTTTATCTTAAGGAAGTATAAATACGGCAACATGACAAATGTTTTGTACCACAACAGAAGCTCTTTAGGGAATCAATTCAGTGAAAAGTGGACTAAGTTTAGGGCAGCATGCAACTGAAAACAGAATAGGCAAGTAAAACACCATAGCTGAGCATTCCTTAATTTTCACAGATAATAGACATTTTTGTAGAAAGAGTCCATCAGCAAATTCTGCTCATATTGTATCTTCTGATGCAGTTCCTGTATTCCATAATGCACAGTACATATTTTGTTACCCTTTGCCCTGAGATGAAAAAAAACCCAGATGTTCAGGAAGACACTTGGTGAAGAGCTGGTGTATATACTTCAGTGCATAGGAATGATGGATGCTAGAGTAAATGAAGTGAATTATTTTATACCTTAGGATTAGTGGTTTTGGAGTGCTAAGCAAGCAGGATGCAATAAAATGACGAGGCAGCTAATAAGGGAGTACATTTTGCAAGATACTGAAAACAATAAAAGACAGAATGAAATCAATGCAATAAACAGTATATTCTTTTGCTCTGAGGAAGAAATTATTTTTTAAAAAAACCCACCTTTCCTACATTCTATGAAAAAACAAGTAAATGTAGGCTGTATTTTAAATACAATTTTAACTAGACCATTTATTGTTGAAATATCATATTTGAATAGTGTTTTTAAAGGTAGATTAAAAAGCAATCACAGAAATTCCTGTGTATTTTCCTTGTTTCATTTTCCATTTTTAAAATTTACAATCCTCTTCTTACCTATGTAGTACACCATCAGGGATACTGTACTGATTCCTAATCATAGCAGTTAAAAACTTTGTAAGCCTGCAGAAGCATTTCTGTAGAGTGAAATAGAGCAAGTAAATACACACAAATACCTCAGTGAGAGATTGTGACAGATCACCCATTTCTGTTTTGGATATTTATTTTCAAAATATAAAACATAAAGCACATATGAATTATTTCTTTAATCCTTCACAGATATGTAGTCAACATTGGTCATTAAGGGTACATAGATTATTTTATATTTTGAGTTTCTACCTATGCCATTTTCAGCCAAGGCAAAGTTTGGCAAGTGTGACCAGAGACCAAAGTCAAGTTACCTAATTCCCAATTGCTGTACCTTGCCCAGGAAAACAAAGTATCAAAATCCCATTGTACCAAACTTTAAATATTCAGTGACCAGCTCAATTCCATACAGCTATTTAAGCAAGAAACCTGGCATCTAAATATTAGTATTGCTTTTTTCCCTCAGAAAAAAGTCAGAGAAAGTTTTTCAAAGAACATGATGAGATATGGAAGTGTGGAATATGTGTTCATGGTATTTGACATTCCATGTTTAAACGATCGCCTAAATAATATTGAGTCAAAATTACTGGGAGTTGATAATGTAAAATAAAAGTGAAATCTTGTGTGACAGTTTCTTTGAAAAGTATCAGCAGCTGGGCAAACCTATCATCAAGGTAGGTATCATCAAGTTTACTTCAAGGATTTATTTTAAAATTCAGAAAGTTGCATGTCAAAGTCTAGATGAGTCTTATTTAATTATCATTTCTCAGAGCATATCACCTTTCATGGGAGATCAGATGAAGTAGATATTAATTTCTAGTTTCCTTTGGATTCTCTTTTTGACATATATATTTGATTTGCAGATCCATTAACTAAAAGTCTCTGGACTAATCCTTGCCTTATTTGGCATATTAAATGCACAGCCAAATGTAAGATAATATGCCTGAAGGCATTGCTGTTTGGAAAAGGAAAAGAATAATACTGTCACAAAAAGTAGACTGTTGAAATTTATGGAATCATGTTTCTCAAAAGAAAACCCAAGCTAGGAAATTTTCACAGTTTCCGGGAAATTTCTTACATAGGAAATCTCAAGGGCAATCTGAGTAGTTATACGGACTTTTTGGCACACATTTATATACTTCTTAAGAGACATACGTGTATTTAAAGTTTTGAACAGTTGTCATATTTTCCCAACCAGCTCTTATAGTATATCATAGAATCATTGAGTGGTTTGGGTAGAAGAACCTTAGAGATCATCTGGCTCTACTCACCACCACCACCACGAGCAGGGACACATTTTACTGGACAAGATTGCCCAGGGCCCAATCCAACCTTTCCTTGAGCACTCCCACGGATGAGATATCCACCACATCTCTGGACAACATTTGTCATTGCCCCTCCACCATCACAGTAAAGAATTTCCTCAAAACATTTAATCTAAATATGCTCTCTTTCAGTTTGAAGCCGTTCCCCCTATCAATACATGCCCATGTAAATAGTTTCTGTCTTTCCTGTAGGCTCCCTTCAGGTACTGGAAGGCTGCAATAAGGTCTGAAGCCTTCTCTTCTGCTGGGTAAAAAACTCCAATCCTCTCAGCCTTTCCACACAGGAGAGATGCTCCATCCCTCTCATCATCTTGGTGGCCTCCTCTGGACTCACTCCAACAGGTCCATTTCATCCCTGTGCTGGGACCCCAGAGCTGGATGCAGCACTGCAGGTGGGATCTCACCAGAGCAGAGGGACAGAATCCCCTCCCTGTCCCTGCTGCCCACACTGCTTTGGCTGCAGCCCAGGATAAGTGTGGAAGTGCCCACAGCTGGGCCATGTCCAGCCTCTCACCCACCAGTGCCCCCAAGCCCTTCTCAGCAGGGCTGCTCTCCATCTGTTCATCCCTCTGCCTGTGTTTGTGCTTGGGATTGCCCTAACCCAGGTACAGCACCTTGCACTCAGCCCTCTTAAATAGCCAGGTAGAAATACACTGAGAATGAAGATACTTTGCAAAAAGCTGAATCTGTTCTCATAGTGCTAAGGCAGGTTTCTCCATGAGAAATGCTGTTTGCACCAAGATCCTTTGGGGCACAGCACTGAATTAATAGGTCATACTTTGGAAAATGAATGGAAGCAATGAAAAACCTTGAATGTGTTCTCACACTAGAAATTCTTTAAGAAATGCATGACGGTGAAATTCAAAGGTGAAATATTGTATATTTAGAAAAAAAAATTAATATCCCAGGAATAAACCCCATCTGTATTTGGGAGGACCTAGCCGCGTCCAAAGAGGTGCAAGTGACACCTTTAAAAAGAAGGAAACTACTCCCACATTTGATCCAGGAAGGTGGCAGACAACAGGAGGTCCCAAAAGCTGCTCAAACATATCACTGACATTCTCCAAAGAGAGCAAAGAATCCAAGGGAGATCAGTTAGAAACTAATGTACATATCATTCATATTCCATCTTATTGTATATTACTGGTTCCAATTAAATCTTAAACACAATTATAAGAACATATATTACTCTAATCTCTATTTTTTTTTTAATATAAAGTTTTCAAACTTCCTTCACTTGACCTCATGTCAGGTACTTAAAATCTTGGAGTTCAGTGTATGTTGTTTAACTGAAGTCCTTGCCCTGCTTGTACAGAAAAGCAAGCACCTGACATGCATAATTCAACTCACCTAAAAACTGATATTGATCTAATATCACATGTTTTATCTCACTATTCAAATTCTGGTAGACTCCAGGGAAATCCTTCCATGTAGTCTCTTATTACTAGGTCCTATGCATGGTAGATAGACAACAAAGTCTGCCCCTCTTAAGTTGACTGGACCTACTCATTTTATTAAACTCATGTACAAGCTTAAATATTTTTTTGTGCTGTGGTTTATCAGAGTGCCATAGATAAGAAAGTACTGGGTTCAGAAGCAGAAGTCAAAATTCAGTTCAAGTAATTAATATATTTTTCTATATCTAGTTCACTGGGTTAATGTGTCCTCACCTCAATATATGGATATGGAATTGAATAAATCTTTTGCAGACATCCTATAACGCTGAATGGAAATGCTCTTGAGGTCAATGAGTAAATATGAAACCAAATTAAATTGATTCAGCAATTTTAAGGTGCATCATATTTTTCATTGTCTTGCAAATACTAGTTTGTGAAAAATCAGGACATTTTCTCCTTCATAAATATAAAACATAGCCATGCTAACCAGAAGATTTAGAAGTAGATTTCTAATTGTGTAATATGGTGGCTTGCTCATATTACCTCACTTTATTATAACACCTAACTTCACCAAAGTGTATTTCAATCCCCTCAGTGCCTTAGGGTATAGGGCATATATTCTATAAAGAGGTATTTGCATGATTCCACAAGCGTGCATCAAAGTTCTGACAGTGCACTGAAAATAATTAAAATGCATTTGAAAGGTCTGGCCCTGGGCTTTAGCTCTCTTTTTATAGCATGCATCTTGCTGCAAAATATCTGGTTTTCCAGACCACCCTATTGGAAGGATAGGGAGCACAAGTGTTACCAACCTCTACCAAATAATACTCTTACCTGGATTTCTGAGGTGTGGTAACTAGATTTTTTTAACAAGTTATCTTCTTTTTTCTTTTACTAAATTAATTACTTATATGATGAATATTCAATCACAATAATTACTTAAACTCTGCTTGAGACAAGTATTTTGCCCTTCAGCTGAAGTACTATAGTCCATGAAATGTTAAAGCCTCACTTATGTACAAATATAAAATTATGCTTATATTTGGGGTGAATTGGAGAAAATTCTATAGCAATATTTCGGTACAGTAAAGATGCACAGTTTAGAGGGTGTTTTTTCCCTTTCCCAATTTGATTAATAACAATATTTTTCATTACTAAATTATCTTATTACGGTATTGGTAATTTTCTGACTGTTCTTTTGTAAGAACATTAAACTGTATTTTCAGCTCTAATTACCAGCACTTCTCCTTCTGATTGCTCCTTGCACATCTGTCATTGAATTTATGTGCTATTGTTGTCTTTTCCCTCTCTCAGCATTCACATTTTTTGTACACCCAAAAGAAACAATTGATATTGTATTATGGTTGTTTTTCCTGGAGAGAAATGTGCCTGCAAATGAGTCTATTGACTGCTTCATTTTCAGGCAAGTTATCTTATAAAAAATTATGTGTGAGAACTGGTGCATTCATTATGGCTGACCTGCTGGGATATCAGCAATGTGGTAGTGCAGGTTTTTTGCTTATTTTAAGCTCTTCATATAGCTGGCAACATATTTTGTTTATATTATTGATAATAAGCAGTATTTGTCTGGCATCCTTCCAAGGGAAGCACACTGACATAAGTTTATTTTATATCTCAGAACATATGCTATGGGTTTTTTACACTCTTTCTTCAATATAATTTCAGGAGATCATTGCATCACACATACAGAATTTCCAAGTTTGAAAGGATGATGATAAGATCAAATTTCCAATGCCTTCTCATTCAATTACTGCTAATTGTTGTTATGTTCTGCTTGTCTGTGTGAAGCCTTGGTACCACAGAGAGATGGAGGAGGCCATTTTATACTTGCAACACATTTGTGAAATGCAGAAACATTTAAAAATAAGTAAGAAGAGATTTGGTACTGCATAAGGGGGAGGTACTTTGTGTGTGAGACAATTTTGTTTGGGCATTAACCAGGCAAGTCAGGACCTTGTGGGTTTATGCCTTACAGAGCGCATCAGTGGCTGAGGCACCTGCCTCCCAGAAGCACTTATCTTGAAGGTGATGTATTCTCATCTTCCCCCTTCATAGCTCTGAAAATGAACCCCTCAGTTCAGTGGGATCAGATGGTAATAAATTCACATAATTACATACTTGTTAAGGAGGTTAAGGTTATTTTGTTTGGATAACGTGACTATAATTTATTTTGTCTGTAAGGTTTGAGTTTAAACAATATTAATGGTTAGTTAATGGCCTAATGAGTCAGCTACAAGCCATTTAGGCATGCAATGAACCTTTGATTTTCAGTGACTCCTCTAATGAAAGATCTATATGAGTCCCTGTCTACTGTCACAATAGAGATAGCAAGAGAGTCATCTAATCGATTGTGATGGTAAATCAATTGATCTGTAACCCTGTTTTCATACAGTGAAAAAGATATGGAGGAAACATTTTACTGTTCCCTTATTTCTAGCTGAATATCTATAAATAAAAGAGACAGTTCCCTATTTGAAAATATTCCCTTTATAACTGTGATTCAAAAGCAGGGAGAATCTGATTGATGTCCTATTTTATAGATGTGTCTGTTACTTTTGTCATTTCAGGAGATTTAAAGTTCTTAAAAATTAAATATATGATGCAGAACATCAGAGAGGCTTGCACTTCACTGTCATGTGTAAGGTTAAGGATTAAGATAAAGCTGATGTGTGCTCTACTTGTACCTACCTCTGAACAACATCCAAAAAATGCAGCAAGATGATTTAGAAAGAAATTTGGAAATGCCATTTATAAAGAAAAAGTCTTTGAACCTTATTTTAAATAGAAAATGTGTTAAAGAATGCTTTAAGACAGCAGTCTATGATATTGATGCTTCTTTTATAGACTGTTTCATGCTGTCCTGTGAGTTTCATTACGTATTTTTCTCTTTGAATTTTGTCCTTAGAACACACAGATTTATTTTTTATCGCTGTTATAATCACAAACTATGAAAACACCAGCTATCATGAAGGTATGTGTTGATTCTTTTTAAGCACCTAATAGAATCTTATCCTTTTTTTTTTAAACTATCTTAGTTACCTGATTCTTCTCCTATCTTCAGATACCTCAAAAAAGGACACTTTTCAGAAATATTGGTCAACCTGTTCCTTTCCCCTTCAGAAAAAAAACAGAGATCTTTAGATTAGGCTCTGCAGAAGGAGTTCAAAACAGCAATTTGCTTAAGCAATATTTTTAAATTTGAGGCTTTCATCTTCTAAGCAATTCATTTCAAGGAATTTTGATACTGTGATTGACCCAAAATAGTGTATTCTATTGCTGCTGCATGCAACCTTGCAGCATGGGAGTTGCTGCCCCTCTTTTTTTTCCAGTGTCGGAGCGCCTCTTACTTGAACGGTTGACTGTGATGCCCATATTGAAAACACCTATTAGGGAGGGAGCCAAATTCAGCTTCCCTTTCCTTGCAGCTAGGAATCCTTGCTTTGTTAGATAGCTGACATTTGGCTGGGAGCTGTCACATGCAGGATGGATGGGCAGGGGATAAACGTTTGCTGGGCGTACAGAGCAGCGCGAAATGACGGTGTGAGTTTGTAACCCGAGGCAATGTCTGTGCTACAGAAGGTGCCTGCAACTGCCCAGCTGACACCGAGCTGCCTCTGTGCATACACATGAACTGCTTTTGCCATGCAAAACAGGGCCCAACTCGCCTGCTAGGAGTGGTCTCCTATCCACACCAGTAAAAGGTGGGAATTCTGGTTAAAAAAACCTGGTACTTGGCCTAGGCGAAAGCTCTTCTGAGCCCACTTCAGTGAGTCAACTGTACAGACAGTGCTCCTTGGCTCTCTTCAGCTGAGGGTAGGCAGAGCCTGAATACCTAAAATCAGACACCAGAAGATATATCTGTTTGCCTCACACCACTTTTATAAATGAATTTAATAGTCAGATTTTCAAAGCATTGCACCACTTGATCAAAAATCAATCCTCCTTTCAGATGTCTGGGCATGCCAAACTATATTCTCCTCACCTGCAAATGAATATGCTGTCTGACCATATGACCACTCACTGACAACCCACAGTAACAGCCTGATTCAGCAGAGCACATCAAATATCAGCAGTTTATAGATCTGATACCTCATACAGAAACCTCTGATGGCTCTGTCCCCTCTATTTCAAATCACAGTATGGAGATATTCATCAGTTCCTCTGACAATGACAGTACTGTATCACCATTCAAGTCACTAAAAGAGAGATTTAATATCCAAAACCAAATTCAAGTTAGTAGGTGTGGCAGAGAAGGGTCATTATGGATTGGTTTGATTATTTGTTTGCTGCAGTTGAAGTGACTGCAGCCTGGAAATGATGACAACGTGAGCATCAGCTGGGTAACAGAAAGCCAAGTACTTCAACCCACAGACCTATCACCCAAGGTTATTGCTTTAGCATTTCTGCTGATAGCAATCATTGCTATAGATCACACCAACAGATGTACAGTCCCACTTGCCATATCTGTTCACCAATTCTGTGGATACAGAAACTAATAGGAAAGAATGAGCCCAAAATTATTCTTAGATGTAAGCACTGGAAAGCAACCAAAACTATTCCCCTACTTTTTTCCCCCCTAAAACCTCTCTACTGTTCTGCTGAGGCTAAAAAAATTTATGTCAGACTATTTGGTATAAAATCCAGCACAGCATACTTCAAGATTTATAGTTCCCTTTCCTTGGCTTTTAAAATGTGCCTTAGCTGTTTTCCATATGGTCTTATCTCCCACATAGGATAAATTTGAATAGTATGATAAATTATATCCACTGATGTATTGTGGAAAATGTTTCTTCACACATGAAAAGGTCACTTTTTAATCAGGGGAACACAGGCACAAGTAATCCTTTTTTCAAATGCACAGTCTACTTCCTACTGATAATGTAGAACTTGGAGAGGACTAGTGCCTGCATTTTAGGTTCAAGTTCAGGCAATAAGGCTACATATTTAATCTCCACTATTAGCCCTGGGTCAGACCCTTAGGGTCAAATCTGAGCTCAAGGCTCAGCTGCCTAAGCATAGACATCCTACTGCATTTCATTTCCATGACATAGGATTTGTAGATTAATCCACTGAATTAAGCTGCACAGACCTGGGATTTCTCCAGTTACATACAGTACACAGCTAAAATTAGATAAGTGTGTTCATGTGTGCCACAGCCATGTACCAATGAAGTTCAGAAGTGCATGTCAGGATCCTGACATTCCCTCTGCACCTCTAGAGAACATAGATGCCTTACCAGAGATGCCATATCTTCCAGTCCCTTCTGAAAATCTTGGACTTCACATGGCAGGACAGCTGCATGAAGTATAATGGTGAAAACAAGTGATAGGGGCAGAATTCAGATATGACACAAACATCTGCTGGCATGTTAGATGCCATATGATTAGGAGACTTTAGACATCCTAGTTAGTGTCAAACTGCTGTCCCAGAAGGACACAGATCTCCCATGCATCCTACATAATATCCCTAAACTAATTCATATGTAATGACCAGTTCGGATGTAGGAATTTAGGGCTTTTACCTACACAAGTGTTTTCTGGCATAATTGAAGTGTTCTAGGGCAGATGAATAGGATTTATTGATCTGACATAAAACCATGATGTCTGAAGAAATTTGGCATATGAACATTAGTGTTTGCAGGGCATTCACTTGCTTCTGTAGGAAGCTGGGGCTAAAGAACCTTTAGTGGGTTTTGGTTACAGTGGTACTCTCTGTAGTAGCCCAGGTTTGAACCAATGCATTAAATGATGTGAGCCTCACAATGGCCTTTATCTTACATGGGGGCCTGCAGCTACAGGCACAGTCCACATTAAACTGCATAATACTTCCTTTTCCACAAATGTACAAAGAATTCTGGGACAGTGACTATTTTGCTGCTTAACCCAATAGGCCATCATTTCCAAATAGAGTTATTACTATCTTCTAAATGCCATATTAAAAAAAATTTACATTGATCTTTATTGCTCTTCACATATTTCAATTCATCAAACAACATTAAAAAGCTGTGGACCTGGCTATCAGAAGTATCAGTCAATATATTTATCTTTCCTGAAATAATCACATCCAGCACCTTATGAATATTCCGCCTACTGTCACATAAAATGTGTACTGAATCTTCAGAAAACCAGTCTTTGGAGCTGGCAGAGCAAAATGAAAAGCACCAGTGAAAAGTGAATCATCTAAACACCTGACTAGATATTCCTTTTTGTGTACTTTCAGCTCTTACAAGGATGGCTGGCCCAAAAAAAAATTACATCCTGTTTCTTGGTACACTCCAAGTTCAGTTATATTCAGGTGTATCTATGTGAATAGAGAAAACCTTTGATGTTAATACAGCACCAATTTATCCCTCAGAAAGACATAAATAGTTTTAATCCATAAATGTTAACAGTTTTTCCTTATATTTTATAGTTTGATGAATTTAGTCTTTTGCATTTAAAGTTTTCTAGCCAATTTACTTAGCAATGAAGTTTCTAGCAATGTCAGAAAAGACTATGCTTATTTAATTCGGGAGCCTTTTTTGTAAAAGTGTAGCTCAAAGAAACTGATCCAATTATCCCCCCTCATGGATCTCTCTCTCACCTTTTTCTCCCCCCAGTGCTCCACTTCATCCTTTTGTTTTTGAGGAAAGGGCAATGACATGTAAGAAGAAATAGTAGCTCATCTGTTATTGATGAAGAAGCAACACGTAAAGATAACCTGCGATCTCCCAGAAGACCACAGTGAAGTCAGATGGCACTCTCTGATTTGTATTCTCATTTCATACTTATCCTCAAGGAGTCAGGACTTCATCTCACACGGAAAAGTTTGTCATATTTATTAAGTTTTGTTCAAGTTGTTCTATACCTTTTTGTTCAGAATTTCACTGTCGTCTGCCAGTACAGACCTCCTTTTATAGGACAAAACTGTCATTAGCTCTTTGAAAAGAGATGTTAATTGGAAATACCACTAAGACATTAGAGGAGCAAAACCCAGCAGTTCAGTCTCACTAGTTAAATCAGTGCAGCTTTTATCAGGTCAGTGGGATGACCTTGGCTATGTTCCAGGTGCCCACTAAGCTGCTCTACCGGTCCCCTTCCTCAAGAGGACAGAGAAGGCAGAAGAAATTGTAAGAAGCCTGTGGGTTGAAATAAGGAAGGAGATCACTCAGCAATTATCATAACAAGCACAACAGACTGAGCTTGGGGAAATTAATTTGTTCTATTGCCAGTCAAATCAGAGTAACATAATGAGAAATAAGAAAAAATGTAAAATATTTTCACCCCACTCTCCATCATTCCCAGGCTCAGCTTCACTCCTGTCTGCTATGCTTCCTTCCCCTGAGCAGCTCAGAGTGATGGGGAGTGGAAGCTGCAGTCAGTTCTCTCTGTGTTCTCTCTGTCACTCCTTCTTCCTCACACTATTCCTCTACTCCAGCATGAGGTCCCATGCATGGGACAGTCTTCCATCAACCTGCCCAATGTGAATCCTTCCCACACACTGCAGTTCTTCCACAAGCTGCTCCATCATGAGTCCATTCCATGGGGATCAGTCCTTCAGGAACACATTGTTCCAGTTTGGTTCCCTCCACCAGGATAACAGGTCTTGCCATCAAACCTGCTCCAGTGTGGGCTCCTCTCCACAGGCTGGAGAGTCTGGCCAGTTCCTGTCAGGAATCTGCTCTGGTATGGGTCCTCCCACAAGCTACAGCTTCTTTCAGGACACATCCACATGCCCCCATATGAAGTCCTTCATGGGCTGCAGGTGGGTACCTGATTCACCAGGGACTTACACGGGCTGCAGGGGAATAGCCAACCTCACCATGGTCTTTACCATGGGCTGCAGGGGAATATCTGCTCCAGTCCCTGGAGTATTCTTCCTTCTGCACTCTGGTGTGTGAAGGGCTGTTTCCTCATATATTCTCACTCTTCCAGCTGTTGCTGTGCAGCAGTTTTTCCCCCTCTTAAATATGGCACCACAGAGGAGCTGGTTTACGGTCACTAATCACCGTAACAGACCCCAACCCCAGGATCCCGTGTTAATCAATGTAAGGTGCAAGTGAAGGTTTCCAATTCCTCTTTTATTAAATCTCAGATTATAAGACAAGCAGGATGCCTTTGTAAAGGGATCCCTTTCCCAGTGGCACCCATACCACCCATCAGGCAATGGGTGTTCCATCACTTAATTCTGCTTGATTGCTACTGGATTGCACTGTCACTGGGCTAAAGTTATCTCATTCTCTTGGATATGTTTCCTTGACCTTTTTGTCTTCATTCCACTCACATCTGCCAGACGCAACTGGTTGTGACTTTAGCTCCTGGTGTTAAGCTAGTAATGGTAAATGAGAATATTTAGACACAAGAATACAGTTAATCAAAAGAGAGTACTCCCTTTTATGTTTTTTTAGGGTCTCCTTTTCATATATGGAATGGATTTTTATAAGGATTCTTCAATACCTTCAATACCTCCTCAATTTCCCTTGAATTAGTACAGCTTTGTAAAATACTACAGTTTTGAAAATATCTCTCAGAGAACATGTTTGTCAACGTGTGGTTTAGCCCATTTTGACAGTGGTTTTTCCCACTGTTTTAATGAAATGGTATAAGAGAAAGAGTACCAAAACACCTTTACAAAAAGGATTCATTCCAGAATCAGGCTAACCCTTCTATGTTAAGAAACTCATCTTATCTTTATAGAAGTTCATCTTAATCCAATAATAAAACCTTGAAAAAGTCTCGTGGCTGACACTTCTGCACCAGGAATTTGGTGCCACCTGCATGCCCAGCACCAGTCTGTGTATCTGGCTGTGCCTTTTCTTGTTATACTTTCCCAGCCCCAGTATCAATGATGTTTTCCTCGGTGACCTTTTATTGCAGGATAACAAGTTTTAATCTCCAAGGTAGGATTGACAGAGTACTGCAGGGTAAACAGTGGTCGATCTAAACGATTTTTCTTGGGAAGACATTTAACATGGAAGAGGTAGATCCAGTCATACTTTTCTGCAACATTTACAGCAATACCAGAAGATAATAACAAAGGATACAAAACCTCCCATTTAATGTCCAGCTTTGTTTTGTGAGAGTGGAATTTTATCAGTATTGCACATCCAAACTGGATTGAATTCTGGCTGCTAAAGGTTGAAACAATCTGGCTTGTGCTGTATTTTCTTGCAGGTCCTTTTGTATCACAAATACAATTTTTTGTAATTCATCCATCTCCATCTAAGATGCTGGTCCTAATGAGGACAAAGGTCATGGGAACAGTTAAAGTGTCTGCCTGTCAAACACTATTACTGCTGGTGACAATCCTGGAGTTTAGTGAGGGGTATTTCTAATACCCCTTCTAATAGCTATATTTCTAAAACTTCCAGTCACTTCAAGCTTACCTGACTACAAGTTTAAGCATTTTTATTTTTGAAAGTCCTACTCATTCTTTCTATAAATCCCGTGGACTGAAGATGATATGAAATATTTAAGTGTCACTGTATTCCTAAAATTTTATATTTATTGTTTGACATTCCTGTTGAAAAATGAGAACCTCTATCATATTCTATGGTTTCAGGTATTCCTTATCTGGGAATGATTTCCCGTATGTGGGTTTTTGCAATCATCCCCAGTAATGAACAAAGATCCCTTCAGAGAGATTCTTAAAAAATAAGATTTGATTAGTCTGTGTGCCAAGGCACAATATTCAAAACCTTATATATACATATGTTGCCAGTGTATCTTCTAGGTAGCTTAGGTATCACAATTATCACTGATACAGCTTGCTGGCACCCAGCATTCCCCAAGGAACAATTACCACACTCTTGGCATTAATACACACTAGTGTTGGAAATATGAAGTGTAAGACAGGATGTTTGCTGTCTTTTAGAATATCCTATTTCATCCTTTCTAATAATGCTTTGGATAATGCACTCATTGTGCAGAAGAATGGACTTGGGCCACACTGTTGAGGGGGATCTTCTCTGTATTTCCTGAATAGAGAGGTAAATATCTGCTAGTGCCACAGAAGTGGGTCTGACAAAAGAAGCTATATACACAATCTTAACATTCTCTGACTGACTTGAACTTAGTTTCTTGCTTTTTAAAAGTGAGATTTTGGGAACCTGTAATGGTGAGCAGATTTTAAAAGTGCAAACAATGTCTGGACTCATTTAGAGGTGCAAAACTCCAGAACAAAATCCAGTAAAAGCAATGAAGTTTATTAAAATTTGTACCTTGACCAGAGAAATGCTCTGAGGAAAAAAAAAAAAAAAAGACTTGAGAAAAAAAAAACTACAAACAAACAAAAACCCAGAAATCTTTCATTGAGTTAGTGAGTATCACTAGGAGACTTTACATAAGACTCAAAGGTATTTTAAGCAGCCCAAAACAAGCTAAAGGGCTTTTTCTTGCAGTGTTCATCTAGATGCACTTCTTGTTGAAGATCAATAGAATTCTCTCACTGCCTCTATTTCTTCAATGTTATAAATTGTTTGGGGTAATTACATACTAACAATAAAAATATTCAAAAGTGTCTTAAAATGTAGATTACTATTAAATACCTTTGAATATTGAGGTAAACAAAAGGATAGATACATCATTCACATGAAAGTGAATTATTAAAAAGCTATTTGTTCTTTACACAGCCTTACATTTAGAAAATTTGAAATTTGGTTTTAATATCAATAATTCCCCTTAAAAAGTAACTTGTCTGGGAGTATTGCAGAGACCATTTAAGATGTATTTTTAATTTGAAACTATGACTATTTGAAACTATGACACTATAGTGTACCAGCACTAATTCTAAAAATTAGTGTTCAGTTCATCAGCTCAAAGAAAGATATATCCACGTGGGTCCAATCAACATGACTTACTTTTTTAATTTCACATATCAGCTACCTGAAGCAATGAACTAAACTGAGTGGTACTCTGCTTTCCTCAGGCTGCAAAATGTTGAGAACAGAAAGCATTACACTAATTACTTCAACAAAAAAACAAATTACTGACACTAGCAACCTTCTGTAGAGCTGAATAGAAGCAGAAGTTAATAAGAGTACTGAGACTAGAAAAGTCTAAACTTACTATAACAAAAAAATTGGATTAAGCCCTCCAGATCTCCTGCTCTGGGAGACATAAAAACATTAAAGTTGCTGTTTACTCATTTTAAGTTTGTCTATATGAATATCCCATATCAATAAGGAAATTAATATGGGAGGTTGGTTTTAACTGTTGATACAAACATCTACTGGAGGTGTTTCCTCACACACTTTCTCTCTCACTGGACCTTCACTGTTCCTTTTGAAGCAGCCAATTGTCAAACATACAGACTGCCAGTCAGAAAAACTTCTGATGTTCCTTTGAGACCATTTGTAAGACATTTATACATCACAGCTTGTCTGTAACAAGACTTGTGGATATAAGATCAGTAAAGCATCTCACAGTGGTTCACATTGCTGGCAGCTGTTGCTTGACTAGAAAACTTACAAGAGCCATAATTAAGTGAAGAACTAGGATTCCACATACAGAGGAAGTCTTGAAAATTTAAAGTATGCCTTCAGAAATCCATCATGTGCTGACTTGTATATAGCAAGTAATAGCAGAAGGAATACTGGAAAAGTGAGCTTTAAAAACCAGTTTGTATCTTCTTTATAGCAAATTGATTCTTTGTGGTTTTTACAACCAAACACAAACAAAAAAAAAAAAAAAAAAAAAAAAAAAGAAATCACAGAAAAATTATAAATAGATCATCTTTGAGTTGTTCAAAAATGTTTGGAGTGGTAACCAAATTTGCTAGTAATAGCTAATTACTGGCTATTTCAGTACCACACTTTTTAAATTTATCCTGTTACTGTCATTCAGACTAAAGTATATATGAAGAGAGAGAGCAGTCCCTCAAATATGCTAAACCTAGTTTAATAAGTAGATTTCTGGTTGTTTATCTTTTTTCAGCCTAAAAATTTGGCCTGGCAGAGTTGGTCAAACTGTTTATTCAGTGAAGGGAAAATGAAGTCATTGTATAGTCAAATAAAGAATTGTACAGAACTCAAACACCCAAATGGTAAAACCATTTGTATCATGCTGATCTGTTACAACTTAGTTTTAATACTTCTGCTACATTTCATTACTGAAACTTTTTCAGGTAATTGTTGTGATTTTCCCATCAGGCTTTCTTAAGGTAAATGCACTTTAACATCCTCATCCTCTACAAGTGTGATTTTGTCACCTTTGAAAGATCTGCTGTTGTTGGATTGTGCCCCTAATAATTCACTGCAGCAAAACAGTGATTGCATGCAGCTCTTGTAAAGAGGCAGTGGAACATTGCAATCTTGTTTTCAGGACCTTCAGCTCTGCATGGGATTCACCAGACCAAATGTTGAGACTGGGAATTTTTATCTCCTCCTGGTCCCCCCAGGCTCCTGTTACAGTCACTGGAGAGAAATCATAATTTCTTGAGCAGACAATTCCTAAAGCAGGCTTCTAAAATAGACGGGATGAATTGCCTCTAGAAGTGGCTGCTGCTTTCCACTCACTGTAAAGGGATCCCAGGTGACAAGCTCAGAAGTAGGTGGTTACTATTAGAAGCATCAATGCCAATGTAATTGTAGAGAATTGTCACATGTGAAATGCAGACCAGTTTATTATGAGATTTTGTATGCACTTGTAGGTGAAGGAAAAAAAAAGAAAATAAGAAAACCCCAAACACCAGGTGTGAAATTTTTAATAAGTGGGATTAGTAGGCCACTTTGAATTTGGAATAAAGAGATGAAATATTTTAAGTTTCTTTTGGTGCTTATGTATGGATGTAAAATATTTAAACACCTTTATGAACAATCAGTTGGAGGCACATCTATCAATGTCATTTCTGCACATAAAATTGATCATTTTAGCTGTAGTTTCTAAATTCTGTTTAACTTTTTTCTCTATTTTTTCTTAGGATCAAACAACCCATAGGAAATACTACCTTTAGGCACTAATGAACAATATCAAACATCTTAATCTGGTGGTTTAGGTGTGTGTATTTTGGAAACCGCAATTAGACTACAGGTAATCTTAATGGGAAGAGGAAGACCAGAAAAGCTAATCCTGAAATAATTTATTGGAGCCAGCAAGTTGATTAAAAATAATACTTTTTTATTTTCATGAAAGGGAAAGCAGTAATGAAATCATGTGGGTTAAAGGGCTGTCAGAACTGGTAGCCCTGTGCTTCTTTATATGAAGGTATTGCAGCTACCAGGAAGCAAAATAGGTAAAATTTGAGAGATCAGCTCCCACAGAATTTGACTTCTGGCAACAAGCTGAGCTTGGCAAGTAATTTAATGAAGTTTCCTGGTGCCCAAATAAACTACCTGGAGTAAAAACTGGTTGAACAGATTCACTTCAGAAAGAAACCTCTGAAAGCAATGATATTTAGGGAAACACAAGCGGATTGGATCTGTGCTATTGCCAAAAATGTATAGCCAGACAGCATCATGATGGTCAATATTTACACAGGTATAGGTCTTCAAAGGCACATGCCTAGAAATGATCTTCCAATCCTGATTGATTGATGCTCTGATCCCCAGTCCCTGAAGTGCTGCTTCTGGAAATGATATACAAACACCGTGGTCTGTGTTAGCTCAAAGTGCCGGCAGGTAAGCCAGGTACAGCATTTTGGGAATCTATACAAGCACCAGCTGCTACTTGCTTTCTATTCTTTAAACCATCTGGTTTGGAGCATACAATACAGAGCACAAAATTTAGGTTATTGCTTGATCAATTCTGCCATCTAATGACTGCATTCAGACAGTGCTTTCCACTACTGCTGCATGCTAGCTTTTAACTGAATCAGACTTTCTGCTATCTGGCATATATGGCTGCTCCATCTCAGGTTCTGTAGCAGGGATTGTTGTGCTCCCATAAGAGATAAAACCATCCCGCAAAAATGTAATTTTTCCTGTGGCTTCTTTACTCCAGAAAGTGAAGAAGGTAGGTTCCCTGCAGTGCTGTGTGACTGCAGCTCAGAGGAGACGCTGCTATGAGTCAAGACCACCTGGTAAGTAAAATCCAAAAAACTTCAAAGACCCTCCAATACCAAAATCCCAGGAGGAGACTCCCTCTGGACCTACTGCGGCTTTGAAGGCAGAACCCCCCCTTTAATCCTCGCCCCTTCCTTATTGGAAAGCTGAAGAAATACCTCCCACTGTGCCTCAGGCTGATTAAAAAAATACACAAGGAAAAAATGAAGTGATTGTTTGTACTCACAAAGAAACTATATGAAATGCACTCGATTAGTCCAGATTTTTTTTATTTTTTCATTCATATATTTTTAAACATATATTTTTCTCACACAAAAAATATACATTTTAATTGCAAGAAGCATTTTTTTTTTTTAATGGGCTGCTTGCAGACAGAATGTGATGTGCTGATGGATTTGCAGTAATAAAATACAGTCATTCAGCTGCAAATACCATCCTTCACATTCCATACTCTCTCTTTCCATAACTGCACACTTCTGGGGAAGGATATGCTTTAGTATTTTGGAAGAAGTAGAAATTAATTAATGAACGATTTTTTCTAAGAATGGGACAAGTACATTTCTTTTCTCTTTTCTTTTTTTTTTCTTTTCTTTTCTTTTCTTTTCTTTTCTTTTCTTTTTTCTTTTCTTTCTTTTCTTTTCTTTTCTTTTCTTTTCTTTTCTTTTCTTTTCTTTTCTTTTCTTTTCTTTTCTTTCTTTTTTATTATTTGTTTTATTTAATATAGAACATTGTGCACAATGAAATTTTATTTCTGCTTGAAGGACTCACTGCAAAAAAGAGAGTTTTATATATTTGTGTAGTTGGTTATAGCTGGCTTCATAAGATCTTTAAGATGAAAGAAAAAAAAACAATGTGAGAGTTCTTCTATTAAAATAAACATTTAGAAATAATAAATATTTTCTGAATTAGTTTTTAAAATTATGTTTTCCAATGAACATTATTCCTTCCATTAAAGCTAAACATTGTGAAAACATTGAGAGAGGGCAAAAGAGTAGGCAATGAAGTAATATTTTTACATTTACATACATTTTTTGACCTTTGTTGTAAAAATACACCACTTACTAGAGAAGCAGCAGCCTCTGACTGAGGTAGTACAGGGTTTCATGTGTCCTAACCTACCAGGCCACTATGGCTTCTCAAATCAGAAGCCCCCTAAATGACTAGAAAGACCTGGAAATCTCCTACAAGTGCAATAGAAATCGTGTAAAAGGAGATAATCTCTAGCACAGCTACTGGAATTTTGATTTGGTGGGTGTCCAAATGCCTGAGCTCACCAGACTTGCTGTGCACACCTGGAGGTGCAGATGATCAAATAGAATAAGCAGAAAGTGAGACACTGTTTTTAGAATGGTATCAGAATTGGTGGAAGTAGAAATCCAAAGTTGATAGCACTTCAGTCTTTCTTGTGTAACTTCTGAAATATGTATGGTACCAGCAAAGCAAAGCCTTTTACTAAAACACTACCTCCCTCTGTCTGCAAAATAGAGTCTTATGATACACTATTTCCTGAGTTAGGAGGAAAAATCTACATGCCAAGAGGTAAGACAAAGAAATACTGAGAAAAAATGATAGATTGTTAGTGAACAGAAAAACAGTAAAAGAAATCTTCATTTACTTCTCATCTCAGATAATTTCCCAGATATAACACTGGTTTCTTGAGACAGTTAGTCTTTCAGGATTTTCCTGAATTCTACCATGAAGCATATTCAACACATTCAGTGGCTATATCTGACCAATGCGCTTTTTATGAATGTACTAAGTTGACATCAAGTGTGATTATCATACATGGTCAGGGCAGATTTAAATAAGTTAACTAAATTTCAGTAGTCCAAGCAATGAACCCTCCTGATGTGGCAATATCTGTTATATTCCTTTATCCTAGGTAAAAAATTATAAAGGAGAAAAAAAAAGAAGAAGAAAATGAATTTATGCTTTACCAAAAACATGACAAGCTCTCTGAGCTGTCCATGATAGATTATTTCCTAGCAAATGCACATCATGGATCTTTTCCAGAGCCAAGTCACAACCCAGAAGCTGACTCTGTGACCCAAAGTTCAGGTGTCCATAACCTAAAACTGTATTCACCACATGATTGCCCATTGATTGCTGGAATAAAACACCTTCTTTGTTTCTGGGCCTTGTAGGTAATAAGGCAGAGGAGGCTGGGTATCAATGTCTGCTCCTAATCACAGATGATTCATCAGTGCTTATGAAACAAATCAAACAATAGCCAAGCAAAGGCCAGGGAAAAAATAGAACAATAAAGGACTAGACCAGGCCAATAAGTTAGAGAAATAGACAAAACTGTTGTCAATGATTTTTTTGTTTCTTTTATATTTTTTCCATCCCTGTAACTGCAGCGACTGTTTTGGTTTACAATTACTGCAGAAATAGCACCGCAGAAAGCCTTGCAGATTTATCCCTCTCTTTGCAGATTTATCCCTCTCTGGCTGGAGGTCCACACTAGAGTTTGATTATGACAAAACCAAGGTTTCTAGTGCCAGTGGCTCATGCTTTTCTATCCCTTCAGCTTTGCTGATCCAGCTGATTTGTATTTCAACAGCAACTCTAGCTGTAGTTCATCTTAAAGAGAACAGCTCTCCATGGAGGGTTTTGTAACTGTAGACTAGGTGGAATCACAATCTGCAGGCACTCCAGCAATTTATGATATGGTATTACACCTCATTCCAATAGTGACTCATTTAGTCTAGTAGACTAATAGTGATTTGCATCAACCTTTCCACCTTCATCAGTTCATTGCCTGATTTTACAGTCCTACCCACAGATGATATTTTACTTTCTTATCTAGGCTGGTAATTGTTTCATACTATACAAGAGACATTCATAGAAGGTTTAAATTCAATGTAAACTCAGGGAATAAATGAAAACAGTAAAATTAGTTCTATATATAGCTTAATCCATGAAAATGTAATTTTTTCAAATGGTCTCTAGGTAGAAATAAAGTTTGTCCCCCTTTTTTTTTTTTTTTTTTAAGCTGAAATTCCAAGGTTGTTTTTGTTGGGTTTTTTCCAAAATAAAAGTGCAGTCTTTTCCTTTAGAAACAATGAGATTTTTTTATCAGCTCTTTTTTGACAAGATTGGAAAAGCTATCGGCTGAAATACTAAATAGATCACATCAAAATATAATACTATACTGCATGACAGAATATAAAAACCAGATAAAAGTAAATTATGAAACTGAAAGAATTTTTCATTCTTTAAATGAATTGTCTAACGATGAAGAAGGAAAATATTTGTACACTGGAGAGACAAAATGAGAGGGAAAATTATCCATTTATTCTTTACCCTTTGAGAAATGTCATCAAAAGACATTTTATTCTGCAGTATTTCCCAAAAAATGTATGGTATGGGGGTGGGCAGAGGGAGTGTTTAGAATTCTTCTCTGAAGAACAGATGCTTTGACCAACCTTGCTTATGGTCAGTATCTATTATTAAAAAGGCATTCATATGTAAGGATTCCACATGCAAGATAAGGATCCAGCAGCACGAAAAACAGACCCTGAAACAGCCCCTAAGAATTCATTTTCCAGGTACAAGTCATAGGCAAGGATGCAAAAGTCCATACCAGTAACAGAGAACATCAGTATGGAATCAGAAGAGTCACTACCATATGTGACTTTTCCTCCAGGCATCACCCTCAGCTTGAGGCAAACTGACTCTCTTACCCAGGAGACTTTTCTGAATCTCCAGAGAAAAGTGCTGGCATTTTCATTCTTGCATGCTACTGTAGGACAGATAAGCTTTTCATTTTCATACTGGTCTCATTGATTTTGTAAGCACTGTAGAGGTAGATTTTGATGCTTGGACAGTCTAGGGCTCTCCACAGTATTTAAAATGTCTTACCTGTTTTTCTTGGTTAGGCTCCTGCATTTCTGTTTCTTCCTTTTACTTTATTACCCTCTTTGATGTTCCCTAATCTTTGTTGACCTTTTGAATGCTCCCCTGAGGACTGGTGATTCATCTTAGGACCTAATCACTATTTTCTGATGGCTCTCCAGCCTTCTTAAATGTCCCCTAGCTGCTACCAGCTCAAGCATGTACACTTTGAAGTTCTCCTGCTCATCCACTTTCCCTCTTCCTAGAATAGTTTCCCTGCTATTTCTCAGCTCCCTCTGTCTCTATATATACACATGGGAAAAGATGTCTATATAGAGGTGGAGAGCCTGAGGGGATTCTTAGTAAATTGGCTAGTATTCAGGAGTCAAGGTTTTGGTAGGCAGAAGCCCATAAGAAAGGGCAGACAAGAGACAAAGATGGAGAATGGAATTTATATGAAACTGACGAACAAACAAACAAGAAAAAAGTGGAGATATATATTTCTACAAAAACTAGATCAAGATGGGCAAACAGCAACAAAACAAAGAATGACACCTCCTCACTGTTAAGCCCTGTTAAATTGCAGCACTTCAAACTAAAAAAAAAAAACCAAAAAAAAAAACCCACCAAACCAAAACCAAAACCAAACAAAAAAAAAACCCAGCTGAAATAGCAGCAGAAAAATAACATTGTTGAACTACTTTCTACAGTACAGCACAGACAGACCATTGTCAAAGGCTATTTGTGTCTTATTCCACAATTCCATAAATACTTTTCAAAGATCAACAACCATCAGGCCACACTGGACCACTGACTTTTCTCTGCAGGACTTGAATTCTCTGCAGGAACAGAGATCAAACCCAGAATAAACAAAAATGCAGTAAGTTGAACACAAGAGTTTCCACATATGAAGAGGTTGAAAAGAGTTACACACAAAACATAACTGACAAGCAAGAAGAAGACAAATCACAGAAGGATAATTTGCACCTAATAAAAACATGATCACAAGGAATCCCACTTCCACAAGAAAAAGTGAATAACTTATGCTTAAGCGCCGTCCTATGACATGACAGATCTCCAGTACATGCTGCGTGGAAATAACGCAATATTGCTCTGGAAACATATTCCCCTTTGTCTTGATACAGATGTGCCTTTAGAGTAGGGCTTGTGTTCCTGAAAATTCTAGTTTACCTAACATTGCCATCTAGTGGCACAACGGTCGATTCCAAAACAATCCTCTTTGGAAGGAAGGTACTGTTACACGATTTATACACGATTGCAAAAGAGAGTTAACAAAAGTAGAGTGCTAACAACAGCACAGCAACTGGAAATGGAGTCTAGTCTGCAGGACAACACATGCCCCAGATATTCAGTAAATTGTGAGTGCATGAACACAAGCCAATAGAACACTGAAGTATTGGGAAAAGTCACAGACAGCACATGCCAGCAATATGCAAGACGCAAACTAACAGCTTGTAGCTGATAAATAATAACAATAGCTAGAAAATAATAAACATCCTACCAATTACAATGTGGCAATTGACATAACACGGATCACCACCTCCAAAAAGCTGAACACAAAATGCACACTTCTCTTGGTGGTTAGGAAGCTCCATCAGAAACATCCGTCCCCTAGCCTGAAAACCTGATGGATGGCTTAAGCAGGGAGAGCTTAAAAGCAACATAAATGTTCCTCAGATCCAACCTAGGTGTCTCACAGTCAGCCTGACTTTATCATCCTCTATTCCCTTGTCAGTCATCAAGGAAAAATAATTACTGCCACAGGCAATTTATCCTACCCTAAATCTGCAGCCAAGGTATGCCTGAAGTTGTCTATTCATCTTCAGTGACTATGAAAGCAGCCTAAGGAGATCAACTTATATTAACACCAGCCTCAGCTGGTCTCACTGCAGGCAGCCATGAGACAACTCAGGAAAAGCTCAAGGGCAAAATTTACTAACATAGAATTCTACAGTTACCTAAATACATAGCCTGAATTCACAAGCACTGAACTTAATGCTTGGTTCTCCATAGTTAAAGCTTCTCCCTATGTTTTCTCATTTTCAAAAAATGAAATACACTTTGTAACATGAAGGTGATGCCAAAACTAGCAGAAAGTCAAAAAAACAATAAATTGTTAGGTGGACACAGGGCATATAGGACATGCTATTTGGCTTTTTATGCAAAATACAATTGGTAGGTGTAAAAATAAACTCTTATGTTCATATGCTTGATGTAGGCACAAATTTGGTGATCTGCAAGGAGGGCAAAATTTTGGTCACCTTGAATGTGTACACTTCAGCTAAAATGAACTGAACTCAATAGCAGGGCCTGAGTTCTCTTAACTGAGTAGGGAGAGAATGCTTGGTGAGTGCCCCAGGTGCAGACATGTGGGCATGTTTGACTCAGTGCCACCTGGACATGGCTAAGTGTCCTCATCTGCCTCCAACTTCCACTTCAGTTATACAGAAGCATTGAAAGATGCTGCCTTTAGCCACCAGAAAATCTCAGTGAGAAGGCAAAACACAGAGGGAAATTTTACCTAAAAGAAAGCATGATTAGTGATCATATTAGGAAGATATGAAGATTGAAGGATCTCAGGTTAGGTCAGTAACCTGAGGAAGGGGAAAATAATTTGGTTTTGTTTAAATAATGGGAATATGGAGAAGATGTAATTTTTAGACACTTTTGCTACATTTTGGGTTATGAGTCCATGCATATTATACAACTTGACATATCAGCTAACAAGGCATGTACAAATTGATTATCAGCCAGTATTTTGTATTTCAAGTCTGTTTTCAGTTAAAAGCTGTCAGACTAATTTTCAGACCATAATATGAACCTTAAAGATTTTTATCAGCACTGAAAGGAAGTGCGTGGGTAGAAAAGGTGTTTGACATAACACAAACTGCTTGAATCTGACAGAACAAGAACTGTAAAGCCCCTTTTACACCCCACTTTAAAAGGTCACCAGGGAAGATAAATATTTGCAATAGTTCATGCCAAAAGTCCTCCTAGACCAGTATCTTCTTTCCAACAATGGGAAAAATAATGGATTTACGACAGAGTTAAGGAGGGGGCAGCAATATATCTCCCAGAGTACTCAGCCACCTTCCAGAGTTGTGCAGCCTAGGGCCTTCTTGAATCATGGTTATTTGACAGACCCTACTGTATTTCTCTTCCACAAAGCACGGGATGAAGAGGCATCAGCCTCCTGTAACAATAGAACTTGTGATACAGGACTCCACGGCAAACACAAATCCACCAAACTGTAAAATGACAGCCCAGTGGAATGAATGAGTGCTCTGCAATCACAGAACTTGATCCAACTGGAAAAGCTCAACTTTTCACCATTTGGGTGTGTTTTATCTCTATATCTCTTCCTAGCTTATAACAGTATGATGGATTCACGCAGAATCAGTGCTTTCATTTTCCTCCCCTCCATGATATTTTGGGAAACTTTTTTCCTCAAAAAAAAAAAAAAAACCACCCAAGCAAGCAAAATAAAACCCAAAACCAAAAAAAACCCCAAGTTGTAAAAACTTTGACTAATTTTATTATATGGTTTTCAACAGATTTCTGCACCTTGAGAAACTCTTTATGTGAAATAGTTTTTCTTGACTTAGAATGATATGAAAGCCACAGGTGGCATCATTTGAATCATGCCACTTCTGTCTCTGCACTCAAGAGAATTTTTTTTTCCTGAGAAAACCTTTCAAAAATATCTAGAAAAAACCAAAATGGAACATGTAGTGTTAATAGTTGCACATGATAGCAAAAGCACAACCCAGGGTGAGTAGAGAAAGGTGTTGAATCTCAGGATTTAGGTATATGCTTTGAGGTTAAGGATCAGGGAAAAGTCACTGGGCTAAGAATTAGAGGTAGGTCTGAGAGCTTTGCTAGCACTGCAGGATTGTGCTTGGATCTATGGTGAGGGCTGGCCAAGGGCATGCCACCATGCTCCACACACATCCCCATCTCTCCTCACTGCTCTGCTGGCTGAGCTCCCTCCTGAGCAGCCTCCACCCCATGGGCAGCCAGCTGCTTTCACAGAGGGTCCCTCACAGTGAACAACCAAGGGCTCTCCCTCTAATGGGCACCTCCCTCTCCTGTCCCAAGGCTCCCTGCTCCCCTGACTCCAGAAGGGGCTTTGGTAGGGCAGGGGGTTAGTGGCTGGATTTTGTGCTCATGGTGGCCAGTGTGGGAGCAGTCATGGACTGTGCTGTGCCAGACTCAGCCCATGCCCAGGGAATGCACTGAATGACAGAACCAGAGGAGTCTCTGGAACCTCTGCAAAGAGAGGTTAGTTAGGAAGTTCTGTGGGAAATGTTGGAATTCAGAGCATCCCTCTGGCTATCCTGGACTGCCAAGACCCCTGCCAGGGGGCTCAGAGACCCTGGCACAGAGCCCAAAATGCCTGTGGTTTTGATTATGATCCATGGAGCAAATGACCAACCTTATATGAAGATCTGCAAGCCACGACAGTTTAAGCAGAATGATATTAAATTTATCACTAGGTGAAAAATAGATTTTATGAATTTTTTAGAATGGAGGTTAAAGGGGCAAGATAGAGGAATCTGAGCATGTCCAGCCTTTCTCCTTCTTCTTCTTAGCCTCTTCTGCTGTGATGTTGGCACTTTTAGATTGGTTTAGAGTAGAAGCTCACTGTCTAACATGAGTGATAAGTATTGGAAAGTAATTGCAAATACTGTACATGTAGTTTTTAGTATAAAGAGATAACACCACCCCAAAGCAAGCAGAGTGCTTCTGACTGTCTTGCTGAGCGGACCTCAGCAGGACAGGAGCAAAAATTTTATAGATAAGAAGCATTAAACAACCTTGAGACCAAGAACTGAAGAGCTCTGACTCCTTCTTCGAACACCAAGCTGAAAAAAGAGACTTCCTAACATATCTTGAAATCACTCTGACCAGCTAGAGACCCGGAGAGGCAAAGGGACAAGAAAAGAGACAATTATGCTAGAGCAGAAGACACAGGAGAAAATGAGAGAGAAGAAGGTTGAAAAAGAAGGAAAAATGCCAAAAATTGGCATCTTGAGTGCTGGAGAAGAAAAAGCAACCTGGGCAAGGACTGTAGACAAATATCAGACTGGACAGGGAGAGAGGGAAGAACCAGGAGTAGGTGTAACTCTAAAGGATTATGGTTGGTGGAGGAAACTATGTTGGACCAGTTAAGGAACAAGGAACATAAAGATAAAAGGACCTGCTACACACCAACCCAGTCTCCTGCATCACCCATTGCCTCACCAAAGGATCATAACTCACAGCAAATGGATTAGAGGCATGAAAGGCATGAGAGCAGTCAGGCCCAGAGGCTAGCCAAGGCATTTTCCCTGCTTGTTGATTTGTTTTCTTTTTTCTGTTGTGTGTTTGCTTTTGAGTTTGGGGGTTTTTGTTTTTTGTTTTGGGGTTTTTGTTTTTGTTTGGGTGAGGTTTTTTTATAGGGGGGAGTGGGAATGGCAGGAGGGCAGTTACTAGTAGGATCAGTAATAACAAGTTTTTTCAATTTACACTAATTCAGATTTCCTAACATGAGCCAGAGGGTTTTGCCCACTACAGCCATCTCCCCAGGCATTTGCTCCATAACCTCATAAACCCTGCTGTCCTGGTAGCCCTAACACATGTGAGCTAAGATTAGGAAAAGTCCCTTAGACTTCAGGCTTAGAGTGAAGGTCTGAAGACCCTGGGTTAGGGTGACTAGGGCTTCAGGCATCTCATTAGGATTTCTGCTTAGGGACTTTGGGCCAGGGCTGGGGATTGAACTCCCCTTTGAGGTTTAGAGACTCAGCCTTTGGAATTCAGGAAAGGCTTCATGTGAATATGCTGGGCCTGGTAAGGGGGTAAGGTATGGGCTGGTTTTTTGTTGCTTAGTATACATTAGAGAAACTACCTTTCTCAGTCAGTCTTATTTTGGCTGTGTTATACAGAGTAATTGTTGGATTTTCTATTTGTGATTTTGGTTCAATCTTAATTTCATTTATCGTCTATTCCTTTTGATCCTATTTATTCTTTTCCATGAAGTTTTTGAATGGTTGAAAAGTTCTCTGTCTCATAACTGAAGGCAGGAGCCAGGACTTATTGCCTCTGGTGCTGATTAAAGCCTGTTATGGCACACGGAACCGGGGACAGTGCACACAAAACTGCATTTCTTGCTTGTTGCCAGCAAAGGGAGCTGTTAAGCCCTTCGAACTGCTACATCCCAAGGACTAGTGGGAAACGGGAACCTGAACTTGTGTGTTATCAGTGCAACGAATGTTTCCAATTAGCTTGTTTATTGCCTGGGCTTTTCCTGTTGTTTATACATAAAATATTTTCCCCCATAATGGTTTATTCCACAACTCTTCGCATACATCACTGATAAAGGCTGAGACTCCTTTCACAAGAAGACAAAACAGCCTTGTGAAAATTTCCTAACTTTCAATCACATAGTAGCAATACCTGAATAAATGGAAGATTAAAGACCTTTAGTTCATATCACATTCTGATTAGGTGTCTGTCTTTATCCTTTTGTGGCACACTTACAGTGGGACTAATAAACTTTTGTTCTTCAGTAATAACTGCATTTTATCTCCTTGAGGCAGTGGTGAAATCCTTCTGCTTCCAAAAGGCAGCTACAATGTCCATACTGCAACACACTAGATTCTTGATGGTTAGGGTTAATAAATCATTAATTTTCTTTTTTGATCTTTCATCAACTCACTGTACACTTAATAAAGAACAAAAAGGTCCTTTTTAACCCCTTAAAGAAAATCCAAAAGACAGGAATATAGAAGTGGATGTCTATAAAAAGTAAAGTGAAATATGTTCACTTATAAAAAGTAAAGTGAACTATGTTCACTCATCTCTTAAACTTGAGCTGTCTGTCCTAACATTGCCAAGACCAAGGAAAAATAAATTTTCTGTCTAATGGTGTCTTTTGGCACATATTAATAGCATTATAAATGATCTGTTATTTATTCAGCATATAATCTAAGTGTAATGGAGCATTACAAAAACACACTGAAAATCCTTGTTCATTCTATAGGTATGACCAAGGAACTACATCTGTATGACTGAAACAAAAATGTGCAAAGCAATTTGGAATGAGAAACCAAAAAAATATATGTGACCAAATGGCAATGGAGCAGCAAGAGAAGAACCACTCAGACTGAAACACAGGCAGATTGCTTGTTGACTAAGTACTTGTGGTACAGGCTGGCTGCAAGGGTCTGAATGGCAAAACTGTCATTACTGCCCCAGTATTTGTGAAAACCTGTCAAAAAGACATGGGGACACAAAAAACTAGAATAATTCAGGCATGTTGGAGTTTTTTTGAGCGTCTACTGTTTTTCCAGCTGAAGCTCTTAATTACAATTTGAGCTGATTTAACACTCCACTACAAATGAGATGAAAGAATAACCTACTCTTTCCATTAACAGCTCAGCTCCTGACTTTGCCCTCAGTCCTTGTTTTGAGCTCAGTCCAGCCCCCACTGGACTCACAGAGACAATCCCCTCTGTTAAAAGTTCATAAAAATTCATTTCCACTACTCATCCCTCCCTCTCACACCCACCAAAAAAAAAAAAACCAAACCAAAACAAAACAAAAAAACTAACAAAAAAAAAAAAAAACCACAAAAAACAAACAAACATACAAACAAACCAAAAAAACACCAAAAAAAACCCACAAAAAAACCCCAAACTGTTTTGTAGCAGGAAGTTATTTTTGATTCTACTTAAGCCAGCCCCAGAGATGCCTCAAGAGACAGGATCATTCACCTTAAATGAGGGTGAGCAAAGATTGGTGGTACTGCATCATGTGGCTTCACACTCAGCTCCTGGCAGAGCTGTGAAAGAGATGATTGATAAGGAACTTGCTTCCACAGAAGTCAAAATAGGACTTTTCTTCTTACAGGTAGGATCTCCCCTTAAAAAAAATTAGAGGCCATACTAGGTACATTTGCAGTTATCATGACTGAAAGAGTATATGCAGCTAATTCAGAATTGTCACATTCTCCTTCAGTTCATTATTATACTGTTCTCTTTCCTTTTGGCTGCAGGAACCCAGGCTCCTGAGTTTTATATTGTTTGGCTGAATTTAGATCCTAGAGGCTTGGGCTCAATGATCTCCAGAGTCTTTCTCAACATGTGATCATGTGATATTATGGTTCTATGAGCACTGCTTTCAAAAATATCTCGATTATTTCCTTTTTTCTTACATGTGTATAGAAATGCACATGTAGCTCCTGTATAACCCACCTGTGCATCCCAATATGCCTGTAACAATGTAAATGTGGAAAGAGCATACACCAATTTAGAAAGGCCATGACTTAACACACTTAAGTTGTGTCTTGTTTCAGTCAACTGCAGTGAAAAGACACTGCATGACAATACCTCAGAGAATCCAGACCAATTCTTGACAAAACATCTCCTTTCTTATGCCACAAATGTCTCAAGAATACTTTTTTTTTTCACCTTTCCCAGCTTGCTAGATATATATGCACCGTTTCTATTTTCTCACAATATTTCATCAAGAGAAAAAGCACAGTGTGACTCTGGGGCACCATAATCTGGAAAAAAACAGGAACCTGGACATCATGAAACCAGAAAATTGCTGGTTGGCGGAAAAGTTTTCCAAAAACAAACATCCTTTCAATCATAAAAAGATCTAGGGGTTAGTGGCCTCTGCTGATATGAAAATCTTTAAGAGGAAGAAAAAGCGCTTTTGAAGAGATAGAAGTCTTTGAGAAAAGTCCTCCACCCTAAGTGGGAAGATATGGATTTTATCATGTTTCCAGAAAACCTCTGCTTTTGTAAGTTAGCCAAGTAAAAATTATATTTGCAAATGTGTGGCTTCTGAGCTCCAGTGCAGAAGTAATAATAAGGCACAAAGCAGTAAACAAAACACCTTAGATTATAAATTCTGAACTACATATGTATCATTGAGAACAAGTGAATATATTTCATCTTCAGTGGAGGTGCTCTTCAAAAACATCTGCTAAAACTTAGGCCGCATTTAAATCAATTGAAGAAAAAATTGATATTATTAGAAACTGAAATGTATGTTTAGAGATGAAGGGAAATTTTTAGATGCTGTCTTTCCTCACGTGAAGGAAAAATTAAAGGCAAAGGTAATACACAATGAGGAAAAGCCACAGGTTGTCACTTAACTGTGACCAAGAATGTGGTACCTGTATTCTTACTATGCAAATTAAGTAAACAGGCATATTCTAGAGAATAGAGATCATCCATATTTATCCAAAAATCACTTCTGTGCCTTGCTAGGCTATGGAAAATTCCATCCAGTCAGTTCATGGGAAAATTTGAAACACTAAAAAGGATGATAAAAAACAGAGATTGGAACATCAAAGAGAAAGACATTCCTAGATAATCAAGCCTTTTCCTCTCCTACCATGGGAAGCAAGAGTTTTATTCATTTTCTGTAACTGCAGCACCTTCCATCTTTAATCCATTCGGTGTCTCTAATTTTTTTAATGATTTCTTTCTTTCAGGTTGATAAAGATCTTCTCATTTCTAATCCTAAATTACTCATAGCCAGTCTATATTTATTTATTGAACTTACATGCCAGGCATGTAAATATTTCTTCTCCTCACCTCACATTTTATTATCAGAAGTATGATCTCCCCTCAGGTCTCATTTCATTAAGCAGAAAGAACCATGTCTTGCTGGTCCTACTCTGCCAAAGAACTTACCCACTATATTTGCACTTCTTCTGGCTTGATTTAATTTTTCTTGAATATGGATGATCCAAATGAGGTGCAATATTTCAACCATTGATAAGATTTTAATGCTGTGTTATCTCCTCTCTGTCCTCCACTCAGGCACTGGAGTGCTTGATAGAGCTCTCAGGGTAATCCAGATTCCCCTAGACTGGCAGGGAGGTTCAGAAGATTTACATAGGCATGTAGGCTCTGTAAACAACTGAGAAAGAAGAATTCTTTTGAAAACTGAATGCCTGTGTCTCTCACTGTGAGCAGCATGGTAGCTTGGTCCAGCAGGGATGAGAGCAGGGACCTCCCATGCACTAAAACCCCATAGACTCTCTGAATGCTTGGTTTGCTTTTTGGATATTATAAAACTTTCACTTTTGCTTTTTTTTTTTTTTTTCCCTGTGAGAGGAACAAGCCTGGATTTTCCTGGAGCACTGTGGTGCTGTGAGTCCAGGTCTGGACTCCCCAATAAGAGAGACACAAGCATGCTAAGGACCACCAAATTGCTGAAGGGCCTGGACCAGCTCTTCTGTGAGTACAGGCTGAGAGCTGGGACTGTTCAGCCTGAGGAAGAGTCATCTCAGGGGTGATTTCATCAATGAATACAGAAATACCTCAGGGGAAGGCTTTGTTTAGAAATACATTATCTTTTGCATGAACTCTAGGAGTATCAGAGTCTTCATGTTTTGAAATGAGCACTTTTTCAGTGCTACATGACCTCACACACTAGAACTGGACCAGTACTGATTCAGCAATACAGCTGAGTCTGCCAGACTCAGGCATCTTAAGGCTTTGCTTTCATCCTAAAATAGGTATTTTAATTAAATCAAACCAACCATTTGAGACACCAACAAGCCATAGAGCTGAATTTTATCTTCTCCTTTTGTCCTAGATGTCTGACAAAAAAATCAGACACCAAAAAATGTAAACAAACCTAGAATTATTCTACAATCTGACGGTAAGAATCAGCTTCCTCATATTTTTTCATCTCAGTCATCCCAGATTTGGTAGCAGGAAGATGGGAAAAAATTATGCTTCTTGGGCCTTATGACTTAAAGTAACACCATTTGTTATTACATTTTTTCTCTACCTGGGTCCACTTGTTCCCCACTGGCATGTAGAGAAGGAGATGAGCAATGAAGCTAGGTTCCTAAACCCATTATCATGAAATTTGGTGGAGGAAATGATCATTTAACAAACAACAGCCATAACAAAAGGAACAAATGAACATGAAACATCCAGGTTGTTCTGAAACTTAGCCAGAACTGCTCTATCTTTTCATCTCCCACATCTGCAGAAACTAGAAAGGTTACTCCTGGATTTAACATTGAGATAAATATGGCTCTCACCACACATTGAATATTTGCAAGTTGTTTATAATGGCTTTTACAACTGAAAATAAACTTCAGTGCACTACAGAAGAAAAACAGAGAAAATGCTTATCCTTTAGAAAAATTGTTATAGTTAAGTTTCCAGGGCTGAAGTAAGCTGGATGTTAAACTTTTAAAGAGTTTAGACTCTAAACCTTCCTCCAATTAAATATTAGCAAAGACAGAGAACATTTTCATTTCAGTCAATCCAGTAGATTAGTCATGTAAGGGAAGCAGTGTACACAGATATTTTGCTGTGAAAATGCTGCATTTATAGCCAGTGTAGGTTTATTTCACTGTTTTAGTGATAACAGAAAATCTGGTTACAGTAACTCCCTGCTTGCTACCATGCTGGACCATATTGGTTTCCCAACAGGGCACATTCCCAACCTGGCAGAAATGAAGGAATGAGAGCAACATGGTCAAATGAATCACTCTCTAATCTCTAATTTGATGCAATAGATCTCCTCCATTAGATCTCCTCTAAACCTAAACTCTTGTTTTACCTCTACACTCTGCTCTCTTCCTACTTAGAGTAGGCAAGATCAATACCACTGGCAGATCTCCAATGGATTACTTTAGCTCTAACTTAATGCTGCAAAGAGCTGCCTTAAAATAAAGCCTAAAGAGCAAGTAGAGAGCTAGATGCCAGAATTCTAACATTATGGATACCCCAACTACTATTGCAAAGGGGAGAATCATGACAAGGATACTTTACATAGCAGTTGAAATACCACACAACTAATTTACAGCCTAAATTAAGCTACTGACTGAACTTGTGTTTCAAAGTACTTGAAAAGGAGATTTTTTATGAGATTCACATATTGTTCTAAGGAGAAAAAGTCTACTACCAACAATAAAAAATACAGTAATTCCAGTTAGGGAAAAAAAGTGGTTTTTAAATAACTTCCTGAAAGTCTTTACAAATTCTCTAAATTTTTGCAGTTAATGCTTAGAGAATTTTTCTTTAATCAGAAAACAGTGAGGATGTACTTGACTCAGAAAATCTACATACAAAGTATCCAACCACATTAAAAATCTGCAGATCAGGTTTAGAGTGGTATTGGGAATAGGATTTTTTTTAAAATGCATTAGGATAGAGCCACTCAAAAATCCTATGATTTTGATGATTTACTTTTCCCCTTTTCTGATTAAGGAATCCAATTAAGTATAATAGCTTCTTTCTTATATGATGTCAGTTTATATTTGATTTCCCAGCCTGAGAAAGTTTTGGCTGTGGTTTGCAGTTCAGGAAACTCCAACAAAAAATTATAGAAAATGGGCCAATGCCATCACGTAGAATATAAAATATGGAACACTTAATAAAATCCACTTGAGATACAATAGATGACTCAGGTTTAGGATAAGTGGTAGCAGAGATAAGAATAGTAATGGATGGTAGCACATTGTTCAGAATAATCACTCAGGCAGTTACGGGAAGAGTCTTCCCAAAATACATAGCACATGGGCCAGGCTGCTTCATGCTCTTATCAGCTCAAGCTCAGACCTAACTCCCAGGTCGTACATTTGTGTTAACTCTCCAGATCACCATCACTATTGATATAACCCCTAAATTGCAGCAAGTTCAGTACAAAGTATCCTGGCTCTGACGCAGACTTTGTGCAGGACCCTGGGCATGCTGCCCAAAAGTCTGCTCTCAGGTTCCTGACTAACAAAATGGGGACTGTCATCTCTGGGACAAGAAGCTGTGGTGAGGATAAACACATGGTTCTCTGAAGAACAGGTATACTTTCTGATGGTCAAGGCATGACCAAGAAAATTCAGTCAGTCATTTCCAATTTTAGCTTCATCCAGTATAAAAACAAGGGAGCTGGGCTGTGGAGAACCAGTCAGAGAAGAAGCCAGGAGCATCCTGCACAGCTGATGGGGAGAACAAACAATATCTACATGTCCGGTCATGAGTTTGACTTGTTGGTAAGAAAATCTGAGTAAATGCCTAATGTCCTGGGCTGAGCTGCATGAAACACTGCAGGGTCCCCCAGCTCCTTCTGTCAGCCAAAAATGCTTTTCAGAGCATAGGCCCCTGAGTGGACAGGGTGTATAATTTGAAAGTACACCTGCTGGTTGCAGTAGCACCCACATTTGTACAACAGCACTCATCCAGAAAACAGCTTCAGGAAGACTATAGTCTGAAATAACTTAGATTAAAAATCCATCTTTCCCAACTGACAGTGGCCAAAGTAAATTCTTCCCTGGATACTTTGACAGAGCAACAATTTTTGACTCCCAGTGTTTAAGCCAGAGGTGTTGTCCCTAAAGTTTTTTTCTTTTAGCCACTCAGACAACCCCTTTTACAACCCTTCCAAACTTTCAGCATCTACAGCAGCCTCATGAAAGGATCATGAAGAACACCATCTGAAGAAACAACTCCTATTTTCCTGGTTTGAATCAGTGCCTTGCTGGTTTCAATAAATGCTATTTATATTGTAGGCATAGTATAATGGACATAAACAGCACTAGAGACAGGGAAGAAAGTGCTCATGTTGGAAAAAAAGGAGAGAGACAGGGCCAGTCTTGACCTGTATTAACATCAAAAGTTTTGAGGGCATTAAAAAAACAGTTGTGATTACAGCAGCCTTGCTGTGGCACAGGCAAGTAATTATGACTGACAGAAAAAATGAGCATATAATATTAAATTAATACTCTATCATTAAAAAAAAATAATTCTTAGTTTAAGATCCTTTTTCTCCTTTTAAGTTGTAAAAAATATAAAAAACTGATACCAGGAGATAATCTGTTTCGTATTCCCAATATTTAAAAACACTGAAACAGCAGCATGTGGGAGTTTATACAGTAGAAGAAGATGCAGGTCCTAGTAAAGTAATTTCTGTGTAGTCCCTCAAAATGAAATATAAACCATCTCCAAGACACTTACAGCTGACAGTACATACAATATTGAATACATCTTATCTACATGTATTAATTTTAACATTTGCTTCATTTTCCTTAAACACCCTCCTATACAGAGAGCTGATAGCAGAGCCAGTCACTGCTGAGCTGAAATATTTCTTTGATTATTTGAGATACATGGAATAATAGAAACATGGAAGAAGCTGCACAGTTTTACTCAGTTGCTTCTCACATACATAATTGTCCAGAATTCAAATATAACTATTTTACTTGCACAGCTAAAAAAACAATGAATGAATATGTTTGTTCCAAAAAATAAATAAATAAATAAATTAATAAAAAGGTATCTCTATTACTTAGAAAGTTTTAATTCTTCCCGTTACAAGAAAGGTGATAGAAAAAGAGGATCCAGTACTCCAGTACTGACTAATTTCAAATTAACAACACAATCTCTGCATTCATTTTTCACAAACTTCTTAGCAATTCCCAACAATATACGGTATATGGAATGTATGCTTTTTCCACACAGAGCAAACAAGAATAAGTTTCTAGTTTGGGCAACTCAGTAACTAGATGATGGCTACAGGCAACTGCAGCTAAACTCAACCAGGGAAAAGACACATAGATAAAATATCTCTTTAGGGGTCTTTCAGTGTGACTGCATAGAAAAGTGAAAGCAGCTTTTTTTTTAAAGAAATAAAAGATTAACTACAAAGTAGATAATATTATGCTATGGTCATTTTTGCTCTGTTGGTACAGATTGCAATAGCTACAGAAGTTTACCTCAGTATGACAAGTAAAACAAAATGCAGGAAATCAATGAAGTTTCTTGCTGGCTTTTTCTTTTTTTTTAACTTCATAAGAGAATGCAAGATTAATCCAAATTGTCAAACATGTTATGTCCTCTAAGCTTCAAGAAAAAGATGTTCTAAGGATACAGAACAATATGTATATGCATATTATGCATTTATCTTTGTGCTGCTTTATTTATCTTTTAAGGTTGCATGAATGTATTATATTGAAAGGGAAAGCTGCATGCACAAGTTTCCTATTAACAAAGTATTTCTGCATTTGTTATATCTGAACATGGACATGTTTTCACCAGGTTGGGTATAGGACTGATTTGCATACATTATCATTCAGATTTATCTGACATCCCACACAGTCTTCAGCTGCCACTGCAGAAAGTCATGAGTTCCTATAAGCTTCATATCAGAGCTGCCCACCCTGTGGTGAAACTCCTAGCACCTCTGGAGATTTCAAATGACACTTGATGACTGTTTTGGCAAGCAAGCCAAGCTCAAAGTGTTAACAGCCTGTGTCTTAGGCTAAGATTCCCTCAGCTGTAGCCCATGGAAACAGTCCAGTGGGCAGCAACACTGACTTTGTACAACTCAAGAAAAAGCCTGAGGATTTATTTTACTGCTCATAAGACTCCATGATCAGCTCAAATTTAGGATATAACTTCCTTGAACCAAAGTTAGGACAGGCACTCAAATCTCCTCCATTGCCTTAATACCACAGTCTCGCTCTTCTCATGTGAATACAAACAAGGATCTGCTTAATGCTCGGATAAACAAGTGCTGATAAACAAGTGCTTCCTTTGCAACTTGCAACCTCACACAGCAAGCAAGAGAAAAAAATTAAAAGCTACAGAAAGTCCTGTTTCTCATTCTTCCCTTCTAATTGATCATGGCACACACAGGAACTCAAAGGGTCTTTGAAATCAGTAGAATTTTGGAGTTCCAAAAGAGCAATTAACGAAACAAAGCACTCATCAAGGGATAGCTGCAACAATTTGACTGCCAGAAGGTGTAGCCAGAGTACCTTTGGTTGAGCTGGACAGTAAAGAACAATTCTCTATAACCAATTTCATTGATAAATGGGAACACGATAAGGATTGTTAACCCTTTCAGAGTGAAATATCAGTACACATTCATCTTCTTGTGATACTCTGACAGCTGTAAAAATAGATTAGGTTTTGTTAAGCCACGGACTAAACAGCACCCAAACAGCACCATGGCACCAAATTTATTGCTTCACCTGATAAAACAGCACAAAACTAAGCAGTGCAAGGAAATCTCACAGCAATTTTCCCCCCATTTAACAAAGAATAAAACAGACAAATTCTGCTAGAAAAGAAAGTTAAAAGGAGTTGAAATAAGTACTTTGAAGAGAAAAAGAACTCTTGCTGTGGGCTGTGCAATTAATTTTGGTCAGTAAACTGTGCAAAACTCTGCTCTGCTATCCAATTTACCATTGTTCAGTTGTCAGACTAGATCAATTCTAATTAGAAGTTGCTATTTTTCCTGAAGTTGTTTGTGATCTGTAATGCTAAAAATATTCTAGGAAGTAAAAGTTTTGTACAGGCAGAAATCTGCAGAGAAAAGTTGCTCTGCTGTATTTCTAGATTTGAAGATGCTTTCTTACAAAACAAAGCCATGTCAACTATTTGTTATTCTTCTTCCACTGAACACCCCTTGGCCTGAAAGGTTATGGTGACTTGATTAGTGTTTTGTCTTTGAGAATGATCAAAAAAACTTATAGAAAGACTAAACTTGTCTTTTTATAATAAAAACAATTTAACTTGCATATTCTTTTCAAATTGGCATGGTCATAAGTAGTCATAAGTACCACAATTAATTTAGTCTATTTTTTTGTGCTGCTTAACTATGATTTTGTTTATGTTTACATTATGGATGATTGATAATTAATGTCCTTGCCAATATCCTATCAAAATGTTTAGCCTCAGAACAGCCCAGCATCCCAAAGTTCCATTAGAACATCTCCTTCACTCAGAAGCAAAAAGATTTTATGTCAAGAAAAGTCTCATGAATTAAACACCTTTCACTCTGCCAAAGTTAATTTCTTTCTAATTTCCCATTTCTATTATAACAATTAGGAAACCTTCAAATCATTCAAGCTTCTAAAATATTATTGTTTTCTAATTAGGCCATTAGAATTATTTTTGAGCAGTCAGGGCACAATGGTCCACAAAGCACATTTCCCCAATTCCTACACTAAAACTCATTCCCTGCCCATGCACAAATAATACTCACAAACTTTGCATTCCCTAGAAATGCTCTAATGTAATTATCACCACCTCTGAAGTCGTGGTTCTGCACAGCTTGAAAGTTTTCTATGTCTGCTCATCTTCAGTGCTCGGAGTAAATGAGCAGTGGGCTCTGTTGTGGCTACTCACATTCAATCACTTGGCAGGTTTGGTATATCAGAAATCTGATAGAGAAAATTCCAACAAATTTCTTCTGTTTGTGTTTCAGCCCTGAATATAAACACTGATAAAAGAATGTTAGATTCCCAGAGCCAGCTCAGTATCTCTTATCCTCTGCTAATTCCTCAGAAGGGCCTTATAAATCAAGCTAAAGCAGTAATAAACTTGTTTCATGGTCCTGATCATATCTTCATGATTTTACTGAATTTCAAACAAGCCATGCCCCATCCCACCCCAAAAAACACATTAAAATAAAAACTATAAAAGAAGACCTAAACCCCCACAAAATAAGTGTACAAGGCAGAATGGAACGTTTCTATCTGAATATTTTGTGGGTTTTTCTCATAAGGAAAGGCTTTTTCTTTGGATGGCAGATTTTATCTCACTTATCTTGTCCAGTGATTGCAAGATAGGAAATGCTGCTAAAGCACAAGCATTACTTATGACCTTACTTGAATCACTTTCTTAATATATGCAGGTACCAGCAACTAGAATTATGTATGTGAGTTGACTCCATACTGACTGAGGTCTGCAGATGAATAAAATTCTGAGTAATGTTGATGAGGACTTAAAATAAGAATCTCATGAGAATTGTTTGGTTATTTTTCTCATATCTGTCCAGGAGATTTTTTTTTTATCTCCATATGAAGATCTTTATCTATCCTTGTCATATTTTGCATTCCTTTGCAATACTGATAAATTCAGATGCAAAGAAATTCAGTTGAAGGATTACTTCAAGATCTTCTCCTACAAAATGCAGGTCTTTCACCTTCACAAACAAATAACTGCATCCAAGATATATATGTAGCCATCCAGTTGACTTATTTAGAAATTTGCAATTATGCTCATAATTCATAACATCAGTATGGAACAGAAGTCCTATTTCAAAGAAAAGCCTATTAAGTGCACTTTGTTTTTAATGTGGCTAGTTCAAGTTTAGCTTTACTGTCAAATTGGAGAGGTTTGAATCAGGTAATTGTAGAAGGAGTTCAGAACAAAAATTTAAACTTTACTGACATGCTTTCCTAAATTCTCAGGATTACAGCCTCCTTCTTAGGCTTACAGCTACAGTTTCCTAAGATCTAGGAAACAAAGAGACTTAGCAGATGAACACTACAAGCAAATGCTATATACCACCACAGAGGCAGTAAACAGGCATACTACAGTCTTAATTAGTATGTGACAAACTCTGGTTAAGCATATGATGAACTCTTACTTAGATCTGAGTTCCTAAAATAACCACAAATTAAAAAAAACATATCAAACCAAACCAAATTACCCTACAGAAACAGAAGGATGACCAAAAAAAAAAGTATTGACTCTGTTAGGCAAGAGCTAAATTTCAGCTCTGGAAGGTCCTCTAAGATACAGACATCAGATGCATTACCAAACTGAAATTCTATTATTTATTTAGAGAAATAGATAACACACAAACTCCCTAAATAACTTAGAGCTTATAGTAAATACACCCTCTTAGGTGTCCAGGACATAGGTTACTAAAAGCTGTTTTACAGTGTTGGCCTACTAGGTGTGCCTTAAGTGCTGTGAAATTAGGAATCATTACTGAGCTCTGCAGTGACCTCAGCTTCAAGCAAGCAGAAGGTGTTTCACCATGTCATCCTCTTAATGGCAAAAGTAGCCACAAAAATGAAATCAGCCAAAAAGGGAAAATTAAATTAAAGGATGCCCATTCCTCTTCAGTCAAAGAAAATGACAGAAAAAAGGGAAATTAAAGGAAAACTGAAAGGAAACACACACACACCCCTAAAAATGGGGGCAGTTTGTTGATTTTTATTTGGCTTTTCTTTGGGAAGAAACCCATCGAAGCTGCAAATTAAAGAGTTCTTACAGGAAAAAAAATATCTAGCTTTGTATATCCACTCAAAATTATTGCCATTAATCAAATTTTTAAAAATCCTAATACACATTTTCGTGGCTTATCTCCTTTTTTAGATAATGGATATGTACAGCTTGAGTCACTTCCAGTCTTATTTTGGAAGGCTTGACTATAAAAGATGATTTTGCAAAGCAGGGACCAAGATATTTCTTTCATTATCCAAATTAAGTCATTCTCAGTGCTCCAAAATCTAAGTGTGTTATTCTGAAAGCAATAGAACAGCACAGGCTGCTTCTTCACTGCTCTCAAGTGTCCTGCACAGTCTCTTTGAGAAATGAAGTGTGCTGCCCCAGGCCTGCATCAGGAAAGACATAATGCACAAATCATCATTTCAGTAACCTGCAATTTTATTAACCCTCTTGGAAACACTGGGCAGCACATCAGACAAACTTTATCACTACTCCTACTCACCCTTGCTCCTTCAATCAATCCCTGTCCCACGTTGATCCCAGGCTGTTCCTGGCACCCAGTCTTCCTTTTCCCCGTGATGGTCAGGTGAAGTCCTGGGAGAGATTTCTGCCATCACAGCACTGGAAGAAAAGTTCTGTAATAGGGATTCACAGCTGATGTCTTCTGTCTGCTTTTCTTTAACCCCTTCCCAATTCCAAATTGATGTACAGTGAAACTCCATGAATTTGACCACACTATTTTTGACTTCTAAATTGTCAGAACATTAAACTAGACTCCCTCTCTGCAAAATGGACATTCAGCTGGGAAGAGAAAATATCCTTTCTACCTCAGCTAATCTGTCACAAATGCAAAATTTCATCTTGGTCTCAGAGAAAAGAAAGGGACAGACAAAACCTGAGCAAATTCAGGCTCTTTCTACAAGACACCAGGGAGGGTGAAAGCTGCTGATCAGGGCCCACAGTCATGGACCCTAAATACAGCCTCTCTTCAATGGTCTTTCCTGCCTTTACCTTCTCCTATCAATTCAGATTATCTCCTGCCTACATTACCCTCTTTCCCCCATCCATCCTCACCACTTAGAAGACAGACTTAAAGAAAATATCCCTGTTATCTTTGTCAGTCCAGGAATCCATGTAGACTAACACAACCGAAATATTCTCATTTTCTGCTTCTCTGCTCCTTTTGTCTCTTGCTTCTCATCATGATTCCCCAGTCTCATGCTCAGAATTCTGCCCAAGATTTGCTATAGTTCTTGGTTATTAAATATTATGTATATAAGGTCCCATGAAAGCATCTGCAAATAAAGCAAGCTACACCATTTTCAGTTTTTTTAAGTAAGAATATGTGTTAGAAAAAAAGAAATGCAACCCTCATTACATTTTTCATTAAAATCCTTTAAAAAAAATTGGCATTTTAATTGAGCTGCTTATGTTCTGCAATATGTCATGAAATGCAGGAATTGAATTTCATCTTTCCTAAAGATAGTATATCTTCCAGAATTTCAACATTGGTTTAGGCCAAAAGATAACACAGCAATAAGAATCCTCCACTAAAATTAAGCATGTTCCTGTAGTTGTTGAACTGTATTTTCCAGCATTTACAAAAGCACATTGCTGTTCAAACCAGGGGTCTGACATATCTAAAATTCCAATGTTGTTTATGAACTGATGATTTCTATTAACACATATTGCCAAGCATTCATTTTCCAGAGGCATGGACTGTTGAAAATAGAATCAAATTCCAATTTTAATCAGACTTGCCTGTCTGATAAAAATTAACCCCTTAAACTGAAATACTTGTACAGGGGGATGAATGTCCACAAGCCAGATGGTGAAGGAACAGGAAAATATCACAACTCAATTTCAGAAATTGTAGGTTGTTCTCTTAACATGTACATGCTCAAAAACTTATATTTTAGTTGAACACCACACATTTTATGTTTCCTATAGCTGTTGGAATGACAATTATTTTAGATTTCTTAACTAGTTTTGTGTTGAAATTTTAGTTTAGAAGGACCAATATATGACTTATTTTGTCCTTGTTACATTCTGATATTCATATCTCAAATTCTACATTTAGGCAATGAGTAAAGATGCAAATCAAAATTTAGCCAAGATTATTAGAAGTCAGAACAGCAAGTTCTTATGGCCTTGACCTAAGACATGAGCAACATTTGAAATCTGGCCTGCCTTATTCTAACAAATGAAAGGCCAGCCAACAAAGCTGATCCATGAGTCATTATAACAGATGCCCTTCAGACTCAATTCTTAATAAAAAGTCTGTCACAACACCAAGCCTTGATAAAGTGAACATTCTTCCTGTGCAGATGTTTGCAAGGAGGGCATTTACTCAGTAGTATGTTATTAATTCTGGTGGAATACACCTCCTGTTGTGCATTTTGCAGTGGAAGGGGACATGGGTGCTTTAAAATTCACACATAATTAAGAAGTGTGAAATGTTCTGTTTTGAAATTAAGCTAGAGGAGATGCTTCCTTTTGAATATAGATAGGAACTCAGTGGACTAATGGTTATTTAAATCACTTTGACTGTCTTTGAGGAGTCTTATACTAATAAATGGTCTTCTCTTTGCATCATCAGCATAACAAAGAGAGATCCTCATAAATTTGCACATCTGTTCCATAGTCACAAATTCAAATTCATTTCCACTTCCTCCAGCCTTGTTTCCCTAAACCCCAACCTAATCTTCCTGTCATTGCCTTGTCTGTCTCTTTTGCAGGTATTTGAATAATCTGTTCCTCTAAGGTTTGCCTATTAAAGGTATTCCCTATTTGGGAGTATTGTTTTCCCTTGTTTTTCACACTGAGGGACTCTGTGGCTCCAAGGTTCTTATGCCATTAACTACTATTTACTCCTCTCTTTTCTTGTTGCCACTTGAAGTCCACAGAAATTATTCCCTTAATTAAAGACCCTCAGCTTCTTCTTATCAGTTAACCCAAACAATTCGAAGTGGTCCACTGAAGTTGTTTTGCATAACAGTACACAGGCATCTGTGTTAATTTAGGAAGCTAAGCAGGTAGCATTTAGAGCTTTTATTGTCCAAATCCATCAGAAAAACAATGATCCTAGGACCACACTCCTAGAGAACTCTGGTTTGCTAAGCATCTTCTCAGAAACAGGTGCTTTACTAGACCAGAAGAAATGGTATACTAAAAGCTTGCTTTACTGAGATCTGAAAACCATCGAAGAGCATTCTTTTCAGAATGGATTTTTTAGATATGGTTATGCTGGTTTCCCTTACAATTTGAAAAGGAAAATGCCTTTAAAATTGCTAAAATATTCCACTTTAATGAAGTAAAAATGTTTTAATGGGAAGATTTCAAATTATCCAACTAACTATAACTTTCCACTAGGAATACGACATCAATATGACTTTTGAATCTGATTCAGAGCAGGGTGGAGACTTCCTTCCTTCTTCCTCCTTCCTTCCTTCCTTCCTTCCTTCCTTCCTTCCTTCCTTCCGTTCCTTCCTTCCTGCACCTCCTTCCTTCCTTCCTTCCTGTCCGTCCTTCCTTCCTTCCTCCTTCCTTCCTTCAGTCCTTGCCTTCCCTTCCTTCCTTCCTCCTTCACATTCCGTTCCTTACCTTCCTTTCCTGTCCTTCCTTCCTTCCTCTCCATTCCTTCCTTCCTTCCTTCCTTCCTTCCTTCCTTCCTTCCTTCCTTCCTTCCTTCCTTCCTTTTTCATTTTCTCAAAAAGTGAAGTTATTTTTTTACCATCAGTTCCACAGTTGTCTCCTTTTAAATCCACCTCCCAGGCACGCCCGAAATTGCCTCACTCCAAGGTAACATTACACTAAACCTGTGCTAACTGGTCCATCACAGATAGAAGGTCCTGGAAGCACCAGAGGGTGCTGACATTCCCCACTGCTTTCTCAGTACCTCCCTTCATTTCCTCAGGACACTGAGGTGCCTCCCAGCTCCCAGGGACAGGGCTCCACCATACTTGGCTGCAGGTGCCATGGGTGTAGTAAGACAGCAGGCAACCTGGAGGATCTACCAATATATTTGGGTGGTTATGTTACTAGCACAATCAAAGCACCTAAAATATTACTTTCCTCTTAGGCCACTCACTGCCAGGATAGAGACATTCACACATGTTTTGTAGCTGAGGATTTTCCTCCACAGCTACCAAAGGAAGAAAGAGCAGCGAAATAGCAAAAGCAGCAGAGTTAACACCAGGCCAATGGAGGAAGGAAGCTGATGGATCCGAGAGAGCTAGGAAGGAATCAGAGTGCATTAAACACTGATGCACTTCTGTGCCACCCTCAACAGATGCATCATTTATGACAGTAGCATAAAACATCTACTTATTGCTTTGTTCACAACTGGGGCTGCTAAAACAGAATGCTCCCAGACCACACGATCCGTACATCTGCCTGGCTGCTTTTTTGAGACACATTACATCAAAGAAAGGGTTCCAAGGCTGAAGTCAGAGACAATCTCAGGAAATTATTTTATTTAAACATCAGGTTGCCATTAATTCAAAAGAAATGAGGGCTATTAATCTAGATTCAGACCCATATGGATAGAACCAACACTTAATGTTTTGTCAAAGCAGCAAAGTATAAACCTAAAATAGATACTATTATTTACAATAAAAAAGTGATGAATGTTGAAAATTTTTTTGTATTTTTTTATTATTTTCCATTTGCAAAAATTATTCTTTGTATTTTGAACCTGCACATAAAGGAAGCTTCCTGCTTTTTTAACATTGTAAAGCCACAACACAAAACAGAATTCCCCCAAAATTATGCAAATTTGCAACTCAGGAGAACTTCTAACTGCAAAAACAATTATTAGTAAACTTTGAACTGGAACAGTTGGTTAAGCAAGGGCAGACCCGTCGGATCTTATTAATGGAAATTAAGAGGTACTTTAAAATAGCATGAGGTTGTTGCTTTAATGAGACTTGAGCACTTGTGCCAGAAAGGTTTTTAATTCTAAGTCTTGCATGACTTACCTTGCTAAACAAAATGTTTTTCACCGGTTCACCCCAAACTGTCAAATCTAGAGTCTTCTATACTCTAGACTTCCAGAAATAAATTAACTAGCCTTAAATCTGCAATCTTTCATGAAAGGGAAAAAAAACCAACCCCTCAACCAAAAAATACACCCCAAAAACTCCACAACAACATTGGAAAAAAATAACGTCTGCTACAGGAGAAAAAAAATAGAGAGTAGATATGGAGTGAAAAATCTTCATATTCACATGCTAGAGGAAATGTTAAACGTGAAATTGAATTACTAAATACAGAGCTTCCAGAAAAATTTAGCTGGCAAGGAATTTTAAACAGCGCATACTACAAAATAATCTTGAAGTAGTGTTTCCCCAGAACACTGAGAACCTCAAAGGTTTTGGTTTGAATTTTTTCTTATTAGTTATATTTGCATGAGGACAGAAAGTTTATTTTAAAACACATGGAATATACCTATAATTGGGAACAGTTCTACAAGGGGCCTTTGGATCAGCCTGCAGCACCACAAAGACCTTCTCAAGCCACAGACCCATAAGCATAGCCAGATTCAGAAGTTTTGACTTGAGATCTTTTTTTCTCATATGGTGACCTAGACTAAAAAACTGACAATGCAGGGGAAAAAAAAAAAAGATTAAAAAAGCCCAAACAAGTGGTTTTATGCAGGTATGCAAGATTGTTTTTGCAGCCTTTCCTCTGTCCAGCTGAACATCTGCGTCCCAGGACAGAGGCTGCCTGTGCTAATGCAGTGGCACTGCTGCTGAATGCCGGAGTGTTGACTCAGGGAGAAGAGTACAAACCTTTCTGAAAGCTGTGTACCACTCTCTTTTGGATGCAGATATGTCACAGTAAGAGGTTAAAGGAGGGTCATCTCCTTTTGCTTGTCTCAGTGAATGCTATCACCTCCTCCAATCTGCCATTTAAACAGTGTGTGTGAGCTCTCACTGGTCCGTTTAAAGAAAATGCACTAGGTTACTTTCTTAACAGTGGGACTCGGCTGGAAAAAAACTTCCGGCATTTCTAACAAATTCAAATTAGATGGCACATCCAAAGGGGTAGAAACCTCAGGAGAAATGACAGTGGATTGCTGGCACTATGCTGCAAATCTCTTTAGTCGGCATCCCTGCAGGACCAAGAGTCCTCCTCTGTACACATTTATCTGTACACATCTGTAATTATATGTACACATTTCTAATGGTACTGTTAGGGAGGGTAGAGTGAGACAAGACATATAAAATTGACACCGAAGAAGTCTGTCTTTTCCTTTCCATCTCTCCCTCTCTATTCCTGGAATTATACCCTTGTTCCCTGTCCCATCTCTGTGGTCTGATACCTAAAGTGTTGATGACAAAAAGCTTTTTCTTCCATTTTGATTGAGCTGATTTCCTACTAAGCCACTCAGAGGAACATTGTCCCTGATTTACAGCAACAATAATTTATTAAACAGTGAACAGTACCACTCCAAGGCACTGGAACTGGATTGTTTATGCTGTCTACAGTAAATTATTTTAATGACTCCAGTATGGTTTTGGCCCAGGTTAACTACCTCTCTTCCAACAATTCCTAGGAACAGCTGCAAAACCATCATGGACTAGAAAACATCCCTCACAGGCAGCTTGTATATGGCCACCAACTGCTGGAAGTTCCAAGAATGTGGTGGAAGGGGCGGGTGCTGTTTCTTTCCAGCTGGTCTCTGTGCCAGAGTACAGTCCTGGGCAAATACAATTTGCTAGAAGACCTGAAGCCCAAGGGACAGACATGCCTGAGAGTTCTTAAAAGAGGAGGGAAGGAGTCAGCAGATGAGAACAAGAAATAAGCGAAAAAGCTGTCAAAGAGGAAACAGGACAGCTCCTCTAAGCAGCAGTAAGCTGTTACACAGGCTCAGCCTGTCTCATATAACTGCATCCCCATAGATTTACAGTCTTGCTTCCCAGTGAAATATTAGTACCAGTTCCTGCTGACTGCAACAAAGACACCAGTGAACTGCAGAGCGAGTATGGAGGCAGTCACTGCATGAAGGTGAACAGGTGGAGAAGCTGCTTTTCTCTCCTTCCTTCCAAGGCTGTGGCACAGTGTTACCACAAAATGACCCCTGGTTTGACACATTAGATATTTAAACTTTTGGTAAATGGCCATACCATAAATGGAGTTAATGTTTAAAATATTTTGGATCCACCAAATTTCCCTGAAACAGAGAATAAGCAATCTGGGTGTACTAGACATTTAAACCCCTCAGCCTCCTTGATGTATTAGTGGAATTGAATGACTTACAGTCATAACTTGAGGAATTTGATGGTGAATCCTATAAGAATCCCAAGGCCTTTTTTTTGCATCCATTTAGAATAAAGGCAAAAAAATAAGGAAATTGTTATCTGTTAATTGGATCAGGGCCAAAAAATCAACAATGATTTCTGAAAAACATCTTTTTTCCTACTTGTTGCTTTTAGTTTCAATTAGCTCACTGTTACAGTACATTATTTCTTTCATTGTCTTTTTGTCTCTCTCTTTCTCCGTCCAAAAAGATTCCAGCCCAGATGGAGGTGAAAGGACTTAAAGTGTAGGAGTCTGAAACAAGTGCTGTCAGATGTGTCGCTTTATGCTTATCTTTGGACGGTAGATGATACACAAAAAGGTCATGTTCTGTCTTAATGTTATGATATATTTATCTCCACCATACTTCTCTGGGTGCCTCTTGATCCCCCAAGTCATAGCTTTACAGCCAAATAAATAACATACAGAGACCAGGCCTGTGTTCTGATCTAAGTGGCACTGACTGACGCACATCCCCTGTTTAGGAGCAGACCCTGGTAGAGCAGATTCGTCTTGGAAAGTTGGCAAAGTCTGCCTTGCTTTGTGCAGAGCAGAGTGCAGCCTAGCAGATGCACAGTGGGGTAAAGTACTTGAACTCATTTCCTGGCCCTCTTGTACTTAGCAGTGCAGATGCAGTCAGAGCAAACATGACAGAACATCTGGAATGAAAAGATGGGGTCAAGGAAACTTAACAGAGATGAGAACTTTCCATGGCAGTTTCTCAGCTAATTGCTCAAGGAAACGCTTTCCAAAGTTGCATTCTCTTCTCTGGGCTCTCAGAACTGCAGTTTTGTTTGATATTAGGATTAGCTCAGGACTTCCTGACAGGGAAATTACCTCACAAGGACCTTGGCTTGAAAATCTGATTCTACACTGTAAGTTCAAAATAAATCCAGTTAAATAAAATGCAAGTATTTAAGCTAGAATATTTGCAACAGTAATTCAATAAAACAACAGAAACAAATCTTTCTAAAGGCCAGTGACTTGAATTGCTTCCTTCTAAGTGCTCCACACTCCATACACTTTTGATAATTCTTAGATAAAATTCCACCTAAAGCTCTCCTCTATTTTATTGCTTTATAAAATAATATATGCCTAATTTTTCTTAAATTGTTCATATCTCCCTCCTTCTCCTCGTTTCTCACTTGAGATCTGTGGTCATTTGGTGAAAGACAGATAAAAATGAAACACAAAAAAAGAGTAAACCATGCATTAACCAGTTGCAATGTTATGAAGTTACTTTTTGGATAGTAACATCAAGGTTCATGTCATCCCCAACAGCCACGCAGAGAAAGGAGAAGCCAAGATCTGATTTGAACCCGTGACACAAAGGTGCTCTAAACCTGCCATAAGCAGCTGCTCCAGATAAAGGTCCATCTGCTTTACATCAGTGATCTGGGGAGAAGCAGCTGGAGGATCTCAGTGGATCTGTCCCTCATTATCCATAATGGGCCTACTTCCTCTTCACACTATTTTATTCTATGAAGCTCCCTGGCACAATTCCCACCTGTCCTGGGGACCTTAGCAGTGCTGTCAATGTTATTCGTTCTTCCCTGCAATCATTGTTGTCTTTATTTTCCCTGTACTTTCACCAATGTTGTTCTTTATCTCTCTTCTTCCATGCCCACCTTTCCCTTTTCTGGTGTCAGTGTCAATTCTTTCCTCTTCTCTCCCTCTGATTGCAGGAGAACTCCAATATGGTAGCAACCAACCATCCATTTGCTTTTACCCAATGGAGAAACCTGTGTTTTCTACTGCTTCTACAGCAACTGCCTGTGACTTTTTCAAGGGTATGAAGTAAAGTAATCTAAATCTGCATTTGGCCTAGCTACACCAAATCTATGAAAGGCACTGCCTCAAGCTTCAGTAGAAATTGGATTAGATCTGAAAGAGCCAAGTGCTTTTACACAGTTTTCTATAAACTACAGTGAGCAGAATATGTCATACTGTTGTGTTATAAGGGACTCACCCAAATAAAAGGTGATGGATGAAAAGCTTTGGCAAAAACATTTACCAGGGAGTTAATAAAGGCCAACGAGAAAGAGAGAAGAAAAGAAAAACAGACAGGTCTTTCTGGCCAGACATGAAGAGTCTGATCATAAACTTGACTACATCTCATCCATGAAGCAAAATATACCTCCTGTGAGCTCTGAGTGGTTATCTCAGGTAGCCACAGGACTAACTGGACTTTTTGGTGTTCTGTCTGGGTGGTCACGTGTGCATCTGAGCCTTAAAACTCACCCAGTGAGACATCCTAGGAAGGGATGAATATGTCAAAATGAATAGCAGAATTGGGGAGAATCTAGTAGTTCTTAACCAATTTGTATTTTGCTCTTTGATTTTGCCTTTTATGGAATGGGAATCCTACATACTAGTTCCACCAGCAGATAAGTGGCATCAGCAGCAAAGCAAGCTAGGATAATTTAAAACCACTGTGCAGCTGCCATGTACCTGTGTGTTGTCAGATTTTGTGTCTTATTGCACTCAATTTTGTTGTTAACATTGCTTCCATGGATTAATTGGACACTCCTGTTCATAGCACTTTATTAAAGAATAATCCTTTGTTTGAATAGTATTTCTGGCAAGTCCCCAAATATTGACTTTCCTTACTCACATTTAAAGCCACCATATCCTTTTATGTAATCACAACTAAATACAATTAATAAGATTTGTCTATGAAGGATGTTCAAAGTATCACAGGGAATTCAGATTTTACTAGGGGAAAAAAGTGCACACTGACTGAACCAATCTCCATTTATGAAGAAGTCCTTTTTTACAGTAGAATTCTATTGCTCTCTTCTCAGCCCCTGACAAAATATAATCTTGGGCTTCAATGAAAACAGAGAGAGAAAAAAAATATCAAGTACCAGTGTTATCGATTCCTGAGGTCAGCTTTTAAAATCCTGGCTTTCTTGTCCCTTCATAGCATACTGCCAGATTGTTAGCTTGACTTGAGACTACAAGACTTTCCTCAGGGTTAATAGAGGGTCATATTTTGTCTACAAACCTTGTGCCAATGAGCAGGCAATAAATTGAGAATACTTTCTCTCCATGGATCTTTAAGACACATTCAGAACGGATTAAGATTGGACTCACATCCAGCCTCTCACCCACCAGCATCGACAAGGCCTTCCTGGCAGGACTGCTCTCCATGTGTTCATGCTCCAGCCTGTGTTGGTAACAGGGGTTGCAGCACCTTGCGGTTGTTCTTGTTAAGCCTCCTGAGATTCCCTTGTATGGGAAGCTTCTTGTTTTTGCCTTTCATCTTTGTGTAAGAAGTTTAATCATTTCAAGATTGGGATTACACAGTGCAAGAGTGCACGGCAAGAGAATAGTGGAATTTTCCGATATTGCTCCTCCACTGAAATGGTGAATTCTATTATTGTGATTCTATAACTTAAAGGGATTTTAGTGAGATTTAAAAATGGAGAATGTTGATTCCTAGTTCACTTTTCTGACAAGACTGATTTGAATCAGTTTCCTCTCAACCAGCTCAAAATATCTCATAGTTAGACTGAACTCTTAAAATTAATTAGAAAGAAATCTCATGACAGCAATTAATCATATTCTAAAATAAACATCTAGGGTCAGACAAATCACTTTAAAAGAACTTATTTCCGACACCTACTGAAAAAAAAAGTTCATGGTAACTAGTTCATGGTTGAACATCCCATGCTAGTGAAAAAAATTCCACACTTTCAGATAGTTTTCATTAGTTTTCATTAAGAGCTGAATGGGGATTTTTCTGGATGCTTTGCCAGGGGATTTCACATAAATCAGACCTTTATTCTTCAGCAGGGAATGCCAAAAGTTGTGGCTGATATAAATGGTTTAGTGATATGTCAAGAGCAAGCCATTGACAAAGATCTGGATAGAAATTATAGCTGAATTAGCCAGCAAAATTGCAGGTGCTAGTAATCCTGACAATTTACATTACCTTCAATGTTTATAGAGAATTTTCAAACCTCATGTACCCCTAAGTTAAGTATTATAAATGTATTATTAGGATTTTTTTAACCTTTAGGTCTTCTAAGAATAGCAGCTGGTTACCAAACAAGAAGCAGGACCATTCTCTTCTGGTACGTTTATTTCTGGCAGTTGTTATTCCTCCATTCATGTGTACATTTCAAATGACTGATCAGATATTAAGTGCAGGAAATAACTTTCCTTGTCTGACTGAATCCTCTCTCCATGACACGAACAGCAGCAGATTCCAGGACTTGGCCACATTCACAGGCTGCGTGTCACTCCTCTAATTACCCTGCTCATCCAACTGGCAACTCAGGCAAAGAATACAAAAAATACGTAAGAGAGGGGAAAGACAGGAAAAGTGCCTGACAGCCCTCAAAGCAAATAGTGTCTAGTTCCTTTCTTGTTTCAGACTTCCAGATGTGTTTTTCCTACAGTCTTTAAACAAGCAGGCAATGCCTTGGTCTCCACTTCTTAGCAGAAGTCATTAATTGACCTTACTTGCTTCATTTGTTGACAGTGCTACCACAAAGACCAAAGCACTGGTCCCATACAGGAACCCAGGCTCTCTTCCCCCTGAAACAACTCAGATTCCTCTGAAAGTCAAATGCTCCAGGAGCAGAGCGTGGGAGCAAGCTTAGTCAGTATTGAAAATCCTGTGCAATAAAATCAATGTTCTTAAAACATCTTTAAAAAGTGCCTTTTCATCACTCAATTTTTCTGCTGTACCATGTCAACTTATTTGGGTGGGTTTCAGTACACTGTGTGCAGGGTAAGCTCGGGGTCATATCTGCTTTCCTTGAGGGTCCAAACCATTCATGTGCCAGTTAGAACCACTATGCCAAAGGAAAATTGTATTGAGGGATTCAGCTGGTACTGCAAGAGTATTCTTATTTGTTAGACTAGTTTTTTTATGACCTAGCATATCAGTAAAAACAAAATAAACTGGATGGGCCTAGAGAAACTAGTAGGCAGGATAATACCTATTCATAAGATGTACCTAAAACATATAAAGAATAGTTCACCCTTTTGAAGAGCAAATTAATAATTTTATGACAGAATTCTCCCCAGTCTTTTCTCTCTCTTTCTCTTTTATCTTCCTTTTTCTTACACACATAAACACAGGAAAGTAGATACACAGTTTTTCAACATGACTCAAGATATAGATAGATAAATATACACTATATGTATAAGTTATAGCTTATACATATCACTGTTTTCAGCAGGTACTCAGAAGGCCAGTAGCTGCTAGGGGGTCAGAAATTCTTCCACAATTTTTGGGAAGTTGTCCTTCCTTTTTCTTTTCCTTTTCCCTTTTCATGATTATTAATCTTAAAGTCAGGCTGGAATTTACATCAATATTTTGACACTCTCTACAATTTTTGAAATCATGTAAAACTATTTATTTGCCACCTACATTTCTAACATAGAATTTTGTCTCTACTATATTTATATCATTTAGATACATGTGTAGTGGTGGAAACATGATTTTGATCAACTTATTCTATTCTTAGCTATACAGTTCTCTCTCTATACAGTGAGGAGACTTGCACACTCTTAGAGAATTCTGAATAATGATTTTACTTTGGTACTGCTACTACAGAGTCAGCTTTACCTGAGGAGATACAGGAAGCAGCCTGTGACAAGAACATGACTTTTGCCTTTGCTATTAATATATTTATATGAAGACTGGAGTTTAGAGTGCACTATATAAATACTTAGTCATAGAACTGACATCCCCTGAAGAATCAGTAGTCCAAATACCTGATTTTTCAATAATCAGTCAATTTAGTTTCTGATAAACTGTCAAATAGATTCCACTTCCCGTGCTGAATCATTTGCAACCAAAGCAATATTGAACCACTCAGGGGACAAATAAGAATAATGTGAAAAGCATGTAGGAAACATGTCAATGTAGTGAAAACAAGACACTCAAAGAACAGAGAATTTCTTTTCTAAACAAGTGGTTATCATTACATTATTTTCAAAACAATTTCCAAGCTAATCTAGTTGCAGCACTGTGGAGCTACATCAACAGCACTGCTCACCTTTCAGAACTTCCCACGCTTACCACAATTCTGCCACTCAAAATTGTCTATGCCAAACAATGTTGCTCATTTTACTTACAACACAATCCTCACAGATTCGGTGTGTCTCATCCTGTGATCTTAAAATGCATCAATTTCAAGTATTGACTGCACTGCACTGTAGCTGGAGGAAGAAAGATGGGCAAAGAATCTCAGTAATTTCTTGAACTAACCTTATCTTAGCAACTTCATACTGACTGATTGTCAAATCCAGCCATAACTAGGAAATTACTATAAAATTCAGACAAGGTGTTTGGTTGCAAGTAGCAATAATATTTTAGTACTTACACTATCAAACACTTCTAATGCTGCTGAGCTGTTCAAAATTATATGCAGCAAAGGTTGCTCCAAATGGCTTTACAAATCCAATCTGCTCTTAAGCATCACAGGCAAAGTCTGCATTGCACTTGCATCTCAAATTGTTTATATTTGATTGTATTCCATTATCTCTAAATGAGATGAGTTACTCTAGGGTCATGATCTGTTTCTTGCTATTAGTTGGCATGTCCCACTGTGTATACAAGATAAAGTGTGTTTGATATTCTGTCTTTTTGTTTGAATTTACTGAGGTGGAAAGATAACTAAATGTGATTTTTCTTCTATTCCAAGGGCTATAATATCAAATGCTTTGAAAACTGGTTAAGATTCCTTGATGTTTTCTTTATGTAGTATTCTCATCTCAAGAAATACAGATTTTGGATGCCACATATGAGATTTTTGCTGAATTTGAGAGTGCCTGCAGATATAGGCTCTAAGGACAGATAAGCAAAAAAAGAATTTTTTTCCTACTGCAGAGAATCATCATCTCTGCTGCATCATCATTTTAGCCTCACTGCAGAAGCAAAAACTTTTACATAAGGGAACATGCCTGGTGGGAAAACAGCCTTTGCATACCTTGTCACTCCAGACATGCAATCCCATCCCCTTCCCCCGTACTGCCCAAATGATTAAACAAGCTTTTGGCAGCTGGATAAGGAAGTTTGTCTGATTGAAACCTAACTCAGAGTCAAATCAGGGAGCTGTCACACTGTCCATCAAGTCACACTGTTGATGGCATAGAAGAGTGACAATATGTGGCTAGCATTAAGGGAGAGGCAGTGCTAGTCATCATAACTAATCATCATCATGTGTTAACTTAGGCTAATTGTAAAATTACACCCTATAATCAGCTGTTTGGAGGCAATTGGAGACCTTATCCATTTCCCATTAAAACACCCCAGCTGTAATACAGTAGGGGATTTAAGGCCTCCTTAAGCATGTAATTATTATGGTGCTGTTAGTGGTTGCTCTAATACTGGGTTTTTTGCTGACTAACTACTGCCTGCAAGATTGCAGCAGCACATACAACTGACCAAGATATACAGCACTTTGAGCTCATAGCATGGTGCCCTAAAAGTGTATGCTCAAAACCCCTCTGAAGAGAGCCCTGAGAAATGGCACTACAGCATTTCCCAGCTTTTAATGACACAGGAGCCATGCCCCAAAAGGACTGCAGCCCCCATATTCCAAACATCTTGGTACTTAGCATGACTCACAGCTCTAGTGCTTCCCTGGGCTGCAACACAAGATGATTTCCCAGAGAAGGCAGAAATCTAAGCTATCATATTGGCTAATAATAAATAATATTGGCTAATAATGATTAATGGGATGAAAGGCAAAACAGATTGTACAAAAAAGATTCTTATTAGGTTAAACAATTTCTTGTGTTTGGGATTTTGTGTTGTGAAGTCCTTCCAAGACATAGGTCTGATATGGCCCTCTCTAATAAATCTATTCAGCATTGGAGAAAGAAATTATGATACCTTCTCCAATTCTCCCAAAAGCCTAAGGTTCACTAGATATGTGTGAAGAATGTGATACATGAAGAAATAGAAATTAAAATAAATACAAATTAAACTTTCTTTTATGCTTCCTGCCAGCTTTGATATCTCACACAGAAGATCTGACCTTGGAGTTGTCAGAGACCCAGAACTCAGGTTCATGTCTGTTGAACATATTCCTCTTTATAAAAACTTTCTAACTGGATTAGGCACTCTTAAACAGGCCCTCCCACTGCCAGCTGAGTTTCCACATCATTAGGTTCCAAAGTAGTTCTCAGTGTTTCTTTGGCCCAATGCACATTTAATCCTGCCATGTGAAGAAAAACAGATCCAGTAGAAGAGCTAAAGAGACCCTGTTCCTTCCCCACCCCTCAGCACTCACAAACTATTTTTAATCCAAATTTTAGAGATGCTGTGTCCAGACTGACCCATGCCAAAGCTGTAAGGAATAACACCTCTAACAGCTTAGGTAAACACTACAATGAGTTGGTTATTGCGTAAAGAAGAGAATGAAGACTGAAGGTTTTTGCACACACCAGTTCCTGTACTAAGCATGATGTATAATATGAGCAGCTAACAGGAGAGACCTACCCATCAAAGAGGGTAGAACATTCTCTGGGTATGGCCTGGGATGCCTAGCATTCCCAAAACAACACTCCAGTGAGTTCAGAATGGCTTGTATGTAACAGGAGAGTGAGGTAACTGCTAAGGAGTGAAAATTGAGAACCTTGAACACAAAATAGCTTTAAGGGCTGAATCCTCCTGTGCATGTGGGCTTTTGCATTTTAGTGCATTAGCCTACTAGGTACTAGGATTTGGGGCTTTTTTCATTCTAGTTGAAGTGGTTTTCATTTTAGAGATGCAGCTCGCTGCATTGGTGCCCTTCACTTCAGCATTTCATTAGAAGCTTTCTTTCTGCTTTCATCTCACATCTGTTCACAAGTATCTATTAGAAGAACTCATGAGAAACAGAGGGATCTGTTGAATTTTTAACCTTAGTTCCTTTTTGGCAAATTTCTTCCTAACTTCCTTGGGAAACACAATATCCTCACAAACTCCCTGTTCACAAAATGCAGTTTAATAAATTATGGATCCTGGTGACCTAATGGCTTATTTGGGAGACTGAGTAGACTTTGCAGGACCTATAAATAAAGGACTTAAAAAAGCAACTGGGTCAGGATGTACATAAAATCTATTGCATAGAGCTGGACACTCTTATCAGTTAGGATTGGAGTGTTATTATCTGGTATACCAGATATGTCTCTTTCCCTGTGACCAAAAGTGTCATTTGTCACAAGTGGAGGGTGAGGTGTATGTCAAATCACAGAACCACAGAGCTAATCTCAATCCCAGTCCTGCTGTCACTTATTTCCATTAGTTTAATTTCTCTAGCTTCTATGTTAGTGGTAGGATAAATGAGGATAGAATAAATTCTGAAAAATAGAATTCTCTGTATCTGAAAATAATAGCACTTAGAAATAAAAAAATTGACAATTCTACCTCATTTAGTAATAAGAAAATTAATCATTCTCCCCACAGAAAGCCTTATAGATGTTTTCTTTATTATTATTTTCTTCAAAAGAAAGTAAGCAGGTGTTGTAAAGACCTGAGTCTTTTGCCCACTGCATGTCTTCACATCTGAGTAGTAATGATTCCTTGTGGGACTTGCTACTCCTAGAATGAATTTGTGTAACTTTCTTACACACAGTTTCACACACAAAAATGCACATATATTATACCCTAATTATCCCTCTTTTACTATTTATCCTAAATATAAAGAGATTGATCATGGGAAGATGATGATTCGAGTTAAGGAACATACATGAAAGGGACATGTGTAAATCCAAAGTAGTCAGTCCATGTTGCTCAAGTCAGTGAGCAGAAACAGACAGAGTTCAACTCTTAACCTATTTTGATGTAAGGTAGAAGAAATAAACTCAAAGCCAAGAGCTTAGCTAAGGACATACTTAAAATTAGCTGAGGACCAGAAGTCTTCATTCTCCATCTGGAAAATTAAATTGCCTCTCATGTTTTTTCATGTTGTATTCAGGATACAGGTCAAGATCAATGGAGACCCTCTAAAAGGACACCTAGCCAGAGCAAATTTGCCTTATGGGAAAGGGAAATCTTTCCTTCATTTAGTTACCTTGCTTTTCTACTTCCACTTGTAGGTGCAATGAAGGGGATAAACATTTTTCCTACTTCTTTTCCTTTCCACCCTTACAATTAATGAAAGTCCCCATACGATTTTTCTGCCTTTTCAGTACTGAGGCCCCTGGTTAAAATTGTCCATGCTTCTGAGAAGAGCAAACAATCATTTCAAAGCAAGCTGCCAACATATAAATAACAGCTAGTGCAAATGGGTTTCATGAATCTTCTGACACAGTGACACGTGTTCCAGTGTTCTACATATTTATGAGACAAAAAAACCTAAAGGCTAGAGAAATGACACAAAGAATTGTTGAAAGAATTTTCACAGAACTGTTTTGCCTTGGAAAGCAAGACAAGTTTTGATAAAGAAACAAAAATTGGAATTTCCTTTCAATTTACTCAACTAGTTTTGGCAGATAAATTATGAGAACAGCACTTCAGGCAGATGTTCAGCAGAGGTTTCCAGCTGCTAGCAGAAATTATGTCAGAACATTGCATAATTCCCTATGTTTGTAAATGGTTGGAATAAACAGTCACATCAATAGCTCAGTTATTACTACCCAAATTCCTTGCAAAGCTTCTGTGTTATGAACTGAACATCACTGTGTATCTTATAGCTCATCTCAGTGACCTTAAGAGCCTGTGGGTTTTGGACTTCTGCTTTTTTGGAGTTGCTTGTCTTGGCAGTGTGTGCAGTGAGACCATGCAGGTAGCAAATTAAGCCTTTACTTTTATCAATCTATGATAAACCAAAACTATCTTTTCAAGGCCTGATCCTAAAATTCTCACATCAGCCAAAGGCTAAGATGTTGCATCAGACTTATAAAAATTTGCTTCTGCACAATGTTTCAGAAGCTGCTTCATAAGAGTTTCCTAAGAACAGGAATGAGTGAGCCATGTAACCATGGCATGTTCTTCCATAGCTTCTGTCCTCCTTAAAATTTAAAGTCAGAAAGCCAAATTATAGCCCTTCCACAACCCTTCAAATTCTTCTTTATTTCTCCACAGTTCTACAGCTCTTCTGCCATTGAATCTGTTACAGAGCATCTGCTTTGTTTTATAAATAATAAAGAAAATATATATTATTAAGGAAATGTGTTTCCTGGAATGAGGAGAGATAGTACAGGCACTTGATGATCAGTTTTGATGAAGGAAAAGTGGCAAAAACATCCACTAGCCAGGTGGCCCAGTCAGGTGCTGTGAGTCTGAGATTGTAAGGAACCAGAAGACAATACCCATTGCCCCAGCCAGAATTTTCATGCTGTGAAAGGAACTCATCTCTTTCAGATTATTTGAAACTCAATGGGAAGTTGCTGACTCTACGGGCAGAGCACTTAGATCTCTTAAGACATGCAAAGACATTTTTGTTTACTGACCCTCCCTAATCTTCCCACATGGAAGCTTATAGAACAAAAGGGCATTGTAAAGGCAAAGATCAGGAGGCTGAATCAAGTCATGTACTTTTTTTTCATTTGTAGCTCAGTTACCAGCCTTCATGCACATCTTAAACTACGTTTGAGGAGCACTATTTCATCATGGGTTTAAAACTTCTCTGCACTGAACTGCAAATCGGTTCTGAACAGCTTACTGTGGGGCAAACAGAAGGAAATATCAGTTTTCCACTTTTGTCTGGTAACAAATAGGAGAAACAAAATAAGCAGAAAAAAGGACGAGGGAAAATCTGGGAAAAGTGGGAATCTGTCTGATCAGATATTCAGAAATTGCAATTTCATCATAACAATGTTAATACATTTTTGTGTATTTTTATAGATATTGTGGTAATCACTAAGCTTGACAGAATTTTTCAGTGAAGAAGGCAATACTTTCTGAGAACTGAAAGAAAAGAGGTAAAGAAACCATTATTTATATTAAATAGAATATGCTTTCCTGGCAATTAATTCTGACTAATCAAAGTCTAGATGAAAACTCAAATGTTCATCTATTCTACAACACCCTGATTAAATGACATTCCAACATATTCTTCAAATATTACCTAAGATGCTAAAATGCACCTCAGACTTTCTGTTGTATGGTTCACAACAATCTCAAGGACTTCTCTGCCTGCCAGGTCTGAGAGCAATTCTAAAAGGGATTGGTTCCTGTTAGATGTTTATCCGTAGCATATCCATGAACTGAATTCATTGCACCAAAAGGGAAATGATAACCTATCATCATTCTTCCAGGCCATGATACTGGGGCAGAGACCTCTCCCGTGACTTCTTGTCCTTAGTTCAGCTCACTGAATCAATCATTCTTTGAAGACAATGAGGGAGCTTTCTCTGAGGAAGAAACCAAAAACCTCAAACAAGTTGCTCCTGGGTGGATCATGGGAAACAAGTTGTGAGGTTATATTTATCTCTACCTACATTAGAACTGTATTTTCTCTGTTGACAAGCTTTAAAAGTTTACAATACATATTGATAAGTATGGGTCAAATGTTAGATGATAAAGGAAACCTGGAGAAGAGAGAGGAAAGACTTGCTAAAATTGAAGACTGCTAATATCCTTTCTCGATAAGGATTTCAAGCTATTTTGAGAATAGAGTTTCTTCTCCTTCAAAAAAGCACGTGTTCAAGAGCAAAATTAATTTTAAATTGATGATTTACCTTGTATGTAAAATTTTCTCTGAGCTTCTCCTATGTGTACACAAATTAATATGAAATTAACTTTAAACTGACACTTCACCCTGCACATCTTCTCTGAACTAATAAAATCACCTGGTTTTGCTAGATGTTTTCAAATGCGTGAATTTGAATTATAACTCCTTTTGAATTTAATTACAGCATATATAAAGGGACCAACTACAAAATATTTTTAATCCATATCACAAAGATAAAATACTTTCATTATCACACAGAGTATTGTAAAAGGGCAGGCAATTTTCTCCTGATTTGAAGTTAATTTCATAATGTACAGAATACCAATTTCCTTCCCTTTTAATGCATAAAAGAAGCTGTAACACTTTCATTTGTGCCAGTATCTAATTAAATCAGTTCCATTGAATTTGTTGTTGCAGATACTCATTGGAGATGACCAAAGAAGTGGATACTGAAGTCAGAACTTTTCTGAAAACTAGGCAATAGCAGTTCTGTTGTAAAAGTCTCTGTAACCACCCATAAAGGAGGCAGCAGGGAGTGGGGCAGCTCACCTGGCACAGGGTAGTAGTTACTGCAAACTGAGGTGGGGCAGCCTTTGGTTGCAGAGCCCAAAGATCAAGCTTTCTGCAAGTCTATAGGTTGTAGTGCTACTTAAGTTATACCAGTGAGAAGATGGAAAAAAAAAGTTCCCTTGAGGAAATGAGGGCCTCTAATGAAAATCCCTCTTTCCTGCTTCTAACTTTGCCTATTAAAGCCTATTAAATCCTGGTTTTTATTGTTGTTTTTGGTGTGCTAAAAATAGGGTTATAAATGGTACCATAATTTCTGACATAAATATTTGGTCTGTAATTTCCTTATTTACCTGAATGACATTAAGTAGCACACTATCATAATAGAGCTCTGCTACCGGTTGTAAGTATTTATATTTAGAGATGAGCTAATAACCTTTTCCATCCCTGTGCAAAGAAATCCATTGACTGCCAAATATTTCAAACTTCCTTTGAATACATATCCCTGAGCAGTTACAGTTAAATTATTTACTGTACATGACATATTGCCACGAGGACATGCTAATTCCTACTCTGCTTAAGAAATTATAGGTATATTTCAACCACCCTGATACTCTGGCAACAGTATTGTTGGGGAAGAAAAAACTTGAAAAATAAAGTAGCTAAAGGGGGCCTACAAGAAGGCTGAAGAGGGACTCCAGACAAAGACACATAGTGCTAGCCATGAGGCAATGGCTTTAAATGGGAGGGAGTAGATTTAGGTGAGATATTGGGAAGAAATTCTTTACTGTGAGGGTGGTGAGGCACTGGAACAGGTTGCCCAGAGAAGATGTGAATGCCCCACTCCTGGCAGTGTTCAAGGCCAGGTTGGATGGGGCTTGAGCAACCTGGTCTAGTGGAAGCAGGGGTTGGAACTAGATGATCTCTAAGGTCCCTTCTAACCCAAACCCTTCTATGTTTTTAATAAAGATTGCAGATCACAGCCTAGGACTTTGCAATTCATCAGTTAGGCTTTCTGCTTCTTCCCGAGCATCCAGTGTGACATCAGATCTTCATTTAGACACAGGTTCTTGCTGGTTTTTGGGTACCTTTCCTGTGGCTGGAACCAAGAAGACATATCCAACAGAAACATAAAGCACAAGATCTCACAGCCAAATGCATTGTCCTAAATGCACTTCCCAAGGAGAGAAAAGTTAACTTTTGGGATGGCTTTCACAATAAACTTTGTTCTAAAATAACCAGTTGAAAACATCCAAGTAGATGTGCATCAGAAATCTCTTTGAGAAACATCATGTCTCAGTTAGTATAAATACTATGAAACTGAGATTCCATAGCCTTGAAATCCTTCCTTGTGTATTCCTCCTTTTAAGCATGAGGAATTAGATGAGGGGTTTGAATACTGAACATCTTGTGGGACAAAATGTTTACAAAAATTTCTGTTCATAGTTTTCCTCTGATAAACAGACCTTTATTAAAAATGGCACAGCTATGTCAATCTTTCAATTTATGAGTTAACACTGAAAGTTGCAGGTCAAGCAGAATAACTGCAAATAGCATAAATCAGGCTTTTATATATAGATAGATATAGATATATAGATTTATGTAAGTCTGTAGTCTCACATACTGATAAGTTCATTTGAATTTCTCACCTTTCTCTGAGTAAAGAAACTTCAAAGAACTTTTAACCAAAACCAGTGTAGACAGCCATAGAAGGTAACAGAAGTAGTGTGATTTTAAAAGCACATAAAACCTCTGTGCTATATATAGCATAATTTTGAACCAGAGGTCAACTAACTATTACATAGAATATTTTGCCCATATTTTTACTATGGAAAATATGTTGACTAAAACCTAAAGTTTCTTTAGAATTTGATTGGCTGACTGATTAGCTTATTATGGTGAAACTTTGCAAAAACCAGAATTATTTTGCTTAAGGGTAAACCTGTAATACAGGAATCTGCACAAAGTCCTTTCATTCTTCAATATTCAAGAAACTTTTTCACATCAATGCCCCAGAAAAGGAAAACAGAAACAAACTTGCCTGAGCAGATTGTTTGGTGGTGACAGGATCACCAGGAAACTTTCAAGGAACTTTGCTTTTCTTGTTGATTTTATGTTTCAGGCATTCAGATAACTGGGCAGCAGCATGAAACTCTAAGGCAGATATTTGCTTTAGATCAGTTGTGCTTTTTCTTTTTTTTTTTCCTCTGACATTAAATCAACATTTGTTCTCTACTAATTCCATGTAATTATGGACACCTCTTTACCTAGTGTAGATTACTGCATGCAAAGACAAGCCTCTTTTACATTTGGGAAAAATAATAGCTTCCCTTTGTGAAGTGCTTGTGGAAACACATATAATACAGTTATTGTCTTATCTACAGGAATAACTTTCCAGAGAAATTTTGACCAGCTGATGATGATTTACTCTGTATCATTTAACTGTGAAAGTATCTCAGGTTGTTCTGGTTTGCATGTCTATAAATAATGCATTTTAAAATGAATATATCTGCTTATAGCTCTTTCTTCATCCTACTGAAGGGACATTTTCACATATGCTGTCATTTTCCTTTTGTGTGATGTTAGATGTTGGTGTGCTGTCCATCCATGTATCAATTACTTTAAATAACAAGTTGTGTTTGGATTCCAAGCTGAGTCTTGACCTTGGAGTGCAGCTGGATGTTCTGCAAGCTGGAAATGTGGGAAATGGTGGAACAATGTTGCAGAGCTGAAGAAGCGTGAGTGCTGAAGACAAAGGCAGGTGTTTCCTTCTCGTGGTCCAATTTTTCACATGAAAAACTGAAGCCTAACCAAAAAAAAACCCCAAAAAACAAACCTCATACCCTCTTCTGACTTTATGGTTTCACACAAAATCTGATGTTTAAAAATAACAACATGAAATGAAGGTGTTATCCCATGTCAGCAGAGGCCAGATAATTTAAAAAAAACAACCGTTGTGTATCTCAGACTCCTTTCTCATATCCAGTCTTTGAAAGAGGTAGATCACAGAACTTTTTCTACAACAGTTCAAGAAAGAAAACACATCAGGTATGTGTTCAGCTTCAGGTATAAAATTATAATAGAACAGTCAAAAACTACTACAGGCAGCATTTGTGATACTATTAAGGGGTAAATAGTCTGAAGGAATGGGCAATGTGAAATCATGACATATTTTGTTGCATCTGCTTTCTTCCAATGTCAGTCTTCCTGAATTTCACCATAATTTATGGAAAAGCGTCAAGATAAGAATCCAGTGGAGAGATATCTTCTAAATGCCAGACAGTAAAGGAAGAGGGGACATAATTTCATCCTCTACTAATTTAATCCTGAGAAATAGAAATAAACATGAGTTCTTTATTAAATTCTCAGTGTAACTCTAGACAAATGAAAAAACAGGTTAAATAGTAACAAAAATAATAGCAGACTTTGCAGACAATAATTATTACTTTCTTATTGCTTTCTTACTAGTATTATTTTAAGAAATATTATCCAGTAATAATATTGAAATTCAATACCAGGATCATTTTTGCACATCATATTGAGAAAAGCAGGAATACAATTTAAACCCAGACCTTGATCAATACAATAAATACTTGAGACTGTTCTCTAATCTGCAGTATTTAAACAGTGATCACTTTTTCTAAGAACATTTTTTAAATTAAAAAAAATTTAAATTGTCCATGTACAAAACCAATTTGGTTCTTTTATTGGAAAAATATATTTTAAATCCCAATTTTTTACAATTTTATTACTTGTATAATCTACCTGTGGATTTACCTTATCTATCATTTACATATTAAAAAACAATCTGTTCCATGTTTTCTGCAGTGCCAAAACCAGTATTTCATATTAAGTTTATTGTCACTTTTGAAAGTCTTTACAAAACTTTACTTCTTAAAAGTAGAGTTGAAGGATATATTTAGCTGCACAGCAACTTACAGAAGTCTTTAATCAACAGAAAAATTGTGACAGAGCAATTACCTCTGCTAAACAATTAAATATGTCCCCATCTCCAAATGCATATGTTCAAATACTGTGTCATACTGGGGCCATTATCTTCCATTCACAGCAATATTTACAACACTCTTTAGGGTATTATTTCTGTATATGTTCTCCATGTTAATCACTAAAAACAGCCCACAATTGTTTTCAGAATGCTCTTCACTGTCTCATGCCTACTTTGTGTGCAGGGACATGACTGACCTCACATTGTTTCAGGCACTAGAGACTCGCTGTGTAGGCTGCAACCTGGTTACACAGAAATAACCACAATCTGAGCAAAATTCTTAGAGGACTGCTTGGGGGAAAATTCCCCTGCCCATGATGAATAGCCCCAACAAAGAGGTCTCTTCTCCTCTGTCCCTGTTTGCACAGGGCTTGACTGTGAATAACAGCTTTATGAATCTCATAACTACTTTTCAGTAGAAGAAATAAAGCATTTCTCTGGGTGCAGCATTGAATCCCAATGGCACAGGGAGCTGATTAGCATACCTGAAAACAAAAAATATGTCATAAAATATGTTTCTATGACTAAAGCATTTAAATGGAATGAGGCACAATAATTTTCACACTGACATTGTTTAAAACTGAACACTGGACAAAAGCAGCACAGCCTTTGAGGGTGATGGAATTCTGCGGCAGATAATCAACATAAAGGGGTAGAGAGCAAGGACATAGGTAATTTTACCAAATCACACAGAAATGGAAAATCTGGCTCAAACTACTGGGTGAAAACCCTACTCCAGGAAACGTGTCCTGAAACTTTTGCAGGTTGACATTGAAGAACAAATTACATCTCTTCTTTGAAATCCCGTAATAGCAATGCCAAACAAACAAAAAGTATAAATGAGGCAATGCAACAAACAAAGCTATGCAAGATGCAGAATCTATTTTTAATACTTTATTTTAAGCAATCACACAGTTACACATAAAAACTCCAGAAAGCTCAGATTTCCTATATTAAAGGATAAAGGATTCAAGCATTCTATTTCAAATGAATGTTAAAACCAGGAACCTAGTTTTTCTGGAAATTTCAGCTTTGAAGCTCCAGTTGGCTCTTTATTGAAATCCTCTTATATACCAGATGCAAAAGACAGGCAGAAATACTTTTTTTTTTCTCCTGGTATGTAGTACCTCTTTTTATTGCAATGAAAATGCCCACAGTTTTTTTCTTTTTCCTTTGTAGTACATACTAGTTGCTCCAGCATATGTAAAAGGACACTTAAGTTTAGCCAGAAAATGAAAACCTACTTCTTCCTATTCTTTCTTCCTTTAGTTGTATTTATTTGGCACTGTACTGTCTAGTATAAATTACATCAGGCCAAAAGGAAGGAAGGAAAGACTTAGTTTGCAATGCTCTGCTGCTGCTGGCACTAATATTTTAACAGTCAAGAGTAAAAAGGAAAACATGAACTAATGTGCATTAAAATGTGTGCACAAACAAAATGTTAAAGCTAAAGACTGAAACTTAATTCTCATAAGAAAGTTATGTTCTCCAAGTCATATAACAATCTTGACCTATAAAATAATTTTACTTTTCTTTAAATCAATGGTTAAACCAACAAAAACTGCAATGTGAACAGCTATGAATACTTAAATGCAGAAATTGTCAATCTGGTTACTTCTGTTTTGATGTTCTGCTGCTGTTTTTACTGGAAAACAAACATTAAAAAATGAACAATAAGTACGTGTTTATTGGAAGAGTTGAGCATGTCAAAACCAAATTTTGAACCTTTGTTTTTGAGAAGTAGCACAAACTTTGAGTTACCATTCTGTTTTCTCTAGTTAAGTATTTATTTTGGTGCAGATGCAGTTACTCAGAATTGTATCACAAGGTTCCTCAGACATAACACACAAACAGGCAAAGCTTGAGAAGGCATGGCCTGAACTTCAGTCACCCACAGAAAATGATTCAGATATAACCAGGGAGGCTTGGCATATTTGTATCAGTGGATAATTTTCAGTGCTCAGTAATTCAGGAAGGCAATGAAAATAAGCACTCAGGTTGTTAGTAGGAAGTTACTAGCTCTTAGTTAGGGTGAATATTTTATATTCTGGGACCATGTCTTGAGAGGAATGGCTAAAGTTTAATGACTAACATAGCAGAATGTGTTAGGGCAAAGTTCTGGAAAAGCTGCACCAAAAGGCAATTTCAGCATGTGCCACTGATGACTTCATACAGTTTTTCCATCTGTGATGGATTCTATAGCTCCTTTATTTATGGAGAATTGTAGACTCAAGACATTTTGCTAGGAATGACTGGACAATTCACAGCTATTGACTGCACATTATACTATAGACACTCTTTGCACAGAGATGCTTTATTTCTTGCTGTCTCTTAATGCCATAAAGAAGTGCCCCAGACTAATTGAATTTTTACATGTAAATGGTCTTTCAGACCCTATTTAACTTACATGAAATTGAGAGAAAGCAGCATCTTCCAATGTAGGGTTTAGGAGAAGTGATGTTTCTTTGATTTCCTTGACTGCACATACAAGCTGTTAAACATCCTTACATGATATTTTATACCAGCCTAAATCCTAAAAAAAAAAAAAAAAAAAAAGAAACTCTTGTTTTGTCACGTAGGACTAAGAACTCCAGGAATAGCTACAGTATAACAGCATTTTTGTTTTTTCTCCACAGCAGTTACAGCTGGGGAGGGGAAGCCCACCGACAGCTGCAGAGTCTGCCATGTTCTCAGAGGAGCTTTCAGCAGAATAAATTATGAAGCTGCAGTAAGCTCTGTATGGGGTAAAGGTTGATCTTTGACCATGCTGACAGCCAGAGCTCTTATCATCTTGCTCAGCAACAAGTCAAATTGAGCTTTAATTGCTGCTCAGAGAACAGTGCTCGATTAAATGTACACAGCACAGAAACTGGTACAGGGCAGAAGGGAACAAGAGATGTCAAGGAGTCATGAGACAAACCCTCTTTTTGACACTCTATTCTAAAGACAATGTGAGCTTTATATGCAAAATGAAACACACAGAAAGGTTCCCTAACTACCAGGCACTGTCCTGAAACTTAGGACTTAATAACTGCTTTCTTATCAGAAGGAGCTTGAAATGTATTTGGGTCAGATCTGTACGAAAGAGGGCTTCACCAAACCACCCTGTCAGGGCCCATTTCTTTAATTTACATGTCATTAATTCATCTCTTTAGTTGGTCACAGGAAGACTTGCAGATAAGTTCAAATTAAAAAGTTTAAAGGCACAATATTCTGCACTCAAGGGAATTCAATGGGTTTTTTTTTTGCAGACATTCTTATTTAGATGTAAAATGGCCTAGATTCCTTGCAATTTAATAGTCACTTTAATAAGGGTTCCTGTCTGAGTAAGCCTACCATCTCATGTACAGCATCACCAGAAAACAAATTACCCATTTTCTTCACTTCAGTCCTTTCACGCTTGCCAAGAAATTACAACTAATATTTAAGCTATTTTTTCTGATATATTGGTAACAGCTGTCCAGTAACATGTGTTTTCTTAACCAGTTCTAAGAGCAGGGGCAGAGTTTGAAACATACCTACGCTAATGATTCTTGCCAGATACAAATTGTAGGCACAGGTACCTAAAAGACATTTGCCTATTTAAAAAACAGAGACAAGTCCAAGCACATTTGATATCTTAAACTTCTCTCAGGCAAACTATGAAAGCCAGAAAATTGTAAAACCATAGAAATCCCATCAGTTGCAGACACAGGCCGATGTAAGTACGGGAAGCTGGAATTTAATTATAAGAGCAGAGACCAAATCATTCTGCCATAACTCTTTCTAAGTGTAAAAGAAGGGTTTTTTTCCCAGGAAAAAACAAAGCCTTGTATGAGAGCCCAAGTTAACCTTTGTAGGTGCTAAAAATTTGATTAAGATTGACAGCAAAAGAAACAGGAGCACAGATCCAGCCACCTCCAACCAGCTTCATGAAACTGTGGCTCTTGTCAATGGCATTCTACAGGTCTCTTTGTAACCAAGAAAGGGGATATATTTAATGCTGCCCAAGATCTACCCAGATAATGAGGCTTTAAACCTGGTATTTTCAGGCAAATTCTTTCAATTCCAAAAAACAAACATGTTGCTCATATTTGGGTTTGGGAGATTTTTTGTATTCTGTTTTTTACACAAAAGCATTTCTAAAATATCAAATTACTTTTAATTATATTTCATTTTAATACAATGTTAAATTTTCTTTAGGAATATAAAAGGTCTTGTCATGCAAAAAGCTTTGATCTCGGAACACCTTTTTGCTCTCCCCTTCTGCACAGTGGTGGAGAGGTTTAGAAAAATGTATTTTTAAGTCTGAAAAAGATGCAGAAAAGATGTACCCATCCAAATATAAACCATGGATTAGGATGTCACCGGTGTAGGAATAAGACCCTATTTTTACTGACTTGGTGTGGCTTCCGTTTAGATACCTTACCTCTGAAATATATTCCTTAAGATAAAAACATTTGATTTCTTTTGTTGGTTTTTGTTCCCCCTGTTTAAACAAGTTTAAAAAGTCCCTTGTGTCACATAAAACAAAAATCTGAATTTACAATTTTGTGGTTAGAAAACTTTTGTGATTGGAAATCTCGCATGAAGTCCTAGTCAAGCACCTTCAGTAGAACATCATAAACACCAGGCTACAAGATAGCTAATTTGCAAAATTCCATTACAGGTAGGCATTTTCATCACTTTCATAAAAAAATAAGGCTTCTGGGTTTTTATTTATTTTGAGGGGTTATAATTTTAGATGGAAAAGATTCCTCACCTAGTTCTGTTGCTTCTTCCTGTTTGAATCACTTTTTCTCTGTGTATACTTTTAGATGTACGATAAAGTGCATGAAGTTTATTCTGTTAACTAATTGCTTTTAATTTTCACAACTGATTTCTTTTAAAGGAAATATTCTCATTAAGCCATGTTGATGATCATTCATGACAGTGATTCATTTTAAGCCACGTTTGATTGAATATAAGTCAAAGGTACTAAATGCAGAACACTGGATGCCATGACTCAGAAGTCTTCTGAAGAAAGAAACATGCATATTTGAAAACATCTGGATAAAACTTCTTACTTACATTTAGGTCAATGATTTATTAAAAAATAATTACTTGAAATATTTGATATTATAAAGAAAATGGAGAACACAGAAGCTGTGTCTTAGATGTCATTTTCTGCTACAATTTATTTGAAGATAAAAACTACTATTCAGACAATAATAAAAATGTCAAGTATTAAATTTATGATTAGGAATGTGTGAAAAGGTATCTTATAAAAATCAGTTGGTCAAATTTTTGTGTAACTTAGGATTCTGACTATCCTGTGACTGAGAATAGGTAATGTTTTACTGTTTCCTCCCTGTTTTTAATGCCAAATGATAAATATGCTAGTGCATTTTATTTCTTTGACTTTGCCTCAGGCTTTGAGTTTAACAGTATGCAACAGTGATGGTAGATACTATTCCATTCAATAAGGTATGCCCTATCCAAGGGAGAAATGGTAAATAGATAAATGAATGCAATTACTTTGACAAGCTCTAATCTACTGTTATGAACTAAGTAAATTTATTTTTAAAAGCTGAATGAAAAATATTTGGATCTGCAAATTAAATTGTAAAACAGTGGTTTTATGCAGACCTGGTCCCAGGCCAGCCAAGATCCAGAGAAGGGTTAAACTAAGCAGTGGGGGTTTTTAACCTAATGCACTGTTCACCAAGCAAACAGAAAGGCTGATGATTGTTAAACACTCACCCAGCAAATCCCCAGTATCACATGCCAGGCTGGTAGTTGAGATGCAAAGAGCAGCCTGAAGCAGACATTTCAAAAGCATGATCTCTGCTCAGATATACTTTGGTTGAAAACTTACTTAACAACACGTTTAAAATAGATGAAGCAATGATCAAAATGTGACCCTTTTTGAACTTGGAAAAAACTCCCATTATTTTACAACTCATTGAAAATCAAATTTATAAAATTGAAATATTGAAATGTATGCATAATAAATCCCTGAAATAAATTGCATAGAAAAGGATTTTCTATGCCAACTCTTCAATCAGAAGTAGATCTCTAAATAAATGCATTCATAATCTCCAAACAGTGTAAATTCCAATAACTGTGACATAAAAGTCATGCATTATCCAGATCCTAGCTTAGCTCTTACATTTTATATTCTTTTTATATTGTTTGAGTCTTGCTAGACTTACCATAAGAGAACAAGTTTTTCTTGGTGCACAACAAGCACAGAGGCACAAAATATCACACAAGAAAAAACAATATTCATGCTGTGCTATAAAATCTTTCTCCAAATCTAACTAACATTTTGAAAAGTGTTTTTGCTGTAACAGCCTGTTAGGATAATCTCAAATATTATGGGAATAGAGTGAGGTATTTGACTCCCCTGATTCAGTGAAAGGATTAATCAGCTTTATCTCTCCGTGAAATCATTATACGTTTAATCCAATTTAACTTCCATGCAGTGTCTTGGTATTGTTCTAGCATGCTAAGAGCTCCAAATTTCCAGGTCGGCAAAAGAATTAGGTGTTAATGCATTGCCTGCCAGTTCCCAGGTATACTTTTAAAACATTGTCTTAGGATACTTTCTGCAAAATGGACTGATGGGAGAAGGTAATCTCTTGAGCAGGAATTTAGCAAGCTCTTCATATTAAGTTGCTAAATTTGCCATTGCACACCTGAAGATCTCTCAAACAGAAGAACTGCAAGAGAATCTTCCAGCAGTGCAGAAAACTCAGAGCCAGAAACTCATAAATAGCATTTGCAATACCACATTGCAGAAGGCTGCCCTGACTCTGACCTTTATTACACAGATGTTGGTCAAGTAAGTTAAAGTTCAGATGGCACTATTAATAAAAGTTGCTGCTCCTACATGGATTAAATAGATCTATAGCAACGAGTCCTGGGTAACCTCGTGTCATGTAATTTCTTTCAGAAAACATTTCTTATCAGCAATAGTATAATAAATGGTGTAAACTATGTAGAGTACAGCTAAGGAACAAACTGATCAGCTGATTTGTGGTGGACCTGGCAAGCACTGAGCAAGAAAATTCAGTATTATTGAAGGGACTGGAAAATAAAAAAGGGAGGATAAAAAATGGCTAATAAAATTCTGCATAGAAGGAAAGTCTCCTTATCTTCCACACTCTTGACTGTTACTTTCTTCCCATATATTTTTCTTGCAAATAATGTTCTTTTTGCACTCAGCTGAATGAAATATGAATCCAAGGTTGTCTGCAGTTTATCACAGGCATCTATTTTTTGACCAGATTATAAGCAGGTTAAGTCCTGCCTCATACTCAAGTCAAGGTATTTGTTATTTATTTCAGTACAGTTAATACTCTGAATGTCTAATTTATATGTTTACATCATTAAAACAGACACAAATTTTTGATGATGTTTAAATTTTCATGTTTTATATTGAATTTGATACAAGGTTTAGGGTCTCCTTGTCACCCAAAAGAACAACTTTTTCATAAGAAGTAAAACAGATTCATATTTCCTGGAAATAGAGTCCATTTCTGTTTGAAAAGTTTTGTTTCGTTCTGCTATATTCAAAAATGAGAAAAGAAATTTGCCAGAAGTTTTCTCTCCTGATAGATAACAAGTTTATTGATCCTTGTTATTGCATGGTCTTTTTACCTTACAAATGTTTTAATATAAGATGACTCACAAATTCTGCATCACTTTATGAAATGCTGCTGAAAACACATGGCTGAACATTGCAAAAAACAAACAAAATTAAGAGCATTAATAGCAGAATGCTTTATATTAAATCCAATCCACAAGACATATTTCCCACTGAAATGTACTTTTGGAAAAGAAAGTCATGAAACTCAACCTAAATATAGAAGCAGTAAGACCAAGAGGTGCGCATTTATTAGGCTAGCACTGAAATTCTATATGCAAGCAAATAGAACTGTAATTAGAAAGAAAAGAAAGTCAAACTTGCTGGGCTTCCATCCAGTAACTGCTCCTCCAGGAGTGGACTCTGTTGAGATGGATTTGGAGGGTTTTCTAGCATTCCCTAAAGAGATCAAAATTCATGAATTAGTTAAACAACCAAGTCAAAAGCTGATCGCATAACCTGTCAAAGCCTTTGTCTGAGAAGATAGTAAAGTTCTGATAGTAGTCCATCGTTAGAAGAAGCTTAGACTCCTCCAGCCCTTTAATTGGAAAGTGATAACACAGTAAAAGCTCATTTTGCCCCACCTGCACTGCCTGTTTAGGTAGTATGGAATAAGGTCAGATTTGCTCATATAGGTAGGCCATATACTTTTATATTCTAACCATGAAAAGCCTGGCAGCCTTAAGGACTAAATCATGATACACAAATAATGGACCTTTCTGTAGAAGCTGTAATCAAAGGCTGAAACTCCAAAGCTGAGACCTAAGCAAAGAAACACATGCTCAGATTGGTGTTCTTAAGAGGATTTTGGTGAAATATTCTAGTAACAGTGGGCATAAGGGGTATCAGAATTACTGTGCTGCAGTCCATACCAATTTTTTTAAATGTCTTAGACATTTGCCTACTCCTCAGTCTTCTGCAGATTAAATTGCATGTAGAAGCCATGCTGCTCAGTTTAATAATAGTTAACAGAAATTGCAGGTGCATTGCTTCAGAGAGTGATCCAGGTCACCTAACACACCCGCCCAAATTTCCTACAATAATTGTTGGAGATTTTAAAGTACATATGAAGGTCAGCATGAAACAAAGCTGCTTTCCCAATAGATGCATTTCTTTTGCCTGAACACGGGAACTTGTTCACGGTGATATTGCCTCCACTTCAATTAAGCCCCTGCTTCTGTCAGAGAGCTGAAATACTCAAGGTAGGTGCCTCTTTCTCCTTCTCATAACAGCAGCCTGCCAGAAGACTGCTATTTCTATTTTTTTTCAATGTGGTGAATAGGTCTGGAACTCTACCTAGAGAGAAAAACATTCCCCATGTTATGAGCCACTGCCCAAAATACCAAGGTGCAAAGAAACATCAATAAGGACATTCTCTCCTCTTAGCACTAGGCTACCAAATGACAGTGTATATTTACTGAAGTGACTTAATCCTGCTTCAAGAAGGGGTCACTTGCTATACCTAATGGCCTGCTAATCAGGACAATCTTCTGTATTTTGGAGATGAGGATTCAATACCCTGCTCAGACTAAATCAAGTCAAAGGTTATCTAAATCCTTTATTACTGTTCAGACTTCTGGATTATTACACACCCTTTCCATAGAACAGTACTAGCGTGGTCAGATTTCAGTTACCTGTATACCTATTCCTGGATCACAATTCATTTGTTGACAGTTTTTAAAGGCCATCCCTCAGTGAATTCTGACTTCCTTTAAGCATACTAGAGAAATTCCTTCTTTGTAGGGAGGCAGCTAGTGAAAGTTGTCATATAAAGAATGAAGCAACAGTCTTTGAAGAATTTAAAACTGTTAACTATAGCTGAAGTAGAAATCAGGTGACTGTGTACTCCATCTCTACCTAAACCAACTGGATACCATATACAGCTGTTTTGCATTCCAGTGGTTTTCACAGTTTGAGGGTTTTAGGGATTTTTTCCCTCTGAAACATCTGGACTTTGAATACATATTATTGTTCCTGTTTGGAAATGAACTATTAAAATGCAAGATATACTTATCCACAGAAAAAGTACATCCAAACTAGTAACAAACAGTACACATCTGTCAAGACTGTATGCTGCTGTCCCACACTGTCTTGCTAGATAGCTAAATCTGGTAATGTAAGTGTCTTCTGTGATTCCTGCACCTTCCTGAGTAGAAGTCCATTAAATTTAAATTTAATAGTTTCTTGAACATTTAAATTTTAAGTAAACATTTAAACAATGGTGGCTCATTGGAACCTGTCCTTTCATTTCAGGCTTCTGTCATGTCTTGATAATTGACTACACACTTGTTTATACAGGTTCTTCTTCCTGTGTTTTGACATTTTCTAAGCCACTACTAAACCTGCAAGTAATTCAGGAAAACATATCAATTCTCCTGTCACTTTTTTTCTGTGCTGACGTTATTTTGGCATTTCCTTTTCCATACTCTCTTGCCAGAGTGTTCAGTCAGTCTATGGCCTTTATTTGTACCCCTGACCACTGCACCTTCATCTAAGTGCTGGCAAATCAAGGACAAACAAGAAAAAGTTTTTCAATTCAGGTATTTTTTATTAGTGTTGCCTTTGTAACTGCAAAAAGTTTGAGGCACATATATATATATATATATATATATATATATATATATATATTTCATATTTTTATCAATTCCTTCAACCACTAAATAATCTAAGTTCTTATCAGGTAATTGGCAAAAGTACTATCTTGAAGCACTTCAAGAATGAAAGACTAAGTAAAAGATTGTACAAGCTTAATTCATCACATAAAAGAACAAAAAATATAATCAGTCATATTTCTGGACCACATTTCATCAGTTTCCTCAGTTCTGAGGGAATGAAATCTTTAGTGAAGTAAAACATTCCAGTAATGCTAAACAAGGTCTGAAAAAAAAAAAAAAAAAAAAGGAAAAAATTATTTTTAAGTTTTCTTAAAGAATTTACATGCATTATTTTTGGCCTGTAAAGTGCTTCATACTTTGCACAATATCTGGCAAAAAATTCAGAGCACCAGATTCTCTTACTAATAAGAATAGCAATGATAATAAAAATTCCCAAAGGAGAGTTTTGTATTGTGCAAACTCTGACCAAGAAGCATCAGGACTGAAAACACCATGGGCTATGCCAGCCAGATGATCTGCAGAGATAATTAACTGCAGAGTCCACAGCTTTGGCTAGCCTGGGGACAATGCCATGCATTCTGCATCCAGGACTTAAGCTACCAGCTTCCTTGTGAACTGGGCACTCAGGGAGAGCTACCAGCACATTCAGAACAGAAGCAGAAATCCCTGTGTGACCAATACGTGGTCTAGACATGCCTCAAATTGTCATCAGTACCAAAGTTTCAACTTAGATTGTTTTGTTTTGTTTTTTGGGCTTCAGGAAGGTATCATTTTAATTTTTTCATATGTTTCATAACAGAGCCTCTGCAATAGCAGCAGGGATAATGGTTTTAAATGGAAGGAGGGTCAATTTAAATTACATATGAGTAAGAAATTTTTTAACAATTAAAAACAGAGCAGTGAAACATTGTAGCAGGTTGCCCAGAGAGGTGGTAGATTCCCCATCCCTGGAAATATTCAAGGACAAGGTTGAACAAGACAGGATGTGATTTCAAATTAGACGCATATTTCATAGTATGACATAAAAACACTCACATATCTTTTAAAAGACTAAGTCCCAGATTCCTATGCCAGTGTGTTTTTCTCTTTTGCTGAGATAACTATTGGTTTTAAATTTCATATTTCCTCTTTCCCTTTCCTACCAAGTGATTCATAGTTTTTCCAGTGATGTTCCTATCATTGTTCTGCTGAGCTGCAGCTAAATACTGACTGGTTTCAAACAGAAGTATCTAAGTCTACAGGCATTAGTAATGCACTATGGCAATTGCAATTTTCACACTGAGATCTTAAACTGAGTTTAAGAACACAGAGATATCTAGGACGAATAAAGAAACAACATTTGATGAAGACTTACTCTTCCCTTCATGAGTGTTTCAAAGAGCCTTTTTAGCTCCCTTCAGGAGCCTTTGGGAATCTCCTCCACTAGATTCTAGATAAAAATCTAGATTTTTATACTTGGTTTGCTGAAATCAGTCTCTGAAATACTTAGTATAGAATTCAGCATTTCATATCATATAGCATTGATTACAGAGCATTGTCATCTAATTGAAATTAAATCATATGACATAATATAGCTTTTGCTCGAAAATTCCTTTATAAGCCTGAAGGTACTATATGGGTAATAATCAATATCCTCTAATTTCTAGGTAAAAAGTATTCTAGCTGGTAATTGTCAGTGCAGAATGTAAACTATCACTCCACAGAGTCAGCAAATCGTTGAGGTTAGAAAGGAACTCTGGAGATCAACAGGTCCAAACCCCCATCAGCTGCTCCAGTTGTATCCATCTGGATGGCAGTGACCAAGAGTCATCTTTGCACAAGGGTGTTTGCATGGAGCTGGTTCACCTTCAGTCCCCAGGACTGGGCTGAGATTTTTTGAGAAGTGAATCCATGCCAGTTAAAAGACCTCAGAGAACCACCTGCTTCATGATAACTTCCTTCAAGTCAAAGCCTGGTGTGCACAGGCACTAAATAACGAAAAAACTAAATAAGTCATGTTTGCATCAGTGAGATGACTACAATTTTGTATACAAATATATAAACATACGACCACATACAAATAAAAGTATTTGAAGACTGGATGTGTGTTTTCAGATGACTGATGTTCGTGCAGCACTAATGATTGTTCCTTTCATGTTAGCCATCAATGGTTTCCCTGAAAATGAGCCTCACAAGATGATGAAATAAGAGGATGGTGGAAAAGGTCCTCTGACCATCTGTGTCTTATATCACCTTCCTAACATTATCGGTTTTCTCTCTTTCTATTTACAGTCTTAAAATATTGAAATATTTTCTTTCACATTTAAAAACCCAGCAAAGGATACTGGAAAAAATCCAAGATATCTCTAACCTCTGCTCTAACAACTCATATGTCTCTAATGTTCCTCTTGGAATGCAGAAAATATAACCATATTGGCTAGCAAAGTCTTTAACACTGACCTGACACATCGCAAATCAAAATGAGAAACTCTTTGCAAGATCAAATGTTTGAGAGGACCACAAAACCCCAAAAAACTCTGCACATCTTTGCATGATGTGCACCAGAAAGATTATCTTTTCACAGACAATTTAGGCAATGAAGCCATTAGTTGGAGGCTCAAGATTTACTTAATGAAAGGAAATGTAAAGATAGATAAAAATATCAAAAGAAGTCAGCAGCTCTTTTAAGTTTATGCATTCATGAAGTGTAAGAGATTATCCCTCTACTTTAAAGGCTGGACTAGGATACAGAAAATTTAAAATAACTACATAATAGTTCTGGCAGAAATGGGAACAAATGAATGGACTATGATTTGTTGCTCTATTAATGCAAGTACAAAATCAAACCAGACTAAATTTTTCTTTTTTATTTTTTTCTGTTGCTACTTTATGAAGAGTCGGTTTCAGTATCTAGTCTGCCCAGACAAATGTTTTAAAGTACCCAGAAAGGAAAACAGTGAGGATCTCACTAGATATTCAATATTGCATACTCTCAACACGTATTATTCCTCCTTTGAAACAATTACTAATCAGACACTAATAAATTCCTTGTACTTCATGAAAAGCTGGGGACTAAGAAGGGAAAAATAACATGTTGCAGTTCTTAAATGAATTATTTTTGATGTCAAGTAAAAACATTATTTTAATAGTTTACTCCTTCAGCAGTGTCTGTGCTGAATGCTAATAGAACTCTTTAACACACTTGGTCTAGGAGATTTCATAACACAGGAGGGGTTCTTTTGTCTTTGCTTTTAGTCTGGAGAGGTGACAAAATTACCTGGCTTTTTCTTTACATAAATTTGCTTATATTATTCCACAAGCAAAGAAGAGTCTAGAGACATCTATGCCAACTCCGATTTCTAAGAGAGATTTATAATGAAAAGGTCAAATTACCCATGCCAGTGTCAATCTCTTAAAAACAGACAGTGCAATGAAGATAATTTTTATTCTTAACCCTAGAACTGGTGCACATCTGGCCTGTGACTGAACTAGAAAATGAAAAAAAAAATCATACTGTAGCCAATACTAGCTCAACTACTCCAACAGAGAGAAATTCTGGCAGCTTCTGTTGTTCCCACCAGTGCATCTGCTAATCCTTCATTTTAAGAAGAAATAAGAGGCACAGTCAAGCTGAGCACCAAACAACTGCAATAATCTGTATAAAACAAAAAAAATTCTTTGTAAAGAAAAAATTATTGCATAGAAGTTGGATGTTTGCCATTTTTTAAATTGAAATAATAGAATTATCTCTTTTTACAATTTATTAAGTATATTTGAACAGGATCCTTCTCAGCTTACTCTATCCAGGTGCATGGCAGGTGTTAGACATGAAGAAAGCTCTCTTGATCATCAGTAAAAAATATCAGTAGGGCAACTTTTACAAGTAATCTTGAACAAAACTTCTGTAAATAACTTTTCCACTGACTATAAAGAAGCCTAGACTCTCACTTTAGATTAGATCTTTAATTTCAGTGCAGTTCAAAGCAGGCAAGGTAGGTCAAATCACCTATATAATATGTTTATTAGTTCAATACATAACATACATAATACATATATTGCACACTTATATGTATATTTAGTCTTTGTACATGTCCATATATGTAAACACATGGGGGAACATGAGCAAAGGAGTGTACATATATGAATTCAAATTGCAGAGTATGTACATCCTAACTGCTTTACAGATTTAATATAGGTATACTGGAGCACACAAAAATATATTTGTGAGTGCTTCAATAGAAACATGCTCTTTAAAAAAAACAAAATAAATAATTTTATATAATGAATGATCCAAAGCTTTTGGACAAGAGTTTGCCAGTGTACCAAAGAATATTTCCTTTCTGATCTCTCAGTTGTGTAGTAGCCCATTAGGAGTCTTTAATAATTCAGGCACTTAATGTTGAGACCAGTCAGTGCATGAAATAGAAATAATGCTCCACAAAAGTAAGAAAAAACATGAGATTTCAACCAAGCAGCAATGATATAAAGTCTTATTTATGGCTGGTGCCCAGTGAAATTATTTAGATTCCTAGAACAATTTTCTTTTTGCCTACATATACTCCCTAATTGTTGTAATCTGTGTTCTCCAGACTCTTCTTGCTAAAGTCAAATCCATTGATTCAATTTCCTTAGGAATCACTGACCAGTTTTCATAATCTTTTCTACAGCAATGTAAATAGGAGAAACTCCATTAAGAGGATGCAAGAGGAAAGTAAAATGAGGAGCCACTGCCATGATGGAATCAAATTTCCAGACAAGCCATTAAAATGAGAAACTAATTACCAAATTCTGGAGTCAGATTTTACACTTGGATACATGTGCATTACTCCCACAGGTTTCATTAGGACCTACTCTTATGTACCAGAGAAAATTCTTTGGCTTAAAATTTGTAATCATACCACATTAAAAAACTTGTTCTTCAGGTGCAGCCAGAAGTTCAACAAGTTAGTCATGCAAATCCCATTATGTAAATATTTGGATTCATTACTTTTTTTTATAAACCATTTCAGAGTAAGCAGTGAGTCCTATTGCAATACTTGTTTTATTGGGGACAGTGTTTCTTGCAAATTGCCAAGTCAAAACAGAGCACACAACGGAACAGCAGAAGAGCCATGAGGCAAAATGCAGAAAATAATGTGTATTGAGATTAGTCATTGAAAAACAGGCTGACAAGACACTAAGGGTTCTAATAATTAATTTCCTGTTCTGCTCCACCAGCTAATAATAATATAAAGAAGCTAGGAAGTACTTAGCAATACTGTTACAAACATAATATACAGCACAACATTAAGTATTCTTTACCAAAGACACCTTGTCTAACTCTCAGTAAAGATATACACAGAATGTATCATTGGTGCTTTATATTGAGAGATTTCCAGCTGTTTGTGCATCCCATAGCAACATACAATTGATACCAACATGTCTTTGGGTAGGCTTGTGCTGCATATTCAAGAATGCAAAATAAGGTGAATATCACACTGCACCTGTGAACTATGAATCTAATCTCACATTATAGGCACAGTGTTCAACTCAATTGCCTGAAGATAAAGGGTGGTATCTTCTATAACATCCAAGGATAGCTAAGATCCCAGCTATGATGGGGCTGAGAGATATGAGACAGGATGTACATGGCACCTAGACCCTTCTAAGTAACAGGAAAAGGACAAGTAGAATATTCTGGACAACTCTGCCAAGGCCTTGGCCAGTACACAGACATAATATGTTTCCATTAACAGAAGCATCAAGTCCTATTTAACATTGCCAGGATGCTAAAATATCTGTACACATCTGATGGATGTAGCTTGAGACCAATGGGAGATCTGTGATTTGCCATAAAAGCAGCTGGAGACCACGGGGAGACTGACCCGAGGCAGTCTGAAATGGCACCAAATATAGGTATTTAAGCAACTGCATTGAGTCAGATGTAGTCTGGAGAGCTGCTGGACTCATCCTAGAGTAGGCATGCTGAGGAAGATTCATTTGGCTAAACATAAGTACGACATTTGAGACCCCTTCAGGTATTCTAGAAACTTTCACAAGTCAGGCAAAGCATGTGAGGACATCTGAGAGACTTATGCTTCTCTGAGGCAGCAGTTTTATACCTCTCTGAGTCTAAAATTGCATTAATCCCCTATCAGCAAGCAACCACCTCTTGTGTTAGATGTGCTGAAAACCTCAATCCTGCCATTATGGACTTCACTGATTATAGTGGGAGGTCACATTTCATGTGGATTTTTATAATGTAGGCACCTACATTTTGGCAATTGAACATGGAGTTGAAATTAAACCAAGTCATTACTAATATCAGAGTTTCCAGTGCATCTGAATTGTTGATAGAAGGCTGGACAGGAGTATCACCACTGCAATGCTGTGAAACTTGGAAATCAGGGAAGTCAGCCCACTCTGCTTTATAATCATAGAATATGGTACTGAGAAAAATAGCTTTAAAGACATGCAAAAAACACAGAAACACTCTTGAGCCCTTGTTGCATTGAGTACAAGTTGCAAAATGCAAACGTAAAAATTATTTGCATTTTTTTCCTATCATGAATAGTCTTATCTCTCATTTGTTCTATCTAATGTGCCCTGAAAACCAGACAAATGCTTACATGACAGACAAATAAATATTTGGTCTGTTGCAAATAACTAGTTTACACAATGTTTTATACTGTTGTACACTCACATAACACAGCCAAAACCTTGACAGACTGAGCTGTCTTACCTCTGTCCTTATCCCAAATAAAAATAAATGTCTTAATTAACATTTAGGCATTTAAGCAAGATGATTTAATTTGGAGTCATTTTTCACCAGAAACATATCTAGCATTATAACTCTTTATTATTTTTTATTCTTTTCTTTTTCACTTTTGCAAGCTTGAGATTGAATACCATAGAATCAATCACCAGAAGGTCAGATTTTGCACTCGCTTGCCCCAGAATGCTTCCAGAAAAGGACCAGGGAAGGCAATGCATTTACATTAATGATATATTTATATATCTGAGAAGTGAATCAAGCTCAGTGTATTTAAAATGAGCAGGACACAGACACACTTCCAAAAGAATCACCTTCCAAATGAGATTGTTGAGACTAAATAAGAACTTATATGAGAGTTTGAATAAAAGGATCATGACGAAAATTATTCCAAGGTGATTTTGAATCCTATGTACATTTCAATCAGTGGAGCTCTGTAAAGGCTCCAGCCAAATTCAGTGCTCAGCCATGCAGAGGCCCAGATGTGTCAACCACGCAGAGAACCAGATGTTTTCATGTCAACCTGGGAAAGGTCTTAGGTTTATAAGAGCATGATGAATGAGGCTACTTAGGGTCTAATAATTTTGCTGGCATGGGATGTGAGTACACATCCAGCAGCAATCAGTGTGAAATTAGTGGTATTGTAATATGTGAATTAATGGAATTGTAAGAGAATAAATAAAAATGTTTTACTGAGTTCATCATTAGAAGATTCTGAGAATTGCTATCTTTTGCCATTCTTTCCTCCCAAAGCAATTCCCAAATCACAGCCCGCCACAATGACCATTAGATAACAGGGAACTGAGGGTGCATTTTACATGTCCTGGAGTGCACAAGCGTCTGCAAAGGACCTCTGAGCTGGGGGGATTCCTGGGGAACATGTGCGAGTCAAGCATGGCACCCCCACACAGGGAACAACACCTGGAGACAAATATCTCCTAAACTGCACCTTGGTTTTAGGTGGAGATGCTTGCTTAGTTCCCACTAAGCAGGAGCACATTCTCAGCCTTGTGGCCAAGATCCAGGGGTTCTTGGGAAGTTATGTTCTTGGCAATGGAACCTCACTTGCGTCATGTTTAAGACTGCGGTAGCTATTTCGTGGAAATAGAGGCTGCAAAACACAAAAGTGTGTTCTGAAACAGAAATCCAAATAAATTACAAATGTAAAATAAAAAACAGGATGGTATGGAAAGAAAAAAAAAAAACAGAAGCAAAAAACAGAGATTTTTCTTTGATTTTTTTTTTTAAGATTCTTGTCTCTAGCAGGTGGAGGGCCCACTAGAAAAAAAAAAAAAAACAGTCTGACTCATCAGGTGCCCTTTGAGAAACAGCCAGAACAAATAGAGATTGCTGATAATGTACAGTAAATGTCACCCACAGATAACATTCAGCCTAAACACACTCTGGAAAGGAAGAAAAATGAAACATGAATACGATTTCTTAGTCAGCCTAACTTAATTATCCATGCCCTCAGAAAACCCACTAAAGATAGCTACTTCCTATAAAAGACTTTATGAAGAAAAAACTTTTAAAATTTTTCTGAGGCACACTTTCCAGAGGATAATATGAAAAAACATTGTTCTGAACCAATACATCTTACAGACATCATGACAATCCTCCAATAAGGATTAATAATTCAGCATTAAAGTGATTTTGAGGTAGGCAGAAACTCTGTAACTATTTTGCATTGTGTCAATCTGCCCTGAAAGATTTTTTTTTTATCATTTATGTCTTCCTTTATGTAGTTGCAGACATGCAAAGAGCCAATCTGTATGATGACAAGGGAGGGCAATGGCTTTTCCTCTAGACAATCTCTCCCTCTCTCAGAGCCCTGCAGAGATTCATATTGCAGAACCATGATAAACTGTGGGCAAACAATTAAAAGCTGGCAGTCTCCTACAGTTGTTTCAGAACTCAGAGCAACCATACAGCTAAGTGACCTCTGCTTCTGCTAGGTCACCACGAGGTAAATAACTATAGAAAGGCAGTAAATGAAGCATTATTGTGCAGACTCTGCCTGTACTGTATCAGTTCTGTGGAAAAATAAAGGTTTCCTGTGTTCCCCTCCTCCATGGTCTCAATTGCATGATTAAGTGAAGCATTACACTATGTGTGGTGTGAGTTACTTTGCCCCAGGCTGAGTACTGGGAGGTTCAGGGGAACAAAAAATGTTCCCAGAATGATGTGGTTTACTCAATGAGAGCTTGGGTAAACTTCTTTATCTCTATGGCCTGGAACATATGGGCTGAGCGAGTCTCAATCCTGTGCCTTAAACTAAGAAGGAAGAGGGAAGCCTGGTCCTGCAGACTACCTATCCCTTTCCAAGCCACTTCTCCCCACACTTTACCCAGGCCATAACTTGCAACATCATCTTTCAGTGACTGCATTTACAGAATCTGGTCCTGCTTATAAAGAGCTAGTTGCATGCCTTGTGGTGGTATTCTCAAGGAAATGTTTTGCCCTTTTCTAGCAAAAAGAAGGTATAGAAAACTGTGGTGTTTTGGTTACATTCTAAACTCAAAATAAAGCAGCCATATGAAACATAGAATTTTTTTTTAAATTAACATTTTGGGGTTTTATGCCTTTGATTTCTAGTCAGTCTCATGGATCCTAATTTACAGTTTTTGAATATTTGACACCCAACATACCATGTTAAAGTAATTTTTGTTTCAGCAGAAAGGTGGCTGGATTGTCAATCAAAATATGCAGCATGGTCAATGCTGACTTTAAACCAGAGCTGAGCATGATCCTAGAAGTCTTTATTCTTTCCAGTAATCCTCACACACATGAACAGCCCCAGTTAGTCAGGATTATCCACTTCAGATGAGATAGCTATGACTGGCCCCTCATCTTCCACATTCTGAATCTCACCTGGAAAACTCATTAATGCATGGCTTGGCCACATTCCTTTCGAACTTCTTAATTTAAAGCAATAGGTCTTCCAGGTATTTGGGTCAGACTTGCACATTATGTGTGGAATCTGAAGTCTATTCCAGCCAGGTTTTGACATGCAGAGATTAACTGCTTTCATGATCCACTTAGTCCTTCTTCCTCCAAGGATCCAGACTGCAATTTATCTTGTGATTTTCTACTGCAAATGAAATATCATATGTTTAATGGGAACAAAGGAATGTGTGGCTTCCCAGATTCAAGACCAGATTTGAAATAGCCATAGCTTTGAGCTGCAGCCCTGTTTTGTTTGCAAATATGCAGCATTGCATATATAACACTCGCTAATATGCCCCATTGGAACACATTTCTCACAAAAGCCAGCACATGCTGCTCTTACGGGCAGGATTATGCTATTGGCCACCAATATCATCTTCAGTAGCTGCTTTGCACTCAGTTGTCCATTACATGTGTGCATAAAAATTACATGTGCTTTTACACACCAGTACTGAAAAACGAACCAGGAGATAAATTTTCTAGAGACAGTAGATGGCTGCTTCCTGGAACAAAATACTTCAGCAATCACAAGAAATGAGGGTCTTTGGGATATAATGTGGAGTGATGTACAGGACAGAATAGTGACAATACAGTACTGAATTTCAAGAAGAGAAATTGTGTAAACAGTGCTGTAACTGGTCAAAAATAAATAATAATAAAAAAATGATAAAAGCAGCTTTCCAAAACAAAAGAAGCCTCAGAGCAGCATGGAGGCTGTTGAAAAATTAAGTGCTAGAAGCCAGTTAAAAAGAATATTACAACTCATAAAGAAAACAAAGAAATCCAGAAAATCCCTTCAAGCCTTAACTGGAAAGTTGTGCAAGCTGTCATATGGAAAATCATGAAAAAAAAAAAGAAACAACATATTATGGACACATCAACAAAGTTGATTTGGTGACAAATCAGTGAACAGGAAAGGCAGGACTGATGCATAAATGATGGAAACTGCATAAAGATACATATGTTTACAAGAGTAAAGAGGGAGGAAGATGAAGAAAGAGACCACAGAAGATAGTGTATCTGGAAAATGTGTAGAATATCTGTTAAATATCTGAGTCTGAAAATATTTTTCCCAACAAGCTTATCTGACACAAGGAAATTAAGAATTTATTTCGTTACATCTGGCTTTCAACAAAGTTTCTGTAACCACATCAACCCTGGCTTGGGTGGCCAGGCTGCTTTGGTGGTCACTGACTTTCCCATCAGAGACATTCAAGTTTATCTCAGATTAAGGTTCGACCATAATGAAATTTTATTTTCTGTAACAGCAATCTATTCTCATTCAGACTGCTGATATATCACCCTGAGCTTTCTGACAAACAGGAGGTCTTGAAAAACAGGCCAAAAAATGCCATGGATGTTTATGTACATCATACCATCCAGCTATTTCACAATGCTGAGCTATTTCTATTTATATTTTCATTAGAGATAGGAGGTATTTATATTTTTCTCTAAGAACAGTTGATTAAATAATACTTGTCAACTAAACTTTAAGTTTGCACTGTTTTCAAGGAATTATCTGAGAATTAGCTTTTTAAATGTTGAATTAGACTTCCTTGTAAAATGCCAGAAAAACCACAATCTGACAACTGAGGCATTGCTAAGGACAGCTGTCCTCAAACTGGAGTCTCAGGGCTTAAAGTTGATTTGATTTTAGTTACTAGTGGAGATAGCCACCAAAAAAGTACAACTTTTCTGCATTTCATCTGTGGATACTGGCTCATGTGCATAGCACTTGCTTGAACAACATCTTAGGGGAGAAGAGCTGGGCATGCCATCCAGCCATGAATTATGTGACTTGTGCCAATATCAGAAATATATCCTTGTGTCTGCCAGACTACAGACACAGAAGGGAGTGAGTGCCCCAAGCAAATACACCTGAGCCTGTAGCCACACCCTCTTCTCCTTCTTGCTGTGATTGCAGCTCTTACACAGCATCATTCTTACACAGGTGTCACCCATGCTCACACCTTTCCTGGGCACATGTGGCTCCTTACATGGCAAGTCCACTTTGGCCCCTCACAGAATGACTTAGTCTTTCTTTACAGACCCCTCTACTCCGAAAAATATTTCAATGTAATTCCTTCCCAGCTGATTCACTCCATCCAGCTGCCAGAAGAATAGCTCTCCATATCTCGACAGAGCCCTACAATTGATTGTTTCATAGGGCACTATGCAAGCATCATGCAAAAGCCATATTACAGAGTTTAAATTTCTTAAAATATATGTATCTGTAGTCCTCAATTAGTATTACATTCCAAATACAGGGAAGAAAAACCTTAATGAGGGAATTCTGACTGTATTTGTTAGAGCATGCACACCAAAGTCATTGCCTGGCAAAACATACCAGTACTTCATTTTCTAAATAATTGGTGCTTGGTGAAATATTTGCACACACTTATCGCTGTGTCAGAGATGCCAAGGCCAATTGAACGTCTAAGGCATTCCTCAGCTGAGAGGACAAAGGACCTCCACTGGGCAATTCACACTGCTGGGGCTCAGTGAAACCTTTTATGTCACATGTCAGGCAGACATACTCAAATGCATTTGCTCTGCATGACATTGGTGACATTCCTTCTTGATAGCAATGGACTTTCTCATTTGGGCTGGATCAGCTAGAGTTATGTGAACAGGAAGGATATGAAGCCCACACCATGCGCAGTTTACTAAGTGATGCATGCACAATCTCTGCTTAAAAAAGCTTTCAAATATTTCTTGTATCAGTGGGTTCATTGCCACTTTAGTCTTAAAGGGACACTTCTGCTGTCTTAGTGTCTGCCAACAATTAGCAGGCAAAGACCATTTAATCAACACTAAAATACCACGAATATATGGCTGGATTTATGATTTTAGTTCATACCACCAGGAATTCTGTTATAAGCAAGAATAAACACCCTTTCCCTTTATCTCCAGCCCATCACTAAGGAAGAGAGCACTCCCTCTGGTATGCTGTAATAGCCCCATGCCATGTCAGATATGCAAAGCAATCATAAATCCACTTTAGCTTGTTAGTTTACTGCTGTTTTCTATCACCAGACAAGCACAAAGCAACTGGAATGTGTCAGTGAATCTGGCCCTAAATCACACTTCTTTTTTTCTTTTTCAAGTGGTATTTTTAAGCTGTGCCAAGCAATACATTCCGAGACACCCAGGGAAGAGAGTTACAGCACATTCACTGACTTTTTAGCATGTAGATGAAATTATTCTACTGATTCTCTGTGGAGTTCTCTGGGCTGCTTGGCACAGTTTGAGCAAAGCTTGTATTGCTTTAATATACTCCATTTAACTACTCAGCTCAGCTGAGTAGTTAAATGGACTTTACTACAGTATTATCTCCTAGTATAATGTTCCTGAAAAAAGTGAACAAGGATTCAGTCATTCAATTTCTTTTTTTTTTCTTTTTTTTTTTTACAAATGTATTTCAGAGCATTCAGAAATTGTAACGGAAGAAAATTTTGCAAAACATTTTCTAGGAGGAATAGGGTTTTTTTTCTTTTTTACTTTCCTTTTATTTTGAAGAATGCTACATCTATATTTTACTGCTGTATTTTAAGAGGAAAACCAGAAGTACATAAGCAACAGTCAGGAAGATAAAGTTGCACTATTAACCCAAAGTTAAATTCAGATCTGAATCAGGGTTTACAGGATACAAAAAATCCACATAGACGGTGGCTGATGAACCTAGAGAGACTTTCTTTCTTTAGCAAGACATGGAAACACAAAAAAGTCTCTTTAACCTCACATTCCTGACTAACTATGTCTGGTTCCAAAGTCAGACTAAATGAAATGGTAATTGCTCATCCATTATATTTGACAAGGATGCTGCTGTTATTAAAAAATAAATAAATTAAAATTGCTTCTTTTGTGTGCCATTCTATTCCACAGAAAATCTTGAGAATACACAAATGATACATGAGACATTATGATGATATGAGCACTTCTGTTACCAGGGAATGACTTACAAACATATGACTCCTGAAACCATGCCACTTATATTGTTTTGTTTAATGTGATGGAAAAGAGCAAGAATCTCATTCTGTTTGTCTCAAATCAGGCATTACAGCTTTAGTTGCTTTAAATAAATAAGTGGATCAAATTACCTACATAAATTTAAAAAAATTCTCAAGAAATCAAATAAAATATGCCAACATATAGTCAGTAGCAACTCAAGTAAGCTAGGGTATGAGAGAGACTATTTATTTATTGGGAGACAGCTACTACATCTGTTACTTAACTCTCCAGCCCAGCAGGACTTCAAATAGAGCCAGCAATTAAAGTTAGTTAGGCAATCAAAGGTTACATAGAGACAAATGAGGCCATAAAGGGGCCCTGCTCATAAAAAATGTTGAGAATTACAGATTTCTTTAGCACATATTCTGTTCTTGCACAGAAAATACACTGTATAGATATTCCAGAGTGTTAACTTAGCAGCATATGCTTTCTCAGAGTAATCTCAGAGACAACTAAGCAGAGATTTGTAAAATGCAATGGCTTGACTTCACAAAGGCCTGAGGATATGGGCATCTATTTCCCTGTAATCCTGTACTTTTTCCTGATTTTTACAAAGCCAATAAAGTGCTGTCAAGGATTTCAACCCTTGGTGCAATATCTGTATTTAAAATAAGCATCTTAAAAGCAGCATGGGAACATGCCTCACTCTCAGAATATCCCATATTCATATCTCTGCCACGTGGGGAAGAGCCCACCTATGTATGCCCTTGCCCTGAGCCTGATGCCTTGCAGTGAATGATGATGCCCAGAGGCTAAATCTATAGTAGATCACAGAACAGCTGGGACTGCTGCTCAGGTCAAGTGGCACAATTGCCTTTGTCTGTGAAGCTCTTCTGAGGGTTTATTGTAGGAGAAGTTGTAATCTGTGATGTGTAGAATACAGCCACTGGATGTTGTCTGTTTGCAAGTCAGAAAATACCTACTGAGAAAAGGAGGAAGGAAGTCCTAGAAACCAAACATGACACAGTATCTCAGTTTCCATTTAGTTTAACAGTTAGTCACACTCTCAGACAGCTTTCTGATTGAATCTACAAAGCCATATTTCCCCTGTATCAGTGGCATTGCCATTTGGGAAGCAGCCATAGTGTAACATGATCACAGTATTACTCAGGTGGAAAGCGACCTTGGCAGGTCTCTAGTCCAAGCTGCTGCTCTCTGCAGGGGTAGCTCTGAGGTCAGATCAGATTGCTCAGGGCTGGGTACAGTGGGGTTTGAATACCTGACAGAGACAGCACAGCCTCTCTGGGCAACCTGCTACGCTGCTTGACAGTCCTCAAGGTATCTGGGTGTTGGTTTAGCTTTGCTTTGTATGACTTTGTAGCTCTTCTGTTCCAATGGACCACTGTAGTTTCTTGTTCATCTTCCATGAATCTCCTTAAAGAGCCCACCTCTGTCTCCTGATGAGTGTCCTGTTAGATCCCCCCAAAGCTATTCCCCATCCAGGCTGAACAAGCCCAAGTCCCTCAGGCTTTTCCCAAAGTGCAGATGTGCTTGTCCTCCTGAGCAATCTGGTGGCCTTCCACTGGATGGTTCTTGAGTTCTGAACAACCCCACCTTCTGCAGCTGAGAACAGAATTTGTGTGGGAACCTTGTTTTTAAAGGTTATTCAGTTCAGTACGTGTTTGTAATACAGAAGAGTTCTCACTTAAACCTGGCATCACAAACACTGCAGAGCTTTCAGATGTTCCTTTTTAGACTTCCACATCACAAATGAACGTCTCTATTATAATCATATGTAAAACTATACTCCATACTATGTTCCTTCACTCCCTTGGGGCTTTCACCCTTTTCTGCCTATCTCCCTTTTTTCTCTTTCTCATTCCTGCTCTACACATCACATCTTCCTTAATATGGAAAAGAACACTCCAACAACCTTTTCTTAATATTTTTGTTGAGAGCTTTTAGATTCACAAGGCTGCAAAGTTACAAGGCACACCAAAGAAAAAACCACTTAGGTCCAGCTTTGTTTTCTCTGATGGGTCTAGGCTTGTTTGGAATAATAATATTAATAATAGTAATAGTAGTGTATTATAGTAGTAACAGTAATATTAATAGTGTAGTGCATCTTAAAGGAAGACTTGGCAACCTGTGCGACAATTTTAAATGAAAAATACAAAACAAAACAGAAACAATCCCAAAACAAAACAATCGCAGCAGTTCTGACAGGTACAAAACATTTCTTTTTTGTGACTGTTTTCAAATTGCTATCCCAGCAGTTAGCATTTAAAAGGAATAATTGCCTTAAGCTGACAGGCTAAAACAATCTGAAATCTTCTGAACTATAATAATAAATGTAAAAGACCTATTTAAACCAGAAATATGACATTTCTTTTGAAAATCACTGGTTAAAAGAGTTCAGCATGGCAACTGATTGCCCTCTGCTTTGGACAAGGACTTACAATTTCCTTACAAAAATTTCCCAGCTTTGGGCAGGGAAAATGCATTTTGAAGTTGGCATGCCAGTTTTGTGTTTTGGTCATTATTAAAATGGGCTCTAAGCTAGGCAACAAAGCAGAGAATGAATCAAGGTACCTGCTGTGTCCTTGTGCCTGTGTGCTTCAGAGTGCTTGCTCTTCCAAGATTAAATTTTTCTTTCTGCTCCTTGGACTCCTACAAAAAAAAGTGATCTATAAAAAAAAAGCTTCTACTCTGTGCAGACAAGTATTCAGGCCAGAAATTAAAGCATACTCCTCATGCTGAGGATCATGATGGAATAGTTAAATGGTCAGAAACAGTGTGAGAAGAAGAGGCAATGTTCCCCATCCCTGTGCCCAGTCTACTCTTATTGCATGAAGTTAAACACAGCAAAAGTCCTGGCAGATGGTGCCAAAGCCCATTGAGTTGTTGTGTAAAAAGGATAATTATGAAGCCCTGGGCTGTCATATAACAAAAAGTGTCAGCCAAACCTGTCAGTGTGTGTTCTACATGCCCAGAATACATGAGGTGCATTGGGCCTATCAGGAACACAGGCAGAGGAATATTCACCATCCAGATTGCAACTCAGTCTTAGACACAGCTCTGCTCAAAGTAGAGCAAACCTGGGTGTAGCTGGAAACATGAAAGTCACAAAGTGAATTTTTAATGGCATTTGACTGTTTCAAGTTGGGTGGTACCTGAGTGTAGTTTTACTTGTATGCATTTCATTTCAGCTTAAACTCTCCATTACCTGGATAATTGTTGTGATCCAGTTCTCAATGTACCCACAGCAGCTCTTTTCCTCTTTCTCCTTATTTCATTTCTCCTTATGGCAGATACCAACAAAATAAGGATAGAACTGGTCTCAAAAGCCTAGGAAAACAGCTTCTATCTGACCCAGCCTCCCAAAGTTAGGAGATCTTTCAAAGTAGTAATTTCAAAGGAGCAAGATAAATGCTGATGAATTGACCTTGTTTAAATATCTTGGACAAAACAAAAATGCTCATGCTGCATACCAAAACCCATGCCAAAAATGGTTCTGTTTTGCCTTGAGGAATGGTTTCTTTAAAATCTTTATCTAACACAGCACATTTCTCAAAAGATTTTTGATTTCAGCTGCAGTTTTCTAATAAAAATCACTTTCTTGAGAAATGCCTAACTGCTTTTACCCACTAGCAGGATGTGAGGATTTTTTTAAGTTAGGGTATGACATATGAATCAGCTTTACCTTTTTGAGAAACACAGCAGACAGTTTCACCAAGCCCCAGATTTGTCTGGTTTGCCCTGGTTTATGGGCAGTCAGTAGCCAGTAAACTGTGCTCCTTCAGTGCAATAACAAAAGCAATGTGCACGACAGGCTAAAGCACAAAAACCTCATGCAGTTTGGCTCAGGATTGTCCTGGCAAGTTCCTATCAATTCTTCTTTAAAGTCTTGAAGGAAAGTTGGATAAAAACATCATTGTTTTGCTCTCCAGCCATGACATGGTCTTGACTTTCACCAGACAATTAGTCCCTTACAGAAGCCTCATCTTCTCTTAGTGGTCCCTTGAAAGTGAGACTAGTATGGGCAGAAAAAACAAGGAGGGATTATACTCAAGCATCTTAAAAGGAATGATGTCAAGAGGGACAAATCAAAACAAGGCAAATTAAGAATGATTTATTATTTTTTCTCTCCTGGAACAAATTACAGCTTGTCACAAAAATTGTTCCAAACACTCGTGTGGTCTGGTTTTGGATTACCACTATCTTTTGGGGCTTGTTTATTCAAAACAGTAAGTGATATATAATTAAAAACACTAGGGTACTCAGTATTTCACACTGATGAGGGACAATTTGGATTAGAGTACTGGCTGCTCATTTGTTCTTTTGCTTGTCTCATTGTTCTTTGGCTAAGACAGCACCACTTGTTTATATGCCTTGATATGGGCTCATCAGTAAATGAGGACTTAGCCCTGCCCTAGGACTGTCCTTAGCCAGGGGAAATCCAGGCCAGAATCCACTGGACTATTTGTTTAACCACCCTACTGGGTCAGGAAAAGTGATCAGCATATTGGCAGATCAAGTCTGCCTGTATGATTCTTTGATAGGGAAAAAAAACTTATATGGAACCTCTAAAGTTAATGTACACTGCACTTCTGGAACAAGCAAGCATTCAGGATTTGTTTTGGAAGATAAAGGAAGTACTTTCACTCTGCTGTTATTGGAGAGACAGGAAAATATTCTTAAGGTTTCACCTGGGTAAAGATAAATTGTCTAAAGACCCTGGGGGTCTCACAAAGAACCCAAATCACTTTTGACAGGTAAAGTATGGAGCACAGGGCATCACCAGCATTTTCCATAAGACATATTCTAACATGCTCTTCATGCTTCAGAAATTATCCATATCTAATTATTTTGGGCTTATAATTCTTCTGTTATTTTCTGCATTTGAGTCTCAGCCAAGGAAAATAAAAGGTTTAGTAAAAAAGAGCATAACTGAATCAAATGTATTTAGAAATTCAGAAGTGGAAACAGAAAGAAACTCCTGACACAAAGTGTATTAGTAACAAACAAATCAAATGTTACACTTAAAAGCTCATCAGTAATGTGGTGGATAATCAAGGCCATTAGACAGCTATTGTTCCATTTTAGCATGATTTTATCAGTACAAAGGTAAGGGAACACTGGCACTATTGGTAGTGGAAGAAAAGGTTTCCATGAATGTGTAAGGCAAAAAGCAGTGTGATCTCACAGGGTTAAAAAAGATCAGGTTTTCCAAACATACCACTTTCATTGTATGACTTTTCCTCTGACAGCAAATTGATTATTGCTGCACAGGCCCAGCAACGTGTGGCAAAAGGTACCTATTAATGTTTTATCTCTGCAATGACAGCATAAATGTATTTTACTAGGATCAGTATAATTTCCATCTACTCCACTCTGTCGACACATCTGCACAAATTGAGACTCAATTTAATTCTAGGTCAGACAGCAATTTCCTACTGCTAAACCACCTATTTTCTAGTTTCTGTGAAGGGTAGAAATCTTATTCTCAGCCTTATCTTCAGCACAGAGGAAATTTGCACAACCATATATAATGAGATTGCATCATGTCACTTAGGCTTCTCCTTACCTGCCTCCCAACATTGCAAGCATGCAATCCAGATCACTCCCTGCCTGTTCCATCTGAGTATCAGTTTTTTGCTGAAAGGGTGACTGAGCCCTGGCTTAGGTTGCTCAGGGAGATTGTGGAATCTCTAACCCTGGAGATATTTAAGTCACTTGGATATGGTCCTGGACATCTAGCTGTACATGGTCCTGCTTAGCAAGGGAGTGGACCCAGGTGATCTCCAGAGGTCCCTTCCTAACATCATCTTTTCTGTCATTCTGTGGTGGTGTAATCTTTAATGCAAAAAAAAAAATTATTTGAAAGGAAGGATGATATGAAAGTGGCTAAGAATGAAAAAAAAAGCTGTGTCAGAACAGGAAATTCACCTACATTCAAATATTTAGTAAGAAAATATATCTAAGGCTGCATATTATCATAGCTCTTCAGCTTAGCCTGTTTACCATACATTTTGCTCATGAGCCTGCTAAAATTCAGTTGTATATTTGCTTTTTCTAATTGCTGAGAGTACATGAAGACACTGCTTGGACTTCTGCATGATAATGTGGAACAAACCTCACATCAAATATGAAATACCTGCCACATTTATACTGCACTTCTATCTTTGTGATTTGGTCCCTATTAAACAGCCTGGAAACCTTACCAAAGCCACTAAAAGTGGATCCCCATAAACATACCTGAAACATGGCCACATCAGGGCTCTGTAGCAGTGAGATTTACCTACTGTCAGATGCAGCAGCTCTTTCAGAATCCCTTTTCTCCCTAATAACATCATTCTCTTGTAAAGCCAAATTCTGTTTCCTTCAGGGTTCTTTCTTGCCTCATGAGGAAAAGAAAAGTCCAAATAGTTCTCCACTCTGTAGCAGATACTCTTCCCTTTTGGTCCACAGCTCTCAAGAAGTTCCTTAATTAAGGTTGTTCTTCGACCGCTTTTCAGACAGGATCTTCCTGTATTCAGTCCTGGATATGGGTAGGGATGTCTGAAGTCTCTATCTGCATGATCTGAAATAACTTAGACACTTTTTTCAACTTCACAGTTATTTTTTGAGTACTTGTTCTCTGATGCCATTTGAAGAAGTCTTCCTGGCCTTCATTCATCTATCAGTTCAGGAGAGAGCCATATTTCATAATATTGGCATCAGTTCATCTCACTGGGGTCCATAGGAGTCATTTGAGATGGAACCTGAAGTCTTCCTTTATTTTAAGCAGTCTTATAAGTGAAATATCTTGCTTGATCTGCAAACCACCTTAAAAGGAAAACCCTGTTCTGTTACTTTTCCAAATAACAGCTTATTTGATTAGCAGCCTATTCACACAATTTGCAATTAATTGACTTTAGATTACTTTACTTTTGGACATTTAAAACCACATTACAAAAATCTGTGATATTTCTGTCAGGTCACATTCACTTCAGACTTGGTAACTGGCTAAGTACTTAATGAAGTGTTGTCATACAGAAAATCATGGGCAAATTTTGGAAAGCTTGGATAAACCAACAGATGTTTAAACATTTAAATGTTGTTTGAACTTAATAAGTTGTGTTTCATGACAACCTCATGGCATGAGTTTCTCTCAAATACTTCCTAACTGCGACGGTGCCAAAAATACATGAATGTTGTTATTTCTTAAAATATACTGACATATGCATATCTAATTCTTCAGCAAATTATACCTTGTAACCATTCAAAAATTATGTTAAACAGATTTAATTGGTTTGATTTTGGAAAAGGCATTATGAATCGTGGGTCTAACCATGCTTCCTATAATCTCACTTCTTTTTTCCAAAAGAAGTTCTTTTATAAAATACCAGGAATTTTACTGAACAATTGGCAATCAGTTATGCTAAAGCAAGCAAAATCCTGTGATGGCTTCTCAAAGTCCCTAACACCTCTGCAACTTTAGAGTATTTATCATAGAAGTAATGGTTAAAGTCTTTTGTGAGATGAAAAGGAATGCCCAGAAACTTACACCTTCCAAATTTATCCAATTAATCTAGCTCACCTGATCAGTGTTTTAAGGCATAAATTATTATGACAAGATTCTTTTAATAGATCACAAGCAGCCAATAAAAATGGGTTTTTCCTCCTCACACGTGTAGAAATAAATCATCTGCATAAAATAGAATTTGCCTGTGAGCTTTTTATGAAAATAACAGAGCAGCTCAGACAATGTAGCCAAGGGTGGGACTACCAACAGTTATAAATAAAACATTAACAACGTCATTGTATTTCCCTTGACTTCCACACTTATATCTCTGGGGAAATAAAGGCCCTGCTACTTACTAACTTGAATTCCTGTCATTGTACTTTGGGAATCGGTTGCTTGAGATGAAAACCTACAACATATGCCTAAGGTTATCATATCTGGGGACATTCACAAGCACTGATGTAGAGTTTAAAACTTTTTTTTCCCTTTTTTTTCCTTTTTTTTTTTTTTAAGAAAAGCACAGAGTTAGAGAGACTTGTAATAAATCAAGATAAACAACAATCTATGTGATGACAGAAATTGAAGTGGAAAAGTGAAACATGTCCCACACTTTTTTAAAATTAAAAAATAAACACAATGTACTGTTATAATCATAACCAGGGTTTTTTTTAAGCCCATCTGAAGTGGTGATGTTTGCAAAAACACCTATTCATCATTTCCTTCCTGATATCCTTCCCTCCTTTCTGCCACTAATCTGTTAAAGTGAACTAATCACAGCAAAACCTTTAGCAAGTTTTTTTCCTATTCTAGCATTTGCCAGTGGGTCATTTTCTCTCAGGATTTACAGGAAAGGAAGGGGAAGGGGAAGGGGAAGGGGAAGGGGAAGGGGAAGGGGAAGGGGAAGGGGAAGGGGGGAAGGGGAAGGGGAAGCGGGGAAGGGGAAGGGGAAGGGGAAGGGGAAGGGGAAGGGGAAGGGGAAGGGGAAGGGGAAGGGGAAGGGGAAGGGGGGAAGGGGAAGGGAAGGGAAGGGAAGGGAAGGGAAGGGAAGGGAAGGGAAGGGAAGGGAAGGGAAGGGAAGGGAAGGGAAGGGAAGGGAAGGGAAGGGAAGGGAAGGGAAGGGAAGGGAAGGGAAGGGAAGGGAAGGGAAGGGAAGGGAAGGGAAGGGAAGGGAAGGGAAGGGAAGGGAAGGGAAGGGAAGGGAAGGGAAGGGAAGGGTAAATTAGTTTTCTCAGACAAATTCTACCCATTGAACTTCACTGGTGTGACCTACATATGCAACTATTTCTAGTGAAATCATTTCATGGACTATTCTAACAAAAAGATTTGCAGAGACGCAACAGTGCCTGAGCTCATATTTTCATACTTCTTAGTTTTCTTGTAACATATGATGAAAGAGACATCTGAACCAAATGCATTATTGCTCTAAGTTTCCTTGCTTGTCAATAGATCCAAAATCTGCATATGTCAATCTTCTCCCATCAAATATATGGGTTCAGGGAAAAATAAACTCCAAGCAAAAATGACTCGTTAAGTTCATACATCAGTTGGAACTAAACCAGTTCAAATTTTGACACTCACATTTATCAAACACCTTGTATGAGAATGTGAAGCTCTCAGGTAAAACCTGTATTTGTGCAGGGTCAACAAGGCCTAGGCCATCAAATCCAGTCAACTTTTTTTTTTGCACAGAAATTGTTCTTAGAGTTTCAGATAGTCTCAAAAAATTTAATCATCTTGATGATTCATATAAAAAAAATCCATTTATCAGAAAACTTTGTTTTTTCATTTTTAAGTGCAAAAAAGTTAGAATGTGAAAGTCTCTTCAGTAATGTAGGGTATCCTGTGTCCTTTGCTCATGACATATTTATTACTCCTGGATTTTGTCCAGAACTTTAGAGATTATTGAATTCACAAAATATATTTATTATTAATGACCCCGTCTGTCCCTCCAGAAGACCAATGGGAGTGCTATTATTGATTTCTCAAAGAGAAAGATTAGGTTAAAAACATCTGAATTGATGCCAAGGAAAAGTTTGTTTTGGTCTGAGCTTATGGCTAATTCCTTAAGCCAAAAATAGAGATAGAGGAAATGTTTAATCCTGATTATTAATATTTACCTATTTTAATCAAAGTATCCTAAATTTGATTTTAAATATGGACACTGTATGGATTATGCACCCAACCATTGTCTAGAAAAGGTGATCCAAATTTACTGGTGACTTAAGTGGTGACTAATGTTACATGTGGAGAAATAGTTGGTTAGGAAACAGATGTTAAGAGGAGGAATGAATGATGTAAGAGACAATATGACATCATTTGTCCTTGAGTGTGTCTAAAATTTATGTGACAAGACACAAACAAATTTAATAAATCCCAATAAACTCAATAAACAGATGTAGGAAACACCTTTTATTTTTAACTTATTTATCCTATCCTAAACATTCTTCGAGCTAAAACTCAGACACTAAGCTTCACCTTATCTAGTTTTAAACAGCTAAAAGACAGAAAATTAAATCTGAATTAGTCACTATACTCTCACCAGACCCAAAGAAGGGAGAATAATAGATTACCCAGAAGACAAATCCTCTGAGCAATCTTATACCCATAAGTCCAGATGCAATTAATCACCTCCAGAGACAACTGATTTTATTCATGCAAAGAAATCTCATAAAAGCTGCTTCAGGTTTAGCATCTATCATGCAAATGCCTAGCTTGGAAATTACTTCAATGCAGAGTACAGCCTCCAGCACACTCTTTGTGGGTAAACAAGGAGATCAGGAAAAATAGAGCTCCATTTATACAGAAAACATCAGCCATTGTCTAGTCATTGATGAAGGTTTTATTTTCCTCCTGCTCTTGGAGAATTAACACAGGGCTGTTTAGACATACTATGGCCAAGCTGCAGAGACTCATTAGGCTACTTAGGTCTCCACCTAGCTTTAGAAAGGGAAGGGTTCTTTTATTCCCTGTTCCACAGCTGCAATTCCCTTACAGTTCAGACTGCAATGCTCCATTGTTTTGCCAGATGACCATTTTCCATCAGCTGCTCATCTTCTCTGCTATTGGCATTACAAGTGGATCCTGCTCTGACTCTGTGAGAGCTTTCTCTGCTTACACTGGGGCAGTGACTCACGAGCTAGATGTCATTCCTTGCTGGCAGAAGGCAACTCCAAGATCCACTTGCAGGATATGTCTGTAAATAGGATTAGCCAGGAACCCAGGCATGCTGCAGCTTACTTACACACATCTAAACCCCCCTCTCCACAATACATCCCATTCCATAAACACACACACACACAAAAAAAAAAGTGGCTGTGTCCAGATTCTTTACTGGAACAGTCTGAATCATGCATATCCCATCCATAACACACCCAGGCATTATCTAGTGTCTAGCTGGTCCAGTCATAACCATACTGCTATGTTAGGGTTCTCTCAAGAGTGGTGAATTTAACTGACCCATCCATCAGCTAATTAGAAATATGTGAAATTACACTTCCCAAAACTTGCTGTTGAGCAGTAATGTTTAGGCCCATGACTGTTCATGGTGTTCAGTGGGCTGGCATGCTCACAAAGCGAGTCACCTGCCAAGGGGGTGGCAATAAGGGGGATATTAGGCCCTCAGAAATGATGGTTGATGTACATTCTTAGGAACATACACATCAAGATCCAAGGGAATGGCTTGAAGTTGTGTCAAGGGAGGTTTGGGTTGGATATTAGAAAAAGTTTCTTCACCCAGAGTGTGTTTGGGCACTGGAACAGGATTCCCAGAGAAGTGGTCACAGCACCAAACCTGAGTTCAAGAAGTGTTCGGACAACGCTCTCAGACACAGGCTGTGACTCTTGGGAATGTTCCTGTGCAGGACCAGGAGTTGGACTCAATGATCCTCATGGGTCCCTTCCAGCTCAGCATATTCCATGATTCTGTGATTACTCAGCTGCTGATATGTGGTAGGAACCACTGATTACACATTTACAGATAACATGAAAAATTAGGGAAGGAATCTGATTTTCTAGCTGTTCCCTTCCCTTTTATGCCAGATGCAAGAAATATATATACCAGATTCATCTTTCACCTATTGAGCCTAGTGGGGTTTAAAATATTAAAAGGGGCAAAAGGTTTGCTTAAAATAGCAGCTGAAAAAGGAATGATGAGAAAGGGAGTGGAACGTTTTCTTTTATTAATATTGAGGGCAAGCACAGAGATACATTGGCAGGCTCTTTATTGGTCTGAAGCATAACAGTGTTAACTAACCCCAACTGCCTTATGCCACCAATAAGCAGCAGTAAATCTGCCTATTTGCATTATCAGTCCATAAAAAGAATTCAAATTTAGTAGGAATTAATTTTAATATTTTTACATTTGTACTGATAAGATACTTTTGGCAAATTGGATGTTACTACAAAAGTTACCAAAAGCAGAGAAAATTACAGTTTCATTCTTAAATGTTAGGGCATCTTATTTTTGCCCCAATTCTCATGGATTCTTGCTCTTTGCATCTGGACTTCTGGCATAACACAGATTTCTATGAAAAAAATGCTTTCAGTCAAGTGACTCATAGAAAGGTTTGCATCAATCTAAATGCACAGCAATCATTCCTGAAGGATTAATTTGTATTTAACCAGGAAATTCACACTAAAATAAAGTGTCTTGTTTGAAGAGCATTCTGTGTTTAAAGATAGACAAAGGAATGATGCTCATTCACGTCATTAGAGTAAGTAGGCAAGGAATCTGTATGAGAACATGGGCTAATGGGTTATCATTCTTTTATATTTAACCTAAAAATACAACTTTGGTACTTTATTTTTAACATAATAGAAGCCAGCTCATTCTGCTGACAGTGAACAGAAATAGGGGAAATGGCTAAGATATATTGAAATCTTCTTTGACATTTTGCCCAAATTAAATGACCCTTTTGGAAGATGCAATATTTGCACTTGCTTTTCTTCACCATCATTTAATTTTCCTCCTTAACTGCTGGCCAGAAAAAGAAATTATGAAGAACCAAGTACAAGTTATTGCACAATTTCATTCCTGACTACAAACAAACAAACAAACAACAAAACAAAATTAGACATGGATATAGACTGAGTTCTAGAGGGTTAAAGTTGTTCCCAAAAAGTGCCCAGGGCTGCATGTGCTAACCCAAACTGAATGCACATGCCAGCTAACATGAGGCAATACAGTACTGTGAATTTCTGTTCAGTTACTTTGCCCATTTTACATGGCCCCATTCTAAAAGACAATTGCATACCAATATCAGCCACACCTGAAAAGAGGAACACAGGGCATGGGAGTAAGTCCCCAAGTCATTTTATCCATTGTGCAGATTAGTGAGCTCAGGAAGACAAAATATGCTAGAGTAGGATTTCTGGGTCACCAGGAGACTGGCATGGTGGAGAATGAGAAATGAACACTACAGACCTGGAATGGTGAGAATGATGCAGAAGAATCTTGGAAAACACAGCATCTACTTGTCATTTTCAAGAAGCTGAATGTTTGTTTGTTTGTTTGTTTGTTTGTTTGTTTGTTTGTTTGTTTGTTTGTTTGTTTTAAGGACATTATCATTATCTGCAGGTGAAAAACCCTGAAGAATTTATTCCCAGGTTACAAAGAGCCTTTAGCAAGATAGATTCATGTGGACCACAGCTAAGTTTGGAATAGGCTTTCTAAGAACTCCTCACCTGTTTGAATAGTCTTTCTGAAAACCTGAAGCTTAAATTTCAGCACAGAATTAAACACATTTTATTCTGCCCACCTACTACAGAATTACAACCTTACTCAGTTACAGTAAATAAAAGACAATAAATACATCTGTAGGAAAATACTGGCATTATGAAGGAGAGAAGGTATCAGCTTCTGCAAACAGTAAGGGAGCAAGATCAAGTTTCCAGAGGTAAAAAATGAAGCAATAAAAAAAAGTCAGCAAATTTCACCTGTGAAGGAAGGTAGGAGAATAGCAGCAACATTTGAATTTCAGTTTTGTTAGAGCAGATATCTGAGTCATGCTGTTTGGCTGAGAATCTGTAATATGAAAGTCTCTCAGGGTAATACATTCCTGTCATATTCAGAAGCTTTGAAGCAGGAGAGTTGGAGAAGAAATCAGTGGATTGCCTTGAGAAGAAATAGCATTCTGTGGCTGTGGCCTCCAGTAAAGTTCAAGTTCTTCTATGGGAAGATTTCAGTAGACGTGGTCAAGGCTTCAGAAAGTATATCAGGTATAACAGGAACAGATAGGCCAGCAGCAGGATTTCAATGACAGGGTGATAAAAACATAATAATAATTTGAAAAAAAGGAAAGTAACCAAAAAACAATAACAAAAAGATCAGGGAAAAGTGAAGAAAGTAGCTGTGGAGAAGAGCAAACAATGAAACAGAGATAAAGCTGGACCTTGAAGATACATTTGTACCCCATGAGAACTAGGGGAAAATGAATTGTGCACTGATATTCGTCCATAATAGGGTAGAATATCACTTGAAAAAAAAAATGAATAGCAGTAGCAGAAAGTGTCCAGCTTAAAAAAATGATGGAAAGAGTTTAAGGAGTTAATTTCTGACTGACATTGAGGGCAATATGATTTCACTGGCCTGGAATTTTAAAAGAAAGAGGTACAGGTACACTTCTCTAGAAAAACGGAGAAAGGGTCATGAAGGAGAGGTCGCAACAAAATGGTACCTAAAGGTCAAGGATGGGAGAGAGCTAAAAACAGGTTAGGGAGAACATTTCCCTGGAGAAATCAAAATGTATTTTTGAGCAGGAAGTAGCTTTGGAGAGTTCCTCTTGAAACAAGAATACTCCATTTCCTGGAGATAAAAAATAGATTGCTGCTAGGAGCAAAGAAGTCCACTTCTGGGAATGGTGGCTTGGTCTAAGAGCAAATACATGACCAGGCTTCTAGAGCATCTACAAAATGTTATTGGACATCTGTGAACTCAGAAACATGCAAGGTAAAGCTCTGTTAAGGGCTGCAAGTGGACTGACTGTACCAAATTCACATTTGTGCCAGCTGGGTACCAGAGTTCTGGGCTCCTCAGCCCAAAACAGATCCAGAGTGGCTGGAAAGACAGCAGCAAAGAGACACAAAAATGATGACCTTCACAAGTCCTTTCCACCCTCAACCCTTATGTGATTCTGATGGTAGTGTCTGTGGCTACCAAACCTTCTCAACTGAAGGACCAAAGACAGCAGGAGGAAATGTCACACAAAACCACAGTAACTTAGAAATCAAAATGGATTCCAGAAAAACAGAACAAAAAAACTCCAATGCACCTGAGAGGAAAAAAAGGCAGCAAACTAAGAGAAGAGTCCATCATGTAGCAACAGAGTGTTCAGTCTTTTATAGGGACTTTGAGGTTGCAAGTCAATACCTGCAGAGGTTATGTTAAAGGATTGTTTTAACACTGACCATACACCTAAGCAAAAGGACTCTCTCAGGTCTTTCAGCCCAAATTCCTCAGTCCGTTAAAATAATGTGACACACTTTTGTACAAGAAGGAAAGTTTTTGAACCCAGAAAATCTTGGTACAACCAATAAAAAGTCAGATATTGAGGCTTCTTCCGGAGGACACCTTCTACAAATAAAACAGCATCTGGAGACACAATTCCTGTATTGTCTTGGCTGACAGCAGACAATCTTCTAGCACTAAATATAGATCTATGTAAAACTGGATATTAACAATTTGAGCCTTTACCATATAAAAGGAGAAGACACTACCCATTACAACATTTTTAAATGCTAGAAGCTAGATTTTGTTGCAAAATGTACAAGACAACAATAATACATGCCTGTTTCCAATATATTAAGGGCTGTGTTTCTTAATGTCCTGAGAAGACACACATCTGTGGTAAATACAGAATGTGTACATAAAATAGAAATCCTTCACAAAACACTTTGGAAAATGCAGTTAAAGTAGCCATGTCATTAAGCAGCTGCACTAATTTGAAAGAGTGTGGTTTCAATTCATTAGATCTGGGCCTCTCAAACACCTCCTGCCAAAAATGTGGTTTCCAGTAGAACCAGCAGTGTTAGGAGCTTCCAAAAGATAATAGCCAGCATCAGTGTTTGCTGACCTGCAGAAGACAGTGTTCTGATGTTCTCTGAGTTGAGAACTGATGAGCTACAAAGATATTCCCATGGCCAACACCCAAAACTGAGAAAATGTCCAAGCACTGTTTTCATTCTCAATCCAACATTTGTTTGAAATAAAAGTGAAGAGCTTCTTCAAGGGTGTGATCAGTAAGGACTTACGCATGTGAGATCTTTTCATGTCCTATAAGAGAAAAATCCTAGAGCCCAAGGTCATGACAGAAATTGTAGAAAGACTTCTCAAGATGTCTGAGCATTTAAGTAGCTTCCAGTCAACCACAAAAAGAGTACTTCTACTTCTTAGATATATGGCATCTAAACATAATCTCTTGCATACTTCCCTGAGTCTGTCAGTGCAGTCTGGTGAAAGTCACAGAATCATGGAATCACTTAGGTTGGAAAAGTCCCTTCAGATCATTAAGTCCCCTCAAGGGAGCAGCTCTCGCCTTAGAAATGCAAGTGTCTCCCTCTCCAAAGAAAGCAGAAGATCCCAGGGACTATTTTAGTTGTTAGGAGGTGCAGCCACGTTACTGCCTGGAAGGAACCCCAGTGCCTTTTGGCAAGAACCAGCTTCCATCACCACTTAGGCCTGGCCCCACAGCAGTAGATTTGATTTTGTAGCTAGGTGGAACCATCCTGTGCAGAGCCAAGCATGAAGTAAACAAGAAGCCTGTGGACAGCCAGCTCTCTGGCACATGAAATCTGTCTTTTAATTCACAGCATGGATTTCCTCGTTCTGAGGATTCTTAACTGAACGATTTTTTTGGTGTGCAGCCTATCAGTACATTTTAGAGACAGACTGTGGTGGCAGATTTTCTCTATCCAGATGAACACAAAATTTGTGTTACATGGCCACACTTGCAGAAAAGCATGGATGAGTGAATAACAGCACCTCTTGCTGAAGTCAGGCGTTTTGTCTGGAAGTGAATTTAATCCAGACTTGAAAAGCTTGCCTGGAGTAATCTCTGGGTACAACATAAACAATGTATGGCCAGTTATCACCTCCCTTGTAAAAATGCATACATACATCACACAGCAGCAGAAACATGTACTTTAACAACTGATTTTATCTAGGCTTCCTGGGCAATTCTGATCCAAATTTATATTACAGATGGGATTCAAAAGTAAACTTGTTCACCTTTATTCTATTGAAGTATCATGGGGAAAAAACAAGCAAACAAGAAAAAAAGGGTTTTAATCATTTCCATAAAATTCAGAAATGCTTTTCTTTCAAACCTCAGTAGGGGTAACTTTTCCCTCAATAGACACAATTCAGTGTGTTTTGTACCTCAGTTTAATTACATGCTGCTATATCAGTTTCAGACCTGTGATTTACCTTGTGATTTCCTTTGCTGCTGCTGAATAGGAAGAATAAGGGGAATCAATTTAATAAGTGGCATACTGGTTTTAATTTTAGAGTTAGATGGGAAGAAAAATTTCAGTTATCAACCGGTCTGACTCAAAGGCTTGAACTTAATTCCATTTAAAAAATCCCCAAACTCTTATTAAAAAGACTGTAAAAAACAGAGGTTTTCTTCTTAGTACAAATTTGATTGTCTTTCGTTGTTTTGACTTTGCAATCATATACAATGCAATCTACATTAAAACAGGTATCTGCACCCAAACTTCATGTTTCATTGGTGCTATCTACTGGTAAGGTTTTATTGTGACTTTTTATGATAAATTTTGTTTCATTGTTTCAAGAATTAAGTATTATGTCAATGCACTGCAATTGACAGCCAACACTATTATTTATGGAAGTTGCTTATCTTTGTAGAAAAAGACAAAGCATAGCTACACATCATACTAAAAAGAATTCCATATTTTTGTGTAAGTTTAGACTAAGAAAAAAAATGAGACAGACAATTTCCAGTACATGAACATATGCAGTTACAAAACTGCAGTATCTTAATCTCAAAGTACTTTTATTCTTTCAAAATTGCCATTGGTAATGTTTCTATAGTAACTTCTGTAACACAGAGGACTATTTTCTGACTTTAATTGAACTCATGCATCTAATGAGTGGCTCACACTGAGACAGCTATTCTTTCTATTCATCCCAGACTTGCCCCAGTTAGTGGGCAAATTTCCACCAGACTCAATAAAAAGAAAAGCAGGTCTGATGGGGCAGACTTCTGAGGCTGCTTTATTGCTGAACAACATAAACAGAAAATTAATGGGATTTGCAAAAGTACCTGCAAACTCATAACAAAATTCTCATTGATTCAATAAAGTATTATATGAATGAAAACATACAATCCTGCAGTGTGTCTCATTAGCTTATTAATTAAAGGACTTTTTGATGCCATAATTGTGACCACTTCTCATGATTTATTCTACATGGAAAATAATAGTCTTTAAAGTCTTTCTGCTGTTAAAAATCATCCTGGTGATGGTTACAAGTTATCCAGCCTTTTTGCTTTGTAAATGGTATTCCAAGTTAGAAAAAAAAAAAAAAGTCTGAACATTATCAGTCATTGATGGAAATGTTGTGTCTGATTTATAATTAAAACAGTGACTGGCTAATTAGTATTATTGTTAATATCTGTTGGGATGAAATGGAGTGGAAGTGCAGAATACAATAAAATGAGTAACAGGCAGTCTGGAGGATCCATCTTTTCCTACTTTGGACAAAAGTGAACTTTCCACAGGGCAAGGAGTATTTCTGTTACCCAGGAAAAAAAAAAAAGAAGAAAAAGAGAAAGCCAGACACATTAGCAGCAGCTTACATAATCTTATATAATGTATTCCATACAGTTCAGTAAGGAATTTCTTTCATAGCTTAATTAGCAGAGGCAACTTAAAGGGCACAAGTTTATTATATTTACAGATGTTTTCTCTTGTTGCAGTCTAAATTAACCTTGGTTGTTGATCTTCATTCAAATTACAGTTAATTTGCCAAGGTATCTGATATGGTCTTGGTATTTAATACAGTATTATCTTTATCCTCACATAAACTTATGTGAAAATGTGTTTTCCTTTAATTTTCATTAATTAAAGCACACTTATTCCACAGCATATGCTGGGTTTAATTCCTCAAATATCTGAAAAAATACTAGAAACAAAAAAAATGTGGTAAATTTAGCTAGTTGCAGCCAGAAGCAGTTTAGATGCTTTGTCATGTGGACTCATTTTGTGCAATATTAAAGATTAGTGAGCTTTAGGTATCAGCATCTGCCCAAAGTTCTGTATATACTAAGTTTGTATATAGTAACATCAAACATTTCAGAAATTAAATTGCTGTTACTAAAACTTCTGGAGCTGGAGCAAGTGGTGGCAATGGAGATGCCGCAAGTACCAAACTTCTTATGGAGCTGTGATAATAAAAATGTTAGCAAACATATCCCACTGTAGTCACAATGTATTTCTGGATCATCTGGATCAGCATAGAAGCCTTTGAGACTTATCTGGAACCTTGCAACTAAAAAAGCATTTTGAGATTAAAGTTAATGCTGTGTTAATTGGCAAGAGTTTCTGAATGAATATTGCATTTAGCAAAACATTGCTCACTTATGGATTGCTGAACTGGAAATTGAGGAAATGCAAACTTGAAAACTGAAAAGACTGTTTAAATCCCCAGGGCTCAGATTATAATATTGAATTCAGTGTTCATGCTTTTATCTTCAGGAGAGGAATCAGCCATGGTGTTTAAAAATGAATCACGTTGCACAACACAGTCAGGAAAAGTGTGAATTTGGAAAGATCAGTCTTCCAGCTGGAGTGCAATCAGCCTCCAGGTACCCTTGTGCAGTTTAGAAGTGACTTTGATGGCTTTATTCCACAAATACTGAAATTTAAAATGGGGGGGGGGGGGGAAATCTCTGTGACATAAATGAGGAAACTGATCAAGAATGATTGAATAGGAGAGGTGATTAATAGAGAAGTCTTTTAAACAAAGATGGAGATATGAAAAGGAAGCTAAATGAGGGCAAGAAAAGGCTGTCTGCTCCAGTAGTGCAACGGTATGTTAGCAGGAGATACTGGAAAAATTAGATAAATCAGATCACCAATTTTGGAAGAAAAGCATGTGGTTTTCAGTGTTTTCCCATATGGGTTTGTCAATAATGTAGGTAAGCAAGTTGCTTCTGTAACAAAGCATGTATATATTCAAGATGAGAATGATTTAAGAAAAAAGATCTTCAGGGAGATGTACACAGAGATGCTGACAAACAGTTTTAAATTCAACTGTCTTTAGTTAGACATGCAATTGTCTCCAACCTGCAGAGGCTGTTCTTAGTCTCCACAAATCCTGTACAAATCTCTTTCCTCCTTTCCTTACGCTTCACTGAAGGGTGCAAAGACTGGAACGAGTTCACTGAGATCAGACGCCTTGCTAAGGCTGCCCAAAGCGGCAACGAACCAGATAACCGAACTGCAACTTCAGGGCAGCCAAAATACTATTTCTGATGTAAGAAATGTTTCGTGAAGAGCTTTAAAACGTGGCACTAAGCTCGCAGACCTTGTACAGGCAGCTTCTTCAGCGTGTGAGCCCCTCGGGCGGTGCACGGGGGTTTCTGCACGGGGGTTTCTCACTCCCGTACCCAGCTACTGGGAGCGAGGCTCGGACAGGACAGCGGGGAGTGCCTTCTTTTTCTTCTTCTTCCCAATTGTCCTCCAGCAATGCCCATACCTCTTGTAACAACCCTCCAGAAAAATCGTTTCAAAGCCCGCCAAGTCACCCTAGTACAAGACAAGGGGGAGGTCGCAGGGCATTTTGCCTGGTCGGTACCGAGGCAGGGAGCCCTTCGGCCGGGGGGGACTCCTGACAGCAGTGATGGGAGGCTCCGCAGGGCCGGCGGGCGGGGGGGCTGGGCCGGGCTGCGCTGGGGGCGGAGGACGCGGGTGGGGTCTGGCTGTGACTGATGGGCCAGATGCGGTTGAATGTTTTAGAAAAGGGGGGGGACCCTACACCGCCGGAGCGACTTTGGCCACGGGGTCTGGTGCGCGGCTGACGGACACCAGGCTCTGCCGCCAGCGCCCGTCCCTGCCGCCTTCCCGAGCGGAGCGCCCATCGCCGGCAAGCGGCGGCAGCCGGGCCCGGGCGGGGACGCGCAGCCGGGGCGCGGAGCGCGGCGACAGCCGGCGGAGCGCGTCTGCCTTGCCTTGCCGGAGGGCGGGGAGGATCGGCTCGGCTCCGCTCGCCGAGGTGAGGGGGACACGAGCGGGGCGACGCCGAGCAGGTCCGGCCGGAGGGGCTGCTGGCCGCGGCCGCCGCCGCGCAGATTTTCGCCCCGGCGCTGCTCTGCCGGCGGAGCCGCCAGCACCGCCCGGGACAGGCAGCGCCCCGGCCGCGGGGCAGCGAGCGGCGGGGCGCGGCGTCCCCGCAGCTGACGCCCTGTCCCCTCTCTCCGCGCAGGTCGGCGCTGACGGCGGCGGGGGCAATCTGCCGTGCCGCGCAGCCATGCCCGCCCTCCTCCTGCTGCTGCTCCTCAGCTGCCGCGCCGCCGCCGCCGAGGGGGACGGCTCCCTGCTCCGGCCGGGCCCGGGCAGGCAGAGCGCGGCCGCCGCTCCCCCGACGGCCCCGACCCCCGCGCTGCGCGGCGCCGAGCACAACGCGTCCCGCCCGGCCGCGCTGCCCAAGGGCCCGGGGCCGGCTGCGGGGCGGCCGCGCTCCGCCTCGCCCCCCATGTGCACCGGGCAGACGGAGATCAAGGAGACTTTCAAGTACATCAACACGGTCGTGTCCTGCCTGGTCTTCGTCCTGGGCATCATCGGCAACTCCACGCTGCTGCGGATCATCTACAAGAACAAGTGCATGAGGAACGGCCCCAACATTCTCATCGCCAGCTTGGCCTTGGGCGACCTGCTCCACATCATCATCGACATCCCCATCAATGTCTACAAGGTGAGGAGGGGCCGGGGATGGATTCGGGAGCGGGCGCGGGGATGCGGCGGTCACCGCTCGGCGCTCCATGTCGGCCCCCCGCAGATGCCCGTCCCCGCCGCGGGGAGACGCGTCCCGTCCTGGCTGGGACACGCCCGTGGACTTCACCTCACGACAAAACCCTGCCGGAGGGTGGTATTCTGGTCAGATACGGTCGCAGATGGCACCCTCTCTGTGCCTCAGTCCCATCCCTCTCAGCGTTCCAGGCTGGGAATGGGGCAGAATGGAGGTGGCCAAGCTCTGAAAATCACCTGGAAACAGGTCCTATCGCAGGGATAAGGGAAGTAAATGCAATAGATAAATGTTCAGTGGGCTGGTCGAGGAATGAAGGGGAGGCACAGAAGACCCTCTCCTGTGGGTACCACTTGGTCCCTTGTGCTCAGCTGTGGCAAGCTTGTCACGATACTTTACAGGGGTCTGTACAGTCCCTTTTGGCGTGGGGGCTTTTCTAGGAGGAACCAAGATCGTTCAGATGAGCGGTTTTCTACATCTCTTGTTTGGGAGGCACGATGCTCTCCTGAGCTGTGAACCCTTTCACTCTTTGCCAGTGTTGCAGCATGGGCAGCCGAGAGGGAATGAGCCACACCTGCTCCTCTCTCACCTTCAGCAGTCTGTGCTTTGACTTGATAAGACTTGCCATGGAGGGGAGACAACCCCTGTCTTCTCTACCCAGCTTGTGCAATCCATTTTCCTAAGGAATTAGTTGGGCAGTTGATTTCAGCCTCTGCTTGTAATCTAGCACTATTTGAAGGTATACTGAAAGTAGTAGACCTCCTTATGCTTTGAAAGTTTACAGTCTGGATCCCTGAGCACCCATCAGTGACTTCATAAAGTGAACCGAAAAGCCTTCATCTATCACCTTCTCTTCAGTTTGTATGCATGATTGTACACTAGGGGTTGTTGTACTTGTACTTTTAGAAAGCCACATTGAAGGGACGGATTTTGCACCCATAACAGTTATCCCAGAACTGCTGAGAGGAGAGAATCTTCCCTCTTTATCCTTTTAAAGTATTTAAGTATTACCAAGTAGGGAATGCCATCATTGTGTTAAATTCATGATCCAGTTGATTTAGATTATATGATAGTGCTCAGATTTGAAGTTTCAGTGGTTTTTATACAATACACTCTCTTAATTCTTGTGAGAGGAGTGGGCTCTTTTGAATGAAGGTGGAATTTGGAAAACAAAATAACTGCTTTAAAAATGCATTTTTGTAACAAAATATATTGAACAAAAAGATTCTTTTCGTCTGTTCTCAGAAAAATCAAAAAGATTAAATCAATAACAGCTGTTCAGCATGAGACTTTGCAATGTCAGTGATAATTTCAAAATTCATGTTAATATGCAGTAATATACCTCAGTTCTTGTCTTGACTGAATGTCACCAAATGTATCATCATTAGTAGGCTGGAGCAGGAGGAGTAAAGGGTCAGACTGCTAACTAATAAATATTACACCAGCTGCAAGCTGGGATTTTTATTGTGCTGTTGATAATGCTAGGAGCTGTGCAATAGCTCTCAGGTGCTAAATCTCCTCCCTCACTGCTACTCATCTTACTGAAGAGCCCATAATCACTTTATATTATCCCTTATAATAATGAGTGAAATATTTGCTACTTTAAAACAGAATTTTGGAATAAATGCAACTTTTAAAAAGCAAGGAAAAAACACCTATTAGATACTGTGTTTATTTAATTAAACTTTTGAGGGCAGTTTGACTTGATAACTTTTTATCAACTCTACATCCCATTTCATTCCAGAGCAACAGGGAGAATACATACAGTAATGCAATAAAGCAAAGGCTCCCTCAGTAAATCAAGTATACCTAGCAATTGGAGCTTGCAGTTTGAAACAATTTAAGACTGCATGAAACAGATCCAGATTCAGAATTTGCTGCCACATTATCAGTAAGGCAGCTGCATGAAACAGTGTGAGAGAATTTCTCATGTTAATAAAATGCCAGCAGTTCTTTCCTCAACACTTGCCCTAGAAAGTGTGAAAGTGTCTGTGAATGCTTTCCAGACAGACCTGAAGGAGACAGTTCAAAAGCTGCACTAGAAGAATCTTTTTATTAGGTATTAAAAGGGATAACTGCAAAAGATGTCCCCTGTGACTATTTAAGTGAACACATAATTAGCTGAAAAAGTGCACAAGTGAAATTGACATCTCCTAAACTAAGGGTATCTAAAGAAAAACAGGTGTTTTACCTCCCTGGATAGGGAGGCAAATGCACTCCAATGCATAAGATGCTAATTAGTCCATTGTATCCCTAAATTTGAATATAATGCAGTATGTTCAGTGGGAAATAGAAAATATCAGAATCTGTCACACAGTCAGGAAACTGGCTATGAAATGAGGGCTTGAAGGGTGTTCAGTTCCAGCATGTAGAACCTGGCAGATCTTTTTGGCATTCTGGGTCCTGGTGAATGGCTTTGCCTGGATCCTGAGCTGCAGAACAGGAAGCAGAGGAAAGTCTGAGACAGTCATGCTGCAGCATGTAATGTTTTGGCAGTGTAGAAACTTTGCAAAATTGCTACTAATTGGATGTGCAGGTGATCCTATGCATCACCACTAAACAGAGTAAGTCCTTGTTAATTTGAGGCCACAAGCAGCAATTAAGGAGCAGAGAGATAGAGTAGGTGGTCAGTGAGCTTTTTATGTTCTTCTCTGCACTTAAACTTTGGAAGACAAGACAGTGGCAGCTTGTGCACCTGACAATACAGGTCTGCAGTTTTGGACTGTTTGTGCTGGCTTTCCCAAGTAGATAAAGTTGTGAAGTCCCATGTCTAAGACACCAGAGCATCAGGACTGAAAATTCCAAACTTACACTAGCTTTGCCTCTCATAGGCTTAAAATCGCACACTAATGTGCTTTCTCTTGTGATGCACAAACAACATCTCTCTCTCTTCATTTTCTAATATTTATTCCTGTATAATAAATCAAATTTATTGGCATCTTCCAGCGGGGTTTTAACAAGGGCAGCAATTTAGGCTCTGCACATTATTGTGGGGTGTTCTGAACTCTTGAACTCTTGACTACCAACAAATGTCTGAGGAAGAATGTCTACCTGGCAATACTGTCATAGGTTCCTTTTTCTCAGAGCTCAATGGAAAAGTGGAGAAAAAAATTTCAAGGGAAGGAAAAAAATCTGGTCTTTATCCAAGCCACTAATCAAGGGACAGAGTCGGCTTTGTAGACACTGATTTATTTTCATTAACTTTATTTAGGGATTACATAAAAATTATGGTTAACATAATATGGCATTATCAAGCACTGGAAATTCAAGAAAGACCGGATTAGGGACTCTATATACCATGCAGACACAAATTGGCTCCTTTTTTAATCTAGCTATTCTCTGAAAAAAGCTCTGAAGAAGATTTCCATGGAAATTTATTTGTGATGAACTTACTAACTCTTGTAATGCAAGTACCTGTAGGCCATGCATCCTGATAAAGCCAACCTTTTTCTCACTTTCTAATCAAGGAGCTTCTCTTTAGAAAGGATTCTCACTCTTCCATCCTAGAAGTGTCCTGGTTGTTAGTTCTTCTGATGTTAGAGATAGTGGCCATTTTATTGGAAGAAATGCATTATTTCCTTTCTTTCAAGGTCTGAACCACTTACTTGAGTTCATGCAAAGTTTATCTCAGAATTTCTTACACAAAGTTTATTGATTTCTAACCGCATTAAGCTAGAAATGTGTTTTGCTTAAGAACCTTTTATGATAAATGAGTGCTGGTTATGGGTGCTTGAGAAAGATCTGAATTGTCCAGTGGAGGAACCTGTCTGGACTCTGCAGGCAGTGGCAGGGAGGGGTAACTTTGTTCTGGGTTTAGATGGGAGCAGTCTGTTCTGAAGTCAAGTGTATGGAATAGTGGAAATGTCTGAATGCGGTTAAAAGTACACATACATAGTTTTCATGGTGGATCTCCAAACTGAAGTTAGATGATGCTAGTATCGATTTGTAAATTGAAAGTAGTTTTTTTCATTATGTATACATTTGTTGTGTATACATTCACTCGTATAAAAGATGCACGTGACAAATTTCAAAGCAAGGTTTGACCTGTTTTGGCTTCTTCTTCTACGCTGTATTATGCATCCCAATCTGACAGCAACACGGCTTTCTAAGTTGCTTTTGATGCAGTCTTTCCACCGGAGTTGTGAAATTGCTGAAACTTTTTACTTCAACAGCTCATTACAGCTTCTGTCATTTTCAAGATGACTCTATAAAATTAGTGTATCTTAAGTTTTTTTTATTAAGTTTCTAGGAGGAGTTACAATAAAAATACAAGAAAATAAAATAAGTGCATGGCTCATATTAAGATTTTCCACAGTTTATTGGATAGGTCAGTAAAGCATTCTAAACTAGGCTTGAAATCAGGAAATATATTTTCTTGTCTGTAGGGGAGGTCCTCACCCTAACATAATTATCACTAAATAGTAGTACGTTTGTAATGTTGTCTGACTTATCCCTGACCACAATCTTAATTTCTGGGGCAGATTTTCTGTTTAGAAAAATGCTTGCTCCTGTAAAATATCTGTATGACCTCCCCGTGTCAAAAAAAAAAAAATCAGGTGAAAATCTACCAGTCATTTCAGAGATACATTGAAAAACTGTTGTGTCTGAATTAGGTGTAGAGCTGCATGTCTGGTTTCTCTTGTGCCTGGTGTTTATAATGATGAAAATCAAGTCCAGTGTCCTGCGAACGAGACTCGCTGTGAACCTGCGGCTTGGCGGAAGCGCGAATTCCTGCTCTGAGTTTCCCGTGTGCATTCACTGCTTGGGACTGGAACACTGGCAGGAGTATTCACACGCTGTGCTGCTTCTTCCTGCCCCACTGCAGCCTGTGAGCAGCGGTGGGTTGGAGCCAGGTATCAGCCTCCTGGCTGGGGACCACAGCAGCTGAGCCCCAGAGCTGCACATCGTGCTCTCAGCCTGGCTTGTTCCAGCAGCAGATTGAGAACATCTCTCAGTTCTTGCACAACTAAAGAGAAAGCAGAGTGGGAATTGTGATTTGCAGGTGTGTCTGTGAGCCACAGCATCTCTTGGGGCTTCTTTCATAGCTCTGCAACTTGCACATCAGTTTAGGCTCAGTCAGATGTGTCTGGTTTGAGAATGCGTTGGCTAGGCACGCATCAGATGTATTGGTTCTTTTAAGTATGATTTCACTTCATTCACTGCAATGTTTTCCTTTTCCTTTTGATCTATTTCATCTTGAACACATCTCTGCTGCTCAGCAATTAAAACTTTGCCTGTGTAAAATAAGTGACTGTAAAACATTGGAAAGGTCACTCGGAATACAGCCAGTGGTAGAGTACTCTTGGCATCTTCCTTATGAAAGCACAACATTATTTTTGTCTTTGCTGCCACTTGGCAGTGTCTCCTCTCATGGCTCCAAGTCATTTGTCATTTGTAAAATGACAATCTTTTTACAGCTACCCTATTGTGAGGCAGAAGAGAATAATATTACTCATACAAAATTGCAATAGGCTACATCTGTATTTACTAAGAGTTATCATTGTTTATAAAGGTGATGTTCCCAAATACTTCACATTGGATCTTCACTGTACTTCAAGGCCGTATTTGAAGGGGGTAGCAATACAGAGAACGAAGAGAGGCATCAAGGAAACATAGCTCAGCAAAAAAACTTTTTTTTCTTTTACTTTCTACACGTTTTCAAGCTTTTGATGTAAAACTTGTATCATTAACCACTTGCAGTACCATGATAGAGACTCTTGTGATTCATGCATTAAAATGCTCAAATTTCACAATACATCAGCTGCAAGACATAAAGCACATGTTTTTGCAATCCAGTGCAGACAGCTGCCTGTCCATTCTGCCCAGATATAAGCTGGCTGAATGAAAGTAATGTTTTTATGTTATGATAAACCAAAGCTAATGCACCCTATCCCTGAGTAGACTGCATTCAGTCGTGGGCCATGCCTCCATAATCCCAAACTGGAGCTGGCTCAAATCCAGTCAGTTTGGAGCACAGGTGTGACTGTCTGCACCTGAGTGATAAGTATTAGTTCAGCAAAATCTACAATATGTGGCTGAACCCCTGTGATTTTAAGGAAGAGAGACAGGGAGTATCTACACATCAGCTAGATGTAAATAAAAGTTTTCAACAGGACCTGCCAATAGAGATTTGACCAAATTTCTGCATTTCAGTAACAAAGAAAAGAATATTTTACTTCAAAGGGCTTCTTAAATGAGTTCTCTCTAGTCTAGTATGCACTCATGTACTATGCTCAGTAGGTGCCATGAATAAGTATACAGTGTACTTGCTACCCAATCCTTGATTTCTGTGGCAAATAGATGTGAAAGGCTGGAATTTCACTGCCTGATCAATATAAATCAGTCCAGGTGTCATTCAATTCTGTAGGGTGTAAATTTATAATACATGTAATTATATACATTACAGTTTTAATAGTAGATTGTTACTGTCCCCCCCTTACAGAAATTGAGAAGTTGTTTCAGGGAGAGGCTTTACTGAAAATACTTTAATTACAGACTGTGTTATTTTCCCACACCACATAAGCAAAAGATACTGTGTGGTTATTACAACCTAATCCCTACTTCCTCTGCTTTGTTACTTTCCATAAAATTCTTGAGAAACATTAATCCTTAAAATTTATTTCTCTGCTTCATTTCTGCAGAGGCATTGTATTTATTGCCTTACTTAAGTAGATCATTGAAGAACTAGAAAGCTGGGCCATGTTGCATTTTGTCTACTGCTGTTCTTTAAAAGATTCCATTACAGTACATAGCTAAAGCAGGTATTTGGAGGTATTCTGGTATCTGAAAATACTGGTGGGCACTTCATAGAGGTTCCCAAAAGTCCACAGCCATAAAATGTTCTTAATTTCCTTTGTGTTCAAATAAAATTATATTTACATTATATCGGGACTCTTCAAAAAACTCTCATGGACCTTGTAAGTGTTTACCCTTAGATGGACATGCATGTTTGCATAAGGACTTTGCTGAAGCAAACCAGTGTGGGCAGGCAACTCTGTGGCTGCCTTCAATTATAAAGTCATAGAATAGTTAAGGTTGGCAAAGATTTCTTAAGATCATCAAGTCTAACCAAAGTCTAACCATCAGCCTTGCCACCACTGTGTTCATCCCTAAACAATGTCCTCAAGAGCCACATGTATATCTTTTTTTGAACTCTTCCCTGAGCAGCCAGTTCCAATGCCTGACAGCGCTTTCAGTGAAATTTTTCCTAATACCCAATCTAAACCTCCCCTGGTGCAACTTGAGGCCATTTCCTCTTGTCCTGTGGTTTCTTACTTGGAGAAGAGGCCAGCCCCCACTTTATTACAGTCTCCTTTCAGGCAGTGGTAGAGAACAAGGTCTCTTTTTCTCCAGACTAAATAAACCTAGCTCCCTCAGCTGCTCCTCATGCAACTTACTCTCCAGACCCTTCACCAGCTTTGTTGCCCTTCTCTGAACAGACTCCAGCACCTCAACCTCAATGTCTTTCTTGTAGTGAGGGGCCCAGAACTGGACACAGCCCTTGAGGTGTGGCCTCACCAGTGCCAAATACCAGAATAACCACTGTCCTGGTCCTTCTGATACAGGCCAGGATGCCATTGACCTTCTTGGCCCCCTGAGCACACTGATGGCTCATGTTCAGCCAGATGTTACTAGCGCTCCCAGGTCCTTTTCTGACAATCTTTCCAGCCACTTCCCCACCACTCTTCCAGCCTGAAGCACTGCATGGGGGTGTTGTGACCCAAGTCTTGTTGAACCTTATACTCTTGGCCTTGGCCCATCAATCCAGCCTGTCCAGAGCCCTCCTTAGAGACTTTGTAGCCTCTCTGGTTCCCAGAAACATCCACGCAGTATGATGAGCTATTCTTCCGTTCTTACAATCCTCTCAAATGAGTTGGTTGAAGAGACCCTTGTTTGAAGCCAAGGGAAAGATTTTCCAGCCTCTTTTGGGTAGTCCTCACTCTTCCTTCTCCTTTTCCATTTTGTAGCCCTGTATCCGCAACAGATTCCAAAGACCTCATTTGAAGAAAGTTTTGAAAAACAGAGATGGGCTTAGATAATCTAACTAATTACAGAAACTCCAAAAGTTTACTCTTCTATATAACAATTGCGTCTATTTCTTGGCACAATCCTTGTTGTGGAGAATATTGTTTTAATGAAAACTGGAAGATTTGGCTGCTGTTCTGGTGTATCTGACCATCAAAGAAACTCACAACGGAGTTTAAAGGCTAAATGTTGCTAAACTGAGGCTACAGATGTTTGTCTGTTCATAGAATCAGCTGTGAGTAAGGTGCTTTCTGTGTCCAGTAAATATTTTCCCCTAAATCAGATAAAATGTGCAGCTGGGGATGTGACAAGATTTCCATTAAAGTGTGTGATTCAAAGTGTAAGTGAGCCATCCTGAAATGCATTGTGCTGTTTTCTCGGTTTCTTAATACTTAGAGGTATGCTGAATGTGCAGACAGTCCTTTTGGTATTATTATACAGAATGTTGGTGAACTGGTCAATAAATACCATTAGTGAGGGATTCATCTGATGTTTTTACCTGCTGCAAAACATTTAGATCAAACTATCTGTCTATGCTCCTTGAGTGTCCTTTCATTTGTCATCAGATGGTCGGCTAAAAACTGGGGGAGGTACATTTCTCTCCAGTGTTGCCTGACTTTTCAGCTGATGGAGCCTAGACACTAAGTCTCAAATAAACCCCACCCCAGACAGGCATCTCTGGCTTTGTCCCTGTTCTGATCAGCCTCAATAATTTTCTGTATTTCTGATCAAGAAATATGTTATTTGAAACATGCAAGAAAAGCAGTGAACGCTCAAGGCAGATAAAGACAATTCAAAGATGTGGAAGATCCTCACCTGCTCTGTCATTTTTTCCCATAAACACTGCAGTGATGAAGTTAGAAGCAAAAGGAGTGGAGTTTGCAGGGCTTGAAGAGGCAGGGCTAAGACTTAAGTGATACCCTTGTCCCACCAGGGTGTGACTACACTGCTACTGTCTAGTTTTTAGGACACACACCTCAGGGGCTCCCTCGTGAAAAGGTTCTTCTTGACTAAGTTTTGCATAGAATCCTAAAATGGTGTAACTTGAACATAAGAGGTTGTCTAGTTCCAACCTGCATGGCATGGCATGGGCAGGGACACCTTTCAGTGGACCAGGTTGCTCAGTGCCCTGTCCAACCTGGCCTGGAATACTTCCAGAAGTCAGGCATTCACAATATCTCAGTTTAAAGCCAGTCCCGCTTTTTTCTATGACTAAATGCCCTTGTAAAAAGTTCCACTCCAGCCTTCTTTCAGGCCCCCTTTAGGTACTGAAAAGGTGTCCCCATTATCTTCTCTTCTCCAGTCTGAACAAACCCCATTCATCCTGTCTTCATAGGACAAGACCTGGGGGAAAAGAAAAACAGTCAAGACAGCACTAGGAATGACTTTTTAAAAAAATAATTGTTGTTTTCTTTTCACAGCTACTTGCAGAGGACTGGCCCTTTGGTGTTGAAATGTGCAAATTAGTGCCCTTCATTCAAAAGGCATCGGTGGGCATCACAGTGCTGAGCTTGTGTGCCCTCAGTATAGACAGGTGAGACCCCTTTGGCATTGAAGTCTCTGATTTGTTTCCTATACAAGCATTGGCTCAAATCCACCTTTCCACTCTGCTGATACAATGCAAATAAAATGAATTGTTAAAGTGGGTGAGTTCTCTCATATTTTGGAATTGTAAATGTGTGCTGTTGCTTCAGGTACCGAGCAGTCGCTTCTTGGAGTCGCATTAAAGGAATTGGAGTGCCGAAGTGGACTGCTGTGGAGATTGTCCTCATCTGGGTCATATCAGTGATCCTGGCTGTTCCAGAAGCTATTGCATTTGACATGATTACAATGGAGTACAGAGGAAGGTATCTTAGAATCTGCTTGCTTCACCCCACACAGAAAACATCCTTTATGATGGTAAGTCACTGACATTGATAAAATCTCTGGGAGAGTTCCTTGGATCTTCGCAGTGTTGTCTGGATTGTAATGTTCACAGATTTATGTGACATGAATATGATGTTCAAATGAAACACTGACATTTCTGAAGCATACTGGTTCAAAGAACAGCATTCAGAAATCTTTGACTTGTTGTGGGCTTTGAACACACTGCTGTCCTGTCCTGTTTTCTCACCTGTAATGTACACCTTACAGAAATGCTTTTCTGTAAGGCTGACCAATTAGTTACAGACCACTTTGCAAAATTCTCTGCATTTAATTCCAAACCATGTTTATTCTTTGTTTTTTTCTTTACAGTTTTACAAGCAAGCTAAAGACTGGTGGCTGTTCAGCTTTTATTTCTGTTTGCCACTGGCTATCACAGCATTTTTCTATACTCTCATGACTTGTGAGATGTTACGAAAGAAAAGTGGGATGCAAATTGCTTTAAATGACCACTTAAAACAGGTAAAAATTTATCCCTGGCCACTCTGTAACTGGGCTAACTGATAACTTTATTGATTTTCCTGCCACATCATTCTGTTCTTGTATGACTTCATGATTAGAAGCAAAGTGAACTTTCCTAGCAGGGGTGCTGCTGAACTCATATACATACGTATATATCAGAGCCCTCAGGAACCTAAGATTTTAACTGAAAATCAAAAAATTGTTTCATTCTTGTTTGGTTTTAATGTTTCAGTTTTTATAGGTTTTATTTCTTCTTTGCTATTATGAGAGTTGGCTATTTTGTAATTCAAACTGAAGCCATGCTCCAGTCTAGAAGGTGGTGCTATAAAACTGTTAATTATTTTGAAGAAAGTTCTTGCTGAACCCTAGTGAGGTTAGCAGTAGATGTTAGCAGAACATATTCCAGCAGACATTCTGAGGTACTAGTGCCCCAGACATAAACATCGGACATCACTAGAATTAAATATGATTGTTCTATAATGTGTATTTATGCTCCTTTCCTCTTACCTGGTTAGAGCTGTAATTGGAATCTCTTGGGGCATTTAAAATAAGATGTGAGATCAAAGCATAAGGAAATGCAATAGAAAACAAGCTGATATTTGAAAGTGATCTGGGAGACAAATATGTTCTTAATTTTAATTTAAATTATTGCTTAAACTAGTGTTTTCATGACCTCTGTTTTTCATATTATTACTCATACTTCTTGAAATAAGAGATATATCAAATCAGTGAGAGACATCTAGAACAATAGAAAAGATCAAGCACATATTCCAAGCAAATAAGCTATTTCATGTTTTCTAACTCCTATTGTGATAGGCTTTTTTATCTTGTTTGTTAAACTTTTGGATATTAGAAGACAACAGCAATCCAGAGGGAGAGTAACTGTAGCACTGTTTTATCCAATTTTCTTTCTCAGAGACGTGAGGTGGCCAAAACTGTGTTCTGTCTGGTACTTGTTTTTGCCTTGTGTTGGCTCCCACTACACTTAAGCAGAATCTTGAAACTCACTATTTATGATCAGAAGGACCCCAACAGATGTGAACTTCTGAGGTGAGAATGCCAAAATAAAATGTCTGCATGTTGTGGGCATCCTCCAAAAGCATGTTTGGATTTCCAGTTGAACTAGCTTTTATGTCCGTTGTCCCTGCTTCTTCATCCAGGATCCTCTGCTTTCATTTCAATAGCAGAGAAAGAAAATTGTGAGAAATTCCCTTGCTTTTCCTCGTTTTCCTCCTGACCCTTTTTGGGACTGTGGGAAAGGGGATTTCTGTTCCTGTTTTCCCTTTCAACTGAGCAGTTAGGATTCAATTGGTGCAAAAAAACCTTGTGAACATCTTCCAAAAGTTAAGATGTTTGGATCTCCTAAAACTACTTTCACAAGAATGGTCTTCAGACTATTCAGACTTTATTGTTGAGTATGACTGTTACCTGCATGAGTTAATCCTGATGATTTAAGCCCCATTACTATTACATTTAATATCTAGTCTTGATTAGTGAAACCGAGTCCAATTTCCACAGTTGTAAACCTCTACCAAGCCTTTTCAAAGCAAATGAGAAGAGTCTCACTGTTGCAATACAACATCTCACTTTAATTTCCACCCAGCTTTTTTCTTGTGATGGACTATATCGGCATTAACATGGCTTCACTGAACTCCTGCATCAATCCAATAGCTCTGTATTTGGTGAGCAAAAGATTCCAAAACTGCTTTAAGGTAAGTGGCTGCTGGGAGTGGCTCCTCTGGCTAAAAGATGGTGTCAGTAGTAAAATTTGTTCCTTAACATGCACAAAGTGTTTTGAACAGTCATTAAATTTTACTTTAAATTTTAATTGGGTTATGGAAAATGTTCTCTCCCTCTCCTGCTGAAGTTCTGCAGGAAGGAACTGGGGTTTGATGGTAACAAAAAGAGAAAGCAAAAGAGCAGAGTGCACAATGAGCCCTCTGGGGACCATGCTAATCAGTGCTACATCACTTCCTGACTGAAGCTGGCACCCAGCTACTTCCAGAGCACTGACAAAGCAGACTCAGCCTGTGCTGCAGAGATTCACGTAGCCATATCCTCTGCATCCTGCCAGGGAGGGTGCTGACCCTGGGCTCCCTCATCCTGACTGGGCACTTCAGTCAGTCATGCGAGGCACAGGGTGCAAATCTGTGCTTGTCCCTTTCCAGTGCCAACATTTTTTGTGACAGACCTGTTTGTAGTCCTGGCTTGGTCTGAGAGAACAGAGCTGGACACTCATTCTGCACACAGGATTTCAGGCTCTGGATTGCATGTGGCTGGCAGCCCATCAGTCCTTCAGCCTTCGTGTCTGCTTGGAAAATATGAAGAGCTGGGCTTTTTTTGTGAACCCTTACTATCTTTACACACTGTATTTGAGTCCTAACATTGCCTATGGCAAATTGTTAGATTTTTCTTTTCTTCCCAAGCATTTAACCACTGGCCACAGCCAGGGTTATTGCCTGGCTGTTTAAATTCCTTACTAGCAAATGGAAACATCTTCCAGTCAGTAGCCAGTCAGCTCTATGTCTAGTAGTGTTAATGTATTTCCCACATAATTGTGACAGCATGGGTTGCAGAGGTTTTAGTGTTGGTCTTGTCTTCCTTGGCTCCCTGAAAGAGTCACTGGAGCTGAAAACACATGAGAGATCTCCAGCATCCTGAGCACAGAAGTAAGTGGGTGTGAGGAAGGCACTCCAGCACCCAAAGGCCAGACAGGACCACAAGAAAAAGGTCTGCAGTACATCTAGTAAATGTATGAATTGTATGTGGGTTTTCACCCTTCTTCTAACTCCTCTTTTTTCCATCTCAGAACAATGAGCTAAGTAGCATCATCTTGCTTAGAAAACATAGATGAGAATCCTTTTTTCCCCCCAAGAAAGATTATCAGAGAAAGGACAGCAAGCAGTCATAATTTTTTTTTCAAATGCATTTAGAATTGCAGACCAGATTTGAAGGGTAATGTGTGTGTGTGTGTCTGTTGCTGTATATAACTACTCAGTATAACTCTTCCTGTACTCCAGCAGTAAGGTTGTTAATGAACCCGTTCGAGCAGCTCAGAGTTGAGCCCCACTTTTGTGCTTTGTGCTCTAATCCCAGAGCAGCAGCTTGCACATTTGCCATTTCCTACTCTACCCCTGAGAAGGGGCAGATTTTCAGTGCATTTTGCCACGTGTGCAAAAACAGTGATGTAAAACGTTTATTTCTTTTATTTTAACAGTCATGCTTGTGTTGCTGGTGCCAGTCCAAAGATCTGTTGTCCCTGGAGGAAAGGCAGTCCTGTTTAAAGTTCAAAGCTAATGATCACGGATATGATAATTTCCGCTCCAGTAACAAGTACAGCTCTTCATAAAACAAGCATAAAAGGTATATTCTCTTACATTAATGCTGGTGCCTTTTTAAGTACAAGTGGCAATTACTTTTGACAAGATGGCAACATCCAGAAAAATCTAGTTTTGAATTTGCACAAAAAAAAAAAGGACATTAAAAAAATTGCCCTAAAACTGTGTCACATTGAAAATCATGGACGTTTATGAAATCATCATTTATGGAACATGAGAAGAAGCGTGGAAAGAACAAGTCATTGTTAGCACTTGAATACTTCTGAATCAGCACTTCCAAATGATCCCCACTTCCTGTACATTAAGTTTGTATTCTCTGTAACACTTGTAGGAACTGAAGTCACAGTAATTATTAAGCAGCATAATATCAAGTTAATTGGATCAAAGCCATTATTATATATAACTCAATGTATTATCTTTTATAAAGCGAATTAACCACCATCACTATTGTGAATTTTTTAAAATAAAACATTAAATACTTTGTAATAGAAGTCTAAATGTTAAAAAGTAGAATTTTTATCAGGTATATTATAGAAGTAGCTACTGAAAATATTAAAGGATGCAGTAAAGCCAAAAATGCATTTTACTTTGATGATTGTTTTTACCTATTATTGTCAGAAGGAACCTCCCAAGGGCTCTATAAATTCCTTTCTGTAGCCACTGTGTGTCTTAGTGCATTTGCCAGGACTTTGGGTATGAGTATTTGTGTCTATTGATAGCAAAGAAGAGAAAAACACACCAGAAGCAAAAAATTGCCACTAGTAGATACATACAGACAACAGCTATTATTTCAGCTGTTGTTTCATTTTTTGTTGAAAAGAAATGGATGGTATCCTGTGTAAAAAGTGGGCATTCCAGAGCCTGATGGTTCTTTACTGGAGATACTTTTGTGACAATTTAAAACTGTTTTTGCCATCCAAATTTGTCTTGGGGCAAATTTTTTTAGAAATAGTGGGTGAAAAAAAAAAGTAGTAACCGAAGTAAAAAGAGAGAATTTGAACTTCTATCTCCATTTAGATTTAAATCTTCATAAAGAAAATAATTAATGAACTGTACTTCTAGAGAAGAGTACTATGTAGCATACTTATCTTCATACTGTTTTAAAATATATTCTACTTCTGTAGTTCCATATTCATGGGCCTAAGAAGATGTGTGATTAGTTTCTGCTTCTGTAAATAGTAGTGAAATGTAATTAATTGTAAAGTATTAAGATATGGGCAGGACCCTGCAAGAACAGAAAAAGATAAAGATGCCTGTAGTAAACATGATGTGTGTTGCCAGGAGCAATGCATGTTTTGTATGTACATGACAGGTCATTCTTTGACTTTGCATTTCCTATTAATTTGTTACAGATGTCCCCAAAGACTTATTAACATATTTTGTGCACTAAGGCATGAGTTTATCAAGAAAAATTGTCATTTAACATGCTTTTATAAAAGACATGTTTTCAATAGGCTTGGTATTTTATTATAATAAAATTATTTATCAAAACTCAGGAATTTTTTTTATTTTAAATTTCCAGATCTCACATGGAAGGATTTTTATCTGTTTTTCCAGTATTGATTGACTTCATATTTTTTACTAAAGTGCCTTAAAGGTGCTCAGGATGAAAACAGCTTCCATTAAAATGTTCAAATGCTGATGTTACTTTAGATGGGTTTCTGACTTTAGGTAGCTACAGCTACCTTGCAGACAGCTAAAAAAGGGGTGGTGAGCCCCATTCCTGGTGTTGCCCCCAGCAAAAGCTGGTAAGTGAATGCTTGTATCATCAAGCTGAGGAGGACCCCTGCACATGCATTTGGGCATGGGCACGTGTGTGTTTGTGTGTGAGTGTGTGCAAGCATGTGTGGTGTGTACCATAAGGTTGCTGTTTCCATCTTGCTGCAGCACACCCACTCAGCTGCTATAATGCTGAACTTTTATACATATAAATCTATTTTAGGTTTCCTTCTTTACATTTTTACCTTAATTTTCATGGTAAAGATGAAAACTTACTTTCTCACAGTAAGCCATGAATATCACTTCACGTCACCCTACCTGCATCTATTTCTGTGAAATGCATTTCATCTGTTAAGGATGGATAATAAGTGAAATCTTAGATTTGATACTGGTCAGTGTTATTTTCATCAAGTTATATCATTACAATATTGTACATGTATATTATTGTTATTTTTATTTAAAATATAGCCATTGTATTGGCAACTGTGTAACATACTTTTCATTTTTTTCCTGGACTAATTCTTTGTTAAATCCTGCTAAGTCAGATATTTAGGTTTTGCAAATAAAGACCATATATACTGCCCCCTGTTTTGGTTCATATAGAAATACTAGTACACTCTTTGTCATTTTTTCAGTATTATTCAAAGCAGTATTTTTATTGAAACTTTCATTTCCTGTAATAAATATTTTCAAAACTTCTGTTCTTATACAGTTCTAAGATTAAATCTCTTAATGCTCCACACAGGTGTTTTCTGAAATCCTCAGTACAGGTTTGTTCCTCCATTCACTGAAATCAGTAAACATTTAGCCATTCAATTCAGTTCGAGCAGAATTGGGGCCCAGCAAAGCTCTTTGAAAAACCTATCTGACATTTGCTACTTTGAACAAAAACAGAGAAAAAGCCAAATACTTTTTAAAGGAGTTGATTAAAAAACACAGCGAAGGAGGGTGAAATCAGCTTGTGGGGTAAGACATGCAGTCCAATGCTCTCTAAGCCTCAGGCGGGGTCACAGGTAGCAGAACAATTGCACAGAGACACAGGAGTTGGATGTGCTTGCCCAGAGCAGTGCCACACAGTAAGAGTCATCTGTCCCAGTGGCCTGGAGAGTTCACACAGAATGGCTCAAGGCAGAAAAAACAACTCGTAAGAACCTACATCACAACTCTGTGTTTTGGCCTTCAGATAGCAGTTAGATTTTAGTTCCCAGCTGCTCTCAATTCTGCCTAAACTGAACTGAAACACTGGTACTACACCTCAGAGAATCAAATGCAAAAGTTGATGGTTGTGGAGCATCTGCTGTGAGCTGTGGCATTTCAGTGTCCCAAACAGCTCTTAATCAAGACACAGCTGGCTTGGCAAGAGAATGTTGTATGTACTGAAATAATGTTAAAAGGATTTTTAACAATTGTTCTGTATAGCTGTGTAAAATAATTCTGTATTTCATTTTCTGTGATCACTTAAAATAGCAGCTTCTGTAGATCAAGCAGTATAAACATTCTAAATTACCAATAAAATATCTGCAATTTTGATTCTTTACAAAAAGGCGTCTGACCTTTTTTCTCCTAGGGGGTCCCATTTAATTGCTAAACAGTGACAGCGATGTAAAAAGAAGTAAGCAATCCTAATCTAAATATCAAAGCTTTTGGGTTGGATGGTTTTATATAGCTGTTTGAAAACTGGAGAGATTTCAGACTTGCATATGCATTGCAAAATTGCCTGATGTTTATTGGAACAATCATGCCTATCTTTGCTCTGCTTGTTTTTGCTCAGAATGTCAGTCGCAATCTGTTCTCTACACACCCTTATATAGTCACAAATTCTCTTTGTTTGAGACATCACAAATAAAAGGCAAGAAGCTTTTAGTTCGTTAATTTAGTAGCTTATGCACTCAGTGCTGGAATATGCCACATGAAAACCATTATCCCTTTGTATGCTGACAGTGTAATTTTGTGTATATCTTAATTTACCTTCCTTGAAAAAGTGGGAAACGGTATCAGACTAAATATGCTGTAACTGGTCAAATGCATAACTTTATTTGCTTGTGGTATCTGTACATCCCAAAATGTGTTTGGTTTCATGCTACTACTGTTTTGTTTCCTTCCGTTTACTTGGTGGCCTGTTGCATCCATGTAGATTTGTCTTTTTTCGTGGTCCCAGGACCTTTAGCACATACTTTCAAGTTTCCTGTGCCTGGAGCAGAAGCACCTCTGGAGATGGGATCCCTTGTAAGTAAATGTTCTACTTAGTATCTCTCAGGGCCTCTTCAGTTCTCTTCCCTTTACCTCGTGCTGTGGTCCAAGATCTTCACCAACCGCTCATTATGAGGAAACACTTTTTGCACATTTTTTTAACATCCCACAGGCTTCCACAGGTAGGCCATAACTGCAGCTTGTTGTCAGTTTTCTAAACATGCTGGAACTTTCCCAGCCATCTGCAGGTACAGGTAACTTACATTCTTCAAACACTGCCTTACTCTGACCGCTCTTGAGCAGGGCAGATTTGGCACTCTGGTGGAGCAGGATGGTCCAGCTGGTAACCTGTGGCTGGGCCTGGTCCACAGAGTAATTCACATTTTATTGCACTGTCCTGTAGCCTGCTGCTCTGACCACCATGTTCTTGTCCTCTGCTCAAGAAGGCAACAGCTCTCCATGTACATGATGGGCTCTTGAGTTCCAGTTGCTAAGCCAAGTTGCTGAACACTTCAGAAGACCAAGGCAGACAAAAGGACTTAAAAGTGCTGTCATTAAATAAAACCCTGACATCTCTTTGGTCTTGTCAGCCCTCCTATGTGCTATCATTTAGCTGTGAAAAGGCATCATGTGCCCCTTCCCTTTTCTTACTATCAGTAAGAAAAATCTACTGTAATGAAAAGTAAAACCTTCAGAAATTACTGTTTTACCTTGGTGGTCAGTATCCTAAACTTTCAGGAAATCATTGTGACAATCCAAGGATGTCCTGATTGTGGGAGGTAGTATCTGGAAGGAATTTTAAAGTACATTGTGGCAAGTAGCCAGACACATCAATATCTCTACGATACCCATCAGTAGATATCTTCAACTTCAGTGTTGCTATAAAACTTTGCATCTTGCGTAGCCACCCTAGAGGAGTACTTTGGAAAAAAGTGGGAGTCAAATCCCAAAACCCAGTAAAACCTGAAAGGACACCTGGATGGGGAATTAGGGTAACCAGACCTTCTTCAGGAATCACGTCCTCCAGAAGTTGCTTGTTCTACTTTTTCTCTTGGGTGAACAGGATGAAGGGAAGCATTTGTTGCCCTTTTGCCTTTTTATGATCTTCATTTCCCAAAGTTTGTGTGAGTAACTCATACACTGGATTGCCCTGAAGAAACAGATCAATGGTGAAAACAAGGGAATCAAACAGTGGCTCTCATTTAAAGCTATCAGGGAAAAAAATAATGACAAACCCCCAGAAAGCTCACATCTTCCCCAGATAAATGGGTTCAGCACATGCAGCCTTTGCAGGAGCAGGAGAGAAACATGCCAAGTTAAGTAAACCAGAACTAGTGGATTTGATAGGTTTTAGTTGGAGCTGCAAATGAAATGACAAAGAAATTCAAGCAAACTGGAATTTTTTTCTTAATCAAACTGTACCAAGCATCATAATTACTAATAGGTGTTCACAGGACCAGAGTGGATCTTGCCAAAGATGCAGGAAGCTTCTTCCTGGAAAGCACCTACAGCAGGTAGCACATCCTACAAATTTGGCCCCACTGATTTGAGGAACTAGCATAGATACAGCATTAAAGCTTCATATCTGCTGTAGTCAAATACTCAACACATGCAGTAACCAGGTACCTACACTTTCGGTGTGTATTTTATATGACTACATAGGTAAGAGTACATATGTATTTATATAGTTATACTTGTACATATAAAAGAAAAAATATATTTCATATTATGTAATATAAATTGTGTTGTATACAGAATGCTTTTCATTAGTTTTATTTGAAAAAGTTTTCAATGAAATAAATTTTTAAAAAACCATATCACTCAAGAAAATATGGCCCTCTGTCTTTAAAAAATCACAAAGACACCACTTGTAATGTGTTTTATCACTTTAATCTCATATTTTGAATTTTAAGGGGTCTTTAATATATTTGGAGAGTCTTACATTTGTTCATGCCATAATATGACTAATGTAAGCTGTGTGTTACTCATGTAAACTATGAATGTCTGCCTAACCACTGGACTTGTCTATTGCATTCTTAAACTTTGTGTTCATTAGCATGAATAATAAGGACTGCTGAGCACTGATGGAAATATTTTTATTGTTTTCTGATGTGGATATCAGCTTATATTAATAAAAGTTTAAAATGTTGACAAATCATGCACTACTCACACTGAATGGCTAAACTATGAAATGTAATGAAAATACGTATCAACGTTTATTAAGTGGTATTCATGAATTCAAAGAGAATTGGTTAGGAATATTTTTATAATCTTGTCTTTTTAATAATTTATAATTTAAATAATTCATAGCATCTAATTTCATAATTTTTAGCTATTAAATGACAACAGAAAATATAATTTTCAAAAAAATTCAGAACTTTGTATTTTTAGAGGAGATGGAAACAGTTTGTTAAATGACCCATGACATAAATGCTTTGCTTTGAGCACCTCCACATAAGTTAAGAAAACACTTCCTGTCAAACTAACTACTAAAATTCTCATTAAGTTGGTTTGCCCAAATTTCATGTTGAAGAACAAATAGACAAAGAATAGTGCAAGCTTCTTGATATTTTCAACTCATTGTTTAGTATCTTAAAAGCACTTGATCATTATAACAGTGTTCATACTGAAGTTGAAATATATCACTTTCAAATGTCTTCAGAGGAAAAGCAATATGGCACAAATAGGTGAGGCCATTTAACATTTGTTTACCTATGCACTCAGTTTATGCAAGAAATCAACAAATTATTTTTAGTTGACTGAAAAAGAATAAATTGATATTGTAATAATGTGCAAGTCAAATGCCTTTAAATTATTCCATTAACATATCCATGCATGCATTTTTACTTCTGTGTGTGTGAAATACCTACACAAATATACATAAATTACATAAGTCAAGACAGTAGTCACAATACAGAAGTCACTAAAAAAACTAGAGAGGTATAGCTAGGGGTAAAAATACCAGAAATATATACTAACAAAACTAGGCAAGTATGTTTACTTTTTAGCTTAAATATTCAAAGTCTGCATGTCTTCTTTTTGTGGACTATCTAGGGTTCTTCTACCCTTTTATATCCTTCCACAGGGGTTAAGTTATGTTGGTGCCTCTCACTGCATTATATTTCATTGTATAGGAAATACAAAGCCTTGATCTCTCAAGAATTTCTTTTTCTGAATAGTTTTTTTCTATAACTTGATTAAATAGGATGAACCTACTGGATCTTCTGGAGGATGAGAAGCAAAGGCATATGCTATTTGTAAGGTGACACAAGTGATAGTGTATATACTCTCCTCCATTTTGTCCCATAAACAATTGTATGCACTTCAAATGACGTTGAAGTAGTAATTCTGTTGTTCAGAAATCTTTGATTTTGTTGCACTTCTTGAAAAGCAGGAAGGAAGTTGTGAAACATGTATCACATATATACAGATGTCAAGTACAGTTAATGAAGAGAAGCAGATGCATTCCTTAATAGTAATTAAACAGGAGGAGGGAACACGCTGTCCACTTCAATTAGGAATTTTCTCTTCAAGGCTCCCTACTTGACAAGGATTGTCAGCTCCTTCACCTCATTTCTATCAAGATATTTTTACATTACTCCTGAAAATATTAAAAAAACACCACATTAAAAAAAATACCCTCCACCAGACTTCTGTGTAAGACAGGATTATAGATTTTCAGCTGCAACTACAGTGTAAGTAATTAAAACGGTGACATTTTGCTGTAACAGGCGCACGATAGACACTGACAAACTACTGCACTTAAAAGATATTAAAATCGAAGTTATCTCACAAAACATTTATCATACATATGATTCTCCTTTCAGTATGTTCCAAAATCAGTTTTTTCCTCTCTTTACAAAGATAAAAAAACTTCAAATTATCTTAATACATTGGTCTGATCTTTGTTTCTTGTAGCAATGCGTACTACTTGCCTTTAGAAAGTTTCGCATTGCTGGTTGCAGACTGCCTTAGTGGTCTCCGATTCATCAAGTCAGTTTTGAATTCTATTACCATCTCCCAGATTGCTTCCAGAGTCTATTTCATACTCAATGTCTTAAGTGTACACTGTGTATAAACAGCCCAAACCTGCAAAAGTGCTGAACAGAATCACATGCACAAATGACTCTTGCAAAGTCCTGCTTGAAATGATCCATTTGCTTGACAGAGTGAGCTCCTGCTTGAGGATGTTTTTAGAACATTTTGAGCTCAGAACAACCTTAGAGTGATTACCTTTTAGATAAATCTTGTTCAGGGTGTTCACGAGGACATTACATGAGACAAGGTCAAGGAAAGTTGAAGCCCAGCCTCTAAGCTAGTCCTTATTTCTGTCTCACGTAAATCAGGCACATCATTGCTCGAACCACTATTGAATACACAGATCTCTTGGGCAGACCCTTCCTTCTGCTCCTGTTCATGCTGTATCCAAGGGATTCTGTGGTGCCTTCTGCTGAAGCTACTTTCCCACTCTGAATTTTGAAAACCCGGATTTTGTGAGACACAGTAAGGAAGGGCTGGAAACAATCCTATGGCCACTGTGACTATCCCAGCAAGACATCTCTTTTAAAGGGCTGTTTTCTGAGATAAAGAACCTCTAGCTGAGATCTCTAACTGTGCTCAAAGCAGTAGCCATGACAGGGACACCAATTTTGCTTTACTTCTGGTTCAGAAGAAGAAAGGGAAGGGAAGGGAAGGGAAGGGAAGGGAAGGGAAGGGAAGGGAAGGGAAGGGAAGGGAAGGAAGGGAAGGGAAGGGAAGGGACGGGACAGGGAAGGGCAGGGAAGGTAAGGAAGGGAAGGGAAGGGAATGGCAGGGAAGGGAAGGGACAGTGACGGGCAGGGAAGGGCAGGGAAGGGCCGGGCAGTGCCGGTACGGGACCTAGGCCTTAGGGAAGGGAAGGGAAGGGAAGGGTACTCAAAAATCTATTTTTAGGTCTGCCACATGAGCAGCTCACTCAGTTCATGAAACTATATCTGAAATACCTTCTTGAACAAAAAAGACAGAGGCACAGGGAACACTTCTGGTGCAGTTTGGTGCTCTGTAGATTATATTCTGCACCTCATGGTCCTCAGGTTTTAAAAAGCACAGTCAAGGCACATGATCCTTAAAAGAGCACAAAACCCACTCTGGGATGACACAGGTTTTCTCAGCAGCCTTGAACTGTCACATGTCTGTCAGATATGCACTGGCCATGACATGGACTCCATAGGTTCACACATTAATATCCCCATCAGACACTGGACACTTCAAATGGAAAAAAACTTTGTTTCTTGCAAAACTAATCTAGTTTGAAACCACTGAAATGCCCTAAGGACCAAATCAAATCCCAGCAAGGGAGGAACATTTAAGGGCTTATTTACAAACTGCTGTAGACAGGAGACAGAAGCATTTACTTTAGGAGGAACAATTCAGGAGACATCTAAAATTTAAATACAGATTACTCCCTTAATCTATCATGAGTTAACCTACCTATGTGTTCACTACTTTCACACCCATCCTCAGCTTCTCACCTATTTTTGTGTAATTCCTATTTATTTTTCAAATTATTAAAGTGTTTCTGTGCTTGCATTTAGTGAGAAGGCTGTAATTTTAATTTTGAGCTTTCATCATGTATTTGTGAACTGGCATTGCTTAGGGAAACCCTTTTAGAAAGATGTTGTAAAGTTCTAAGTGACTATAGCATGTAGGAAACCCTTGTTAAAGCAGAGGATATAATATACAGCCCTAAGTATCATGGGATCAGAGAACATCTCTGGAAAATTCCAAGGATGAGACCCAATAATACAAATAATTACTTGCATGTTGCAAGTGTTTATCTGAAGTAAATAAAGAGTAAGAGAGGTTCTGGTGCAATAACTCACCTATTGACTGATATGATAAACAGTTACAAACAGCTGTGTAAAGGTCTCAATTTGATTTTTGTCATTTCACAGTTTTTCACAGAAGAGTTATTCATTTCCTCATCATCTATTTCCTCTTCTCAGTATGAATAATGTCACAATAAATCCTCTGATCCATGTTTCTCATTAAATGATGCAAGTAGGAACATCAGAGCCAAAAAACAGCAAACAAAACCGGGAATAATGTGTCATAATGTGGCTAATATGCAGAGAGAACCAGACACCCTGTCATCTCTCAGCTTTATCTGGATACATAAAAGAGTTTAAAATACCACAATACAAGTTACAGTAATGTACCTTCATTAAAGAGAGAAGCACTTTATTGTGGCCATTTTTTTTAGTACAGAAAAACAACCTTGCTTAAGGTCTAAATTGAACTATACATACATCAAACAGCTGCACAACCCTGGACTGTGTAGAGCCAGCTCCACAAAGAGAAGCAGCAGAGTCCCATTATCAGAGATGACTGACTGGCCCTTGTGCGTGACGCGGTTCATTAGCCAGAGCTCATCACCGGAATAGCACTGCTGCACTGCTCATCAGATCTAAGGTAGCATCATCCCCATGTCATGACACACAGATCAACAGCTCTCAGAGCACATATCCATACAGCCATGGATAAAGAGCAGCAGGCTTCAAATACTCAGTCTGATCCCATCAATGACTGAGTCCACAGAGTCTCACAGGGTTATTTTTGCTTCAGGATAAGTAAACTTGCCTTTTGAGACATGCCCAATCTAGATTTAAAAACTACCAGTGATATCACACTTCTTCAGTGAGTGAATATAGACATTAATTTAATGGATTGCTAAGGGAAAAAAGTGCCTTATTTTGTGTTTAAGTTTTAACTTCACCTTTTTGACAGAGGAGCTTGTCAGACCTCTTATTGCTGGACTGAACAGCTCTTTGCTATTTGTCCTGTTTTGTGTACCATGACCAGTTATCCTTAAGTCATCACGTTGATAAACTGAGTAGATTGCACTGCTGGAGACTTTCCAGGTCCTTAATATTCCCATGGCTTTTTGCTGACCCTTCTCCAAATTATTCACATCCATCATGAATTCTGAGCACTGGAACTGGACACTATTCCAGTAGCAATTGCTTCTCTGCCAAGTGTGGCAACCCTGCAACCTTCCATTTCTCTCTGGTGGATATACCTAAGGATAGTATTAGCTAATTTTTTTCCATGTGGTCTAAATAACATGTCCTCTTCAAAATCTCTATTTCACAGGAAATTCCTCTCTCTTGTTTTTATGGCTTAGTTTCCTATTCCTAAATGGTAGACCCGCTATTTGGCTGTACAGAACTGTCTCTTCTTTTTTCCCTATTCTTGCTTACACAGTGTCCCTGGATACTCTTTATTCCTGATCCATCTTTTCTTAATTTTTCACTCCTGTTATCCTGTGTCATCACCAATTTTTTCCAGACAAAGTGTGATGTCCTTTTGCTCAGTTATTGATAAAAGTGCTCAATTACATAGAGCAAAGATTGTCCCCCTGGGACCTCTTGGAATACACAGTTAACCCAACAAGACACAGTTACACTCATATTTACAATTATGTTTGGAGATAAACAGTTTTGCATTAGTTTAATGTGTGCTGCATTGACCTGTTTTTCTGTGGCATATTAGTGAAAATCTCACAGAGTACCAAATCAAACCTCTACCAGAAGGTTCTCAGTTCTCCAACTAAACTTGGATCTTCATTCAAAATATTCAGTACCTTTGCTACGATATATTTCTCTCAGTTTTATTGACTGATATTAATTATATTTAAATATCTTAATATTTTTCATCTGTGTACTTATACTGCTCCATTATTTGTACTAATACTGTGCTCTGACTGCCAAGCATTCATTATTCAGGTCTGGGCTTTTATCCATTTTCTGTTTTGAAATAATGGCACGGTGTTATCTTCTCTGCAGTCCTCTGGAAATTCCAAAGCTTCTTGAAAAGCAACCAGAGGTTCTTTACATTAATCTCAACATTAATCTTGGTTGCACGATTATTGGAACTGCTAACTTTAAATCACGTGATGTCCTGCACCTGCTAGCTATGCTCAGTGCCACTGGAGAATATCAGCATCATGCAACAGGAAGACATAATTTATTTTTCTCCCCAGTCCATAATAAAGAACTGAAGCACTGATGGAATGCTTCTGCCTTCTCTATGGCAGTCATTGCAATTCAATTAGGGTCATCCTGCTTTTATTATTGTTAGTATTGGTTTTGTTTGGATCTATTCAGAAAATACTTTATCTTTAACCCAGATGGTTACTCTTCCATTCCATAATATTTTTTCATTAATTTTCTTTATTTGCTGGCTTTTATGCTGTTCACTGACACCACTCATAAATATATCCCTGATATCACTCATAAATATGTCTTCTTTTTTATTATTTGTTCTGCTCTAATTTCTCGTACATCAAAACTGCTTATTTTCTTAGATATAACTCTGTTTTCTTTGGGATACTGTAGCTTTTTCAACCTCTAGTAACATATTTAGAAGCAAGTGCTAGTAATTCATATTTCTTTTCATATTTTTTTCTTCCAACTGGATATGTATATCATATTGAGTGATAAGGATTAGTTCTGTGCATACAACTAAGAGATTGAATTGCAGACTGAATTGTAAAGGCTGCCACTCCCAGACGAATCAGGCATCCTACCACTTCAGCTATCTGGCAATGGACCAGCACAGGTTTAGCAGGAGAAAACAGCCTCAGAAGGATCTAGTTACCATTGCTTTGTACAGAAAGCAGTAAGAGTCTCCCCATCACCAGACAGCAGTAGCACCCTCATGTCAGCAGAAAAAGACGTATGGGAAAGCTTTGCTGACACTGAAGAGTTAAACTTGTGTAGCATTCAACAGCTACATCTTTGTAACAGCATATACAAGCAGATATGGAAAAAAAATTATATTGTAAGTTTGTTGCAGTCCTTTGTAGTCTTTTTAATAATATGTACTATATGTGCATGCTGAAAATGTGTTTGGCTTTTTTTTGGTTTTTTTTTTTTTTTTTTTTGTTGTTGTTGTTGTTTTTGGTTTTTTTTTTTTTTTTTTTTTTTTTTTTATTGCCTGCTTTGAGGCAATGAGAGGAAGAAACAGAATAAAAAGATAAATCCCTCATCCAGTATTTGGTTTGGTTTTTTCTCTGGTTATGGTAAGTAGAAGCTTTAGTGTGCGTGTTTGGACACAAATATGAAGGCTACAACTTACCCTGTTGTCTGATCCCAGGAAAGGGCAGAGTATCATTCCATTCTTTTTCTTGGCTCTGCACATCTAGGCTGCCAGCACGAACACTTCCTGTAGCACCTCTGCAAAAATGAATCCAACGGTTACAAATCCCAGCTGCTCTTTTGATGTGTGGCTCTGCTGTTTTTCCCGTTAGCCTTCCATGCCAGCTTGCTTTCTCAGCACCAACTTCATGACAGAGCAGCGTGGTGACAGAGGCCAGGTGGAAATAATCTCCCCTAACCTAAAACCACAGCTTTTGTTAAACGTGAAAATGTTTTATTTTGGAAAAAATTATGTGCCTATACAGAAACTCCAAGATCCTTAGAACAGAATACCTCCAGTGAAAACTGCTACTGGTTACTATTATGCTTTGGCAATCAGCTGGTAAGAAAATGAAGAAACTGAAACATAAGCACTTACTCATCAGTAAATAATTAGTTAAGCTATATAATAAATAATAAATAATAATAAATAATTAATTAAACTAAAACCCTTCATGCTTTCTCATAGATTAAAACTGTCAATTAAATTATTTCATGTATTTAAAAGATGAAAAGCAATGTTTCAGAAAAGTTATGTAATATATTGTCTCTTGCCTTTTTATAAGTCTGTCTACGTGCCAGTATCTCCAGAAATCCCTTCCACATTTTTCAGCATTCATGGACACCCACTGTTTTCCTTTTGCCAACACATCCAGCCATTCTATTATAGAAGGCAACCAGATTTGGTTAGGCATGATTTACCTAAATCATGTAAATAATGTAAATGTAAATGACATTCTTTTCCTCCGTGTGCCAGGAAATGGTCTCCAGGAGGATTTGCTCTATAACTTCTCCACAGACTGAACTGAAACTGGCCTATAGTGTCCCAGATCCTCTTCCTTGCACTTTCTGAAGGTTTACATAACATTTATCTTTCTCACATCTTCAAGAACCTCCTGCACTCTCTATTGCTTTTCAAAGACCATGCTGAAGAGTATTCCAAGGCCATAAACCAGCTCCCTCAGCAATCTCCAAGTCATTCTGTCCAGCTCCATGGACAGAATTCACATGTCCAATTTTTTTAAAGCAGTCCCCAATTCCAACTCACCCTACCACAGGTAACAGTTCTCTCCCCTCAGAGTCTACCACAGAGATTTGGGAAGTTGCAAAACAGACCTTGCCAGTAAGAACTAAGTCACTCTGTCAATCTGTCTTTATCCTTCATCATTAAGTCATCCATCCTATTTAGTGGCAGATTTGTATTTTTGTTGGTGTTCCTTTCACTCCCAATGTACCTGTAGAAGTCCTTCTCATTGCCTTTCCTATCACTCCAGTCTAAACTCCATCCCAACCTGGGTTTTCTTCACCCCTTCAAGCTCAAGCTACAATTTCCATTCGCCTTAGCTGATCCCCACTTCCATTTTCTGTGCATTCCCATTTTGTGTTTGAGCTCAGCCAGGAGCTCAAGTTCCCTGTTCAGCCGAGCTGGCCGCCTGCCACACCTGCTGTTTCCTGCACCTCCGGATGGTCCCTCTTGTGCTTTGAGGAGTTGTCCCTGGAGATCACTGCCCTGCCCTGCTCCTTTGAGAGAGGGCTTGCTACGGAAGTCACTGCCAGAGAGTTCAGATTTTCTACAATTCTCCTAGAAGAACAGTTTATATTAGGGTTTCCTAATCCACTTCAGACAAAGCAAACCAGGTAAACTGCTTAAACTAAAGAAATGAACCCAATCAATTTTCCCTGAAAAGATTTAAGTATTCATAAATTGCTTTAGGGCTGGATATAGGGCAGTAAATAGCATAGAGGTGGTAACAAACAGCTGGAGGGAAACAGACCACGGGAATTCGGTGGATCTTCAGCCCAGGAAATACTTAGAGCAAATTCAAATGGGCCATACTTGGAGCAAAATTAAATTAGGAAAGGTTGATCTGGCACCAATCAAAGTGAATGTTTTTCAAGTTAGGTGGCAGAACTCCCACTCCCAGAACATAACTTTATATTCATTCATATACATATACATATACATATACATATACATACATACAATATATATAATATATATATATATATATATATATATGCAACAGTTGAACAGATTATTTTAAATTAATTTTGATATTTTAAATTCCTTATATAGATAACTGGGATATTTTGATACTTTCTTTCATTGTCTTACTAATACTGCTTCATTTTCTCTAAAATACTTCAATCATTCACATGTGAGAATGAAAGGTTCTTATAATATTCTGAACATGGAATATTTGGTAGAAAAGTAGAAGCACTTTTCAATTATTTTAAATGGATAAAGTCCTGAAAATGCCTGAAAAATAAAAACTACTCTTGTAGCTACTAACTGCTGTTGAACTAGTTGCATCCCCTCCTTGCAGTCCCACTGGTTATCTGTACTCCTGGAGCCAAGTGCATAAGCACTCCAGCAGTGATTGTGGGGATTTCTGGTTGTCTTCACCTTGCCAGCAGGCTTGAAAAGGTTGAAGAATAGTAGAGCTGGAAGAAACTCTCTGCAGTTACACATACATATTTCAATATACATACACCTTTTTTTTCCCAGTTCTTTCCTAGCTAAAAATTCTAGTGTTCCTCCACCGCCTGTTTTTTTCATAATGATTTTGCCATTGTTAAATCTCCTCCCCTTTACTGGAAATAACATTTCATTTTTCCCTCTCTTCAAACATCCTACTCTGCAGATGAGCAGGATACAGAAAAAGGCACACCTACTTACTGAATCTAAACATGCCTGAGTTATCATGACATCTTCAAAGTGCTCCTCTTCCTTCCACTCTTCCCCCCACCCTTGTTGCCACATACATATTACAATTGCTTTTGATGTCAATGTGTCTGGATTCCTGGTTCTAGTGACAACCATCATTTAGGATACTTAAAAGAAAAATTGAAAGAGGAAGAACGAGTCAGACTAGGTCTATTGTCACAGAAAGCCTTCAAAACATAAATCATTTTAGACACAGGAATAATTGGATTAAAAACAGGGGGATTTAACCCATTTGCTTTAAGAAGCTGTGGAAATCTGTTGGCAGCCCAAGGTCTAAGGGTCAAAGCTAGATCCATGGGTTTGTAACCATGGCATAACTTGGTACATTGAGGTGTGCTAGGAACCAGGAGCCAAAGAGCAGATTAATGGCGTCAGCCATACTAAGGCCCAAGTAGAGGTCTTCAGTTTCCTAAACACCAGTGACTAGAACAGCTGGAGATGTCCTGCCTGCTCCCCCCAGCATCCTTCTGTGTGGCATAGTCGATGTTCTCAGTGCAATGTGTGGTAAAACACCTCCCTGGGGTCTCTGGATTATCTCCCACAGATCCCCTCCCCAACCACCCTTCTCCCCCTGCAGTTACTGACCCAAAAAACAGCTCTACACGGGCAGTGACATTTTGGATACAGTCCCACACCTACACCAGTGAATGTCCTGTGACAGCCTGCATTTAAGCAAGCACAAGATTGCTCCTATTTTGGCACAGCTGAGCAGCTCAGCATATATCTCATGTTCATACATAACTGGGATTTTAAATTATGCCTGTTTTCCGAGAAACCCAGTCTGGCAGGTAGACTCTGTGCACACATAACACACTTCTAAGGCATAAATTCTATGAAGAATACACCAGTCACAACCACCTTCCTTCTAAAATTCAAAACCATGGCATTTGCTATGCAAAATAAAAAGGTATTTATTATTTAAAAAAAAATTATTCACTGTCTTATTTCTTCTCAACTCTTTATAGAGAAACTCGAGACATAGTACTTTCTAAGAGCAGTGGATGACAACACTGTTCTCAAAGATCAATTTGCCTTTCCTCACCTCCAAAACATGTACTAAACATCAGGCTGCAGGCTGTTATGCCAAGAAGCAAAGCTTATCCGTCCCTGATGTTCATCTGTGCTGCTATACATAAATCAAAAGTGCAGCCAAGATTGATTAGTCTGGAAAACAGCAGAAAGCTGATTACTCTTCTCCAGCAATTAGGACACTCACTCACAAATATGGGCTTCTCATTCCTACTCCAATGTCTGCATTTGACACAAAACAGTCACTAGCTAGCATGAGCACTGAGTGCATTCATGATTTTCTTTTCTTGCTAAATTTTGCAAAGCCCTGAATGTAAAGAAAAAAACCAATGCAGTCTTTCTTCACCAGAAAGAATATCTCATCAATACATTTCAAAAGTCATCACAAAAAAGCTGGATTTGCTGTCTGAGACTAAATGGGATCTATTCAAGTCTCTATTTAGAACAAGGACAGTAAGGTCATGGCAAGTCAGTCAGCAAAAGTATTTAATTCAGAAATCAAATTATTTTGGATTGCTCTTTGTATTTCTGTAGTATGTAAAATGAGAAGAAACCCATTAAGCTGCAGCTTGTGAGACATGCTAGGTATTAGTTCCAAATTCAGATTTTCTTAAGGTGGCTTAGATAGCAAAGATACATCAGTGTTAACACTGACACAGATACACACAAACCTAAAACTGCTGATGGAAAAAGTCTTATACTTTTCTTAAAACAAACTGTAAATAAGACAGAGTCTAAATGCGAAAGATTGCTTTGCAAATCTGGGATTTCTGTCAATGTATTTATGCTTTTTTTTTTTTCTTCTGCACTTAAAAGATTTTTTAAAATGTGCCGAAGGGGAGCGTGTGTGCAATATTTGGGGCATGTAAAAAAATATTTAAATTCAATTTCATTTCCAGTACCACATATTATCTCTGAAGAAAAACAAACAATGAAACATGTCTGAAATATCAAACCTTGAACAGTACATGTGGGTTCTTTTTCTTTTAATAAATTTATTTAATGTTTTAAATTTTAACAAGATCAGTGGAGAACATTATGACTTCTTGGTATACAGGTTCTTTGGGCTCTTTTAAATAGATTAATTAACTTAATTTGAGAGTGTGATATAATGGATGGTTTCAGTCCCAAATTCTAAATGTAGCCAATCCATATGTGTGCACATTTCTGCAGAACATTACACAAAACATCTGGGAAAATCCAGCCTCAGCAACCAAGGGAAACTAAACTCTTATCACCTCTAAAACCAGCAAAGCCCTGTATGTGTTGGCATCTGGTCCTTCACTAAGGTCACAGAGAGCAGACCACAGGCTAGCAGGCAACATTCCCACTCCAGGACAGAGGACCATTACTTCCCAGGCTATGCATTGCACCCAGCCTTTGCCTGGTCCAGGCAGCCAAGAAAGTGTGCAGGATCTTTACTGCTCCTCAGAACTCCTGAAAATACACACAATTATCAACGTTGCTTCACACAGCTTCATTTTCTGCCTGAAAAGTTAATTTAGAAAGATTTTAAAATGTCTATTAGGTAGATTTAAGAAAATTTTTTCCATCTGTCTAAGATAGTGTGGAAATCCGGAACAATATCCTGATCTCCTGTCTACTGGTTTTTCTTTGCAACATGACTGGAGATCAGCTGCACAGGAGGTTCACTGAGAACACGTCACATTTGCAGCATGTTTCATGTTTACTTTCACAATTCAAACTGAAAGAGGGTAGATTAAGGTTAGATATTGGGTTTACTCTGAGCATGCTGAGGCACTGGAAGAGGTTGCTTGAAGTTGTGGATGCACCCCTCCACCCCTTCTCCATTCCTGGGACACAAGGAACACTCACATTCCTAGGACATTCCCAAGATCAGAGATGCAAATGCTCCCCAGAAGAGTTTGATGCATGCATCAAGCTCTGTTGCAATCCCTTTATTAAGGAAAAATGGTTGAGCTGTCCCAGCAGAAATGAGCTGAAACCAGGATGCCCTTCTTCCCCGAATTTCTCTTCTCCCAAGGATTCAGAAGCAGTGCTCTGGCTGACACCCCATTACCTCACAGACACTGCCATTTCTCACAGAATCACAGAATCACAGAACAGTTAAGCTTGGAAGGGACCCTGGTGAACATCTGGTCTACCACCCCTGCTCAAGCAGAACCACCTACAGCTGGTTGGACCATGTCCAGACAGCTTTTCCAGTGGGGGAGACTCTATAACCACTGTGGGAAACCTGCTCCAGTGCTCAGTCTTCCTCAGAGTGGGAGTAGTGTTTCCTGATGTTTCAGTTTGCACCCGCTGCCTCGTACATCCCTGCACAGGGATTCAGCTTTAACAGCGAGTGAGGACCATCCCTGCAGCTTTGCTTTGGCAGTAATTATATAAAATAACAACTAAGGATTCAAAGCTCTTTGTAAAAAGAAGGACTCAGAAAACAAAGCTCCCATTTCCTATTTCATGAGTTCCATGTCCTGTCTCTGTTCACACAGAGAAGTCAAGCAAGCGTTTTCCATGTTCTCAGTGGAGCGCAGTTTATCAGCTGCAGAGAGCTTTATCTTCATTTCATGCAGGTAGCTAAGGACTTTCCAGATATAGAAAGGCTTACAGTCCACAGGAATCACAGGTTGAGAATCAATGAGAACATGTTGGGCTACATTTAGCCCAACATGTTCTCATTGGCCTGTAAATGGATCAAGCAATGCATCAATAAAAGACAGAGATTCCTTGACGTGTCAGATGGTAAAAGCCATTACATAAAATAAATTGTTAGTAATATCTAGCAAACCCATCATGTCTTACACACTAACTTACTTTATTAGAATGTAACTAAGATTGGAAGACATGAAGGCAAGTAGCAATTACATTAATAATTTTGTTTATTGCTTGCTGAGTCACTTGAGTCATCCTGAAAGAGACTGAATTACTAGTTTGGCAAGTCTCTCTGAAGAGCAGGTACTTAACATTTAACAGAAGCATTATTAGTTTGCCCTTTAATACCCCCTGTACTTCAAACCTGACAGCAGTTCAGCCTCCTTTGCACTCAATCTAAATCCCATTAAAGTCAATGCAAGTCTCTCCCATTTTAATGGGATTTAAATCAAGCCTTTAATCCTCAGTGTCTCTGTCCTTTGTGTCATTCACAGACAGAAAATTATGAATGTGTGTACCTGATGTAGATATTGCTGCAATGGGAAGTGAATGATAGCAATCAGTGCAACTTACTGTGAAAAATATACCTTTATGTCTCTTTCCTACTGAGACCAGAGCATCTTGTATACTTTAAGAAAATATTTAAGCTGTAAAATCCTGGAGCCCTTCATTCTGCTAAATCTACATCTCTGAAGGGATTCGTCTGCATTAATGAACTTGCCTAAATATCGGGATCTACTCCTTCAAGTTCCCTTTACAGTGCAAAAGAGTTGCCTCCAGAGGGCAATTCATCTGATCTGTCCTACATGTATTTTCAGCTGAGATGAACAGCTTTCTTCTGATGCTTATGTCTTGCCATTGATCATACTGGCTGAATGGATAACTCAACTATCTCACGTTTAGGTGTCTATAATTAAGGCAGATATATCTCACCCCTTACAAGGGAGGTTTTAAAACCATAAGAGCCTGGAAAGTAGGTAAATCCACCTCGAGTGTGATGATGTTCTGTTACATTTCTAAGGCTAGATGCAAGAGCGTAACATGCTGGTTCTGAAAACTAATTTTTTTCTTTAAACCCAAACACATATTTTAGGGACAAGTGTTTTCCCTACAACTGTTTATATACACATATTTTGAATTACAGAGGTATAATCACATGTCTTGTTAGGTTGTTGCTATGATTAATTATCCTTACTACTAAATATATTATTCCACCTCTGGTAGAACTTCATCATTTCTTTAGTATTTGATGCAAATCCTCTCTAATAATTTGGTGCCCATACATGCAAGGATTGCATTTACCCTTTTAATCACAGGAGTATGTGAGGAGCACATAGATAATTTGTTCACTGAAACTCTTAATGTTTTTAGGCATGTTGTTTTTTAAGGCATATATCTTTGAATAGTAATATGATTTACATTCACTTTTCCGGCCGTGAATGCTTCATAATTAGCTGTACTATAAACCTGTTTCTCTCCACTGAAGAGGCTCTGAGAATTTGCTCTGCTAGCAGAGCTATTTCAGCAAAACAAAATACTGAAGGTGTTTTTCCACCAGTGTGTCCACCACGCCTACTTTAATGATGCTCACTAAGCCAAGATTAGAGCTGCACATTGTGTGGACAGATAAACGAGTTTAGGGTGTGTGATTTTTTTCCCCCCAGCTCAGCTGAGACATCATACCGACAGAAAAACTTTCCATCATCATATCCATACCTAAAATTTTGCCCACAGAGTTTTACTAATAAAATTATTCTAAGGGGAAAAAAGCAACCAAACAAAAAGAAAACTTAATGTACACACAGCTTTCAGTATTTATACCAGTATAAAAATATTGCCTCATTTCCAAGTATTTCGTTGCTACAGAAGTTCCACCCCAAAAATCTGTCCCTTGATGTTATCACAGTGCTGAAAAAAGTGTGGGACACCTGTTTGAGTCTAGCATGTAACATGAGCTGCAGAAATGATCTTTCGTCCTCACAATTTAACTGTTAATTCTCTGTGTTATTGGCAATATATAACTGCCATAAAAACTTACCATTATGAGAGCTCAGTTGCAGACATTATGATGAGGTTTCTTTATTATACATGACTTAATTATCGAATCAGGAATTCTTTTGTTTTTTTTCCTGCCTTGTATTTGAGGGAAAAACCAAAATACTAGTTAGAATTGAATTAGAGAAGGGAGGTAATTTTTTTTCTGAATTTTCTAAAAATATAAAAGATATCTGGTTAGGACTAAACTGCCCCTTATAAAATAGATACTGGAATAGGTGTTAAAACACAGGAAAAGTTATTATCCTTTGAGTCACATAAAAGATGTATAGCTATAAGCAAGAATGTTCTTCTAGTCACATGTAATTTTTACATATAGCACATATATTAGTGGGTATGTTTTCAGCTGAAGGGAGAGTTATGGTGACACAGAAATGTAAGGATCCTGAACAAGGGAATAACTTAATATGAAAAAGTCTTTTATAAAACTCAGAAAGACTTGGATGTGGTTGAAAGTCTCCAACCTTTTTCTGATAAAATCGTTAGCAACCACGATACCCTTGAGAGGAAAAAAAAAAGAAAATAAAATAAACAAGTAGGAAGAGTGAAGTAAGTAAAGAAAATTGAGAACCAGGAGTTAATTTTTAATTTGTAGGACTACTTGAGAGCTTACAGCTCGCAGCTACTGGCAGATGTAACTGCAGCAGTCGCAGTAGGTTGCTTGTGCCTTGTCCTCACAATGCTTCCTTTTGTGTGATGGCTGCAAATGTTTGACAGTCATTAGAAAGTCATCCAAGGAAATACTTCCTTTCCATGCACAAGATCCTTTTCGTGGGTTTTTAACACTGAGCATTCTCAGTAATTCAGCTATCATTAGCAAAAGAATAGTTTCTTACAGCCTGCCTCTGCCCTTAAGGGTCTTTTATAAAGAGGACAGAAGCTCTTTGTTGTCACTCCTTCACACGTTATTAACAGAGGTTTAACAGAAAGAAGAGGGGCTTGTTACATGCCGGCTGCAATTTGTTCTTTTTTGGGTTCATTCAGATTTCACGATGTCGACGAGAAGATGGATTAAGCCAGATCCAGGGAGACTGTTTCCATACTGAATAGAAGATGAATTCAAACAAGGCAGACAGAATAATCTCTCCCTGCAAAGAATCAAATCATCCAAAGAGGTGGTGAATATTCCTGCATGCCAGACAACATTTTTGTAAAACAAACTGTTGTTTGACAAAGGAAAGTAAACCCCAGTAAGATATATTATCTTGATAATTTGATATGATCGTCATTTTGCCATCGTTTTTACTTTTTTTGTCCCTGCTGCCTAATTTTTTCTACCTATGCACATTCATTGCTGATCCTCCCGATTGTTCTGCACAAAGCAGTAATTTACGGTGATTGCTTCCAGTCCCATTGCATTTGGGTCTGCAAACTGATAGCTGTGATCGGGCTGTCAAACGGTGTCAAATGGGAATGCTCTGCTGATGACAGCTGACTCAACACTAGCTGAGCCACAGCTTCCTCAGTTCAGCCTTTGGCAGGGTCCAGGCCCCCATAATAGAATGCCACTTTTAGAATATTAGCAATATTTTCAATGAATTTGGGACCATGTCCAGTATGAATCATATACAACTCACCAGCACTCCACACAACACTCCAGCTGCTCAGGGCAGGAAGTTGTAGATTTTTCCATCATGGCCCAATGAATCATTTAGGTTTCTGTGAAAATTTCTGTTGGTTCAGAATTTCATAAAGAGATGATGAAAATAAAAGACCCACAAATATGAAAAGGGAGTTCACAACAACTGTCAAGCTAGTGCTCAACATGTCATGCTGATTAACTAAAAACTCCACTAAAAAACTTCCTGACAGTCAAGAGGTCTCAGCCTAAGATATTTTAAGAGTATCTGAATGCAGAAGCTTAAAGACAAGATTGCTTATGTGCAGCTTATCCAGGAAAAGGTCTCTAACCTACCTTTTTCTTAAAGCCTCTAAATCTTCCATATCAAGAACAGTGCAGAGCAGGTCTATTGGTTTAGTCCACAGTAATTAGAGGACACTCCTTCCCTACAAGTAAAGTTCTTCCAGCTATTGGATGGGTCCTCAATTCAAGGAATGTAACAGTCTCAGAGCCAGCATAGATTTGGTCATGTGTGTGCAATGCAAGATGTTTTGTAAACAGCCTGGCAAAGAGAGCCAACAGTGCCCTGGTGGGGCCTGTGGAAGATATTGAGTTGTTCACCGTAGTGTAAGCAAAGAGAAGTGTCCTGAGCGACTGAGCAGTAAAATGACAGCTGGAATTCAATGCAGATAAATGTGAAGTCATGAGGAAAACCATTTGGAAATACAGACCTGGTATCACATGTGAAAAATTGTATCACCTGAGCTCATGTATTCTGCAGAAAGGAAAAGCTTAAGCCAGATAGCACTGTGAAAGTAGCAACTCAGCATTCCAAAACCAAGCAGAATATCAGAAAACATTAGGAAAGCATGACCAGACATAACAGGAAAATCTTTATGTCTTTGTTTAAGTCCATCATTCATTCATACCTTCAATAAATATTGTGTACAACTTTGATGCCCTAATCATAGAAGGGGTATTAGGAACTGACAAAATTTTGTCCAAATTTTCCTTCCTTTCATGTCCAGCCCTGGACATGGGCATTGGTAGGGCAGGGTACTGTGTTGGACAGACTTTTTTTTTTAACCATTCCCAAGCCCTAATGTGAAGATTATTTTGTGACTGAGAGGTACAGCTTGCCGTTCTGAAAAATGAGTGTTGGCAGCCAGTTCCAGCTGAAAAATGCAATTTGGCAATGGCTTACCTGCTGTACACTCAACATCATGCTTCCATCTGGGGATGGAGGGGAAGAAGACTCAATAACAAAAAGAGCATTTGAAGCACTAAACATATGAGATCATCTCAAGTGTAATCAGCAATCAGGGTAAACAACTTGCTATGCCACCTGTACAGATGTAAAGTTGAATGCTTATGCACGTGGAAGTAATGCTATAGAATGCAGTAACTGCTCAGTACTCTGAGCAGGATTAAAATACAGCTCAAAATCTTCACTGTCTGTGATCAAGCCATGACAGGTACAGACACATATTACAATCACCTAAAGCAGTGCTCTAACGGGGTTATGAAATAACCAAAGGTTGCTGCACAGACAGGGCTTTTGATGCCATTCTCCCATGTTCAGTTCAAGCCCACCCCATCTTTTCCAGAGCTGTATACAGGGCACCACCAATGCTGGAAATTTCACAGGAAAATTTATGTGAATTCTCTCTATTAATGGTTACAAATCCCACAAGAAGCTGATTATTCCCCCTTTGTATCTGCAATATTTGTGATGTGGGAAAGTACAAGCAATTCAAAGGATAAATTTCTGCTGCTATGCCAAAATAAAATGTCGTTTTCAGATCTCTGAAAATATCACAGACTCTGGTAACCCAACAGTACCCTATTGTTGGTGGCAGTCACAAGTAACACACACCCCATTCACTTGGCTGCTTGGACACTAAGGGAGGTATTCTCTTCCTCATTCTGCCTCCCCTCCACTCAGCTGCTAAAATGACAAAAGGAGGCCAGCTGAACACTGTGGGCATTTTTACGGAGTATAAAGCTAATGCCTTCACACGGTCTTAGGAAAACAGTAGTGCAGACACACTCAGCTGCTTCAGAGAGACTGAGCAATATGGAGATACAAGCTGGACTAAGAGAGATCAGCATCAACTCACATCAGCGCTGTGTCTGTGCTGCTTGCTGACCATGAAAAAATGGAGCTGAAAACCTGGGTATTGCTGACAGTCTCTTCCTCACATTTTATTTGGATTAGGGCTCACAAGCAGTTTGAGTGGCTAGTCACCCCTAGTACTGGTATTTCAGGTATCAGCTGGGAAAGATGAGTTCAAAATTAAGCAAGACCTTGATCAAAGCAGTGGTGAGTTCTGGTGGAAGAAGGTCTAACTGGTGGAAGCAGGGAGAACGGTTTTTCTGAAATGGGACATGTGTACAGTATTTTTTTCAGAAACAAGGAGAAGATACAACAATCACTGTGGCAGTAACAACGCAATACACCCTTAAGTGTTATTAAAAAATATGGCCCACTGTAAATGAAAAGCAACATCCATAGTGCAATAGGTGTCAAAAATGAAGGATCCAGAACAATAGTAGAAAAGATAAGGACAGTTAGCTCAGTGATGCCATTCACTATACAGTCATCCTAGAAAATGCATGCAGCTAATAAGAAAGCTGCAGTTCATCCCAATACTGGTGTTTAACCCATGGTTGCACAGTGAAGGGAGGGGAAGCCACCAACAGCATAAGAAGTTGGAAGTAGTGCCAGTAACAGAGGACCCAAATCCCAAAGATATCTTCAGCCTCAAATAGTGTTTATGCAGTGCCATCACCTACTTTGTGTGTTGTCAAGTGAAATCAGTGCTCCCCAGGTGTGTTACCCAGCCTGATCATGGTAAATCAGCCTCCAGGAGCTCATGTTCCCACAGGTCTAGATTGGGAAACTTTTGAGGTTACGTGGGATCCTGAGTTTTCAGTTCTTAACGCTGCATTGCAAATCCAATAGAATTAGAGACTTGCAAGGGCCATCAGCTATATGTTGCATCCTTTAATTTTCTTTTGAATCTTGGCATTAAAATTCAACCTGAATACAGGTGAATGCATCTCAAATCTCAGTGTGAACATTCTAATGCACCTAAGCATAATCCCAAACATACCAGTTCTCAAAATGTATTAAACAAAATTGCACAAATGTGTTGTTATTGCAGATAAGATGGTACACATAAAACTTCAGACATACTCACCTGGTGCTTTTCTGTCTTCAGCATGGTAGGGCTTAGAAAAACTCTCCCTTAAATTATGTGATTCAACTAGAGACCTGGATTTATGTGAAATAAACCCAGAACATATGGCCTGGACAAAAGGATGCTCACAGTGAACAATATCTAGCAGAAAGGCCACTTAAGTATCTCTCTTACTCAGCAAAGTCACCTGGGTAATCATAAGGTACTATTCATGTACAATATGCATGTGAGAATGAGAAATACTTTCTACAGAAGAACATTTGCTGCTGCATTTCTTCAAAAAGCTGAAGCAGATCATCTTAGCAGGCAGTGTTCAAGTTTGAACTCAGAAGGGAAAGAAGGAAAAAGAAGGAAAAACAACACCAATGACCTCCCTCTTATACTTTAGAAAATACTTGTTTGGAAGAGTTGCATGAGAACATACAGAATTAATGTTTTTGGTTTCTTATCAGGCTGGACCAAGCTCAAACCAATGACCTCAAGGTTAAAAGCCCTGCATGTATTTTCCATGTTTCTAAACAATCTAACCCTTCCTACTAATAAAATACCTTATTTGGAAGTCCATACTGCTGAATTACATACAGCTTGTAAAAACAACTATGTCTAGATAAGGATGCTATGAGGTTATGAAGGCAAAAAATTTTAATTTTTTCAGCCTAACTAGAACTTAATGCGATTACTGCCATAAAAGAAAATTAAAAAGGTTTCTATAAATAGGTGAGCAAAAAAAGGAGAACCTTCATCCTCTATTGGATGGATATTCTGGCTGGCTGGATGAGCTCAGATGGTTGTGGTAAACGATGTTAAATCGAGCTGGTAATTGGTCACAAATGGTGTTCTGCAGGGTTCAGTTCTAGGGCTTGTTTAATGTTTATTGGTGATCTGAATGAGGGGATTGAGAGCACTTTCAGTAGGTTCACAAACGACACCAAGCTGGGTGGGAATGTTCATCTGCTGGAAAGTAGGAAGGCTCTGCAGAGGAATCTGAACAGGTTGGATTGAGGGGCCAAGGCCACTTGTATGGGGTTCAAAAAGGCCGAGAACCAGGACTTTCACTTGGGTCACAACCATCCCTTGCAGAGCTACAAGCTCAGGGCAGAGTGGCTGGAAAGGTGTCTGGCAGAAAAGGACTTGGGAATGCCAGCTGACAGTAGCTGATCATCAGCTGGCAGTGTGCCCAGGAGGCCAAGAAGGCCAATGGCATCCATGGCATCCTGGCCTGTCTCAGAAACTGAGTGGCTAGCAGGACCAAGGCAGGGCATTTTGGGTGACCTCAGTGCCCACGGGAATGTCAGAGATCTGTGTGAGCAGGAATTGCTTTGCCAAGAGCACGTGGGTGCATATGTATGAGTGTGTGAGCCTGTGTGAGCAGAACTAGGACAAATTCCATCCTGGGGAGGTGCAGTGGGCATAACTGGCAAGGTCTGGGTGGCAGAAGGCTACAGGAGTGACTGGAATGGGAGAAGGCCATGAACTATCCTGTACCATCACAGCCAGCTCCAGCCAGCCCAACAATCAACCCAAGCTGTGCCAAAACCTCAGCTGGTCAGAGGAACACACAGTGTCTCTGCTCAGACAGATGGAAAAGAGGGAAAGGGAAAGGGAAAGGGAAAGGGAAAGGGAAAGGGAAAGGGAAAGGGAAAGGGAAAGGGAAAGGGAAAGGGAAAGGGAAAGGGAAAGGGAAAGGGAAAGGGAAAGGGAAAGGGAAAGGGAAAGGCAAGGAAAGGAGCTGCCAGATACCCAAAGTGCATGTGAGGAGACCCAAGAGGAGGCACAGGAGTAGAGATATAGGAGGAGGGACAAAAAGGGGACATTTTGGAGGGCACAGAGGGAGATGCACTCGAAGGAGGAACTACTTGCCAGAGGACTGGAGCCCATGCATAAACCTGTGCCAGGGTGGCCACACCAGGGCAGAGCAATTAGAGCAAGTAAATGTTTAGGAAAAACCTGGCCTGGATCAGTTGTTGGTGCTTCATTGAAGTCCCAAGTGTGATCTAGATGGATGAGCAGTCTGTTCTCAGTAGGTGTAATTTAGACAGGGAGTATAAAGAGTCAAGTTACAATTGTCCACAGTAAATCACAACTTAGTCTGGATGAGTCCAAAAGATTCAACTTCATCAACATCAAAGAATAAGTTCACCTTATAACTTAGGCATTTCAGAGATAGGCACTGTAAAATGGTTACAAGATATATTGTCTTTTATGACTCTTTTCCATGTAGCCACACAAAAAAGCCAGACTATTTTGTTTTGTGAATTAGCTTGACAACTCCACTGGGTAAATTATGAAAGAAGTCTTTGCATCACATTCTGCATACCTGAATTCCTGTAATAGAGTTGCTCATTAAAGCATGTACTGTGCTTGAAAATTTCAATTTTTTCAGTTTAGTGTAATTTTTGTTTTACTAATTCAGTTCTCTATGTTTGGCTGTAAACACTGCATATATTAGTATTGAATATAGTTTAAATAAAAATGCTGTTTAATTACCTAAAGTTTTACTTTATTACAAAGAAAGGTAGGTAGTTCAATATATAGGAAAATGAATGTGTAATTACTGTGATGTTACAAAGATGAATGAGTTGAGGGAATTACAATAATATGATGGGGACACATCCCAAAAGACACTAGTTGAAAGAACTTTGTGTCATTAACTTTATTGGGAGCCCTTCCAAAAGACTCAAGTTGAAAGAACTCATGCCATTAATATATTTGGGAGTCATTCCAAGAAACAGTAGCTGGAAAATGTTTTTGTAGGTTGATTTATTTGTTGGTTGAAGCAGATAAATTAACACTTTTTGGTATTAGATGCTGGATTTTTACAGAAATTTGCTCTACTAATGGCTCTTGTAAAGGGAGGTAGGATTTCTTAGACTAACGTTCATTAAATGTTGAAGTTAACCACTTGAAATCAGGTAACTTTTCTGCTGTCTTCTCCAAGCCCCTTTAAATAATTTTTCTTATGGCATGAGCACAAACATTCTTTTCTTGATTCTTCAGCTCAGCTTTTCTGTATTCTCTCTGTCTTGCATTTATCACTGACATGTGTCGCTACTATTACTTTTTCATTTGAAGCATGCTTTTCCTCTGTCTTGTATTTATCACTGACATGTGTTGCTACTCTTATTTTTCCATTTGAAGCATGCTTCTTCTGCCATAACAATCATGTTCCTGCAGACAAACTCCCAAAATTTTTAATTTACTGGTCAGTGTTTCTGTACTGATAGTAGGTTGAAATGCTTACTTGTCTTCTTCCACTTAGTGACTGCCTGAAAAAGGATATTCTCTGTAGTACATAGATTGAATCCAGTACTAGGAAATTTTCTGCAGTCTCTTACATAATCAGGGAGATAGCTTGCATATTATGCTGGATAATATTGTGTCACAGCTCCACCTTATTTTCATATCTTTTCATACCCTTATCTCACTTTTTTTCTCAGATAATTTTAGGACAGGACTTGTGGTTTTTGTCCTGTTGGAAGAGCACTGAACACAGAGGAGTCCTGGCCACTGCTTAATTCCAAATAGTGTCCTATCTTTGTAGCAATGAGAAACAAAGTCTCCCACATATTTTTATTGTCATGTTGCTGTATCCCATGTTTCACGTTCCAGTCTCAGATCTTCCTGGCCACATGCATGCTGTTTACCATCCAGTATTCCTTGTGGGGTTGTGTTGGAAGGGCTGAAGCCTAAAGAGTTTACTTGTGAAAAAAAGAAGTGCAAGCATGAACTGGAAAACAGTGAATGCCAGAGTTTTGTTCCTATATAAAACACAAAAATAAATCCTGGCAGATCTGGTTTCTTCAGCCTGTAGGCTTCATGGCCTTGTGTGCTCTTCCTGATTCTTGTGCTATAGACTAAAACAACATGCCTTAACCTTGGCAACGTGCTACAAAACATTCCTGGGTTAGATTGTGAGGCACTTGTCTTGTTTGTGTCCATTGCTGAACAAAATGGTGCCAAACAGCATTTAAAGAAGTGGCAGCTGGAGCCAAGAGGAGATCAACACTTATGGTTTCACCAATTCAAATTCAGAAAACATCATCTGAAGCCAGAAAAAGAAGCTGGAATTTAAGGGAAATTTCAGTATTTCCGAAATATGCACAACATCTTGGATGGAGAATTAGCCATGGAACATGCCTGTGACACCATGTGCTCAGGCCACACCCTACACAGAGGTGCTAGAGTCCAAGAGACAGGTCTGTGTCCCAGCATCTCCAGACTACCCAAGGTCCAGCTGTGCAGCATCCCACAAGATTAGCTTCCAGATGGTGGTAACCACGGGATTAGCTGGACAAGCACATGGTCAGGACATTCATGAACCTCCTCACTGATCATCAATGCTCTGCAGGATCAGGAAGTGATGCCTCTACTGATTCACACAGTTTTAGCTCTTATCATGGGGAAATCTGAGGTGTCCCTTTAGTGTCATATATGCACAATGGGAAGGTGCATTTATTGCTTCAGAAAGGCCAAGAGCCCAAAACAAAGAGGACAGGAGGAGGGTCTTGCCTTACCTTTCCTCCAAGTCAGCTGAGTTAACTTTCTCCAAATCATTGTGGGGTGGACAGTTCCCCAGGGCCATTTCCTATCCATGACAGAAAGGCTCTGATGATGCCATGTTGCTGCTGCAGGGCATGAATGAACTCCCCCCTAAGAACTCCCCCTTCATGTGTTCCTATTCATAACTTCAAGGTTTGGAGGGTCTTTGAGCATTCCAAGTCTAAAATATAATGCTGCCATCCCTCTCATCAAGAACTGTTCCTCAACAGCAAAGTCTGTGGCTGCCCTCCTGACAAAGTGAGATAAAGGGTTGTGTTATCATCAAAACAGCCCTTCCCGAGAGCATTGGAGACAAGAGGGGTCCATCTGCTCATCCTCTGCTAGACATCTTTCCTCCAGCAAAGGGGGTGTGAACAAACATGAAATATTCTTCCAGTCAAAAGCATAACACTGTCAATAAAAAATCAGGAGCCACACTAATGGACAAATTACTTAACAGGTCCAAATAAGAGGCTAAGTGCCTGTCTCTGTCATACAGAGAACTGGAGATATTTAAAACCCAAGTGGACAAGATCCTGAGCAGCCTGATCTAAGGTCGCACTGCTTCAAGCAGAGAGGTATATCAAAGAACATTAAAGAAGAGGTCTATTCCAGCTTAAATTACTCTTTGATTCAATTATTCTAATATACATCTGTGCTAGAATATCATCACACTCATGTTTAGGAGAAAAAACAATCACCTAACTTAGAAGACCAATGTGCAGTCAAAACGAAATCATTGCTAGTAATTGTGATACTACAATATAAAGCTTGAAAGCTCTTCAGAGGCTGAACACACCACCTTTCTCTCTGCCTTCACTACATATGCGAAAAATAGAATGCATATAATAAATAGCATGGAGTAATCTTCCAATTACTTCTTATCTACAGCATTTTTCTTTGCAGTAAGCCATTCACTATACAAGGTACATTACAACAAATAATATGTGTAGCATGAGACCACAATTTTTAAATGACAGTGTACATCTTGGACTAAATTTCAAAGGTGAATCCACTCATCTGTAGACTTAAACATGAAACCCTGTTCTGTAGTCTGTCTTTCAAGACTAAATAGTGTAACAAGGTGTATCTAAACACAAGAACACATGTCAAAAAACCAATTTTCTCTCATCCAACAGAGAGCAAAATTCTGCTCTCCTTTGTCATCACAATCTCTGACTCTTCATTCTCTTCCTCAAAGTTTGATTTTTCAAATGCGTTGATTTTGAAATGTGGTATGCATGTACTGTGCAGACCTAATAGAAGCTCATACTGTGCCTTAAGAACCACTAAGAAACATTCAATTTACCACACTTGTATAAATATACAATCAGAGTAAATATCAGGAACACAAAACTTAGAAAGAGCATACACAAGTCAGCCAAAGGGCAGAGGAAAGGAAGAACATACGAGCAAACAACGTGGTAGCAGCAAATATTATCTCTGTTAGCATTGCTATCATTTGCTCTATTTGTTGCCTAAATCTTTTCAGTAGAGTTCTGAGAGGAATTAGGTAGGTGGAAAAACAAAAGGATGGGAGTAAATCTGTGAGAGCAAATGGCAGATCTGTATGGACAACAGGCTATATAGAATTAAGACAGCAGAAATAAGCTTTTAAAGTCATCACAGCTTTCAGCTTCCACAGTTTGTGCATTGACTCTGTCATCTTAACTGTTTGGCTGGCTCAGGTCTGCTGCTTCTTTTGTAGATTTTAAAATCTGTATGGTGAAGAATGGAAACATTTAAGCTGTGTCCAATTTACCATCAGTGATGCAGTCCCAGATGTCCACATGACAGTCTGTTTAAGCAGAGTAACTTCTGCCCAGTCTTCATTCCTAGCTTTCACTGTAAGGCAGGAAAGCTGTGCCTCTCCATCATCGCAGTCGTAGATGCACTTCTAAGCCTGGCCATCTAGACATAGCCTTAGTGATTCCTGGTCCATACTTCTCAGTTTGGAAAGTTATACAGCTTTACAGAAATCTTTAAGCATCAATTGCCTATGCAGAGTATACAGCAAGGCTGAGTACTAGCTGAGGCTTTAAAAAAAATTACAAATGCAGTTAGCAGAGGGTGGTCTCACCAATACTGTAAGAGGGAATTTCAGACTCAGATGGAATTTTGGAAAGAAAAAGGAACATTTTTGCATTCCCTCTTTTATAAAAGAGCATACAGGTTATTTAAGGACTGAAAAAAACTAAGAGAACCAGAAATGCTTTATATTGGCTCAGCTGAATAGAGATATTGAGCAAACTTTCAAGATGTGTTGTATATGCCAGAAGAATAAGCCAAGTCAAGCAAAAGAGCCCCTATTGGTGGCACAAGAAAAATTGTTCCCTTGGAGCAACATAGGCTTAGATTTGTTTAGATTGGCCAAGAAAATAAATGCACTTTTTTTTTTGGACTAAGTTTACTAAGAGGCTGTATTTTGTAAGTTTGGGTATAGACAAGTTACTGCTAGTATGCCCTTGGTCGTAATCCAAGTGACTTTTGAAAAAGTTACTACAAATAAATTACAGGATGTGACAACTAAATACAGGTTGTCACCTGTAGGTATTTGTTTTAGTAGACAGGGAGAATTCTAACACTTTTACTGATGATAGAAGTCAGTGTCAGAGTTTTGTGGAAGTATAAATACAGCTATATGCAATATGATCAGTCACCTGACTCAAAGCACTGTATATGCACAAGATGGAAATTAGTGATCAGAACACTAAGGAGATGGAGGAGCACAAAGTCCAAGAAAAATGCCTCATGCCATGCACTCTATTGATATGATGACTGACCAAATTTCTCCAATTTCCTACCTTTTCCTACTTATGCTGTGGCTAGACAGAGATGGACTGTGATACTGCTGCTCCACATGCTTATGAGAGTGACATCAGTAGACAGATGCTGCTGCCTCTAGTTTCAGGAGAGGATGCAAGAATCATCCAGTTCTTTGTCTTTTTTTTTTCTTTTCTAGTCATGCTTGGGCAGAAGTTACAGCAGAAAAGGCATCTAAACCCCAGGTTCTTAATACCACCTAAATAAACAACTTACAATTATGTTATGATATTTCCAGAGAGACCTGTCATCTCAGAGACTAGTCAAAAATACCTCAGCACATGAAAACCAGTTTTTGTAGTAGATTCATTGCAAATATTTGGAAGCAAGCCCCACCTGTGTAGTTTAAGGATTAATATATTAAGTGTTTTTTAGTCAGGATGTTGAGCAAAGAATTTCATGCTCTGCATGCATGGAAGACCCCTTAGATTATGCCTCTTTGCTGGCACAGAGGGGAAAGTAGGGAAGCTGGAGGAGTGAAAAAAGGGACATCCTTACATATGCTTTATGCTCATTTCTTGTTGTATATCCATCTAAAAATTCATACTAAAACAAAAATATTATGTAACTGCAACTCCAGTAAAAAGCCTCCTAATCCTTCATCCTAAACTGGGAGATATTTGGCCTTGACACCGGATGGTTCTACAGTGACTGAGATACAACCAAAAGTAAGCATAAAGTAACCAGAGCTCTGCAGTTCTTGAACTCCAGCTGTGTACTTCAGGGAAGAAGACATACATTGTTTCTGATTCTTTGCTTCCCCTCCTCCCCTTCCTCCTTCCCTCCTTTCTGCACTCTCTAATACTGTTAAATTTATTAATTTGTTTAGTTCATCACAAATATCTGGAGAACGATTTTTCCAGAAAAAATATGTTTATTTCCCCAGGTTTCCAGGTGAATATTCAAATCTCTTTTAGAAAAGAAACTTCTAGCAGCCTTGTTTTGCTGCCAATAAGGCCTGAGAAAAGTTACTGTTACTACTGTTAAGTTTTAGCTTGGAAAATAAACTGTGGTGTTTGAAATCTTACCTTTAAGGAGTTCATCTTGGAAAGTGTGTCACTGATCAGAAAGGATATATCCACAATCACAAACCCTGAGGTTACCTGGTTTGCCTGCTGACCACAAAGTGCTCAGCAAAGCATGCCACCTTGGCTGGCACCAGCATGCTTGCCTCAAATTGGCCTAGGACTAACCTCCTAGAAACTTGTCTTGGAGATGGCTGGTTGGAACAGCCCAAAAGAAGACAGGGAATTAATAAGACATTAAACCATGTTGGGTATAGTGCCTGAGCTTCTTCCTCAGCTCTCTTCTTTTCGGCAGCAAGGAATCTCTCAACCAGGACAGAACAGAGGAAGTGTCTCTGCTAACTGTTTGAGGATTGCTCCTCAGAAAGCTTTGGTTATTCCAAGCTATGATGTGGTGTAGCTGTGCTATTATGTGGCTGTCACACCAGCCTTGCACCACAGTTTGCTCCTCTGCATGCAGTGTGCTGCACCATTCACAAGACATAAAATAAAGCCACAGGGAATCTCCTGCAGGTAGCTCCCAGAAGCTGACAGGAACACAAAAGTTCTTCAGCCTAGCTGTTAGCAGAGATGGTGCTGACATCTCTTGGAAGGGCCTGATGATAAGGAATCTCAAGATGTCAGCCACCCTGGTGGTTTGGAACCACCCCATTGCATTTGTCTTTCCAGATCCCCTTTCAGATGGATGGTTTGTTTATCCAGAAAATATCTCTTTAAGAGTCACCCCTCTTTAAGAGTCTCTGTCTCCTCTGCCAAGGCAAGGAAGGGACTGAGCTGTCCCCTCAAAACCTGTGCTATACTCATGCTCTTTAGTGCACTCACATTCAGCAACTACAGAACATGCAAAGGACTTCTAGCCTGTGACAAAGCATGTTCCTGGACCAGAGCTGCTAGAGGTATTGTGTTACATGAATGGTCAGCTGTCTGTTCATATCCAGCTGTATTTTCTTTTGGATATGGGAACATAACCATTTAAAAATAAAACCAGAACCACTCTACCATGCTAGTCATACTTCTTACAGATGTTATTAACTGCCCTCTGTGACAGAAAAATAATTTTGCTCATGTAAAAGTCTCTTACAAACACGATCTAGAGATGGTTTTTAATAATATTTTTATCACTCCCTCAGGCATTACCTTTCTACAACATTTTAGCACATATGGGGTGTCATATGTTTCATTTAGCACATATGTCATATGTGCTAAAATGTTGTAGAAAGGTAATGCCTGTTGTATGTGACATTCTGTCATGTCACAGAATACCATATGACTAGCTGTAAAAATAAATTGATGTATGGTACTGCATAACTTAATATAAACATCCTAAAATGTATAAACATGTACTCATTAAAACCTACCACATAAAATTCAAACAAATGAGAATGAATGAGCATGAAAAAAGGGTTTATGACCTAATAAACTCCAAGTCACTGTTACTTAGTTTTAACATAGTCTCATTTATCTAACTGGTACTGAATCAATTACTTTAATACAAGGCAACTGTACACTGATTGGAAAAGCTCTCTTAATAAATAATTCCACTGCTCTCAACTAAAATGCCACCTTATGCCTGCAAATAGAAAAAAAAAAAATTGGCTTCTGCAAGTCAAATCAAAACCCATTATAATCAGCAATCTATTTTTCTGAAAAATTTCTGTTAAATTCTATACAATGTCTAGCTTTCCAGACAGTACTGAGAGTAGTAATTAAATGTGCCTTGATTATAAGAGGAGCTTAGACATGAATTCATTTGCAAGCATTACACTAAGGCATCTACAGTCTGGTACTAAATCCCATTCCTAAATGGTTTAAGTGGTGAAAACTTGAGATGACAGGACTTGATTCAAAAGCTTAACTAGAACAGGGCATCAGGCTGGGCCTCCTGCCTTCTATCAGGCAAGAGCACAGGCCTCCCATAAATTCTGGTACTTTATCTATCAGTCTCATGTATGTGGCTCAAGGTACCTTATGGAGCAGGCAAGTTTATTTAGAAAATTGAATTGGTTCCCACATTTCAGTTTCTAGATGTCATGAACAAATGCCTGCTTCTCTCTACTGAGTATAAAGAAAGAATAGCAGGTAGCTCAGGTATCAAAGCTGTGCAGAAGAATGCCACAGCAAATGATCTGAGTGTGATGTGATGGTGACTTAACAGTAGCTGGAGAATGAACTCTTCCCATTTGAAAAATCCTGAAGAGAAGTTCAGTATGTAAAGTTCAGACCAGTCTTTGTGCATATCCAGAGACAGATAAACTATCTTAAAAATGCATTGAGTATATCATCCTGAAGAGAAAACAAGGAAAGTAACAAAGTTGTTTCCTATCTGTGGCTCATCTTGGAGAGAGAAAACTCCTTTAAATACCAAGCTTACAGTTTCCAGGTACATTTCAGTGCTTCTATGTGTCAGTAGTGATTGATTACCAACTCACAAAAGCTCCTGTACTTCTGTTTATCCATCATCTTTTCCTCAGCCTTACAGCATGCCTGGTACAGGTACTCTCCAGGTATAATCTCACCCCAAAGATCCTGGTCTTGGGCCAGGACAAGATGGAACCTGCAGCTTCCAAAGCTCAAGTCTATCAATAAAGATTATGTGTTTCAGAAGGAAATTAATTTCCTGGGGCATTAATGTTAGAACACACCCAAAAACACCACACCAACAAACAGCAAGATATGTCATAAGAAATTTCATGTAAAGAAATCATACTTACTGAGATGGGTTTTGTGTTGTGTTATGCTAGAAAAGAAAGGTAGACAAGGATGGGGAAATAATGTATGTTTGTACACACTGAAAGAAGCTCAAAGCTTCTTCACCTTCACAGAAAAACACTGTGAAAACCAAAGTAAATGGATGGGAAAATTGGGGGCTACACAGTAAAGATCAGAGTTTTATTAAAATTCAGAGCAAATATCACTCTTCCAGTAGAAAATTAACCTGTAGTTTTAATCTCCAGGAAAGATGGTAGTAGACCTTTCTTTTGCATCATGACACCTTTTCCAGGCTAAGTTTTTTTGAATTTCCTTTACCTAAGTGCCAAGAGTTTTCATTTTCTGTAGCCAGTATCCTAGAGAAGAGTTAAAATTCCAGCACTGTCTTTGCTCTAAAAATCACAGTCCTCATTCTTTCCCACCATACTGAAAAATCTACTGTTTTTAATTACTCCCAGTCAAATCTCAAGGGCCATTCTCTCACCTTGGAACTATTTTTGGACAGAGAATTTGTTTTGATTTTACTTCTCTGCTTCCTAAAAAGTATTCTGTATGATCCTCAGAATCTTTTAATCAATGGCTTTTTCCTCTGCAGCAACATATGGATAATGCAGAGTATTTCTGCAAGCTCTCTCTCTCTCTCAAATCCTACCTGCTATTGGTTGCATTGAATTCTCTAGTTTTCAAAGCATGTGATAACTGCTGCACTTTCCATTTCCTCATCTGGACATCCTTTGTCTGCATTAGATCCAGCACTTTGTCAGAAGCCATCATTTAATGTAAAATCTGAATGTACAACAATAGAGCCAGGATTAATTCCTTGTAATTATTAATATTTTGGTGAGGAACTGAGACAGAAGTGTAAATACCTGATACTGCAGTCAATGGAGGGAAGAAAGCATTTCAGAAAGACTGAATTACCTTCCTGATAAGTATTTCCCTCTATTGACTAAATAGGAAATGAAATTAATATTTAAGATAGTGTAGTTAGATCCCTGACTTTCATGAGAACACCTCCAAGAAAAAAAGATAGAAATTATACTTCTAATATAAAGTAAAATTGTGAAGTTAAAGCCAGGAGTCTCTTGTGGATGTATCTCTACTTATTTTGCATATAATACAGTAAAAAAAATTATTGTACTGCTATCAGGCTGAGGTACCTAGCTTGATTACTGTCAAGCCTTGAATTTCAAAGGTAACATCTTAAAATCCTTGAAAAAACTCCCTCTAGTAAAAATCACAATATTAAATTGTGTCATTTCCTAGCATATTACTAACATCAATACAAAATTTTCACCTCTTTATTGTTGTGGCTCTCCCCCAACAAAATTCTGAAATAGGTAATAGCTTTTTTTGTACTGGAGTCTAGTAAAAAGAAAATTCAATTTCCAGAAAACTTTTTTTTTTTTACTTTTGGGTTGGTTTTTTTTTTTGGTAATAAAGAAAAGAAAAAAGACAGGCAACCTGATTTTCTTCTGTTATCTGTGAAGAGAGTACTGCTTCTTGTATGTAGCTGTTACTTTGCAAAGCCACAACACATCAGCATGAGATGATTTATCCAACATTTACATCTGTTTAGGAATGCACTAAATGTGAATGACTCCAACTACTGGGGAAACAAGTGGTTCCCAAAACTCCAGGAATCAGAAGTAAACAATTTGTGAGCAGAAACCACAAGGAAGCATACTTGTGTAGGGGATGAGAACAGATGTAAGTGATGACAAATTGACATTTAAGGATAAGAAACATAATAGAGAGAAAGTAAGAAAGTGATGGGATAAAAAAAACTGAGGAGAAATGTCTTATTCCTACGTAATTAGTGTGATGGGTGCCTCCCCTGTTGCCCATCAGCACCTTATTTCTGCACAAACTCCAGTGGTTACTTGAGCAGTTACTGTTCATCATATTTGCTTTAATGTCTAGAGTAACTTAGCAATCAGAATGCTTCAGACAAAACCCCCAAAACTTGTTTAATATACAAGTGGTACAAACATTGTATGTGAGCACCTGCACAAAGAAGAAAGAGAAAGCTCATTTCCAGCACCATTTAAGTCTTTCTTAAGTTTCCCATGGGCAACATGGGAATCACTTATTTTAAATGTGCAAACACACCCTCACAAGCTGTCACTGAGAAGAGAAGCAGTGTTTGGAAGAAATGAACCTTAGTTTGGTCAATGAAAGAGTTTTTTAACTCATTTAATATCAATCCAAATGTTCCACTGGCAGGAATCATGAAAGCATGGGTAACACTCTTTGCATCCCAGAGGCTCTAGGATATGGCAGGGATGGGTTAGACTGGGGACAGGATTCCTGTCATCACAGAGTGTGATCTAGTTCTTAGATCCTCTCTGATCCTCTCAGCTTTAATGAAGAAACTCTGACACTTCCATGGGGAAGCCAACCTGAATAAATGTCTCGGTGAAAGAAAAATTGCTCCAAAGAGAATCTTATCTTTCTTTGTTGAATATGGGGAAATCCTGTATGGGACAGCTTGAAGGAGATTCCTAACTTTGGGATGACTAAATTTCATTTATATACATTCCTCCAGAAATAATATTTTTTGCTACATATTTTTTATATTTCAGAAACAAAGAAGAACAGATGACAGAGCATCAATACACCTGCAACAGCACTGAGGGAGGGGGAAAGGCAGTTGGCCCAGCAGGAGCAAATGGTGTGTACAACAGGGTTGTTCTCTATCAGTTGCCCCATTTGACAGTTTTTATCTCCACTTAGATTAATAAATCAAATAACAAAACCGCCTTTCTTGTTTTATTACTTGTTTGAACTGTTATATGCGTTTACTGGTGCTGAACTGTGAATACATGAAAGCAACGAAAAAGCAGGCATATACAGTGGGCAAACACACAAATCAAACAAAAGAGAAAGGCCCCTTTTGTATTCCAAGTAGCAAATTTCATTTTAATGCAGTCACATCAGCTGCTGGAAACTCTGTCTCATACTGACTGGAGAGATTGTGCCATTGTGCCGTTCAGATGTTACTGCTGGCAACTGCTAACATGGGTTTGCATTTCCACCAGCAAGCTGATCATATTGACAGATCTAGGCCAAAGCACTGAGGAAGCAATTCACACCTGGTCTGAAATCTGGACAGGCTACTATATACTGATGAAAACCTTCACTGTATTTAGACTAAGAGTCTCGTTTTTTCAGTGCTGTTACGGTTTGCTCACTATATCAGCAGTCATGTACAGACAAGCTAACTTGTAAAAGCTGGAAGGGTATTCCTTCCTGCACTTTTTGTTTTAAAATTGGCCAACTGTCTTCATTGGCTTTGGAGTTTCTTTTGTATAATTTAGCTACTGTTTCATGTAAAATCCTTAAAACTAATGAAAACAAATAGTACCAAAGAAACCTTAGAAGACATGGAAGTAATGATAATGAGCACCAAGTTATCTCCACCAATGAATTTCCTCTCTTCCTGTACTTCTCATGCACTCTAGGCACATCCAATAGTAAAGTATATAGAAAGCATTGCAAGTGGTGAACCCATTGCTCGTGTTAAACCAAAAATCATCATCATTATGTTATAGGAGACCTATAAGTCATGATCACATTTCTACTACAAGCACAAGACACAGATCCATCAGTGAGTTCCCTTGTCCAAAGCCTCTGTCCAGAACAGGTACAGCAGCTCAAGCATTTTGAACAGTGCCCACTGTGAGCAGGCAGCAGGCCCTCCAAAAGGCATCCCAGACACCAATGGACACTTTATTGTAAAGTACTTTCTTCTTCCCTTCCAACCAAACTTGAAAGAACTGAGATGTGCATACACTGTGTTAGGTCTTCCTTTGGAGGATCCTTGTACAGCAAACTGAGCAGCTGTGTTTTGCCCTAGCTGAGTTTCCCAGGTGGCCTTTTCAGTGCAAGCCCACTGAGAGAGCTTTCCAATGCCACAGCCAAGTAGAATAAAAAAGGACATTGCTGTGGCTAGCTCCAAAATTGAGCACACAAGCAATCCATTGAAATCAGAGTAGCTCCTTTGATTTTGTGGGCTGAATACATTCAGATTAGACCTGAGGCACAAAAGTAAAAAACATTTCCAAAACAATTTACCATTGTTTCAGAGATTTTCAAGGGCAAATGAGACCAAATAAAACCCTTAGTAAGCCAATGCAAATAGTGACTATTTAATTTTAAGAACTTTTTCCAGCTGACAGAGTTGTCTTTCTCGATCAACAAGCAACACACACATCCAGACCTGAATTCAGGATTGAACCTGGATATAGATTTCCTCAACCTGAAATCTAGTAGTCAATACAGAGAAATGCTTGTCAGAAGGGACATAAGCAGAAGCAACATGAACACAGGGATACAGTTTTTCAATGTTCAGGAGAGATGCCACAGAAAGAGAGACAGTGGAAGAGCCCCACTGCATGGGGTAGAAATGTGACAGAATTTGGAAAAAAGGAGCACAGACATGACACAGACACCTGCAATCCTTCCTCCTGCACTGTGCTACAACTTCTCTCCAGCCTAGGAAGAGCAGTGCTCAGGTGTTCTAAATCTAAGTCACTTGCACAAGACAAGAGGGAAGAAGAGCAGGATTAAGAAGAAAAGAGAAATCCGTAAGTAATTTTCTAAGTAAAACTCTTTCTTAAAGAAATGGAAGAGAGTGCACTGAATGCACTAGTGTACTGTTCTGCAGTAAAGCAAAAATGTAAGGATGCAAGAGAATTTGTATAAATACAGTTCTAGAGTAAATGAAAAATTCTTCCTGATAGACAATAAATGAGAAAGATATACTTGAAATTTAAAAAATGAGCTCCCTTTAATATAGTAAAGAAAAAACCTCCAAAATAATGAGTAAGCAGGAGAGCAGGCAAGCTTTATTAAATATTAAACAAAAATGAAAAACCAAAGCAAGTCCCTTTTCCTTTTTCTTTTTTTACAAGAGTGCTTCTTAAGCCGGAGTTAAAGAACCACACACCAGAGTGTTTCTGGTTTTTGAGCGTGCCTTAGTGGAACTCAGTATTGAAAGTCATTCCTTAGGTACCTTAAAATCCATGTATACTTTGGCTATTACTGCTGAGGTGGAACTGTGTTTCATTAGACCCACTTGGGTATCATTTGGGTATATAATTGTGGGTCAGTACTGTTCATTCTGCTCAGATGTTTGACAAGATACTCCCTGTCCTAAAGGAAATGTGATTTACTTCACCAAGTGTGAAAGATCTGCAGACATACATTGAGGCAAATTTCACCATCTGCAAAATCACTGAGGTAAGGGGAATACCACAACCCTACAAACCCTACAGTTTTTATTTTCCCTACAACAGGAATTTACCTATTCAGAGGAGAAGGAGAAACATATTTTACATGTTAGGTGGTAAAGCATCCTGTTATCTCAGAATAAGAGCTTTCAAACTTGAGAATTCCTACTCTCCTTCCTGTCCTCTGGGCAAAAAAGATGCAGTGCAGTTTACCAGAGCTCTGGGGGTGTGTCTTGCACAAAACCTTAAAAATTCCTATTTATTCTGAGTAGACATTTGAGATCCTGGGACACAGATCATGAAACTAGGCCTTTTTTCTTTTAAACTTTGCCAGCAGCAGACTGTTCACTCTTCTGTGGTAGCATACATACATATGTAACAGCTTTTGGATCATCTGAAAGACCACAGAAATGTAAGCTATAAGGAAGGCAGTGAAACTTGAGAATCATGTGTAGCTTGTCAGACTGGGAATTATGACAGCTATCTACCTTAAGAGTGAGACTATTAAGATCTCTTATGAGGAAATCCATTCTAATTAAAGCATCCACAGACATCTGCTCATATTTTTTAAAAAAACCCTGCAGCACTAGCAGTCCTAGTTCTACTAAAAAAAAAACCAAAAAACCCAAACAAAAACAAAACAAACAACAAAGCTGTGCAGTATTACTGAGTCATATGTTAGTGTGACAACTCCTGTTTATCTTAACTTTCTGCAGCTTTAAACATGAAATCTAAGAGGGAGGAAGCAGGAAGACAATTTAGTGGTCAAGAATAGCTGGTGTGAAAGGAAGGGAGGGAGCTTTCCCCTTGGGCTGTGAAAAGATAACTTGCAAAGTCTTGCTGTTTCTTTCAAAATCCACTTAAAATTGAGGATGGTGATTTACTGAATACACAGGTTCTGATACTTAATAGAAATAATTTATGTCAACTTTTTTTTTTTTTTCAGAAATACAATAACCTGCTTGTGGTCCAAAATATTTTTTTAGAAAGAAATAGGTTCCATAAAATGAACAAGAAGATTGTAGGTGACCTTGTGCATGCATATTATTTTGTGATGTATCTTAAAAACATAAACTGGCTTGAGTTGGAAGGCACCTCAAAAATCATCTATTTCCAATCCCTTTTCCATGGGCAGAGACACCTTCCATTAGACCAGATTGCCCACAACCCCATCCAACCTTGCCTTTTTTCCATTATTTTCTATAATGATTTTGAAATCTAATTTCTATAGCTTACAACAGCAAAAAAAAAACCAAAAACAAAAACAAAAACACCCACAAACAACCAAAACACACACACACACACAAAGTCAAACATCCCCCCCACCAAAAAACATTTAAAAAACCAAAAAAAACCTCCAGAAAAACAAAACAAAAAAAACCCCACCAAAACCAACCCTGGTAACAAGCAAGTTCTTGTCATTCAGGTTAAGAAAGGTTTTGTTTCCAGTTCTGGGTTTTATAAGGCATCCTTTGATACACTTAAATTTCCTTCAGGGAAGGGGGAAGATATTCCATTATTTCAGACAGCTGTGCAAATGTCCCCATTTGAGGGTTTTTGCATTCAGCAATTATAATGAGGAGGAGCAAAACTGACTCAGCTGTGCTGCCTTGTACACTCACAGGGATGGATTTTCTCATTTACAGGGAGTTTCTCTCCCCCAGATGAGCAACAAATATGGTACAAAGTAAGGCTTTGGACAGCAACAAACGAGGGGTTCTACAGCTCTTCACATGCCTGCATGACTTTGAGAACCTAGCCTGTATAAATCTGCAATCTTGTCACCAAGTGGAATGAAGATTTAGAGCCGTGCACACTCACATACTCAGAAGCCACAGGAGCTGCTGCCCCTAGCATCCTTTCTTCTACTTTGATACTTCAGTTACACTGTTGTAGCACTTCCAGCCCAAAATTCATTTCCTTAGCTTAAAATGAATCTATGTGATTAAGCAAAGTGCAATCTGTGAAGGAAAATTAGGGACTTCTAGAAAAATGCTGTACAATTATTTTTAGTGATGAAAAAGCCACTCAATAGTATAGCACACATGCAGGAGACAACGGAATATTTCGGAGCATGGGTTTTTGATTTGCATAGAGGCTCTCAGGTAGACACTGTGACTGTTTGATGCTGACCTCTGATGTGAATGCTGCTTTTCCAGGAGGCAGAGCACTTGGCACAAACCCCAAAGTCATGAGACTTGCATGAGACACAGACATCACCATCTGTACCTTCGACCTCTTTTGTAAAATGCTAAGAACTGCCACTGTTCTCCCTTGAATGGCTTCTAAAAAGCCTAACTAATCACTGTTAATAAAGTACACTGAGGCTTTCTCATAGCACGAGTATTTGGCTCCCTGGGAGAGAAGAAAATGAAATGAAAAAAAAGAGCTTTCAATGCAGAGTTGTAATTCCATCGTAGAAAATGAAATTTTATTCTAGGACTACTAAGACATACAGAATGAGATCTTCAAAATGGCAGCTTTATTGAAGCCCGGTGAACTTACTGGATGTAGCTCAGTAAAATATATGGACCTGTGTTTTCAAGAAGGAGCATTTTAAAAATGTTTGAGAACTGGAAATTAATGCATGAGTGCTTTGGCTCTTCAGATTCAGAACAGCCCATATAGAGTTTGCCATTAAGTATTTATTAAATATACATTGCAATTAATGTTAGGCACCTATTTTCATGTTTTCCTGAATAGAAGCAATACTAGTGTTGTTTAAGAGCTTTCTCAGTCAGTTTCTTCTATCTGCGGTTATTAAAACAATCAGATAGATAGGGCTGTTTCTGAAGCTTCAAAACAGAACTCCATGTCCCCTGTGTGTAGTGAAACAACATCTATTTAATGTTCATTTCACAGAATACAAGCCCTCTAAACTATTTTTCAACTGTATGTTCACAGTGTTCATTTCCCTGGTATCTGGAGAGGTTAAAGAGCCTTGCTCATCTACAGCAAAAGCAATAATGTTTCTGCCAATACCTGGAATGAAAGCTGAAACTGCACTCAAAATACATCTTGAATAAATGTTCAAAAACATGTCCTTAGGGTAGTTTCCCTTGTTACTGGCAAATCAAGTTTGCGTGTGTCTGATAAAATGGTTTGAACTGCGGAAGTTTAATACTGCAAAGAATGTTTGATGATGTTAGGACATGCCATATGACAAGCTCAGAGCAACTCACGATTCTCCTAGTGCGCCAGTTCTTGCTACTAAAAAAAAAATCCCTCAGATGTATTAAGCTGGACACTCACTTTCTTCATCTTTCTAGATAGTGGCATTTTGCAGTTAATTTCTGAAGTCTTGCCCCCTACCTTTTTTTGGTAAGCCTGAGGATTTGTATTAACTTGTCTTTGGTACAGCACATGCCATAAAGCTCCCTGAACTATTTTTCCTAAATGATCAAAATTATAGTCAATGACTTTTACATTACTCAAGTGACAAACAAGGCACATATTTTTGCCAGTGAGGAGGACAATTAGCAAAAGAAAATTTTATGAGGGAAAAATTCTTCTATTTTTCTCTCTCCTGAGCACTTCAAATCATTACTAGGTAACTTTGCAGAGATTCAGTTAAACACAGAGGTCAATGGTGAGATAAGTGGATAAACTTGTAGAAAACAGGAAAGATTTTAATCAACATAGAGTCATAAAAGCAAAGCCTACTAAGCAAGTCATATGAAAAAAAAAAAAAGCCAGAGTAGTACTGCATTAAATAAGCTTAAACCTTTTATTGAATTCTAACAGTTTAACTGGACGATTTTAATGGGCAGAGATGCTCTTCCACAACCACCTTTCTAACTGCCACCCCAGCAATGTTTTATGTTCACCCCACTATGTAAAGTTCCACCCACAAGTGAGAAGACCAAGCCAATTATGAAAGATACCCCAGATACCAGAGGCTCTAGGATGGTGGGAAATATGGATCCAGTTTCTATTTATTTAATCAAACAGGGGTCCTTAGAAACTGAGGAATTATATTGCACAATACTATTTTCAGTTGCAACATTAATTCCATTTTCTTCTACTTGTGAAATTTCTACTTTTCAGAAACAAGATGTTTCCCAATGTCCTATCAGTGCTTGTGGTGGTGTCAGAACCATGGAGAACAAAATAGGAAAACTTTTCAGTTCTCTATTGGTTTTTAGCCATTGAAACATTCAACTAGTATTTTGGCTGACACAGAGCTCTGGTCAAAAGGGAGAACTGGGATCAAGCTAGATGACAAACCAGTGCTCAGCAACAGCTTGACTCCATTAGGCTTGATTTGGTGGTGACTCCACACCATTTTAGATTGCAAAATGTTCCTTGATTTCTTCCAGGACATACAAACTGCAGACTTTTTTTTTTCTGGAAACTTTTCAAAACCAACGCACACTGAAAGCCTCTGAAACCTGAGCACAACCTTTTTAAAGAGGTAGTCCATAAAAGTATTTAAAAAATATTTATGGATGGATACATTTGCCTTTGGCTATCATGTTTGTTTGCATCTGCAGAGCAATAAAAAAATGTGTTTGTTTGGTGTATGGCTTTAAGTATAGCAACTAAACACTGAGGCAATTAATAATCCTATTATTAGGATTTTAAGACTGCTAATTTTCCCCTCCATGATCACTCTTCTGGTCACATTTTGAAATAATAATTATTACTCTTGTAAGTCATGGCCATGAATAAAACCCAAACAGGCAGAAACCACAGGTTCTGTCTGCTGATGCTAGTTACTACCACCTGCACAGGGGTTTGCAATGCTGAGTACATCCAGCAGCTGCAGCCTCTTCCAGAAAACAGCAGTGAAAAAGGCCCTATTACAACAGATGCATTTCAGAGTCTCCTGCTGAACACAATCCTTTCTGCAATAATATACACAGCCTGCATCTACATCTTGTACCTACATTTGTCATGACTGCTTTACAGTAACCTCTTTGGGGATTTTTTCAAGCCTTTTTTTTTTTTAATAAATAGAACAAATAAAAGGAACTGTAGGCATTTAAACTGCATGGTAATTCCTGTATTTAAGACCTGTTTAATCTACAGAAATAGTCACAGGAGAAAAGCAACAAATCAAACCAAACCCAACCAAAACAGTGTTTTCTTTCCCTTAACTATTAGCATGCAAAGTTATGCAAAGTTATTCTCTCTCTGGCCTGGAGTTTCCAGTAGTTTTTCTGTCCAGTTTAACAGGAGAGGTTGAGGGAACTTCATGGCAGTGGCACTCCTTTGTAACCTATAAAATAGGTTTACCACTTCTTCAGGAAACATTACAAGCCTTGATGGCTGCATAGAGGGCTGTTGTCTTGGAGGATCTTTTAAGGCTGGTAGTTCTTTTCAGGTCTCACAAGGCACATCTTTACTACTAAATATGAGACAGAATTTGGGTTAAGCAGCAAGCCCACAAACAATGCACAATATTTAAATGTTAGTTCACACCCTGGCTCCTTTTCAGGCTGCTTCAGGTGACTCTCTCCAAGATAAATTTAGTTCCAGGAGAAGCCTCAGCTGTGCAGCCATGAGCCAGTTTGTGTCATTCAGCTTTGAGGCCAGGGGTTGGCTCATGGCCCCTTTTTAATTAGCAGCATAAACATCTCTTCAAAGAACATATGTGGGTGTCAACCCTCATTAGAGGATTCGTGGTTGTGAATGCCAAGTGAGCAGAGTCATCTCTGTGGAAGACTTAATTCAAGCACCTGCAGTCTAGAAAAAAGGAAGGATTTAATTAGAATTTCTTATTAGTTAGCCTTAATGGGAGCAGTCCTCTGAGGTGTTTCTCTTTCCCTCAGCAATTAGGATGCTTCCTAACTTTACGCAGCATTTTGGATTGCCAACTAGGACAGGAATGCCATCACGTATTGTACCATATAGGCAACCCACCTCCACAATCAGATCCACCCCTACACTCCTCCGCAAAGAATTATTCTTTTGCAGGTTTTCACCAGACTTAGACTTAATCTCTGCTCGTTCAGCCTCTGCTGATGCAAATTTAAATGAAGAACAGAAGCCTCCTGGTTGAAACTGCTTAGGAGTAGTTAAAAGCCCAGGCAGGACAGAACTTCACACACTGGGGAAAAAAAAGAGTGTCACAATATTTTATAACATCAAATAATAGAACCATGTTATTTTTCCTCTGCTGGTTTTCAAGTCATCATAGATGCTATCACTCCTGCTCTTCCTTTCCCCTTTAAGGGGTCAACATCAGCTCAGGGATAACCACAGTCGTGTGGTCGCTGGCTCAGAGTCCTTGATCTCAGAACTAATACTTCAAGCCCAACTCCTGTGGCAAATCCAAAAAAGAGGATGCCAAAGAAAGTTGCCAGACCTTTCCCTTTCAAGTACAAACAATCTAAACCATATCTGATTTGCTCTATAAAAGTACACAAGGTTTGTTTTGTTTAGTATTATATTACTTTTTTCCTTGCTTTTCAGATTTTTAAACTCTTCAAAGCAGGAACCTGTTGTTGACTTGATCCAGTTTTATGTCCTGACCAACACCATGTGCACAGCAGCTGAACGGGTCCAATTCTGCACTAACATTGACTGCCTCGAGTATGAGAAAACAGAATGTATTTTCATTTAGATATTTTAACACAAAAAACACCAAAGTGTTTGGATTGTGATGGAAAGGCCAGTGAATGCATAACTAATATATACTACAGAACACCACGTGTTCTAGCCCAGATGCTCTGGTTCACTATTACATTTGTGAGCCACCCCAATATAATGCAATATAATAACAAATACAGATGAGCTGCAATTGTCTCAGTTTTCTACCATCCTCTCTCCTTCTTCTCCTCAGTCTTGACAGCTGGATTAGTAGCTGGCACCTGTTAAAGTGGAAACAAGAGAACACTAATTTCCTCCATTTTCTTTTACCTGAATTCAGGTCATACCTCTACTGCCTTGTCTTGCCAACATCCCAGGAAAATCCACTTCAGGATAAGAATCAGTACGTGTGAGATTAAGGATGAGTAGCACTTATCAGTACTTTTGATGGGTCTGGAGATTTTTTTAAACCAGCTCCAGATCTGTTTACAGCTCAAACGAAACAGCATAGGGACAATTAAGTGGCTCCCTGTTGCGGCCTTTCGACTGTTGTGGCAGATGACAGATCAGTACCTCCTATGCAAGTCTCCTTGTCTTCAAACAAGTGCTGTTTCCTTCAAGTACCTTTATCTCTGATTCTCTTTCTCTTGTATTTGTCCTATTTTTTGCATGTCATGAAACTACAAAACTTCATCAGCACACAGAACAAATCCCAAAACCCAACATGCTGTGCATGATTATTGCCTTATGGATTCCTAAACATGCTACCTATACTTTGCTCATTGACTAAAAGCATTGATAACACAAAATAATCCCATTTCCACAGCATATATCTGTAAAAGAATTTATTTTCAAAGTTGAATTACGAGGTTCTGTTATTCCACTGCTCTTCTTCATTGCTACCTGTGTTCAATAGAATTAAAAATTATTTGCTTCACTGTAGTTCCCATAAAACCTAAACAACAAATCTATGTGACATGGTAAGTTTGCTAAAACAAGAACTGTATAAGGAGAAACTCAATTATGAAAGAACACAACAATGATCAGCCTTAAAGAAAATGTTATAGGAAAGACAATCCAGGTTTTCTGATTTTCAGTTTACTGAACTGACTGTTCCTGTTTTGGAATCGGTTCTGCAATTCACTTGCAGCTGGAAGAGCTTTATTCACATGACAAGGTGCACAGAGCTTAGGCAATGCCCTCACTTAGACTGCCAGCTGCTTTGGACAAGGCTTGTTGGCTTGATTCCATGAAATCCAAGTTGCTTGCAGCCCACAGACACTACCAGAGCACAAGCATTTAATCCCATTACTCAAGTGTGAGCATGTTAGGCAGGTTTTCTGGTACTATTGAGGTTTCAAGCAAATGCATTCATTTCTACTGCTCTGTGATTCTATCCGCAGGCTAACATATGCCATGAGACAGATTTTCCCATATCTCTTTTTCTACCCAGAGGAAAGGGGAAAAAAACCCCAAACTATTTCACAACAAACTTAACCGCTCTGTAGAAGGATGGAAAAGTTTCAAAACAGAGGGCAAAGCAGCTGTTTACTGCTTCACAAAGGATTAAAGGAATATACAGGAGATGTACTTTGTAAGTTCTCTTCAAGGAGATGGCCTGCTTTTATGTAAACTGCCTTTCATCTTATCATATATTGTTCACACTGAGGATATAAAGTAGACAGGATATCGAGTGAGGCTATGAAATGATGCAGCAGGAAACAAGGCTCTTTTCAGCAGCTTATGTTCTGAAACACTGCTGAAACACTCCAAGATTTCCATATCTCCCAATCTTTCTTGGAAATATGCTTGTGCTTATGTAAACCCCATACACACCTGTTATTTGTATTTTGAAGCAGGACATGAATTTCTTGAGCAAACTGTTGGTTTAATCTATATGGAAATTGTAAGTCTGCTCTTGGGAATGATGCTAAGGCTTTCCATGATGGAGCCCTCCATTATGTTCAAGTCCCTTAAAGGTAGCTTTTGCTCTGCTACATTATAAAGTTAACATGGATTTTCATGAATACCTGATACTTTTCAATCAATGTTGACACTCAATTCCGCATAAAGACGTGTGCCAGGGAAAATGATCATCCCAACTGTCTGGAATAGCTTGCCAAATGAATAGCACATTTCTTCCTGTTTCCTTTGGAAAACAGATCACTGACAATGCAAAACAATCTAAACCACTACTTCTAACAGAATGTTCTGTCAGTGACTTTGGAATTCCACAGAAGTACAAAATATCCATGCCCAGACACTGAATTTTGTTCCAAGCCATTCTCATTCAATGCCATTGTATAAACTGCTTTCTGAGTAAACTTTAAGATACTGACCAGTGAAAATATAGTAATGAAACTTCATTTTAAATGGGACCTTTGTAAGACAATATCAGGAAGATAATTTTTTGCCAGAGCCTAATTTCAGAGGTGCTAAAAGTCTTACCACTTGAACTAGATGCAGCCGGGGCTGCAAGCACTCACTGCTTCAGAAAAGCATGCCCATGTTGTCAGACTGTGCATAATTACATTTGGCTCCTCATCAAAGAGAATCACTCAGCTCACACACAAACCACAGGGCTGGATAACAAAGCCACAGATTTGTTATCAGCTATCAGCTACCAGGCTGATAGTACTGAACAAGGTAAGGCAGATGCATGGTCTCCCTCCACCCCACCCACCCAACCAGAGATCTCCTCCTGCACGGGACAAGCCAAAGTAATCAGATGTCTTCAGAAGCAAGATAAACTCCACTAACATGCACACAGCTTCTGGATCAGACTGCACTTATCAGTGAGATGAGAGCATAATTAAAGGAGTTGAGCCCAGCTGCATCAACCCAAGTAGCTGCATCTGCAAATTAAGTGGGATGGGACCCATTTTATATCATCAATGCTGTTTCTCATTTATTGAAAGGATCAGGTGCTAAAAGGGTTCTTTTTTATAAGAAATACGTTGCTTAATGTGAACTGAGATCCAGTAAAGCTTTATCCATTGATAAAGCTATACATTTTTGTCTGATGTTTTCCTTCTTTCATATACAGAAAAATCCTTTCCATTAAATATGTATTACCTACTCAGAGCTGCACAATTTACTGCAGTCAGTGACTGCCTAGAAAAATATGGATTAAATCAAAACACATTTTTATGATTCTCTTTGGCTTAAAAAAATATCACTTCTTCTAAATATTTTTTTTATTCTGAGTTCCTGAACATTCCTTTCAATTATTTATATTTTAAAGGAACTGAATGGGATATTAGTAACGTTATGTAAAGAAGCTGTATTATACCCTGATGCTAGCTACTGGAATATTTCAGTTCTAGAAAGTCTCTTAAAGACATCAGTATTCATTAAACATATTGCTAAAATTGAATTCAACTCATTTGTATTGGCTCAGTGAAATTCACAGGAAAAGAAAAAGCATGTATCAAGGGTTCCAAACTTGAAGTTAGTATAACCTCCTGCAGGAAGGGTTGAAAAGCAAAAGAAACATTAGAAGTACCTTTTCTGTTTTCTATTATTGCAAAACAAATGGTTCCAAAAATTTCAGCTTAGGTGTATTTTAGTTGACATCCTCATCATGTTATCTGCTGCTTCTATTACTGAAAATTTCAGCCCTGGATACAGATAATATACCTTGTTTAGTAACATCTGCGTGCAGACTGCAAAGTATTAAGGGTTGGCTGGATTGCTAGAGCTCAGTTTGGGAATTTGGCCACAGGCTCATTCTTTCTATATATCTGGCCACAAAGACAAAAGAATATTTTGTTTTTCTAGGGGAACAACACAGAAATGTCAGAGGCAAGAAGTGAACAGAAAAAAGGAGAAATATTATTTCCATTTTTTTTAAACACAGAAGAGACATTATTTTAATACTTCTAACTGAAAAAAATTAGTCAAAATAGAAAACCACAACAACAAATGCATGAGCATAGTGAAAGAAGTCTACAGAGCAGAAAGATCATGTCTGAAAAGGCAAAACATTATCTTTTAGCTATGCTCACAGAACAAAAATAACATGTTTGAGTATCACTGTCTCGTTGGACTCTGCCCCAGAAATTAGACTCTTTTAAGCACTCAATCTTAGCAAGAAAGGAATGTCTCCTCTCTGGTACCGCCACAGAAAGCAGTGGGCAGCCACAGCTGCATCTGGGTGCCAGGTGTGCAGGGGGCACCTGTGCTCCTGGGAAACAACAAGGCTACTGCAGAGCAATGGATCTGTCCTGCTGATCCACACTGCACGGCCAAGTCTACTCCATGGCTAGGAGCCACAAGGCTTTTTTTCTGACTAGCCACAAAAACAACTTGCACAGCTCAGTCTCTTTCAGATGTTCAAGCCCTCTTCAAAGAGAGAACTGAGTAAAGAAGCAGCGAGTACCTACCAGAGTTGCCTTCATTTTTGTGTATTTGTCCCATTATTTTTCAAGTACAAGTCACTTAATAATCTGTCAACACTATCTATTGCCTATCTAACTGTAGTTTCATACAATTTTGACATCTGCATCTGGGAAATGTGCACCCCATCTAACTATGTTAGAAACTGAACTTCTAAAAAGTCAAGACAGATTAACTTTTGAAGTACTTCTCTGCAACAAGTTTAAAGTTCAACCACCATTCATTGTAGAAACTTAAGAAATGTGTTTACTTCTTTATAGAATGAAACAAGAATCACAGAATCATTAAGGTTGGAAAAGTCCTCCAAGGTGACTGAATACAACCTTTGGCCAAGTAACAGAAAGCAGTATGTATCCTGGGCTGCATCCAAAGCAGTGTGGCCAGCAGAGACAGGGAGGGGATTCTGTCCCTCTGCTCGGGTGAGACCCCCACCTGCAGTGCTCCATCAGCTCTGGGGTCCCAGCACAGGAAGGACATGGATCTGTGGAGGGAGTCCAGAGGAGGGAAACCAGTATGATTAGAGGGATGGAGCACCTCTCCCTTGAGGAAAGGCTGAGAAAATCAGGGTTGTTCATGTTGCAGAAGAGAAGGCTTCAGGATAACCTAATTGTGGCCTTCCGGTACCTAGAGGGAACCTACAAGAAAGCTAGGCACTGTTTACTAGAGCATAAAGGGATAGGAAAAGGGGGAATGGCTTCAAACTGAAAGAGTGTAGGTTTAGATTAGGTGTTAGGAAGAAATTCTTTACACCAAGGGTGGTAAGAAATAGGAACAGTTGCCCAGAGAAGTTGTGGATGCCCCATCCCTGGAAATGTTAAAGGCCAGGTTTAGTGTTCAGAGATCCCTGGACTAGTGGAAGATGTCGTTGCCTGTGGTGGTGGGTGTTGGAACTAGATTATCTTTGAACTCCCTTTCAACCAAAACCATTCCATGATTATGCCACAATCAACATTTGGGTACCAAAGGATTCTTGTTTGTTTGTTTATAGGTAAGGGGTTCATAATGCTTAAATCACCAAAATAATTATGGCTTATATAAAATGGCTTATTTAAAAGAGGAATGAGGTTTCAAGAATAAGCTTATCTAATCGCTCCCTTCCTTCCATGAGATACTTTATATAAAACTATTGTTGAACTGCACATGTAGAAACAGCACCTCTTGGGCCTCTTTAGGTCAAAGATAATCCCTTGAACTCCCCTTGCAACCACCAGGCAGCCTGGTCACATCCAAGTGCAGAGGTACTCACAGACATTCATTCAGATTAAGCACAACTGCTTACCTTGGCAGGTAAGAGCTGAAAGTCCCACTCATGGAGACAGAAGACACACTGAGCACTCACTGCTCCCCAGCCTGGAGAGTAGGGAGCAGCATAGCAGGGTGGGAATCTGCAGGTGGATGGTCAAGAACTGCACCAGCCACACAAGCCACAAGAGCAACGAGAGCATGTGTAATCACTGAGAGAGATCATGAGGTTTGAATCTGGGGAGTGCAAGAGATAGAAATATTGATCAGGGGGAAAGATGGCTGAGTAGATGGGCTGGTCAAATAGGAAAAAGAGAATTAAATCAGACTAAGCAGAACATACCCTTTTCACCTCAACAGTGACAGGGAAAGTCACCCAGGCTTAGTCACCTCCTTTTTTAACCAATATTTCTGAATTAGTAAATCATGCCTGAAGATTAAATAACACTTATTTGCTTTCTAGAGTGATTGTGCTACTACCCCAAATACTTTTAAATGAAACCTCACCCATCATTCACAGTGGATATTTAAATAGTGCTTTCTGTATGAAAATGCTGGGTTTTAGTATGTGTATGAGTATACAGGCATTGTAATGGTGGGCCTGAAATCCTACTGGGCTTCATGCCTTAAAACCCAAAGGAAAAAGACAGCAGTCTATGTCTCCAACAATCTGTAGTTCAGGTATAGCTATAATCACCAGTCAAATTTAAAATGAAGGGCTTAAAAGCAAAAGATGACAACACTGATAATTTAACTGTTGTCCTGCTTTGAGTGGTATCGTGGAACAGAAAAACATCTTTTAAGAAGGATTTGATGGTGAATTAAAAAATGAGATGCCCAGCAATCTCCTATGGCAAGGAACAACACAGAGGGAGCTAGCAGGTGCTTTGCTTGCAGCATTCACAATGCAGGCTGGCATCATGAACTTTGATATGGGAATTTGCTTCAACACTCAATGAGAAACTAACAGTGGGGATGGGATAGTGTCCATGGCTTCGCAGTAGAGTACAACTAGATCACAACCATTATTTTCAACAGAGGGGAAAATCAGTAATACACATGAAATGGTCAAAGCAGTGACATTGTCAGAGCAGAAAGAGAGAAAAATTATCTTAGCAGTTTTACTTTGGACCAGATTTCACATACTGAAGCCACTACAAGGCCAAAGATTACTTCAGGCGAGGAAGTAATGGATGAATTTCATATGTAGGGGTGAAAAAAAGAAATGTGTATCTTCAATGCAGGACTTCGGCTTAACCAGACTATTACCTTGTGGAAAAATCAAAGACAATGCCCCAGATTATGGGGCTCAAAGACTGGAAACACAGGGGGTTTATTACCATTGACTAAAGAGAGAGGGGAAAAGACCTTTACAAAGAAGGTCATGACTCACCCAGTAGCTCAAGAGGTGAGGCCAAGAGTACAGTTAGGACTGAAAGAGATATGTCGTTGTTGGGATGCAGCAACAAGGATATGGGAGCAGGATTTGCATTCACGGACCAAGAGAGAAGAATCAAAGAGAAGGAAAAGCTCCCTTACACTTACAAATTATTTTTTGCCTTGCAAAAAGTAAGTTTGAGTCTTTATCTTTAAAGATAATTGTGTTTTCCATTGTCCTGGAGATTTTGCCTCTCACACAACTGAGCCTGACAGAAGTGACTTTGTTCTGCATATTCCACTCAGTTTGCTCCCACTGAGACTTGTGGTGAAGTCTGTGACACTGTGCAAACCCTGGCTGAGTGATGCAAATTAGAGGGGAAACAGCCAGCTCCACCAGCAAACAGCAGCAGTACCACAGCCCGTGGCTGAAACTACTGTGATTCTCTTGATTCTTACATTCAGGTGCTCACACCTTGGGTTTCCTTCTAGAGCTTGATGGCATCCAGTGTGACAGATACTTGACAAAAACACTTGGAACAGAAAAGCTGTAAGGTTAGCAAATCCTGACACGATGTGTTACAAGGGAACAGGGTAATTAAAAGGGAAAAACAACTGGATCTTCTCAAAGAGCTCATAATATTCAGAGCCTGGAAAACAGACCAGCTTTAGCTACCAAAAAGAAAATATTTTCAAAGTATATACTGCCCTCTTGTGTACAACTCAGTATTAAATCCAACAGCTGCAACCTATTTCAAAAACTGAAAGTAATGTGGTGCTGGGGTGTCCCAGATAATGTAGGAACAGGGGTAAAGTCCTGGCACCAGGGAACAAATTGAAGAGATAGTTCAGACCAGGACTGTCATCAATGAGAAACTGATCACTGCCATGAGACTTCATCCATCTTTTATGAAGATCATGCTGGATATCCCTAGCACCAGAAGCCATGAGAGCTGCAGAACTCCCCACAGGCAAAAGGTAAAGCACCCCCAAGCTGCCTCTGAACCCCACCACAATCACAGATTGTACACAAACTGCTGACTGCTTTAACTAAAAGTAATTTCTTCCAATTAAAGCATCTAACAAACAATGAGTTTGTTGAATTTTTCATTTCATTTTATTCACTTTTTTTTTGTGAGTTTGGCACACTCCTGCTTAAATGCTTACCTGTGTCAGGTTAATTTCTTTTTTGATCATTCTTGATATCTTCTTCAACAGTTCTGTTCTTTTGGAAAAGAAAAAAAAAAGGATTTTAACTGTATTAAAAGAACTTCACTGTGAAAAATTAACTGTTTATTTCTATTAAACAATGCTATGCTGTGCAGAGATCCTACTGCACTAGTATATGTCACTTCTCAGTGTAATGGAAGTTTTACTCACCACTAAGTATTTCCCCTCTGCTTTTTATTTTAGCTTGCCCTTTTCAGAAAAGCAGGTCCTCAAGCAACTGTGGAGCAAAACTGAGAGCAAATTCATAGCCACAGTGAAAGGTACACAATCTCTGTTTCCCACTGCAAGTCATACTTGCATGCTCTAAACATTAAATTGAAAAACTCTCCTAAGATCATAGTAAGATTGATTTGAAAATAATACATATTTGTCTTCTAGCCATACCATGGCTTCCTAAAGAAATTTAAAAAAAGGTATTTTTTTAGGTAACTCAGTTACTATTTGCAATAATCCAGCATAATCTTTATAAAAGTTAAGTAAAAACTTATGGAGGTAAGTAGTTGTGAGTAGCTAAATTCTCAGAATGCTTACACTGCACACTGAAGAAGAGCATTATTGCTGAAATAGATTCTTTATTTCCTGAAACATTCCAAAACAGCAGTATACACAGTTGTAATCAAATATTAAGTCATATGCCATTATAAGAAAGCATTGATTAGTGCAACTGGATTTTGTAAAAGATCTATCAAAAAGATTTATTTGCATTAAAACTCATTTTCCATAAGCAACTGTTAATAAAACATTACAATTTTATTCTTTGTAATAAAGTACTGAAAATCAACATTAGTTTTAGAGATCACTGTACCTTTGTAAGTGCAATGTGATTTATGCTGCCATTTAAATACAAAACACTATGACAATAAATTAACAATTCAACAAATGGTGATAGACCAACAAAACCATGCTGACCCAGCTGGATGGCAATTTCCAGTGAATGCTACCTTTTTTTTGTGCTTCTGCAACATAAATATACTGCTTTGTATTGCCAATTGGTAAGATTTTGTAAGATATGTTTCTAGCACTAAAAAAGTACATTACCCCAAAAATATTTTTTATGGCACAGAAAAAGTTAAATTATCTCTTTGTAGTTCAAGGTTCAGGCAAATTTAAATGAACTTAAGTATACAAAATAAAATGTACTGAAAACACTAGAAAAAAAATTCAAGCACATACTTAAGTACCCCGAAATTCAAAATAAAATGTGTGATGCCTTTACACCAAATAAATTATCTCAGAACTTCAGTATGGCAAAGCTGCCCAAAAGCAAAATCTCCTAGTTTGTTCCAAGGAAATATTCTTGTATTTTGCACACGTATAATACTTTCTTCAGCTCCAAATGCCAACACTGCCATTGTTAGTTTGATAACAATGCAGCCGTTCAGGTAACTGATTAAGTGCAATATTTAGTATTTGACAAGATGTTCATTTTTTAAAAATGACATGGAGTTTTAGATGGTTACACATTAAGATCCTGGGGAAAATAATACTGTATGACCCTCCTTTTCCAAATCATTGTTACCCAGCCAGCTGGGTAATGCAATCCACATTATGTGTTCTCCACTGTCGAGGGACATCCTCCATCAATAGCAGCCGTCTCTCCAGTTCCCATCCCGTATCGTGCTCAGTGATGACAGTGGCTTTGGAGGCTGAAGGAAACTGTATTAACCAAATGACAACGGGGGGAAAAAAAAAGGAAAAGGAGGTCATATTTCCTGTGAAAGATCAAGGTAAAAGACATCATTTACTTCTGCAGTAACAATGGCTTTGAGGCTTTAGAGACAATCCCTCTAGTGCATTTCTGGCTACATATTAATGCACATACAAAAGATCTATGGTGAAATTAAAGCCACTTCCAATGAGAAGAGCATGAAAAATTTGTAAAAAGGAATTGAGTGAATAACTGTAGTCATGAATGAGATGCCTCTAAATGGATAGATTTGGGTTTTCAGTGCTAAAGATAGTAAAAACATGTTTTTGTCACTATGGGCAGCAGAGAGCTAATGGGAAACACTTCCAAAAATCTATTATACTCAGCATGCTCATGAAGAACCAGCAGTTTATAAAAATACTGTGCAAGCAGCAAAGAATTTTATCAGCTGGAAAACTCCACAAATTTCAGCTCCAGACCCTCATTTATCTGTCACAAGACATGTGATAATGTGTTTCTAGGGCCACCAGTTCCAGCACGGCAACTCCTGATGGGAACTCATCATCCCTTAGGTCACCACCCTCACACCTGGGCTGCATCTCTTACTCTTCGAGGAGGACTTCCAAACCACTTCCTGACCATCTTCCAAACCCTCCAGGTACTACTGAGGCAACTATTTAAAATAAAAATAAAAAAAGGAAAAACAACCACCTGACTTGATCTGACTACTGGTAACAGAGCAGGCTCTGTACCTAATTTGCCACAGCCATAATTATGTCACACCCCAATTTACGGAAAAAAGTGCATTCTATTTCACATAAAAGCAGACCTCAAGCCTTTTTTTCACACTACTCTGCTTTTGTTATAAGTTACTGATGCCTCCTCTCCCTTCCAAATGCTTTTTGCAGTACAAAGGCAGGGAATATCTTGTAAAGCAGGCAGTCAGTAAGTCAGTCAACAGAGCAGCTTCAACTCTCTACTACAACTGTTTTTCTAGTAGTAAAAACACTGCACCTAAGTAAAAACACTTGGTTAGATTCAGCCAAGATGCTTTTGTGCAGCTCCACTTTGGTGCAGCATCATTTATCTTTGATGTAAATCCAGTTACTTGAGACTAAGAACATAATCTGCCTCCGCTGTTTTCTGCAACTGCTGCTTTCGTTTCCAGAGAAAAAAGAAAGTATGTTTAATAATGAAAGTATGTTTAATAATCTTCAAAAAAAACCCAAACCAAAGACGGCAAAAAAAAAGAAAAAAGAATAATTAGCTAACTTAAAAATAGTTGTAAGAATACTGCTATGTATCTAGAGGTGAAAGTCTGCTACAGGGCATTGACAGAAAACCGTGCCAGCAATGAAATCTATTTCAAACAAGCACAAGCTGTGAGTATGACATCATGTTGTTGGAGACAACAGTTTTGGAGGAGCCATAGTGCATTTCTACTTTCACATCACCAGATGGATAGCAGCAACTGGCCCCAGTACAAGACAGCATGAATAAGCAAGCCCTGGCTTTGCAGGTATGCTTACATTCCTGCCACACTCGTGCCTGGTATCTGGCATGATCCAGACCCTGAGCTGCTGACTTGACGTTCTGGCTTTAGCAGGAACCTGTCTCATCACTGTGGCCTTGTCTGGAAACTGGAAGTGTTGGCTGACTGTGCTCATTACCAGTGCTGCTGTAGGCTGGGTACTGCAGGGCAACCCAGCTGTCCCACTCATCTCCCTGCTCACCCTGCCCTAAGGGCAGCTGCCCCCACCGCCCTTCACACTGCATAAGGTTAAAACACAGAACTGGAAGGTGGGGTGTGCAAGAAGCCCCACAACTGGGGCTTATTGCTGGGGAGCTGGAAAGGGATGAAGGTTGTGTGGATCCACTCAACAAGAGGGAAAAAAAAAGGTGCTGTCTGAATTCTAAAGCTAAGAAGAGATGGATTACACTATCACAATTTCTTTACACTGCTTGAATCGCTGATGGTAAGGAGAAAAGCAGTCAATATTTATTTATTTATCTCAGCTATTATAATTTTTAGTACAAATTATTAAAAGCACTCCCTCATTCAGTGTTTTGTTCTATGCAGTAAATACTAAAGTTCCGTAAAGCCACTCCAAGATAATGTGTCTAAGAACCCATTTTAAGTATCTAAAATACCAGTAACTTGGCTACTTATCAGTCTGGCCAAAGGTAGGAAGACAGATTTGCTCTGAGTGTGCACTTCTCCCTAAACATCTGATTTATTGAAAAAAACAGAAGACCTGTTTTATTTTTAATCAAGTCATGACTACAAACACTATTTAAGTTTGAAAGAAGACTCTTAAAGCGATAATCAGAAATGCCATTAATTAGAAAATACCACAGTGAAAAAACGGACAACTGAATTCCTTTCAAGGAAAGCCTGTACAAACTGAAACCACTTGTGTTTTTCCAAATGAATCTATAAAACTGAACGAGGGTGTTGAGGATCTGCGGGCTGACATCCAGTCTACCTGTGCCTTTCAAGTCCTGTGAACTTCACACTCCCCCAGTGCAAAGGCCATCCATCTTCAACCATCACTGGTTTGGCTCTATGGCAACACAGGATGCTGCTAAGGCACATTTGAAGGAAAGGAGACAGGAGCCCAGACTTCCTGGACTATAAATAGCTTTGTTACTGATTTGAATCAGCTTCTAATAAAAACAGTGTTGAGAGAACACTGTCTCAGTCTCCCACTGAAACATCTTAATTTTGTTTTTCTTTAATATTGTCTGTTGTTTGAGAAGTTACAAAATAGCAAGGGACTGGTCTTCATGACCCAGAAAGGCTTCCTCGCATGTTGCTATGAAAGATTTAAGAGCTCTGCAGAAGAACATGAAGTAGAGGAAAGGAAAAAGAAAAAAGGAAAGAAAACCCTCAGCTATAAAGAAGTCTAACTGAGAGAGCTTCCTGCTGAGAGCAAAGAAGGTTATAATAGAAATCTCATGGTAGAGTCTTCATCAAAGAAGAAACCTGACGGCTCTTTATCAAAGTTTCACCACAGTTGGTCAAAATCTGTTGTTAGTCACATCAGTGTAATCCCCAAGTAACTCAACCGAAGAGAGAATATGAACAATTGAACTTATTCTGGATCTAGCTCCTATGTAGTGAAAAGCACAAAAATGATGAGAGCTAAACAGTGACAGTTCATCCAACAGAAAATGAAGTGGTCACACAGCACACCCTCACAAGAGGAGGATGTGGGCAAGGCAAAGAAATAGTTGGAGGAGTTAACACAAATTGAGAGAAATTTTTCCTTGAGAAGACTTAATTCCTATTAATTACAGAACATGCAGCTAAGCATTTAAGTCCCAGCTATGATAAGGTGATTAAAACACATCTTTCATTCATCAAGACTATGTTATTGCTTGACCTAAAAATAATTAATTTGAAGATTAATTCTTTTTTTTTCTGCATGCAAAAAATTTGCATTTGCTTAACAGTACAGTTTATTGCAACTATGTGATATCCCTGGATTCCCTGTGTGCTTACTGTCTCCCAGCTGGAATTGAAATTTGAAGTCATGGTTCAACCCATGACTGTATTATACAGGGTATTTCCTTCTTCACAATGCTGTAATAGTACAACCTGCATCTTTACAGACTACTGCCATTTACAACAACAGGGATGCAGCTCTTTCTATGCGAGCACTCTAAGATTAGCTCATGCCATGACACTGAAATAGCAGTAGGCACAAGTCAGGGAGAAGGCAAGCCACATTAGTTAATGATATGAGGTTTGTGTTTGCTTGGATTTCTTAGTGACAGGTGGCAATCCATTCCTATTCAAATGTGATTACACACTATCCATTTATCAGAGTTTACAGGGGCTACCAGCATGCATTGTCCATCACTATTTCTGGCAAGCAATCTTCACCCATTCAGTGACTCAGCACTGGAAGAGAGAAGCTTATGTTTTATAGTTCCATATTCAGAAGGTAAAAAAATTCCACAATTTAAGCCTAAGCCTAAGCCACCCACACAGAGACTGAGGCCTTTTTAACTCTCACCTTCGAACTGGCTGTGCAATTTTACTTCTGGGAATGCCACTCCCATTGACAGCCAGTGATGGTCTTGGAAGAGCACTGCGCCCTACGATGCCTTGACCAGCAGTCTTGTTTGGCATTGGGATCCCAGTGTTGGAGTACAGCTGTGAGTTGCTGGACACTGGAATACTGCTACTGTTACTACTCCCTTGTACAGTTGGGCTTACATAGGCAGTAGCTTTGAGAGGCTGTCTGACAGACACTGGAAAATGTCCCACACTCTGAACTCGGTGTTGAAGCTGTCCTGGTGACGGAACTGTGAAGAGTGGTAGAAAACAAAGCAACAAGGTCAGTATGCAACAAATAAGACCAGGTAGTAATGCTCATTTCTAGATAGATCTGAACCATTATACAATTTACTTGCTGCTTACAAACTGCTGAAAAACCCCTTGAATCCAATACTGTATTCAGTACCACTGCACTGAACTAAAATATCCTGTTCCACCCCCATCCTGAAAAAAACCCCCATATTCATATGGGAGTCCATATTCATCCTTCTTTCTCCCCTCAAAGAGATTAAATTAGCCATTATAAGCACTCTAAATCCACCTACACACTTAGAGCATTAAACAGGAGAAACTGCTGAAGGTATAAATTAGTCACTGTTAGGTGATTTTGATTTCTGTGAGGTGGCATGCAACAACCACATCTTGTTCAAGCAACATTGCATTAAAGCATTATGAAGCATTACAGAAGTTTAAGCTTTATGCAGAAAAACAATAAAAAAGGCTATAAAAGGTCTTGGATGTACCAACATATTCCACAGCTGATGTTATGTAAACCATCATTTTAAATCAAGGCTATGAGCTCCAGAAGCTTCATATATAGATTTTTCTACCCAATCCTGCCCTCTGGTGTATATTTGGCAGGCATCACTTTCCGAGTCTACTGTCAACAGCCTGCAGCATATAAATTAAGACACTACATTTAGAGCAATCCTTTTTCAAGTCTTTGAAAAAAGGACATCTTTAAACCATTTAAAGGCACAGAAAAAATTGCGGGGGAGTGATTCAATTAAACTATACAGGCAATATATTGTTATGGAACTCTTATCACAACACAGCTCCTAAAACACCCCAGCACCGCCACTTACTAAAAATTTGTTTTTTAAAAAGTATTTAAAAAGATGGCATTTTATACACACACATATGTAAGAGCATGAACACACAAAGAAATATGTATTTCTAAAATAATAAACAAAATTAAACTCTCAGTGCACAAATCCACCATAAAAATCCATGTGGGAACCTGAACTATTTCCATTCTCATATTCAAGCAGGAAAAAATACAACAAAATAACCCATCAGTCAACAATATTTTCCAGAAAATAATCAATTTAATTGTTTTGAAGACATTTGTAACTTCGTGCTCAATTTTAAAAGAAAACACCCAGAGGAGAAGTTTTTCCCAACCTCTCCCTCCAAAATCTCACAGCAAATGGTGAACATAAGTTAAATCCCTTCTTCCCAAATTATTTATTTTTTCCACTTTTTCCACAGGCTTCTGCCTGTATTCAGTGAAATCCACTTCTCCCATTTCCACTCAAGAATCTCCACCAATGTGCTAGAAAACATGGGTTTGGATCTTGATCTATATCTTGATCACATTCTACATTAATAATTAATCTACTAGATCTATTCTCCCTTCACCCCCTCCCATGAAGAAGTTACCTAAATGAAACCAATTACAGAGAAATTTTAATTCCCCCACTCAACATGTATATTATACTTGAGAATATAACCCTCCTTTTACTGCATTTCCTCAGAAGAAAGTGGTTCAACTTCAGTAGGAGAGTGGTCATGCATTTTAAGACAGTGTACTGTACAACCAGCATTGTATAAATTATCAAGAAAACCAGTTTTCAAGTGTAGTATCAAAACTAAAAATGTGAGCTTACAGGAATTAATTGCATTTTTGGTGTTTCTACAATACTACAACTTATTATTACTACCATAATTATTATTTCTGTTTTAATGCTGGCACTAGATAAATGGGCAAAGAAAAAAGAAGTGAAGAAATTTTTAGTAACAACACTGGCAGAATTTGCTTTCCAAAACAGAAACCTTGAAAATCCTGAGGATTATTAAAATCTGGTGCAAAAGAACCATTTGCTTTTAATTTTTCATTGAACAAAGGATCAGTGACCAGGATGTGTGTTCTACCACTTTCTCCATCCATCTCTTGTGCTCAGCCAAAGAACACAGGTACTTACTACACGACTGCATCCTTGAAATCCCATTACTGTGTAAATTGGAGTCAAAGCTCTGACTATTCCTCACAGTGACAGGAGAACCAGCAAAGCCAGCAGTACTGCTGATGGTGGGGGTGCTTGGCATCCGAGCGAGGTTAGGCATGCTCCTGCGGAGTTTGTCTGCAGCAAAAGAAGACAACACCCACAGTCAGGTCAGAACTTCCAACAACACAAGCAGCCTCAGTGTCAGTCCTGCAGAAAATCAGGAAATCAGAATTATAACAAGCGATTTCAACAAAAAGAGAGGTTTTGCTCTACCAGAAGAACATGAATATGTTATTGACAGCCTTCAAATTGAACCATTATGTCTATTGTAACAGAAAGATTGTTCACAAGGAATTTTGAAGAACCAGTAGGCAGTACATTTGCAGAACTGCAAGGATTTAAACAATAAATAATGATGAGTTTCACATAGATGTGTAAAGTAGGTCAGGTGAACCATGCCCTAAATGTGCCTGTTTCTTTGCAGTGAATACAAAAGCAAGTCTGCACTGGCAGTCAGACACAGCTATGTACTCTGTGGATGTTGGAAAGACAGATCAGAAATCCATCCTAAGTGACTGAAGTCTTACTTTCAGGTGCCAGTAAGATGCTAAATAAATAACTCCATTCAGAACCTAACCTTGTTAGCATGTTAAGTTTCTGCAGGCAGCCACAAGCAAAAACCGCAAAGTCTTGATGCTGTTCAGTTGCTTGGAGCCCTGGGTCAATACAAGAATTTTCAAATCTGGTGTTTCTGACTCCTACCTCACTTGTGGTACCTGATTTGGTAGGCATTTTCAGAGTCGGTTTTTTTGTAGAGTTTTTCACAAAAAGAAAACTGCAAATGCCCCATATGTTTTTAGGGCAGGTACAACAGCTAAGGCATGTGTCTTAAGCGGTCAGAAGATGTCTTCAATGCCATTCACTCTAGTTTGTTTGAAGAGAGAAACTGAAACCTTCCTGACATCTCAAGGCAGCTTCCCAACCACAGCACCGTGAGGCAATAATCTAAAGGAAAACTCTTCTGGTCTCTTCTGCCATCAGGGCAAAGGAAGATGACTCAGTTATATGCAATCAGAAGGGACAGGGAGAAAGGCACAGACTGAAGGACCTGGTCTTGTGACATGACAGACTTCAGTAAAGCACTGCTGTGGGAAAACAATGGGCATTTATTCAATTGTCATTGACAACACCACTGAGGTTTCCTCTTGGCCAGGTTCAGAAGCACAAGTGATGTGCCCTGATGAGGTGGCTACATCCTCCCCCATAGCACGGCCAGCACAGAGGTCATCAGCTACTGCTCCACACAGGTTCCAAAGACTAGCAGATGACAGAAAGACTTACACTTCTTACACTGCAACAGAAAGCAGGGGCGTGCTTGTCTTGTCACAGCAGCTAGGACTGCTCTCTTGCACAGAGAGCTGGGCATTTCCAGACTGATGCTTTGGTTTATGCATAGGAACAACACAGCACACTGCTTGGAACTGCTGGCATGGGTCGATCTCCTGGCTCATACAGGGCAAGTTCAGCTCACAGAAACTGCAGATTTATTTAGAAATCTCTGTTGATCAGTCCACATAAATATACAACCTATTTAGCACCATCATGAGCTCATCTAATCCTTAAAGCTGCTAACAAGTGAAAATAGTAAGACGTGACAGTACAGTTCTATCTATACAAGTTATTAGGAGTCATTGACAGTAACTGCAATATATGTGATGTCTACATAACTCCAGCAACCTGTGTCACAGAAAGGCTGTATCTCCAGCAGGAAAAGGAAATATAAGGTTTGAATCCCTGGAATCCACAGTACAATCAAATCCTAATAAAGAACCATAGTACGGACAATCTTTTACCAAATGAGTCAGAATTGTGCTTCAGTGACTCACGACTAACAGTGGCAGACTGAAACTGACAATGGTACAGCAATGAACACTAGGAAGGGGATCACCACTGTGGTGTAGCCAGGTAGTAAGTATTAATATCAGTGATGTAACAATGATAAAACAATTATCAGGCTTCCAAAACTGTCCTGGGGATGCAAACAATAGTAACCACACAGCTATTCCATGTATCTATCTCTAAAATATTCAAGAATTTTGCAAACTGAAGAGGGAACTGTCACCCTATGATGCAATCCTTGGGCAAGATTGGCAAAAAAATCATTAATATGGGATGTCTGTAGTACAGTTGATTCTGGAGTCCTAGCCTACCCTTTCAAAGTCCTAGGTCCTGAAATCCTAATTCAACATTACAGAACTTGGCAAAGAAAGGTTTGAGCAGCAGGATGGTGCTAGGGAAGATGGCACTTCACAAAATAGCTTTTTAAGTGTCATGCTGTATAGCAGAATTCTTTGAACTCTACGTGCTCTTTCCCTCTGAGACTGCATCAGCCACCCTAGGCACTATTAGTGCCTTGAACTGTCCAGTGGATGCAGCTGCAATAGCAGAAAAATAGGTACAGAAGTAGCTTGGATTTCTTCTACATCTTGGGTGGCCACATCTTTTGCCTCCTGTTCATTAGTCCCTTCTTGTTCCAGCAGTTTGCTCTGCTGCTGATTCATTCAGTCCTCAGGCAGCAGATTCCTGCTGCACCTGCAAATTCTCATCCATCAAGCAGCTGTGTTACTTCTTTGATGGGTCCTTGTGTCTGCTGAGATAAATGGCCCTGAAAAGCAATGAAAATAGCGGGTCAGTTTTGTGCTTGGAGAAAACCCAGAAACGTTCGCCTTGATGGCATTTTGCAGCTTTTATCTCGGTGGATGATGTATCCTTTTTCATCTCCTTGAAGTTTGTTCTGTCACCTGCTTCCCTCCTAAGAACAGTGGAAATAGTCTTACAAACATTTTGTTTGTAAATGAAACGATGGCTCTTGTGAACTCAATATATGGAAGCAGAAGGTGGGAATTATGTGATTTTAATATTATTTCAGGCCACTGAGATGTGAATAGATAGGAACTTGCTGAAAATTTATGAGAAGAAAACAAAAATATTTTTCCAAGCTGCTTTCCTTTTCAGACCTCTTTGCTGTCCTAAGACTGATGAGAAAATTAATAGAGAGGAGAAGGAATAGAGATGTATTCTCAGCTGAGAATTAATTTGCTCAAACATCCTGTTTGTGATGAACACTGTAATTTGCTACAGTTTCTGCTACCTCTTCTGCATTAATCTGGTTCAGTGACAAACCTAAAAAATCATCAGTTGCTTGCAGTTGGTTTTTTAGGAAGAAGTGGACAGTAACACCAGTAAGGGACTTCAAAGGACCTACACCTGTTTGAGAAATGACTGTATGTGGCACTTGGTGCCATGGTCTAGTTGGCAAGGTGGTCGTCAGTCAATGACTGGAGTTGATGATCTCCAACAGCATCCATAGTTATTACTGTGACCCACTACTGAGTGTCAACTATAACTTAGGCTGAAAAAAATATGGTGTTTAAGAAGAATGCAGCCATATAAATCATCACAGGTGTATCTTCACCTTTCCCAGCCTTCTTTGAGATAAAATATTATGACCTATAGACATTGTATTGATGAGGTATTTGTATGTGTGAAGAAAATTCAAGGATAGGTCATGCAAGGGGAGTTAATAATCAGTTCCTGGTTCTTACCACTTTCTAAGAACAATTCATGCATATACACACATGCTTGTCATTTCATGAGCTTCCTTTAGGCAGCATATGTTGCCCTTTCACGCATCTGCAGTAGAACTGCCTACTGCATGTTTACACTTTTCCCCACATGTGGCATCCGTGCTGAATTAGCCCATTGCCTCTAGAGCACAAGAAAAGCTGGGAACTGTGAAATACAGATCCTATACCCTCAGCTGAAAATGTACATGAAAAGGCTACCCCACAGCACAGATCGTATTCACTACTACTAGAAACAGGTCAAAAAGCAGGAAAAAGTGTCCCTTCTTTGTCAAACATTCCACAAAATGACAGTGAAGACAACAGTTCGCCTCTCAGCCAGCTGCTTCAGTTCTGATTTTTTGCCAGGAAGTTCTTCCCCTGATGCTATTTCTTCTCTGAAGTCAGCTCAGGATCAGTGGCCCAGCTTCTTTCTGGCAGGACACCAGAACAGGCAGCACCTGCTTTCTGTCTTCTGATCCCCGCACCGCTGGTGGCTGTCCCCGTTCCACTGCTGCTTTTCTTTTCCCTTCCCTGACCTAACACTATCACTGGCAAAAGATTAATTCCATGTAGCACGCAAACAGACCTTGTCCTCAGAACAAAGCTGCTCCAAAAGAGGTGCACTCTTGGTGGGCTGCCAGATGGGGACTTCTGTAGCAGTCCTTGGTCAGTATCTTCTTCTATCTGCCAAAATGCCTCAGCCAGTGAGGTTCTCCTTGCAGTTGACTTTACAGTGAAGTCTCTTGAAACACATTTATTCCTTCACAGTTATTCTCTGCAAGTGTCGTCAATGTTTCATTTGAACAAAAGGACTCCCAAACCTCACCAAAAGCACAGAAATGTAATACAATTAATCAGAATTATTGGCGTCTCAGAGAAATCTGTATCACTGTTTGAGCTACCTTAGCAGTTTCTCACACATATTTAAATCTTTCACAGAAATCCTGCAAATTCAATTCTGCCTTATTTGTATTGTATGCACAAATAGGTTAGGGTAAAGCCATAAGGAAAAAACCCGTGCTTGTCGATTTTAAATATTATGTTCTATATTATGTAGACATTCAGAGTGTGTTCTGAAATCCTTAACAAATTTATAGACTCTATAACAACTTCTCTGGTAGACTCTATTACAACTTCCCTTTGGGATTCATTTCTCTGCCTCATCTCTGAAGATGTGAGATGAGTATCAGCATTATGTTTGTCACAGTTATAAAATCTGTAACATCCCAAATACACCAGGGTCTTTTTAATGGTCTGTGGAATCACAAATAAATACACCAGAGACATCAGCGTGTAAAAGCACAAATACAGATTAAAGCAAGTCCTCCAGTTAAGGGAGTGATCTCATTCTCAATAACATCAATACCTACATTTTATTCAGAATTATAACAACATCTCATCCTGGTTTCATGTGCACATGTTTCCTGCTACAGATTGTTAGAGGAAATTAAAGATTTTTCCATTAGCCTTCCATGAGCTGTCCCACTGATCACTGTCCTCAATAAAATCCAAAGGCAGCAAAGGAATATTGTTTTACTCCTTTTCTGTAATAAAGTCTGCAATAATTTCCTAGAAAAAAATTTTTCCTTTCTTACTGAGCAAGAGAGGTTATGAGCAGAGAACACCTCATAAGTCTATGCTGAACCCATATCTAAACACAATGTACTGCTGCTCTTCTATGTCTGCCTGGAGTTTGTTTAAAAAACTCAAACAACAAACAGAAACCACAACTGCAGTGTTCAAAATGGGCAACTGCCAATGATGTCCATAATATTTTTAAAGTGTAGGTAAGAAAGTTACTCACAACTAGTAATTTCTGGAAAATAAAAGCAAAGTTTTTTCAATTGAATGGTATCTGTGGCTTGTTTATGAAGGTATAAAGCAACATGAAAAGGAAATAGAAAATATACATTAAGATTAACCAGACTGAATGCATTGCTACTCCACGAACCATGTATTTTTCATCCACCTCTTCTTACTATATTATAATAAACTCCTTCTTTACCTGGAATAATTTGTCCAAAAAAATAGTTTCCAATTTTCATGTATTATAAAAATCATGCACTTTAAAATGTGCATAAAATATCTGGTGCCAGGACAAAAGGTTGTGAGCAAGCTGATCTCAAGAGACGGAAAGTGGGCCTGAACATAAGAAAATCAATCCCATTTTCAGCATCTTGTCTATCTGGATTTTGATTACTCTGGATGATTTCACAGCCCTATAGTTAACCATTACTTCTGAAAGGTAGTAATGTTTCAGAAAATCAGAAGTGTAGAGGGCAAAAATACTATCAGCTATTAAAAATTAATAAAATTACTAAACAGAAATAAAATATAATTTTAAAAACCTGAAGTGAAAGCAGTTACTTTTGCATCAAAGTAAGAAAAATAATGCATATTTATGGACAACATAAAGCAGAAACCAGCCTGGTTTTGTGAATTTTGTGGTATTTCTTCTATGAAAATGATTATATATAAAGTATTTTTGATATTAATAGTTAGCAGCGTTTTAAGTTGCTAACCAGTAACTTCTTCAAATTAGACTAAGGGGAGAGAGACATAAGCATAAATCTTTCCACTGCAAACATATTAAAAGCTTTATTAAAGCATAAAACACACACTAACTAGACAAACTCACTTCAGCTAATTGAAACAGATACTTAAAGCTGTTCACATCCTGTCTCTCTCAGATTTTCTTTAAATTAATCTGCTTTCTGACCCACCAACCAATTACAAAATCCTCACAAATCAGGATACCTTAAAAATTTTACAAATGTAATTCTTCTGATGTAACTCATCATTACAGAAAATTTAGGTGATTTAGGAAGAGGATGTAATTCAACAAGAAAAACAGATCCAGACAGATTTCACACAAAGCTTATCTATATTCTTGCCAGAACTGGCAATAAAACCTATTAGAAAGCAAAGATAACATACACACTCTACAGACAGTGGCTGTGAAAATGCTGTTTAAAAGGTGACAACAAGTACACCTCCAGCTCATGCTACAAGTGGCCCCACACACACCTTAAATACATTGCAACATATTTCACATCTAAACATATCAATACTGGCACACACCTGCCACTTTATGCTAGTGTTTTACCAGGAGCCTTCCAGTACAGCAAGCTGTTAGGGACTGGCACTAAATGTGACTGACACCATTCATTCAGACATGAGTGGAATAAGGCAAGATAAAAAACCTGGACCTGAGAGTGGGGGTAGTATGGTGTGGTGTCGTCCAGAGGCATGTAATTTTATCTTCAAATAGATGTACAGCAATTTAAAACAGGGCAGAGTGTCAATATTACAGCAGGGGCAGCACTTTGCTACAATACATTGGCAAGAACAATGTATGAACTCACTAAAAGGATAGCTTCAGACACAGCTGGAAAACATCTGAGAGACTATTCTCACCCCCAGAAAAGGCAGAAGATCACCAGAAACTGCAAACCATTTATCTGCTACCTAAAGTGCAACCATGTGGATGAAGAACAAGCAGACCTTTGGCTACAGTGAGAAACCAGACACCTGATGAACAAGTCAGTGCCTATGTGAAGGTACCTCATGGCATCCCACAGATCCTGGGTTGTTTATGGAAGCTAAACAGCATTGACACAGGGTGATGGTGAATCCAGGGTGCATCAAAGTACCTCATGCAGCTCTATCCTGGCAGCTGAATTAGGCCCTTCATACACAGGTGGGCACCCATATCTCAGCACTTAAATGTAGGTGCTTCTCTTCAGGCAAACAATATTATACTCCTAAAAGAAGTACTGAAGTTTTCCAGGTTTATCACACCTTTACCACCATATTTTTCACATGCAGGTAATTAAGTACCTCACCTAGAGGACCATGACAAACAAAGATCACCAAAAGCAAGTAGAACAGCATCCCCCAAGCTATTTGCCTAAAGGCAAAAAATTGTAATTCAGCTAAATATGTAGACTAGGTTAGCAGAAATACTGTTCCACAGCTAAATACTGGGATTTTTACCCTAGACTGAGTGTCAAAATTCAACAGTTACTTGCTGCTTGTTCTTCTTTTATGAAAAGCTCTGTGAATGCCCAGATGAAGCACAGGCCAGACCCCTGACTGCACATACAAGAACAAAAGTGATCTCTTTAGGGGAAGACAAAGGAATAAAGATTTAGGAGACTGCTGGAATGGCCAAGAGCAGTACTGCATGTGGTATGTGTGACTTAATTATTAATTATGGATCATGCTTTCCACATATACTGAAGGGAGAAACTAATGGTCCAGTTTTTCCATCTTCCACATCCTTCCTTCTCAACTGCCCTCGTAAACTAACAGTGTGGAATACACCATCCATCACAGAGAGCTACAGACAAATTTTTGTTTTGCAGTCTACTTCCATTTCAATGTGCAGGAATTCTTGAGAGACAATGAAATTGTTGCCAAGATGGTAAGTGTTGATAAGATGTTGTAATACTACACAGACACCCTCAGTACAGTGACCACATGACTCCTTATCTCCTTGTCTGCAAAAGAACACAGTGAAACAAAATGTTTCTCACCATCAGTATTTGCCACTTATGTGGATCAGAGTTTGTGTTAAAGGTTGAAGGTGTAGAAGCTGAGAAGCTGTAGAAGCTGTCTTTCCCTCCTAAAGACAGTGGTACTGACTATTACAGCACTGTTAATCCTGCAAACAGGTAACTGAAGCCACGTCCCCAGCTTCTGGGTTATGCCAAACACATTATCCAATACCTCAAAGTTCTTGGGGAAAAAAAGTCAAACAGGTGATAAAACTGGTGGTCTTTTATATGGATAGACTTCACAGTTAATAAATTAGGAGTCTAATGTTTTTAGTACCTTAAAGGTTTCCATGCCTTTCCATGCAGAAAATCCGATGCTTAAGTTCCACTGACATGGAACATAAAAAAAAGTCATTCAAAACACATTTAGGAGCCACATAAAAACACGTCAGCAACAAATCATTCTCTTACTCCTGAACAAAAAAAATCCCAAAGCCCTCCTTTCTAACTCCCAACATTTCTGCAAGCCCAGCAATGCTGTCCCACTCTTGTACCTCCCTGACAAGAGAAGTGACATTAAAATTAATATGGCACAAATGCTGTACCAACAGACACCCACGCTGCTCTACCCTCTGTTAAGATCACTTCTCCTGCCACTTGTCAATTACACTTCCATGCCAGGGCTTACTTTGAATAGAAGTGGTTTGGGCACCAACCTGTCATGTCTTGTTTGTCAGAAAAGCAACATGCATACCTGTAGCACCATAAATAGCAACTATATGTTGTTTTGAACAACACATTTACTTTCTTGCCCAAGGGTGAGCTGTAACCTTCAATGTTACAAACAAGACCCTGGCTGGAAATGGATTGTTTAGAATTAACTTGGGGGAAAGACTGAAGGTATAGGAAATTAAAATGCCAGCAGAAAGAAGAAAAATTGTGATTATAATAAGGAAAGAAAAGAAATTAACAGCAAAAATGGAGGGAAACTTAAATCATGAGTAAGCACAGAGATACAAGCTTCCATATTCTGGAATGCATCTCAAATGCAGTGCAAAAAGGCAGCATTATCTCAGGATAGTTTAGGAGTGACGTTATCATGATTCTTTAACAATCAGTCCTATCAGACCTGGAACAGAAGCAAGCGCCATAAGCACTCATCACAGCACAGCTGCACTAAGAGCAAACTCAGGAAAAAGAAAGGAAATTAAAATCTGAAAACTCAGATCTGTATTTTACTGCATCCACAATGGACATGTGTACATCAAGCTTGAAAGCCCCAGGGGCTCTTCTAGCCAACTATCATCCTGCTAAAACATGCTCTTCTTTCCTTTCTGTTTGTTTCTTCACTTGTGGCCATCTTTGCAGCATTTTAAAACAGACTAAAGCAACAACTTTCATGACCAGGTCACAGATTACATTTTGTAGAAAACCGCTTAGTGATAACATCCCTTAATCATATGCAGGCTTAAATTATTTGTCACAACTTATGTACAATTCATCTTTAAAATGGCACTAGCACTTGGCAGAGAAAAGACCACTTCTCAGAAAAGCATGCAACCCACCTCCATTAATCCTATTTGGTTGCTGCTCTGGAGTTTGGGCTTGAGGAGAGTAGAAGGGCTGCTGATAGGTATTTGTAGGGAATTGTGGGGAAGTCGGGCTCCTCCTGCAGTCCCGGATACTGGAGAAAGTCTGTGAGTGAGGAATCCCTCTCTGGAAGGGGGAGCAGCGAGTCAGACGCGGCTGCGGAGGTGGGAGGTGGTCAAACTCTTCCTCATCCTCAAGACTATAGCGATCATATTCCTGGTCACTGCATGCCCCTTTTTTTCCCGCATGCAGAGAAACACTCGAAGTGTGCCTTGACACAGATGCTGAAGTTGAAGCATAATCTTGCCTAAGGCCTGTAAATTCCAAGAGGAGGATGATTCAGCTTCTGCTAAGTGATTAATTCTAAATATGTACTTCAATCTTGAAAACTACACAGGTAAGTAGAAGGAATTTTACATCAAGAATTGAATTTAAAATGTAATCAGACTGAGGATCTGATGTAGGATTCATCTGAGCCTGAATTCTCTCCTTCAAAATATTTTTTAAAATAAAATATTAAAAAAGAATACAGTAGTCTCCAAAAGATGTCTTAGATGCCTTTCTTAAGAGGAACCACTCTCAGGAGGCACATGTTTCTCTGCCAATAAGGACTAAATGAGTACTAAGTTTTTAACTTCTCAATACTCTTAGTTAGAGGAATTACACACACATTAGTTTTCTAAGCTATTGCTATTGAACTTTTGAATTCGTGCAACAAAAATGTTTACAATGACCTTTCTTAAACCTACAACCCATCTAAATCTTCTGGCTCCCTGAACAAGAATTAGCTCCTGATAGCATCCAGTCTCATGGACAAGGCTTAACAGTAACACAGCTGTATTTTACACAGGTACACAATCCTACCACCCTCTTCTCAGAATGCCAGGTTTTGAAAACCATCTTACAATAAGCACTACCCTGTAAGAGCCTGTTTACTCCAGGTCAAGTGAGAGGGAAACATTCAATCCCTTGCACATCCCTCCTTTCTCCAGATGCACAGCATCCAAGGGAAAAACACTACACTTCCAGGATCCAAGTAACTCTGAAGTAGCTGCAGATAACAACCTTCCAAGATCTTCAAGAAGCCCTAATTTTTAACAGATGTCTTTGCTTCATAATGGAAACTTCTTAATATGCTTCCTCTCCCTCTCCTCAAGTGGGAGTTTCTATTTGTGGCTGAGAAGAGAGCGTGCCTGAGTGCACGTATGGAACTGCCACTTTCCACGGAATTAAGTGGTCAACAACTGTCACGTGCTCAAACATTCTCCACCAGCTGCTACTACTAGGATGACATACAATCAATTGCACATGACACAGATTTGAAGAGAAACCAGCATTTTTCTTTCCAGTCTGCCAATGCCCTGATTCCTTAAAGAGCTAAGTACCTAAGTATTTTTTAAACCTCACTCTGAAGGAGATGAGCACAGCTGTCATTTAAATAATGCAATCCTTCGTATGCTTGACAGTCGTAACTTTTTTCTTTTTAAAATGAGGACACTTGTTAATTTCTCTGCTGAACATGATGCCACCAGATACTCAGCAGGCTCTCCGGCCAGCGGGTGATCACTCTGTCTGCCCAGTCTGGTGGCTTCGGCCACATCACGGCTCTAATATTTTCTGCTCATTTTATTATTTCTGTTTTATATAAATACTTATTACTTGGCATTTTCATTCAGGCCCCATCTGTGAATTTCTCTTGCTTTTAATCACATCACTTCCTCCCTGATATCTCACTTGGCACTAGCAAGATACAGGAGAAATACTCCACTTACTGTCTCAGTAACCTCTAAGTCAAATGCCTTTTATTTATTAATAAAGACATTTTACAAAAATTACTATTAAACCAAACTATAATCTATGGCAAAGAATACTCTAGGCTCAGATTTGTGCATAATTACTAGTTTTAAACCAAGATATTGAATTTAAAAGCCCCAATTCTGTATTTAAGTGGGACTTTATTTCAAAACTCATCTGAAAATAAAATAAAATTGAAGTGGAGGTAAAGAAAGCCAAGAGAGCTACTTATTTTTACTTTTCCCATTAAATGCATGCATGAGAAAAATGCTTTAGGATCCTCTCTCTACAGAAATAAAATTGTTTCAATTAATGTGCAGAAAAACATAAACATCAAATTTTGAAAGATCCAGTACCAGGTTCAGATTAACATGAACCCAACAACAGGCACACCTTCTCCATGCAGGTGAAGAGTACTTCCATCTGCCACTCAAGAGGCAATACCACTTTAAAAATATTTACTTCACTGAGACCAGACTGGAGCAGTTTTAACTGTTATGGGAAGTCTTCCTCAGACAGTTATGAAAACCAAAAAAGTGCCACCTACTCTCCTCCTGTAGACGAGCCATGATCTGAACATCAGTGAGGTCCTGCAGCTTGTATCCCATGGAGATGGAATCATCTTCCAGCTCCGAAGTGCTCAGTTCACTGTCTATCGATGACTGTGGACTCAATGGGGAACTCCTAGAAATGTACCCTAAGTGAGAAAGCATACACTTTAGGCTACAAACATCTCTGGCCACCTTCATTCAGAATCATCTGCTCTTTACATTACAGTAGCTTAAAACATTTTCTGAATAGCACATAAAAACTTTCAGAAGGGTACTGCAATTCCCTAACAATTAGCAAAGAGTTTTGATATTCATGAGAAGTAGTAAGTGTAGGAATGGATCATGAATTCCTTGGCTTGTTCCCAAAATAGCATTGCATAGCCCAGACAATGAATAATTTACCCAATACTGTTCTGATACAGCTCAGATTAGTGTAGTTTAACCAACATCTGCATTTGCCTCTCTCTTATGGGACTGTGGTTCTCCCAACTCTGTTTTGAAAAACAAGTGGATATCTGTCACTGACTTCTGCTCAGTACTCAAATGCTGCATAAGAGCCATTTAGCTAAATTTCACTATTCTTTTTTTAAACTATATATAATTATCATATAATTCAATCTCAGTAACAATTAAGGTTGAACATTTTGCAACAGAGAAAGCATTACTTTCTTCACAGAGCTACCTTTTGGAAAGGCTCTGGATTCTACTTTTTCCCTGAGGTGATAGTAAAATGCCAACTAATCTGCAATTAGTGGCATCAGCTAGTTGTTGTCCAACTTTAAAGAAAAATCCCATCAATTAAAACAGCAAGTAATTTTCTAATGTCCTCTGGACCACCAGAGACCCACAGCCTGTAGGGCAAGAACTGCTGTGACTATGGCTCACCAGCTGTGCTTGTATCACAGGTGTGTTTGCATCCTCCAGCACTGCTGAAAACAACCACCTAAAATTCATCCTAAATTCAGCCATTTTCTAGTAATATCTCCAAAAGAAAAGTACAGGCAGGGAATTACTTTGCTTTAGAAGGATTGCATGGAGTAAATGTGTTTGCTTTCTTACATGTGCAAGTTACAGCAGTCCCTGAGGTTCTGCAGAGGTAGTAACAGCTGTGCTCTTTTGGAGCAGCAGAGGGAAGCTGGACAAGGTACCTGAGGGTATCTTAAACAGCATGAGTTCATTTAGGAACTAGGCTTTATTCCATTGAATAGGGAAGACATTTCACTCACATGCAGACAGCTACAGAAGGCACTCTTTCTCACTCACAGTGCCCATATCTCTTAAAATAGGGATTTCTGCTGTGATTTCAAGCATTGTAAGGAACACTGCACAGATGGGTGTGACAGTGATCATCAGCCCATCCTCAGCCCATGCCTGCTCCTGCCAGCAATAAAATGTTAATGCCCTCTTGCCCAGAAGATTTTTTTCTCCACTGCCACTGCAGTTTAAGGAAGTCACAGATACAAACTGACTCCCAATATCTGTAGAGAAGAAGGAAAATGCAAATCTTTGCAATTTACAGAAATCTTTGCAATTTACCACAGAAAGTTTTCTTAGAACTTGTGTGTTCCCTGAAAAATAGTGGAAAACATTAAATAAATCTTGAACATTAGCAACAATACCAGCTTGAAACAGGCATGATTCTGCCAGCTCTTCTTATTATAAATTCTCACTGCCAATTTCATTACACAGGTGTACATATGTTTCTGTGGACACAAGGAAGGGGCACCATGGGGCAGAAATGAGCAACAAAGCTGGGGACTGTTTAAGCTGACACAGTCACAACTGTACTACTGGGTAAATCATTAGTGGTATGTACTAGCATCACTCTCCCGGAACATGCTGCATAACACTTGTAGTTAACAGCCCAATTTCAGGGCATTTAAAAAAAAAGGCTCAAAACTGCAATTTCCCTCTGAGATATGAGTTCATATACAACCATCCACAAAGAGTACTGCTGTTAAATGCTAGCAGGATTAGATAAAATCAAGCATTTTTGTAAGCACCGTAAATCAATAAAAAGAGAAGCATTACCTGTCCGTTCAGGTGTTAGTATTGCTTTACTGGAAGTTTTAGAGAAGCTGGGACTATTACAGCCATTGGTATATGGGGTGAGTCTTGCAACAGGACTATAGGGAAAAGCCAAGGAGACAGGTGTAGAGAAGAGGTTCCGCCACCGGCTAGCTGTTATGAATGCGAGGGAGGAGGGGGAGAAAACAAGATTTACAGTTATTAATAGAACAGCACTGTCAGAGAGAAAAATCATCTCATCTTAATCTGTTCATCATACATTTCCTACTTATTACAAGAGGAAAAAAATGGTGAAAATTCAGCAGCGAATCAGAGGATCAGCACAGTCTTCTGCATGTAAAAGTGAGCTCTAAAAGGTTTTTTAGCAAATATATCTGTTGACTATATTTTGCATATACACCTTTTTGGTGTACATACATCACTGGGTGACCAACACACAAATAACAGAGGAAGTAAAAACTGCTACAGTTAGCAGAGAAATGAAAATGAAATTTATAGTGCTCTTCAAGGAATTGTTCATGACAATTAATCATCATACAATTGAATCAGCAGCTAAATTATCAGTTATGGGAGTTCAGAGACAGAGCAGTAAAAGACGCTTAACCATCAAGTGCTAAAAACAACTGTAATCCCACATCAAGCTTTTAAGCTACCATATTTTCCCTTCTCTTTTTACACCACCAAATTCCTGATTGCATAAGCACGATTTTTTTTCCCCAACGTTTCTGGAATAACCGAACAAGGCATCCCTTTTCTATACATTGTTTACAAAAAGCTTGCAAGGCATCTGGTCTTCTAAGCAATATCACAAGCAGTCAGAGTTGGCAAAAATAAAGCTAAAGGCTTATTTAATTTACATTTACACTTATTTAATTTCTATTTTCTTACTCAGTCAGTAAAAGTATTGATACACCTGTCCTTTGTTTGCCTATTTTACCTACCTTGAAAAAGTAAATTAAACAACATTCACAGGCTCTTCCAAAAATAAATAAATATTAGTAATAAAATTGTTTTAAGAAAAATTTAAAAATATAAAAATTTCAGAGAACTCATACAAATACAAGGCAAGATGAAAAACATATGATGGGATTGCTTTTTTTTTAATAGAATCTATTTTCTACTTTTAGATGTTATGTATAGTGAGACAAGAGGGGGAGCCATGAAAATACTTAAACCTAGCTTTGAAATCAATGGCATAACCTCAATGTTCAGCACGAGTACTTTGCAGTGTCACATGCCACAAACTGATTTTCAAACCCAGAAGGGTCCAAAAGCCCCCAAAAGCCATTCTGCAATGCAAGGCTACTAAACACCAGAATCTGCTGTGTATTTGGACTTGTTCATCGGGTCATTTTACATGTTAACAGCCATTCAAATAATACTCAAATTTTCTGTTTTCAAACCTCCCTACCACCAAAATGATTTAGCAGGACATACAAACTTTAATCCTCCTTCTTGCTAATATCAACTTCAAGGAGCCATGGGAAGAATGTCTTGGTGGGCTGTCAGTCACTTCCTCACAACTTTTGGAGTAATCAGTTTGTTACCAATCCAAACAGTGCCATTTCTCCTCCTATTCATATTGCTTTGACCTAGTTAAATGTATCCTGGGTTTTATGGAGTAAAAGCCTCTTCAACTCTTCCCACAAATGCTACTAAGCTCGGAATGAAGACAACTGCCTGGTTCCAGCACAGGTACACAGCAGTCTGCTGGGGACAGGGAGTACCTGCAGGGCTCTGCCTCTGAGGAAGGTACCTTAGTACACATAAGTAACATTTAAAAATTCAAACTGTGTTCTTTGCTGCCCCCTCACTGAAGACTTATTGCAATTCTCTCATTTTTGGTGATTATAGTTCCTTCAAGCTCAAAGAAACCCAAAGTTCAGAGATCTTTAAAGGCAGCATCAGCACCACTTTCAGCAACTGCTTGATGGCACACAACACAGACTTCCCAGCTGGACTGTCTGTCCTCAACATTCACTAACATGATTAGTTCTGAAGTGAAACACGCAAGTGTCTCAGGACAAAAAGGAGAGCAAACACAGATGAACATAACTCTACAAACTAGCAATTAACATGAGTTCCTGGGGATGAGACTAATTCACAAGATGTTAATAACAGCAAATTGACCTGAGGTATTCACTGAAAGAAATCCATACAGTAAGAACAGATCTCAGTATCACATCCACAGCTAATGTCTGTCATTTCCACCAGGAACCATCAGTAAGAACAAGGGATGACAGCTGCCTGAGATTTTATTTTCCTGCCTAGGACAAGCTACTGCTTTGTAGCAGCCTGATCATTTGCCAGGCCAATGAGCTGCCAGCATGTTCTCACCCCCAGATGTGGCTGGGCACACAGATAAATAAACATCATTCATTACCCTCTACAATAACCACTGTGAGCTGGCCCACTGAACTAAAGGCAACAGTTATCGTGACTCTGAAAGCAAGAACCCACACCAAGAATTTAATTAAGATTTATGGCTAACCAGATTTCAAACTCCTCTTTCAAACAGCATGTGTTCTCAAGGAAAGATGGATGGATGGATGGATGGATGGATGGACGGACGGACGGACGGATGGATGGATGGATGGATGAGGCCAAGAAGCTCTATCTACACTGACCTCTATATATACTAAATTCTAGGGATACCAATGTAAAATATTCCCAATTCTACAAACTCCTCTCACTGTGCCTAAAATAAAACTTTCTAGTTTAAGCATCAGGAAATCATGGATACATTTTTGGCATATTTGTTTAGGATCAAATATAGAAAACAGCTTTCATTAGGTTTCAAATGGAAATATCAACGTACATATTGAACACTTTACGGTACTAACAAAGACAGCAAAATTAGACTTCCTGAAGTCTTGTGCTAATGCCAAAACCATAAAAAGGTATGTAGTAAGTGAGTGCTATAGACATGTAAGCAAATATGTAAATCATGTAAAATTTGTAAAATCCTAAAACTGTGCAATAGATAAGTCATTTTAGAACACTTATTTTGCTCCAAACTGAATGTGAGACTGTCCTGGTTAGCATGATAAGCACCACTCTGCTATGCATGGATGAGACAATGTTGCTAAGACCTTTATATTAGGTTTAGAACCCCAGCTATTCAGCTCTGAATTTTACACTATGTGTAGCTTCTTCTTAAAGCCCCAATGCCAGTTACCCGCAGATGAAGTAAGATGACTGGGAACCCTTTAAAGACAAATAAGTTTCTAATCTTTGCACTTGAATAGAAACATAGATAATTCTGCTCTGAGTAACTCATACTAAAGATGCACTGAAGGAAGAGATTCAGCCATGAAAAGGAAAGCAGAGGCATCTAAAGCAACAATCAAGAGAAAAGAAGCCAAAAAATCTATTTCATTTGCTGACATCGAAGATGCTTTAAATTTCACTTCTTGAAGCGTTAAGGTGGTGAAATGAATTCTGTAATAAAATAAGCATAAATTGTCCCAGTTATCTTAAGTCTACACTTACTAGAAGTAGCCAAATTTTTGTCTATGATTTCCCTGGTTTTCATAAATTCTTAGTAAATAGACTGCTGATAATGCACTGTGTTACATAGTACCTACTCTAATATGTTGAAAAAAGGACTTTCAAACTAACCATGTAAGTGTGCAACCAAAACATTTCCTTTCAAAAATAAAATCAGCAACAAGTGAGACTGCTTATACCTTTAAAATATTTACTAACAGAACTGAAGGTTTAAAAATTAACTAACCTTAGTTTTATAACATCCCTGGAGATATCAAAATGCTAAAACAGACGAAAATAGTAACTCATATAGGAAAATACAAACAAGTAATTAAAAAATAAAAATATTCACCATACTGACTCCTGTGAATAATCAGTATTTAATAAGAACTGTTGCAAAATTTCACATGAAAGCATTCACAATTCTGTGTGAATAATCCACAGAATAGCAGTGCTCAAAAGGAACCACACACCCTGCAAAACCACAGTATTCTGTATCATCTTTAAAGCAATCCCCTTCCTAAAACTAATCCCTCATTTAAGCCACATAAGGTTAAAATAAATAAATCATGTTCTAAACATATAAAGAAGCATGTTTTTGAAAGGGAAGATGAAATTTGCTATTTAAATTAATGGAAATGCTCACCAGCTGCAACACAAGGTAGTAATGGGTAGAGATCCTTGTTATGTTGTTTAAGTTATGAGGGGTTTCACTGCTATGAACAAGGACAGTTCAAGAACAGATCCTCGGCTTGAGGAATCAGATACACCTTGAACATCATATGTGATATATCTAGGACATGTGGGTGACCAAGCACTGGAACAGGCTGCCCAGAGAGATTGTGGAGTCTCCCTCACCGTACTTGAAAGCCATATGGACAAAACCCTGTGCAATGTGTTATAGGATAACCCTGCCTGAGCAGGGAGGGTTGACCCACTATGATCCCAGATGACCCACTATGGTCCCTTCCAGCTTGACCCCTTCTCTGATTCTGTTGTCATATTAGCTAAGGGTATAAGGGTTTCCAAGAAACCAAAACAAGTACATGCACATTTTTAACACCTTCCCTCCATTATGAAGCTCAGTGAGCTCAGTTTGCCAGAACAAGAACTTTCTTTCACTCTAAGCAACACAAATAAACAATATTTTTTTGCTATAAAGACATAAAACAGTAAAATCATATCTATCAGTTTTGTACTACTGACTAAACATACTAAACTATATGAGGCATCATCTGGCTTGTTTATCCACTCAATTAGTTAACTTTTTTATAGGCCTCCAGGCAAAGTCAAATATACTTTTTAAGCTCAAGCTTAAAACAAATTATATTGCATACATGGAGACATTTGAATATGGGTTCTAATTACAAAGCCTGAACAAAATCCCCTTTTGAGCCAGCAGTGGAAGAACATTTACAATACTGTCAATCTCCAGTACTGCAAATAATTTTCTGCCAACACAATTTCTTTAGAGCAGAAAACCCAAACCACTTCCCTGGTGTATTCTGCATATGTGTGGTTGCACAGCAGCCACATTTAAAAGAAAAACATCTCTCTCTCTCACGGGAGTAAAATACAGAGACCTACATGGAAAACAGAGGCATTCAGCTGATCACAGGAGAAAATCCAGAGTACTAGAAGGGAAATCAAAACCCTCTATTAACCATAGATAAGAATGCCTAAGCCAACTAAGAGGCATCACCTCAGTGAGGCATAACTAATATCTCCCTCCCAAAGAAAGGTATTTAACCTTCATTTCTGGTCCCTGTAAAAAAGCAATCCAGAGTTTGAAAACTACTCCTGCAGTCGGATATACATTTGGGAATTGCTATGTGTCTAACATGCCTGAAAAGACTGACAGAAGAAAACATGAAGATACTCCCTACTACTCACTGATTAGTGCTGTTATCCAATAACAGTAGTGGCTCAATAAGCAGGGAACATGGGCTCCCACTACTCAGCAGCCTGTAGAGATTTACGTGACTCACATGAAAACCCAGAGTTCATACAAGAACTTGAAGCAATACAAGGTAGAAGACAGGTGCTAGATAGTTACCAGGAACCACCACTGTTGCCCCTGGCCCATAAGAGAACTTCAGGGAGCCAAGCTTTCAAAAAAGCAGAATATGTATTTCAAGTACTTCAGAAGCTCCTGAACACATGAACCTTCGAACTACATGCAATCCTTTGTTTCACAGGGTGAGGCATGCAGCTTCTGTGCTCAGAAGGACTACAATACATTCCACAGTTTTTCAAAACACTGTGTTTCAAAGCTTTCCTTTGCAATTTTAAGTCCTAAAAATTCACTTTTTTGAAAAAATTATAGGTTTATCATTTACCAGACTGTAAAATCTGAGCTACAGACAGCAATGTTTTCAGTTCTAATAACTGTGAGTAAAGAGCATTGAGTTATACCTGCAAATCTCGAAGTTAGCTTGGGGCACATCCATCTTCCCATCTTGTTGAATGTTATACAGCAAACTTCTTGACTTTTCAAGCAGCACACTCCTAGTTCCAGTCCCCCACAGCCATCAGCTTTGGTCATCCCATCAGCTTATTCCAGTTTGATTTCCTAACCACAGCTGTAGCTCAGTCAGCCATCCTACTTTTGGCAGAAACTTTGCTATCAGGCAGTCACACCTCATATGCTTAATGCACATTTGCAGCCACACTGAAACTGTCATTGCCCAGAACTATTTCCCTGCCCTGTCACACAGAGATTACAAAATGCTTGAGGCTTGTTTGTCATTTCTGACCGTTGATTTCTCCATCATGAGAGGGAGAGCACCCCCTCATCCCCAACTGCAATGAGAACAGAAACTTCCCAAGTACAGACTGCACAAAGGGACTCCTTTCAAGAGTCAGAAGAATAGAGGGGTGGGGGGAAGGTGTTTTAAGATTTGGTTCTGTTTCTCATTATTGTACTCTGATTTGATTGGCAATAAAATAAACTTTTCCCTAAGTTGAGTCTGGTTTGCCCATGACACTACTTGGTGACTGATCTCTCCTTGCCCTCATCTTGACACAATCCTTTCACTAAATTTTCTCTCCCTTGTGCAGGTGAGGATGGGAATGATAGCAGAGTTTTGGTGGGCAGCTGGTGTCTAGCTAGGGGCAATGCACCACATGGACAAACAGCAACAAATTAGGAGGAGCTGAGAAAATTAATAGAGTGCCCACTTGCCCCTAAGCCTAGGAAACTGAAAAGCAACTTCAAGAGTATGTGAGAACTTCAGTTTTAAAAATGTGAAAAAACTGGGAGTACCTGTGAAATTTGTTTCCCAGTTCATTCACATGAACTGATATAGTATTAGCATAGAATGAGAAAGCAGTTGAGTTGGTATGTATCAGTATAAAACTGCTTGATATACAGAGCTACAGCATATACCTCAAGAGCTGCCCCAGAAAAAATAGCACAGACCTCTTTTAAAGGTGGAATCAGAGAGACTGTCTAAATTGCAGCAGTTCCTGTAACTTTCAGCTAGCACAGCAAGGAATGCCATCAGCAGTGGTTTCTGGCATACTGTTATTGGTGACAAAAATGTAAATCTAAGATTCAGGACTAACACTTTGCATGACATAGTCTAGTTGTGCCAATGATTACCTATTGGTGTGAGCAGGGAAGTTTCAAAGGTAAATTACTCTTCTAGTTTGATGTATTCCAGTGAAAGATTGACCTGAAAATTTGTTTTGTACCCACTGAATGCTGAAAACACAACCACAGCACTGTCCAGCCGCAGCACGCTGAAGAGCGTGGAAACTCCAATCACCATTCACTGACCCAATTTTGTCACAAGAATTATTTTATGACATCAAAGGATTCAAAAGACTAGAAAGGAAATGGAATTCCAAGGTGCAAGCTACTTCCTACAAATCCCTACAAAAAGAAGGATACTACATTTTAGCTATGCACTTTGGAGGGTAAGGTTGTGGGTTTTTTCTCATTTTGTTGGGCTTTTTGAACTTGGCTCGTTTTTTAAGGCAAACCTTTTACTGTACAGCTATGTAAACAGACAAGCACAGGGGCTTTGTGAAAAATGCAGCTGTCTCAGCATTCATTTTCCCCTGGGTGCACAACTCTACCTGCATTCACACATCCAAAAGCAAATTTTCTGATTAGAGCTAACAGCCAAACTTGGCTTCCCAGCTTCCCTCCATTGAGAACTTGACCAAACACTATGCTGAAATATTATGCCTTAGGCATGACCTAGGGCCCAAATCTCTGTTCCCTCCCCAGTTCCCAGTTTTTACACGAAAAAGTCAGTCTGATGTATTTTCGTTCTATTTGGTGGATTGACCAGAACCCGTGAACATACATGAGCAGCTCACATTTCAGCTAGTTTGAAGTAAGACAGACCTTTCTGAGCAGAAGACTCATTCTCATGTACCACTACACAGGGTAACCTGGAAAAAAATATAGAGTCCCAGATTCTTCTATCAAACCATAAATATCTCATTCATTAAAAGGAGTGTTTACCCCTCTCAATTTTAGAAGCCTTCAAATAAGGCCTTAATAGCCTTCAAAAACAGGATTTTAGTAAGGATTCTTACCAAAGGGCACTGTGAATGCAAAAATTAACACAGGAAGAATACACAAACTCACAAAAGAAAAATCCACCAAAGTTCAATAAATCACATCTAATACAGAGTTCACATCTGCTTCTGTCAGTCACTGAACTGGCTATACAGATAGGATGTTGTCAGGGCAGGAATATATACTATTTCCCCATATTTCCTCTCTTCCAGTACCTATTTATGGTGCTTTAGGATGCTGGATCCTGTGTCCCAGACACAATGAAGATGCTCTTACTTACAGACATCAATGGCCGACCTAGTCACCTCAGGACACTATTTCCAAGAGGAAGGACAGGGCATGATTCATCTCACCTCTGCTTGCAAAGACAAAGGGGTATAGCTCCCTTTGTCTCCTTTGCCTACAATGGCAGCCCAGTGTGACTGGCTCCAATACAGATCTCTGCATATATTCAAACTAAACTCTCTGACTGCATTCATTAAAGAGAACAATAAACAGAGCTTAAAAACAGAGTTCAAATACTGCCTTCAGTTTTCACTTTTTCTAAGCAACTGAAAAAGACAACTAGCACTAGAGCACTGCAATGCTTGCACACATCCTCCTGAAACCAGCCTGTATCCAACTGAAGTCACCAAACAACTTTCTCAGCAACAGACTCAGTTGGAAGGGGACCTCTGTGTTAATTAATTTTTTAAATAAGGAAGAGTTACTCAATCCCCTATACCAGGAAGATGAAGATCACTTGTACCATCACATTTAAGGGAGATATGGAGAAGTGGAGAACAGCAGCAGGAAGGTGGGACAGCTGAAGTAACACTGCCCCAAGAGAAACACATCAGAGAACAGCCTCCGAGGTGTGTGTAAGGGCAGGAGAGATGAACTCCATGTCTGACACCAGTCATTCACACACCCACACAGCACAGAGCAAAGCATGAGCATTTTCAGCATATTTTAACAATTAGCAACAAAAAAGGGAAGAAAATTGTAACCACCTTATGATGCCACTCACTGGATAAAGATCTACCATCAGGATGTGCAGACAATGCACCTCAGGCCACTAAATATCTTCCCCCAGCTCTTTCTGGGCCAGCTGGATAGACCTCCTGTCTCTGCTGGTTCTGGCTGTAAATTCCCAGGTCTCTGGTAAGGTTCAATAAGCAGGTACTGACTGAAATGGGCAGGAAAGCCATCATCCAATCACCTCTGCTAGTAGATCTGAAGGGGCAGCAATCCCAGGAGGCACAAATGAAAAGCTCTGAAGAAGCTCTGAGGAAGTTAGTGCATTACCCAGGGGAAGGTAGGACTGTAACAAGAAACTAATGTCTCTTCTACAATCAGCATACCTTCAAGGCAGCCAGCTGCACCCCAGCAGAAATTAATCTGTTGAAATAACTTTGCCAAACCTCGACACCATACTAATTTAGGAGTTGTGGCCCTACTCCTCTAACGTGGAAAGGGTATCTTCACAAAGACTTTGCAATTGCAGTCTGTGGCACTAAGATTTAAGCAGAGCTGTGCCACAAGTCATATCATATCACTTCAACATTGCTGGAGCATTGTGATCATCATGAATCACATTTTACTCACCGCCTGCTAATCCAAAGGGGAATCATTTCTGCTGGCACAATTTGTGAAAGAGTTTCTATTTTCCTTAATGAAACCCAGGTCTATCATTGATTACACACATGCACACATTACCACAACATCAATCCAAAGTCTCATACTCATTTTGCATAAGCATTGTGAAACTCATCCCAACCTGGTTTTCCCTCCTGAATTTGCTACCTTCAGTAACTGCTTTGTTTATATTTCAGTGACAGTGTAATACAGCAAAATCCCACAGAGTACTGTGGGAAGAGTTTTACAATCACTCAGAACTGGTTTAATTGTTCTGTTTGCCACAATACTCCACAAGCAATAAAACCAGCTATGTTTTGAACAGAAAAAGGTCTTTTTGTCTTTTTCTTTAAATGCTGGTTGGGTCTGTGGCATCTCCCGGGTCTGAGAGACAGCATGTCTGGGTCTCAGGGCATCTCTTCACTACCTACTTGCAGAGCAATAGCAAACTTTGTCTGCCATACAGTTCATACCTTATAAATAAATCCACTGGAGATTTGCTTTGCAGACCAGTATGACATATTCTTTCTAGGTCTGGAACAGTCAAGGGAATGCCTGCAGATATGCAGCAGCAAGGAGTATGTGGCTGCAGGCATTACCTCCACAGCTGCCGTAATTCCAAACTTGCAGCATCTTCAGCAGACATGCTTGCCCAGGATGCAGCTCACATGGTAAAATACTGGTGACCAGTAGTTTGATAGCTACTGTGCCTGATTTATTACCACCACAGTTCTGTGGCTTATGGCCATTACCCAGAATTGACAGGGGTGCCTTGACTGTAACTGGATCAATGATATATCCTCACAAAGGAAAGAGGCACAATTTTGGCAACCTCACCAGAAATCATGTTGCTTGTAGGGTTTGTCACTAATTTTCAGGTCTGGTGTAAAGAAACAAAAAGTTTACCATCTAAAGCCAGGCCCTGATCAAGATATTTATTAAAAAAAAAAAAAAAAAAGACAAATTACTTCCACTTTGAGATGGAAAAGAGTTACCAGAGCTGTTATTTTGCAAGACTGCAAACCACTTAACAGAAAGGAACAGGAGAGCTGTAGCTCTACAACCCTCCCTGGGCACAATCCCAGGGGGCAGGCTGAGCCCTCTAACTTACAACTCTTGATAGCAAAGATTCTGGATCAATGAAGAAACCTAGTATTACATATACAATTAATAATGTATGTTGGAGTGGGTGTTGCTTCTAATATAGGCCCATGATCATAAATCTGTGCACTTAAATAAGCCCTTCATTCTAAAACTTATCCAGTAGTGAAGTTGACTGAGAGGAATATGGCCTGCTGCTTCTTTGGACATGCTTATTTGTCACTCAGAAGCAGATTTTCAAGCTCCCAATACATCTGGTGGATACACTGATTATGTGACTTTTATTAGATGTCCTCTTCCTCCCCAGCCTGTCAGCTCTGTCCCTTGTGGTTATCCTGATATGAGGAGTTTGCCTCACCATCCAAGAAGAAGAAGAAGCAGTTTCAAGCCCCCTCTTCAGAGGGCTTCACCCACCCTCGTACCATCATGGTGGCTGAAGTGACAATTTTTTCAGTTGCAGTAGAAGCTGGTAAATTCATTTTTGGATAGTTCTCTGTCAGATAACTCACTGTATTACTACTTATGACAATGATGCTTTTCTTGGCCATCTGCCTTGCAGCTAGAAGATACTTGTTTCCCCTAACCTGTCTACTCCACACACCCACTCAATTGTTTTGGATTCCTTAATATTAAAACCAAGTAAGCCTGTTGGTGAAAGGGCATTTTGCCAATACAGTAGAATAATATCTGTAAGTGACTCTTACACCACTGAGCAAAGTTCCTCTTTATAAAACAAGCATTGCCATGAACTAGACAGGCTATATCAATACAAGGAAAACTTCCCAGAACAAACATATGTACGTACCAAGGACTTTGGCCACAACAGGTCATGGATGTACATCTTTTCACATTCTTGATGAACAAAACTATACTGCATTCACATCTTTAGCACAGACCTGACCTTCCCAACCCTTGTACAAATGGCAAGAATACCACATGTAGTTCGGCTCTATGAGTCGGAACCACCACATTACCTATGCAAGTTTTGCAAAAGTGCCCCTGTAGTAAAATCTCTAAATATAGGGCATCAAACTCCAGAGTTTGAAATAATTTGTACTGATCACTGCCAGTCAAATCAAGAGCATAAAATTACTTTTTTTTTCAGTCATGTAGGAAACAATGTATGTGGAATCTCATCTCATCACATTTTTAACCTCAAATAAAAAGCAGAAGACTCCTCTCAAAGTTATTTGACACTCATCCCCAAAAGCATACAATTCATTGGCAAATACCTGAAGGAACATAAAGATAATGCATAAACCCCAGGTAAATTTAAGACTTCCAGTGACTTCAGTAGGCTTTGGATCAACACAGTGTTTTTCTCACTACATTTTTACTATTTTAAGTTTTCTACTACTTCTATCTAGAGTACTTTAAACATAATCACGGAAGATTTTTTAAGTGGTATTTATTTAATTACCTTCCTTTGTACCACAAAACTGGAGACGCTTGATTCTTGTCTCAGGTTAGTCTTGAAGTTCTAGAAAGCTTGTTTTCAACAGATCTAATTCCAGTATACCACAGGGTAAGTAAAAGCTGGAAATTAATATTGTTTGATGATTAAAAATTCTTATGAGAGTTACCATATGGAAACCAATCAGAATTTCAGTCTGAGTTACAGAGTAGAACATTTGGCAAAATGCAGCATATCCTGCATCTTTAAGAAACTGTGATCTTTATCCAACTCAACTAGTGTACAGTATTCAAAGGTGACCTCCAGTCCTACCTAAGCAATGATGCTACTCTCTGTCACTGGAGGAAGACACATCTCATGCTCTGAAGATGTCCCTTTTTTTTTCAACTAATAACTGATTTCAAGCCTGAAGTTTAAGATGGCTTAAATAAAGCAGTATGAACCTTATCTTGAAAGCACTTACAGCATGTTTAATGCACAGAGAGACACACATGGTAACCAGAAACCTGAAAGCTGAAATATAGGAGCTATCATGACATTCATTCATGTTGGATGCCAGTGACAGCTATACCAATGTGCATTATCTGTGCAGCACTGAGCTGTGTAGATATATTGGAGCTAGGCTGCCTGGCATGCTCTGCAGGGTATAGACAGGCTGTATGCACTGATGGGATCAACTCTTACAGCCTCCTGTTAGGTACTTATGTTTTGGTAACACAACAAGAACACGTGAGGTCTTCTGTGTGCCTGGATATGCTCTGTACCCTTCAAGGCTAGTAAGAACATGAGAAGCTTTTCTCTCATTAGCAAGCTACTTTCTGTATAGCAAAAAAATTATCAGTCTTACTGTATTTTCTTAACTACAGCCTGAGAAGGAGGCCTGTTTTCAGGACCGCTTAGACTAATCAGGCTTTCTTTGGTGCAGAAATAAATCTCCTCACTCTTTTAAAACTGTATGTTAGACATCCCCACTTCAATCAGCCAATAGCAGTTTTAAAACCCCCCTGATAGCAATTCATCCACTCTTTTAGAAATGCTCTCAGTCCTTAGAAAGTAAGAGCTGCTTTGTAATTTCAATTCTTTGTATTGGTTGGTGCTGAGTCATTGCAATCACAGCAATCCCAGAGAACTCTACTGGACAGACTGCCCTTCTGCAGCTTCCATCTTCCAAGTTGAATAAGGGATAGAAGAAGACAAACATAACAGTACCAAACTAAGTAAGATCAAATCACCACTATGCAATAATCAGGACAAACATTCAATCACAGTATAAAAATTTTTATTTTGAGAAAACATTGAATGTATTTCAAGAAGAGCTCAACTGCTATTGACAAAGTGAACGAAGATGAAGGGTGCCTCTGCCCTTTCACTCTGTAAGTCCACGCTTAGGGGATTCCTCTAGGATAAAGGAGCAAGGCTTCTCTGTGTGATTTAAAGAACAGGTATTAGTTAACTCCCCTTGCAGATCAGAGCTCAGCTACTACACAAGGTACTCTCATCCTAAAAATGTACCATTCATTTAGTCTATACACTACACTAGTATTAAAAAATGCTATTATGAACTGTTTTAGTGGACTCTTCAGAGACAGTAACTCAGTTAATAGAAGAGAACTTCATCTCCACACAGGATGTGCAACACTTCTCCTAAGTGGACATGTGCTATACTGCTAATCAGATAAAATAGCAAGAATTTAAATCAAAGAGTATTTTAGCTCTGAACAAGTTGCTGGAGGAAAAACACAGTTAAAAATGTATAATTACATTTCCTAAATTTAAATTTTCTGGTAGCTTAGGTAATTCTTTCTTTGTTGCCATACCATCGGCAAAACAGAGAAGAATAAAGGGTGAGAGATCCATTCTGTCAAAAACAGACTCAAAGAAGGACAATTTCCCATTCTTCTCCTAACAGTATCTGTGTTATATACCAGGTATAATTGAAATATATGTGTCTATTGGGATATAACTCTCTTGATCATTTATAATGGATGAAAAGACAGAAAAAAATTAGTCCAATTAGTCCAAGATTAATCATAAATTGCACTTGTCCTATCATTACTGTTTAGTCCTGAAATTCCTCTGTATTCCAGCAGCACCAATACAAACAATACAGCTCCACCTAAAACCGTATCTGCTTGCCATCTGTATTCATAGGTCAAAATTTCTGGCAGGAGGCATTTGCCAGAGAGCTCAATTTGCAGTTTCTGACTTCAATACTTTTCCAAGATGCCACACTCCCTTCTTTGCTCAAGTATATCTGCTGTCTATATTGAGGCAGACTGAAAAAGCTAAATCTTAGGCTCAAATCGAGGTCAAAAGCAGCAGTTACCCTCCAGGAACCCTGTGGCTTTTGGATAAAAATAGCAGGTGTCACAGTTATGTGATTATCATGAGAAACTGTTAACACTATTACCAAATAGCAGAGAAAAGACACAAAACACTTTAAAAAAAAGCTACTGGGAAACAGATTTTTCATACTTCTAAAACACCACATAGGAAAAAAATTTGTGACAGCTTGTGATTAATAAAGTTCTACTAGAGGTTTAACTGACTGTTAAATATAATAACATCTTCAGAATATGTATTCTCATATAGATTAAGGTTCAACACCAACCTTGAGTCAAATTAAGACGCACTAACCAAAAAACTGCTACCAGGAAAATGGGTAAAGTGACATAAAATACCCTTATCATTACTGTCATGGGAGTTAGGGCTTCTGCAACAACTTTGAAGCTAAGCAGACCAGCCTCTTCAGGTTCCCTCAAGAAAGACCAATGTCTCCTGACACTAACTCAGAGCACATTCCCACATTTCAGGTTCCCTGGGGGGATTTCAGGTATCTCAAGGGAGACTCCTTAGGTAAACTTTGCCTTGAGAGTACCTTCCAGATGTACACTGCACCAAGACCTGCCCAAGCATTTAACAGAGGCGTTCTTTGCTCCTCACTAACAAGCAACACAGGTATAAGCTGAGGAGAGAGGAGTATAATATCACCCAAGAACATGGTACAACAGGGAAGGCATGAGCATGGAACACCAACAGGAGTAAAAAGCACACAAACTGCAGAAGCACCATCAGTACAACTATTACACTGCTGCAGCATCCTTCAGCCCCTGTGTTACTGTTCAGGATAAAAGGTTCTCTGCAGCATCTTTTACATGCTTCCACCACCAGAACCTGTCATGTCCACAATAAGCAGAAATGGGCTTGGACAATATAGTTGGAGCTGTTTCTTCAAGCTTCCCTATAAAGAATCATTTAATTCTTCCAAATAATTATTTCAGATTTATCAGCATCCACATAAACCAGAAACAGGTAAATATTTTTGGACTATGTCCAACACAATAAAAACGTATGTGCCTACTTACAAATTGAGATGATTTATAATGCAAAAAAATAGAGATCCATTTGGGACTACAGTGAAGTATTTCACACCCAGTGCTTCAAAAGAGAGTAAGAAACAACCATGAGGCAGTCTGAATACTTGCTATACAACTACAACACATAAGCAGAAATGACAAAACAGAAAACTGCTAACACTATGGAGGAACCTGCTGAAGCCAAGATTCTACCACTCCACCCTGCCCTGTTTCATGCTGGCCTGCAAATCACTCTATATCCTGCCTTTCCTATGAGTTAGGAAGGAGGAACAAAGACCATGGAAAAGGTTTGCTAGCATTTCACAAAGCTGCTTGAAGGGCATGGTGGACTTTTAGGAAGAAAAGACACCAGGATGCTGAGCCAACTCTTCTATACCTGTAGGCAACAACACAACAGATGACTCAGTTGCTATCACCCACGTAACAGCAGGCCACGAAACCCTGGCCTGCAAGGACATGTTATGAAGAAAAAACTGCCCAAAGACAAAAGTCACAAATACATCAAGTGCCAAATAAGTCTAAAATAAAAGAAAATAATTTTAAAATATATGGTACTAGTCAGACACAAATTCTGAAGACCTATACTCAATCCTACTCTTTTATTAACTCTACACTGGAGTAGGACCTTGAGCCCAATGAAACTGGAATTTCATTATATGAGCCACTCCTAAAGAATAAAACAAATTAGAGCCCCTAGCCCTAAGAGCTCACTTTAAATTCTAACACAAATCTTTACATAATTTTCAAGTGATTTTAAATCAAGTAACAAGCAGCTAATACTACTTAAAGTCAACTTGCAGTGACATACTTTCACCACATGAGTGATCTTGCACTTACTTTCTTGTGTGCTGATAATTTTTCTATGAAATGACAGCATCAATATAAAGTGCATATTGTATTTTCTTATATGTAAAAAGCAAATCTAAATAGAAAAGACATAAAAATGCATATATACACAGAAGGGCCTACTTGTAGACAGCCTCACTTTAACACCTACAGTCTAGAGCAGAACCAATCCTTCAGCATAAAACAGAAAGGGCATGATTCAGTCATCGAAAACCAGAATGTAATGACATTTTGGAGCTCCAGCTGGTCTAGTTCAGTAAGGCTGTTGTGCAGATCCTGTATCATACCCATCTGCCCACCTAGATATGACAAGGACGCAAAAGAGTGTCAGATTATTCTTGGCACCCTCCCTAAGATCAGTGGATCACAGTCAAAGTAACTGAACCTTAAACTATATATTTACTAGACATAAACCTAAAATTAGGTGGAACAAACCTGGACCATTACATGTTCTAAGAATTCACATAAATACCCAAGACCCAACAACAAGGTCCTTACAGCCAGACACAAGAGGAAAAGCTCCATGTCTGGAGATGGAAATTTGAGACACAAAATGTATGTCCAAGAAAGATTCAATCACACAGATGTCCCTCTGTAATACAGATACAACACAAAACAATATCCCATGCATCTAAACTAGGACTGGCAGACAAAACAATAGAATTTACACCATTTCATCAGTGACTGGAATGCAAAACAAAACTTTTGTGCCCTTCATAGAAGGATACAGATAGCTACTGGTATGTGAAAACACAAAAAAATCCACAAGCATCCTGTGTCCTCATTTTGGAGAATGAGCTTAGCCTCTAAACAAATTATTACAAACAAGGTCAGAAATACCATGATTGAAGAAATAGGAGACCATGAGAAACTCTCTCTGCATGAAAGGCACCAGGGCTATTGTTGCAAATGCAGAATGTTGCAGAATGCAAAATTCAAAACTTGTTAAAAATCCAAATCCTTCTGATGCTAAGTACTCCAAGGTTTTTTTCTAATTAGTAGAGAGAAATTACTATCTCCAGACTCAGTTCACCCAACTGCTTAAAAACAGCCAGGTGGACTGTCCTTCGGCTTCTTCAGCATCAGTGGACCGAGTTTCTCCCAAGCATCTAGCTTAAATGACTTAAGGGTCAGTGAAATTATGCGTAACATTTAGTATCAAAAAGGGCTCTTACAAATCCTTACTGTACTTAACTCAGAAACAATCTGTCCTCCATCATCTACAGACAAAACTAAGAAAGAGCAACTGATCTCTCCTATGCAGCAGAGGACAAAATTCATCAACATTTACAGAGGAATTTATCTGACTGCATGAGGATATCTTCCAAGTTATTCACCTCTAACTCTCTGAGTAACCATTTTAGAATTGCACACTTCAAGGTACAAGTCTACTCACCCTGAATTAATACAAGGCAGGCAGCAAAATCAACACTGGTACTTGGTACTACCTAATGGGAACAGACAAGTGAATACAAAGGAGCTTTCTTTCCAAATAGCAGGAGAAGTAGGAGACTTGTTCCAAGTCACAATGCAAGAAGTGCAATGTCCCCCCTCTGCATTAGAGGGGCACACAGGGTTGGCTAAGTAGAGCAAACAGCCAAAGTGGAAATACAGAAATAAACCTTTTAGTAAAGAAGCAGTGCTACCACTATCACACTTGTCTGCCTTCTGAAATGTTACTCCCAGCTCTCTTCTGCAGACATGAAAAAAACCAGATTGTGAAAGAAAGACAACATAAAGAGAACAGCTGCAACAATAATGTGGGGACTAACAGTGAGTAAATGAGCACATAAGACTATCAGAAGCAATAATGAAATGACAGCAACCACAACAGTCCAGTTTTGAAAAGATCCTCATTTCAATAGAAAAAATATCTCCAGAGCATAGGCTTCCAAATGCCCTCAAGTCAATTATTAAAACCTAGGTTTCTTTTTAATTTCTATTTAGGAAAGTAGTTGTACACTTCAGAAGCCAACCCAAGGACTAGTACTCTGCTAGGGAACACTACATGTGCCTGTACTTTAAGCATAAAGCAATGTTGATCTGACTTCTATTGCTTTTAGACACACACTGCATTACAGGCTTTGAACTTACATTGTGTGTATAAATTATTTTAAATAAGAATAAGCCTACTGAAATCCTCACATGAATTTTAACAGTGTTTCTAGCTGTTTAACCACTCATGATGAGATGATAATCCCAGCTCAGTAGTCAGCACGGATTAAAAAAACCCACACACTAAAATGGGATGGGTGTCTTCTCACCTGAGGCATGATCCAACACCATGTCTCTACCTTTACAGACACCAAAATTCAGCTTCTCCTTGCAAGTAAAATAACCAGAACTCTATTCTAAGCAAATAATTATGAGCTGCACATCAATCAATCCCTAAATATAAAATTAAACTCTTAAATGGTATGTATGTTGTAATTTAATAAAAAGTAGAAATCATATTTAAGTGCTGTAGTAAAAAGGCAAGAGATATCTCTGAAGTTAAAAGAAAAGTTAAGTGCCTGATCTTATACACACTTGTTGCCAGAAGGGTTTTAAACCAAATGCTTCCATCTTCAAGTACTTGCAGAGCAGCAATGTTACAGGGACAGAGAGAAATATTCTGCTTGAAATGCAAGTCAAGTATCAAACCTGAGTTTTTCCAAACTGAAATACACAAATCCTCAGCAGCTGTGCCACAAGATCCAGAGAAATCAGCATTTGCAAAACCTCTAAGAAGTGCTTGGAATCATGCAGCTGTTACAGAAACTACTTCAAATAAATAAAATCTATTACAAAGTAAGTGATGTGTGCGTATAGGTGCACTCCAAGCACTAAGTTTGTACTGCAGCAGAAGATGCCTACACAGACTGACTTCCAAGATGTCACATTCCTCAAAAGGTGCTAAGATGTGCATAAGAGCTATGGCTGCTCATTATTTTTTACAATCAGAAACATACACAAAAAGAAACCAAAACTTCATTCTTTCCAGAGCTTTAAACACTTTATTTATGATGGAAACAACAATCATCTGTAAGCTTCTATACATTATTACTTCCTGCCTCAAAAGCATTTTACATAGAACTAACCTGCATTTTATATGATCAAGAAAGCTACATGAAATTTTATTAAACCAGTTAAGTATCACAACATACATATCTGATCCATCAATGAACAGCAAATAAAATTAAACCTAAAAAAATCTACCTTAGGAAAAAAAAAACCACCCAAAATCCACCTTGCCCTTGTTTCATAACTGAATACACCTCAAGCATACAAGATAAAAACTTTTGTTTGGTCACTTTTTTTCCCCGACATATCTTCTGTTTGTTTCTGGTGTTAATAAACTACAGCATAAAAATTCCCTATGACAGTGGTTTTTAACAGCTGAAGTGTATTCCATATCTTGAAGGCTCATTATTTCACTATGAACCCATGGAAAGTGGAAGAGAGTAAGGATAAGGGGAGAGAACACTGCCAAGATAAGGAGAGAGAACATTGCCTCTTCCTGCATAAGCCACAAGTTACACATCCAGGTAAAACCTTCTGCCTGGGGTTATAGCTGCCCTACCTGCTATAACCTACCAGATTTTTTTTTAATAGTAAAAAGAACACAGTACTATCAAAATTAATGATTTTGTTTGGTATCCTCATGGGTTTTCTTCTGGGTATGTTGTATGTTTGGATATCAACCTTAACAAGTATGTATCACTGGGCTACAGCACAATAACAAATAAAATTCCACTAATGAGAATCTTTGTTTTGTGGAATCTCAAGCAAAGGAGAGAAACTGCAATGGATCTGTTTCACAACAAATCTTGTCATCCACAGATGACATAACAGCATCCATTCTGAAGCACAATAATAATTTAAGAAAGAAAACAGAGTTTACCTCTTTAAACTATAAACTACTGCAGCTAACTGCAACACCTACAGGCTTCAGCTGCCTACTATTCTTAAACATCTGAAATGGTGTTTCTGAATAAGAACTCATCTAAGCCAAATTCTGAATCAAGCCAATATTTCATATTCCCCAATAAAGAAGAGTTTCCTATTCAGAAGGCTGAATTGGAAGAGTTACACTTTGAGGCCCTGCATAAAAGCTGAGCTCCTACAGACTGACTCCTTGCTAAGCCTCTGAAGTCCTCAGTTTATCCACCTGCCTGCTTCAGAGCTTTTTCAGAAGTGAAGTTAGGCAGGGTATCTTCAGCCACACTGTCAGTCACCACCATCTCATCACCTTCAGAGGGGTTATACCCATCTGCATCAGCTAGGAAGTTTATATGTCACACCTCTCTGCTCACTGAACTAATGCACATTCCAACATCTTCAACTACTGCAAAGAAAACACAGAAGAGGCTCTACTACACCAGTAAGACTGTTAGGTGGCCCTGTTCACATCAATTAACCTAAAAAAATAAAATAAGACAGCAAGACTAAAATCCAAACTGCACGCTAATTGACACTACAATATAGAAAGAACTGCTGTAAGCATAACAAACCAGAAAGATAACTGACAAAGAATAAGAAGAAAGATGTGATCCAGTCCAGCCCACAGAGATAAAACAACTGAAACAAACAAATGTTAACACTGTAACTGCTCATGGAAAACAGGCACAATTCCAAGCAAAGATCCTATCATAGGAGGTTACATTAAACTTTCATCCTCCTTAAAGTTAGCATGCTTAATCCACAGAAACAGGGTTTGTAATAAGCCTAGTTCATTATAAACATTATAAAAGCTTTACCTACTTAGTGGTAGACCAGAGGAATGCTGAGAAGCTTGCCCAAGTTCTCAGAGTAGCTCACAGAAGAACCACCTGCTGGAGACCACCTCTTTGCTTATAACAAACCTTAAGGATTTATGCCAAAATTAATTCTTAACTTCCACCCTGAAATACTCAAAACAGTCATTTTCACTAGAAAAGAAACAGGCTGGTGAGCACAGCAAAGTGAAAAGAAAATACCACCATTCAAATGATTTTCTGGCCTGAAAGACCAAGTAGCTGTTAGACTATTTCACTGCCTTGGACTGCTCTGGCAGAAGTCTCCCACAAGACTTTTAGCCTTGTATCCTAATGCTGGGATATTTCAAAAAACAGATGAAAACTTTTATTAAAATCATGATGTAATGCAGTAAGAAAAATTCACAGGAGCAGGAGTAAATGACGGCAGGATTAAAAATCTTAATAAGAAAATCAGAATTAGTTACAGCTCAAAAACAATACTGTCAATTTAAAAAAAAAAAAAATTAGGCTCACAGCTCTTCTCCCTGCATGAACTTATTCAGATATGCTGACTTTGCAGTCAAAAATCAGTTTTTATAGCTTTTTATTACTATGTGCACTATGGTGCCTAAAGAGCTGTAACAACTAAACTGGTTTAATTTTTGGCTAACGCACCATGCGCTAAGCGAATTCTACCAATAAGCCACTTCAGAAATCACACCCTGCTACACTATAAATGTTTTCTGACTAGACATTTAATAGTTCTCAAGTATTTCAGTGTTAACCATTGATTCCGAGCCAAGCAGAAGAGGCACAAGTAGATTTCAAAATACCTTGAAAATGCCCTTGCAAGGCATATGGCTAAAAGGGGAAAACAGCATTAAACTTAAAAGTACAAAGTTTGAAACTTTAGTCCCAGAAAGAAGAATGCCATACTTAGTGAGTCACTTATAAAACCAGGATGGATTATGTGTACATATTTATACATGTATAATACTGATTGACTGCCCTGCAAAGCAAAATATGGGGAAGTCAAGTTACAGAAAGTTCGCTGTACTTCAAAAACCAAATTATCAGATTCTTACAAAAGTCTCACTTCTGGTTGAAAAACTAAGGAATAAATAAATATAGTGAAATCAACTTCTAAAAATTTAAGAGTAAGAAGGATGATGTTTGCTTATTATGTATTATTTACAAAGGTACAGGTGCTAAAAGAAAATATTTAGAAATACTAGTGTTAATCAAGTCTTAACTGAATTATTAATTAAAGCAATTCTACCAAAGAATTGCTGCAGTATAAATACAAGTCTATTCACTCCTTGAACATACTGCTCCCATAATAGGTTTTATTTATGGCATATAATTTCTCAGAAACTTTTTACAGAGCTCAGGAAATTCATGAGCCAATTTCCATGAGCAGAACATATGGATCAGAGTAACTCATTGTCAACATAACTAGGTGACATATGCCATTTGCTGTGACTTCTGCAGAGAGAGAGACTGAACTGATAAGCATAGAGTGATTTTCATTTGAAACCTTTATTGCCTATTCAATTAAATAAATCCTTTAAGGGAAAAAAAAAAAAAAAAAAAGGTCATGGAGTCCTCTTGCTTGTCTCTACACTGACATTACAGGCTTGACTCAATTGTCCATACCTGGATGTGCCTGCTGACCTGAGAGGCCCTTAGGGAGGCCAAGGTGTCATTAAAGGACAGTAAAAGCACAGGACCTTTGGAAGGTCTGCATCTGTCCTGAACAGAAGACAGGGTAACAGGCCATCTCAAAGGGCACTAGTTACCTATGTAGGGCAATCTACACCAGACTGCACCCCATTGCTGGATGCCCAGCCCCACACAGATGCATGTGGGGTTGAGTGACAAGCGCCCACTACTGTCAGCGGACTTGAGAGAGCTACTAAATTCATTGTACAATAAACACCTAAATCTTGTCACTTGAGCAGCTCCCCAGACTCCTCTGACTCTACACACAAATCTTCCATTCATAGTCAAACATGACATTGAGCTCACCCTACAGACCGCTGAACTCAGATACCCAATTAACAAGCCAAAGTCCACCCTAAAACTAGATGGGATGAATACCAATATAGGAACCACAGTTTGGCCCACGTAACTTGAGGCAAATAGGCTCAACTAAATATTTCCAGATCAATAATCATTCTAGCATCTTTTATAATCAATGCAAAGAGGCTGATGCCTTCAGAGCCTGATTCACTTAAACACTTGATTTTGGATAAGACTTATCCAGCTACCCACATCCTCCAAAGCATACAGGAACATGCTCAATCTCTCTTAATGATGGCTGTAGCTAACTTATACAGCCACATGTTCATGCTGTCATTAACTTTATTCCTTCTGTCATGTTCATGTATTGTTCATTTTCCACTTCTTTCCTAGTGAGTTACAAACCTTAATATCCTCCCTTAACCGCTTTCTTCAACAACACTTAATACAATCTTAATGAAACCCCAGATGGTAAGAAAATAAGAAAAGTGCTGCCTAATATTTATTTAAAACAAAAGTTAGAGCACATAGAGAACTCCACAAGTTCACCAGCACCGATCAGCCATCAGAGAGATTCCAGTACCTGAGATTACCGAGAGGCCAACAAAACAGCACCACAGTCATCTTACAGCTCTTCTTGGTGGGTGATAAACTTAGCAAAGTTCTAACACTACATCATACATTGACAAATATACCTTTAAAGATTTATAGCCTCATGATAATTCTGACTTTGAAAAAAGGAAAAGCACCCTTTTTCAAACCTCAATAGATTAACCAATAGTAAAGTTAGCATCAATATTTCCTTGCCAGGAGGTCCTCTATTTTAAGCCCTGGCTGAAAATTGACAAGTTAGAATAAGTTGTGCAGGAGAAAAATGGGTAACAAAGAAGGCAAATACTTTACAAACTGCATGATCAGAAATGGAAAATTTAATCATTTGTTAGCATTATGTAATGAAGGAAGACTGGCATATGCAAAGAGGCATATGAAGAAACTCCACATCATCCATGTGTAAAGGCTGCTAAACTGTGCAAACACCAAAGAGGAGAAGAACACCAGATCAAAAATGCCAACCTCCTAATAAAGAAATTAACACAGTAAGATTACCTTGCTCCAATCTAAAGCATAGGGAACGTTTTGCAGCTTCTATCTCAGGAGTTGGATGATCCAGAACACGTCTACACCACTGCAGAGGACTCAGTGATTTCTCTTGAGGAGTGCGAGTCTTGGTGGGCAAGACGTACAACCTTAACCAAAACACACAGAAGTATCAGCAAGATATGCAATACTGCAAAGTTTGCTTTTGTATGCTCACTTTCCTATTAGATCACTAATAATTTATACCATCCAAAGCCCTGCTACAGGATATCTAATAAAAATAAATATATCCTGAAGTAGAATAGTTTACATTAGTTTTTCTTCTTCCCTCCTCAGAAAAATAGGTGGAAAAATATCAACTCTTCAGCTCTGGCATGTCCAAACAAAGTTCAAGTAGATTTCACATTGAAATCTCCTATCTAATCACTACCATTGTCTGAATTTCAGCACTGCCCCAAGTTCAAATATATTATGTGCTGTACACACACCAAAGGTGCTCTTGCTTTTCCCTACACTCATACTCACTGGAGATTTAGACAATTTCAGCATCTGATTTTATCTTCACACAGATGAACCAGATGTTTTTCAAGTCATATTTGTAATGATTAAAAAACATTCAATGAGAAACACTAAAAATCTATTTTCAACATTCAACACCAGGAGAAAAGAAAAAAAAAAGCACATATGCAAAAAAAGGTTGCACACATGCATTATTCTCAGACAAGAGTTGGCAACTGATCAGCTGCACATCAGGAAAGCAGGTTTCAAAGCAGATTTCATGGGAGAATTCTTGAGGCTGAGATCTGGGTTGCTGCTGTCGCCCTGGCAGATTAGCAGGCACAGCAGATGCCAACTCACCTGGGACAGTGCAAATCTTCCAGGGAGCAAACTATTCTTGTCTGCTGGACGAGACTCCAACTCACAGCTCCCTGGCCTGACCACTTCTGAGACATGGGGCTAGGGACACCCAGAGCCAGATTCTCAAGGCACCAGAAAAACACTTAACACACCATAAAGGGATCTGGCCTGTACAAAGGGAGAGTGAAAGGCAAGACCAAAAACTAAACAGGATTTTGCCCCTCAAGGGGTTACTGACAGGTAGCAGCAGCCTTTCACTTTCACAATTTTGACTCAAGAGCTACCCATGTCACACCAGAACACTCCTTCACCAGTGTCTGCTCCATGAAGTTCTTTGCCTTTGAAGTCAATCAGCACTGTCTATCCAGCTCTCAAGGAACAAATATCCTCACTACGATTGCTATCTCGCTCTCTCTTAGCAATCCCAGCAGAGATCAACTACTGAATTGCTCTGAGGAGAGGACTTACTTCCCCAGACTTCCTCCAGTGCCTGACCACACGTTTGAAAAATGATACTGGGAAAACAAAAACGCAATGGACAGAAAAGCTTTCAGGTTTCCTGGTAACCTGCAGAAGTGCTTCAAAAGCTAAACATCTGACTGATGATCTTCCTGTACAATACAAAGGAGTTTGACTTATCTGCTGTTCAACAAGGTTGGCTGGTTTTGGGGGTTTTTGTAACTGCAGTCAAAAACAAAACAACAACAAAAAAAAGGCAAGCAAAACACAAAATCCCAAGGGTAATTAAGGCCTAAAATTACTAATCAAAAACTAGGATATGCACTGAAGGCTTTGGCTTTCCAGGTAGCAGTTGCTTTAAAGACTGAGATTACAAAAAAGCCCCAAGCAACTGGCATCACACACCTGACCTTTCTTGGACAATGACAGGGATTTATCCTTGAACTAAAAACATTCAACAGCTCAACAACTACTCCTAGTGCAATAAATTAGTTAACAAATCGCTGTCATGAAATTCTGCCTGTGGACACATACATGTGTGACATATAGGTAAATTTTAGCACCCAAATCTAGGATTGCTCCCATGGAAGAAATCAAATTGGAAATTTCACTATGGCACATAATGCAACCATGACTGACTACCACCGTAAAATGTAAACAAGGAAAGCATTTTGTTTAACAAGACATTACCAAACAAATGTGATATTCCTTAATGCTAGGAAAGACAGAAGTTAGAAACAATGTAAAATTTGATTTGTCTAGACTGACAAGTCCAAACCAGCTCTGCAGACCAACCACACACACAATGAAGCAATGCTGACAAAAATTTCCACACAATTTGTACATGATTCTCAAAAGCCATTTTCAGAAACACAGTATTGTGTACCATGAAGCACATACAATAATCAGAAACACTTCTGATATTAAGATTTTGAACATTTAATCTTAATTAAGGACCGAAATTAAGGATATTTTAACACAGCTTCTTTATACTACATTTTTATTCTCATCTGACATTAACTTATAGCTTGATTCAAAAACTAACCTCATAAAAAGGAAAGCTGCATGGAAGCTTAGACAAATAATCTAAAACTTATTTAAATAAAGGTAATCTATATATTGTTATTGACACTTGAAAACAAATTCAGGATCACTGACGTTCCACATGGTAACACGGCAAACACAGTATTCCAGCACTGCCCCTGCGATGTTCGCCCACGCCGCTGAAACAGGTTTTGAGGCACCAGCTTCACTGATCTACTTATACGTCTACCTTGCAGTCTCCCCTTCTGTTTCTTTTTACGGGTTACACACGTTAACCAGTCCAGGTCGATTTCATTTTTTGCCCTATTCATTCGCTATTCATTTCCGATTTATTCCATTTACTCTGTAGCTGCAAAAGGCACTCTGCCGTGCCTTTTGCAGCTACACGGGCGCGTTAAGATACACAATTTAGATCAACGTCTAAAAGACAAAAGCCCTCCCAAATCCCTGAAGATGGGAATCAATTTGGCAGAGGTTTTAGGATGAGCAGGCAGCGCTGCTCAGATCAAGGCTTTCCCGGAACGAAATTCCGCTATTTTTAATTCCTTATGTAAACACGGGGCTGAAACTAGGCTGAGATCTGAACGATATTCCTCGGGGTGGAAAACGAGCTCGGCTCCCCACGGAGGGCGCGACGCCCCGGGCGAGCCGAGCCCTGAAGACCCGACCTGAGCTGCGTCTCGTATACGGGGCCCTGCCCTCGGCAGGGGATGGAGGGGGGAAAAAAAGGAGAGAAAAAAGCAGATTTCAGTCTAAGCGGGGAGATCAAGTGGATTTGGGGGCTAATGCTAATCAGAGCCGGGAGACCGCTGCGGGAGGCCCGGCCGGGGGGCACAGCCGGACCGGGCCGGGGAGCAGGGCAGGGCCGAGCCGCATGTACCATGTATCCTCGTCCTCTCCGCAGCCGTCCTCCAGCTCCAGCACGGCCACCTCGTCCAGCACCGTGGCCGCCGCCCCCGTACCGCCGCCGCCTTCCTGCCCGCCGCCAGCGGCCGGCGGCCCGGGCGAGGGCTTGAAGTAGGCGAGGGGCTCCGGCGGGCACAGCAGGGTGGGCACCGGGCTGGGCATGCACGGCGGGCCCGCGGCGGGGGGGCTGGCGGGGCGCAGCCCGCCCGGGGCCGGCGGCGGGGCCAGCAGCAGGTGCGGGCTGGGCGGGCCGGTGGCCACCGCGGCGGCGGCGGCGCGGCTCCGGAGCTGCTCGTTCTGCTTCTCCAGCTTCCGCACCAGCTCCTGCAGCTTCTTCACCTCCAGCTCGGCGCTAACGGCAGAGCCGGCGCCGCTTCCCTTCACCTCCGCCATCATCGCCGGCTTCAGCAAGGCAGCCTCCATCCTGCCGGCCCGCTGCCGCCGCCGGCACCTGCTCCGCCGCGCCGCCGGAGGGCAGCGCCCGGCCCCCGGGGGAGGCGGGAGCGCCGGGCACCGCCACTAGCAGCGCCGGGGTCCGGCCCTGCGCCGCTGTGCCGCCCGGCCGGCCCCGCTCCACCGCTCCTGCGCCTCCCGTTAACGGCGGCGCGGGCGGGATCCCCTCCCACTCCGGCAGCCCGAGCGCCGCGCACACGCACTCGGCAGGAACAAAGAGCCGCCCGGCGCCCCCGCCATCCAGCCCCGGGGAAGCGCGGCAGGGACCACCTCGGAGGGGAGCCGCGGGTGTTTAAAGAAAAGTGCCTTCCCCCCAGTACACCCCAGCGCGGCTCGCCCCGCCTCGCCCGGGGCTGGATCCGGCCCAGGGTGCCGCGCCTCTCGTGAGCCGTGTAATTAGAGCCTGGTGGTGTCAGGGTTGTAATTATGCAGATTGAGAGTGTGAGGGGAATGGGAATCACAAATAGAGGCTTTGTTGGGCTTGAAAGGAGCTAATTCAGCCAAAAGCCGCCGTTTGTAGGTCTGAAACATGCTGATTCTGGGAGTTTTGGCACAAAGCGAGGAAAGCGACACGTTTTTGAAGTTGCGTTGGTGGTGAAGCAAAGACTGAACCGAGCATTGCTGAAAACGACGTAACTACGTTTTGGTTATGTGTAGGAGAGCTCCTGAGGTGAAAGATGCCCTCGTATTGAAATGTCTTCCTTAACACAATCCAGGTACATAGGTGGGCTTGTAGCTTGCAAACCTATGGGAGAGAGAGGTATTAGTGATGTTCACTTACGGTAGTGGTTTTGCGTTGTCTTAAATTGCCCAGCACTGTAAGAAGCCATTGCCTGTGTCCCTTGTGTCACCTAGGAGGTGAGCAGGGATTCAGTGCTGCCCAGGAGAGCTCAGACATCACACAATCCTCGTTCAGTTCATTTCCTCTGGCTGCAGCTTTAGGAGACAGCCTTCTAAGTCACAGTCCTAAGTCACCTACGGCTCTGATATGAAATCAGGAGCAAATCTCATGAACCCAGGGCAGGTTAAGATTAGATATTATAAAATATTTCTTCACCAAAAGTGTCATCGAGCATTAGAACAGAGTGCCCAGGGAAGTGGTGGGGTCACCATCCTGCGAGTATTTGATAGATGTGTAGATGCGGCACTTGGGGATGGTTTAGCCAGGAGTTGGCAGTGCTGGGTTAACAGACTCAGTGATCTTTGATGTCTTTGCCAGCCTAAATGATTCTGTGGGTCTAAGGGTTGTAAGTTGCTCAGCTGCCCACTAAAAATAGCTATTGGTCAGTCACTACCAAGTTCTTGAACATCAGCTTTAGGCAGAGCAGTAGCACTGTCAGCCCCTGCTGCCTTCACCCTGCTTTGTTGCTGTCTCAGGTTTCTGGTGTAAGGAGGAACAGACAGTGATTCTCTGTTCAGGGCGTAAGTCAGCTTTGAATTCATCCGGCCTGTCACAATTTTGTCTCTTTTGTTTATAATCTGGAAGCTTTCTTCTGCATGTGCACAGGACGACAGCACTATTGTTTCTCAGTCTTTGAAGCGCTCTTGCAGTGTAGATAATAACAACCAGTCTTATGAGAATCACTAGAAAGGAAGCTAGAGTGAAGTACAAAGCATTGACTTCCAGATGATATAATTTCTATCAGAGTAAAGAGAGAGAGGGTAAATATTTCCCCAGTAGCCCTCAGTGTACTACTTTGCAACCAGATAGCATTTAACCCAAAACTTTGGTTGTGTCTTCTCTGTCCCTTTGGAAGAAAGAAGGGGGAAATGTTGAGTGTAAAAACCATCTGGCCCCAGTTCTGCAATGTTTTATTAGAATGAGTAACAGAATCCAGTTTGCTCTACTACAGCTATGGCTGTAACCTTTATTCCCACAAGTAAAAGGAGAATTGAGCTTCTACGTGTTTAGTCCCAGGCAAAATGTGCATCTCTGTTTGTTATCCCTAATAATGGTACTAGCCTTAATTCTTAGATGTGCATTGCTACTCCAGTAAGATTGCAAAATTATATAAAAAGGTGAATTAGCAGCATATGTAATACTGAGTTTATTATACATCGCTAGTGTACCATGAAAAAAAAGCCAAGAAGAAGTTTATTATAATATCAGTGCAATCAGGCAGTAGAGCTTCAGTTATATATCATAACATTTTTTTTCACTGAAAGAGTAGTTAGGCATTGCAATAAGTTGCCCCCGTAACTTATTACATTAGTGGTTCCGCCACTCTCTCTGGAAGCATTCAAGAGGTGTCTGGATGTGGCAGTTTGGGATATGGTTTAGGGGTGGTTATAGTGGTGCCAGGTTGTTGGTTGGACTAGGTGATCTTGAAGGTGTCTTCCAACCCTGATGATTCTGTGAAATACTGCAAAAAGATTCAACATGGAAGATTTTTTTTAAAAAAAATTTGAACCAAGGACCCAAAGTCTTTTAATGGACCAGCAAAAAAACCCACTAAATGGGTTTTTATGATTTAAATTTCCAGTTATCATAACAGGAATATGACAGTGTGATCTGGATATTGCATCAGATAATATCTTGATGCAGACACTAGTTTGGAGATGCATCTGGAGACACATTTGAAGGCAGGGTAGAGCATGTAGCATCATAGCACAGGATCTTAGGAGTCACCATGGGAATGTTTGTCCTCAGTTATGAGTACAAGCAGTTGAAAATTTTCAAATGCCCTCTACTGTTTGTGCCACCTACACAAATGGTGCTTGCAGGCATTCATTTCAGAACTCAGTTGCCAAAGAGAAAAAGCTTAGGACTCAGTGTCGTGCCCTAGCATGGGTACAAACGCATCTTTTCCAGACAGATGCATTGATCACAGACATCATATCACCAAGAAAACGATCCAGAGATTGGGTCCTCCTCGACTGGGACTTCTTAAGTGAAATACCCAGTAGTGTGGGTAGAAAGAAGCTTGAAGTTCTGCATACTTCAGCTACTATGCTCACAGTCAGTGTGAGACTGTCTTTTTCAGGCCTTTCCCATACAAGTTGATTTTTATCCTTGATTTAATAAAGGATAAAAATGCATTTCAGTGTGTTGTATTTGTTGCTCTGTTTTAAGTGTACTTGTAATTTCACTAACACGTCATTCCACTAAGAACATAGCTTCACAGAGAAGTGCTGGCAGGTAAAATGTATCTTTATGAATACACTGTCCCATGGTTTTCAGGTTGGTCAGTTTTTATACTGCAGAGATGATTTGAACATCTTAGTCATTTAAATCATTAACCTAATTGTTTGGGTTTTTAAACATAAATTACTCTCCTCCCAGTATTGACATTACTAATAAATTGTTAATGAGGTCCATTCAGTATGCCAGCAATAGATGAGGAGTTTGATAAACCCAGAACTTCATCAGCACTTTACAAACCACATTGAAGGCTTGATGGTTCCATTCTTTTTTTAAGGCATTGATAAAATGTGTCTAACACCAACCCCAAACATCTTAATGTGCCCATGAAACCTGTTACTCCTGGACTTGAGAAATTATATGCCCTAAATCAGTAGAAATCTGCTATAGAATTCTACTTACACTGCATCCTATGTTAGGAATTTCTGAATCAGTGTAGTCACTAATAGGGTGTTGATACAGAGAACAAAGAAGCAGGAAGTCCGCAAATCCCATCTGCTCTTTTCTGGTAATAAGCTTGTTGCTTTATGCTGCAATAGCTGCAGGCTGGATCTGCCTTTCAGGCAAGCCAGTAAAGAATTAATTGCTGTAATCCAGTCTGGGCTATACAAAAGATGGGTGACAATAAGGTCAGAGCATGGACAGTAAACTCCCAGTCTTGTGAGATTATTTTAAAATGCAGTTGCAGTCTGAAAAATTACTGAAAGTAGTTTTATAAAAATAGAGCCGCTATCATACCAGCAGAAGTGCATCCTATCCAGTATTCTCCATTTAGCAAGGGCTGATAGTAGCTTTGTAAGGAAAATATCTCAGAAACAAGAAAAATATTGAGGGATATTTTCCCTCTTTCAGAAGTCATTGAATCAGGACATCTGGATCATTTAATTTTGATAGCAACCAATGTGTAATAATATTCCATTTGCTGAGACCCATTTTTAAGCCATTTAAACATGAGGGCTCTACAACCCCCTGTGGCAATTAGAGCTGCAATTTAATAATGTATTGTTAGAAAAACTACTTCTTATTATCTCCTTTAAATCTGCTGCTTAGTAATTTGATTGGGTGCCCCTTAGTTCTGGTTTTCTGAGAAAGACAGAATGATTAATCATTCTCTATTCAGCTTTTCTTTGTCATTCATGACTATATAAAATTTAGATACTTCTCTTCCCAGCTGACAAGCCCTAATTTATGTAGCCTTATCCCCACAGAGTCGGGCCAAACCTCCCATTGTTTCCTGTCTCACTCCATAACAAAAATGGAATTTTCTAACACATTGTTTTCTTTCTAGTCTCACTTTATGTTTTCTTATAAAGCCAAATTTTCTCAGTTAAAGGAATCAGCTTAACCAAAAGCATATTGATTTCTTCAGAAACACTCATATATTCATGAGCATGCCCTGTTTTAAAAAATCTGTATAGACTCTTCTCCAATATGTCATACATATCCATAGCTTCTGTATTCTGTTATTTATCCCAGTTTGTACAAATTGGCATGATTAAAAAAAAAAAAAGAACAAAACCAAAACAACAAGTAAATGAAATGTAGTTCCCCAGAGCAGTTTTTGTGGTTTTTTCAAGGCTGATGTCCCAGCTAATGCTTCCAATTTGTTTGGCACCAAGCCTGCTTTGATTGGTAGGGTAAATGTTTGTGAGAAGTTCAACACTGTCACACTTGAGCTGCCATAGATATTTTGCATAGATCCTAGACCTAACAATTTGTTTTTGTTAAATTTATACGTTTACTCTGCATTATCTGAGCAATTAATCACTTTCCTGAAGTTACAGCATGGATTCTTCATTCTGTGTGTCTTGCAAACATTTTGACTCTCTGGCTGTTGCTAATTTCATGCTAATTGACTTTTTTATACTGTTTCCTTTTCTGAACTGCCGTGGTTCCTTTGGGCTTTTTCCTTATTTAATTAATATTAAATTGTAATAATCATTAGAATGGGTTTACTATAAGAACAAATCCAAAATTGCATCATTTCAGTGAGCTCAAGTTGCTCCAGTGCTTAGGGTGTCCAGAGATACTCTCTGTGAATTAAACTTATGGTCTGCTAGTTCATATAGATCCATGTAGACAGAATTGTCCATGACAGCTCTTGTGCAAGGGGTTGTTATTTGATTGTTATCAAATCACTCTGACTTTCAAACGCTTTAGACTTCCTTCCCTTCCCTCCCCCCTTCCCATTCCTTCTGTTTATTATAAACTGAAAGCGTCAAGCTGAATCTTGCAAATCAGGATGGGTTTCTTTCTAATGATCTTCATCGATAACAAAGACTAATTAGACTTTCAAAGAAGTTTGAATATTTACATTGTCTCCAGTATACAAAGATATTGGAGAGTATAATTTGGTTTATCACTGATGAATAAGAAAGAGAAGGTTGAGGGGGAGATGTGGTGTTCAAGGTTGTAATAAATGAGCTGATAATCTAAAAGTTAAGTTTTTGAAACACTGTTTGAGTGTGAAGTGCTGAAGATCACAATGACAGAAATACAGCTTCTCTCCAGGAGGCTAAAAATCCATGATACACCTTCTGCCAAGACTCCAGATTTCAGCTTGACTTATCTTCAGGGAACAGTGGCAGTTGACTCAGGAAAAATGCCTTATTTCCTGATAACATGATTGTAGGAATCATCTAATCCTGGTTATGATTTTTTCATTCTTTTTTTTTTTCCTTTTATTAATCTTCTGTCATCTTTATTTTTGTCTATTTGCATACAGCTGGGGAAAGAGATTGAAGAAATTCATCAACTTTGCAAAAAAATGGAAAAAAATTGCTATCCATGTTAGCAAGTCCGTCATGTGGATACATAAGTGATTTTTACAGTTTGCAAAATGTTAGTAAGTGTAGGCCAACAGACTCAAGACTTTATGATGCTGCAAAGTGGTTTAGAAGTTATCATCCTCAAAAAATAAACAGCAATGTGCTTAGCATTGGTCATGTGATGTATGTAGGAAAAAAATTAAATCATAGAAAAAGCCCTCAGTCCAGCAGTAATTGTGTTTGAGAAGGCACATCTGAGTGGCACCGTGTCAAAGGAGCATGGAAAATTTGCAGTTGCTTGAAAGCCTTTTCTTGTGTCACAGTGGGCATGTTAGCTTTTCAGATAGGGGATGGTTTAAAAAAATTAGTACCTGAACTTTCATCCAGGTGTAGTTTGGTTGAGCAAGAATCTTTGCTGACTATCCAGAAAAACTCATGTAATTTATTTTTTACTGTCAGGTGGGATAGAAAAAAAGCCTGTAAAAATAGTGTGTAAAAACTTGTCCTTGCACTATCTATAACCCACTGAATCACAAAAGATACAATAAAATGGCAGAGATACCTAGAGGGTAATTTAGGTACAGTTAGAAAACGTACATCCAAATGTTTTTTCCTGGACCCACTATTCCATAAACTGTATAACTTGCAGAGTACTTGAGATCTTTGCTGCAGCATCAGTGATTGACATAAAACCCCTTGCCCTTCCTCCTGCCATGCCAGAACTCCTGGTTCTGGGTAGTGATGGATCTATGACAGGCAGTGATGGATCTATCAATCTATCAATCTTAATCCCTCTGGGTCCCTTGAGATGTACAATCAGTGCTGGATACACTTCCAGGGCTGGAGAAGAGCTGGTCTAAAATCAGCCCTTTCTGGGACAGTCTGGAAATAGAAGAAATGCAGTACAGCAAAGGTATTTCTTGAGTACATTCACTGGATTTATGAAGGGTGTATGAATTGTGGTTTTACTAAAGGAGTGTATTCTTCTTAGCTATATCTTTTCCTTGTGTTTGCTTCAATTTCATCATGAGAAGCAAAGTCCCTGCTATCCTCACTCCCAGTTTCATTTATGTTTCTATTGAGGAGATTCTGATTCTGAATTAGAAGGCAGAGGAGTTTTTAAATAGTCCTGGTGATCTCCAAAATTAAAACCCAGAAACCACAGTTCTCAAAGCATGTGCCCTCCTCTGACTGGGTATTTGGGATGTCTCTCACTAGAGTAGAAGAGGCAGAAAAAAAGCATTGCTCCTTCCCAGCTTTGATCCTTCAGCTTTCCATAGATGTCAGTCATGTCAGAACTGCTATGCTTGCTCCCAGACAGAATTTTGCTCTGAGAAAACTGGTGTTTTCTTCAAAAGGCTTTTCTGTTACTTTCACTTATGTCACTTGGGCAAATGGATAAAGTCAATGCTCAAATGCATTATCAATTGTGAAAACAGCTCAAAACAGTGTTCAAATGCATTATCAGTCACATACTTCTGTAGTTGCCCAAATATTGTTTAACTATTTGTCTATTTGAAATTACAATGCTAAAAGTATGGTTAGCTGGATTCTCATTTTTAATTCCAAGATTTGAACTACATACAGGGATAATATAATTCAAAGTTCCATGGGTGGAAACTTCCTGGAGGAGTTTTATCTTCTCCCTGGAGTAGATATGAAGACAGACCAATGTTTTCTGAAATACTCATCTTACAGTCAAGTTTGACTATTAATTGCAATGGCACCATTATTTACAACAACACTAGTACTGTTAAAATTCCTTAATTGGCTTATCTGCATAATGCTTTCATCTTTTTCATAATGTTTTCTCCCTTTTCTGCTTCTTTTAGTATTTAAACATGCAAAAATGGCTTGAATGACAGAAGAAGTTGGTCCTTTCTTTCCAGAATTGTGTCGTCTTTTTTTCCTGAGTAAGTAGTTTTAAAATGTTGGCTGTAAATTGTTTTGACCACAATAGCTGTCTAAGCTCCCTAAACAGATGTCTGATGACTGCACAGCAATGCCAAGATTCAGAGAAGTGCTTTTGGCATGATTATATTCCGATATTGATTCTAACAGGACCAAACCAGTCACTTTTTAAGTCCTGGCACAGCCTACAATGCTGTAGCTGTCAATTTATAACTGACGCAGTTATAAAAACCCCATGAAAAAATATTCCATTTCCAAGCAGCTTTCTTGGAAAGGGAGGTAAACTCTGAATTTTTCTTGTGTCATTCATACAGGTGCAGCAGTACCACCCAGAGGCCACTGCTGTGCTGGACACTGCACAAACTGGAGAGAGTTCCTGTCCAAAAGGGCTTAGAGGCTGGAAAGGCAAAGAAAACACTAAGGCTTAGAAGAGATTATGGTATAAAGATATATTTGTAATAGTCTTCAGATGAAATCCCCCAAAATTTCATTCTCTCACTACTCAAGCCAAATCTGAATGTAGACATCCCCTCTAATTGTTGACACTGCTTTTAATTCTTAATTAGACCACTTGGATGAGATGACGAAATTCCAGGATTTGGTCCTTGGCCCCAAGACAATGTATTTTTTGTTCAGAAGTCATTCCTGAGCTATCAATAAGCATATAATGAATGTGCAAGCAGTGTGGCTGCAGTGTGGCCAGTGGAACATGGGCCATGAGGATCCAGCCTGCTCTGGGCAGGGAATGTGGCAAAAAGACTACCAGGAACATCTTGTTTATTCCACACACCCAGCCGTTCCACTGTGTTACACAACCTGCTTAGGTATGTTGGGGGAGACACTGAACCTGGCACTCCCATTTTCTGGGCCCAGTTCCTCTGTTCAGAGAACATAATCTCTGGTTTTAAAAGATGGTTGTTATTGAGGTGTTCAAGAAGGTCTTATTTTAGCAGATTGTGCCAAACTTATTTTTTTGAGAATACCTGCAGATTCTTCTCTCTGAAATGCAAGGAATGTTTGTAAGTCCTAGTTTTGCTGATGATATTAGAATTGAGTTGCTCTGACCAGGCAAAGCACAAAACAGAAGAGGAGGCCTTTGAAGTCAGTGAAGGACCTTATCAGATAAGAACTCAGTTGTTCTGCATCAATTAAGCAGTTAAACAGAGCTATTTTGGTCAACAATTTCATACTTCAGCACATCAAACCTACCGATGTATTTAGTCTCTTTATCCTTTGCCTTTATGGAATGATGGATGTCTCTGCTGCTGTGAGGAAAAATGAGGTATTGTGATGCAGCAGAAGGAAGAAGATGAGGCATTTCTCCCTCGTAGTCTGGCATCAACTAGTCTGAAAGCTGAAATTACCTCCTGGTGTAATAGAGTAGCTACAATGAGCAATGTTCAAGTAGGATCAGAGAGCAAAACCAAACAAGAAAGTGGGTACTTTTCATTCTAAACAATGAGGTTATGTTAAAACATCAAGTATCAAGGAAGGCAAGCAGAGTAGGAGAGTTCTGACCTTATTGTTGTGAGAAAATAAACGGAACCCCTGAAGCTATCCCAACAGTACACACATCCCTATACGAAGAAGCAAGGAACAGAGGTGACCTATGGAATAAATGCGAGATCCATTTGATGTTTTTTACAAGCCTAGGTAAGGAGACTCTGTAAAGTAACGGAGAGTGTGTCTTGTCATACTGACATGATCTTTATTTCCGAGGAAGAGGATGAGTGGACAGTGTTACAGATGTTTATCACTCTGTGTCAAGCCCTGATAGGGAGGGATGCTCCGGCTGAGTGTTCTGTGGGACCCTACACAGGATACAACAGAATATATTAACACTGCAAAGATGTTCTTATGACATTCCTTGTTCTTGTAAGTATCGGTAGTTTTGAAGCAATCTACATATTTAAATGCATCAATATGCATTATATGCATTATTTCACTCCTTTCCTCTGATTGCTTGATTCCCCTCCCCATAGAGCAATGCCCCAGCTTTGTAAAATAAAGTATCCATTACACACTGAAAAAAATGGGCCTGATGAATCACAAACCCCCACATAATTTAGTACATCATCTCTCAATACAGCTTTTCAGTCTAATTTAATGCATTATTGAAGATAACACGTTCATTAAAACAGCTGCCAGCAAACTCTTCATTTGGATTGTTTCATGGAAGGACTAGTCAAAGGGAAATGAAACACCACAGGCTAATGATATGCAAAAAGGACAAAAAACATTTAAGTTTTGATACATTGGTATTGAGATGTTAATATGATTTTTCTTAATGAGTACTGCTCTGCCAGATACGGTAAATCACAAACCTGGTGTTTCTTCTTAGCCAGCTTGCAACATGTAATAAAAAATAACAAAAAAACACATGGAAAATTACCAGGGCTGTTCAGTGAGGATGGCTTAATGAACACAGAATTATTGTTTCTTATTGCTACTTCTCTGTCGGTGAGCATTTAAGTAGCAGATATTTTCATCCAGAGTTCCTGGTCTCTGGGGGAGTGAACTGAAATCTCTCCTCAAACACTAGGAAGTCCTAGATTCTAATGTGCTGGTGCAAATGAATGTCTAACATCTTCCATTGTAAAATAAGTGTTGGTCTCTCAGCAGGACCAAATTTGTGACGTTAAAATTTTGCCAGTACTTTTTTCACCCCATTGTACCATTGTTTACTGGTAAAGCACAGAGTTTTAACAATTACAGTTTAACTAGGACATGTCATCAGCAAGAGACACACACCAGAAAAATTATCAATAACTAAAGATTTATTAGAGTTACTGACATTAATTAATAAGATATTCATAAAATTAACAAAACAAAATATCTGCTGTCTCCTGTCTCCATTGCATAATCAGTCTGAACATCCTTTAAGCCAGATACATACTGATTCACCTGCAGGCCCAGTGGTTTAAATTACACAGACATCCATACCTCCTGCGTCCCCTATGAAATGTGCAGTCAAGGAGAGAGAGTTTGACTGGGACAGCTACTCACCAGTCTATTATTAACCTATGGCTGTAATACTTTGCATGCTTTTAAGCTCTTGCCTAGGTCCAGCAGCCTTCAAACACTAGCTCTGTCTTTTTCATGTCCAGGAAGTCCATTTAAACTGAGATGTAAGAAAGAAAAATCCGTTCTGAATAAACCATAATCTAAAGCATCTCATGACAAAGACTTGTAGTCAATGCATTTGTCTGTCCAGTAAGCTACTGAACTGTTGATTATTTTAGACAACATATTATAACTAAGCATGAATTCTTCTTTCAGTTTCTATACTTTTATTCTCTCCATAAGGAAAAAAAAAGGTTTCACTGTAGTCTCAAAAGAAGGAGTGTAACTGACATAGTGTAGATGTCTAGAAATCTGAGCTGTTCATTCCAGGTTCCTTTGCAAACCATGGAAGTAAAGATGCACATTGATTAATGTCACAGTAAAATAGATGTTTGCAGTCTGACCAATTGAATTGCTTCCTACAAATGTCTGCTTTTCTATATAGGATAGAATAAATCAAGTAACTCAGAAACAGAAATCTACACTGTATACTGTAGATGTATAAATTTAGGCAAGATGAATCGATCCAAAGTGTTTTGATAGCCAGTTTAATAAAAGCAGGAAAGATAAATACAACAACATACTGTCATGCAAAGTAGGTGTTTCATTATTTCATGGCAACTAGTAAGTGTGCACTGCTTAAAAAAATGGTGATACCAGAATTGCAAACATGGAGTGGTGTAGTTCTTAAAACCTTCTAGCAATTTTTGTCCAGATTCCTTCTGCAGTAGTAGAGATGCATTTTCCAAAAATTATTTGTTCCATCTCAAACTTATAATTTAAGTTATTTGGGAAGAACCTTTCTCTAGAGTTTGATGTCTCCCCTAGGAGGTACAATATGAACCCACTTCCCTCTCCATGAAAAACAGTAGTTTAAACTGAATTACTGACTTCTAAATGGCTAATCTTGATGAGAAGAATCCCATTCATGCTATATTAAGCAAACAGGTCTTTATATTGGAGGAAAAGAGAATACAGCCCTTTCAAAACAAGTATGTAGGAATGTCCTGGCATTCAGAAAATTTCAATAAATTATCATTGATTTTACATAAAATTTAGTGGTTTCACAGATCTGATAAATATACTGACCAATATCTTGTTTTTCTTCCTGCAATGAGTGTGAAAATGCATCTAAATTCTCATTAAAATAATTATTTTAATAACCATGCTGTAGGACTTCATTCAGAGAATTCCCAGCCGTAAAAATGAATAATTTCCCATAGTGTTTTGAATTAACAGGCCAATACAGATAACTAAACTGTAGTAATTTCTTCATCATACATTATGTACGTCAAAATTAGTAGATCCATTTTTCTGCAAGAGAGAAAAGATTGATCAGAAATGCCAAGCAAAGCACTATGCTCTAAGTGTCCTACAAGGAAACTTCAGATTCTTTTTTCTTTTTTAGAATGTCTACTGAAGTCTAACTGTCTTTCTTGTAACTTGATGAAATAGGACATGCCAATTTATTGTGCTTAATATAGAGATCCTTGGTATGTCTTTCTACAGTTTTAAAACTGGTACTATGCTTTAATAATTTTCTAATCTAATTATTTGCAAAATTCCCCATTCCCATCAGATTTTGCAATGAGTTAATAACAAAAGTATTCTAAGAAAACAAATTTTTAATATAATTTTGGTTAACATGATCTTATCTCAGAATTACATAGTTGAAAATGAGCTTGTCAGAGTATTTAATCTATATCTGTTTGTATTAATTTGGTACAGAGGCTGATTTATAGTATTGTGAAATAATAATTGCCATGAAGAGAGAAGACTTAAAATCTAGCAACTTCTAGAAAAAATAATAAAACAAAATGTTTATTTGTTCCTGCCTTGCACATTTTTTTACCCACTTTGCTCCTCACAAAGGTAAGCATCATAATCACATGTAATATCTTCATTATGATTTCATAGTTTTTGTATCTTCTCTCATCATAATTGCTCCACTAGGTGAAAAAAACCTCTGCACCCTGGCTTATTTGTTTCAGTAGAACAATCTGATTCTCAAGTGGCCTTACAATTTATTCTCACTTCCAGGGCAAGATGCCTTTGCCTCCCTCTGCATGTCTCTATTTATTGCACAGGTACAACTCTACAGAGAGAACTGAAGAGATGAACTTGCAGTGTGACCAAGATTTCCCTTACAGATACAGAATAATTGTGTCTAGAACCTGGGGTTGGATATCATCCTAAGCACCCAGACTTACTGAAGGAGATGTTTTGAAAAGGTTTAAGTACACACAAATGATCAAAAACTGTGTTGTCGTATATTGAAGTCTTTTGAATGAAGTTCACTAAATGGTTTTTCCCACCTTCAGTATTATACATCTTGTGCCTTACCTTTAACTTTGGAATAACAAGGCTCACAGTGCACAGTTTGTTTGTAAATCCAAATGCTGTCTCCTGCTTTTAGATCTTCCAGAGGTCTCTTACATACTTCACACTTCAACACACAAGTCAAAGAATGAAGAAAAATTAAAATGAAACATTTCTCTAATACTCTTACCCACCATGCTTTCCTTTAGGAAACAAGCAACCCCAGACTAGAATAGGAGTTATTAGTACTGCAATATAAAAAATGAACTCTGAAAGACTAGATTTAGAAAACAAGAAGTTAGATATCTGACTATGACACTTTTAGAAATCTAAAAATCAGATACCAGTGTCTAAAGTACCTGTTGCCTAGGTACTCACTGCACTCAGCAACCCTGTCCTTCCTCCAGACATTTCCAAAGGGCACTTTTGCTTTCTCTGTCTTAGCTTAGGGTTTTATCCTACAATAAGATGAATCACTATTTTGAGAAACTTTTCCTTCTTCACTAAATAAAAGGAGAATGATCACACATAATCATCTAACTGAGAGTAGATCTTAAAGAATCTAGATCTGCTTATTTCAAAATATCTTATGACACTTTATTTAACAATTAACTGTTTCCCATTCTTGCTGTTATCTGGACACTGCTTTCACAAACATCTCAAAAAGGGTAATTTTTTGAAATAGAGAAGCATTGCCCATGTTTCACATATGAAAATGCACAGATACACACAGAGTATGTTGACTTACCAAGATCACAGGGAAAGCCTACAGTGGATCAAGAAGCATGGTAATTTGATACAGAAACTAGGATCTTGATATCCAGGTAATTTTATTTATTTATTTAAATCTGGTGAAATAGTAAATTCTGGTTTCTTTGGATATTTTATCCACTGATAAATAAAAATCAGCATTAGTATTAAGGTGCTATTAAAACAATCTGCTGTCGTCACTGATTTTGTATTTCTTTGTTAAATCAGCAGAAGGGTGGCCATGTGTTCAAAGCTCTGATGACCAATATTAGCTAGAAGTTTTACACAGAGGAAAAAAACAATCTAAAATTTGGGTTATTTAATTAATGTACTTTTGGTATATACCTTTACAAGGAAATTAAGATGGTGTACTGCTGTCAGCTATGTGCAAATCTCTAATGGATACAGGGTATTTGTAAGGAGCTAAATGAATATTAATTATAAGAAATTGCACCACTTAGCTAAATATATACCTACAAGCATGAACCACAGACCTACATCAATTGTTTAATTTTTTTTTTGCCTATGCTGTTATATTTGTAGTTATACAAAAATTAAGCTGAATATTCCTGGCTAGACAGGTCCCTATTTGATAGTAGGTAACAAAAAAAATTAAAGTTTCAAAAATGTAAGTATTTAACAGATAATTCAGCCACTACCAACATGTTAATACTCCTAATGAAAAGCCCATTCTTCTTTATGTGGGTTGATCTGTCTAAAAAGGATGGAAGCAGGCCAGAACTTATACTTACTTGCAATAATAGTATTGAGGACATATTATATAGTAGTTCCCGTGGAAGAAAATGCCTTTCTGGTGCTCAGAGAGCTCAGAAAGCCCACAGTAAACAAAAAGCACATGAAGCTTCGTACTTGTAAAGTGCAACCTTACTGCTGTATTGTGATTAGTGTTACTTTTCATGTAGTAAATAGGGACTGCTGTCAGAAGCCGAAGTAAAAGCTGTGCAGGACTGGGCAGAAATATGAGCTATGCTAATGCAGTGACTTTGCTGAGTATTGTTTGTTAGAACAACAAAGTCTCTGTGTAGATGCAAGCAGAAATAAGACAAATGAGGCAGAAAGAGAACAGACTATAGGACTGAGAATTGCTAAGCATACCTTGAGAAAAGTTTAAGAGTGAATTTTAGTCTGAGGCCTAGGGTTTGGAATTACAAACAAAAGAGAAATTTTTTCTGTGCTTTCATACTTAATGGAAATAGGAAAAAATCACCTACTTTTTAATGATTAAGACTGGTGTAGATGTCAATCAAGAACACCTAAAAACTTCATAAAAAACTGAATAAAATTTTACAAGAAAGTATAAGTTGATATAATTCACTGCATCAGACTTGAAGTGAAGGCTTATGTGTAGGACTTTAAGAATACATTCAGCTGCATCCTTTATCCTGCTTATGGTTGCAAGGGAGGAAAGGCAAGGAGGAGAATAGAGGGAAAAGGAGAGAGGGAGATAGAAAGAAAAAGGAAGGAATTGTGTAGGGAAGAGAGGGAAACAGAGAGATTAGTATTTCCTACATTAATCTTCTCCTCCAGTCTCAAGCCTACTTATTCTCACAGGTGGAGAAGGCCTAAGGCCTAAATAATCTCTTATTGTATGTGTACTATAATGCAGGTATTACAATCAAATTTCATTTCTTGATAGCAGGTGAAATCTTCTTACCTTGAAGCAAGTCGAATGACAGTGAATTTGCAAGGCATCTAAGATCATTTTGGCATCTATGCCCAAGGGCTTCCTGCAGTATGTACATATATCTTTTCCAATTATACTCCTGTGTATATAATATAACATCAGCTGTCAGAAAAAGAACTGCCATTGAAATCTCAAGCAGAAAATTGATAAGGTTAGCACATGGTGTGGGAAAGACATTTGTATACTGTACAATGGCCATAATGGGAAAAATGTCATTTGTGTATTCTCTCCATTCCTGTTGACAGGTGTCATACACATACTCTTGTGATGGGCAAATTGCTGAGCTTAATTGTCAAGTTACAAAAATACCTTGGCAGACAGAATGGTCTTCTCTGGTAAACTGAATTAAGCTGCTGAATGTTTGGGAGCATGTATACTAAACAGGGATAAGGTGGAGGGGAATGACTTTAATGTTTTAAATCTCAAAAGTAAACTTGTAGTTGAATTCAAAAAGTGCCATCATTTGAACAGTCTGGTTCACAGAATTCTCTGTGATGCAGAGGTGCCTGAAAACTTTTATGACTTTCTGCACTGCAGACAGAACTCATACTTTCTTGGCAATTATAGCAAATTAATGCATGAACAGCCTATAGGGTATTCGTGACAATAACATTTTAAAATTTTCTCAGTTCTTGCTGCACTCCTATGTGACATCACTTTGTACTTTATCTAGATCCAACTGTGGTGTTGTTTTAGCATTACTAAATCAATGGCTCTTGATCCTTCCCTGTCAGTAACAAACTGCTGTACTAATATGTAATCATCCCCAGAGTTCCTTATCCTTATGTTGGAAAGGATACAAGTTTTTCTGATTAGGTATTTCCAGGTGGTAGGACTGTCCAAATGGAATTGAAAATTATGGGCGCTTTTAATTTCTTTTTTCCCATAAGGAAAGTTATTACAGATTTAGCAAATATCCTGCTTATATTTGGGAATGTCTTACTGGTGTGAAAAGATGGTTTTCAACAGCACTGTCACATGAACGTATTCCTCCACACTTGTACATAAATTTGGTCATTACCATTTTCACAAAGGAAGGGAATTTTGCAGAGTAAGCGGTTGCCGAGATAGAAAACTACAGAATCACAAAGCCAACTTTGTCACTTAAGGCATTGGCTCTTGTTTCTATAGATATTTTCAAATGTCAGCTGTGACAAACATAATATTAGGCTGCTGAACTGTGGTAATGATTTGATGGGAAGATCTCACTGAAAGAGAGCTTTGTATGAAAAGCTGTCTCATGACGGTGACTTCCAGGGCTCTCTTTTGTCTGAAGACTTGAATGCTTATGTAAATGTCTGTGTCCTTTGCTACTCTATGATGTTATTAATGTGTACTTACCGATCAGAAGTAGAATAAACAGTTTTGATAGTATTTCCAGTTATATTTTTTTCATAGCCGCTGAGTGATGATTTGCTGTGAAGCAAAGAATACATAGCTATCACTAAACAGTACTACATTTTTTAAAGGCTTCACTGCATTGATGATAATATGCAAATAAACTAAGACAACATGCTTGTAAAATAACATACTTGGTGATGAGTTCTTTTTCTGTTTTTTTTTTCACACCCATCAAGAATAATATATCAAATAAAGAGTTTAAATTAGTAATATAGTAATATTCGTAATATAGTGTCCTTAGACTGTGTTCTATTTTTGAGTGATTCTTCAGCACTTCAAAATTAAATCCATGAGCCCATTGAGCAAAATTTATATAACAGTATTGGGTTTCCTGTGCTGATATCTCAGCCTAAATGATACGTATCAGAAAATGGTGACAGACTACTTTTTTTCATTTTCCTCCTCTTCTTTCACTTGTCCTCAAAAAGGTGTCAAACAGCCAAACAAAATTACAATATGTCCCTAGAATTAGAGTGAGAGTCTTTATAATACAGGCTTTTCAGTATATGATTTGTGTTCACTACAGTGACTGTATTGTTCCTTATATCAGAAAGGAATATACTGAATTTAATTATCAGGAAAGTTAAATCTTCCATTTTTAACACTCCCATTTCCAAGTTACATAAATGTCAGTTTTGTTTCCATGGAAGGGATGAACATGTATGTGACAGTTGAAGAAGTAATCTTGCCATATGTGTTTTGAAGATTTCTGGATTGATTTATTTATCCTATTCTCCATAAATTCTCAAGGTATATAGTAATTATTACATGTTTCATAGCAGTCTTGAATAATGCTCTGCAGCATTAGGAACAATTGTTTATAATCATGTGCATTTACCAAATGTTGATTTTTTTTCAGGAAATGCAACAGATTGATAACATGTGTGTGTAAGGTGTTATGAAGCTCAGATACTCTTTTCTACATACCTGCATTTTGTAAAGTACATATGTCTTATTTGATTTCTGTGCAGCACCAGAAATGTATTTAACTTGAAGTTACTGATAAGCTGAAATGATCAATGTTTTATTTATATTTCATAGAACATAACATAGAAATAACAATGGACTTGTTATTTAATCAGAATGTAACAAACCTGGGTTTGCTCACCACAGAGGAATTATCTCCTCACACGAACACCTAGAGCTCCATTTACATTTCGGGTGAGATGAAAGTAAGCTTACTAAGTAGGAATGCAAACTAAAGTTAAATGATCACCTTTTGAAAGAGTTTCTCTGACTGAGAAATTCTCTTGACCAAGAATGTGCACAACACATGCCACAGGGTGGAGTATATTGCTAGTGTAGTTGCCTAAAGTTTCTTGCTACAGTGAAAAGTGGCAAAGGTATATGAGTTCTTTGTTCTGGTAAAGTATGAGCCTGTGCTTGTTATTTTTGTTGTTAGGCTTTTTTTTTCCCAAATCTTCCATTCAGCTTGTATTTAACTGTGGAATCTTGGGGAAAGTGGTGAGTACTGTGCATTGGACACTCAACATAATATGAATATTTACATGCTGCATGCCTGAAAGTTACTTTATCTTACTGGAAATCAAGTGTCCTAGTGTAGAAAACAGCAGTCCTTGGATTTTACTGACTGTATTATGGTTGAAATACTGAAAAAATATATATAATCACAGCTTAGGTAGAAAACCACAACTGGAGTGTGTAAAACAAAAAACGCTGAAGCCACAGCAAAAATATTTCCAAAGCATCAGTTTCTAACCTTGTCAACTGAAAGTGTAAGGAAACTCAGAACATTTAAATAAATGCACAGTCTGACAGCTTGACAAGACACCAAGTGAAAACTGAGTCCCAGTGTAGCCTGAAAATTGTGCATCTGATCACGTCCCTTCTTTCAGTTCATATCAGTCTCTCCTTTACTTGCTATGGTGTGACTTGTTCATACAGCAAACTGCTCAACAAAAATACTCTGTAGAACCCATTGCATAAAACCTGAAAGAATAACCTACAAAGACCATTCATTTAATAAGTTTTCATGAATTAAAATGGGATTAGAGGTTCAGGTAGAGGGTATAAAGTCTATCAAGTGTAAGGTAACATTGCATCTTGTAGCACATTCTTTGCCCTGTCATTGTTCCACTACTGTTCTTTATTTTAACTGTCAAAGATAGTTGGAATAGTAAAACTCAGAGCCTGTGTGTGCACAAAATTCTGAAAAATGCTAATTAATTTTCCGTTGAATATTCATTTTTAATCTTAAATTGTAGGCTGTTTGGCTTTGCTTTTATTCTCAGCCAATTTATGGATTTGTCCTTCAAGGTCATGCAGAATTTTCAGAATACACAGATTTCAACTGTACTCCAACTGCAGATATAAGAATATGAGGGATTAAAGATCCTGTGCCCATTCATATCTAAAGCAAGGATCAGGTGTGCATAAGGTTAAGGATTGGGACATTGACCATAATTCCTATTAAGTATCAGACTGTGACCTTTACTTTCCCTGTCAGTAAGCTCAATAGATTTCTCCTCTACCTCCTGAGTCATCACCCCTGGCTCAGGCAGTTTGCAACTATTATACAGCAATACAAACCTATAGGTTATGCCTTTAAACAATCCTTCCTACATAAATAATCCATATAGATGGATGGATTGATACTGAAGAGAGGTTTTCTTAATCCAAAAAGGTCTTTCACTCAATAACTATATATTATACCTTTTGTTGTCATGTTTTGTAAAAAAAATTTTGACCATGAAGAACAAGATAACGTTTCCTTATATTTCAATTATTTCCTGATACCAATAGACATGGTATACAGCTAGTTCTATTAAATATCCCTACATCACATTTTTCACTCAGGTTTGCATTATGTGAGTTTGTAGAGGCAGAAACCAGCTAGAGCATGAATACTGCAAGAGAAATGGTTTTTAAAATAGTTTGTTCTTGGTCAAAAAATCAGAATCCCATGCCACAGTGTCAGTGGTTGGGTTGATGATATGTGGGTTCAGATTCATCCCATATAGGTTTAGGAAGTTAAAAAGGCACTTTAAGGGAAGGCACTTTAAGGGGCACTGTTTCCTTACAGTCTGATAAAGAAACAAGTTCATAAGAAATAAGAGCATTCAAGAAATGCCTTTCCTCTATTGATTAAATAAGAATTCTGGCTTAGCTGCCCTCCTAAATTTTATGTTTCAGCTCTCTCTCTAGAGCTACACATGGTGTGTCTTGTTCTCTCTCTGTGCAGTAGAGTTAGGATTTGTGACCCTCTGTGCCTGGGATCCTGGAAGCAGATTTGGAAAGGGGCTGCCATGATTCCAGAGACCAATGAGAGCTTTCTAAGCATTCCTGAAATTTCTTGCATAAAAAAGCTTTTTATGATTTTTTTTCAAGAAATGCCACTTTAGCCATTACAGTACCCAATTATTTTTCCACAGTACCTGGTCTTTTTTTCACTGTCACTAGAGTAGTTTATTTCTGGGAGATTATTTGGAGCCCTTGGAGGATTTTCATATGCTTTCTCAATTATCCTAAAATAAAAAAGAAACCACACCACAAGAAATTAAACAACTTTTAGAAATATGTTTCAGCTACACAGTTTTAATTTACACTTACAGTCATGAATGCAGAAGCTTGGACTAGAAAAAGCAGGTAAAATAAATTTAGCTTATTTTGGTTAAATCATTGCTGGTGAAAAATAATACAGTCATTGACCTATAGTTTTTAGTCCTCCTTTGTACTGATATATTCATATAAATACAATTGAAACTTCATCTAACTTTAATTGAACTCTATTTTCCTCAAAGTGCCCACTGGGTTTTCAGCTATGCAATAGCTCTCAGTTGTTGGTACCATTCCACATTTTCTTGTCAGTATTCCATAATTTTGTATTCTTAGGCTTTTAGTTCCAAATTTTCTTTTTTGGATATACTACAGTTATGTTTTAATTAGAAATTACTAAATAAACATAGATACATAGACTAATTTCAAAAAGCAGGACTATAATTCAAGCAAGAGAAACGTCCTCCTGCAGTTTTCCCTGCCACAAAACATGACGGGCAAACAAACATAAAAATAGACCTTGCCATAAAAATTATGGGATATCAGGAATAAGTGCTAATAATGTTTTTGATGATTTTACAAAGTAGCTCAGACAAAGGCTGCTCTTGTTTGGTTCTGCCGGAGGTTATATTATGGAACAACGTGATCATTATCTGCCTTAACTGTGTGGGCTGCAGCTTGATTATTTCAGTGAGCTTGCCAAGGACGGAGGCTCTGCTGAACGACCCTCACTCAGTGCTTGTGGTGCTTTATATGCAGAGCGGGGCTGCAGGAAGCAGCACCTCCTTTGTGCCTGACTCCTGTTGGGGCAGGCCCCTGTCAGAGCTGAAAGAGAAACTCATTCACTGGAGATGCTCAGTATATGCTTTCCTGGTCAGACTGTCGAGCGGAACTGCTGGGATAAAAATATTTTCTATTAAAATATAGAAAAACTGCTTATCTTTACAGATAACTATATTCTCTCTCTTCATGTGGGTATACTACTAAATGGAAGACTCAAAAAAGACACCATTAGAATGCTGACTAAAAACACTACTAATCTCATTTAATTGTCCAAAATGGATCATAGATTTTGTAATAATGAAATCTAGTAGCAGTAAAGCTTTTATACTAGGAATGCATTTTCTTATATTTGTTTGAGATGCCAGCAGCTGAATTCACAGAACACTTAGATAAGCACGAAAATACTTAGGAGGATCTTGTCACTAGTCATTTTCATTCTCCATGAGAGATTATAGGTTTGACTCGTTGCTTATCAAAATACATGCAGCTTTATTGTTATATTTGGTTAATCAGGCACATCTTAGAAATAATACAGATACCTTAACACTGGGCAAATTCTGTTTGCTTGTAATAGGAATTCATATTTTCTGGTTCTACTAAACAGCTACAAGTCTTGATATTTGATCATTAAACTTTAGAGGGAATTATGCATTGATTCTCACCACTTTTTACTTTGGCCATCAGCAGACTTTACTTCAGTGTGATCCCCAAGGTCCTCATCTCTGAAAGTGAGAAAGACTTCAGAATTAATAGAAGTATTTTATTTAACCTAAACATATTAAATGATCTAAATTATTTATGCTGAATAAGAAAAAAAACCTGTATGCATTTCCCAGGTAAGACTCCTGACTACAATGAGTGAGTTATCTGTTCAGTATTTTTCAGTTTCTTTCCAATGTGGCACTGCAAAAGAATTACAAGTGGCTCAGAAATGTCAAGTCCATTATAGTATTGTAGGATAATTCAGGTTGGAATTCAGGGACTTCAGGACCTCTTTGGTCCAACCTGCTTCTCAAAGCAGGGGCAGCACTGAGGCCAGACCAGGCTTCTCAAGTATTTGTCTAGCTGGATCTTGAAAACCTGCAAGGAGAGAGATGCCACAATCTCTCCAAGCAAGCTGCTCCAGTGCTGAACGGCTGTCCACACAGCCAGTCAGAATGTCTCATGTTTCAGCTCATGGCCACTGTGTCACATGGTGGTGCCACCCTACTGGTGAAGGTCCTGCCTACATCTTCCAAACTGACTGTGGCTCTGTCAGTTCAGCTTGGTAACTGACTTTCATTCAATTCAGGCATCAGTAACATGAGCTATGGAAATGGCTATCAAAGTGTGTCCCTTGCTTTGTTATCATATCCAGTCCAAATCTCTCTTCCAACTGCTGTTATCTAGGGTTGTGTACAATCTCTAGGTCCATGTGGATAAATTTATACCAGTAACTCACCAATCATTGGCTGTGAAAAAGCTCATTTACTATAATAAATTTCATGTATTAACATATGTCAGGTATATAAAATATAATTTTATATTCATATTTTATATTAAATGCTCTATAATAAAAAATATTGCCCATTGACAAATTAAGTTTGAAGAAAGATCACTGTTGTCCTAATTTGAAAAAAAATAAAAATCTAATTGTTTTTACTGAACAGAATCTATTAATACCAAAATCAAATCCACAATAAATATTTTATAAGTATATAAGAGGCAGATTATGACAGGCTTACCTCTTATTCTTCTGATCAGCAGTATTTTTTTCAGTCAAATCTGAAAGGTCTTTTCCTCTGGAAAAAAAAAAACAAAAACAAATAGAACTGTTAAGATATTCCCTCTATCTAGGAAGGGATAAAGTGTCATAAAAGAAAGAAATATATCTATGCACAAACTTTTAGTTAATTTTATGTTCAAAATTTGCAAAAACTAATGTTCTTGAAGGAAATATGTTTGTAGTTTTCCCTTAGCAAGGGAAAGTTCTGTACTGTTTATTTATTTATAAAAATTTTTATCTAATACATCCAAGAAAATAAAAATGCTTCTTTAAATTGTATTAATTCCATGGTTTAAGATGATTCTTTGCCTGTCAAGACAGTGAAGAAGAAACATGAACTTTCAAAGACTATAGAATTAATTTACAGATTCCAAGCAGCTTAATCCATGTTTGCATCATTTATTTGCAAAGTGAATTTTTATTTACACTAAGAAACTTCAGCTTCTAAAGATAACACAAAAATATATGGCCAAATGTCCAAAATTTCGCTTCTGGAATGACAAGAAATTACCTCTGTGTGTCACCATGGTTAACAATTAAAGCACTGATCATGTCTGTATTTATATTGAAAATGTTAGTATTGGAACACAGATGTATTTTACACATAAGGAAACTTTTTTCTTTGATTTCTAAATACAGCTGAACTAGAGACTAGATTTTCCTTTACTATTTTTTTAAATGGTTCAATGAATTCAAGAATGGAATGACTTAGGAAAATACTGTAAGAAAAATCCCATAGTTCTCTTTGGGTTGAAGTAGAGAGCAAAATAGAAGGCCAAGTGAGCTCTGTGAAACTCCTAATTTGGTCTCTTCAATTCATGATAAGCATAAAACTTTGGATACTACTAAAATTCAGTAGTATCTCAAAACAAAAAAAGATACCCAACTTAGAGTTTAGTGCTAAATGTATATCTGTATGTATGCCTATCTGTGCATATATGTAAGATTGTCTGCTGTGAAATAGATGATCACAGGTTGGCAACGTTTATCTGCTGTTACTGTTTAGGACATGGTTCTTGAAATTTGTCTGTAGCATATCAGGTTCAATGTGACAAATATTACATAGCTCTCACTAGCACAATACTCCACCAGTTCCTCTCTTTCTCTGTGCTGGAAAGCTGCTTGCAGACCTTCAGAAACTTGGCTTGAAACTCATTGAACTGACACACTGTTCAAAAAAGAAAATTCAAGCTTTCTTTCTTTATGGATGACTTTCCTTGCTGATTGAAATGTTTTGTTACACCTTGCTGGGCAAAACATCATCCCTGAGTTCTACAATATTTTGCTTACTGCCTCTTCTCTAACCATATCAAAGTATTTCAGTGATAGTTTAATTGTGGAAACATGTGAGGCATGTATGGAAGCTTGCCATAGGTAGTACTGGTTAAGCTGAAGTGCACATGCCAGTGAATTAATCTGTATTTCTATATTCACCTTTCTGTGTAAGGAATGCAACTTTTTAATCTATAATCTATTTTACAGGTTAGCAACATTACCTTTCCTGACATTCTCATAGTTGCAAACTACTCACTGCCTTAGAAAAGTAGGAACTTTGAACATTTACTCTTTGTCACTTGTGAAAGAACTGGGAATCGCTTTGCTGAGGTTGTTGAGGTCTTGGTTCCTTTAGAGACGAAACAAAACCCAGATCAAATCACAATTAGTATAGCCAGCTGTCAATTAGTAAAATTAAATACTCATTTTAAAAAATGTTATAATTGACACATTCTTTATGAAAGAAAAAATGTAACTGATGACAATCATTTTAGTAATTCAAAGGTATTCATAGATACAGCAGTATGCCCACCATATGCACATTAAGCACATACTCTTCCTAGAATAAAAAGACCAAATTATGTTTTGGAAACAAAGAGTTATATCTACTGCTATTGTCAAAATGATAATTCCTGCTGAACGTGCATTGTGGACAACTTCAAAGAATGTCTGACCTCAAACATGCTATGAGACAAAAAAAAAATCTTTACCTAGTAGCACAATCAACCAAGTACTCCTGATATGTGTGTGAATCATATCTTACCTAAAAAGTGATTATGGACTAAGTCTTTCTGTCTAAATAAAAAAAACCAAAGTCCTTTTGTCTATTTGGTAGGCTATCTAGACCAGCTCCTTCCCAAGTAAACTCTCACTTCTCACAAGAAATGTCATATTTGAATTGTGGGGTGCTGAGGTCTGGTTACACCCACTGATTCTTGCCCTTCCACACAGGGATAAGATGTCATTTATCATTGCTATCTGATGTAAGGAAAAAAAATCTTCCTTGAATTACATCTTTTTGGTTAATTATTTTCCCTTTTTCAATATACTAATATTAAACATATATTAATGTAACAAAATTATTAAAATAGAAATGTAAATCAATGTATTTTATACTTTTTGAATGAAACTTTTAGAAGTATCATGGCAAAACATGGAGTGTTGCTTTGAGTACCTTTATTTTCCTTCAAAGTATTGCACTGGTGTTAACGTTTCTGTCAAATACTTCACTTCTGTGAAAGTGCCTTTTCAAAAGGCAAACTCCTCTATTTGAAATTTTTCCAGCAGCTTTACCTAAAAAGCTACCATCTAGTAACATTAGCTCACTACAAAAAAAATTATAATTTTACTCCTCAAAAGAAAGTAATGGGGAAAGAATGATGCCTTTGATAATATGAACTCCTACAGGACCTGTTATATAACCTGGCAGTCAACAATGTTCCATATGTTTGTTTACTGACATTTCATTCTGACCTGTTCTGTCATGAAACAACATCTCCATGGAACATAAAGGTAGCCTTTCAGGTTTTTTCTTGGTCATATTTGTCAGATTTGGGGCTCCCTTTGATAAGTTTATCAAGATTTCTATTTTTTTAGTAATTAAACAGTTCATTGCAAGGAGGGTCAACTGCCATTTTGCTAGAATTCCATACCAGTCATTAATAAACTATATACTTGTGTAAAATCTCTTTATATTATCACAGATTTAGCACTTTTCAGAGTATTCCTTCAGAAACTGAAGCCTTGCAGTTATCCACAAATATCCTTTCCTTGCTGAACTGGATGGCAAATTGCTTCCTCACTATGTGAAGGTAGCAACACTAAAATTACAGTCAGTGTAAGTAAGAGCTCAGGTAGTACTTAACTTATATTTTTGCAACTTTTATTAAAAAGAAAAAAACAAAAAACCAACCAAATCCAGCTGTGCATATATCTGGCTTGAGTAAATATGTATTATTATTATTATTATTGTGTCTTGCATCCTCCATGTCTTTCTGTTCTTAGAGGTATTTTAAATATTCACTTCCAGTCTTCTCTAAAGTCTGCCGAAGCTTTGAACTTGCAGCAAGATCTTTATGGTCTGTGCAACCTGCTCGTATAAGTCAGCCTCAGTATTGTATATTCACCCAAAGCATAGGAAGCAGATTTGAGGCTCCTGTTCACATTCTGCTTGCAATCACAGGATTACGTGCAGTTTACTCAGCACAGTTATCAGTAACCTTTCTGCTGACTTCTGCTGCCTTTCCCAGCATGGAGCAATGGAAAAGCTGTGACAGTAGCAAAGCTGTGCCCTGCAGGCCACTGTGTCTGCATCCTCCTGTGTCTGATTGTCAAAGGCATGTAAGCATTTGCAGAACCAAATCCCAATGTACTTCCTATGAGATTTATCTCAGTAATACAGATATTTTTGAAATTGTTACTCATGGTGTAGATGTAAAATATTCCATTCACTTTTTTATGATTTTCAATTTAATAGTTTTAATAATTCCTGTGGGCTCTTTCAGAATTAAATACCTTAATTGAAGAAGCCTTCCTATAAAAATATTCCAATACAATGCAGATAAAATATGCTCGCACAAGGTCCAAATACTGGAAATTTCGGTGTTAATCTTTGTAAGAAATGTTAAAATATCTCAGTATTATTGTATTGAATACTACATAATTGCATTAATAATGCTATAGAAATGTATTTTAGAGCACTGGGAAGTTGTGTCACCTATATATTCTTGTACATAGTAGCTTTCTGTCAAACGGGGAGCAAGAAACTCCTTTGAGATGAGCAGGAAAGATTCTGGCTCTAAGACATGTTCTTTTTAAGTTTTCACATGTATTTTAACACTCTTCCCACATAACTTCAGATTTCTTTACCTTAAATTGCTCTGTTCACTTTGCACAGAGTATTCAAAAACAGAATGACAGTTAACTAAAATAGTTCAAACTTGGCCTACTGCCTGTTTGGAAATAAGAGGGGAAAGAAATTTCCAATAATTTAAGACTTATTCCTTCAGAAATGCATGTACTAGCCCACATTAATCCTTGGTGCAACTCGAAGGATAGATGAGTTAGTTCCCTTCTGTAATCTTTAAATCATCATGACTTTGTTGCCAACAGCATTTTGTTACTTCATCTCACATTATTCTGCTCTTGTCAGTGCTTTGAGTATCCCAGTGCACTGACTGGCTTGCAAGAAAGATTTTACTTGCTATCTAGGTGAGCACTCATTGTCATCTACTGATGTCCTGCAAGTTCTTTGCCTTGAGATGGCTGGCTTAGTGCAAAGCAGAAGTCATGGGATACACAACTGCAAGCTACTGATTCAAGCATAGTTTAGGTTTTTAGAAACTGAAATTAAAGAGCTGTTATTTATAAAAAGGACAAAATGTAAAGTAGAACAAACTGTAGGACATGGGGCATAACTCAGAATTTATCTGATTGTGCTCGGGGCATGTTTTGCTGACTTTTTACATCTCTCTTTTTTCGCAAAGCTATGTTTGCTTTAGCATTAGCACACAGCACTATCAACCAGTGTTGATATTAGAACATAATGCAGCCTCACATTGAAAGTTAGAGTAGATCTGCATTACAGAACCTAAACAGAATTTCAGGTAAGGTTTCATTTGAGAGTTGTTACTGTGTTAAAAATCAGCAATATAAGTTACATATTTTTTAATACTTCTAAAGGATGATAAGTATTAAAGTCAGAAAAGACTAACCTATATTCATACATTAAAAAAGCTCTTTGAATATCAGAGCATCAGATGCAGTGAAAGGCTCCTGTGGAGAAGAATTTCCAGTTGCAAGTATAATTTTCACTTGAAAAAATAAACTGTTGTTGTGTCCAAGGCTGGTGGAACTGAATTCATACTTCTTATATTTGTCAACAACTTTTTAAAACATAGATGATGATGGAAAACAGCAGCATAAAACTTCTATACAAAGCAGTTTAGACAAACTAGGAGGAATATATTTCAAATACAATAGGTGGCTTGGAATAGATGTTGACATTTTTCATAGGTCATTCCAAAGGATGCCACCTCGAAGTATAGTATTTTCTGAGACAGCCATTAAATCCCTGTGAACATTCTGCCTAGGGTGAGTATTTTTGAAATGGATGAGAATGAGGTAGGTCAGACAGCCTGCCAGGAGGAGAATATATAGTTTGCTAACAAATTTAATAGGATGAAATATTTTAATAAAGACTCAGGATAGGCCTGGAAGTTTAGGAGCACCTAACTCAGGATAACTAATATGCATTTTTGCATTCTACATAAAAATACTTGGAATGGCAGTACAGAAGATTTTGTATTGAATATTGTACAAAAGTCTCTCAAGTACTGAAGAAAACAAATTAATTTATTATAAAATAGAAACATTAATATTTGGATTACGACCTAGGTATGCTTGTCATTATTGTTAAAGTATGGAGGACAATTCTCTTGATCCATTTACTTTTCTGTTTGTAAGTGACCACCTCCTGGAAAAAAAATAAAAAAGTCTATTCTGCTTTTAACAACATCTTTGTAGAAAAATGCACAAATTAGCTCTGTGAATCCAAAGAAAGCCCCACCCTGAATGTGCAGCTCGGCTGCTCTGGGCCTCGTGCTATAGACTTGTTAGCCATGAAATTTGCTGCTGCTCTCTGCTATTTTGCCTCTAGCTGCCTGTGTAAAATAGGATTAGAAATCTGACAACTAATGAAGACAGTCCAGCAGTATAAAAGAGTAGCAAAGAGTATAAGTAGGTTTAAAAAAAACTGTCAAGGCAGGCTGCATGCAAAATGTATTGCTCAGTTTAGCCAGGGACTCCTGTTCATATCTTGGATCCCTATGCCTCTCAGACACAAGCAGAAAGGGAAATTATATAAGGCTTGTGTGACAAACTCTACAGAAACCAGCTAAATTTCTCAAAAGCTTAATATCTCTGATCCTTTATCAATATCAGCAAATGTTACTTCTTTATGGAACAAGTGGGGTTTGCATTACCTGATTGTATTAATGTTAGCTATCTCATGCCTTCCTTGATTAAATATGGACATTTTCTCTAAGCAATCTTTAAAAGTAGAAAAATTAATATAATATGTAATCACAAAGAATGATTTTTTTTTCTTTTTATGGTCTGTATCAAAAGTTAGAGAAATTGAATCATCTATGTTTTGCTTGCTTTCAGTCTGCCTTTGTTTTCTAACTCAGTTCACTTGAGATAGAGCAATAATATAATACATTTCAGCTCTTCTGCTCTGTGATCTGTGCTTGTGAATCTCACTTATTTCAGATAGTAGTTTTGAAATTCTGGTGTATCTGGTGACAAGTCAGATTACCATCAAAAAGAAAAACACAAATTAATCTGATCCACACATTCAAGCACATCTCCTAGTTCTTTCTGATTTCTTGGGGTTTTTTTAATCTTGAAAACATACAGATAAAGTTTCAATCAGGAAAAATGAATCACGCCTACAAAAAAGATTTAGTGATGTTATTCTTTAGTGAAAGCAATGAAAATCTTTCTAATATTTGCATTTAAAAATTCTGTAGGCAATGAAGAAAGCATCAATGCAAATAAACTGTCCCTAATGCTGAGGTGAAATTGAAGTTGATCCTAGACATGTGGGAGTGAGAAACAAAATTTTGAACAGACCCAGCTAAGCTCTTGAACCTCAAGAATCAGGAAGCAGGGTATGAGCCCATGACTCTCTCATTATTTAGTGAATACTTACCTAACCTGTAAAAGTCCCGAGCCTCTATCTACTTCCAAATGTTCCCTAATTCTTGAAGGCATTCTTGCCTTATTGCCTAGAATTTTGTCATCCATCTTTGCTGCTACACCAACAGTTGACATAATACCCAAGCACCAATAGCACCAATACTTGGTTATTTTATGGACTAGAAAACTAAAGGACCATGCATATTTCAGACTTGTTGGAAATGACTGGGGCACTTGATGTGAAATCCAGGGATACTCAGTGAGGTTTTGAATTTAGTCACTCTGTCATCATTGACATAATCATGTCAATCCAGAGGCAGCTTTATGAAAGCAATCATATACAGTATTTTTAATAGATCTGCATCTGTTTTCTGATTAAAAGCCCTGAACAGGATTATAAAAACTACCAAGATGACTCCCTATTTCTAATAGGGATATATATATATATATATATATATATATATATAATTATTATATCATATTATATATGATATAATAAGATATATATAATATGCTTAAATGTGATACCAAACAAGGTGCATCTGATATTCCTTCTTTAGTGATCTGCCTTTTGACCTACAAAGCATTCTGGTCAACAGCTTCTTCTTCTGACATGATGGAATATGAAAAGAACACAATAAGAAAGTCTGGCTAAAACCATAAGGATATTTTTGAATTGGTCATGTCAGCATAGGAGAAGAGAAAAACAGCCAATTGCCAAGTGGGCCTTCCAATACTGAAATAAAAGAGTTGGTTTAGAGTATATTAAACAAGTCAGCCATCCTACTGGGTAACGTTTAGCATCATGGCCCCAGCTGATTTTTGATCCTCTGTTATGGCTGCTTTACTGTCCCTGTAAATCCCTGTCCATCAGCTTTTGTGAAGTATAAAGGAGGATGAATGAAGGAACTTTTTGAGAAAAGATTGGCATTTATCCTGGAGCAGGGTGTGATTCCTTCCACATTGCTATGCTCTCTAATCAGTGCCAGGAGCCTTTGCTCAGACCTTTCATCAATAACAGCTGAGAGTTAGGGCACAGAAGATGACTGCAGTCCACTGTGAAAATGAATTTATAATGTGCCAAAACAAGTGAAATGCTTAGCCCAGAGGATTTTGGAGTTAAATACAGAGGAAGAAGCTGTTGATCAGAATGTTTTATAGGAGATAGACCGGGAAAGATCACAAGAAGAAGACAACTTATTCTGTTTTTCTGGAAGGATATGTATCACCCTGTAAACACTGTATTAAAATTTCATTTTGGAATAAGTGGCTTGGATCTCTTAAAGAAGCTGTGCAACAGTGAATCATTTGTATCAACATGCAGAAAAGCTGCAAACAAGTGTTACAGTGAATGCCAAATTTATCAGAATTGAGAGACAGAAGGAGCCTGTCACTTGGAAGGGCCTTCTGCTGAAATGCAAGAAAAATAAATTAAAAATTACTGTATTGACTTATATTATTAAAAAAAAAATTAGAAAGTGTAAAGCGACTTCACTTTACCATAAAAAACCCCCAATTGTAATTGTAGCAAAAGCAAGCTAGTGAATTATAGATGTGCTTATGTAGTTCTGTTTCAGTATCTTTGCTTCCAACAACTTTTGAGGGACTCAGGTGACCTCCAGAACATTTTAGAGGTCTCTAGATGGTCTAGCTAAAAAGTCAAAGCAAATAAAAGACATCCCAAAGGATAATTCATACAGGAATTACTCATGTAGGAGCTATGTCTTTAAATTTTGGCCATTTAAACCTTAGTCCAATCTGAGATAATTCCTTTGAATATTTCTCATAGCTTTTTGGAATTGCCTATCTTACAGACTCATAGAATGGTTTGGGTTGGATCTAAAAGACCATCCAGCTCCAACCCCCATGCCCTGGGCAGGGACACATTTCACTAGAACAGGTTGCTTAGAGCTCCATCCACCCTGGCTTCTCCCAGGCCAGGCAATGAACACTTGAACACTCCCAGGGATGGCAATCTAATGAGAACACATGATTGGCCAATGTCTCAAAATGCACCTACATGTTCTTTCAATTTTGTGCTTAATGCAGCTCTAGAGCAAGAAAGGTTTTGTCAATAAATGTTTGTTTAGGATTTGTTATTGAGTTGGAATTTTCCAAACCAATGCCATTGGTTTGGAAAATTCCAACTCAATAACTAGTCACTAATGTTTTTTTTTAATAGAACCCCTGCAACTTATCTTTTTTCTGCTTTTAAAAGCAGTGTTGATAGACACAGCAATGTGAGTCCTTATTAGAAGAGTTAATTTAAGCACAGGTAAATAATGTGTTCTTCTTTCACAATCTATTTGAAAGATAACTGGGAACACATTTTGGGTCAAACAGGAGTATCATTAAAAAGGAGCAAAATACACACAGATGTACAGCATTGTCTGAATTTTCTGCTACCTGAGAGGAGTAATAATAGTGAGTTATCCTGTACACTAGGGGAAAAACTTGTACAGGAGCAAGAATATAGGATTCTCTTAATTATGCCAAAAAAATTTATTCTAGTCCCTTGTTTCTGTTCCCTAGAAATTGCCTCTCTCATCCACATACTTGCAAATAAACAGCTGAACTATTTTCTTCAAGACAACTTCTGTAGCTGCCATACAAAAAAGACATCTTTATGTAAGGGTTTCTGCAATATGCCCTTTGCCCCCACAGACTAATAGTCTTTCCTTGGTAGCAGACAATCTCTCTCCAGATGCTTTAAGAGCTGAGTGAGAGCTCTCTCTAATCTCTTGTATAGCCCCTGTTACTATCACCTCAAAGCTTTTCCTAAGGTATGTCCAAAATGAATTAATTCTGATATATCTATGAAAAATAAAAGATAAACCAATTAGTTCTACAGTTTATGAACTTATGGAAATACAACCTTTTGATTATTCTGCATTCTTGGGTGGTAATAATTTTGTATGCCCTGGTAAATGTGGCTCACTGTGCCAAACACTATTACTTTCTGTGACTATGTGTAGTTCAATACATGTGAACCCCATTATAAAAGCCTTTTTTAGAAACTTTTTTTTTTTTTTTTTTTGCATCCTGGTAATAATCATTATTGAAAGACTGACTAAAGCTGTGTTAAACACCCTCAGAATGTTTGAAGTGGTTTAACATGATTTTCAACAGAACATTGTTCTTTAAAGAATGCCAGTTTTTAAACACCTGTGTTTAATGGTTACTACAATTATGGAAAAGAAAAAGTCAGTGAGAATGTTGCATCTTCACTGATGTGGAAAAAAGCACAAAAAGGACTTGATAAGCCACAAATAAAAAGCCCATTGAGGAAATCAGAAAAATGTCTCTGTACATATCCAGTGTAGGGCTCATCTCCTGCTGCCTTTGTGCCATACCAAAGAGACCTGATTCAACCTGTTATGCTCTTAAACTTGCACAATTTTTAAGCAGCAATCTTCTCTTCTTCTGTGTCCTAGCCTACTTATGCTGCCTACAGTATCTGTAGATGCCCTAGCTCGTCATGAGATGCCCATTCTCTTAATCATATCCAATGGGTCAAGGTCCACAGATCCATGCCTTCAGATGTGAGATGCGTGTGTGTATATATATATATATATATATATATATATATTCGATACATATACATATATACATACTATATATATATATTTGCGCACACACACACACACACACACACACACTCACACACTCTGTGTTTTAAGATGGATGACAGGTCTAACTGCTGTCCTTAAAGCAATACAATAATTGCCTTTTTTTTTTTTTTTTTTTTTTTTTTACAATTTTAACCAGAAGAGAGTATCTGACATTCTTTTCAGGGAAAAACCCTTCTGAAAGATTTTCCTTGTATCATTGAACAGTTTGTTAGAAAACCAGTTGCCATTTTCCAGTTATTTTATATTTAAATGAATTTCTTATTCCTTTAACATCCATATCAGAATCCTGAATGACAGACAATTAATCAAGTAAGTCTGATGTTAAAAGCATGACCTGAAAATCTTTCTATTCCAAGTAAAAATGTAGCCAGCTAAAGGATGTAAAAACAGTATTCTAATACACATTTATATTACTATATATAGTCTTCATGTAACTGTTTACTTGCCCTGTATGACACAACCATTTTTGCCAATAATGTATTTATGTGACTACTTTAAAAAAAGGGAACTTTTGCTGGCAGCTGATTGACGCAATTTTTGTCTAGCAAAAATGTAACAAAAACCTGTAGTTTTGTGAAGCTAACCCATCAGCAGCAGATGGACGACATCTGAAGCACCAGCCAAATGTAAAGGAATTATAGCAGCAGTAGAGAGGGCTGAATTTTGCCCACTAAGATTACAGACTACTTACAGTTTATATACTGACACAAATAGCAGTGCAGTGTTGCCATAGAAACTTGTAGACCAGTAAAATATTCCTCCAGCTCTTCACCAATGAAGGGACAGGAATACAGAGCTTGGTATGGTAATGAGAGCAACCAGGGGATGATTAATGTGAACTGATTGAGGGTGAGGATTAAGTCAGACCTTAACAAGCCCTTAGCAGTGAAGAATGGCTGTGACTTCCTTAGTTAATACTAGGCGTATTTAATTCTCTAAGAACTCCCACGTTTGTTGACAGGAAAATGTTTCACTGAAACATTGCTTTTTTGGTTTTTTTTCCTTTACCTAGGGATTACACTGTCAGACATCTTTGGGATGCTTTCTTAGTCATTTTGTACCAGTTTTACATTTTTAGGACTTTGGGGGAGGGGAACAGGATTCCCCTCCCCCAAAGGGAGGGGAACAGGATTCAAAATAGTATAGACTCTAGCTTCAGATCTCATAAAACTGAACTTTATGATTCAAATTAAATAAAGTTAATTAATTTAAATTAATTTTAATGTTTGCACCATTTAATATTTCCACATAAAAACTGCAAATGAGCTATTGTAATTCTCAGTGCATATCTAGAAATCTCTTTCTAATTTAGGTAATTTCAAAATTGCATATTCAGGCATTTTGACTCTGGTCAAGGTCAAAATTTTACAGAGTAAAATTTTTTGCATGCTTTTAGAATCATAGAATGGCCTTGAGTTGGAAGGAACCTTAAGAATCATCCTGTTCCAATCCCCTTCCCTTTGGCAGGAGCATCTTCCACTAGACCAGGTTGCTTAGAGCCCCATCCAACCTGGCCTGTAACACTTCCAGGTATGGAGCAGTTATTGTTGATTGCTTTGAAAAAGAGAACCTTAGAATTTGCTGAAATTTTAGTTTAAAATTGTAAAAAAAAAAAAAGAAGTCAGTGTCTTTTCCACCAACAATTTTTATGGTATTCTGCAGGCTTTGAAAGATTAGTTGATCCATCTAACTCATCCCTCAGAAACAAGTCCATCTGTTGAGACGTGCTAATTTTGTCACCCTAAAGGGTATATGTTGGGTTTTCACTACTCAAAATGCTTACACCTCAGTGCACAAGTTGGGGTGTTTTTACATACATAATAAAGTATATTTACTACCTCTCCCATAATGTCTGAAGAGCAAAGAAAATACACTGTATAATCCATACTACCCTGATTTTTCTGTTTCCAAACATTTACAGCAACTTAAGAAACATGCTGCTTTTTAGGATGCAGGCTGGACAGACTGGAAGATTAAAAAATGAAACAGCTGAAATAACCTAGCAAGTCAGTGAGATGGAACTCAGAGTTTCAAGGCCAATAGTTAGGACTGTTTAAATGCTGCATTAATCACATACCATGTCCAAACAAGCTATCAAATATAGCAATAAGCAAACTGAGTACTTAATATCCCAATAACCAATGCTTGTGAAAACGCTGGTTTGATTATACTGTTTATGTTACCTTGCTGTAGCTTGATCATCCACATCAGGCTCTGGCTTCTGAGGGGTCACGTGTTTTGATGAAGGGGTAGCCCTGCAACAGCAATGGTGAAAACATACTCAAGGCACAAGAAGACATTTGAAAACATTGTATCACTTAAATGGCTTATCATTGTATATACTACACCTTCTTTCAGGTGTAACTACAATGAGTTTGCATTGTCTTTGAGAAATTTTTTCTGGTTTTGGTTTAAAAAAATATATATATATATATGTGTGTGTATAAACAACTATACATTTATTAAAAATTAAATATAATGCTTTAGTTCACTAGATTACCACATCCACTGAGCCTTTTGATAAACAAATATCCCTAGACTAGTTAATTGGCTAGTATGCATATAGTAATAAAGTGGAGTTTCTTTACTGTCCAAAAAGTTATTTTAGTAGTTAAAAATTTGAAAAACCTCTTCTCCTACCTAATGTATCTTGCTTGTTAAAGAGTAAACTTTTACTTAACTAGAAAGGAACCTATTTTTAAAAAGCTAAATAAATATTTACACTTTCCTATTTTTCTTTAAGTGAAAAATCAAACTGGTCACTACAGGGATACTAAAATTATAAGTAATTATAAGAAAAGAAGAAGGTGGCAGATAGAGTGATAAGGATTACCTGCTTCTTTAGAGTACTTTTCTATTAGTATGGCAACTAAACTATGACAAGTTGCATAGCTGTCTTAATTACAAGTCATGAAATTGCAGGCTGGTTAAATAATCTTTTCTTAATTTAGACCATGTGAAATGGACATTTAATTAATGAATTAATTTAATAAATTTATTTTCTAAAATTAGAACAATCTTTGCAGACACTCAGGTTTAGAGTACTTTGCGTCAATTCATCTTGATGCCTTCTATTACAAGCCTTTGCATGTGCAGAGCTTCTTGATTTAACTTTCTTTTTATTCACATTGCTTACGTGCTCTTAAACAGTTTCTTTTTCTTTGCATAGCTCACACTCTCTTTCACTGACTTTTGAGCAGCAGTTGCATATAAAAGAGTATTTGCATTAGCAACATATATGACTGTGGAACTAAAACTGCAAAGCAGTTTTTAATGTTTTATGCAGTTTAATGTTTTTTCAATTTGAGTAAATATCTAGTGAAATATTTTAAGCTATATGCAAATAATTGCATTTCTGCAGGGAACAAAGTCTTATTCATGCACTTCTTATTCATGCACTTCTGCAACACCAACTACAGAGGAACCCTCCCAGGTAAATTATACAGCATTTGTATTATAAATAAATGTAAAATAATAATTGAGGTTTATGCAAAGGAGCATGTTAAATTTCTAAATCTACTAAGAAGCAAAGTAAGACATACATTGTTGGAGCCTCTGAGTTTTCTGAAGTGGTTCTAGAGAAAGAAAAGAATATGCATTTCAGAAACCAAGTAGCAAAATGCTAGTATTGAAGTACTTTGCAAAATTTAGGTCAATCAACAGCAATTACTTTTACTTTCCCTTCCTTCCAAGATAATTGTTTTAAAATGTAGAATATATGTTTAACTCAAGAAGCATAATACTAAACTCAAGCCATATTTTTATATGACTGAGACAATCATTCTTCAATTAATATTTTCCAGTTAATCACTGTGATTAATAGTGTTTTGCTTTCAGCACACAATCCACAACTGTAAAACTCAAATAAAGTGAGCTGCTTATAGTCTTAGCTTGAACTGCAATTTCTTTCAAGTGTTCTGTAAAGTGTGTTTAATCAGCTGGAACTGAGGCAAAGAACTCTGAAAGTTTATATATCATGTTTAACTATAAAAGTCTGGAGCATCTCAGAATCACAAAAGTACATAAATAACCCTGACCAAAAAACCCACATATCCATGGTTACTGGACATCCTTCCTGAGGATAGCAGAGCAGTCAGCTATTTTCAAATGTGAAGAAAAGACACAAATAGCAAATAGCTCTTTGCTCAGTCTTTAAGACTGATAGTGACCTTTAGAAACTCTGCTTATTAGCATCTATGCATGGCACTTTATTTCCTGAAACTCACAGGCAAGTAAAAGGCTTTCCTTTGATAACTATTTTTAGGTATTATAATATTCACAACTTGAAATAGCTTTCACATCTTCAAAGCACTTTTAAAAGCTAAACCAAGTAATCATTAAATGCCCATCACTTTTTTTTACCAGCTGTTTGTGATGGCAGCATTGTTAGAGGATCTAGGAAGGCTCATGAAAGCTTCAGAAAGAACATGTCTGTTTGCAGTCTTCTCTGAACTGTGAGGCTGGAGGACTAACTGGATAATTAGTGTTAAGAAGAACACAGGAATTCCAGCTTGCTATTGGAAGCTGGGTGGATGCCATATAGAGCATTATCCTATGTTTTCAAAATTACCATGATCTTAGCAAGATTTTGAAATGAAGCCAGATAAATTCTTCTCAGTTGGCACATTGAGAATATGTAGTAAGGACTGACTTCAAAGAAAATAAACTTTAACATCTTTGAGCCATCTTTCTTCTGGGTGGAGAGTGACTGAATCTTGGCCAAAAAGATAGAGGGTAGTAAACACAGCATGAGATTAAAAATAATTGCTAAACTTGGTTTTAAGTCTTCCAGTGCCAGACATTCCATAAACTCCTAGGGCAATAGTCTACCAAGGCTTATATCTAACATCACAGCGTATCCATTCATTTCTCTTTCATTTCATTTTCACCATTGCTGCACATGAGACTCATGTCAGAAATTTCCCAGGTTGAAACTAAGGAAGCAGAAGGCCATGCAGCAGCAAATAGTGGGCACAAGAAAAAAAGATCATGAAGGTTTACTTATTAATATTTTAAACCATCCAAATTATGTTTTTAGATAAATGCACAAGAAACATTCTCTGTTCTCTTTCTATTCTGCCAGAAAACAGCCACAACTTCAGAAATAAACATCAAACATTCATCTGCAAGTAACTTTAGTCTGACTGTTTGTTCTTGGATACTTTGATGACAGGGTACTTAGTAGATTTTGAGGTTTTCTTCACACTGGTACCCAAAAGGGCCGGGGATAAGCCCCTGACTGTCAATCCAAATGGCACCAACAAATCCCTGCCCTTACGACCAGTCTCTCTACAACACATTTGTCTTGAGGAGAATTAATTGGAATAGTCCAAAGTGAAACTGTGAAGAAAGAATTGTAAGCATGATAGAAAAATTTTAGGATCACTCACATAACCTCAGCTTGCTGGCACTTCATATGCTCAGGCCCAGTCAGTGGCGGGCATCAGACCAAGAGCCAAGAGCCCAGAGCCCAAACAAGTACTTAGGCATGGGATGCTTTCTCTTTGCATGGCATCTTCTGCATCGAGCTCAGTCCACCAAAGGACTGCCCTGCTTTCTTGCTCTCACAATGACCTCTAGCCAAGAGTTAGGAAATAAGCAGTGATCCCTGATACACACCGTTTGCTTTCCAGTTTTTCTGTCGGAGTCTTACTACTCGAAACTGGGGGAGGCATCCAAGATTGCCTGTAAATTTAAATAAATAATTTTTTCAGTATTAATTTAATGCTCTGGGCCTCAACAGTGAATTTCAGAATAGAAGTGATGCAAAAATACCTGGAACTTCCCTTAAATTATCAGTATTTTTAAAGATTACATGTTGATACTTTTTAGACCATATTTACAGAAAACTGAGTGGAATAGGAAATAGTACAGTAATTTTATTTATTGTGAAAAATGTTCTGTGACTCTAGGTGGTTTTTTTCTGCAATCTGAGTGGTATAAATAAATGGATCATTCATGGAAAGGACAACCAGATAAAATGCACAAAGAGTGTCAATACCAACACAAGAAACACAATCAGGCTCTTAGAAGTCACATAAACAGCCTAAGCACTTTCAGTTCCTTTTTTGTTTGTTTTTTTTTTTTACGCTCACAACTATCAATCCAGCAATTGTTTTTGAGATAAAAACAATTACACCAGAAGCAGTGAAGTTCATTGAGGGCCTTCCATATCTTCCAAGAGCCTGAAGAGAGCTACTGGACTGAAAACAGCATAAACTTCCACTAAACAGGTCTGTTAATATAAATACAATGACATTTTCATTTCTACATTCATTAGTCTACTGATCACATTTTTATGCATTAAATATAAAATAGAAAATCATGAATGAACAGAATTTGCAGCTGGGAAGGATGCAGAAAATTATGGCTATCACCAGCAGTACAATTTAAATTAAAAATGTGTTTAGTTGTATATCCTGTTTTTATTTTTGCCTAGATAATGCTATCTGAAATCCAGATTTTTAAAGGTAGCTGTGTATCATTAAGAAAACTGTGTGATTCATATGCATTGCAACAGCACAGGGTGAAATTTGGCATCAGAGATTTCACAATTACAGTGAACTACAATGCTTTAAAACTGGACACTGAAAATGAGTACACCAGCCGAGTTGGGGGCTGTAGCCAAGAGCTGGCACCCACTGTGCCATGGCTCACCAAACTGGCTCTACAGAGACAAAAGCTGTAAATCCCCTGGAAAAAGACAGAGGATGTAAAAGTTTAATTCTTGAAGCTTGCTGAGGAGTTTGAGTGTGCTGGAGGAGGAAGTAGGTAATTTTTTAATGTAATTGTGATACATTAATGAGATTTAACACAGTGCTATAGACACTCTGTCAACCTAGCAGTGGTGATAATGAATACCTCTTTTTCTTGATTGGAGAAGTGACTGTAGTGGTTGTGGATGCTGCATTAGGAGTCCAAGACTGTCTGTTAAGGAAATACATTTAGTGAGTTAATCTTCAGAAAAAGCATAATTGTAAATTATTAAATGAAAAAAACCCATATTTTTGCTATCAGAATGATATAAATGGGTATGGTAAATGCTATAACTATGTTTATATACTTCAAAGGACACAAGATGTGGGAGACCTTAAGGGGTTCTGATGTTTACACAACTGCATTTTTACTTGATATCCAAAGTAATTTCTGACTTCTTAAAATCTTGACTTCTGTACCTACACTTTAGTCTCCAAACACTATAATAATAATATCTTTCATTTTCTTACTTTAAATTTTGTTTCTTGTTCAATTAGAATGCTTTATGTTAGGATATGTTTGTAAAACTAAAGTATAAAAAATCCAAGCCAGTGATTTCTTATAACATTTATCAAAAAGTTATTGTCTTATCCTCTGCAATTCTTAATGATAGTAATCGGCAATTCATAATAACAGTAATTGAAGAAGAGAGCTCTATAAATCATTTTGCTCTCTGGCAGGAAAATACATACATACAATTTAGGTCTCTCTTAAGTCCCACTTCAGAATTAATTGATGGTCTGTAAAAAAAACCCTCTCCCAAAAACACCCTATAAAATTCAATTTATATGATGCTCCATGTGTCATCATCAGCATGATTTACAACATAATGGTGCAAAATTATAATTTGAAAGAGTGACCTCCGTTGACCTTTAAATGCCAGAGATACTGATTTGCTCTTCAGAGTAATATCTCAATTCTCCACAAGATGACTTTTAATTGCTGTGCTCTCTAGCAACTATGTTCTGTGTAATTTATTACTGACACAACTCTACTGACATTGATGAAGACACAAAGTGATGCATTTACAAGTAGGGTGGCTGAGCTCTTCTGACTTTCTTAAATGAAAATAAAAATTTCAATCAGGTACTAGGTGGAAGTTTTTTAGAAAACAATTTTTCAGTGTTATGGAATTATACGACATATATAGAGTGTCCACCTCTGAGTTATTGCAACTTTTAAAATAATGTATCAACAATGTTGTGTTAACTTTTTTTAAATTAAAACTGTTTTAATCAAAAGACTGGCCTTCTGACTAAAGAAAATGTTTCCACTGGAAAAATCAGCTAGGTTAGCAAACACTATTTTTTATGTTTTGGTACTCAAGTTTTCCACTGGCAGTGAACAATGGCATTTTCCACTGAAAGCACTAAATAGATTTTTTTTCTTTATCCTTCCTCAGAATTATGTATTGTATTTGGTAGATTTTATGCAGGGAATTCTAGAGCTCTAGAACACACCCATATTTTTCATAATACTCTTAGTCTTTTTTTTTTTTTAATTTAAAATCATAATTATTAAATAATCATTATGCTGAGTAAATGTGTAATCTTAGGTGGTGTCCCTTTCAAACTGTTTGGAGAAATAGAATTCTTGAGGGAAAATTCTTCTGGTTTTAATGACTTTTTTTTTCTCCTCACCAACTATAAAAAGAGATAATTTAGATACAGATGCCTACATTCCAGAGGTCAAATGAAGCCTAAACCAGGCCTTATGCCATACAAATAATTTCTCTGTATAATCTTGGAGTATATATGAATTCTAAAGTTATGGTAATATATAACACTTAGATGATAATGCATGATGAATGATACATAATAAATTATAATACATAATACTTAGATGATAATGTTTCTGAAATTCATACCTGTTGTTTTGCTTATGGTTCAGAGTTGGGGACTTATTTGTTTTATCAGTATCACTTCCAGCTGGAATTCTGTCAGGAACAGAGGAATTATTTATAGTACACACTCTATTTTTTAAAATCCATTTTCAATTAAATTAAAAGATGGAGTATAATTTTGTGCTGTGTACTGATATCCCAGTATCACAAATATCCCAGTATCACTAAGGGTAGAAAACAGAAGCTGAAGTTATATAAATTTAGTGCATTATTATCTAAAGACTCTGAGTAGCTCACTGAAAAAGTTTTCCAAGATGATGTTCAAACAATAACAGTGTATTAAACGTCACTGCTGCTAACAATTTATTACAACTCCTCTGAATTAGGTCAAAATACCAGAAAGAAAGCAATATTAAGTCAAGCAGTACACACAGAACTATTGCCTTTTTCTCTGCCTCACTATTCCTAGAGAGATGCGACAGTCTTGTTTTATTTACAGATTTAATAGATCAATGTGATGTGAAAATAATCTAGTGCAAACCTGGCAAAGCATGGTATTGACCTACAGGAGTAATTTCTATCAAAGAAGTTGGATTCTTTGTGCTCGATTTCATTAAGACATGAAATTTACATGAAGAAACAACCACATGATTTTCAAGCCCTTTATGGATTCTACACTTTCTCTTTAAAACCCTTCCAAATTTTTACAGAAAACACCATGTAGCTATCATAACTGAAGAAGATAAGGTTCTTATTTTATTCCAGCTTACTTCCTGAATATTTTTTTAGTAAGCACTGGGGGACTCTGAAAGGCTTAAAGTAATGTATATTGAAATAAAGGACAATACTAGGTTGAGAGGGTGATCTTAAATATTTGATTAAATCAGCTGAAACCCATCTTGAGCTACAACTTACATATTTTTTTTTATTTTTTTTATTTATTCTCATCTATAAACTGAAACTATAGCTGCAAAATAATTAATCCTAGAAGTAAAATCTGATGTTATGCATAAAATATTTTGTGTCCTGCCTTCAAGCAGCACAGGATACTGTTGTATTTAATGAAAAGCCTTCCAGGGAGTTCCGGGAGACAATCTGCACCAGCGGGTGCTCTGTGTCTTTTGCAAATCTTAAATGCAATTTTGCAAAGGACCCTCTCCTGTCAGGGCAGCATGTGATGTGACAGCAGCTACAGTTGCCGGGAAGGTCACTAGAGGTCTCACTAACCCTGCTGGCACTGCTGCGGATGCAAACCTGAGCTTTCCCTCTAATTCACCAGCGAACCAGCATTTCTTTCACGTTTTATTACGTATTTTCAAAATTCCAGCACAATGCTTAACATAGTTTTGTATTTTCTCATTTTAAAGCCAGAATTTTTTTTGCTTTGGGAAAAAAAAAAAAAAGTAAAAGAAAGGTAAACATTGTGTTAACTTCTTGTATAACTTTCGAGCTCCTGATAAAGAATCAAATATCCTCTGTTCTCACCCACAACGCTGTTTCCAACAGACACCCCTGGATCCATGGTCCATTTACACAAGTAATGTTTATCTGAACCAAGTTAAATTTCTGGCCTCCACAGTATCCTGTGGTGGTGACTCCTACAATTAATATGTGCATTAAAGGAAAAATAAATGTTCTTTCCTTCCCTCTTTCTTTCTTCTCTTTCTTTCTTATCTTTCTCTCTCTCTCTTCTATCTTTCTTCTTTCTTTCTTTCTTTCTTTCTTATTTCTTTCTTTCTTTCTTTCTTTCTTTCTTTCTTTCTTTCTTTCTTTCTTTCTTTCTTTCTCTTTCTCTCTCTGTCTCTCTTTCTTTGCTCTTTCTCTCGTTCTTTTTCTTTCTCCGTTTCATTTTTTTTCCTTGATTCATTACTCAAACATTTATAGAGTATCTCCCCATTCTTACAGGACAACAAACAGAAAATATTCTTTCATTACTCAGTTTCCCTATATTATTCTTTTCCAAGCTGAGGACTTTGTCTCTTCAGACATTTTTCATATGAGAGCTATTCCATCCTTTCTCACATTCCTCTTTAATTTTTTTCCTTTTCTGTTCATATTGTAGTTTCTTCACATCAGTGAAATGTATGCAGCATTCAAGATGTGGAAAGCAGGTTCATACCACACACTGCAATGGTTTCTGATTGGCTCTCTGATCCTACTAATTTCTATCATTCCAAAGTATTAGATTATTAATAAAGCAAACAATGAAAGTATGTAATTTGCTCCTGTCTCATCTATCCAGATCTAATTGCTGCAGATGCAGTTGGGATTTAGTGTTGCTGGAAGCTATTCTGGGCTTAGGATCATTTAGTACATGGAAAAATAGCATTGTCATTTTCATCCCTACCTGACTTATAAGGTTTGTCTCATCTTTTGTCAAATACTTAGTTAGTTCCTAATAACACTTCTGTTTCCTCTGGGAAGGATATTCTCCACTTGGTACAGTTCTTATTTACACCTTCAGTCCTCTTTTGTTATACTTTGTCGTCAGTTGCATATTAAGAACCCTTTATGTTAGATATTTGTGTGTATGAAAATACAAAGGTAGTCATCTTATAATCTGAAACAATTCAGATACTTTAATATCTGAGCATAAACCAAAAAGATATTGAGTACAAACCAAAAAGATATTGAGTACAAAAGAACAGTGCTCCTCAGCGACCCTGTAGAAACTGGATTTGTCCTATGACTTCTAAATTAGCGATCAGGGTTTGAGGCATGAAAATCAAACTCTAAAAATTGTTTTGAAGTGAGTGGCCACCTGAGGAAGTGTGACATAGATGATATATGCTACTTGAATTTCCAAAAAACTTCATATAAGTCTGTTTTAAGTGTTCTTAAGTAAACTGACCTCCCATAGATAATAGAGAAAAAACTGCTTAAAATGTAAGAAACAAAGGTTTGAAATAAATGGCAAGTTTCCAGAGTAGAAGGAGAGGTCTGTTCAAAACCTGCGTTCTTCCATACATTCATGAATTATCTGGAAAAAAGGAGAGTGGGATGATGTTGCTTGCCAATGTCATTACTTCCTGGTAGTCAAAACAAATGGTGACTGGCAAAGCTTTTCAGAAGTCATCTGCTAACATGTCAGATTTCTAAAATGGCAGATGACATTCACTTTTCTTGGATGAAAAGTAATTCCTGAAAAGAGAAACAATTGATCTCTGAACCAGCAATTATCACTCAGAAAAGAAATCTTGGAATTACATAGATAATGTTGTGAAAATTAAAACTCAATTCTTAGCAGCACTCAAAAGAACAAACTCAATGTTATGAAGTACAACAGGAAGAATTGCGAATGAAATAGAAATCATTGTTATTACTTCTCTGTGTACATATAAGGTGTGCACAAATCTTAAATACCTACATAGAGATTTGGATTCCCAGATCAAAAAACTAAGATAGAAATAGAAAAGATACAAAGAAGAGCAACAGGTAAATTGAAGTTATAGAATGGCTTCCTCATGATGAATGACACAATACAGAGAACCAGGATTCACTAGGCTGTACAAGAATAGGCAGGGTGATGGCACTGCACAGGTCTCTAGCCTATTCTTTTTCAAACTCCTGTGGAGAAGGTAAATTTTATGTAACAATTTTGCATTGTTTCCTACAAGAGAATTAAGGATCATGAAATAAAATAACACAGTGCTAAACCCCAACTAAATAAAGTGCACTTTTCCCACAGTGTGCATTTAAGTGCTGTGTGCATTTAAGTGCTGGTTCTCATAGCCTCAGCATGTTCTGGATACCAGATGTTAATGGTGGATGGATTTTGAAGATGCAACACAGAAAGAATCTGCAAACACAAGCATGGTCATGTCTTCGCTGAGCAGGGGTCAAAGCTGAACAGAACATTCAAATTAAGCACGTCTATGACAAGCATGACTGATATTGGTACTGATCATAGTATTTGCAAAGAAATGTGGGTTTAGCCATCTTGTGCTTAGCTATTGGAGATAGGACTTGGGTTTAGAATTTGTAAAGGAGGAAATTAGGGAGGAGTGGTTATCAGCTGTGGAAAGATACATTTATGAGGACAAGAATACATAGAAACAGGTACCAAAAAAAAAAAAAAAGAAGATATCAAAAGAACCTTTTCTCAAATCACATTTTCATTTTTCTCATTGAAAATTCAGGCAAAAATCATTCAAAGTCTTTTGCTTAGATGCTTAATAAATAAGAAAACTTTAAAAAAACACTGACTTCATTCATGCTTTACTTTTAAAGACCTCTCACAGGTATGACAATCACAACATAAAATACATCCAGAAAAAGAGCCCTACCTGTCCAAGGTGGTATCAGATCTGTATCGTCCAAGAACAGCTTTCTGATCATCCTTTCCATTTGTGCTACTGCTGTAATAAAAAAATTAGAAATGTCACTTTGGTCACTGATTTTATTAAACAGCTCATCATTAATGAAAGAGTATCTATGTCTCAGATTAAAGTATCATACAGGGTTTTAGACCATCCAGGTGTCAACAGATCAAACCCTGGATCCACTGCAGTGATCATTGACACTGGAGTCAGATTTACAGTGAAAATACGTACAGTCTAAAACTGAACAAAGTTCTTTGCTTTGTTCACGACATAGTAAAAGGATACTCAGTTTTCTTTGGTAATATAATTAGAAAGGTGTTCAGATACTCCACCATACCTGTGTAGGCTATCTTGGGATTTGTATTGGTTAAGCACCGCCCTTCCGTAGTTTTCATCAGCACTTCAAGCAAAAGTAAAACAGTAAGTATTAAAAATAGATAACTTTTTCTTGGCAAAAGATATTCTGTCTTCAATCAGATTTCAAAACCATCTACTACCACTGTAATTTCATCAGCTGCAGAACTCTGCAGTAGAAAACTCCAGACATTTTAGAGTAAGAATTATCTCTTCCTATAAGCTGTTCATGGACCAGATAAATCTTGCTTATAAAAAGATCATAATCTTGCAACCTAGACATGTGGAATGTGGGATTTTACTTCTAGGGCAGAACTTCATTAAATATTCATCACTCAAAAGTCCCAATGAAAACAGTCAGTGAATATTCAGCAAACTAAAACTTCCAAAAGGCAATCAATACCTCATCAAGATAAATAAATAAGAGTTATTTCATTGAATTCCCCTAATTCTGGTTGACACCATCCATGCAAAAGTAGATGCTCCATGCAAAGATACATGGCATACTGAACTAAATATGGAAGAAATGCATTTCATGTTTTTCTTACCTTTCCTCCTCAGGCCTCTTCTTTATCCAGCTGTTATCTTGCAAAAGGGTCCGTCGTTTATTAATATCATGAGTAGCCTGTTGTCTGCTTTTAATTGCAACAGAGGGGCTCTTCTTATCTGCAAATGCAGAGAAACATGTCTTGAAAATGAACATGTAGAAAAACTTTGGAAACAAAAAGTACTATTACATAGGTTGAAAGAGGTGAAAGTTTAATACCAATTGAATTTTCAGTTATCACACCAGTTTAATCCAGATTGCTTCTTGAAAAGTTTGTAGTTTCACCTTGAAGGGCCTGCAGAAGCCCAGCCTAGCAAACCAAATTCAGTTTCATCCTTAATATGAAACTGCTTTGCCTGTTTCTAATGTAAACACATTTCACAGATCTGATAAAGGAACTATGAAATTTGCATACCACAGTAATCCCAGGAAAGTCAAACTAATGAATCCTGTTTCCTGGGGTGTTGTCTGTGGGTTTTGTATTTGCAGATGTGTGACAGGATACAAATTCTGAATGACAGCTAATCTTGAGGTGACCACGTGGCACTCCTACTACACCCAGCTCAAAATTGTGGATTTTCATGTTTCTCAAAGAGTCAGACTCCCTCTGAAGTTTTTCCTCAAAGGCTGAATGAACAGAGTTTCTTTACTACTCAGTTACTTGATCTTAATCTGAACTTTAATCAAAGCAATACCTTTACATCAAATTTAACTAAAATTGGTGTATGGTTTCAAAGGTTATTGGGAGAGACAGACTGACATGCTGAACAAACATGGAAGCCTTACTTTTGAAAACAACCTAAAATATCTTTGTCCAACAAGGCTGATATTTAGTTGGAGAGGGTTCTTTGCAAAATTGCATTTAAGATTTGCAAAAGACACAGAGCACACACTGGTTCAGATTGTCTCCCGGAACTCTCTGGAAGGCTTTTCATTAAATACAATAGTATCCTGTGCTGCTTGAAGGCAGGACACAACTATTGGGAAAGTAACAGTATGTTATTCACTTGATTTGGGAGAATATGAATTCTTCCCTGTATTAGAAAGCTGATGTTTATCTCCTTTGGATTTTTCGTGAAGATTTTGGCCCTTTTTGCAAGCAAAATATGCAATGACTACTGTTTAGTGTTCTCAGTCCCCCTAAGTTTCATATCATCAGCCTGTTTGAAGTAAGAGGAAATATTGTTGGGATATTTTAACATGGCTTATTAAAATGAAAATATAGAAGTTCAGACCAAATAGAAATTTCATCTTTTTAATTGCTATATTTGCCCCAAATTTTTCCAGAGAAGAGAGGGTGAAACATTAAATATGCAACATTTTGGTGAATACAGCCAATTAATAAAAAAAAAATAGATGAAAAGTACAGAGTGTCCTGTGTTTTCCTCTAAAGACTCTCATGGTTTTCTCCATTAATTCCTCACTCTCTGAGCATTCAGACAAAAGGATTTTCAAATTTCAGGAGACATCACTATCTGGTGTTCAGTAATTAGACTCTAAACATTATGTGTAAAAAGAACTTGCTCCAGAGGAAAACACATGCAGTCAGTAAAATGTCATTTTTCAGAGCTGTGTTTTGGCACTCTGCTCTGATTTATAAGAAAATGTACTCCTTGCATTTAATACAAGAACTTCAGCTGTAGTGATAACATTAAAAAATTACAAATAGCTACAGTGAGTGGAAGACCAAATTGTAATAAAGTACCAAACCATTTCTCTTTAGTGACAATGACCAAGAGTGAATTTTTAAATATTTTTTCCCTAAAGTTGATAAAATAGAGATAAAATTCTGTAAAAAGAATAAAAAAGAGATCTGTAAAAAGAGATAAAATTCAGTCTAAAAATGTATAAATGTCTGTAATTCAAACTGTGCCTGTTTCAATTCCCTATAGATATTCCATACTGCCTAGTGAAAGAGAAGGAATGAAAGGCTTGGACTCATCACTGATATTGCCTAGTTGCAGATGTTCTCTGGTTCTGTGTTGGACTTGCTCTCCCCAAGACTGAGGTGTTAGAGAAGTGGCAGGTGTTTTAGGAGCCATGACTGTGATAGCACAGGTGTGTGTTTCCATCTCTTGGCCTTGATACCCAGGTTTGGCTTTCTTCTTTTTAAGCAGCATAGATCCAGCCAATTGACAAATGACCAGAGACAGGAAAAATGCTGTTTGTAAGAATGAGCTGACAATCATGGTAAATTAACAAAAAACAATTTATCCTCACTGCCTGAATTCTGCATCAGCTTGTTCACTGCCTATTGAGCTATTTTTTATCTTAATTATATTTATTAACTTTAAAGACTTCAAAAAATGATGGCATCCCAGGCTTGCCTGAATAGCTTCAGCGGGTTGTCAAAAATCATTTGGATTTCTCAGAAATCATGGCTTTTAAAATGGCTAAGTGCAAAGAATGTTTCATGAAACCTTGTGTAAAGCTGGTAGCCCAGGAATATATATTGTTTTCTTGTCAAGAAACACTTGACAAGTGTTTAGCGGATTAGCAAGCAATCTGCTAATGCCTGAGGCCCTGGGCTAGCAGAACAGTACTCTTTTCTGGGCCTAATGAATTTTCTCCCAAGTTTCAGCTAAAAAATTAAACATAGATCTGATACAACAGATTAGGTCACACGAGCACAGGCAAATGCAGCTCATCCCAGTCTCTATTTGTCAATAAAAATTTATGTCTTCAATACAGTAGAGCCAAGCAGCTCCTTGCTGTGGCTACATGAATTTTGGTGCACTTGAGCCTGGCACATCCCACCTGAACCAGGTCCTCATGCATCTCAAAACCTTTCAGTCTATAGAAATATTTTTGAGGTTCAGGGAAATGGAAAAATTCATCATGTTTCTAGTTTGTCTCTGGTTGTTTCTCTGCATAGAAAGCAAATTCAAGCCCTCCTCGAGTTTTACTCCTCCAGAAGACTAAACAATCCCATCAGACAATGATTAAACAGCTTTTTTCTCCCCTTCCCCATTCTACTTTTCCTCAATTTCTCCTCATTTTCCCTGTGTGAGTCATAGAGATGGTGGGGATCCCACTGGATCTTCCCACTGCCCTTGCAGCCGCTTTGCTCCTGCGGGCTTTCCAAGACAACCACATCCCCTTGCCCCTCACCACCCGGCTCCACCACACTCCGCTGCCCAGTGGGATGTTCTGGCCTCAATCCCTGCCAGCCACATGCACAACACCAAGAGTTTGGCACTTGGAGCAGGTCACGATGGCCCTTGTCACCCCCCTGCCACTGCCCCGTGAGGGAGCTGCGCCAGGGGCAGGGAGAGGCCTGGACAGGAGCAGGGCCGCACCTCAGCCAGCAGCGCCCCTGCAGCAGGAAATGGAGGAGACTCAGTGTTACCTCCTTGATGAGGAGACTGTTTTAGTATGTTGAAAGCTGACATTGGTCCCGTGGGATTGTTCCGTCCTTCTGCGGGAATCTAAAAGAAATAGTTACAAAGAAAGGAAGTGAGCGTTGTCAGCAAGATCGGGAATCTGCCCCAAAGACAAGTCAGGTTTGCTGTCCACTTCCATCATCTCCTTGCACAAGTTTAGTCCGACAGGCTGGAATGGCTGAGGGCTGGCACAGCCCTGCTCAGCCCTGAGGATCTGGTGGCTTTTCCCTGCCTGGTGACAGCTATGTGCATCTCTGCCCCTCTGCCTGTCACCCTGCCCCTTCCCTGTTGGGGCTCCTGCCCTGAAGCATTCGGTGTGCTGAGGGCCCTCAGGGGAGAGGAGAGCTGCAGAATGGGCTGAGGTGACAGACCTCAGGGGAAGGTGGCATCAGTCCCTGGCACAGCACCTGGAGTGCAGGTGAGCTCACCCAGCCCTGCTGACAGTCCCTCAGCCTCAGTGGCCAGCAGCTGGTGCAGAGGGCCAGGACAGAAAGCAGTTCTGCTGCTCTGCAACAGTTTTCCAGTCACTGACTTCTCCCCTTACTTCAAATCAGGTTAAAAGCCTCCAAGACTGATGATTTTAAAAAAAAAATATTTGGGAGTTGAGCTACTCAAAAGATTTCATTTTTTGCTTTGAATGTGGATTGTGAATACCAGGTTTCCTGGAGAAAGCATCAGGCAGAACATAACGACATTTTAATGACAGAAAATTGTCCCTTAAGTTAAAAAAGCCCCAAATGCTAACATTGACTTATGAGTTTGGGTAAAACCGACCCTCTTTAGCAAATGGATTCCTTTTTGTAAAGCAGCATTTTCCAAAAGAACAGTGTTGTGCTGGAAAGCTCACAACCAACTCCACTGTCTCCACTATATTTTCTGCTAAAATTTACAGAAGAACCAGAAAGCTGACAGAAGCAGTCCTTAAAAAACAGAAACATTCCTGGTTCTCTGGATGACAGAGCTATCCTTTTTTCCTTTTTGCAGATGTAAAGTGTATTGCTCACGCACCTAAAATAGAGTGGAGACACCAAGGCCTGTGGTTCTTTCTTTACTGATGGAAGGTGAAGATTTTGGATTCTGGCAGAAGCTTAAGAATAATGCTTCCACTGACAAAAAAACATTGTGGATGCCACAAAGGATTGCACTTAGAGCAGATTTTTCTTTTCTATGCTTTTGCTGCCCAACAATTACTAAAAAAAGCTTATGGTTAAAAACAAACAAACAATCAAAACAAACAAAAAACAAACCAAAACAAAACAAAAAACACCACAGAAAGTATCCCAACGACCCCCCCCCAAAAAATAGCCTCTCAAAAAATATCACAACATAAATAAAGAAGCAAACAAACAAAAAGAAGCATTAAGCAACTAGAGATCTTTCTAGAAAGTAAATATATAAACACAAAACTAATACTGGAGTCCAAACTCTGCATGAATCTTAACCAATTGTGAAATTCTAAATATTTATTAGAGTTTAAAATTCTGGCATTTTGAAAGTCTCCTACCTGCATTCCAGTTTTTTAACCTTAGTTGTTGGTATCAAGCAAGCATTGGCACAGTGTGTGTAGAAAACATGTGACTGCTGGATCTGGTTCCCACACAATAAAAATATGCTCAGGGCTATGGCGAGGCTTATTTATTTTGCAATAGGTTATAAAATGCCTTTTAAAAATATTTATGTAAGGTTTTAAGCATATATGAACTGAATTTCCTAGAAACTGTTCAGGTAGGTTATCAAGCAATCAGGTTTTTTAGATAGTTATCACTTTCACTATAAGGTTTCCTGAATTGTCCCAAAATGATAGAGAGGTCTCTGATTTACTTTTTCAGCTTAGGTACAGCTGGACATTTGATGTAGTCAGTCCCAGGACAATAGAAAGTTTGATAATTCAGTGCATTTTCAAGCAATGAGAACTGGAACTTCTTCATCTCAAGAAGTAGTAGTTTGCATAGAAGTATTTTGGATTATGTAGAAGATAAATAGAAGGATTTAGGATTGATTTTCTATTAAGTACTTTTAAAGCCATTTGCTAAGGGAAATTAATCATAAGACTTTGAAAAGGGAGACTTCTTTTGTGAAAATTAAGCCAAATTACAAACAAACTGTAAAAAGGCTTACGATTCCTCTTGTATCCATGAGAGTCCAGTGTGTTTCTTTCATCCTCCAGCATTTAATTAATACTGGGTTTTTTTCTCATCCTATATTATTTTTTAAATATTTTTAGGGGAAAACAATATTTCTGTTTCATATGTGTACAGCATCTAGAATAAACTGCTGCATAGTGTCCCAACCCAAAGCAGTATGCATAAATGAATCTAAGGAACAGGTACACTCCCTTTTACAGTCAGCACTGAAAATGTGCCAGGTAGTCTGAAATTTTAAACCCAAGCATTTTAGTCCTACAGAATACTGCCATTTTGTCCTTAAGGCTTTCCTCTTACCTCTGAGCTTTCAAGGTGTATATCAAAGATTAATTAATTAAAATTTAAAATGCAAATTTAAAAAAAAAATATTTGGGAGTTGAGCTACTCAAAAGATTTCATTTTTTGCTTTGAATGTGGATTGTGAATACCAGGTTTCCTGGAGAAAGCATCAGGCAGAACATAACGACATTTTAATGACAGAAAATTGTCCCTTAAGTTTAAAAAGCCCCAAATGCTAACATTGACGTAAGAGTTTGGGTAAAACCGACCCTCTTTAGCAAATGGATTCCTTTTTGTAAAGCAGCATTTTCCAAAAGAACAGTGTTGTGCTGGAAAGCTCACAACCAACTCCACTGTCTCCACTATATTTTCTGCTAAAATTTACAGAAGAACCAGAAAGCTGACAGAAGCAGTCCTTAAAAAACAGAAACATTCCTGGTTCTCTGGATGACAGAGCTATCTTTTTATCCTTTTTGCAGATGTAAAGTGTATTGCTCACGCACCTAAAATAGAGTGGAGACACCAAGGCCTGTGGTTCTTTCTTTACTGATGGAAGGTGAAGATTTTGGATTCTGGCAGAAGCTTAAGAATAATGCTTCCACTGACAAAAAAACATTGTGGATGCCACAAAGGATTGCACTTAGAGCAGATTTTTCTTTTCTATGCTTTTGCTGCCCAACAATTACTAAAAAAAGCTTATGGTTAAAAACAAACAAACAATCAAAACAAACAAAAAACAAACCAAAACAAAACAAAAAACACCACAGAAAGTATCTCAACGACCCCCCCCCCAAAAAATAGCCTCTCAAAAAATATCACAACATAAATAAAGAAGCAAACAAACAAAAAGAAGCATTAAGCAACTAGAGATCTTTCTAGAAAGTAAATATATAAACACAAAACTAATACTGGAGTCCAAACTCTGCATGAATCTTAACCAATTGTGAAATTCTAAATATTTATTAGAGTTTAAAATTCTGGCATTTTGAAAGTCTCCTACCTGCATTCCAGTTTTTTAACCTTAGTTGTTGGTATCAAGCAAGCATTGGCACAGTGTGTGTAGAAAACATGTGACTGCTGGATCTGGTTCCCACACAATAAAAATATGCTCAGGGCTATGGCGAGGCTTATTTATTTTGCAATAGGTTATAAAATGCCTTTTAAAAATATTTATGTAAGGTTTTAAGCATATATGAACTGAATTTCCTAGAAACTGTTCAGGTAGGTTATCAAGCAATCAGGTTTTTTAGATAGTTATCACTTTCACTATAAGGTTTCCTGAATTGTCCCAAAATGATAGAGAGGTCTCTGATTTACTTTTTCAGCTTAGGTACAGCTGGACATTTGATGTAGTCAGTCCCAGGACAATAGAAAGTTTGATAATTCAGTGCATTTTCAAGCAATGAGAACTGGAACTTCTTCATCTCAAGAAGTAGTAGTTTGCATAGAAGTATTTTGGATTATGTAGAAGATAAATAGAAGGATTTAGGATTGATTTTCTATTAAGTACTTTTAAAGCCATTTGCTAAGGGAAATTAATCATAAGACTTTGAAAAGGGAGACTTCTTTTGTGAAAATTAAGCCAAATTACAAACAAACTGTAAAAAGGCTTACGATTCCTCTTGTATCCATGAGAGTCCAGTGTGTTTCTTTCATCCTCCAGCATTTAATTAATACTGGGTTTTTTTCTCATCCTATATTATTTTTTAAATATTTTTAGGGGAAAACAATATTTCTGTTTCATATGTGTACAGCATCTAGAATAAACTGCTGCATAGTGTCCCAACCCAAAGCAGTATGCATAAATGAATCTAAGGAACAGGTACACTCCCTTTTACAGTCAGCACTGAAAATGTGCCAGGTAGTCTGAAATTTTAAACCCAAGCATTTTAGTCCTACAGAATACTGCCATTTTGTCCTTAAGGCTTTCCTCTTACCTCTGAGCTTTCAAGGTGTATATCAAAGATTAATTAATTAAAATTTAAAATGCAAATTTAAAAAAAAAAATCTTACTTTAATCTGTAGCACAGGCAATCAAGAATCATCAGGGTAAGATTTAAATTTTAGGGCTTAGAAATGAAAAGAATCCTGCATAAAGAGGCAGAATAGAGCTAATCAAAGCATTTTTCCTTGGCCTTCACTATTCTGAACTGTGTGTGTTTGTATCTGTGTATTTGAAAAGGGGAGTGGACTAGGCATTATGAGGATCCCATTAGTTTAAAAATATCAGCTCATAAAGATCTGGAACTGTCACATTATTCTCATAGGTCAGTGAAGAGCTCATCTTCAGACCATAGGGAGATAAACAAAAAGTTTTTAACTTTGTAAATGAGATAGTGAGAAAGCAGAGTTATAGCTTTCTGTACTGTGCTGTAGTAGTAATTTATGTTCAGACATTTTTAATAAGATCTCAACCACCGAAGCAAAACAACTCCACTGGAATGCAAAACAAAAACAAACAGCAATGCAACTCCAGTGTAATTTGAATTTAAAAACAGCGTCAGGAAACTCTAAACGAAAATTAAAACTGCCCTGGCCAGTCCAGTAAGCAGCTCCTAAATGGTTTTAAGACATGCCAGTCCTAGATTCAGGCCCTCAAACATTTTGTGGGAAATCTGCACATAATCCCAAAGAAATTCAGAAAAACTTCAGACACAGCTGCAGGGAAAGTAAAAGTCCATCTAACCTGGCAGGAAATTCCTCCAAAAGCAGCACAAGTCTCTAACACTATTTTTATCACAAATACCTATATTTACACACTTCTTCATCTCCTTTTCATCTCCTGCAGTGACTGATCAGCAGAATACCTCAGGCCTGTCTTAAATTCTGAAAGCCAGACCTTCTAGTTTCCAGATCATCTTACCACACCCATTTCTCCACCAGAGTCTCCTTTTGCCTTCCTTCTGCTCTTGGCTGTATGTCTATGTGATTAGGCTCCACACATATGCATTGCTGTATTTAAAAAATACATAATAATAGAAGCATTTCCTGTAAGATTCATGTTTTCCACATCAGACTGAACTAGTTCCAACAAAAAAAATCTTTGCTCTTTGCCTTCTAGCTATGACAGTCATTAAGACCTTATTCATAAGAAGTCAGTTGATATGTATTTTGCTTCTAATAAAACAATATTAATTTCCACAGCTTAGAGGCAAGAGGCCTCTGCATTATCATCACACTGTATAATAAGGAATTCAGCATAGTAAATGTTGAAGGAGTGTCAAGAAAGATACACCTTCTTCTCTTAAAAGTCAAAATATTTGTTTTTATATTGAGGTTTTTCATATAAAGCATTGCCAAATTCAAATGCCTAAAATGTCAAATTTCCCACTATTATTAATGAACTGGGTGATACAAAAAGTGGTAGCTGAACAACTGACTTAGTAAAGAAATGTTTCAGAATTTGCCTGTCATCCACCTTCTTGTGCTGTATTGCTAAACCAGCTTCAGTTGTAGAGAAGTTGCTGAGATTGGCATGTCCACATGAAACACCAGCTGGAATAAACGGGTTCCATATATGGCTCTACACAACCACAGCTTGCTGGCTGCTGTTTGCTACATGATCTTCAAGTTCCAGCTTTTTGAAAGCATCTAATATTAGCCATGTGAAAATAAAAATTGGCCTATACTTCGTTCTTTCTTTATCCCAGATATGAAGCTTGCCACCAAAATTTGATCTTCTTTAAGAAGTATTCTGCTCTGATCCAAGCCAAACAGTCAGTATCCTCTGAGCAACCAGAGCTCAAAATTTTAGGATCATTCCATTAGAACTGAAGACTTACTTCAGCTCCACCTTTTGTTTTCCTTTGTTTTCCCTTGTAACTCTTAATTGTATAGTATGTGGCTTATCTTTCATTTATGTGAGCTGAATGTAGAGAATATGATGGTTTAAAGAAAAGCACATTTGGTCTGAATCACAGTTAGGAAAGACACAACAGTGTTTCCTTGCTTTCAATTAACAGCTTTCAAGTCAGCAAACTTCATTATTTCCTCCATCATTTCTCTTGAATATAGTATGAGCAAGCAACTGAATTAAATAATCCTGATTTGATACAGGATAAAGATTTCCAAGCCCTACTAAGACACTGAGGACACACATAATTGCAGCTTTTCTTCTAGACAGGCACCCATAAGTGTGTGAGGTAAAATCTTTCTGGTCTGGAAGTCAATAGCAATTTTGGTGTTGTCCACATCCATCCTTTCTCCCCTCAGATAACAGTGCTGTGACTGGGCTATCAGATCTGTCTACCTATACATACACTCAAATAAGAATTTCCTGATAGCGGATAAAGGGGATAAAGGCTGTTTTGCAAATCGCTATCACAGCCAGAGCCATTCAAGGCTGTACAATCCTTCATAAATCCAAACTTGTTATTACCGACAGGAATATGATCTCTTCAAACAGCCTTAAAGGCCCCTTCTGTCAGGTGCAGATCTCTGTGTATAACTGATGCTCTAATTTCTTCCCACACAATTGCCAACAGTAACATGATTCTATTTGTTCGGCAATTAGCTAGTCTTTTTGTCCTTTTGCTGAAAATTACATTTAAAAATTGCTACATTTATTTTACAGATATTAAACAATCACAAAAATGTGTTCCTAGACAGATTTTTTTCAGGAGTTACACATCAGAGCAATAGCCATAAAATACATTCATGAACTTCTGAAAATAACACATTGTGTTTAAATAAATATTTTACTCTACCGCCTTGTCCACAGAACTAATAACACAGAAAAGAGTTCACACAGAATACCGAAATAACGTGTATTTGTGTAAGAAAGAAAACAGGTAAGATAGGACTAGAGACCACGTGAATGTATGACAGCAATCATTCATGTATTTGTAGCTGAAAGAGCTCTCAAAACTGGTTTTTCAAGATGTGGGCGGAGGAGATTCTGTTTTGAAAGAAGCTGTGGAACTGTCACTAATGTAAAATCAGCTAAATCACAATCCAAATTTGTATGTATTTTCAAATTTGAAATACTCATTCAGTTTTAAATGTTTTTTGTTTTTTAATAGAGTGTAGGAAAGCGGGTGAGAATTTTCATTTTCTTTATTCAGCTCTGTCATTCAATTCATTAGATTTTTGATGAAGAACCCTTCCTGTTTATACATGTGTTCTGGTCATTGTATAGATAACTCCTTGCATTAAAGTAGAATGGGCATTTTTGCAAGGGTGAAAATTAAAGGGAACTGTTGTTTTAGGTATGTTTTGTTTTAGTTTTTTTTTTTTTTTTTCCCTAAAATAATAAAGATAATTCAAGAAAATTATAAAAGAGTAAATACTCATTAATTTTAGACAAAAAAATCCAAATAAAGAAAAAAACTAAACACTAGAATGAGCCAAAGACCAAAAAGGACATTAAAACAGCCATTCATGAGAAGTGGTCTGAACAGTGAATTCACCAGAGAATTATCACTAGAATAAAATACAATTAGCAATATAATATAAATAATGAAATAATTAAGATGGTATGGACAGAAGAAGTCAGAAAGGACCCATGAACCTGAACACCAAAACTGTAAAACTTTTGGAGCTGCATTTTCATAGTCAAGTTCTTTATTCTTCTTGAAAATCAGATCCTTTGAAATGGCATCCTAAACTGGACATTAAGAAATCACAGAACAACTGAAAATGTAGGAATTTCCCTACAAGGTAGAGAACAGTATAAAACCAGAACAGTTAACATCCTTACCTAGGTATGGTAGAAGTTAGTGTCCTAGAGTGGCTCAGTGTGGTTAGTCAGCCTGGAAGGGAGGCACAATCAAAGCAGACTGAGAGCTGAACTGTTCTTCCCCATCCAGCTGTCTGAAAAGTCAAGAGATTTTTCCTTCAGAGGCTGAGTCACTTAAGGAGGAGGTAGGAGGTGTGGAAAAGGGTGGCACCTTGTAGAAATACCAGATCAATTAAGAGTACGGGTGAGTTGTTGTCCTTCTGTGCTTGCTGTTCTTTTCAAGTGCAGTAGGGTTGGGTTTCACTGCCTTCACAGACCTTGAAAACAGAAAACCAAGCAATTACCATTTGGAAAAATATGCTAGAATAATTTGAATTTTCCACAGAAATACATGTTTTAGAGCTATAGGGCTGCCTCTCAGTCAGAGTTGCAGGTATTTACAGGGATGAACATGAAGTAACGCCATATTTCACCAAAGAGAAGTTCTGCAGAAATGTTATGTGGGGATCACACACTGGGATCTGTTCTGCATTAAGCATTTGCACCGTTTGGGTATGTGGGCAGAGGCAAAAGATCTGGGGGGAAATCCCTCCCACATGTGATCTTGTTGCATGCCTCTCTTATCTCTGCACATTTGCATTTCTCCTTCTGTACTACCAGCAGTAAACAAAGGAGGGAAGAACTTGTGTTCACTTTTTTTTTCTTTCTTTAAAATGGCTGTAAATAGGTTTGTAAGCTAACAACTCCCTTACTGTTAGTAAATACAATAGCATGAAATCAGTACTTTTCTTATAGGAATACTGTATACAACTCCATGCTTCTCTTTAAGATACAGAGGCTGGTTTTAATGTATCTTATACAAGCCCAGGTTATTTTATATTTGGACAACTTTTGTAGTGACATATGTGAGACGTCATTTAGCAAGATGCTAGCCAATCTTTAGTCCTATTATCTTTCGTGAAAATTAAAAATTTCTTTGGACACAAAAAAAAGCAAACTAACATGAATTAACTTAATAATATCCTGTATTTTTGTCCATGGTTACTTTTTCATAGGCTTGGTACTTAGTAGTATGAAGCTATTCTCCAAACATTGGTTCTGTTTGATAAAAGGCAGCTGTTGAAGCAGAGCAGCAGACAAGAAAATATACACATGTTATACAAATGTAACTACCACAAATCTCAGAATTAATGAATACAAGCATGCACACATTCCTAAATTTTGTACATCTCAAGTTCTGTGTCTCTTGAAGTCAAAAATCTTTACAGCAGTCCTGAAATTTTCAGATACTAATTGTTTATCTTTTTACAGTCCAGAAGAAACTTTTGTGAATACGTCTTTCCAGACACATTGAGAATTTAGTTGCCTCCCATGTGAAACAGATGTCTTTCCCCATAAGAAATGAGGAATTAGCATTAAATGGGAATTAGCTTTAACAAATCTACATGCACTTTAATTTGAAATTGACCTCTAGCTTTTATTTATAGTAACACCTGAGAGCAGGAATATCTTATTTTTGAAACATTTTTCTTTCAGAATTCAGGTGCTACGTGATATGAATTTGTTATCAATTTCCATTCAACAAGACAAGCCCCACTTGTAAATTAGATATATGCTTAACCTGTCTCACAGCACTACCTTCTTTAGCCAAAGTGTTTGGGAAACACAAATAGAGATGCAAACAATACAGTCTGGAGAAGTTAAATTTATATTTTCCTGTATGTATGGCCTTTGAACTCAGAGAAGAAACTTTGGGACAGAGCAGGCCAGTTCTGCTACCCCAAATAAGCCCAAGGCTTATTCTAAGGCAGTCCTTGCTAAGTCTTTGGTCTCTGGTGTGGTAGAGTAGACAGCCTATAGGAAGATGCATACATATGAAATTCCAACAATGGTGCTGACCTCAGCCTAGGAATGAAGCAGGCCAGCTGTCTTTTCATGACAATCACTATATTCATTGGATGGTGAATTTTTGTTGTTAGTTATGCTGATTACTTAATATTTCAAAGCTGTATAAAATAATTCAACCTTTTTTTAGACTAAAGTAAATCTGACATACTTATAAACAGTCTGTCTCATTTTCTGTGTTGTAACCACATGCAAGCATTGTTCCTAGAGAATAAAGAATATGTGATGCAGTGCTGTATATCAGGAAATGAACAGTTTCAGCATAACTATAACAGTGAAAATCACATAACTATTTTCCATGAAAAAACTTCTCATACTCTGAAGAAATTCAGCTTTCAGAAATTCAGAGGAACTCGAACTTTGCCTTTGGATCTCAGTATAGCATGTAACATGTACAAATGCAGCCATGCCCAGAGCGTGAGAGCTGTACTGCAGTCACGTTTCATTTTTCTTTCAATTCTCTAGCATAAAGTCCATATTAAATTGAAGGAAGGATAGAAGTGAAATACAGCAGAATGTAATTTCTCAGACTGTTTCAGAACTTGAATTATATTTCCCTGACTACCTTAAGAAAACATCTAAATTGAAGCACAGGGAGACAGTATTCTAGACACAAATTTTTCTGCAGTGTCAGAAAAGAGCAATGTAAAAAATACAAACAAGTTTGTATTGATAACTGATGACTATTAACTGAGTAATAATTTAATTTACCTAATCATTACACTGGATCATGTACTACTATTGATTTATCACATTTTAAGGATTTTTAAATTTTTCTTTTTAGTTCAACCAGTGAGGTGCTTTTGTGCAAACAGTAACTTGTTTCATACCTATCTATCAATAATCTACTTGTTTGAACTTAAGTAAATACTCTGCTTTTGCTTGTTCTCTCAAGAGGAAAGGAGGAAGTTCTCTGAAAAGTAGATACAAACATAACTGGCAACATCCTAGGCTTATGTAACCCCATCAAAATAATTCTGATAGCTTGATTTAGCAGAGTGTGTGGCCTGTCCTAATTTATGATAGAAAACAAGAAATATCTTAGAATTCCTCCCTACAATAAATCCTCTTTATCCTTTATTAATAACCAGCATCAGGGACACATTAGTGATCAGTAATGAGAGGCCACTATCTCTTGCAGCTTAGACTTTTGACACAGTTTGGAGGGCATTTCAAGCAGGTTCATTTTAAATACCTCATCTACAATGAAGGCTTATTGGCCATCCAAGGAATTCTCACAATGCCTGCTAAGAAACTGCCAGTAGGGGATGTTGACTTTTAAAATAGAGTAGCACTGGCAGAAAACTGAACAGAAGTATTTCACAAGTGCCATAATTTAGTTTTGAATGGCTTATTCAGTGTCATTAAAGTCAAAAGCTTATAGCACCCTACAGTGGCAATATATTACCATACTTCCCAACTCTCACAGCTTTCTGAACAAGATGATTGTGTTCATTGTTCTTAGCTTCAGCTTATTCACTTTTCTAAAAATTCTATGTCCCTTGATTGCTAGTAAAATACATTTTTCTCTGCATGATTTCCTTGTCAATTTATGTTGGTTTTCCATTTTTCAGTACAAAGCCTACTGCAAAATATTGTGCTACCTCCACATCTTTGTTAAGGTTTATAAAACAGCATAATGAAAATAGCATAGTGTAGCTTAGCTCCATTGAGGTTTTATGTATATTCACAACACAGAGTTGGGAATGAGCAGTGACTCAGAAGAAAATTTTTAGACAAATATGGTTCTGTGACTCCTCCCAAAAAGGGAAGAATACTTTACTGAATATATTTTTTCATACACTCAGTCCTCCAGAAGAAAAGTCCTGTAACACTTGAAATTTTCCAAGTAGGATAGGTTAACTGTGGTGTTATGGGTTATGAGATTCTATAACTGGTATGTCCAAAAGATTTGAAGACAGCCTAGCAAATAATGTTCAATTTTTTTCGTTTCAAGATAGGGTAAAGCTATTATTGGGCTATGGTATGTTTCATTTAAGCTATTAAATGAAACATACCATAGCCCATTATCTGGCCTGAGGGCAGGGAGAACAGCATGTTCTGTACCTGTATCACGAAAGTTGCTTTTCAAAAAGAACTGTGTGGCCTCATCCACACTCCTACTGAAAGCCATCCAGAGCTTGTAACAGGGAGATCTGTCTATGCCTAAGTCTTTTTTTCAGAGACAGATAATTGTCATGCACAGTACTGTGTCAAGGACTGTGTGTAACAATAGTGTGGAAAAACAGAGGATATTTCTCAGGTCCAGATCCTATTCCTACTAAGTTAACTAGTATGGTCCTATTAATTGGACCTGATTTCTCCAAATTTAATTGTGTTCAATAGAGGTCATGTCAAAAGATGACTAAAACTAAACACTCTGAAATATATGTACAGGTGTGGGCAGTGGATGGTGCACAGCTGCAAGGCAGCATTTAGCAGACCAACACAGTTGGGTAATGTAATCCCACAGATGTGTGTTGCACATCTGTGCCACCTGCACATTTTTCTTGCTTAGTGTAAGCTCATGTATGTACATAGACAGCAGTTCCAACTAGTTAAGTCAAAAGGGAAGGGGTCTCTTACGCAAAAAACCCAGGGCAGCAAATAGAAAAGGAAGAGATGCTCATGCATAGAGTGACACCTTCCTCTTGAAGGTGACTAACACAAGGCCTGCCCCTCCCTGAATTCCCAGTCCAGCCCTACATAAAATACACTGATGGTTGGGTCCTGTGCTATGTCTTTATACAGAGTTACTTTTCTCTCTGGTCAAAATAATTAATCAAGGGAATATATTGCCTATGGGTACACCCTTACTAAGAGGTATTTGTGACTCAGAATCAGATTATGAGTGTCTCTATGAATTCTAGCAGCATTCATGGCTGCAACACAGAGGAGAGGGAGAAATAAGAAGTGCAACTTTTTTCTATGGGCAGGTTATTCTAACCTTATGAATTCCCCCTGACGATTCTGGTCCTCATGCTCCTTGATAGACATCTTAAAAAATATATATACTAATGATCTAATGGGAGATGGAAAGCCCTTTTCTTCATGGGCTTCCTTGCTCTTACTAGGATATGAGTTTTAAAGGTAAATAAGCAATGTCCTGGGCTTCCTTGCAAAGGGCAACTACTGGCAGTGCCAAGTACCTGCAGTACTTTGTAACAACTTTCTTTCCTTTATGCTCAAAAATTAGAATTCTTCTGCCTAGTTCAGGTGCAAGGCTCATGCTGTTACAATCCAATGATTAAGATGTGCCTCTGCACAGGTTTAGGTGCAGATGAGACCATATGCCCAAGTCAGTATTACAGATTTATTTGAACAGTGAGTGTGAGGTAGAGAGATAGAAATAAATAGAAAAGAGGTGAGAGGGACAAGGGGGATGGGGGGGAAAGAAGAGAGAGAGAGAGAGATAGAGAGACATGGGAGTCCCAGGCTTGTTCAAAACTTTTCTCCACTCTACTCTAAAGGTAATCAGTCTGTATGCTCAGTCTTTCTTTTCTTTTGATTTGGTGGGTTTCATGGGTCAGTGGGTTATGAGTCAATGGTTATGATCTCCCCCTGTGAATTGTGTTTATTAGTTTTTTCTTATCTTTGGAGTTCTGCCAAATGTCCTTGTGGTCTGTAGACTCTGCATTCTTTGCGTCCACAATCAGTGATACATTTTTCTTCCCAAGCTTTGCTAACCTCCCCCTAGCCTGAGATCACTGAAGCATGTCAAGCCCTAAACTTCAGCAAGTTCTACAGACAAGTAATTTATCCTCCAACACACAGACAACAGTACCACCTTTATACAGCCCAAGTTCCAGGTATCCACAGAGACATGTCTTGGGAGTCTTGGTGGCCATTAGTGGTCGCAGATGCCATCTGTCCCATAATTGGGGTGATCCTTGTTTGACCAGTGATATGTGTATGAGCCATTGTTTCTTTTCACACAGCTTGCCATGGTGAAAACTTCTGTCCAGATCCATTAACCAGAATGTGCTGACCAGATGTTGCCTTTACCAGGTCTGGAATTAGGGCCTTCCTATCTCAATTTTGTCCCTTCTGTGCCCACTGTGTGGCTTATTTTATGGCAAGTTCTTTCTGTGGCCTAACAGTGTTTGAGACAGGCAACTGTGCTCTTTAACTCATTGACACACAACTCTCTCAAATAACAGGACCAGAAAGCAATAGCTCACCAATGGGAAGGGTCACTTAGCATATGACTAAACCCAAGTTCAAATTATTTCTTCTTTTGCTAAGAGCTTATTTTTACCAGCAGACTACCTTAACCACCAAGTTATAATTTTTTGTGTAAGGGAACACAATTACCTGGGGTTTTCTAACTCCTGAAATTTTAAATATTCAATATTTAATTGAAAGAATAATGCTACAGCCCTTTGACTATGGCAGACAAATATTGGCCTCAGTACTGTCAAAATGAATATTTAGATAATATGTATGGAATTCTCATTTTTCTTTTTATATTGTAATTTTTCAGCACTTTATCACCTGAATTATTAAAATAGGTAGACATAAGAACTATTTTTTAATATGGTGGAGCAACAGCTGTTGTGCAGAGGCAGAAGAACTTATAAACACTTTCACTAGATTAAGTTACTGTCAAAGTGAGAACAGCATTTCACAAAGTCTGGTATGAAATACCATAATGCACCAGAGATAATGTTGTGTTTTATGGATTAACTTTTGCCAGTCAAGCTATTTCCTTTAGTTATTGTAGGTTGCTGTTCCTGGGGAAGACCTTTCAACTGGATAAATTAAGGCATGCAATCTTTTTTTAACCACACCTTTCTGAATACAGGAAGGAGCGCTCTCAGAACTTTCTCATATGCATTTTTTGAATGCTAAGAAAACCTTAGTCACAATATAGACGTATTTGCAGCCCATTGTTCTCCCAAAGGGTGTGGCAAAGTTCATAAACTAAAGGAGGAAGAAAAAATGCCATAACTATTATGCAAAATGTCTCAAATTTTTCACATCTTCTAGTTGCCCCAGAAAATATCTGAGCAGTGTCTTCTGTTTATAGCAGGTGCCAGTACATTTCATGGAGGTAAAATGTTATTTGGCCTGATTTTCCCACAATTTGAATAGGTCCTGACTCTGCAAATAAGTAAAATATATTTCAGAAGTCCCCAAACATCTGGTCCATAGCATGCTAAACTTGAGTATTTTGATCTTGTACCACTGCCATTACTGCCTTAGCTACAGAACATAGTTACTAGTTTTATCAGTTACTGATAAGATCAGTTATTTGAGGAAAATTGTGCTGAAAATCTGGTGAAGTCAAATGACATCTGTGTGACACCAGATGAATGGGTGTAACCAGTTTTGTAGCTTATGTCATTGATAAATAGCTTATTTGTTAATTTGTTACCAGTTTCTGAATTAACAAAGAACATTCACATAGGTGGCTAAAGAATCAGATTGTGACCTAGAGTAGTAGAGGGAGTGTGAGAATTAGGATTAGATGGTTTTTTTCATTAAAAAGTGACTTTGTAATATCTCTATCAAATCCCCACTGAGAGAGCTCTGGGAAAGAACAAAGAGTGCAGATCTCAGGAAAGGCCATCTCTAAAATATGTTAGAAGAGGCAAAGTTTAAAAAAGAAAAGTTTTTTCTTGCTCCTTGTCTGAAATTTTCTTATAGCATTTAATTGCTCATGGGCACTGTAAATACATAGGAGACAACTCCCACAGGCTGTTCTTTTTTATGGTGCAGATAAGGAGATGTATCTGCCCCAAAGAATGATATCCATGTGGGGAAGTGCACATTACACTTGTCTGATGGACTGGTTCTCTTCTCCTCCCCCTGGTATTGTGTTTCAATTTTCTGCTAGGGCTAAACAGCTTTCTCTTGTAATTCCTTCTTTTATTATTTGGATGAAATTAGTTGACTGAGAAATCGATTGTCATTTGAAAGCCTACATGGAAATTCCATACCAATCAAAACAACCCAATGAACCAATATCCCACCTATTTAATGAAATCTTCCTTTGATGTACATTCCATACTGGTATTATCAGCTCAGGTAACTGCTGTGCATGATAGCCAAATGTTACAGATTGCAATCCTATTCTCTATCCACATCAAAGCTGAATATGGACATGGAAGAAAGGAAAGTTCCTGGAAGATGCTGGCTGTGCTATAGTTAGCACAGAACAGCTTTATTGTAAAAGAGGTGTTAGAAAATGTGTTCTAAAATCAATAACTGCAAAAATAAGACACAGACCAAAAATGTGAATCAGAAAGGATAGAGTTGAACTTAAAAAGGTGATTGAAGATGCATAATTACTTCTCCCCACACTGAACAAATGCATCAGCTAAGACTGTCTTAGTGTGGTGAAAGGAGGTGTAAGTGTAAAAACATCACAAACAGTATGAGAAAGGTTTATTTCAATTCCCCCCCCAGTACAAGAGCTATTTGAAGAGAAGAGAAGAGAAGAGAAGAGAAGAGAAGAGAAGAAAGAGACGAAAGAGAAGAGAAGAGACGAGAAAGAGAGAAGAGTACGAGAAGAGAAGAGAGAGAGACCGACCGATAGCTCCGCGCATCGACCGCGCCTATCCTCGACAGCATGAGCTAGTCAGCGCACTAAACGATCTCGCCAGAAGCGACACGAGCCGCGCCATACTGCGACGCTCGCCGCTGCTCGCGCTAGCGCTCGCGCGCGGCCCGCCGAACGAATCCCAAGAAACAGGCCCCGAAACTGACCAGGCCAAGGAACCAGGCCCAAAGGAGAGTGTTTCCTTCTATATGTAGGATGGGATGTAAGCTGTCCTTGCTGCAGGAAGACGTATCTCCAATAGTTTATGAAATGCAAGTTTATTTATACTCATGCCTGCCTGTACTTGTGCATGTGTGTGTGTGTGTGTGTATGCAAGTATGTACTTATTTAGGCACGTGTGTGTACCCATTTGTCAAATAGCTGAATGAGACACAAGCTTGAGGAAGAGAAAAACAATGATGGTTACTAAATAAACAGAAATTTCATTGGGCTAAAGAGGAGCCTGAGAAGCAAATTGATAGAGACTCTAAGGACACTTAAATGACTCTAAGGACACTTAAACAACTTAAATGCTATCCCTGTACTTTCACTCTTTCCTGAACTCCTGAATTTTGCTTTTGGCAACTGTTGGAGACAGTACACGGGGCTGACCAAGGAGTGCCACAGTCACGTTATGCCCCTATGGTCAAAATTTGTATAACGCACATAACTCAAATTGCATTAAAATTCTTCCCTAACTCTTTGATGATAACGCAAACAACTGGCAATACAATCTAAGTGATACCATTTTTCTGTGGAATGTTGATGCGTCAGGTATTTAAATAAGCCTTAGTGAAGGGCTTGTCATTCAGCCCCTCAACTGAGAGTCATACAGCATTGTCACTTTATTTCTTCAGATTTTCTTCTCTGCTTACATGACAAATGTAATGTGGAAAGTATGCAAATATGTAAACATGGAGAGAATTTTACTTTGTTCGTACATGTTTAAGACCCTTTCTTTACTAATAAATACCTTTGCAATCCAGTAAAAATTTTCACCTGTTCAAATAACAGAAAAAATAGCAAAGCAGATTTATGTAGCTCATCTGCAGGAATAAAATTGAAAATGGTATCATGGAAATGGCTTCAGCCCTCCACATTCCCCTTCCCTGGAAAAGAATTCAGCTGGCTTGTTCTCCCTTATTCACAGAATTAGAAAGTTTAGTAGCATTTCCAAGCATCTTCCAAGGAACAAACTTCAGCAGCAGATTTCAATCACAAACTGTGTGAAGGAGAGGAGAATATATTTTCTTAATCAACACAAGTGCAAACAGGGCCTTATGAGCTGGGAAGCTGAAGGAATAACTGAGCTTTCTTCTTGCCTTTTCAAGATACTTGTCCTTTGATATAAACTGGCCAATAGACTGGTATCAAAGTCAGTACATTTTAAATATCAATTTTTCCTTCCCTTTCATTTTGAGTAAATTATATTCTTCTAAAAGTATTTTCCAAATTGTGAGTACTTTGGAAAGAATGTTGGCAGAAAAAAAACTTTCACATGAGTTTTAATGCTCAGTGCATGAAAGAGAATTGAAGCTTTTTTAATTTGTTTTTGTTGCTGTTGTTAAATGAAATTAAAACAAGGCTGGGCTTTGAAATTGGATGATTTTTAGATAATTTGAGTGATATTACAAGGGAAAGAATCAAAACAGAATTATTATAATTATCTGGATGTAATCACAGGGGCCCAGATAAGTTCCTCAGTTTCCAGATCCTGCCACAGTGCAGTAAGAGCATAATGTGAAGAACCCAGTAATTTCAGGTGTGGGCTTCTCTGGATCTCTCTCTCCATTAGCTCATCTTCTCTGGATCTCCCAGGCTATTAGCCTGAGAGAACTAAATGCCAATTAATGTGTAAGTAAAGAATTTGAATTCTACTCAATGAAGGAGACGCCAGAGTAGTGACATCAATTTTCAAACACTTGTTTCCTCGGAGCTGGGCGAGACTTCCATCACAGGCCCTATTTAGCAAAAAAAGCTAGGCTACATCAAAAGCTAGGCTCCTATCTCTAAATTTATCTCTCAAGACACCCCTAATGTAATCTCACACAAAAGCAGATGAAAGTAGGTCAGAGGATTGGGCTGTGAAAGTTACTATTTCTCTCCACTGTTTTGAAAGGAAGCCTAAAAATGACAAGTCAGATGTAGGCACCTGCACTGTAGACACTGTAGGTATCTATACATGTCAAATGAATTCCTTGTAGTGGCAGAATTTTAAAAACTTTTTTTTCTCTTGCAGAAAGCACTGGCTTTTTGTCATATTAAAAGGAAAAGTAAACAAGGATGCAGGGTTTTTTTTTCTCTCTGTCTGAACAAAATTCAAGCTTATTCTCAACAGCACTGCATCTATAAAAATGTGCTCCCCTTCTGCACTGTGGCCCCTCACACACAAAAAATGTGTCTAGAGAACTATAATCTGGCCATGTAGGAGTCTGACACACAAAGAAATTGTAAGATGAGAGAAAAGAGAAGAGAGAAAAACAAACAAGCAAAAAAGTGCTTTCCTGACAGTTTCATCCCTTTCACTCACAGATACTAAAGAAATATTACTTTTATTCTTAGAAAGAATATGTCAGGTTTTTCTGCATTTGACTCCTCTAGCTATAGCAACAGTAATACTTGAATTTTGGTATTTAAGTGCTTTACTGGTAGGTGTCAATAGTCACTGTGTTCACATCCCTGATCTTCAGATAGAACAGTATAAATGAGTTTTGGCATTTTCTACAAATTTGTGAATAGAACCTCATAGCATTGTACATAATCATAATCTTTGAATGCTAATTTTTTTCTTAGTTTTCTTAGTATAATTTTGAAATGAGCAATTCTGCTTCAGAATATTTGAGACTTCTAAACTCACAGTGTTGAACTCATTTTAGGTTGAAGCAGAGAGCTCCAAGCCAGTGAGCTTTGTTGTAACTTAATTATATGGCCAAGCTGGGTGTGTGAAAATATCCAGTGCGCACTGGAGAATAAATTGCTGGGTTTGGTTTTTCTTGATTTACAAGTTGCTATAAGTGGCGCATGTTCCCAGGGAGTGGTGAAAAGTAGGGGTGTGTAAAACAGGTTTAAGAACATTTTAAAGAAACACTGTCAGGTTTGAAACATAGTAGATTTGGTGTATATCCTCCCTTCTTCCAAATAACATTTTCTGTTTCTGTGGTTACAAACAGCTGAGCTGCACGCTGACTCTCCATTTCAGCAATTCCACAAAATCTAGTGTAGCAGTTTTGTGTCACGCTGTTGCTTTCCCTTTTTTTCTTTATTTTTGCCACCAGAGAGGAAATGAAACTGCCAGAATTGCTGTTCTCTGCGCTTCTTGGAGAGCTCAATACATATGCTATTGAGTTCAGCCAGTAAAATCTTGTGGTTTTCTGTAAAACATAGCTGTGGTGAGGATAAGCAGCTTCTGGACCAAACAATTTCTCTGCTCAGAGTTGTACAATAGTTATTTGATAGTGTTGCTGGGGCCACCACTTCAAGGTCTGAAACTCCCCAGTACAAAATCTGGGCTGCAAGTTCCCAGGAACCTTGGAAAAGTCATATGATTTTGAACCCAAATCTTTTTTGTTTTTCAGAAGTTTTGCATGGAGAATGGACACAATTTTTAGTCTTTTATACACATTTCACTGATTTTGAGCCCTTGAAGACCTAGTGGGTATTTTCTGTCTTCTGGAAATCCTTCTGGATCTAAGGATAATTCCAATTGAAAATAAGAGTAAATTTTCTTGAACAGATTTCACAAGAGATTTCTGGAATATCCACTTCAATAGCTTGTTTAATGTAGGAGAATAGAATCAGCTGAGCAGAGTGTATCTACAAAATTCTGTACATACAAAAAACAATTTGCCATTATTGCAAACAACACTGAAGCCTTTGTTTGGAAGGATTCAAGGTTATTCTCTAGGCATCATTTTGAACCACTTTTTCTGTTAATTTTATTTCTCTCTCCTGTGGCATTGTACTTTAGTACCTACAGTGTTATTCAAAATTCTATAAAATAAAAACATTCAATACCAGAAGGTCCAGGAGAATAATAGAATATCCTGAGCTGGAAGGGATGCACAGGATCATTGAGTCCAACTCCTGGCCCTGCATGGGACATCCTGAAGAACCACACCCCATGACTGAGATCACTGTCCAAACACTTCTTGAACTCTGGCAGGCTTTGTGTCATGACCTCTTCCCAGGAAACCTGTTCAGTATTTAGTTATTTGAGTAAATACATCTTTTAAATTCCCCCTTCCAAACGTAATAAGGGAGCATGCTCACAAATCACTGTCTGCCAGAACAACACTTAGTCCGTGAAAAGGGGAGAGTGGAGTTGTGACTTGCAAGTGCCACTGTTTGGAAGACACAAAGCAAAGGGAGACTGAAATTTGGAAGCAGGTATCAAAGTAACTGAAGAGGATTTGAAATAAGAATGAAGGAATAATATGTCAAAGGAAAAATGGAAGTAAGCAAAAAAGGATCTCAAAGGTCAAAGATCAGTCTGATTTCATAAACTGACAATGCAAATCCTCCATGGCAGTGTTCATTAAAGGTTTCAAGAACAGTATCCTTGTAAATGAAGATTAATGTATCCTTCTGTTTTAAGCAATGGCAGAGATGTTTGTGTAAAAACTAAAAAATCCTTTGCCTGGAAATTGTACACTTTAGAAAAACCGCAATCAAATGAAGAGAGACAGGATGAGCAGTGGTGTTGCATGAGAACTATGTCACAAACAATGCATGGTATGTCAGCTATTCCATCCACATGGCTTGTATTTGAAACAGATTAATATCTGAATTATGCCGCAGAAAGAGCAAATAAAGGCAAACAGAGAGGATGAGGAAAGAGGGTTGATGAGTTGCAAACAAGGGAACCAAACAATTTGAAGACAATGCCTCAAACAAGCAATACTCAGAACTTTGGACATGAGGGCAAGGGCAATTATAGCCTCTCAATAAAATTTTTTCTCAGGGTTTTGCAAGGTAAGCCTCCTAAACAGCCAAAGGTACCACTGCAGGGACTGCATGTCCAGGAAACACCACAGAGATTGTCATGAACCAGTATCTCTATCATTTATCTAACTGTACCGTGCAGTGATCCAGTAAATGGGTGTTGACAATAGGTTTTGCAGTGAACAGCAAGGGTGTGGTTTCTTTATCAGTTTAAACTGATCTAGTACCATATTCCCACCAAAAGTAAAAGTTGTGCCTGGCCTGTCCTGCCTTTGGCTGTGCTCACCAACTAGTCCCTTGGATTGCCTTGGTCAGATCACCAAAGATCAAGATTTAATTCTCTGCAAGTCTCATAATCAAAAGGACTGAAGCAAAGTATGTGGAGAAAAAAGTATTCCAGGTAGGCCAAGTCTGTTCCATTGCCGGAGTGTGTTTGGGTGGTTTACATCAGTCAGGAAGCCAGTTCTTTCAAGTTAGCACCTTAACTTAGTAACAACTGGAACAAAAAAACCCTCAAAACCAATATTTTAACCTCTCTAAATTCAGTCTTATTGTTATGAGTGATTGTTATTAGTAATTTCCCAGCCCTAACAGCTACAGTGTTTTTAATACAAGAGGTGTCCCACAGGATACCAATTGAAAGGATTTTCTAGCACATAGAAGGAACGTCTATAGCCTTTCTGAGGGTGTCCAAAGTTTCTTGAAGTACTGCATTAGCTTTTCTCTCATCTACAAATCACATTTTTTTCAGATCTCTACATGCATGTGTATGGGAAAGGTTAGTAAAAGCATAATTTGGTATATATGGGTAATTAGCCAATTATTACCAATTCATGTCCTTTTCCATATGGAGTAACTTTGTCTGATATCAACACTTTTTTCATATTAGTGGTGTTTCATATCTTTCAGGCACTTCTGGGAAGGGAAAAATTTGAGGATGGGATTTGATTGACAGAAACTATTGTCACTTGAGGTTTAAAAGAAGCTGTCTGACCTCCAAAGTAGTGAAATGTGCTCCAGTACTTTAATCATCACCACACTGGACTCACTCCAGTGAACCATGTCATTTTTGTACTGGGTAATCCAATACTGGGCAAAGTACTCCAGATATGGCCTTACCAATGTTGAAGAGAAAAAGGATCCTCTTCCTCATCCTGCTGGCAATGCTCTTACAAATGCAGCCTAGGAAGCTGCTGCCCTTTTTTGCCATGAAGAGTGTGTTGGCAGCTCATGGTCATCTAGTTTTCCATTTCCTGAAAACTTTCATTTCAAGGACCTTTTAAGCAAAGCAACTTTCCAGCCAGTGTGTCCCCAGCATGTACTGGTGCTTGGGGTTTTTCCTCCACAGATATAAGGGCTTGCCTTTACCCTTGCTGAAGCTGAGATTCCTCTCTGCCCTGCTCTCCAGCTTGTTTCAGTCGCTCTGAATGGCAGCACAACCATTGGCACACCGGCCAGCCTGCCCAGTTTGTACCAGCCGAGAACCTGCTGCAGGTGCACTGGGCCCCTTCATCCTGATCACTCATAAATGGAGAGCAGTAATCAGCCCCAGCTCTAAGCCCTGGCATACAGCACTAGTGGCTTTACCTGATTAGATTTAACGTTCTAAAGCACAGACCATCCTGCTTCTTGTGATGAAAGCCAATTTCTTTTTTCCCTAAGCAGCATGTATGCCATATAAATTGCTACTACCCCAAAGGGAAGACCAAGTCAGAATTAATAACTTTGAAAAGAAGCCCGTGCTTTCTCTCTTTAATTATATAGATTTTCTTTTCATGTGACAGCATTAACCTGCTTCCTTCCTCATTTTGCCCCATTCTTGGCACATCCCATCTCTGACAACCATGCAGAAAAAAATTAAGGGCTTCCTTGAACGCTTCATTTAATAACAAACAAGAAGGAAGGAGGTAATCACCCATACATTGGCAACTCTGTAATTATAAAGTCAATGAAATGTAAACCATCTTCACTACTGCCTTCTAAATAATTTCTTGTAATTACTAAAATGTACTTATTTATTTTCATTCTTCTGTTATGACAGAAATTACTATTAAAAAGTTTGCAAAAAGAAAGAATATTAGAAGCCTAAAATCCAAAATTCACACAGAGGAAGATGTTTAAATGTAAGCATAAATTTGTATAAGAAGCGAAGGAGATGAACATAATAAATAGGCATGTTTTATTGCAGTATTTCCACTGAGGTATTTAATCACTTGCAGTTTTGTGTAAGTACAAGAGAAGTTGTTCCATGACGAAGATCCAAGTTAATCTGAGTACAGACCTACTGTATCTCATTAGCAGTAGTACTATGGAAGGTAAAATAAACAACTGCTTTGATTTATCAACAAGGTACAGAATATGCATTCAGGTAAATATATGACCACACACTACAAGCAGACTTCATAGATAGTATGCAAATGAGTGAAACTTTAAGTACTAATTTATTTACTAGTTTTAATTCCACAGTAAATTTAATGAATGTATAATATAAATATTAGTTTACTGAGTTTAAATATGGTCATGTACAAAATTAAGTTCCATATGGTAAGCTTTCTCTACAGTTGTCCTGAAAAGCGTGCCATCATACAATTGGGAGGAGTCTCAATTCTTGCTCCTGGGACATTCATGCCGTCTCAGATCCCAAGGTGGCCACATGTCCCTTGCATTACTTTCTCATCAATTTGTAGTTAATGGAGTGGTCCTTAGTCAATACCTTGAGGAAATGGTGGTGAACACTTACCTGTCTCCAGTTTCAGATTGCTAGAGCTCAGAATAAGGTTCCTGCAAGCCAGATGCAAGACATTCTCTGCCCTCAGTAATTCTGCACTGACCACTCCTGGGTGATTGCACAAAGGGAAAGGGAATTTCAAGTGCCTCCATAATCAGGGATCTCTGGCTCCATGCATTATTTAAGGCAGGCAGAGATGGCCTGACTCAGGTTTGAGTGTAAAGTGGCAGACAAGTCATTGGTGTGGTGAGGTCACATATCCTCTGGTTATGTCTGACCTCCCTCGAACTTCTTTAATTTTATTGTTGAGACCTTTGAAAGCTCTACCCATAAATTCAGGGAGAAAGTTGAGATTAAGACCAAGAAAAGTGCAAGTTCTGAAATTGTCACAAAGCAGCACCAAACACAAATATTACATTACTCCCTTGTAGCAGACACACGGAAATATCTGCTCACCTCTCTCAGTGGATAGTGATTTTCAGGAAACATACCTAGGCATGTCCAGGTGTTAATTGTTACAGGTCTTGGACTGGGATGTGCCCCAGCTATTGTTGCCCCTGCCTCCCAGCCCCATGCAGTGCCTTCAAGTCACAGCAGCCATTCCATTTTTTTACACTGAAGCTTCAAAGAAGGATCAGACTTGAGAGCTTCTGCCATAGCTCAGTATCACTCAGTGCAATAGACAGAAAAATCTGTGAAGGGTTTATTCATTATTTTTGGCATCACAAGATGAATTTTCAGGGGCTGCTCAAGCTGCATGGACAGATGTATTACTTTAATGTTAGAGGAAGAGCAGTGCCCTGCAAGTCCTTGCACCTTCCTCTGAAGCATCTCCCTCCAGGCTCTGTCAGAAACAAATTACTGCCCTGGATGGTGGGTAGGTCTAATCTAATGTGTTCATGCCTCTCTAAAGGAAAACATTAAAAGCAGAAGGACACTTCTTCCTACCACCCTGTGAAACAAAAAAGAGCAATTCAAAAGATGATATTGCCATTGAAATGCTACAAATATTGAAGCAGGGTTACCCCTCATTTTTAAGTGAGATAATTTATTTAATTGATTTAATTTTCTACACTCTTTCTCAAAAAAAATCAAACCATATTTTCATCCAAATACTCATTAGTGCAAAGACCACAGGACAGGACTATATAGACAAGTCTGGAAAGGAGACATAGTGCTAATTTAATTTAATCATCTATTAAGTATTTACATAAATACAGTCCTCTAAGGAAATAAGCCTTTATTTTGCCAAGAGCAGTTCCTTGAAAGATGATATGGCAAGAAACTCTAAACATATTATTACAAAAGATTATTTAGGAGTAAAAGTACTAATTTTAATTATATTGGATAATACTGAGGCTTCCCATTCTTTCAAAAATTAATTTATTCTGCTTGCACCAGTTGATAGTTGCTTTCAGACACAGGCAGTAGGTTTTTCTCCTGTAACAAAGTCGTATATTTCATCCCCTTGGAAAGACACACCATCTCTGAAATAATACAAGACTCAGATAGTCTTCACCTGACTGGGCAACGGTAGAGAATAAAACAGCCCCTCACCTTCCTATGATCCAAGACAAGAACAGCTGCTTCCAGAGGGGTGGGGCTTTCTCAAAGACCCCACATACAGACCCTGCCTTCTTCAAGGGCTGCCTTCTCTACTGCAGTCACATCCACAGCAATTCCTTCCCTACTTTACATTTCTTACCAGACCACTCAAGGACTCAAACCAAAGCAAACCTATGCTTCAATGCAGGAAACTTTCTTTCAGGACTGAGGAGCTCAGGTAGCAACAGTATAATACAATAGTACTGTTCACTTTCACCTCCCCACGTATTCTCCATTAAAAGTACTATCTAATTAATATTATTTCACCAATATGGAGAAAATAAATGACTGTAAATAAATTTTGATTTTGCTATTCAAGCAAGAGGGTTGCATAACAGAAACTGGTGTAAACTTGAATGATTCTGTAGCTCAGAGTTCACCGCAAGGTTCACAGTGGTAAAAAAGATACAGTATTTTAACAAGGAGGCTCTGCTAGAAAAATGCTGACCTATACAGTCCTATGCACTTAGTCTTTTAAAAGATTAAACAAGTTGTTCTGTAAAATGAAATTTAAATCTAAAACTGGAACTGTAAAAAAACCTCAGCCTGCCTGTTGCCTCTACCCAGGAAAATGTAAATTCTGTAGGAAGACCACTGTATTTGGAGTTCCCTACTGACATACATATATGCCTCTGTAGAGGTATCTGCATGGCTTGAAGCAAATAGCTTGGTGTCTGCCTCAAGTCTAAACTGTGAGAGGGCTTTCAAGATGACCTAAAAAGAGTTTGATGCACTGCAGGTTTTCAGGGTGGCTTAGTGCAGCAGTCCGTGCTGAGCACATAATACACCAGAGGAGACGCAGAAACTTTATTATAAAACAAATGTTATTACAGCTGGTGTAGTACAAAGGGGGTTCTCTTGTTTTATTTAGAGTTTATGACATGTTTCATTTGTGATTGGTACCCTGCTTTTACCCAGGAAAATGTGGCCACAGCCGTGCTGCCTCCTACCTGTTAAACCTGAGGTTACTATGTTCATAAACCAAGGACATGGCAGTTTCTTAGTCTGGGCATTAACTCATCCATATTTTGCACACATTCAAAGAGAAAGCACAAGGGAAAAGCAGGAGCTCAAGCTGTTTTCCTAAAGAAAATGTTCAAACTACAAATTGTGGAATAGGAGGTTTCATCTTCCCACACGCCAGACACCAGGAGAAATAACCATCCTGTGTTTTTCAGATGGTGCCTGTGGTACAGCTAAGAGTTATTTAGCTATTTTGTTTTTTAAAACCATATATACCATAAAATTCTTTCTTGGAACCTGAAAATGATTTAAAACATCACTTGTCCTGTCTGTGTATGCTTGCATCTGTCCATAAGCCTCCTGCTACATTTGACAAAGTAAATCCACAAGTTGTGTCTTCAACTCTTTTCAACCTCCTGAAAAAAACACAGATTTCATAGTGTATCACAAAATCTCTCCTTTTTTTTCATTCTGCAACACCATCAAGTTTTGGAATCCTCCATTTGTGTTACTAAAAAGTTATGCTTGTTTTAAATTGTGAAAGGTGCTTTACACTCTGAACATTTGGGGAAAGACTATCCAGATGAGCCCAGCTCAGAGCTTCCAGGTGTCTTTCTAGTCTGCATCCTGAGCATGCACATTTGCCTGTGAGCATAATGAATATCTCTCAATTACTGTGGTCTTTTTATTCACATGCATTCATCTGTTTTCAGTTAACAAGAGAACTATCACCAAAAAATGCATCCACAAGAGGGAATCTAAGAGATAAACCAAATAACTGACACTCCTGTTTCTGCGCAGATCGTGCAGCAAAGACCATATAGACACATGACAGATTTTATTCCGGGAACAGGTGCTTCTTATAAAAGTGATATTTAATCTTACACTTGCTTATTTGTACTGCAGATTCCCTGAAAACAGAGAGCGACGCCGAATTGCCGTTCTGGGTTCTAGAACATACGTACAGCTTGGTGCAATGTGCACTTTGAGCACTAGGTGGGAACAGAGCAATGAAAATGAGACCCGTTAGCAACCCTTCAGCACAACAAATGGAAGAGCTTTTCTCAGCAAACGTGACAGATCCCAGAAGGGAGGAATTGCAGCTAAAATCCACTTCATTTTGTTGGGGGGCTTCTATCATTCTATCTCCTTTCACACACGAATAAGAGAAAATATTATCCTTAGTCTTCTTAAAATTGATTTTTAATTTTCTTGCTTTAAATTTTGGGATACCTTTTTTAGAGTGCTCAGATACATTTCTGTTGGCTATTCTTCAAATTTTTCCATGGAAATTAGACACATAGCAATCTTTCCTCTATTGCTATTGCAGTTTTGCAAAATTTTATGCTGAACATATACTGCTGTTTTTGTCTGTTCCCATTTCCTTGATATACATTCTAAACAAACAAAATAGTGATAATGTTTTCTTTCACTTGCTTATGCAACAAGAAAATCAGAGCTAGAAAAGTTACCCTAATTTTGCTCCTTTTATCAGACAGTTCTAGGAGACTCTATCATAATGTTTTTGGTGGGTTTTTTTTATCTCAGGAAAGAGAACTGGAACAATATTTAACTTTGGATGGCAGCCATATTTTATGTATTATGTTGCTTGTGGAAAACTTGGCTACAGAAATGTCCATATGCAACTGCAGCAAAAGCCCACAGAAATGAGGAGGAATGATGTGGCATTACACTGGAAACCACAAAGCAGAAGTGAGACACACCACAGCAGTTCTGGTCCAAGCATTCATGGTCAGGATGGGACATCCAGGCCTTCTCATGTTACTTTCAAGATCAATGGTGTAAGATCATCCATTTGAAAAGGTATAGTCATGATTTATGTAGCCTCAAAAGAGCCTGACCTAGTCATTCCTCACCCTTTCAGCTCTATCTGCAGAGCTTGAAAGGTCTGAGTTAAGAAGCTGTACAATAGCAAGGGACATCTCTAGTTTTGTTTACAGTTCATGACATGCTGTTTAATTTGTGACTGCTACCCTGTTTCATTTTCACTTCTTCCAAATTCTTCTATTTTTTTTCTTTAGCTATAACACTGGTGATTACCAATAAGCTGCTCAATTTCATTATGCATGTTTGCCCAAGTTCTGCATCTGTGCCCACCTTTTAACCAAGAAGAGGCCAGAAAACTCATATCTCAAGCCAATTTTATGAATTGAAGCAGATTTCAACTGCCTGAGGTGACTTAGTCAATTGGCTCAGATGCCAGAGCAAGTACTCATACTGATGGAATTCAAGTCAAAATCTGAACCGAACTTGAAACCTGTTGAAGCTTGGTGGTAACTAAGACTATTGTTCCAGATCCAGGAAAACATAATCTTCTATCTACTGGGTAAATATATTCAATAAATTAGATTAAATTATTTCAAAAACATTTTCTAAACTCTGTAGGAGCAAATGCTAATCTAAACTCAAAGAGCTAATATCAGATAGGTGCATAAACCTACTGTCCACAATCCTGAAAGAAGTTTGTGCATGATGTGCACAATGAAGGTTAGATAGGTCAATATATAAATGCAGTTATAAAGTAAAACCTTAGGTTGTGGAAAGGTTTTGAGGGATTCAGTGCCAGTTGCCATTAAATTAAACCTGCCAGTGGGATACTGTATATTTCCTCAAAGATTTTTGAAAATAGTATAAAAAATAAATAAATTCCACAGGACAAGTAGTGTCTAGCTTAGTCCTTTATCCTTCATGAGGTGGTCATCCCAATCTTTATAACTACGTTTATCTTTTAGAGAAGACACACATTAAATAGCATGAAAATCTCCTTGCAATGTAATAAAAGAGTGTCACTCCTCCTTCACTTACAACTGAATGGTGATGAATTCCTAAATAAAGTACAGGAATGGTTAAACACATCTTTAAGAGGCTCTTGTGTACATTCACTAATATCTCCGCTTGAAATAGTGTCAAAAGATACTGGCAGGCATTCAATTTATCCTATTTTTCCAAATCTGCAAGTATTTAGAGACTGGATTTTGTACCAATAGGACTTTTTAGTAGTCTAGCTACATGACTGAACAGTTTCATGACGGCAACCTAAAGAATCCATCTATTGGTTCTGAAATAAGAAGGGAAAAAGTACTTTTCAGGAGAGTCAGAGCCCACATTACAGATAGCAGGAGTACAGGGGAAATTCTACTTGTAAATTAAACAGAGTTTATATGGAAAACAGTGCAAGTCAAGCACAGATGTTCTTTTTTTATTTCAAATTAATTCCCATGTTAAGTTCCTCAGGTAAGCTTATTGCTGCAACACAGACTTACCAATTTTGGCACTGAAGACTGTAGCTCAGGAGAGCTTTCCAGATGCAAAAACTTCCACTGCTCACAAAGCCTTTGAAGATTTGACCACTGAATAGAAGACGCCTGATGTGCTTCCAGTTGCTTCCAACAGCTAAAATCCCTTTTCCACCGAGATTCAGGTTTTCAGACTAAAGCAGACTGGAAGTTTACCTCTGCTGTTATCTGCTTTTGCTGGCTGGCAGTTGCTGTTGGTGACTGGAAGTGTTACTAGGAGTGGTTTTGGCTCTGAATAGGAGAGCTGTGAGTCAACATGTGGGATAAATCCAGACATGCCCAGCTTTCCTCCTGCTCTGTAAACACAGGGATCTGATACAGAAATCTGACTTTAAAGCACTTAGATGCATTAAGTGTATCTCTGCCTTTCTGACACATAAAGACTGGCTTCATACTCAGCCCAACAGTCATGTGGCACAGGTTCTTTTTTGAGGCACTTGAAATTGCAATGACTTCCTTGCCTGCAAGGTCAAGCATGAGTGATAAGCATCAAAAGTGAGATCCTGGCTGCTGTAAAGCCAAGAGAAAAATCCTATCGATCTCAATAGAATAATGGCAGTGCCTCAAGACACTGCAGCTCACTTTGGAGACTTCCCACAGAACCCATTTTTTTCCCTCTCCATTGTACTGTTTTGGCCACTTCTTTAAATCTTCTCCGTCTGAAGCCAGTATCTTCTACCAGAAAATTCCTCATGATAAATTTCCCTGTCCTGTTTCTTCAAACAGGCTGCTTGTATATTCTTGTTTGTTTTGATCAAGTGAAATTCCAACTAATACTGTTATCTGGAATATTTACATACTAATTTTTTTTTTTTTCTGGGTGAGTAGCTGTGTTAAAGTAAGAGTCATTCTTTGGAGTATGTCTTTATGCTACACATCAGGAGGATAGCAATTGCTTTCCTGGGTTTAATACCATTCATACCACACAAGCCTTGGCAGTGTAGTATATCTTCTGCAGACAGACTGGATTTTAAGCAGGTGACCAGAAGTAAGCTGTATTTATTCACTGAAGCTATTAATTGACAGAGTAAAAATGTAATTTCATATATGGAATGTTAAACAAATATAAATGTATTCAATAGACAATCTGCTACTGTGCTTTTGCAGGGGAGGACATCAGGAATTTGTGTTTCAAATGTTTAGAAATAAAGGTCATAGACAGAAGCAGACATACATGGCCATATTCTTTGCAGTCTCTGCCTAATCCTGCTATCTCAAATAAGCAGAACAAACAGATACAAACACAGTTTTCAAAATGTTTATAAAGAAAATTCAAGGAGAAAAGAAGACAGAAAGAAATAAGAAGATTGACTCCAGTGAAGTCAGGATTCCTCCATGAGTGGCTACTTTTATCACCTACTTATGAATCTGTGCATTTTAGTCCCTAAAATATTTTAGGATTAAAAAAAACCCTTTCATCTTTACTCTGACATCCTGCAAAGACCAGTGAACTGCTCTGAATTTTGTTTATATTAGAATGCATTTTTCTAAGGTAAAGTGGATAATATAATTTATCAGCCACTGTACTATACATTTATCACAGATAGCAGAAAACTGGATCCTTGCAGTGATGCTAAATCTGCAACCCAGGTATTTGCAGAATCCATATACAGGGCCAAAAAAATTTTGCTCATTGCTTAAATTAGGCTATCAAACTGGCAGGGCATGAAAGAATTCTCAAATGGTCCTCAGATAATTTTCCACCATCCTTTAACACTGTAAAATTTATTTGCCATTGGATCTTTGAGTAAACAGCTATAAGTTAATCTCTCCCTTAGTCAACAAAAAGTTTGACAGCACTTGATTAAAATGTAAGCATCTTAGATGCAGAGCTGCTTGTAAGGCATATTTAGAAGTTGAAGACTTATCTAAAGCAAAAAGTATTTTATCTATATGGCTTGCTTAGCTTTTGGATGCTGGTCTCCCTCTTGGTAACTAAAATAACTGAAAGCAATTAGTTATGAGGTCTGTATACGCAGGTGTGCACATGCATGAGCATACTCATATTTAATTGTCTCTACATCAAATTTCTCTTAGGAGTCTTGGCTATCATAAACTGTAATGATATTATACAACCAAACAGACCAGTATCTGACAATACTCAGTGAGCAGCACTGAAAATATCACTTATATAATAATACATTAGGTTGATACAACCCTTTCCTATTGAACTAATTTATAACTGAACATTTTTAGAATATTTAGCATACGCCATCATAAAATCACAGTGAATCATTAAGTAGAAGCCTTAAGAGCATTTTAATATGACAAGAGTGTATTTAATGTCAGTTAACAATGAGTGTAACTCTAAAAATACACACTGTCTGTGAATCTGTGTTTCTTGGATAGTAATTCAGGACGTGTTAATTTTATAATGTCAGTCCTCTGTCACCCCATCAGAACCTTTGATTCAGTGCCCTGTGCAAAGTGGCACAAGTTCAAGAGCATATCAAGGAGTGGAGAGCTGAAAGCACACACAGTCTCTTACAAGTATTATCATGCACTCTGAATAATTGCTACTAAAAAAAGCCAGGGGCTATCAAGCAACATTTTAATCTTAATTCAGAGTAACTACAGTGTATTAAGCCCCTCTCTGCAGTTTCTAACTGGAGATCCTTAAAAATATTTTCCTTTCCAGCTGAAATTACAGGAACTATTGAGGAATTCTCATTGACTGGTGTTTCCTCAAAGTACAGGAAATCACAACAGATTCTCAGTTGCAAGTAGACGCAGCTTCTTTTTCATTGTTTTATTTAGATTAATTAATTTAGATGGTTTTTAGATAAACAATCCAAAACCAAGCTGAATTTTGACTGATGCATATCTTCTCATAGCTGTGCTTTAAATAGAAGCCTATTTGGCACATGAAAAAGGAAATCTTGTCTTACTACACATAGTATATGGAAGTGTAACTTGTATTTTAAGAATTCAGTTCATAGCATTTTGTGTTAACCTACTGTACTGTACCTTCTATCACTCTAGAGAAGACAAATAATAAAACTGCATATTGTATATAAATTAAAATCGACTGCTTTTGGTCTTGAATAAAGAAATCACAAAATCATGTCATCCATTACAATGCAGTATGGACACATGAAACTTTAGGAGAACAAAAATTGAAAACTCCCAGAGGTGCAATTGTTTCATTCATAGAAGGTAGCTCAGCAAATCTGTTCTTCAGAATTGAAGTGACACATCCTAAACTATTCCAAGACATAGAGGACGAATGCCAGTCTTAAAGATGGCAAGAAATTCTTGTAAAATCTGCTGTGAACAAATCCAGGCCTGGTAGCTAAACCAGAAGGAAATATAATGTAATTACTCCCAGTGCTCTCGTGGGGCCTTGCTCAGAGTCATAACAATGAGAAGTAAAGCTGTGCATCACTCTTCTCATCAATTAACCTGTTTCTTTCTACAGGTGTGACATAAGAAAAAATTAAATTATGGAGACATAAACTGTCACCAGGTCTCTGAGCTTTCTTGTGCAGAGGGGCTCCATGGGAAAACCCCTTTTTCACCAAGTAGCAAGGAGCAATGCCTGTCTCTTGCTTTTCCAGAGGAGAGCACTCAGGCGAGCAGACAAAGCAGTCAGCTGGTCACTTCAGCTCCACAGAACCGGTGATCTCACCCTCTCGTCCCACTAGGACAGAGTAAAGAGCTGCTACAATTTGACTGATTGGTTTTATTTTATTACCTACTCTCCTGGTATTTAAGAGAAGTTCACACCCAGTTCTTGATCACTTAAATTCATTTCAAATTGCTGGATGCAAGCCAACTGATGATGACAGAGCTTGGGATTTTCATCTCCCTATATGAAAAGGAAAACAGTGCTGGACAGTTACATCAGCGCTTTTTAGCAAGGCATTAATAAATCTTGTGGAGATTACTGATACTGATGATTACTCACAAGCAATACTTGAGAGCTCAAGTTTCTGAAAAGAACCAGGTGCCTAAAATATGTATTTCAATGATTATTTGTGTATTAAGGATGTCTGCCTTCTCTGTGCTAATGACATGAAGCTAATTCATGAATTATAGAAATACTATGGAAATGCTTCGCTTGCTTCAATGTTATGTTTGTATTAAAGTAGTATGAATATGAATGGAATCAGCTTCATTTTGAGAATCTTTTTATCATGAACAGATGCCTAGGTTTATTCATTGTCATTTAATAGCAGAGTTTAATTTTGTCTCATAAGTAACAAAAAATATTGGTTTAAAAAAATCTGCTTCTCACTGTCATGGAAAATAGCAACACTATTTTAATGGATGGACTGGTTATCTATAGAACCGAAAAATGGATACAAAAAAAAATCTACATGCCCAACTTCTGTACAAGTGACTAAATTATTTCAGAACTGTGATACCAGACCTACCTTGTCATTTTACACACTGGCAAACTGCTGAAACGAAACACATTTAATATAGTTTGGCTCTTGTGATTCTTCCTTGTTTTGTGGTTTTATACCCATCCCTGGATGTTCTGCAACCCTGCTTTTCTATTTCTTTAAATGAAAGCTGCTGCTTTGATCATCTCTAGCATGTGCCAAGAAACACAAGACAGATGCTCCAATGGTGCAGTTGTGCACTCTCAGAAGGAAACTTAATACTGGAGAAAAAAATTACCTCTGCACTTGAGATTAAAGAAAGGATTTACTCTTCCATTGGTTATTCTCCTGCTGCAGGCAAAGTGCAACTGTCTCTGCAAATGGCCAGGAGATTCCCCCTTTTCTCAGCAGCAGTGAAAAACAGCTTGGGCTGGATTGCCCAGATTTGTAAACACAGGAAACCACCTACAAAGAGCTCTCAGGAGTGCAAAATGTGCAATGAAACATGTGGCAACACTGAATGATTAATAAATACATCACAGGTTACACAACTAGGTGGTAAAACAGCCAGCTTAACAGAGGGACAGCTTATAGAATGCCTTCACTTTTAAAAATTTAGGGAAGGAAGGAAAGAAGGGAGGAGGAGAAGGAGGGACAAAGGGAATAGAAGGGAAGGGAAGTGGAAACATAAAAACAATATAAAAAATATAAAAAAATATAAAATATAAAACAAAAGGGAGAGGGATGGTGCCAAAACTTTGTATTTTATTTTTTTATATATAGTTTTATAGATATGTTTTTTAATTTCTTGATGAACTGCATGAGTAAATAAAAAGATTATATTAAAGCATTTTGGAAGTTCTACAAAACAGCCTTCACAATTTACATATTCTGAGTTTATTTTTGTTTTAACAGTTTTTGCTATAGTAGAAATCTGTGCTCCATCTCTTTCCCATCCCTTAAAGATTTTCTGACATAATCACCGAGACTGTGTTAACATTTCAGAATGACTCGGTCACGTTCTTCTGCCAGATCAACCAACTGTTCCAAATCAAGCAGGAACTCCGTGGTTTCAGTTAGACACTTCAAATATGTCCTTCTGAAAATAAACATTATCCCTTATTTCCTATGATCAGATGAGAAGAGCCGCATCTTAAAAGAGTCTTGAAATTTCTGAGATACCAAAATAGCGATGTTTATTGGTCCAAGAAAATCCCCTGTAAATAATTATCCAGAGTTAATAGTTTAAATACAATAATAGATTTATACCAGAAATAACATTTATTGATGCACCCATTTTGCTGTTACATTTTTGTACCAAAGAAATGACCCTCTTCAATGACCAGGTATGCAATCTCTTTCAGAAAGGAACAAGATGAAAAATAAACCATTCACTTTTTAATAGGGCTCTGTCATCCTTTCTTCTAAATCTCGGAGGTATTTATGCTTATACAAGAGTCAGTTACAGTTCATCATGTTGCTCCAGCTCTACATTTGTAGCAGCACAATGCCATTAGTCATTTCCAGAACCAGAGCTATTAGAGATTGAAGTGACCTTTTAATGTCATCACATCCTACCCTGATTCCTCCTATCCATGGCAACAGACTAATGTCAAACACACAATTATAACTTCACTGCAAAGTGTAGCAACAGAGAAGCTGATTTCCAGTTTTAAGCTAAATTTCACAACTCAGAGACTTTTGCCATCCAAAGCAGTGAAAGTTATTTGTATTCCATTTCTAAGTTGTTCAACAGTCAAGGTATTTCTAACCACTCACCTCGCACTGGTACCTAAATAAAAAATTGATTCTTTTTGGCAGAGGAGACAAAATTAAAATAGCCACATCATGCAGAAATTGGTGTTTGATCCAGGAATCTTTCATACAAAGTACAGCTTTTTTATAATGTGGGGTGGACATGGTTTTTCTGTCTTCCTTACCCCAACCAAAGCATGAAGGCTCCTGTATTGCAGAGGTGGAGTATGTACATATTACTATTATATGTAATATGGACTCCAGTGCAAAGCAGTTCACAGTTACATCCCCCACCCCCCTGCTGGAACCACCCTGCTCCACATCAGACTAAAATAACACATCTGCAACACACGGTGTTGGAACATGGGAACCTGGGGTAAACACAAGGTTCACCAACATTGTAGTGTAAATACACTTTTGGAAATGAGCAGTTTCTATCTGCTGCACGTATCTGGGTGTGCATGTGTCTGAAATGCATCACTGTGTGAAGATATTGCAGCTTGCTTTAGCCTAATTGCAATACAATGCAGTTTCAATGTGGCACTACACTTATGGGAATTAGCCCTTCCTTGCAGGTGGGAATACTCACCCTGGGCCACTGCCACGCTAACACACATTTGCTGCTTGTAGGACCAGAGCTGATGTGCATACAAGGATATTAACTGGACCATACCTGCCCATTCCAAGTGCATTGTGCTTCACTGAAATTCACTGGAGAGTTTGCTTGGTATAAACATGTTACCTTAACATAACAGAAACAATCAAGCCCCCTTTATTTGGGGTTAATGACATTCCTGCAGCAAAGTTGCTTGGCTTGCAAGAGTTTGAACACCAGGAGTAATCACATCAAGATCATTTATCAAGAACTGAGATGTGTGACTCAATTTTGTAGCTGGACCTCCGTCTCTAATGGGATTGAAAGGACATTTCAGAAATAATTAAAACCCTCGCAATTATCGTAGAGAGTTAGAGTCTTATGACATCTCACCTCTGATATAAACCCACAGGCTGTTGCAGCTAGAGACCTATGGTAATATAGCACTAGGTAAGTGCAAAGTGCTTAAAAATGTACTCAGACAAGGTCATGTGTGAGAGGGAAATTATTTTGTAATGAAGAAGATTCATTTCCCACTGACATTCCAGCAATCAAACAGAACAAAAGAGTTATATTCTTAATTTGTCTCTATTCAGATGAATTCATACTGATATAAAAAAGATACCCTTAATTTCTCTTCAAAAGGACTGAACAGGACTACATAAGGGCTTACTTAAGGAGCTGGCTCAGAGCTTTGTAAAATGCAGTGTTGGGAAACTGTGCATCTGTGGTTTTATATTTCAGGGATGATGCAAGGTTTTTCAACCTTTAAATTACAGCTTGTGCAAGCAATACTCTGCTATTTAACAGATTTGCAGATGTGTCCATCTCCAAGGTAATGGGCATTGCATTTCTGTCATTCAAAAGGCTGCAATTCAAACTAAATAAAAGAAGAATGAATCCAATCCTCTCCTTCTCTAAAAGCTTCTAAACACTACTTGGAGGTATTCTAGCAGAGACTATAATAGATTTGCATACAGATACTCCTTGAAGAGTTTACAGATAAAAGAAAGAATTCTCCATCTCTATTTTAGAAGAGGAAGGAAGGAAGTGGCGGAAGGAAGGAAGGAAGGAAGGACGTGAAGGAAGGAAGGAAGGAAGGAGGAAGGAAGGTAAGGAAGGAAGGAAGGAAGGAAGGAAGGCCGATCAGACAGTCCGTCCTTACGTCACTTCCGAAGGACTGCCTTCGGCCTTCCTTCACTGACTGCCGTCACTGTCCTTTCCTGCCTTCCTTCCTTCCCTTCCTGCCGTGCCTTCCTACCTGTCCTGCCGCCTGCCTTCCTTCCCGTTCCTCCTCCTTCCGTCCGGCCTTCCCAGTCCTTCCGTCCTTGCCGGCCGTCCTGCCTTGCCTTCCGTCCGCTGCCTTCCTTCCTTCCTGCCTTCCTTCCGGGCCTTCCTTCCTTCCTTCCGTCCCTTCCTTCCGGCCTTCCTTCCTTCCTTCCGTCCTTCCGTCCTTCCTTCCGCTTCCTGTCCTTCGGCCTTCCTTCCGCCGTCCTTCCGCCTCGCCGGCCGGCCGTGCCTGCCGTGCCTCCTGCCGTCCGGCTGCCCGGCCGTCCTTCCCTCCGTCCTGCACTTCCAGTAAGCGTAAGAAGTTTCCTGACAGTGACAGGAAGATTTCTTTGCCTCTTGACCATAAGACATAAACAGCTGCATAGTGTTTATGACTAATAATATCTGCAGTTATGCAAGCTAAAATAACAGTTATTTCTTAGAAATAGAAGCTGAGTTCAATGAAAGGAAATAATGTTACATGTGTACAATCACTGGGAAACACCGACTGGCATTTTCCCTTTTGACCTTACATGATGACAGTGTTGCATTCCAATGGAAAACATTGCCAAGTCTCAGCTCAGCATAAAAACAGCACTGAGGAAAATACTGTGTAGCAAACAAACAGAACCAAAAACTGGTCCAATATAAAAAAAGTCACGCTTGGAGCGATCAGCATCTCAGAAAGGCTGTTTATTCTGTTGCCTGAAATCTGACAGGCCCATGATGAATTAAATGTACTACAATTAAAAGAAGTGTTTGGGGCAAACTAGAAACGCTTTGTTTTCTTTTTCACACTAGGACTCAGCTGACTTACACGCCACATCACAAGATGCAAGGATGTGGCAACTCTGCCCTTCTTGCTGTAAAAAAAAAAAAACTATGATAAAATTAGAAATTGTAATCTTTAAAGCTTAATATTATGCAAGATACTCTGTAATAGAGGAATCTTTTTTTTTACACTTCAGTTTCATGATTTGGAGTTTGTGGCTGTCAGTTTACAGAAATAAATCTCAGAGAGTCAGATTTGCGTGGGAACTTGTGTGCCGCCTCAGCTCTCATAATGCTCTCTTTGCATTGGGTTGGAAATATAAGGCTGTTAACCTGCTTTTTCTGAAAAAAAGAAATAATATCTTTTACTGGGAAACATGTAAGATTTTACCAGATTGTTGAAGGTATTAGTTGAAATGAATCTTCTAAAAATTAACCTCTTTGCTGTGCTGTGCTGTTTTCCCTTCTGAAAAATTTTCGAACTCTGGCCCCTGAGAAATTTTTTATTTCCCAAAAGGGACAGACAATAAAGCCACTGTCTGTAAAAAAGAAGTAACACTGTCCCTGTACAACAAAAGTCAGACTTCTCTCCCTTTTTCAGAGTCAGGACAAGGATACTGAAGAAATATTTTTGAGGGGGTCCCCCTGTGCTTGTATTGCTACTGCCTGGGCTGGGAGCAGAGACATGAAGGTTTCCCGCCAGCTCCAGAGGAGACTTTGGATCCAGAAAGAGATCCAGGAAGATCTGAAAAAGAATCAGTCCATCTGGTTATGTCTATATTGGCAGACCAAGGCTGACATTGTGCTTTTGCCTTCTCTATAGTTAAAGAAGTCCCTGGTATGGGGCTTAACTTAAAGAAGTTAAAACAGTCCTTGGTATGGGGCCCTGACTGGTTCTCAAACAGATCCTCAGCTTAGCCCCAGAGTTAGAAAAAGCCATGCACTATTTCCCAATAGTTAGCTGGGATGTAGCAAACTTGTTTATGAGCCTTCAGTTTTAAGAACAAGACTAGTCCATGCCGGCTGGCCAGAGAAGATTGAAGCAAGGATCCTGGCACTGCTGTATTTGCAAGCACAGGGATAGCCCTGTGTTGATGAGACAAAATCTGTGGTGTTTACTACTAGGAATGGGATGAAATCAGCATGACTCCCAACATTAATAACACTTGTGGAAGAGCCAAGAGAGCCAGAGAGGTGAAAAACAGCTTATATCCTGTAGAACAGTAATGTTGATTTGAGTAGGGATGAAAGCAGAGGGAGTGAATGGATGTGCTGTTCAGAGGAGAGGGGGGAAATAGGCTCCTCCCAGCACTTTTCTGACGTTAAAAGTCCAATGATTTTCTTTTTTTATTTCTCAGTGTTTGCAGATGTGTTCAATATTTTCAGGATTCAAAAAAATTTTTTGTGTTCCTTTGTATCTTGGTCAACTATATTTCAGGGCTTTGGGAGCTGTTGGTATTACAGCAAACCAAGATGGACTTTCCATATCATGGGCTTTTGGTATAAATTCAAAATGCTGAGTAAATTCCCCCAAATTTGTCAATTCTTTTAGACAAACTATTGTGAGGTATAAAATGCTAATCAAGCTGAATGGAAAGGAGCAAGTACACATCTACTAAATCACCACGCTTTATAATCTTTTCAAATGGATTTTCTACCTGTAGATAAAGCTGACCATCAAGTTCAGTAGCAAAAATAAGCTCTCTTTATTAATTTGAATTTACTGGTAAGGTTCACTGCCTCTGCAGTAAGAAGTCAGATGAAATTCCAAGTCAGGTTGACAAATTTTAATAATTGCTTTGTGTTGGAGGAGGGAGTGGTAATTTTATATCATTACCCCTTTTTGAGATTATCCAATTGCCAAGGTTAAAAACCTGTTTCTATCACCTTTAAAATTACTTTGAAACAAATAAGGATTATTTCAATTGCATTTGTAAATGAAAAAAATCTCATTTAGACTCACCAGTTTTAAATTCCTTTCCTTTATCATTCTTAATACAACAAAGTCAAAAGAGGCTATTAATCACTACCCCTTCCTTAGGAATTCATGAAGATAGATTAAATGCTAGGTTTTGACAATCTCATTTAATTAGAAGATAAATTTAATTTTAGTGTACGGAACCACTAAAGAATATTAACAGCTGTTTTAGATAGGTGTTAATTTAAACCCCAAACCAGCAAAGATTTTGCATGTCCCTGAGCCCAAAATGATGTGGGCATTTTCCTTTTACATAGAGTGAGCTGAATTGAATGTTGATTTTATCTGCCATCTACTTTTGCTGAAGTTTCATTTCCTGTATGAACCTGTTCTGCAATGGCATTTTCACTGATAAATAACACACTAGATTCTAATGAAAGACAGGAGATCATCTTACAGCATTTCTTACTGCCTTATGAAATAGTTGTTTCACCCATTACCTCCTTACCACATCTTCATTAAACTGCCACACCCATATAACAATTTATAACAACACATAGAAGACACAAATTTAAGGAATGTAGGGGCCCCCAAGCAAATTTTGTTTCCAGCAAGAGTCACAAGAAATTGACAATATAATGGAGATACCTTGAAAGTTTTGCTAAGATGGTCAAAGGAGAGAAAAGTCTGTGTCCTAATTTGCCAGTGCCACTTGATGTGGCATCTGCTGTCTAGGTGGCAGCACTGCTTTTGAGCTCATCTCTACAGGGATGTCTTCCCACTGCACCACGGGGCAGAGCTAATCCTGACAAGTCTAAATCAGCTAATGATTTCACACCACAGGAAGCCAAGTTGTGGAATGATGACAGACTTCAATGTGCCAAGTGCCACAGACACACCGGGGATGTGTGTGTGAAGAGAAAGACAAACAGAGGCATCCTCAGAGCTGATCCTTTTTTTTTCCACCTAAAGGGGCGTGGGGTGAAAGCAGTATTGGGAATGAATATGTGGCTCTATATCCAGCATTGCAAGAAGAAGTCTGATTTATGTGCCCTACCCCCAAAATCACACAGACTCACCAATCACCTTCTTGTTCAGTATTAATTTGCTTTATGAGGATCGACTTAACATACATAGCCCAAGTGTCACACCAACCCTAACCTGATACCTTCCATCTGCTTCACCACCACAAAGATCCCAGTCCATGATGGGATCTTTGTAGTGGTGAAGTACATGATCTAAGAGTAATACAAACTGCAATAAAGTTAAGTTCCAGAAAAATAGCAAAAGGACTTGGTATTTTTTCTTTATGCACCTCCGAAGATAAAGATGATGGTGTTACCCACCCGGTGTCAAATTAAACAAATATTAGGACACTCACGAGGACATTGGACATATTCCACCTTTTGTCCTGAGCCTGATGGAGGCTCAAATCCACATCTCCTTTCTCTGAAAAGAAATCTAACTATGGGGCTGCAAGTCATGCAGAGAAACTAATAAATGGCAGAATTATATAGTGCCACAGCTCAGATACAGAAAAAAGGAGCATCTGAACTCAAAGGTGCCTGGCAGACAAAGGATTTTTCTAGAATGTGGAGAAGGTAGAGTAGAGCTCTCCATCAGCAGAGTAGTGATCTGAATCTTAGTTTTTTTAATGTTTGAGCATGAGCTGAAACTATAGAGGAAAAAGGAAAGATAACAACTCCATGTTATGATTTAAACTTTTAAAATTAAGTGTGCCCACCCTGAAGGAAAAAAACCTGTCTTCAGGAGGAGACTTTTAGTAGTAAATCACAAGTGGAAAAAGGCTTTGTAAAAAGCAGCAAGACACAGAAAGACTCAGAGCACACGCTGTGCAAATTCAGATGCTGTACTTGGCTTGGTGGTGCCATGCCATGAAGTGCTTGTCAGTCTGGCTTTCACTGCAGAGAACCACTACTACCCTTGGGGAAGGAATGGAAAACCTACATCACCTTTGCATGGCTGCAAAGGTATCAAGGAACTCTTGAACCACAGTGCAACGGGGAAGTTTTTGTCCATCCTTTGCTTTCTGCTCCCTCCTACCTTTCCTTCAGCCAAGACACAAAGAAAGTGCAGAGCCTTGTTCTTCCCCTCAAATCTGACTTGGTGAACCTTCTGTTGAGCACTTAGAACTTGTTCCATTCACAAAGCACGCAGACACGACAAAGTATTCTCACCATTCAGTTAATGTTTTTTCTTATCTAATTCCATCCTAGAATTTCTGCCTTTTAAAACACAGATATAATGTCCCTGGATAATAAAATAAGGGATATAATCAGCTATTTATTTTTATACTGGTATTAAAAAAGCATGTTCTGGGTCTGAATCTTACTGATTTCTCTACAAGTTTGATATTTACATTCTATAGGCACATGGGAAAATATTGTAAATATTTATAGTACTCTGGATGAGGAGACTTGAAAATTAGCAGAAAGAAGGTTTCCATACTGCAATGAAGACTGTGAACATTTGCTTTCCTAGATGAGATGTGCCTGTTTTCACTTTGAAGGCTTGCCAGGTGGTAAGACTGAGTTAAAGCACCTGGCAAACAAGAGTTCTGGTACATCTGAGCTGTCAGTTGGGCCTGCTCCTATTGCCCACGTGCACATGCTGGATCCTTCATGGAGCAACTTGGTATCCACCCAGCTAAAACCTGGAAATGACTCAATGATAAAACCATCTCAGGGCCTCCTCCAATAAGCATTATGGGTGGAAGCAAGCCAGCTCCCATCACCTCCACCTGGCCCAGCCTTCAAACCCCTTCCTAGCAGGCAGTGAGCTGTCATAATACATAACTCCTTATGCAAACACACCCTTGGCATCCTGCACAAATACACCAGTGTTTAAGATGCCTGGGAGTAAGTGGCTGCAAGGGATAGCTGCTGCATCTGTCATATCCTAGTGCTATAGATAGGGCCAGGCTGCTCGAGGGGGCGTGCAGCAAGTTGTAGAACACAATTCACTGACTGAAGAAGTGGGAATCCATCCTTGGAGCAGGTGGTGGGACCAGCACAGACACAATCGTCCTTTCCCTGCTGAATCCTTTCAGACAGAGGTTGTGTGCAAGCCAAACCAGAGAAGCTGCAACTGAGAAAAGTCTGGTTATGCCAACTACTGAAGTTTATTTGAAGCTCATTTCCTGCTAAGTCTCAGCTTGAGAACTAGTCTCAGCCAGTCACACACTGAATGCCCTACTTACTCTACTTACTTGCCTATTTTTTTGGGGGGGTTGTTGTTTGTTTTTATTTTAACCACTGATAGAGCCAGTGCTGAATGCTGTAGATCAGGTTTGGTTTGCCAGCATTGCCCTGGGGCCTTGTGCTGTGTACAGATTCCTGCATGCACACCCTACTTTTTCTTGTTTGGTGACTCCTCCTGAATTCATTGTCCACTTTCACCCCAATGTCTGTTTCTATTTTCTGTCCTTCTTGTGGCTCTGTCCAGATGCTTTATTATCTGCATTTTCTAGGATCTCTAAAAAATTTTGTTATTTTTATCTACTTTTATTTTTGTTAGGGTTTTTGGTGTTTTCGGTTTTTTTCCTTTTCTTTATGTCAGCTCTGTGATTACCTGCAACCTATTGCATAAGAACACAAACACACAGTTCAAGCTTGGGGACTTTCTTTGATCATTAACAGCTATGATTAGAATGATAACTCTGAACTCTGCACAGGACGAGTAGAGTTCTACATCATCTACATTCAAAAAGTGGCAATCTTTGTAGTTTTACGAGTTATTACTCAAATAAAGTTTATTACTCAAATAAAGTTTACTCAAAAAAATTTATTGAAAATTGCTTTTGGAATAAATATTTAAATTTAAATTAATAATTGATTTAAATTAATTTAAATTATTAATTGATAGTTATTCAAGTAGTTTATTAAAATTCACATAAGAGCTATACTACTTTATGCCTTTTACCCAGTGGTTTTTTTCCAGCAAACGTTTTTCTTCAGCAATTTTTCTCCACTCGTAGAACCAAATAACTACTGACTTAGATATTGCTTGCCATATTTCTTTGTTCTACAGACATCTGTCTGAAAATCTGATGACCTCATAATACTATAAAATCTTTTTTTCTTATATTTCTTATTAAATATAAGTATTTTTCGATAACTGGATAGATTTTTTTTCTTTTTTTCACCAAATGGAATGATCATAAAAAGTATATGCAGAACTTAAGCATTCAGTGGGTATTTTAATATCTATATTCTAAACTTGTTCTCTAATCTATTCAACAAAGCCCTTTTCATGATGGCTTTTTATTCAGGGATGGTGAAATTACCTGAGGTTCTTCTACAAGAAAATTATTTGTTACAAAATCTTTCATACTCCAAGTGTGCTATAATCAAAGCCTACTGACACTTCTTTCATTCCTCATCCATTTCATCTTTCCCAAGACAACTTCTCAGACAGGCTTTACTTTCACTTCACATTTCATCAACATTGCACATGACCCTATTACTCTTTCCGCCTTGCACTTTCTCTTTGTACTTATATTGGCCAGTCAACAAAAATCCCTGGAATGGCAGCAGGCTCCTGCTGACCTCCTGTGTTGGTGTGTTCAAAATTAGGCATGAGCCACACAGGAGCCAGCAGTGCACCTTGGCAGAAGATGCTGAAGATGGCTGACATCATCCAGAATTGTATTAGCAGGAGAAAAGCCAGCATTTCTTAGGTCACATGAATAAGAGCACAGTTTTAGGCCTTCAGTACAGGAAGCAGCAATAAACAGGGATGAGTTCAGCAGGGGCAGCCAGGATGATTGTGGCTGGACCATTTATCCCATGAAGTGAGGCTGTGGGACTGGGGCTTGCTCAGTCAGGAGAAGAGAGGGCTTTGGAGGGACACGACAGAAGCCTCCAGTACCTGCAGGGATGTCACTAAGGAGATGGGGCCACAGTGAGAGGTGTGAGGCTGAGGCAGCAGTCAGCTTGCATTAATTAACAAATTAATACAAGAGTGGGTCAGAGAGGATATGAGGAAAACCTTTCTTCCCATGAGCACTGTCAGGGGGAGCAGGTTGTGCTGAGAGGTTACACCATCTCCATTCATGGAAGAGATGACTGGATAAATCCCTGAGCATCCTGGTCTGACCTCAGAGCTGGTCTTGACTTCAGCAGGAGGTTGGGCTGGACCTCCCAAGGTCCCTCCTATCCAAATTATACTGTAATTCTGTGGTTACAAGGACTGCCTGCAGAGCAGCATTAAATATCGCATAATACAATTCTCATAGATCTCCTTATTAAAATTGTTCAGATTAAGCATTCTGGTTAGCACAAAGACTGCATTTCATCACTTGTAACAGTCATAGCTGATGGTGAGATCTAAAGCTCCAGCTCATTTCATATACTCTTTGCTATTGTGTAGGGACACTAGAGCACATTCATGCTCTTGTTCTTTGCCTTCTGTCTCCTAGCAACTCCATCTGCTGCCTTATTTTGAATGTTGGAAGTACAAGTCAGATTTATTTTTTCTAGTTGGGAAAAAGATGCTCCTTCCCTGATTCCAGCATAGCTTAACACACAGTTTTATATTTAAGATGCTGGAGTGCCTTTTGCACAAGTAAAGATGATTTCATCCTGCATTCTGTCATGACAAGAACCTCTTTTCCACAGATCTAGGCCACTTCTTTACCCATGGCTTCTTGAGCACATAGGAATTTTGGCGGCTATTGGTATTGTCAGTTGTCTGCAAAAATCATTAATCCACCTTTGGTTTGAGGGAATGATTCTGTTGGTTTTTGTTATTGGCTATTGTTTGGTCTTTCATGAGCTATAATTAGACATTCTTGGCATCCATATTTCACACAAATCTCTCTTACTCATTCCATGGCACATGACACATTTCCTTGCCAATATTTGTGGAGCACACTGTGAATTGAGTGGTGCTGAGAAGGACCTAATAAAAGTGCTTATCCTGTACATGCCTGTCAGTTACACACCCGTTAAATTTAATTCATCCAGCTCCACTGTGATATTTTTATCTTTTACAAGTGATTAACCATCACAGCAGCATAAACTCGAATCCATCCAATGGATAAAACTATCAGGTGATGGGTAGAAAAAAGGAGGGAAAAATTAATCTACACATGGAGGATGTGAGAATGCCTCAAGAGAACTCCAAAATATTGCAAAATATTTCATCTTTCTTAAAACATTTTATTATTTATATGTGGAGGACGGACTTTTATTAACAAAGTAACAAACTGAAACCTAAGCTTTCTTTGTAGCCTACAGAAAAATAATGATGACTTTAATGCATCCTCAATAGAATTGGAGCCAAACCTTTTTGTTTTAAAAATCTCTGATTCCTTAGTCTGATTCTTTCCCTCTTCAATAGCTTCATTCCTTTCCATAGCTGAAATGTTTATGTCAGTCATCTCTACAAAGCTCCCTCATTGATCTTTGCAACCCCTTCAGATATTGCCTTTTCTGATATTAATAAGATATACTCTTGGGCTGCTCATTTCTGGAGTGGAGTCTGCTCCAAATTTGAAAAGGTGAATTAGATGGGAAAAACAGTCTGACCTTAATGCATTCAGGTTGGATTGTGCCCTAAAACAGAATCTGAAATAGGAAAGTAGCAAGTGCAAAGGCTACAAAGTGTTTTTTGGTAAACATTCAAATGAATTTTCAGCTTTATAAATCATCATTCCTTGGACTCTCTCTTTTGAGCTATAGGACTGAGTCGTGACACTGAAACCAAATTGTAGTGTAGTGTAGTGATTGTAGCAGTTTTAGGAGAAGAGATTAAAAGGAAATTCAACCATCAAAGTACATAACAATACAGGAAACTTCCCTTATACAACATACACTGTTTATCTGTAGCACAGCCAAATTATTTATTTTGAATCCTTTATATATTACTCCTTATATAGAAGGGTGAGTTTCAAGAAAGCCCACACAGCAGTGGTGTTCTGGATATTAATATTTAAAACATTCCCAAGCAATAGCTAATGGCCCATGGTTAAACAATATATATGATGATTGTGCTGGTATATAGGTGATGTCATCAGCTATAAAACCCCACCTCATTCCCTAAATCCCATGTGGAAAAGAGGTAGAATGTAGCCCACCAACTCTTTTGTCTGCCTGGAATCTGTTGTGAACAGAACCAAGAACTGACCAATTTAACAGAGCAAAAATATGACAATGAATTTATCCTCCCAAACACTTAGCCCATGACACAGTAATAAATAGAAAACAAGAATGGAACACACTGGTTGTTTGTGTTTATTTCTTCTGTAGTTGCCCCTAGAAACAATAAAATCAGCACGTAAAAAAGTATAATAGGATAAACATTGATTTAATTTGACAAAGAATATATAGTTTTGAAAATTTTAAAAATAGCTGGGGGAAAAAAAAGAAATAAAAATTGTGATCTTTTTAAGATTTCTATTTTAATTTGCACATCTGCAGTCTTCTATCATAGTGAACTAAAAGAACCAGGCAAAAAAAAGCAGGCAACTGACACTTAAATCATATATGTCTTCTAGTTTGCAGCTCAGCATCTGCTGCATAATTTTTCAGATTTTAAAGAGGCTGGGAAGAGAAACCAAGGATAATTCTTACCCTTGGTTTCATGCATCTTTTCAGCAGAAAGCATGTATTTTTCAGTGACAAAGGACTACAGGCCATTATCCATTGCTATTACACAATAGTGGGACACTCTGAAAGTCTAATTTTAATTCAAAGAAAAATCTACCTCTACAATAGCAATTTGAGGGGAGAGGATGGTTACAGGGAAAAGAAACTTGACTCAAACATGTCAAATTTTCATGTTCAGGAAAAATAACATACCCATTTTGCCTAAAAAAAGTAATGTTACAGTGCAGACAAGCTGTTTCCATGGAGGGGTAATATCTTCAGGTACCTCCTGAAATCAGCTCAGAGAAATTGTTGTCTTTTGTACTCTGCACTAGTTTTTAGTGCCAGAGTAGAGTTGTGATTTCAAAGATTTCTTCCTTAAAATGAAAGGGCCAGATTCTTTTCATACAGTTACAGAGATTAGGGGAGAAAGACAATAAAGTAATACCAGCACTGAAGAAAGGAAAGGATAAGAGACAAGAGCTTCAATATAGCTTTATTTATCATCCTTTCATTAAAAGGAATTAGAGTCAATTATCCCAGCTTGTAGCAAAATTAAGATATTCCATGCATATCCTATTTAGCCTATTATCTTTCCCTGCTTTCTCTCTGTATTTGTCAGAGCTTCTCTAAGGGAGTGTATTAGATGACTTTGGCCCACATCATTAGCAAAATCAATATTTTTTAGTTTAGAATCAGATCAAAATACTGTAGCTCCAAAAAAAAAAAAAACCCGACACATTTGCCACAGAGAAAGCAAACCTTGAGCAGCCGGTTCATGCCAAGGCCAATAAATCCCCAAAATCAGCAATCAGTATTTCACAAAACGAACATATGCATAGACTAGAATTTAGAGACTGGCACTTGGCACCAAAATGGGATGAAGTGGTGAGGTTCCCTTCCTACACTGGTGTTCATGGCTAACTATGGGGGTGCTGCCAAGCCCTGACCGATCTGATGTGGTCAGAGTACCAGCTGTCATGAAGTTTTAGGGAAAAACTGATTAACCTGCTGGGGCTAAAGAATGGGGATGCTTTTTCTTCCTCCAAACTTCCCACTGAAGAACAATAACCTTGTCTGGCAGTTCTTGGAATCAAACCAGCAGAGGGGTGGTCACAGCTGGAACAAATGGCTCCTTCCAGTCAGGATTCACCGCTGGGAAATATTTACAGCTTCCTACAGATTAAAGGAACATCTCAAAAACCATTCCTGTTTCTTATAGTACATCTGAAAGGTAACTAGCTGTGTCACATGATTTCAGCTGCACTCTCCATGTTACTCATAACCATTTCCATTGTTCAGGCAGTAAGAAGGTTGTCCTGGAAATAGGGAATTTCTCAATTCTTCCTGCTGAATATTTTTTACCTTGAATAAAACAACTAACTTGTGACAGGGAGTGTCAGCACACAAATGAAGCCTGCTGTCCAGTTAGGTTCATGACTCTGGATACTAGATTAATGCAAGCACTGCATGCAGGGTCATGTTGCTGTCTTTTTAAAGATATCTTTCCCCCATGTGTCTCACTGACCAGAGCTGTAACAGCTCCTTGTCTGACTTGAGGAGGTTTTATGCTGCCCCCTCAAAAGCCCTGATTCTGCACATGCATGCACACACCAACACATCACAGAAATACCTCTCCTGGTGTGCATGGCGCTCTCATCCCACGGTGCTACAGAGTGAATTCCCAGGCCAGCAGTGTCTTTGTAAGGCACATTGTGTAACAGCACATTTTTCTGTGAATGCAGCCCTGGTGTAAGAAGCCAGTCAGGTGCTTTTCAAAGCGTTAGTCGTGTTGCTTGGTTGCAACACACAATATTTAAGAACTGGACAAAACAGATTTAAGTAACCTGGCACAAGAAATCATCTAAAAAACCAACTCCAGCCTACCACATAACCCCTGTTCTGAACACATACAGATGAAATGCTAACAAAGATGCCATTTTTGCCACAAAAATCAATAAAACAAGCTGTCCCCATTACAGCTCATTGACAATTCACCCAGTTTCAACAGTAGACACGAAAACTTATTCCTGAAAAATGTTACTTTGCACACTGATTTGAAAATTGTGAAGCACAATTTTAAAACACATCTGAGAGTTTTTGCTCACAGTAAATCAGGACTTATTATTCATCTTCTTATGATCTATCTCCTGTCATTAAAAACATGCCTGAGAATAAGAATTCACTCTTGCAGTGCTAAATAAATACCATCATTAAGGAATCTAAGATACTCAGCTTCAACAGCTCACTTTCATAGCAGTAATTTACTAGGTTTTCCTTATGACATAGCAGTATACTACACACTTAACAAAGATGTTCATAATCATTCAAATATTGAGACAAACCTCTGGCTGTTGCTATGATACAGCACTCATTTTACATTCCCATTTAGGTTAGAAGAACATTTGCTCTGCTGTTTACTACAAAAAAGGCAAGACAAAAAAAACAGTGTTTCATTTTCTCTCCTATTTAAGAAAGATTTAAAATGACTCACAATACCTCTCACCCTGCCTTTTGTTAGAATTACAGGGCTGAGACATCACATTAGAAAACAGCCTTGAGTGTCCCAGCTTATTGCTTTTTGCCTAATTATTATAACATTGAAAATTAATAAAGAAAATTACATGTAGGCTCATATGATGCAATTTATATCTCTGATAAGGAAACAGCCCAGAAACAGTTACTGATGGTTCTAATTTTCTCTTCCTCTTGTTCCCAACCCAAGATTTAAAAGGAGCTAGTAAAGGGGGAATCGTGGTGCTGGCAGGTGTGAAGCTTGCTGTGGAGATATTTTGCTGGCATTGTAGATGAAGTGGAAAAATTAACAAGGAGAAAATTATTGAGTGGGGAAGATAAATAAGGGTCGGCTAAGGTGCTACTCTTTTCTTCTTCTTTACCCTTTTCTTATCATTGCATTTGATAGTGTGGTTTCAAGTAGGATCTGGTACTGGCACTCCTGTATCTCAGAACATCTCAAGCCCTGGATGGGGCTGAAGGGACCTCTGAGTTCATCTGGCCCAACCCCCCGCTAAAGCCAGTCTAGCTAGAGCAGGCTGCACACCACTGTGACCAGGAGTTGGTTCATATGTCTCCAGAGAAAGAGACTCCACAAGCTCTCTGAGCAGCCTGTTCCACTGCTCTGTCACCCTCAGAGCGAAGGAATTCGTCCTTATATTCACATGGCACTCCCTGTGTTTCAGCGTGCACCCCTTTCCCCTGGTCCTGCCAGAGACCCACTGAAAAGAACCTGGCCCTACCTTTTCAACCCTTCCCCTTAGGATGTTTGTATACAATGATAAAATCCCTTCCACAGTCATCTCTTCAGGCTACACAGGCCCAGCTCTCTCATAACAAAATTACTCCAATCCTCTCAATTAACCCTCCACTGGATCCTCTTCTCATTCCTTGTCTTTCTTGTACCAAGGAGCCACAAAATGGACACAGTACTCCAGATTTGGCCTCACCAGGGCTAAGTAGAGGGGCAGGATCACCTCCTTCATCCTTCTGGCAAAGCTCTTTCTAATGCACCCCAGGATACCACTGGCCACAAGAGCAGACTGCTGGCTCAGGGACAGTTTGCTGTTCACCCAGACCCCCAGTTCCTTCTCTACAAAGCTGCTTTCCAAGACAGATTATCCTGCAGCTATTTTATGACAGGATGAGTTGTTTTTTCTGTTCCCAAGATGGCCATGGAGTTGCTTTACACTGGAAAATTTTATCTCTTCCCATACAGTCTTTTGTGCCACTTATTTATGCCTACAACTACATGGTGTCATTCTGACTTTGCTGTGCTTTACACATCCTTTCCTTGTTCCATGGAACAGCCTTGCCTCTTTTGCTTTTTTGTACCATTTGAGAGACTCTGGAGGGTAAAAAGAGGTAAGCAACATAGTTATCCCGGCCACCACAGGAATGAGAAAAGTCTGAAGGAGAGCAGTGGCCATAGACAGGAATGAGGGAGTTCCATTTTCACAGGATCTCATACCTCTTTTCTCTTGCTATTGGTCCTACCTGTCATTCCTTACAGCCTTACAGATCTCCTCTCTCATCTCTTATCCCTATAGGATCCCACCACCTTCCTAGAAACCTTCTCTTGAAAAACTTGTTGCTGTCACAAGATTTGAGTTAGTTCTGGTCCTTAGCCAGAAGGGAAGTGGTGGCTTTGGAGATGAGGGAGTGAAAGGTCTAACAAACATCACAGTGGAGAGAGGTCAAGGCTGGTCATATAATTGCCCTGGTTATATGGTGGTCATATGCAATTCCAAACTCCCAGTTGGATGGGGTTAAACCCTGAATTACATTGGCAGGAGGCATTGTGGGTGCCTGTGATAAACGCAGCTAGGGGGGATTTTGTGGTGATTGTTGGAGCTCTTTGTGTAAATATAGAATTGAGTATTTCAACGAGAGCATCAACAAATATGCAGGAGGACACTTAAAATACATAGGAAAAAATCCCAGGCAGTGGGTGAAGACTTCTGTAGGTGTAGCAGGGTAGCCACACATCATATGTTCATACTTTCAGAACAAAAGTGCTGTCTAAAATGGAGAAATTTCTGGTGTAACTATTCTAGCATATCAGTATTAGGTTGTGACACTGGTCTGAATATATCCCACCATAAATACACTGGTGAATTTTCCTGTACAAACAAGCCTTGTAGAGGAAGGTGCATTCTCTTTCATTACTTCATGATGAAAGACTAAAATCTAAAAAGAGCAGCATGCACAATCTGCCCTTTGGAAGGAAAAACAGCAATTCTGAGTGTCTGTCTTCCTTTCAGGCAAACACAAAGGAGTTGAAGGCAAGGCTGTTGTATGTCTGTTTCAGGGCTCTCTGCCCCTCATTTAATTAATGCACAGCTCTGAGGAGGAGCTAAATCTTGCTTGTTTTACTGAGGCAAGTGATGCCATTGACTTGAACTAAGCTACCTGCAGGATTAGAAGTAGAAAGATTAGGACCTCAGAGTAGCAAATTCATTTCACTTTGTTTTCAAATGCAAATAGTCACCTCTCAGTTGACAGCTTGATTCATCTGTTGGTTTAGCACAATGAGGCTCTGATTCTGCTCCCTGATTGTGTTTCTTAGGCTGCTCTCTACCACAAACATGCTCAACTTCCACAGAATAATTGGGATGGAACTGGAACAGTAAGTCCTCTGCAATTTTTAAAATATATGTACCAATATGTATTGATGCATAAATGTATCTCAAACTAGACAGAAAAACTTTCCAATAGAGAATTTGCTCCATCAGTTGGATCCCTGACCTTTCAGTTTGCAACATGGTTTTATGTAGGGGGATACAATATAAGAAATTAAAAGCAGTATAGAAAGCAACCTTACCCCCAAGGTGTTGCTGCTGAGCCAATTATTAGAGATTAGGAACAGGCCTGACTTTAACAGGCTGCAGCTGTAGCCAATAAGAAGAAGAGTGTTATAAAAGAGTGGGTTGGTTGGTTGGGATGGCTACTGTGAGAAGGAGGAAAAGTCAGTGCTTAGAGGAGCTGCCTATAACAAACATCAAGGAGGTATGAAACTCTAGCAGTATGGAACATTTGCAATATTATAACAACAGTTTTATACCTATTTTATCTCTTATGTGGACAAGTTTTTCTCATCTCTTGACCCCACCCTAATGCTGAGGAGGAAACCCTGACTTGATAGGAAATATGGGAAGTCTCACATTATCTTACAACTGATGCCACTATCCTTTGAAACCAGTTTACAGCTGCTTTTGTCAGAATGTCTTCAGCAAGTTGAATAAATTACTCAGTAATATTTCATCTGTAGCCAAGAACATATTTTGATTGGAACTGCAATTTTAATATTTAACCTGTAATTTTAACATATTTATTAATTATTTTGGATGAGGCACCACCAACAAATTACTGATGCTTTTATTTAAATAATTTGAAAGATCCAGTACAGGAGACTGTTCCTGTGTTTATCAGAAGCCTCACCAAATTATTTCTAATTGTACAATGCATACCTCTACCTCTACAGCTATGCTGAATCTTTCAAGAGCTTCTTTTTGTTAATGCATTTGATTTGTCACTAAACTTCTGTTTTATTTTTCCACAAAAATACCCCAAAACTCAAATAAAAACCATTAAACCATCAATGTTATAATTTCATTATTTTTTATTTTAAATAAATGAAAATTGACACTATGTATCACTGAAAATTATTACTAAAGGAAAACAGTAATATATCATGAGCTTATATATCATATCAAGGTGTTGCAAAGAGAAATAAAAAATGAGGAAAAATCCAGAAAAGGATTCACCTTAGCAGTGCATATATAAATGTTGAAACTGATTTTATGAAAATATGATCCATTTTTCTGCATTTGTAGTGTCTCAAAATTCTATTTTAAAAAACCCTATGGTTTATTTTAAGCACTTCTTACTTTGCAGCAAGGATCACTGTGTGAGGCTTTGCTGCTTAGATGAAAACGTTCAGCCTTGTGAAACTAAAATTTTTTTTGAAAAATGGTGGTCATTAGAAGCAGCATATTTATGTAGCCCTCAGAAACTGAGGTGCTTTACTGAGTGTTTGGACGGCAGGCTTACAGCTGCGTTTGCCTACTCTGATTCTCCAGAAATCAGTACTCCTGGGTATGTGCCACCTATACCTACAGTTCTGACTGAGGAGCAAAAGCTCAAAAGTTGGCACAATTTTCTGAATAAATATTTCAGGTCTTATTTCTTGAAGCTTTAAGGTTGTTGATTTTTTTTTAATATCTTGCCAGCTCTAACCTTCTTGCTCTGGCTTTGTGTTTGCATTGTCCCAAACTGGCAGTAAGACTCATTTGAGGGAAAGGTGCCTTAGAATACAGGAGTCTAGGATGCCAAAGCCTCATCAAATTTAATAAAAAAGGTGGGGAAAAAACCAATCAATTACCTGGCAATTCTGATTTTGAAGCAAGAAATACACTGGATAAATTTATAGCTCAAGTGGAAAGTCAAATATGTGATCTGGCTTTAAAAAGTCAGAAGCTTCTCAAGGGAGGCATAACAAATATGGTGAAATTGGGATTTGACTTTTGTATTTAACATGTTTTGCTGGTTTTGAATGGGACAGAATTCATTTTCTTCACAGTAGCTGGTATGGGGCTATAGTCTGGATTTCTGATGGAAGCAAGATCGATAACATGATGTCTTAGTTGTTGCTGGGCAGTGCTTACACAGAGCCAAGGCCATCTCTGCTCCTCACCCCACCAGAGAGGGGGCTGACGGTACGTGAGATGTTGGGAAGGGACAGAGCTGGGACAGCTGATCCCAACTGACCCAAGGGACATCCCTTTCTGTCTGGTGTCATGCTCAGCATGTAAAGCTGGGGGAAAAGAAGAAAAAGGGGAACATTTGGAGTGATGGCACTTGTCACCCCAAGTCATCATTTTGTGTGATGAGTCCCTACTTCCCTGGGGATGGCTGAACACTTCCCTGGGGTGTTCTTCCCTGGGGATGGCTGAACACTTCCCTGGGGTGTTCTTCCCTGAGGATGGCTGAACACCTGCCTGCCCATGGGAAGCAGTGAATGAATTCCTTGCTGTGCTTTCTTGCATGTGTGGCTTTTGCTTTACCTGTTAAACTGTGCTACCTCAACCCATGGGTTGTCTCACTCTGACTCCTTCCATTCTCTCCCCCGTCCTGCAGGTGGGGCAGGGAATGAGCACCTGCTTGGGGTGAGCTGCCTGCTGGGGTTAAACCTCAACATCACAAACTTTGGAAAGATGTTTGGCACAATAATACAGCAGATTAATAAACAGTGAGGTCCAAATTAGACACTTCCTTTTACTCTTCAAAGAACTGTTCAGACTGACAACAGACAGCAGTTAAGCACACTTATTACAAGGTCATGGTGCAGACAAAGACTTATAAATGAGGTAATAGAGCTAAGTGAAGAATAGATTATTTTCCAGGCAATATTTCACAGAAATTCTACAATGTCACAAATTAAATGCTAAAATAAAGATATGCTTAACTCTGTAAGATACCCAAGCAAGTCTTTACTGTATTGTAATAAACATTTTGCAGGTAAAATGGGCTGTAAATAAAACATTCATTTCAATGCACTAGTTCTTTAATCATAGGATTGCTAGGGGTCTGGCATGGCTCAGAGAATTAAAAAAGTGCTGAACTTCACTAATATTAAATGTAGGCCCAGGCAAGTGACTTTACAAATACATGGCCAACCTGCATTGCATTTGGTAGTAACTAGATTGTAAGTAGATCTTGGATAGTAATAAATTGCATTTAGAGAGTGGTGGTGAACAGCTCAGAGTCCTGATGGACATCAGTGAGAAGCAGCATCCCTGAGAGGCCCACACTGTTCAAACTTGTTTAATATCTTCATAAGTGACATAGACAAAGAGTTCAAGTGCACCCTCAGCAAATTTGCAGTTGGCACACTTGAGGGATGGACTGGCTTTCAGAGGGACCTGGACGAACTTGAAAACTGAGCCCATGGGAAGCTCATGAGGTTCAGTAAGACCAAGTGCAAGGTGCTGTACCTGGACTGGAGCAACCCCCGGTACCAGCACAGGCTGGGGAATGAACAGATGGAGAGCAGTCCTGCCAAGAAGGACTTGGGAGTGCTGGTGCATGAGAGGCTTGACATGACCCAGCAAAGTCCCCAGCACAGGAAGTACATGGACCTGATGGAGCAAGTCCAGGGGAGGCCACCAAGATGTTTAGAGAGATGGAACACCTCTCTCCATGGAGAGAAACTTTGTACAGGGGCTTGCTGTGACAGGACAAGGGAAATGGCTTTAAACTGAAAGAGAAGAGCTTTATAGTAGATAGGAGGAAGAATTCTTTGCTGTGTGGTGGTGAGGCATTGGAACAGACTCCTCAGAGAAGTTGTGAATGCTCCATCCCTGGGGTTGTACAAGGCCAGGTTGGATGGGACTCTGAGCAACCTGGGCTAGTGAAAGATGTCCCTCTCTGTGGCAGAGGACTTGGAACTAAATTTTCTTTAGTGTCCCTTCCAACCCAAACCAGTTTACGATTCTGTGAAGTAGAATTCTCTCTACTGGTTGTGACCAGCATAAAGCACACCTGACAGAGCTGTGGAGGACACATGGTCATGCTCTCAAACCCTTAGTGCTAAGCTCAGAAAGTCCATAACCCATAGCTCAAAAAACAAATATTTGTGGATAAAGGTACAGAGTTTCCCCTCCTCAGAAATGCATTTTCAGTAGAAAAGCAAGCAAGAATAGATTTCATTACAGAGGTCCTTTGATGAGGGTTTGTTTAGCCCTTAGCTCAGAATCTCTGACAGCAGTATCATGGCACCTCTGTTCAGCACAGGTGTCTTGCCTTATATTGAAATATATCCATATGTTTTTAGAAATAGCTTGGATTTTGTTGCTTTAACTGATTGTCAATACAATGACAGAATATATTTGAAATAGAATGGCAAAAAGCAATTTTATTCCTTTCAAAATTATGCTTAACTTCCATTTTGTGTAAAATAATTCACATTAAAAGGTCAGAGATGATCATTTTAAGACAAATCCATAGAAGGAACTTGAAGGCTTAAAAGTCATGTGATGAAGTAACATGATGTAATAAATGAGAATGATCTGCATTGTCACAGTGAAGGGAGATGCCTCAGAATGGAACTGGAAACAGCCAGCATGCTAAGCAGGCAAGTGTCTAGACTTAACTCAAAGACATCTCAAATCCCACTGCTCAAGCTCAGGGCCTTCCCATCTGCATAATTCTCTCTTCAAAATATGGGTTCACATTATTTATTTCAATGAACTTTGTATGAATGCAAATGACTTCTTAAAGTGATGGCGCTTTTAGTGACACCACTGTCACTGCTCAACAAGACTCATACTTACCTGACTGCTAAAAGTAAAATCATGCCAGCCTCAGAGCACAATAGCCAGATTTTGAACCTTCAATAATTATTCTTGGCATTTCTATGTTGTAGTGTTACTTTCTCTGCTAGTTTCTTGCTTCCCAAAGCTCTGAACTGCTTTCAGGTTTGACATGGAGCAGGATAGAGCCTTCTGTTAAGATATTGTCATTCAACAAATAGATTCTACCTCCTTCAAACACATCACTGACTCAGTCACACAGGTTGGGTGGATGACAGCTCTTCTGGGTTTCTGAAAAACAATTATTTCCTTTATTTCTTCTAGCTCTCTTCAGTAATGAAGAAGACATTTTCAACCAAGTATTAAGAGAAGCCTGATTCATGATGTTTGTTGGAAGTACTCCAAAAGCTCTTTTGATATGTGAGTTGCGTGTTAGTGGATATGCAAAGGGCAGGAGAACCCATTTTTTAGGGCCTCTAAGTAAGGTAATAAATTCTGCTAGATGTAATGCATCTTAAATGGAAACCATTTCTAATCAGATGGTTTGAGAAAAGTGTAGGCAGTAAGGAAATATATGTGTAGGCATTTAGATATATGCAGTAGTACACTTGCATGTAAAAAAAGTTGGAATATTTTCTTTGGAATTGCTGTATGGTGGAAGGGTATGATATGCACTTATCTCCAAAAACCAGAAAATATTTCAATTGTATTAATTTCAGAGCAGGGCATCCTGAATATGATGAGATAGAAGAAAATTTGATGCAAATGAAAGAAGAAAAAGGCAAACACACATCTGCTCATAATCTAAGATTTATTATATGTATGGCTTACTTGCAATGATACTGTCCTAGTATTTATCTAACTTAGAGTAAAAAAAAGCCCCATATTTGTACTTTCCAGTTAATACCAAGGAAGTATTCAATTAATTTTGCTAAATTCCATGTTTTCTCTTATTGGAGTACAAATACAAAGGCAGAGGAAATCTGAGTTTGATATGGTTTAAATCACTTGTGTTTGAAATGGTTTGTAGTTTTGAAAAGCTCCATTACAACTTTTAACATACTATATGGCCAAATTTTGGTCAGAAAACAGATGAAGAGTTGGTCAGAATTTGGAAATGGGATATTTATCAGAATGATTGCCTAAAAAAAATTTTGTGTTGTAGCTATTAGCTCTCCCTTTTTTAATATCTCACACTTAATGAAGCAAGTCACTAAGTATGTTATTGTTATTTTTAAAGACAAAGTTTGCTGGCTATCTCTTGTTTTCTTTTTTTTTTTTTTAATTGCAGCAAGAATATACACATGCAGTTTGCCAGTTTCTAGAACACAGTTTTGAAGACATGCTTTCCCTCAGAAAAAGAGAATTTGGTATTGAACCCAGAACCATTAGCATGTAGTGCCATTTTAGCTGCTTTATAGCATATGCTGCATCCACACCAGGTTGGGAGGTACGACACAAAGGTTTTGGAAGGCTGCTTCTTTTTGAAAAGCCTTCTGTGAGACTGCTTGGATTCATGCTTCTGGTTTCATACTTTAAAAATGCAGTACTCTCATTGTTTCAGAATTTTTCAACTAAGAACAAAATAAACAGCGTGGAAAATGATCAGGTTTGTTTTGTGAGCAAAGAAAGGAGAATCCCGTGAGACTCCAAGGAGGCTCTAGGGCAGGGTGAGTTAGCTGAGAGCATCCTCCTGGTTGATGTGCAGGGCAACAGTTCTCACCACCATAACCAAACCATTTTCTTCCCAGGTGTTTTCTAGGAAAGCATTTGCTGGACCAAGAGAGGAAAGCCAGGCAGCACCAGAGGTGTACCCAGCACAGTGCTGTCACCTGCATGGCCAAGTTAACAGAAATACCACACAGCCATTTCTCTGCTGTGCAGCTGGAAAAGCCCATGTTCTGTGGCTGATCATTATTTCTTTCCTTGTGTTCACAGTAGTACATGGATGCCATTATGATTGATAGCATTTACAGCTGTGCAGATAAAAAAGTCAAATACCTGGATTATTATTTATTATAATTGTAATTCATAATGATTTATATAATATTTGCAATTCAGTACTCTTGCTTTAGATTTCTGTTTCTTATTTCATAAAACAAGTCTATCAATCATAGTAATTATATACCACTGTTTCCTTTCTGAAAGAAAGTCTTGGGACTGTAATTTTAACAATTTCTGTGACAGACAAACATTAATTTATTGACAGCAGGAGTAGCAACCTAGAAGAACGATTGAGGCCTTCATAGTAAAAATTGTAAAATAAATTCCCCAGTTCCTGTGCCTTTTCCTTACATGTTAATGTCAAAAAGTATTTAAATATTTTTGTATGGATGATTATTTAGAATATTTTATATGGATATTGTCTGTGCTTTTGTGCTCTTTTTTGTTGAAACAGCACACCAGAGCCCCATGTAGACATGATTCATCAGTTTACTGTGTTAAGAAAATAATAAACGCTAAGTAATTTGTATTATTTAAATATGTATCTATATATATGCTATAATTAATGAAATATAGGCTAAAAAGCTCCATGTGGTACTCCATAGAAATTACTTATATTTTAAAATTACTTCAAATGAAAATACAGAGACCATCTCATTAAACTTCACTCATTTGCAAACAGTCTTTAGGCACTGTGGTACAACCTACACATTAAATTAGTCTTTTAAATATTCATAGATCTAAATTAGGTATTTGAAATAATTTCCATTCTGAGTATTAATATGAATATTGAAATCCCAAGGCAACTTGCATATTTGAAACATATTTCTAATTTACTGATAACTTCTTAAAAGTGCAGTGATCTGTTGAGTTAGAGCTTGGAACTTAAACCATAAGCAAAGTATTTAATAATATGACCTACATTTTAGAAGAGGAACTATGGATGGTTAGTTGATTTACAGATTAATTCTGTGGATGTTTTTGTCTCCCAGTTACAATCACAAAGAAGTTCTCTGTCTTGTTTTCTGTCTGCACTGAATTAATAAAAAAAAGGAAAATCATTATTATATTTTACATAAATTTTAAATTCAAGTTGCTAGCTGAAAATGAGGAGGAATCATTACATGGGTTTCTTCAAAACCTCCTGAAAATGGGAAAGACAGGTTATGCTACATGGACCAGTTATGGTACAAAATACAAGTGCACAAGGGACCAATTTTGTAAGAATGTCTACTTCGCTATGCAATTCTAAATGATCTCCCAGCCCAGATTTTTTGGTCTATGCAGAACATTTCAGCTGATCTTTAAAACTAGTTTTGTCAGGTCCAGCATGAAAATATTTTAAATTGGCTACTCCTATGTCCTAAACTTTCACTGTAGAACATAATGCAGAGTAGTGACAGAGAGACATCTCCAAGTTTTGAAAGATATGCTGAAAATAAATTGGAAATTATTTAGGTTACCTTGCCCACACACTATGATAATTCAAGGTGATTTTGTTGCATAAATATCATGTCAGAGACTTCCCAGAAAAAAAAATACACCATGCAATTGTTTCATTATTAATGCTGGAAAACTTGGTAACAAACCCACAGGGCAAATTCTGACAAACTAGATGAGATGAAGGTGACAATTCATTTCCCCAAGTGATGGGCAAATGAGTTTTTAGACTACAGTACCTTTCAGGAAGATGGATAGGAACAAGACATGAAAATTATTTATTTATTAAACTTCCAGAAGTTTAAGAACAAGACATGAAAATTATCTATTTATTAAACTTCCAGAAGTTGAATACCCCAGAACTTGTTCAACAAAGACATGGTTTTTCCCCCCCCTCACTTTTTACCTAAAGAGCTCATACTTTTCCATCCTTATAGTTTTTGATTAATTAGATTTTAGCAGTAGTCTTTGATACATCTTACAAATGCTTTGCAACAAATCTGAGTGTGAAAAAGAATTGTACTTTTTCATCATATCAGAATTTTCATTTTGTTACCCTCATGCTGGTTCACTCAGTTCCATCAAGGATGCTGAGCAGGGTGGCCTCTAGTTGCAAGCCTGACTAAAGCAGAGCTATCACATCTGCTTATTTACTTGTGTTCCAAAGTTGAGTGGACTGGCACTGAGGTAATTGCTGACATATGAGCTCAGTACACAGGGATGTGGGCATTCTTTCCCAGCTAATGTGGTCTCAGGTTGCAGGGAGCAAGAGTGCTTGCAAATTACACCTCCTACTCTGCCTGGAACAAGGAATTTTGCAGCAACAGTGCCTTCCCAGAGAAAACTATTGATGCTGTAATTTTTCATTCATTTGTCTCCAGGATGCTTTCAAAAACTCTCCAAGGGAATCATTAATAGATTGCAGAAATCAGCTGTCACTTTAAAAGATCCTCCTTCCTCTTCTTCTCCTCTGTAGGGACTAATGATTTCCATTCAAGAAGATCAGCCTTTTAGCTGCACTTCATGCAAAATTCTCACTAAACATAAATGAACATAAATAAGATTCATTAATATAAGCTACTATTTTTATATTTTCATTTTGGTTTGTTTTATTTGATCAGGGGATGCCACATGCAGCAAGTCTTATTCCAATAACATGATTCAGCTTCTCTGCTGAAACTTGACATCAGTTTTCCAGAGATTTGAAACATAAAATAGAAATATGTATCATCTTGTACATAAAATTTCTGCTTTTTTTTTTCATTATTAATGTGATTCCTAGAGAAAGGTACAAGCTACCCAGCTGCTAAATCATTAATGAAGTCCTGCTAGCTAATTAATCAGAAGAAGTAGCAATGGGAATGGCAAACCTCTAAACATATACTCTGAAACATTCTCTGTCCCTAAACTTTGGCATTGTCACAAAAGTCCTAATACAAGGACTCCTAAGGCAAATCCTTAATCAGCAAGGTAATTCTGACCCAGCAGCAGGGATTATGATAGGATACAGGTCTGCTCGCTCTTCTAGATGGGTGCTGAGCCTTATCCTAAAAGGGGAGATATGGGTTTGAACTGCCTGAGGGACCCCACATACCTCCCAGCTCAGCTCTTCAACATTTTCTCACCCCAGCTGGGTACTTATGAGCTGCCTCCCACACCTTTTGCTTCTAATTGCTAATGCAATGATTGTTTCAAGAGAATTACTGAAGATATTACCTAATTGCTAATGTTCTCAGCCTAGCAAGTATATGCCCTGTATTTAGAATAACAAAGCAGACATAAATTGAGGAGAGATACTAAGTAACTGTATTTTCTGGTCTATTTGACTCCAAGATGTAATAGGAATTAGTCTGTCTTAACATTGTTGGATTCTAGGTTTTTTTTTTAAATCTCCTTGTAGTTAGGAGCTACATAAATAAAAGATGAAAGGCAATTATTTAGTAATTATTAGCACAACAAATTTTTAGATATTAGGGACCACTCCCTTATCTGATCAGAAAATGGTAGAGAAGCTGGATAGACAGACATCTTATAATTTAAGGCTTTAACAGATAAATAGTAACTCATGCAAAAGGTTACGCAGGAAAAGAAATATTTAACCAAAGATTTTACTTTGCTCAGGTTCCTGAAGATAGGCCTATTTAGTCTGTTCACTCTACTCAGCTACTGAAGAACAGTCTCTTTGCAAGCTCTATATTAAACTGCAGCCTTATTTACATTTTACAACATTTCTCGCAAATTAGATCTCACAGTGGATGCTTGGCTCAGTCAAATATTTTTCAAGCACCTAGAAGGCACTCATCAACAGATGTTTTGCTCAGTCAAGCTTTTATCTCATGGTTCAGTGTTCATGAAGCTTTTCATGAAGGATTTCTTATTAGAATGGTTATTTGTATGTGTGACATGCCCTCTAATCACAAGTGCAGTAAAGCATGTGTGAGCAAACTGATTTGTGGGCAGCATCTACTTGTTACTTCTTGAGACTTTAATTAGGAAACAAAAATGACATCCTATGATTTGAGTTGCCAGCATCATGGACAATCATGAAAAGCAAGTCAGAAAATTTGCAGTAGCTTGGCTAACCTTGACTGGTACACTTATGCAAATTATGATGCTTATAAATTAACAACAGAAAAAAACTGATTTAATCTAAACTTTAATTGCTTAAGACAGTTTATATAAATATAAATCAATATCAAACAAGAATATATTAATAAAATAAAGCCACGAGAAAGAAAAAAGTTCTTTTGTTATGCAACAAAAATGCTTAACTAAACACACAAACCTTTATTTATAGCAGACAGAAATACCAACTCATTTCACAGAGTGATACTTGGATCCTCAGAAGATGTTAATCTGATATCAACATGGCACCTTCCTCCTAACAAACTTTACAAAGCACATATCACACCAGGAATGTGTGTAGCATTTCATGCCAAGAACACCCTAATCTGCTGTGTCCCATCTCACAAACTGTGGGAACTATTCTGTAGGTACTGCATGAGAGAATTCAAATTAATTCAGGATGGATAGAGGCAGAGTTATTGCAAGTATCAACATATTTTATACATTCAGTCTTACAGTCTTTTACCTGCTGTAGTCTCCACAGGATCTTAAAAAATTCCACCTGCTTTGATCAGATTACAGGAGTCAATCACATCTCCTTTGCAGCGCATTCCAGTAAAAGCAGCTCAGTCTCCTACCAACAGGATGTTCTGTTAAAACTGATTAAAAACTGTAAGAAAATGTCTTTCATTTGAAGGAAAGAAAATAAAACAACTTCTGAAATACATTAATCATTATTATTTGGTACTACTGAATAAGTCCACAAAATCTTACCTTGTGCTTTAACTAAAGCTAAAATTCCTCTTTTGAAACTGAAGCAGGGAGAATCACAGGCAGGCTTATGATGATAGAAGGTGGCACCATGCCACTATTCTTTTGTTGTCATTGGCAAGAACACAATCATGTGCCCTTTAATCTTTGTTATTCAGCCTGCTGCTCATATGGATAACACAATCAAGCTCTTCTTTCAATCAAAGGAATAGGGACAGAATCGGCTGCACTGAGAGAGGTGCCAGGACCAGACTAAACTTGTGAAATCCAAATACTCAATAAAAATTTACAGTGATAAAAGATGTCTTTGTTTTGGGGTTAATTTACAAGATATCCATAGTGTGGCACAAATTAATTTCCTAGGTAATAATTTTAACTTATTCGTGGGTTTTTCTCATATATTACCAAATACAGTGTGCACTTACTGCATTATGAGTAGTAATAATATTACTACAAATACCAATACACTTGAAAAGTTTCATGTATTCACCCTTATGGATTTTTGTTTTGTGGTTTCCCTAGTGCTCAGTCCCATTTAAGCCTCTTGTCTGATACTAAAGAACTAGAAACCCTGGTAAATTCTATGAACTATTTTAATATTCCTTGTCTGTTTTTTATCTCATCTGAGATTTTTTTTTAAAATAGTAACATCTGAGCAATTGATAACTGCCAATGTCATCTCTTGTTGACTTTCAAAAGGCACTTAGAAATAGTTTCAGGCAATGGACAGACCTCTCTGATTCTGTGGTTCTACTAGTTCCTTTTGAAGGATTATTATATCAATCATATCATATCATATCACATCATATATCATATCATATCTAATCTCATTTTTTATGTCATGAAAAGGGGATTAGGGTTAGATTCAGGGAAAGGGCTTCAGTGCAGCAGGTCACCCTTAAGTAAAACAGAGCTCAGACCTTGATGCAGAGTGCAAGAAGAGCTGCCTGAATTTAGAGCAGTGAACAGCTATCCTAAAAAAAAGCTGGATATTTTAAACCCTGCTGTTTTGTGCATGAAATCCCATGCATCCACATGGGATTCACAGTCCAAACCTTTACAGTAACAGTAGAGTGTTTCTAAGAGTGTGTCTCTATGTATTAACCTTTTAGATGGAGCCTTTAAGATGTAGAAGGCCCATGGTTTTTTTCCTTGTGTGCCTGAGATCAGAGATGCTTTGGCTGATACTGTCCAGCAATTCAGCACCTTGATCTACTGGAATTACTCAGGTTGCCAAAGGTGAGATGGGTGGTGTGCAGTTGATGGGAATAAGTGATTTTCACAGGAGTGAAAAGACAGTCATATGAAGGCACACACATAAAAGATGTCTTCCACACTACAGATTACACAGATATGGTCACAAAGGACCTAGAAAATCTGACTCTTCTTACAGAGCAGGCAGCTAATTAGAAAGGAAACTTGTGTTTTCATAGGAACTTAACGACCAGTACAGTTTCCCTTAGATGGGTTTTTGAATAAGAAACTGTACAGGTGCCTCCAGCCCCTGGATTACTGAGTTGACATCATCTACACCCTTCCCATTTTTGGCTGCAATATATCCTGGTTTCAAGAAGAATGGAGGCACCACTCCCCAGACAAACTGAGACACTTTGATCAGGGTGAAGGTGTCCTCATGAAAGGACCTATGTGCAAATGAATCACCTCAGGCTGGAGAAGACAGGAGCTCAGGTTTCCCAGTTCTTTTGTACGTGTTACAGTGATGAGCCTTCAGTGGAATAAAAGGCCCTGTTGTGCCCATTGTGGTTTTTGAGAATGAAAACACTGACCTTTGTGCATGCCTCAGTACAATTTGCATGGATTAAGTTTAACTAAAATGTTTGGATGCTTGGTTTCTCTAGGGGACTTAGGTAGAGTTTAGTGACCTCACAGTCTAGTATCTCAATTAGATAGGGAGCTTAAAGGCAGAGCCATCATCTAAGTTCTGGGTAGCACATTTTTTAAAGAGCTCTTGTACCATCAAATTTCACTCAGTTCTTGTTAGGAGCTGGGCAAGTCTTGGGACAATACAGTCTCAATTGTCCATGGCACTGATTACTACTAACAAGTATTATTTCTACACACATAATAGTTATACTTGTATTTTGACTATATTTAGAATATTTTCCTTGTAAGGAAACAAAACTTGTCCTCTCTTCAGATTTTTCACAAAATGTTGTGGCATAGAGCTGGTACAGAATAAAACAAACAAACAAAAACCCAACCAAAACAAAACAAGCAGTCAATGGACCATCATTTTCCTTACATGTCATATGCTAAAAATCAGAAAAGTCACTGATCTGTCAAACATCATCTTGTGCTTCAGAGACTTCACTAACAAAAGTAGTCTGTAGATAAATTTTCAGTTTTTGCATTTTATTTTATTTTAATTTCAACTTCACAGGCAAGTGTCAACACAAAAAAATATTAGTAACTATACATGGAAGTTAGGTGTAAAAAGAATATCAGAATTGAAACACTACCATATGATCCTAATTATGATGTCATTATTTAAGGAAAGGTCTTACTCATTAAAAAATCTGCCATTGGAATTTAGCTAAAACACGTTTACAAAGAAAATGGAACAAAACAGACTTCACAGACAGATGCCATTCAATCCTGGTTACAAGTGCATATACTTTATACAATCACAATTCAGTATTGTTCCATTTGGAATAATTGTGATAATGAAATGTTCATTATTTGGATATGCCAATCATGATAGCTCTTGGTAATAGATCTTTTAAAGCCTCAATAAAAGCTAAAACCTCACTGGGTCCTTGTCTAGGCTATACCTGGTCACAATGTCTACTATACTTTGCAATACTATTTCAGTGAAAACATTTCTGAAGAGGATTCAGTACCATTTCCCAGAGCCTTGCAAGAAGATTTACAATCAAGACAAATTATGTAAATACAATCTCTGTTCTAACTAATAAAATGCTAATACTTCATACTTGCCTTAAAACAATTTAAATAATTTGTGTGCTGTTCACCTTCATCTTTATGCCATTGTATACAGAGCTAATCATGCTCATACTACATATTTTACACTCCTCAGGCTCTTGTGTGACTCACAGTGGAGCAAACTAATTTTTCTAGGAAGAACTCTCACTAGAACATCAACACAAGGGGCAAAAATGTTTATGGTAACAAAGGCCTGACATTTAAATACATGACAGCTTTCATAAGAGCAGACTTTTAATTCCAGAAATAGATAAAAATCTAGCTTAATTCCAGGTCTGTTGGTCTGAGATCATAGGCAGTCTGTCTTCTGGGAAAGCTTATCTATGGTGCAAACCCACTTTCATTCCTCTAATGACAGCTGGGTAACTTCACAGCTCCCTCATCCCCTCTCACATATTTATGTGTTATGGACCCAATACTGAAGCATTCACACTTTGCTAAAATGCTTTTATTACTACTCTGTCTAGTCTAATTTAAGAATGACCACTATAGTGTAATAGATCTCAAACCCTAGGCATTTTTCCAGATAATCTTCTTAAATTTCATTAACTTGCTTCGTTTTGCTGAGTAACCCTGTCTCTAGATTTCAGTCATTTCAGATATTTAGAGATAACCATCTCCTCAATTTTAAACACTCCATATGCCAAATATATGAAAATTTAAATACATATATGTTTAGAAATTGTACAAACTTATAGAGTACAATAATAATTACTTAGATATACAGATGTTTGCTGTTTCTTTGTTTGTTTATACAATACATTTTTAGGGCCAGGATCTGGAACTTTATAGAGGGGTTGGACCCTGGACCTGACCCCAAGCAACTGCTTTCCTTTCCCATGTCCCAAGAAATTATCAGCTAAGCCTAATTTACTCTACATGTTTGACAAGGGAGTGGCCCCACTGTCCTGGAGACAGAAAGCAGTAATACTCACAGCAGTACCTCACAAGTATCACCAGCTAAGTAGCCTGAGGTTCAAGCAAATGCAATAGGTATCAACTAGAAATAAACAGGGCATTGAATTTCTGACACAAGCTATCTTTCTTGGCTGTTGAAGAAGGGCCATCCAAGAATAAAAGATTTTGCTTCATTTTGCTTGATCTTTTTAGAAGAAATCATAAATGAAGTTTATGATACTATGATACACAGCAGAAGACAACAGCAAGATGGAGCATCCACTGCTAAATGATGAAATAAGTGGAAGAGAAGAGAAGAGAAGAGAAGAGAAGAGAAGAGAAGAGAAGAGAAGAGAAGAGAAGAGAAGAGAAGAGAAGAGAAGAGAAGAGAGAAGAGAAGAGAAGAGAAGAGAAGAGAAGAGAAGAGAAGAGAAGAGAAGAGAAGAGAAGAGAAGAGAAGAGAAGAGAAGATATATCTGACTAAAGGCCAGGGCACAGGGAGATATTGTCCAGCCACGAATATTATCTATTTAACATCAATGCCTTAAAAATTAATTAACATATAAAATAGTACTTTAAGTAACATTTGATTTCTAATCAACAAACCAGTTGTTTCAGGAAAAGATTAAGGCTAGAGCAGCCATCTCCATGTTATATTTCTGCACTTGATTTTTCTTCTATCAATGTGTAAAGCCTTTCATTCTTCATTATATAATTCAAACACAACAATTTCAGTCTGACTGACTCCTGTCAGTCAATATCACTTTGAGCTATCCTTAGTGCTCATAGACAAATTTATATTGCTTACAAATGTAGAGAACAACCTCTCTGTCCTTGAGACAAGACATTAGGAGTGGCACTAAGTAGTGTCCAGCCACGGATAGGCTTTGTGCAGCCCTTCTTGATCCATCCCCACAGTTTGACAGTAAGCCATTGAAACCATTCTCCTGAGCCTTATTTTTGCACCTACTTGTGCAGCCTTGCAGTAGGATTATTTTGATCCCTAGCTCCTGCATGAAACTGTCATGCAAAATGGTGCCTGAAGCCTTTCCACGGTCAAAATAAATTATATGTGCTCTTTCTTTACCCATCAGCACATTACCTTGTCAAAAAGACAAATAATGTGGTTTGACATGATCTGTAATGGACAAATTGATGAGAGCTCTTACTTTACATCTTGCTTTCAAAAATTTTATTTGTTATTGTGTTCTTACATGAATTTAAGTTGTTTAGTTGTATATAGTATCTTGGCTTACTTTCCCCCCCACAATTTTCAAGGATTACTACCATTTTTGCTTTCTTACAGTTTTTTGGGACTTCATCCATTCTGCATGAGTTCTCAGACATAAATGCTAACGGCTTTGAGATGGTCTCATTCAGTTTGCTCTATCTCCTGCTGGGAATTTTACTTGACTGAACAGATTTGAAAATGACTCATGAGTCTCTTCCCTCTCTTTTTACTTATAGTACAGTGATTCTTACCTCTATTTCCATATGTCTTAATTGTGTTAGCCAATTAGGTATTTTGCTGAAGAATGAAAAAACAAAAAGACAATAAACACTCAGAATTCTCAGGATATTTCACTACTGGATATCCTATCCCTTTGTGTAGAGATCTTTTTTTACTCTACTAAATACCAGTATGCTTTCAGATTACTTTTTGCCTCCTGATAACTGCATGTCATTTTATAGTTTTTTACAAAAGTATATACTTTTTACATATTCTATATAAATTTTATACTTTTTGATTTTGTCTCTACAATTTCATGTTGTTCTTCTATACTCACCCTTAACAAATTCTGACAGAGTTTATTTTCTTCACAGCAGTACGGGGCTGTGGTTTGGATTTCTGATGGCAGCAGTGTTGTGGCACTGAGGTGTTGTAGTCACTGCTGAGCAGTGCTTACACAGGGTCAGGATCTTTTCCATTTTCCACCCACACCACCAGCAAGGAGGCTGAAGCTGCTCAAGGGCTTGGAGGGGACACATCTGGGACAGCTGACCAAAGCAATACCCTACAGCATATGTGAGTATATAAGGCCAGGGGAAGAAGAAGGAAGAGGGGCATAACAAATATTCCCAGATCACAGAATATTCTGAGTTAGGAGGGACCCACAAGGATCATTGAGTCCAACCTTTCAGTGAATGGCCCATCCAGGGACCACCCCCCCAGCCTTGGCGCTATTAGCACCATGCTCTGACCAGCTGAGCTCATCTCAGGGTCACATGTTCAGATTGATTGTTGGTATTTGTCTTCCCAAATCACTGCTACAAGTGATGGGAACCTGCTCTCCTGGGGATGGCTGCACACCTGCCTGCCCATGGCAAGGGGTGAATGATTTCCTTGTTTTGCTTTCTTGCTCGAGCAGCTTTTGCTTTCCCTGTTAAACTGTCTTTATCCCAACCCACAAGTGCTCTCACTTTATCTTCCAATTCTCTTCAACATCCCACCAGAGAAGAGTGAATGAGTGATCATGTGGGACTTGGCTGCCAGCTGGGATTGCACTGTGACACCAGTTAGGTTGAACATGGTCTATGAGCATTTTGAGGGCTTGAATACCTTTACATGTATATTTTATATTAAAGACAATATCTTCTTTCTTTTCAATTCAAAATCCCACTTGATTTTCAATAGTATCAATATTCTAAACCTGTGAACTATTTTTCCATAATGAAAGTTAAATCATTATTTCATTTGTGTACCAAGACATCAAGACCATCATTTGCATCTAAAACTATTCTGCTGTGTTAGATGAAACACCTTAAATGTTTAAAATACAATTTTATCCTTTCTATCACCATTTTGGCACAGTAACTTTCCTCTTTTCTATGTTGAACCTTTAAGACTGACCTGTAAACTTATGCTTCCATCATTTGCTAATCTAGACTAAATTTTTTCTCTCCCATAGCTTTGATAACGTACCTGTATCTTTGGTATGACCTCACTGAAATCTCCAGTGGAAGAAATGAACCCCTGTTCAATTGTCCCCCTAAGAACATCACTCATGGGCAATGCAAATCATGTCATCCTGCCTGCAAGTCTGCAGATACACCTTTTTATTCAATTTATCTATACCTATGTGGACTGTTACCAATAGCTATGGAGGCTAAAGGGAACTCCAGCTCAGCTCTCATTTTCTCTCCAGGAGCTTTGTAGCCACTTACTTTCCTGAGATGACTCCTGGCAGCATCCATACAGCCTATGACTTGGGCTTATAAAGCTATCAGTGCCAGGACTTTGGGTAAATGAATTAATCTGCCTTCCCACCACCATTATTCTGTGGTTCCAGCACACTGTCTTCTCCCATGTCCCTTGAAAAAACACTATTTCCTACTTAATTTGAAAAATGTTACCCACCTGACTGTTCCATCCCACTCTTAACCACATTTATTCTCTTCATTTTATCTGATGCGCATATATGTACTCCACATCCCAAGCGGGATCTCATGTCCCTGTTCTGTTATGATTGTAACAACTCTTAATAGATGATTTATTTAAGAACATTTACCTCAAGATTGTTCCTCTTTTATTCCCCACCGATCAAAGCTATTCCTTGATTTTTTTGTAACTTTTTCCCCTCAGAATTACTGGAGCAACATGTGCTCATTCAGATTTTTAGCTGATGTTCATCAGTGTGATCTCTTTAAATTCTCTATTTTTTAGAGTATTATCTCATTGTCATTTGTGAACTCCCAAAAAGCTCTCAGGATCACCATACTTGGTCCAAAGACTTGCATGGTTAAAATTCTGCATTATATATGTCCAAAGGGATATGGCATATGTATATACGGCATTTTCCTTTCCAAATGCATTTCTAACAGTCTGTATCCACTCAGGTAATGCTAAGAGAAATGAATGAAAAAACCCCACATTTAAACAAATTATCACTTCTCAATTATAAGACTGGAAACATGCTTTTATAGAGTCTATTTGGCCAACTCCTTTCATTAGCTTACTCTGTTGGCAATTCTAACTCAACAAATGCTTTTTTCCCTGCTGTACTTTTAGAATAGATAATTTTTCTCTTGGGCACAATCATCCATGATATTTTCACAAATTCAAGTCACCCTAAGAAATTATTTTTCTCGATTTCACAGTTATTTTACTTGGGTTTCCAGCTCTTACTCTGTCATCCAGTTACATGTTCCCAAAGCTGTTGAGGCCAATACAGGTATCAGTCTCCAACAGCAGGTCAGTGGCCTTATAGCAATATTTTCCTTGTCTCCCTGCAGCTGCAATATACTGTCATCTGAAGCTTTGCTGGGGAAGAGAGCAAAGAGATAAAACAGAAATTGTTCTAGGGAAGGTACAAAAAGAAAACTAGGTAGAAAATTAAGAATGAATGTGAGAAAGATAAAAATATTCAGGAGACAGATTTCTTTTCTCACATGCCTCAGCTCATGTTGATTATATCCACAATAAACCACCTACACAGTCACAGCTTCTAAACTGTATATAGATTAAAGATATTGACACCAAGAAGCTGTCTTGATAACTTGTTAAGAAATGTCAAAGAAAGGAAAATTAGGAAAAACATCAGGCAGGGATAGAAATAAAGGGAGTGACTAATTTCAAGTCTAGTAACTTCTATATATTTACCTTTTATATAGTTCTCTGGGAAATGACAGTAAACTGTCCCCTGCCTCAAGCCTCTTTCAAAGATCATGCAAACTCAAAGTTGCCTATATAATTTTTTGTGTTAAGGAAAAAGCCCACCAAGTGGTAACTATATCAAGCATATCTCAATTTGCAAAAATTATTAAGAAAAACAGTTGAAGCTGAAGAGTAGCAATGACAGTGGATAACATGAAAAAAATTCCTTGGTACCAAACATATCTTGTCCTATTAATTTCATTGTTATTGCACGTGTAAATAAAATGAGCAATTTTATAAGTAAATAAAACAAGGCCCAATGAAATCTCTACTTCAAAATATTCTCCCAAGGGATCCAATTATAAGCTCCTTCACTTAACACACTAAAATGCTGCAACATAAAAGAATAAAAAAAGCTCTAACAGACAGCAAACTATACTAGATGATTCACCATGAAAAGTCTTTTCCATATCTGATTTCTATGAGTCAAGGATATACAAAACCATCAATTTTCAAGGGTTGTCACCCCCATTCCCTCACTAGTAATTTCTGTTATCACTGGAAAACAAATTTACCAATAAAGACTCCAGTGAAAAGCTGCTAGTTATCTGTATTTAAAATGCAGATCTTTTATTGAAATGCCGCTATGACATAAAATTTCCCAAAAAAACCCATTGGTTTGCATACAATTTTATCCAAGTAAAAATATGTTGCAATGTTAGTTCCTGGAAATAAAAATAGAATTGAAAGTTGATACACTTGTATTCCTTTCTGCTCTCATCCTAATCTCGTACAAGAGTACAGACCTGGTGCAATCCTATCATGTAATTAGATGGTGCAAGATCAAATGTCTTCTGTTCCATTGTTAAAACAAAATCAGGACTATGTTAACCATCAATAGTTCAGCCTGTCCTGTTCCTGTGAATGGGCTTCTTCAATGGTGCACGTGCAATAAATGAAGATTAGAAAATAAATAAATCTATAATTTTAAAAACCAATTATATTGAATCTAGGTGCTTTTTGGGCACTTAAATTGCTCATAATTTTATCTAGTCTACCATATTTATCTAATTTATGGGGGTTTCCTTAGAGTTCTGCTCATGTTTTCCACAACAAATTTATTTTTCTGTTATCCATGAAAAGAACAGTAATATGTTGACTTCCCATGAATTGTGAGGAAACAAAATTATTAATTTTAAAATAAATAAAATCTTTGAAATTGTAGAACACAGACACCTTACTCTTACTTATGATAACATTATAAATTAGTTCCACTCAGAACACAGGTAAGTAAGAGAAAATAAACAGGAACACTTCTGTTATTCCAGTATTTGTTAATTTGTATTTTTTAACATGTGCACATGTTAAAGAGGCTTACTTGGAATGTGAGAAAGTTTGAAGAATAAAATGAGACCAATAAAAACAGTGGCAGTGGAAATAAAAAATTAATTTCCACATTAAAGTTTTAAAATCTAGGCCAATAATAAAACATCCACTCAGTTGGTTTTCCAATCCAAACTAACATCTTGTAGAGTTATCATAAACATGCAATTAAAAACTAAGTACTAGAGAGGGAAGAATTTTGGTTTTTACATAACATTGAAGTTATGTAAGGTTTCTCATCATTCTCACACATGCAAACTCTTTCAAACAGGTCAGTTTTTCCTAGCTTGACAAACTTCCAAATAAATTTCATAGCTCTGAAATACAGAAAGTATTCAAGTCTCCTTGTATATCTTTAGCTTTTGTGCTGGTTTTGGCTGGGGTAGAGTTAACTTTCTTCACAGTGGCTGGTTTGGGTCTCTGTTTTGGATTTGTGCTGAGCACAGGGCTGGTGATATAGAGCTGGTTTTGTTATTGTGAGCAGGGCTTACACAGAGCCAAGGCCTTTCCTGCTTTCCATACTGCCACACTGGGGAGGGAGTTTGGTGCTTGGGAGGTTGGGAGGAGGCACAGCTGGGACAGATGACCCCAAATGACCAAAGGGATACCCCAGACCTTATGACATCATGCTCAGTATATAAACTGGGAGAAGAAAGAGGAAAAGTGGGGATGTTTGGTGTGATGGTTTTTGTTTCCCCATGTCACCGTTGCATGTGAGGGGGGCTCTGCTCTCCTGGAGATGGCTGAACACCTGTCCATGGAAAGCAGTGAATTAATTCCTGGATTTGCTTTGCTTGCATGTGAGGCTTTTGCTTTCCCTATCAAACTATCTTTATCCTAACCCACAAGTCTTCTTCCTATTCTCTCTCCAGTCTCTCTGCTGGTGGGGGAGTGAACACGTGGCTGCATGGGGCTTGGCTACTGGCTCAGGTTAAGCCACAAGAGAATAATAATGAAAATGGATCAAAATTCTTTGAAGAGTGATGTACAGCATTTTATTTCTTTATTGAAATTACTGCTCTCTAGTTATCACAGCTACAGTAATTTTTCTTGTTGTGCTTAACATATTTTTGTAGTCTGTCCTTCTACTGACCTAAAAAACAAGAAAAATGTATTTCACATTCTGTTCTGTTTTGAGCTTCGTCCCTTTTTACTTCCACTTTTCCCTAGCAATGCTACCTGACCACACTTATTCATTGCTATTCTCAGAGACAAGTTTTATTCTGTACTTTCCCAGTGTCCCAGGTTTCCTATGGTATTGTTTATATTTTCAGTTTTTAGAACTGATTTTGCACATATTGAGGTCATTGGAAGTTTGGGACTGAAAGGAGTAACAATGAACTCAGGACTTTACAGGGAAAACTGGGTAACAAGCTTGCATTAAAGAATACAAATAACACTAAAATGTGCTCTCAATAACTCATTTGGAGTGAAGGAGTTGCCATGAAGACATACATGGTCAAAACCAGACTCTGAATGGGAAAATAAGATGTGTCAGAAAGTGATGGAGAAAAAAAATATTCAAAATGCAAGGAAGAAAAGGAAAAAAAGAAAGTAAATAGAACTGCAGGAGGAGAAGGGATCCAATCCATTATATTAAATGAGTTGACACTAAAATTAGCTAGATATTTTATTTGTAAGCAATACATTTTTAATTTTTGTATCAGATGGTTTAATGAAAATTTAAGAATCCAAAGCCTAAGCCTAAGAATCCTAATCAGTTCTGACTGATGAAGGAATTTTGAGAAATAATTTTTTACTTCTTGTTGGCGTTTTATATGAAATCTGAAATACCAATGTTGTTTGTACAAAATGTTCTGAATTGATCATGCTCAGAACCCAAAATTTAGTATCACTGAATTTAATACTAACTTTTAAACACATTGCATAATGAAAGTGAAGTTTCTTATCATATGGAACTAAAATTTCCTGTATTTTCTTTTGTTTTGCAATGCCTATTATTTATCCCTTTATGACCTATGGAGAACTTACCCAGAAAATTTTATTTAGAGAAGTATATTGATCTTAGTATTGCCAAGGCAGCCAAGCTAGCTGTAATGAATGTAATGCTCACATTGAGTGAGAAATGGAGAACTATTTTTCCAAATGAAAAAATTTAATTTGCCCAATACATGAGCTGTACAGACAAAGAAAAAGATCATTTCCCAACACCTGGCTTAGAGAGATGATTGAATAAGTTTTTGTTAGTGCTCTTTGGTGTTAATCAGTTGCTATGAATACTTGTTTGATAACAATGGTATGAAAGTTTGCTGACTGTCATATGCAATCCTACAAAAAAAAAATCCAATTTTTTAAGAAGATCTCACCTTCAGCTGTTAATTTAAGGTTATATGACAACACAGTTGAACTCTGGTTTACTTGAGCTAGCCTGCCTTAGCTCACTTTAAGAAACCTTGGGAGACTACACTGCTGCTCTTAGGGCTCAGAACTAATTTTCCAAACTGCTCTGATTCAATTCACAGTAGGTTGTCTCTCCACACCTCCACCTTCAATACGAATAATGGAATAAAATGAGGTTTTTTCTTTAAGCAGCACCATCTCCCAGCTCAGAAGACTCTCAGAGGTGCATAAGCACCTAGAACTGGCCCACACCTACTTAGCACACATAAGTAGTTCAGTCACTGGATTACCAGTCTCTGCCTTTCAGGTCCTAACCAGATTACTAAGTTCAAAATTGCTCTTTTATTTATTCCTCAGCAGCATAATAAATCTTGAATTATTTTCTGCCAAGTAAATAGTGGAGCTTTGAAAGAAATGCCTTTTGCCCCCATCCTCCTCACATCCCAACAGTGAGGTCACCCCTCAGAAATAGGAGCTCTTGGCTTGAATCAGTGAGTCAGTGATCATGAAATCTGAGACAGCAGGAGCAGTCAAGATAGTGAAATCTGATGATGATTCTTTAAGACACACATGCCTAAAACTTTTGCTCAGAAGTGATAATACCAGCATCTAAATGACTCACCTTCCTTTCTGGTGGGAGATATTTATGTGCATACACATAATTATATAAACATGTATTGGCAATACGTCTTTATGCATTTCTTGGGGAAGAGATCTTTCCTTTAAGTAGAAAACTGAAGAAATAAAAGTGCAATGTACCATGAATATTATGTTTTTCTCTTTATGGCAGTACATTATATGTACTAGAAGGCCTTTGCAGCAAGGTTCAAGCTCATTTCAGATCTCATCTTTCTTTAATTAAGGTAAATTAGTTGCTCATTCTCCACTCAAAAGTCATCTATCTTTCACATCTCAACTAGCTTGGTTTTCTTAGCTAATAATGGAGGTGTTTTTTGGGGTTTTTTTACTAATTCTTTAGCAGTTCACTTCCATATGTCTCTATAGAAGCTTTGTTTTGCTATAAGGTCAGTCCTTGTTATCACTTCCAGGTAAGCTAAGAGCCATTCAAAGTACACAGCTCCTTCTATTTCAAAACAAATGACTAATGAACAGTCCTTTGACATCATTATTTTTGCCCCTACTGTTATGCTTGATAATATGCTCTTGCAGCCTCACTGACAACAGGAGGATCATCCCACCTCTTCCTTTCAACACCTTATATTTAAATTTTCAAGTAGTTTATTTACTTTCAGTTTTCCCAACAGATATTTTAGTCTTGTTCAAGTTCCATCAGCATCCCGAACTGGAATATGACTGAAGATACAGACAGTTCCCAGAAAAGCCTGTCACGAATCTGGATTAACACTTGCACCATGAGAACTTGTGTAAATTAAATGCCTTCTGCACTCATCCTTCTTTGATTAGCCTCTCAGATATGACATGTATGCTCAAAACTATGATAAAATAGGATCATAAAATGCAACACCCCAAAAAACCCCCAACAAAACAAAGAAAACAACAACTATAAAAACAAAACAAACAAGCAAGTAAAAATCCAAAAAGTACAAACAAAACCAAACCAATAAAAAAACCCAAGAATCCCCTTAGCAACTTCTAAGCAAGAACATGAATGGCTGTGGGTTATAGAAACTGTGCAAATGTGACAACAAAGCTGGTACTGTGATATTGGGTTTTCATTTTGATGGCCATCACAAAACCCATATATATATTTTACCACATATAAAAATATATATATTTTACCACATATAAAAATATAAACCACAAATTAACCTATGAAGATAAATCCATCCAACTTTAATTTTCCTGTTCCAGGTGTCCTTGGATATAATCCCAAATTATGGGTTAAAATGTGAAAAAGTAAAATAATTCAGCCAATACGTCTATTTAAATAAAATTGCCTTACTTGACTGTTAGAAGAAAATAGATACCATAGAATATCCTGAGTTGGAAGGGACCTCCAGGGATTACTGATTCCAGCTCTTGGTCCTGCACAGGAGACATATGCTCTTTTACATGGAATTCAAGACTGTGCACTTGTGGCATAAGAAGACATTTCTATGCAGCCTGTGAAGGCACCAGAGCTTCAGAGAAGGGCAGAACTCAGGTACATTTCTAAATGCTTCTGCTCTGTAGCAGCATGCTCCATGAAGTCAGATTCATTGGTTCCTGTTCTGAAGCTGCAAATTCCTTCCTTTCCGAGCACATGATTTCCAGGTCAGCAGCCCAAATTTCTTGTACAGTGCTCATAGGCACAGATGCCTAAAAGCATCTAAGACCTTTAACTCTAAACAATTAAGATGTTTATTGCCTACAGCCTCTGCCTGTAACATCATTTCCTTTCAAAGCCTCTAGAGTCTTAACATTGTAAGCTGTTTTTTGAACTTCTCCTTTTACAGGAATTCTGGGTTTTTTTCCATTTTCTCCTTCAGGAACAATGCCAAAAAATTTACTTTTCTGGAAAACCACTTGTCTAAGGAAATGGATTATTTGATTTATATCTTAAATTCTATATTTTGTGCTCTAGGATGACCCTGGTTGAACAGGGAGCTTGGACCAGATGACCTGCTGTGGTCCCTTCCAACCTGACCAATCCTGTGATTTTTAATTTATATTTTATGTGTTAATGCACATATATTTTATGTGATAATTAATAGGCTAAGGCCAGTCTTTTCATGCTCTCATGGATTATAGAAAGTACATTAAATCTTGGAAGCTTGCAGAAGTTAGCAGTTCTGTCTCCTCTTACTGTCAGATCTGTTCATCCCAGAAATCAATAAAGGTTTGAAGAATGTATTTACCCCGAACACACACATGTGAAAGTTTATGAATGAGAAGCAGCTGTAATTTAAAACTGTGCCTGCAGACAGATGTCATGAATTATTTTTAGTAGTTACGATAACGTCTTGGGCAGAAGCCTAAAAAGCACTTGCATATATACTTGTACATATAAATCCAAATCTGAGATTCTCATAATCTTCCCTCAGTTTCTGCATAACTCTTTAAACTCTGTGTGTTCTCCACATGTCCTGAATTTAAATGCATGCCTAAAAGAGCAAGTCTTAAAGAGCCAAGTGTTTTGGCCCAAGCCTGCCCATGGCCAGCAATTAAGCTGTCCTCTGTCTCTGTCCATGACAGGCTCTCCAAAGCAGTGAAAGCTAGGTGCAGGCACAAAATGCAGGTGTGGCAATCCCTGTCTTTTGAAAGAGGTCAGTGGAAGTGTCAGGCTACCAAATGTTATATCAGGCAACAGTTAATTGATAAAAAAACACCTGCCCAGTGATAAACTATGGGATCAGGTTCCTCACAAATTGGAATGACATTTCCTGTAAGACAACGTAATGGTTATATGGTTTGCACAGGAGGAAACACAATTAACTTTTTATGGTGCAATAAACTTTGAAGTTCTTGCTGCAATAGCTGGCACCTCTTTGGGAAATGAGATGGAAAGCATCTGCTCTGAAAGCAGACCATCCGCTGTTTAGGCTGACTCTCTAGAGATACAGATTTGAATCCCCCAGGGAGATGACGGTATTCAAGCCAACCAGCTGCTTCTTCCCAAATGCTCCACCGTGGAAGGGTAACATCACACAGCACACTCTGACAATACAGCAAGGAGAGGCATCACTAACAACTCTCTGTCTCGTTAAGGCCCTTCTATCACATTTTGAGAAGGGATTAGTTCTTCTCACCTGTGTTAGGCTTGCTCGGTTCAATTGTAATTGATTAGGCCAATGGGGAAATTAAACTTAAACTTGCCTGATAGACACAGATGGTATTCAGCCTGCTCAAGTCTATTTCTATAATGTAGATGTTCTACATTTAAAAGAAGTTTGACGGCTTCTATTACTTTAACAGAGAGATAATTGGTCCAGTCACTGGACTCGAGAAAGCTGCTGATGTCATCCTGGGGTGGACACCCACACTTCATCATCTGAATGTATCTCCAGCTCTGGATAGCTATCAATCATATCTAGCTCTAGATGTGATATAAATAGATCTAAACCACCTAATTCACACACAGAAAACACCCCTAAAATTGATAGGTTGTATCCTACCTTAGCTGCAGAAAAAATCTAGGATGAAAAAGAGACAGAACTCTTATGCAACTGGACTTGCATGGGAATAAGTTCAACATTATCATCTGAAAAATACCCTCAGGGATAGAAGTCAGGGACTCGATTGTATCTACTGAGCAGACTCACTGGGTATCCCGGATAAGAGAATATTTTATTTCATAAAATTGTATGAGTTATAAGCCTGACCCCATACATTTGTTTAATGATTACCTACATGGCTTGGAGAGTGGTCCCAAATTAAAGGTCAGCCTCTGATTCACCTGACACTGAATTTACCCTGACTGGAGTCAGACAAGCCCAGAGCTGTTCACTGTCTTTACATCAGTGTTTTCCAGCTCTTACTTTCTCTCTGTGAGAAAAAGGTTTTCAAGCTTTCCAGAAGATTGCTGACAACCCTTTAAAGACTTGAAAAACCAGTCAGTGAGTCATGTTTGGTGGGATGCTAATTAGTACTGATAATTAATGCTTTATATTGTCTTTTATCTTCAAAGCACTTAAGAAATGCTGACTTGGCATTAATCCTCCCAGTGTCTTGTCTAACCTTGCTGAGTATACTAACAATTGAACAGCTGATTCAAAAGAAAAAAAAAAAAAAACCAAAACCATAAAAACAAAAAAGGCCAAGAGAGACCACCTCAATGTCTAGTTTCTACCTGTGCTCTGTAATATTTTCATAAGCACACAACTCTGCAATAGGTCCCTACCATGGGCAGAGACTGACCATATCATTAGGTTCAGACACAGCTGAATAAATTCCTTAAACTTTAAAAGGGATTTATCTGTCATGTATATATTTATGTTTATTTACATTTCACAGTGTGCATCTACACACTGGTTTTTGTGATTCCAGTTCTTAGGTGCCTGAATACTCCAGAGCTCCATACAAGCTTTATTCCTTATGTCTTATTTGCAGGCATAAATTTTAATATTTATCAAGGAATCCAACATCTAGCTGCTGCGAAATACAATTTCTGTTTTGTAGGGCCAGCCTTAAATGATTCATAGAAGTGAACTTTTGGAAAGTACCTCAAAGATCTTTCTTGTCCTCACAGAGAAGATCAGATTTTTTTTTTTTATCCAAAAACATATTGACCGATTTCTCTTTCTTCTCTTTCTAGAAGCATTAACAACAGAGTGAACAGAATGGAAGAGTATACGGGCTTGTTCAGGGAAACTTCCAAGGATGAAAATTTCATTGCATTTCTTGGCAATCTATTCAAGTGCCTAACAATTTTCACCCTGAAATTTTGTTCCTCATATTCAGTTACAATTTTCTTTATTGCAACCTGTGGCAATTAAATACCGCTTGTCTTTTTACTGTTCACCTCCTACAAGAGTCTGGCTTTACAAGGGAGTTTTGGGTTACTGAAGACAGAAATTTAACCGCCCTTTAACTTTCTCATCTCCAGATCAAGCAAATCCAGTTCACTCCATCTCATACAATATGTGCTCCAGTCACTCAGTCCTCTTAATGACATTTTGCTGGACTAACTTTAGTACTGGGGCATTATTCCCCTTTATCTTAAAAATGCCAGATAAAGGGGAATAAATACTTTCTTTAACAGCTTTGACCTGCTACCTACACTCTAATCTGGTGATTCACATTCAAGTTTTTTGGCCAACAACACCCCTAGGTCTTTTTTGCAGTACTGCTGCCTCAGCAGCATGTATTGCTGTGTGCATTTGTTCTGTCTCAGATGCAGGATTTTGCATTTGCTTTTGCTAAACTCCATGATGTTTTTCTCATGAAAGTATTAAGCAGAATCATCCCGATAGTGGCCCCTGATAGTGCTGGTTTTGGCCGGGGTGATCTTCTTTGTTGTAGCTGATTTGGGCTTATGTTTCGGATTTCTGATGGAAACAGCACTGATAACACAGGGATGTTTCAGTCATTGCTGAGCAGTGCTTACAGAGTGCCAAGGTTCTTTCAGCTCCTCAGCCCACACCACCAGTGAGGAGGCTGGGGGTGCACAAGAAGTTGGGAGAAGACACAGCTGACCCCAGCTGACCAAAGGGATACCCCACATGATTAGCATATAAAGCTGGGGGAAGGAGAAGGAAGGGGGGGATGTTTGGCATAATTGTGCTTGTCTTCCCAAGTCACCATAACGCGTACTGGGGCCCTGCTTTCCTGAGGATGGCCAAATGCCTGCCTGCCCACGGGAGATGGTGAATGAATTCCTTGTTGTGCTTTCCTTGCATGTGCAGTTTTTCCTTTGCCTTTATCTCAGTCCATGAGTTTTCTCACTTTTCTCACTCTCCAGTATCCCAGCACAGGGGGAGTGAGCAAGCAGCTGCATGGCACTGAGATGCCAGCTGGGGTTAAATAACAATACTGAGGAATATCACTACCAGTTAGAGTTCAATTTGTTGACCTCTACCCTAAAGCCTGTTTCAGAAACTTTTCTATCCAGTTTGTGTTTCATCCAGTCTGGATCTCCTCTTCTAGGCCACATGTTTGTTATGGGAGACTATTGTCAAAGGCCTTGCTTGTTCCAAGGCAAATGACACACAGCACTCCCTCCAGCCCGTACAAAGAGTCACTAGCATCTCAGAAGGCAATCAGTCAAGCACACTTTGGCCTTGGTAAATCCATGCTGTCTGTTCCCAAACACATTCTCATCAAAGGCTTGAAAACAATTTCCATGAGGTCTTTCTCTGTAATCCTCTGAGAGAGTGAAGGGAGACTGAGTGACCTATTGTTCACTTTATCCTTCTTCCTGCCCTTTTTGAAAAGCATGTAACATCTGCTTTTTCCCAGTCATCAGGGACCTCCTTCAATCACCATGAGCCTTCAAAGATAACCATCAGTGGTCTCACAGTGGTATCTGTGCTCTTCAACCTTTCCTCATAGTTAAACTTTTTTAACCCTCTTACCATTCTTTTCATTTCCTCTGTTCACTTTCCACTTCATTGAAGTTTTTTAAGAACACGGTGACCAATACAGGACATGGTGCTCCTACATACCACTGCACTTTAAAATTAAGAGCATCATTACATTGTTGACAAATGCTCCATTTTTGATTCATGATAGATCCCACACTGACTAAGTGGAAAGCACCAAAGTCCACTAAGGCAAAACAAAGACATTTCTGATTCATAATAAAAAGCTCATATTACCAGGCAATGCCTTTCTCTCAGGAGAGATTCAGGTTTCTAATATATTGAGTTCAGTGAGATTTCATGATTTATAGCAACCATCATGATCAGAATGATAAGATTCAGTGTCCTTGATCAAGAATTTTGTGACACAGAATTACTATAGATGAGCTAATAAAAATAATTCCATTGTTATATTAGACTCATTATATATGTCTGCCCTACCATAAAATGTGGAAATATTAAATTTCTTCCCCAAACTAGGTCGCAAAAGTATTTTAGTAGCTGTTTCAGTTAGTTTTGCATCTAATGTTAAATGCTTATTCTGAACTCCAGAGTGCCTACATTTATTAAATACAAATCTTAAATTTTCAATGCAAAACAAAGAAAATGAAGGAAGGAATTTATAATCCTCACTCTCCAGCTGATTGCTTCAGATGTTCATTTCACCACTAATTAAAACATCATTTCAATTTCTCACACAAACATACTATCAGTTACAAGATACCTGAAATAATTTGACTTGATATTTATGCAAGACAACTAAATAAGCAGACTGTCACAGTCTGCAGGAAGGGAACATGAAATATTACCTGATCCAGCCTTTCATAGGAAAGGGAGCCCAGAATTCGTGGGAGGCAGACCAGCAGGGATGGGCAGTGACTTGGCCTTGACAGAGTACACAGGTGGCATCAAGCTCAGTGCACGGGAAACAGGATGCCAAGGAGGGCAACATCCAGCTAAGTTATGGAGAGGTGGATGGAATCATGGGAAAGGTTATGTTAATATGTTCATGCCAAATAAGGTGATGTTCCGAGTCCTTGTTAGTGATTGGTTAGTTATGTTCTCCATATAAGGTAATGGTTGTGGTTCTTGTTGTTGACTGGCTCCCTCAGCCAGCACCGTATAAATTCTCATGTTTCCCCCATTTTGAGTTCTTTGAAGTAACCCTATATTGTATGCAGCCTATCCCTTTTTTTGTACATTATTAGAGTTTTGCTTTCCGGGTTTACTTCATCATTCCCGCTCCTCCATCACCGATGTTAGGTGACGTTCCCGCAGGTGGGATATGTCACCAGTCCTCGTCATCAAGGATCCATTGCCGCTCCCAGGGCTGGACCAGGCAGTGACAGATATTGTCTAGAATCCTGTTGCATTGCTTCTTGAAAAAACCTCCTGTGATGAGGACTCTGCTGCATCCCTGTGGAGATTGTTCCGGTGACTGGTCTCATTGGAAACACTTCTTCCTTATGGCAAGATGAAACCTCTCCTGGTGTTACTTGTACCCATTGCCCCTGGCCTTCTCCATGCGGCTCCTAGTGAAAAGAGAGACTCTGTCCTCTTTGTAGCCACTCTTCAGGTACTGGAATGCCATTATGAGGTCCCTCCTATGCCTTCTCTTCTCCAGGCTGGAAAGACCTAATTCTTTCAATCTTTCCCAACAGGACAGGTTCTCCAGCCTTTTGATCATCTTTCTGGCCCTTCCTTGGACCCTCTCCAGCCTGTCTGCACCCTTCCTGAATGGTGAGTGCCAGGCCTGGACACAGTACTCCAAGAGTGCCCTAAGACATGCTGAATACAGTGGGTGACCACATCTTTGTCTCTGCTAGTACAGCCCTCGTGGATGCAGCCCAGAACTTGATTTGCCTTTGTTGCTGCAGTTTGACTCATGTTCATATTGTTGTCCATCAGGACCCCCAGGTCTCTCACAGAAAGGTTGCTCCCAGCCACACAGATCCCAGTCTGCACTGGGGTTTTTTGGTTATGTTATCCCAGGTGGAGGACCTTGCACTTGCCTTCGTTAGACTTCATACTTCCTGCTTGTCTCTGACAAAGGGCTCTCCCTTCTGACAAGTCCACCTCACCATCCAGTTTGGCATCATCAGCAAACTTGGTGAGCGTGTTTTCAATCCCTTTATCCGGATAATTTATGAAGATGTTTACCAGCCTGGAGCCCAGTATTGATCCCTAAGGGACCCTGCTGGTAACAGACTGCCAGCCTGGGTAAAAAGCATTGATCACCACCCGCTGAGTGCAGCCTGTCAGCCACTTTGCTACACATCTCACAGATCACACATCCAACCTGTATCTTGCCAGTTTGCCTAGGAGAAAACTGTGGGAAACAGTGTCAAATGCTTTGTTGAAGTCCAGGCAAACAACATCCAATGCACTCCCCACGCTGACAGAGGATGTTATGTTGTTGTAAAAGGCATTCAGGTTAACCTGGCATGATTCACCTTTGGTAAATCTGTGCTGATTTTTCCCAGTCACCTGTTTCATTTGAAGGGTAGTAGTTTCTGGGAGGACTAATCCCATTATTTTCTCAAAAACGGAAGTAAGATAAATGAGTGTGGAGTTTCCTAGTTCTTCACTTTAGTCCTTCTTATAGATGGGTTTGACAATGCATTTTAAAATGCTTACACTAAAATTGAACTTATACTGATAATTAAAAATGTTAATTTCTCTTACATTTGCTAATATTATTGGTTCATCCATGATTATGGCTACTGCTAAGTAGTTTTTCATTGAATTTTTCTCTGCCTCAAATATTAAATTTGGGGAATTAGGTTTTGACTGTGTTTAGAAATTATTTTATGAGTATCTAAGAAGAAATATCAGTACTTTGAAAGTTATTAGAAAGTATAATCTACACTTCATTTTAATGAGGTCATGTAAAATTCAGATATTAATACTTTCATGTTTACTTCTAAATAATTGATTTCTAAATGTACTATCAGATGCAAACCAAAATAATATTCAAATAAATCTTAATTTTCAATAAAATGATCTTTAGAATTTATTTACTTTGTTTAAGATGTAGAAGCAAACTCTACAGTGCTTTATTTCTCCAACCTTCTACTCTTATACAGTTTCAAAGGAAAACATATGAGAAACAGTTGGAATCATATTTTACATTGCATTGAAAGAGACTGATTTAAGATCATCACTTTTTATCTAGTTTCCTTTTTTCAGGTGAGAGAAACTTGATCTAGACCTGCCATCTGAAGGATTTTCTGCATTTTTGAAATATCCTGGGTCCATGTCCTCCATAATCATAAAAAAAGCCCATCTAGAATTTTCAAAATGGTCTAAATAGTTAAAAGACTCTATAGTTAGAATAGCTAGAAACTTTAATTCTAAACAGTCTTTCCAAATACACACCATCATATTTTATCTGTCTCTGATCAAACATCAAGAAGACCACTAGTATCATTTTACTAGAAATTAGCAGGAACAAGGAATATTTCGTTCCTCTCATTATTCGACAAACAGCAAATTGGCAAATTGTTTTGCATAAGACTGGAAAGTCTCCAGGTAGATCAGTTGCTAAGGCAATTTAAAAATATTTAAATAATTAAATTTTAAAAAACCTTTTCTTTTCTTTTCTTTTCTTTTCTTTTCTTTTCTTTTCTTTTCTTTTCTTTTCTTTTCTTTTCTTTTCTTTTCTTTTCTTTTCTTTTCTTTTCTTTTCTTTTCTTTTCTCCTCTTTTCTCCTCTTTTTCTTTTCTTCTCTTTTCTTTTTCTCTTTTTTTTTCTTTCTTGTTTTTCACAGGTTGTTCTACCTTTATATTAAATAATTTTCAGCTGTAGGTTTACAGTGGGAAGATTCAAGAGCAGAAACACCAATCTCAATAGCCACTGAGGTAACAATTTGCACATCCCCTTTCCTGGACAGCACAGAAGTGTCTCTCTGACTTCAGCAAAGATGAGAAATAATAAAAAAAGCCCAGAAACTATTGCTACACAGCTGCCCAGAACATATTTGTGGCAAACACACATACCCTAGTCCTCTCTGTGTCACAGTGGTTTTCCATTATTTTGATATGAGATGGAAACAGGCCTGATGAGGAAGGTGGAGAGCAGCTGAGTTCCCATTTACACAATGGATGTCTCTTCCCTTCTACCTTTGTATTTTAATTGTTTTTCTCCTGAGATCAAAATGAATTACCTGTATCAAAAACTGATTTATTCTCTCTATTTTTTAATTTCTGAACAATGACTCACAATGGAACCTGAAAATTTAGGTGATATTTTCTACTGCTTCATTATTCACAGTTATTCTTGGCCTTAATATTTAAAATTGTTAGTAATACTGTTTTCTTTGCTTGTGACCCAATTTTTTTTTGGGTCGAAAACAAAAATATGACTATGGCTGTTTCTGGAAGCCTTTCCTGGCGGGGACTGAACGCACCAGTCACAGGTAAGCAGTAAAAAAAAAGCATCTTTTTCAGACATAGGAGGGATTCCATTTCTTTGCTCTGTGAGAAAAAGTCAATACATTATCACCATAGCAATGCTCGCTCTGAGCTGAACAGTTTCTGTGAGGAAAGGAAATGCAGGCAGTGTTTTTTTGCAGAAAGAAAATTATTTCAAATGGGTGCCCTAAGAAATATAGCACCCAATGCTTCATCCCTGTTCATTATATTAACAGCAGATTGTTGAAACTTTCCAGGGTGCTAAAATTCACTGAAATCTTGTGCAACATTGAAATACCTAAATATTATCGATGATACCTTTCTCCTTCATAGATTTCATTTCTTCTTTAGCACAGATGGAGAGAAAAAATTCTCCCAATGAATTCACTGAAAAACCTATTCTTTAGGAATTTTTATGTTCTTTTGTACTGAATGGGAAAGACACAACAATTATTTTAGCAAAGACAGCCATTTTCTTGATTCCACTACTATCCTCCAAAAGAGCAAAGACCTGCCATTTTACCTACGAACAAGTTTGCCTTTTGTGCTCTTGAAACTATGAAAAGGAAAAAAGCCTTCTCAAAAGCAGCATTACTTCATGAAATTTTCTCAAAAACAGTCACTGCAATCTTTATATGTTCTGCTTAATTAAAACTCACTCAAGTCTAGGGCATATCGTGCATGCAAATAGAAGTGGACTGTAATTAAGTCTGTAACAAACACTCCACTCCTATTGCTCGTAATTATTTAGATTGTGAAAACACTCTGAAAACATGTTCTTGTTAACTGCTAATCTTGCAGCATCATCAGTGTTGTCTTTTCTAGTTACCAGACAATTTTCTTTGTAACTGTTGGCAAGTAGTATAGGATAGATACTACTCAGTCTCTCTCAGATAGATACTACACCCAGTCTCTTACCTATTTGGAACCCAAGTTATGGAGTTCTGGACACAGTCTACAGCTTCACAATTAAAACAAAAGCTAAAAAGGCTGTGATATTTTGTGACATTATGTAACTCTTGATTATATAGTGAATTTTACATGAGGAAGGCTAGAGCTTTTGGACCTCTGAGAATGGGAGTTGAGTTCCCAAAGCAAGTGAGATCCACCCAAGTTCTCCTCATTTACTACCCAAGACATGAGACAAAGAGGAAGAAATCAAGACCTATCACAGCAAGGGAAATGATACATCATGGAATTTTGGGGCTGAAACTCAAATGAATAAATTTTAGTTTATTCATATATTTCATATATGCAAAACTCAATGAATAAATTTTTAGTTAACTAAACTGTTTCAGTAGTTTAATATATTCTAGGAAAAATTTGAAAAAAACAACAAAAAGGCATTTCTATTTCAAGACATGCAATTTCAGTGAAACATTCATTAAAGAAAATACAGAAAATATCCTATGACTTGAATTGTGGTATTCTGCCATACCAGAGGGTGTCTTACACCTTAGGCTTAAAAATGAAATATCCTTCACCTATTTTCACGTGGCTCTTGAGAAAAAGGAAGCTAGAGAAAAAAAGACAAATTTGAAGACTATCCAAATATCCAGTCTTTTGGTATATTCTCCCAGGAAGTTTTGGTTTACAGCTCTTTCAGCTAGAGGAGGTAATGTGATATGGATGTCTCATTTCCTTGGCAACTGTGCTAATCATTAGGTTATTCTGTGGAAGAAAAACGTGAGTGCAGCAGAGTTCTCTGTGGAAGACACTGCTGGTACCTACTTCCAAGTAAAAGCTTTCTCAGGTACTTTCTGCTGCTCTGTAAGCTTTCAGTCTGCTAAATACATTTTACTTCAAGGAAAACCATAAAAGGAAACCATAAAAGCAGCCACAAAATATATATTATGTATTTTGCTTGGTCACTAACAGAAGAGTATTTAACACTGCTGTTAACAGCATTTAAATATATCTATTTAAACAATAACTTGGCCCATGCTGTTCACCCACCTACAGGGGTGGGAAGCCAAGGGCAAATGGCACTAACCACCTCGAATCTCCACTGCTTAGTTCTGGCCCCTTGATGAGCAGATATGTCTGATGTGGAGACAATACAACACAGAGACAGTGACTGAGCTAACATTTAAGTACCATGCTCAAGATTACTGTGGCCGTCTTCTATTTCATCACAGATGTACAAGAACACATAAGTTACTGTTTATGTTTTCTCAAAGTTTTCAAAATCTTACAAAGGCTTCAAAAGTATTTAGTGAAAAGTTAATGTTAGAATTTTTTTAGATTTTATTTTAATCCTTATCTTTTCTTTTTACTTTTTTTTTTTTTTAAATTCTATTTTAAAACCAGCAGTCCTACCTGGAACAAACTCAGAGCCTTCTGGTTCATAAAAGTGCTTTGCAGTCAAAGGATGACCTTGTAACTGAATACAGCTACTCCAAAGACAGGATCAGTTCAAATGCTCCCACAATGGTGAGCTAATGTACTAGAGATGTCATTTTCAACCTTCTCTACTTTTGGAAGCTTAGTGATTTTCCAGTAGTATATAGAACAATGAAAGCTCACTGAGAAATAAGCATTCTGCATTTCTTAATTACTTTGGGGTTTATATTATTTAGAAGGAACTTACAGTCCCTAGAAGTCTGTGTGTCATGGGTTAAAACCCATTATGCTGAACAAACATCTCTATATCTCATTCTGCAGTCCTGTCTCATGAAAAATTTTCACTTGCCTTTCTTTTCTATTTAAGTGAGAAGTCTTGATGTGGTTTTTTGATGTGGAATCAGTTGACCTCCTGTTTCCTAATTATTATTTTTTTGTGGAGATGGTGCTTTCTCACAGCTTGTTTCCAGATGGTGGCTGAATGTCTCTTCTTTCCAAGGCAAATACTTCCCTAAACTCTGTAACAGGAAAGGTAACTGGCAGATGTGTGTACAAACACAGCAAATTAAAATTACACTGCAACCTATATTCACCTTGAAAACATTCTGGTTTGCATTTGATTTACTCTCAAGGTAACATAAAAATTAATTACATTTATTCTGAAAAACAACTGAATAGTGAGCCAGTGTGAACAACATTGAACTACCTCATGAAATTTATACCATCATATTCACTGGTTTTAAATCTAATGCAATTTTTAGCATAACAATCTCTCCCCAGTCATCTTTTAAGAGCAAAAGCTGAGATTTTTCTATGGCTAAGGGACGTCACTTTTGCAAGAAAAAAACTGTAGTAGGCATAATTGAACATGAAATCTACCTGACAGCTGTCTCAGGAAACAAAGCTGTAGAGAAATGTAAAAAATATGACCTGTTCTTAAAAAAAAACAACTGACAACCATTGTTTATTTATCTTTCTTGGAGGTACTACCCAGGAATCCAGTCATGAGGAAGACACACTCAGCAGCTATGAATTAATGAATCCCAAAGGGAAATGGGAAAAAGACAAACTCCAAAGAACCAACCACCCTGAAAACTTGTCCTAAATAAGTCTATCTCCTAATGAAAAAAGGAAACTTGTAGGACATTTCTAATGTCATTTTAATCACAGGACAGACTTAAAAAATTATTACACCCTTACAAAGATATTGAAATGTTATTTGGTTTCTGGAGTTTAGACCAAATCAAAAGTACAAAGTCAACATCTGACTCCTCACTACAGAAAGAAAAGCTACCTACCATGCTTCTACCCACAACCTTCACATACCCTCTAAACTAAATACCTGAGTTTGGGTTCAGGTTCTGAACAGAGCTGAGGCTGAACTAAACCACAGTGACTGGACTGGGAAGGTGTGACTTTCACAAACACTGACATCAGCCTCCCTGCTGTTTCCCATTTACCTTCTTATGAAGAAATAGCAATTTGCTCCCAGCTGTCTTCCAGATATCTGGTGCTACTTCTGCCTTCCAGGTGGGGCACACAAAATAAGCACATTGCAAAACAACACTATTTTTAGTAGTTTTCTGTAGTCTCTTTGCTCTTAACATTACATATAGTACTCCTTGCCCTTCTGTTTGAAATGCCCATATAGTCTGGCAGCTCTCTCTAACTGAATATGCAGTGGTACACACAATACTTGGTATGCTTCCAGGACCCTTCCTAATACTGCCTATTAATCTGGTTATTAATGTCCTAATTGCACTTGGTAATTTCAGGAAAGGCAGCGGTTATTTTGGACAACAGTTTATACCTACAGTAAAAATATTTTACCTTTTTTTTTTTTCACACTTAATATCTGAACACTCCTTCAGCAAGTATTCTCCCATGGGAACAGCCTCTGATTCACAAATAGATTAGGTGCCCTTCTCCATTAACCTTCTGGGATAACGTGCTGTTCCTGTCTCTGCAGGGACAGCCTCGAAGACAAATTCCTTTGGAAAGCTCTGTGTAGCTGTGGACAGAAAAGCTTTTCAAAGGTTTCTAAAGCTCTAACACAGTCTTCCTTCTCTATTGCTTTCCTGAAACCATCAAGGTCAGTCAAAGAAGCAACAAGTGTGTGGGTAATATTAATTCTTTTACTGAGAGGTTGTGTACTTTTCAAGTCTTTCAGCAGGATGTCCCTTAAGATACAGATAGATTTAAAAATCCAGAGAGAAAGTCTGAACTTTATCCCTGAGCTGAGCTCCAGGCTGTGTGTCTGGGTTAAAGAGCAATGCAGATAATTGCCAAGCCAGGAAGGAGTTGGCTTGCAGCAGTTGCAAGATGCATGGCTTGCACTGAGCTTCCTGACTCAGCAGGCAACGTAGACACAGCACATGCATCCACATGACCAAATTCAACCTTGAGTTCTGTGGGTGTGTGGAGTGAGAAGTTAGTGGTTCCCTCTTCTTTGCATTCCTGGACAATTGTTGCATAATTTGGGCTGTGGTAAAGAGCCAGATTGACATTTATCAGATTGACATTTTCAGCCCACTAAATGGAAAAAAAATCTTGAGTAAATTGCTTTTAGGCTACTAAATCCCATCCTGAGCAGTGCTGAGGTGACTAGCTCCACACAGACCCAGCAGTCTCAGAAACTCTATGTTAAACTTGGCTGGAACTAGACAAAGGGATTTCCCACAAAGGACTATCATGAGATCATTAGTATACAATTAGTCTAACTTTTCAGGTTTTAACTGACCCAAATCCATTAAAGCAGTCTGTTCTGTATCTTCATTGTCAAATTGCATTTTTCTCCGACTATGGAGCAACCTGCACAGAATAAGGTTCATTGATCCACTCACAATATTAAATCCTCTTATCTCACAGTCTTCCATCTTCTTTTGGATAAGAATTGCAGCAAGAATCACCTGAAGCATACTTATCTCAATGCCAACCACTCAGCCATACTTCAGCTTCCCTATCTCTGATGTATGCTGAGTGATCTGTTGGCTCCAGAGAGAGTTTCCAGATATTGCTTATGACAGAATTCTGCCATGTCATGTCCACTGACTTGAGATCCATCTGGAACATTTTAATTTCAGTGGTCAACAAGGGTCTGATTCAGCTCTACAAAGGCACCAAAGGTGCAGGTCTTTCACAGGACTTATGTCATACCTGCAGCTCCTCTGTATTGGATATCAAAGACATCCTGAACTCTCTTGGACATCTCCAGTGATGCTCATCAGTTAGGCTGGGCAACAACTCTGCCCTTCTGCCATGAAACCACTCACTCCTAGCAAAGGCTGTCAGTTCTTTCAGTACTTTTGCAACAGAAGGGATTGTGTCCAGTCAGATCTTGAGCCAGTAGCACCTCAGGTTTTCACCTAAAACATTTAAATTAATATTAATGCTGAAAACATAACAAAGTTGTGGAGAATACGTTATGAACAGAATTCAGAAGAGTATGTGGGGTCAGAAACAGTCATGGGTTTATGATTTTGCTGTTTCCTCTCATGCATCTTAAGGGTGGGTATGGCTAGATGAACTCATCTTCTCCCCTCCAAAGGGAGCAACAGTCACAAAAAATGGTCCTGAGGAAAATATCTGGTCCTTACATCTCTATATGGGACTACAGAGTCCAGACCACAAGCCTTTTAGTGACATAGATGAATAATTTTATATAAAGTGATAGATCCAAAGGTGTATTGATAGATAGATAGATATAGATAGATAGATATAGATATAGATATAGATATAGATATAGATATAGATACATTAAATATAGATAGAAGGTATGAGAAGCTGTATACAGTTGCAAGTGCAAATTGTGTGTTTAAGCTAGAATTCGCCATGTATATCACTGGTTTTGAAGAACAGATTCATCATGCAGATTTCCTCATCAACTCAAACTCTGATTGGAAAGAGAAGCCTTCTTTCAGGGGAAACATTCCAGCAAGATTGATTTTGTTGTGACTCTAATTGAAAGGCCTCTCTTATCAGACAAAAAATTTATCTTGCTAGTGTTGAAACCAAGCTAAGGTCTTGTAGCTTGAATGACACCATAAAAGTCTAAGAATTTTTTGTTTCTACTAACAGGCTTGCAATTTATGCCATCATGGCTTCTGTTTAAAGACACTGAAGAAGAGAGAAGACTGAAGTACAATCCAGATGGCAAAGGCTAGCCCTCCTTGCAGCTGAGTCATCCAGTGAAAGCTAAGAATCAAAGCAATTAAATTCCAATACTGCATCTTTGGTCATTTGCCTAAAATTAGTTTGTAAAAGTTTGGACTCTAAAATGTTTCAAACACTGGCTGGTTAAACTACTGCTGACTCTCACAGAATGAACTGCAATCTGCAGAGCAGAAAGCAGAGTTGGGAAAAGCAGAAATACCTCTATTTCTTCCACATAAGTAAACCAAACTATCAGATGAAGCACAGTTTCAAATTCAGCAGTCCTCCGAAGAGTTTTCCATTCTTGCTATCAACATCAATCTTAAAAGGAGTGCCTTAATTAGGATATCAAGTTGTGGGGGTTTTTTTAACATAATTGCTTTCAGTTTTGCCCAAAGAAAATTAATTAATCACATTTGCAACTATATTTCTTTGGTTAATTTTATAAGACTAACTGGCTGCTCTCTCTTTAATTTGCTAGTATTCTTAACATTTTACTGATTCATTTCTCTGGCTGTTCTTAGTCATTATTTCTTATGGTGTGCCCTTGGTTCTTGTTACTGCTTGATAAATTGCAAGGTATGTTTTCATAGTTTCTAAAAAATTCCTGCATGTCAGAATTTGTGAGCACTCTCTGTGTGGTTGATACACAAATAAGTCACCTCCTGTTCCCTATGCTTTTATAAACAAGAAGGGTAGAGGGATGAAGGTTTGCTCCCTACCTGATAGGAGGTGGGAATGCAGCTGGAGTTTGTAGCTGGACCCAGACATTGGGACATGCCCCCATGTTCCAGAGTTTCGATTGCCCTATGTGCTATTAGTATAGCACAAAGGAAGGCAAATAAAAACATAAAGATTAGAAATTTGGTTTTTTCCTGAGGCTACCTTTCCAGAGTGTAGTCGTGGCTGACACTTCTTTCCAAGACCAATGTTTAAAGCTGTAAAATTTTGGCTGTCAGTTCAGACACTGACTAGCTTTGACTCACTCGACACTCATTTCTTTGCTGCATTCAGTTTGAAATTTTCAGTTTCCCCCTTCAGGAATCCTAGAGGATGTTACAGGTTTCATTCAGTAGAAATCAAAAAGCAATCTTAAATTTATTTAACTACTAGAATCAAAGTTCCAGCCTGATTGCTTGTTTACCTCTAAAAAGCCCTAGCAGAAAGCATAGCTTCATGTTAATGAACAAATTATGCAGAAACATATTTCTTAAGAGAAATATGTTTCTCTCCTCTTCATACCTTTTAGACTTCCCAAACTACCAAACTCACCAACTTTTATGGCATATGTAAAAACATTAGATTATCTGCTATTAGCTACACTCCTTTAAACTGAATTTGAATTAGCTTTTATTACCAAGTGCCTATAGATAAGTTACTAATATAACTTAACTTCAAACTTGGCTGCTCTCAAATACAAAGCACTAAGCATCCAAGACATTCCAATTTCATAAAGAGATAGCTTTCATTTTCTTACTAGGCATAGAGTAAGATTTTTAAATAACAACTAGTGCCCTTCTGCTAGAAAACCTTTATTTATCAGCATACCCATAATTCAGTTAATTTTATTCAAATAAAGCAAATTTCTTATTTAAATTTTCTTATTTAGCTTAAATTTTCACTTATTTCACTTCTGCAAAGCCAGATTGCCTTGGCAGCTTCATCATAAATTTTATACAAAAATGTTGCTAATTAAAAAAATTAATTCATTAAGCCTTAAATTTTGAAGAGATATTCCTACACTGTTCTTTAATATTAGGGAAGAATTGACTCCAAAAGAGGGCTCACCTTATCTATGTATATATCTAAAAATTGCATGGGACTAGATGGCCAACAGCCTCCTAAATCCAAACCAAGGTTTGAATTCAGACAACAATAAATTAAATATCAGTTTTTCTATTTTCTCAGAACATAGCAGAAGTAAAACTCTGGAAATTCATGAGGTAAAAAATATCTAGCAGAAACAAAATTGTAAGTTTTAAAAGCAAAGAAAACCTTTTGCAAAACTTCCTAAAGCTGGGACAAGTTAAGGGATCAGCTGACACAGCACCTTAAAACACCAGTCAAACGCATTAAAAAAAGCTCCAATTAAAAAAAAACCAAAGCCCCACAAAAACCAAGAACCACAAACCAAAACAGCAGCAACAACAACAACAAACCAAACCAAACCCCAAACCATACCTTGTTTAAGTGCAATGGAAAAATTAACTGGATGAGCTGCAGCCAGAAGCATTCCAACAATTAAGTTCTCATGACTACAGTGGGACATAGCCTTAGCTAAAGGCAACTTGGTGTGGAAAACAAATGACAGTAGCTGATTGGCAAAACTCTTGAACTCTGAAAAACAACTTTTTCCATTGTTGAGGTCAAGGAATGAGATTAGTAAGGCTTATTGGAAGACTTTTGGTAAAAAAGAGTTTAGGGGCCAAAGAGGATGAATATGTTTTGAATTTACTTGCTCTTAGAACAGAGCCATAGTCAAAGGTAAACTGCATTCAATGCTCACCTGTAATCAAAGTAAACAGTCTTCTAACACACTTTAGAAAGACTTGCACCATAAGGCACATCTGCCTTCTTATTTTGCTGCTTTGCATTGCATTAAGATGAGTAAAGTGACTGGAAAACACATCATAACTGCCTGAGTAAAGGTTTTATGTACTATTTATCTGTTTCAAGCTCTAATTAAAATATGGTGGGCACATCTGAAGGGCAATTCTTTCCACCAGAAAAAACAAGCAGGATGAAGTGCCATTTGGAGATACTCATGTCCTTTCATTTACAATGGAAAGAGCTTCTCTAGTGTAGGCAACACAGCTGACACACACACAGGTGGTTAAAACTAGGGAATCCTGCCTGAAGGATATTGATTATTAGCTGCTTGTGATAGCAAGCTAAATATATCAATATAAATATATCAAATATAAATATATCAAATATAAATATATCAATATAAATATATCAATACTGAGATATGTACTTTGTTAGATTTTAACCCAGATTGGTCTGAGATGCCCGACCTTTAGATGACTATTATTAAGTAAAGTATGTTTTTCCTTTTTATGGCAAGAATGACTACTCTAAAGAAGGGGTTATAAGTCATCATTCCAAGGTGTGACTGTTGTGAGCAGAAAATAATTGAAATTGTCATCAAAATGTAACTAACTAAATCTATATTACAATTAGTTGCTTTAAAACCATTATGCCAATTGCTGTTTTGAATGGAGTGAGGTGTTAAGAAAGTTGTGAGGATGTCCTAAATTCATCACCTACACATGGTGCTTCCAGATTATGTCTGAGCACTACACTGCAAGCAGTCTTAGCCTCACAACACCTGTAAAGTGGCTCTGGAAGAAAGAGGTGGGGATAGTATACCTGCATGCAACTACTTATTTTGTATATTGCTCCAAATGCCTGTACCCATATGGACTTACACAAATACAGAATTCACAAATCGGATGATTAATTTCTGGGTAAAGCCTCTCTGAATATTATTCTGGTATTTCTGTTCCTCAGGTGATTTTCTTTTTTTAGTTAGTAAATGTGTTATACCAGTTCTAAAAAAGGAGAACATTGGAAATTAAATAAATCAGTGAGTGATCTACCTGCTCTATAAGCACCCAGTAGTCAGCCAGTCATAAAATAAGAAGTTCTAATATTCACTATAGTTTTTTGCTCTGTAGACTATAGGAATATAAGATGTGCAAACAGATACAAATGTAATCCAAATAGATAAGTCTCTACTAAAAGAGCACAGCAGCTCCTTTCCTGATGTCTAATGATTTCTACAAGACAGAATATTAGCCTGGCATTATATTTATATTACAAGAATGCAATTTGGTGAACACTTTCCACAAAATATTTGATTCCTACTGCACCATCAGAACAAGCATTGTAATGTAGTTTGTTTACACTGTTGCTACTTTGAAAGTTGCTATTTTTAAAACCTTAAATTTTGTGACCTCATAGATGCCCATGTCAATGCTTGCTGATGAGTCAGTTGTTTCTAAATACTACTTTAATGTCTTCATGAAACATACAAAACACATAAATGATTAGTGGGTTTGATATACTGACAAATAATATAATAAGAGCGTGCATTTCTTCCCTGGCTCTTGGGGCATGGACAGTGGATAAGGTCAGGTGTAATCCTTGCTCCAGCTACGCATCTTTGTATTGCAGCTTGAAGGGTGTTTCTATCCAAGCTTTTTTATGGCAATTTAAATTCATTTAGGAGTACTTCTACTCAATGCAATGGCAGGAGGAATAGGTGTAACTCAAAAACATGATGTAAAATGACAGAATCACCTCTCCTCTTTCTCACTGCTCCATTCTGTAATCGAGGATCACATTTAGTCCTTTTGGATAACACTGTGCTTTGATGTTACAGACTTAGGAAATTAGCCCCCTTCACTTTAAGAAATAGTAGCACACAGCTATGTGATAAGGTATATCACATTCATATATGATTCCCAGCTTCAGGCAGTTCCATCTCAAAGGCAGTCCAAGCTCAGAGAGAACAATGTTATTGGGAGTGAGCACATGAAGGAAAGAAGTGAGAGGTGGTGTGTGACCTGAAAGCTAGAAGGAGGATTTTGTCTGCTTGGCTACTGAATGAACTGAACAGCACTTTTTTTGAGTTTGTAAAATAAAGCCTGTCTGTTTAATAGCAGCAGTAGTACAGAACTGGAAGCTGTCACAGCTAAGCTACTTTTGTGGTCTTGTTTCTCTTTAAAAAAAAAAATCAAAAAAAGTGTAACAGAAGTGATTATTGTTTTTCTTAATGTTGTTATTAAAAAATACATGCTACCTTCGAATATTAAGTAACTTGATAGTAAAAATTACAATACTATGTAGCTTAGTGTCGTGGGATTTTTGTGGGTTTTTTCATATTTGTTTTTTCTTGTGCAAGACTAATCTTTCAGTTATTCTGTAGTGTGGAAGGAATTGGAAACTGGTCAGTTGCAGGAGAAGAAGGTAGAAGTAAATTCAGTTAATATGGATAAAGCATATACTGATACATCTCAAAAAGGAGTTGTTCATCATCCAATCAATAACCTTATTTTATGTTCTATGTGGTGATGATGTTTGAATTGGAATATTGTGTAGTACTAACCTAGAAACCTATACCTGTATTTCTGTGAAAGAGAGAAGGAAGATTTACATAATGAGACCTACTTTTGTGTAAGAGCATAACTAAAGCTATTTCATCTTTGAATGTCTAGCACTGCAGTCCTTTCTGTTACCTAAGGAGTAACATTAAAATAATTACAGAGTAATTATTGTTGTCATTCTGTTGGTACCTCATAAAAGCACAAATTTAGTATTCTAATTCTTTTAAAAGATCTCTAAGTACCAGGACAGTTCTAGGGGGTAAAAAACCCCAAAAATCCAAAATGAGGACAAAACCAAACAAAAACCAACCAACCAAAAACCCAAAACAAACAAACAAACAAAACAAAAAAAAAAAACAAAACCTCTTTGAATCTGGAGTCAGAGGTTTTAGACTTCTTGATGTGGCTTACCTCTGCAATCAGTTAGTTTTAAAAAAACTTAGTCCTGTGGATTTTCCTAACACCTGTCTTAAGTGTTAATGGAATGAAAAGTGCCTGGCTGCTTCAAGGTAATTCAAGTACTCCGAGAAAATAACTTTCTGCAAGTGGGTCAGTGGCTTTTGAATAATAAGTGAGAAATGTTGATGGATGAAGACATTTCTCTGAGTGTATGTATATGTCAGGGCTTAACCCCAGCTGGCAACTAAGTACCACATAGCCACTCATTGACTTCCCTGCCCTGCCTTGCTAGGGAGAAGAAACAGGAAAAAACAGTAAAACTCATGCATTGAGAAAAGAACTGTTTAATAATTGAAACAATTTAAAACATAATATAATAATAGTAACTGTAATAGTAACAACAACAATAATAATAGTAATGAAAAGGAGACAGAGGAATAAATCCCAAGGGAAACAAGTGATGTGCAATACAATTGCTCACCATGTGCTGACTGATGCCCAGCCCATCCTTGAGCAGCGATCAGCAGCTCCTGGCCAGCTCCCCCAGGTCATATACTGAACATGCTGTTCTGGGTATGGAATATCCCCTTGGACAGTTTGGGTCAGCTGTCCTGACTATAATGCTCCCAGCTTCTTGCGCACCTGCTCATTGGCAAAACATGAGACACTGAAAGGTCCTTGACTTTGGGTAAACATCACTCAGGAACTCAAACATTAGTGTGCTATCAACATTATTCTCATACTGAATTCAAAACTGTACCAGCTATCACGAAGACAGTTAACTCTATCCCAGCTGAAACCAGGACATTGTGACACTGAACTCTGCTGTGGCTTACTTTTTCTTGTTTGTCATAACTCTGGTTACTCTAGTACCATTTATTCCTTGGGAATTTTATCCATTTACAGAAATTTTAGGTTTTCCTTTGATATGTTACCCCTCTTTTGATAAATTTCTTGATTTTTCTGTCTTTAGGTGGAAATAAGAGCAGAAGAGATATCAGCAAGTGAGGAAGCCATTTAAGTGAGATCCATTCCTAGTCTTATCAGGTCAGTCATAAGTGTCCAGGACAAAGACCAAATTCTCAATGTTACTAAAGCATGCTACTAAACTGTATGATAAACTTCAGTACATCAAAATCCATACCTTCAGATGCAGAGTCTAGCAAGGGAAGCAGTAGAGATGTACACTCTCCCACAAATAATGGCCAAATAGGCTTTGCCCAACTGCTTTGAAAATCTAAAAACTGTAAAATGTAAGTAGAGTAATAAACTCTGTTGGGTGCTTGCCTCTTGGTCTAACTGTTTAATATATGCTCCTAGAAATACTGGGAACAGTGCTTGTCCTCAGGACTAGTTGAAATGGAAAGTTCCTTTTGGCTGCCTTACTGATACATATTTGTAAGAAAATTACCTGTTAAGTGACTAATGTAGTAGTCCTTACTAATTATAAGATTACAGGAAAAAGAGATCCCACAGGGAATAATGTGGCTAGTGCAACAACAGGTACATGCACATACATCAGAGTTCAGTAAATCCAATGTGATGATTCATGTGTAGAAAGTTTCTGGGTGTTTTAACCTAAGAACTGAGAAAGTTCACTGAGCTATTAATTTAACTGAACCCTTGGACTCTGCATTTAATAAACAACACAAAGCCTGAAAGGTCTTAATCTAATTTACAGTTGCTCAAGAAAACTGTTTCAAGTGACTTACAGTTACTAAAAATATGTCCATGGATAACTGTGTGAAGTTTTAAGCAGTTGCATCCTAGACTGTATTGTTTTTTGGGTTTTTTTTTCCTGTGATCACAGCACCAACCCTTCAGTTTCTTAGCTAGACTTCCACAGCTTTCACTGACAACATGATTGTTCTAAATATATCCCTGGCATTCTGCTCTGAGTCTGGAATTTGAATTCAAAATTGACCTGCTTTATCTATTAGAGAAGACTCAATAAAATTATTTTGATCTTGTGTGGAAATAAGGAAATGGGAAAAAAAATGGAAATATAGTCTGATTCTATTTTTGGTTTGGGAATACCCAAGATTATTGCTTGCAGATTAATATGTTTAACAGCTAGGTAATTTTTTTTCCCTGACAAGCTAATTTAGTTTTCAATAGAGTTCAGGTGTTCCCTGTCTTGTAAAGGATGCAGGATTTATTGTTTCCCATGGACATTGCATCATTTCAGGTAGAAGACTGGTCTTGATGATCCAAGTGGATTTTTTCAGTCCTGTGTTTCTATGATAGAACTTTTCCATGGCTTTACATCCTAGTCTTTGTTTCTTCATCCTGTGTGACAATCCAGGAAACATTGTTCCATATGTTATATTCAAGAGGACTTGAAATTTCCAAGTTTCAGAACAGTTTCAGCCCAGGATCCAGTTTCAAAGCTTCCTGACATACACAGATTTGAATGTCAAGCCATACTAGCTCTTTCTTTTAACCTATATAATATTCTCAAAGCAATAATACATTATAAAACATTTCTAGTATGCACAGTATGCATTTTTGTGGGTTTCTAATACTTTTGTTTGTTTTTTTGACTTTTTGCATTCATTCACAAACTTCAGTGCTGTTGGCTAAAAAGTTCTGCATAAATTTTCTTGCTCTTCAGGATGATTGAAGATAATATCCTGGTAATACTTCCTCATCTGTGTTTGTCTTCGTAGTGCTTAGCTGGTTCAGACATTTATATATATATATTCTGGATTTCTTTATAAGGGGAAATCTGGTGGAATACTGCTAAATAATAATTACTGAAATTTTGAAAGGAAAAAGTTACTCATTAATACACTCTTTTACTTCAACGTGTAACTATTTTTATTTAGATTAATGCCAATTATATTACCATGGCAGCAGTAAGTTGTTGGGTTTTCTTTGTTGGTCTCCCCACCTAAAAGAAGTCATTCTCTTAACTTATAGAGTTAAAATATGGGGCTTTTCTAAGGTGGAAATAAAGTCTAAATATTGGCACAATAAGTAATATAAAGACAAAAGTGGGTTCAAGGGCGCATAGAAGTACCTTTTGACTACCCAACACTTGTATTTGTGACAGCTGGCAGAAAAAATGAAGTGGCATTTGTTTGATTGCTTTCCTTTAGCATGTCTCTACAACTTAGAATGGAAAAACTTGACTTGCAAAAAAACCATGACACTGCAAATAAATTTGGTGAGTTGCATTTTTTAATTTATTTTTATTTTTAAAATATGTGTATTTTGTTTTCCTTCATCTGTTCTGCATACCAAAAGTAAACCTGGGTAAGCATAAGTTAGTGGCACTATTTGACCTGGAAAACAAATGTATAGGGAGGAATAAGAACCTCCATTGTAGCATGGAGAATAAAGCTTTGTCTGCAATATGGAGGCAGTATAGTGCCTGTCCTGTGCTTTCTGTCAGTATGGAGCTCTTTATTATAGAAAAGCACAGGACAAAAATTGTGCTGTGAAATTTTGGGGTTTTGGTGCTTATGTCCCCCAGAATAATGAAGCTTCAAAAGAAATACTGACAACTTAAATAATGATAGATTTCCATTACAGAGTAATAATGCCAAAACAGATGACAGCTTGGTGGAACTATGTGGTGAGAAATGGTCCTTTTAACTAATCATGTTAACAGCCTCACATCTTGACAGCAACATAAGCTAAATGACCAAAAGATTATTATGGTTTTTTTGTTGTTATTATTGATTTAAGTCCTATTTATGGAGCAAATGTGTTGGCAAGAGCTAGCTGCTTCAGGCAAACAAAGAATTCTAACATCACCTGACTGCAGTAAATTACAAGTTTTACTGCGGAAGTACTAGATTCTATGGTTCATAACTTTCTGGCTTCAATGTGATATGTAAACTGTCTAGTTTACAAATTTTAAAGTTGACTTAATCTAGTTCACTGCTTGCTTGTGAAAAAATTACTGTGTTGGTTTGTGTAGTATTTTGAAAGCTGAAAAGAAAAAATGGCCTGGAAATATAATCAAATAGTATAAGGGTTAAGTTATGAAACCATGGAACTTTTTACTTTACGTTCTGTCATGCAGGATACGGAATTACTTGGTGGAAATTCTAGTTCTGCAGTGTTGAAACTCACATTTGTACAATGCTGATCCATGACAGTGAATAAGATAGACTGTCAGGCTGATTCTTGATGACATGCAAACCATTTGTTCGGCTAAAACTTATTTATAAAGGTGCCAAGTGAATGAACACAACTGCTGTAAGCCCCACCTTAAAGTAAAAGGGAGGGGCCGATGGACAAAGCACTTCTTTCTGTGTCAGCAGGAAGATGTTTGCAAACAGGGAAAGAGCTGAGTGTTGTCAGAAGCAAGATATATTCTGCACAAAGTAGCTTTGCTCAGTTGACTGAGTTTGTTCTGATGGTATAATAAATCCATCTTTCAAACGAACTGCTAGACCTCTGCAGCCACAGAAAGCAAAGGGCTAATCCAGCACAAACAGTCTCCAAAATGACACTATCCCTAAAAAAAAAAATAAATGAAACAAACAACAGAAAACACCACCAACTAACAGGCAAGGAAATAGATTTGAACTGATAATGATTTCATCTCAGAACTGCAGAATACCCTTTATGCTAACTACAGGAGTATAGTCAATATCAGACCTAGCATAAGGTTGGAGCAGATGAAATGTGTACTCCTGAATGTTCTTACATGGCACAGTAGTGATATTGTTGCTCAGAATCAGTGTCACAATATGAAACAAGAGTACCACAGTCCACATAAATAAATAAATAAAGGAAAAAGAAAAGGTGGATTCCTTGGAGGACAAAGCAAGAAGTGATAACATGGCTGTGAATGAGGACTGAACCCAGCTTGCACTTTGTGCCATTAAGAGTCTCACAAGTTGGACGCTTGCTTGTATTTTGAGTGAAGAGAGGTTAGAGGTGAACTAGAAGAAGTTACAGTGCTATCCTGGCCTGGCAAAGCCTTGTCAAACTCCATTGCTCATCATAAGACTGAAGCTTATGGAAGGTGGACTCTGCATTCCAGGCACCTTGCAAGATTCACCCAAACTGAAAAACGCTTGAGATAAAAACAGATGTGGAGTAGAAGTTGCAGTTTGCAAATAATGCTCACCCCACTGTGAGTGGCTCTATAAACACAAGCCCAGACAAATTCTAGAGTTTGCAGCAATATGCAAGAATTGCAATAAATTGCATCACTTTCATAAAAGTTTGCCAGCATTTATTGCCCATGCAGTAAGATGGCTACAGTGGCAGCAGTGCAGAATAATTTTGAGATAAGACAGAAAATGCTGTACCAGAACACAACCCTTTTGTCAGGCAGTGTGCATTTGGTGAAGGAAAAATTACTATGTGGATATAAAGTAACAGCTTACAATAAAACAAAAATATGAGCCAAGAGGGGGTGGATTTGCTGGTTTTGCTTTTTTCATGTTTGTTTATTTCAGGTGCATTTGTTTTCTTGTTTATTTGTATTTTGTTTGTTTTTATGGATCTTGCCTGTAGGAATGATTCTAGGTAACTCCTAGACTAGGAGCTAGAAAGACTTATCACTGATTCTCACAGGGAATGTGCTTTGGTGGTGGTTAATGCCATAAGATGTGGTACTTCTTTTCTCATGGCTCCCTTTAATCACTACTGGGTTATTATTTTTTTTTCTCCCACCCACTATAGCATAAGAATTATAATCAAAAGCTTTTTATGTAGTTAATGCTTTAAATATTTCTGGAATGGTCTCTAGTTGCCTCTAAATGCATGAGAAAGCAGCTTTTTCTTCAGTGGCAGCACTGCTATGGCTGTCTTTCTGCTACCTGAACAGGTCCCTTTGTGAAAACCTGTATGAATTTACTGGCTTCAACATCTCTAGTTCTCTGTGAAAAAAAAAAGTACCTGAAATTTAGCTTGAAAGATTAAGCATTGGTGGGCAACACACAAACTTAAGCAAGATGGCAATTGCATAGTTCTCTTATATTTGCTATTATTTTATCTCAGGCACATGTTATGCTTCTGGTTGTCCTGAGAAGGTCAAGAGGTTTCGTGATCCTTGTGAGTCACTTCCATTCCAGGTATTCTGTGACTCTATGATTATGCAGAAATTGTTTGCAAAAATATCTGTAGTTACAAGCAGGGGAATTCCAGGATTTGTTTAGGGCCTTTTTTGAAATGTAGAATTAAAAATAAGAAAATATGTCAGCACATACCTTCTTTGGATGACAGCTTTCTGCAGACTGCAATCCAAACCACATTTGGTATCAAGGCTTTTAAAATTTACTTTTAAATTACTATTTATAACATATTGCATATTCTGGCCTATACACGTGGAGTTTTCAGCTGTATAAAGTGGTAGAAAGTATGGCAAAACTGCAGGGCTACAACTGCAACAGATAAAAAGCAATAATGTAAGTGACCTGAAGATAAGAAAGTGCCTGCTGCCATGCCTCCCTTATCCTCTAAAAGCAGGTAAGTTGCCCTGGAGATAGTGAAGTCAACTTAAGGAAATTTTACCTAATGTGGCAACTCGATTTAGTGGACTCTGCCTCAAGTCATGGAGAACACTGCTCCTGGGAAAATATCCTTCCTAGGTAGCATTTTATATAGCACAGAAGCAAGGTGTGAGGCGTTGGAAATCTCAGTAAAATACAATGGACAGACACTCTACACAAATACCTGAAAGGAGGTTGAAGCCAGGTGGCGTTCAGCCTCTTCTCCTGGGCGATAGGGTCAGAAGAGTCTTAAACTGCGCCAGGGGAGGTTTAGGTCGGACATTAGGGGAATTTGTTCACAGAAGGATGGGTAGGCATTGGAATGGACTAGGGAAGTGGTGGAGTCACCCTCGCTGGAGGTATGTAGAGAAAGACTGGACACGGCAATTGATGACACGGTGTAATTGACAAGGCGAAGGTTCGGTCATAGGCTGGACTCGACGGTGTCTGAGGTCTTTTCCAACCCAGCTGATCCTGTGATACGCACTGCCAACAGGGCGCAGAAGAAGCTCCGTGCCAATACCCGCCTCCCGGGCCCGCGCACCAGACCCCTCCCGGGCGTGACCGCAGGGTGGGCGGCGGTGCCCTCGGCCACGCTCGGTGCTCCAGCCACACGGAGCAGGAGCTCCCTCCATTCCTCCCTCCCTCCCACTGATCCCGGATTTCCCGGGGGCTGCGCGGGGCGGGCGGGGCGGCGCATGCGCCCGGCGGCCGCGCTGCCCGCGGGAGAGAGGCGGGGCCGGGGCGGCCGTGCGGGGAAAGGGCGGCGGCAGCGCCGAGCACAAACTCCGGAGGGGAAGCGGTACCACTGGCCTCCGCCCCCCGCCCCCACGTACACACCCTGTAGCGGGAAGGGGGAAGCAAGCAGCCCGGCCCCCCCCCCTCCCCGGTCCCGGCGGTGCACGGTCCTTCCCGGGACTCGCTGGCGGCGGGCGCTGTGCCCGGGGCGGAAGGCGATCGGCGGGTAGCTGGGGCCTGGAGCTGCCGCTGGAGGAAGGGAAGAGCGGGGTATTCCCGCAGCGCGAGTGGATGCGCAGCCTGAAGGGCGGCTCCTGCGGCGCCTCCTGCGGCCTCGCCATGGTCGGGCCCCGACGGTGAAGGCAGCGGGAGCCGCCTGTGTCCGCGCCGCGCCAGGAGGCGGCGCCGCCGCAAGCAGGGGGCGGGCGGGGAGGGGGATGAGCAGCGCCGCAGCCACCGCCGCCTCTGCGGGAGCCGCCGCCGCCTGCACCGGGGCCGAACACGGCTACTCCGTCTCCTCCGGCGGCGCCGCTCCGGCCATGGGGCCTGAGGAGGGCTCGGCCGGCGGGCTGGGAGCCCTGCCCGCGCCGCCGCTGGGCTGCCGGAGCCGCTACCAGCTGCTGCTCTCCGGGAAGGCCCTGGCCGACAGATACCGGAGGATTTACACGGCGGCGCTGAGCGACCGTGAGCTGGGGAGCCACCCGGGCAGGTAATGCGCGCCGCGCTCCCTCCCGGGCCAGACGCGCAGCCCCCGCCACCCCTCCCATCGCCGGCTGGGAGCGGCCCGGCGCGTGCACCTTCCTCTCTCCCGGCAGCCGCCCTCCTCATCCTCCTCCCCGCCCCCGTGCTGGGCAGCGCGGGTATCCCCGCTGCCATGTGGCCGCGCCGCCGCGCCCCGGGGGGACGGACGGAGGGAAGGGGCGGTGATGTAACCCGGCGGCTGCCCAGGTGCCGCCCGGGCCCCGCCGCTCGCTTGGCCGGCGGTACCGCGCAGATGGCGCTGCCGCCCCCTCTCCCGGGGCCCTCCGGGGCAGAGTTACCTGTGCCCGCCCCAGTGTGCGGCCCAGCTCCCCCGGGGGGATGGAGAATGCTGGGCTCCCGGGCAGCCCTCGCTCCGGCCAGGCTTGCCGGAACGGGCTGAATCCCGTGGTCTTTCCCGAGACAGGCTGCGTAGGGCACCCGCGGCTCCCGCTGGTTGTGTTAGCCGAGCGAGAGACCGTGGCGCTTTTTCCGTGTGCTAGGGCTGCCTTTAGCTACCCTGCCTTATTTTTCCTCTTTCTGTTTAGGTCATGTTCCCCCTTTGCCATCGCCATGTAGGCGGCCTCGGTGTCTGGATGGAGGCAGCGCCTTGGGGGGAAGCCGGGGCGGGTTCTGGGGTGCGGTGTGGCCCCGCCTGGTTCCCGAGCACCCCTCCCCGGCGGATGGTGCCCCTCAGGGCTCCCATTCCCAGTCTTGCCAGCCGGCTCTGGGGCCGCAGCAGGGTGCCTGTTGCTCCTCCGGCCGGCAGTGCCGCCCTGCCCTGCTCCCGGGCGGGGAAAGGGCTGCGGGCTGTAGCGGTGCGGAGCTCTAGGGCCGAGAGGGGAGCAGCCCCCTTAGCGCGCAGCCCCCGGCCGGGCCCGGGTGGATCCTCCCGGCCCTGCAGGCCGTGGCGGGGTGCCCGGTCTCGCTGTGTGAAGGGCTCACCCGTGGTGCCCGGGCGCTCCCCATTGTTTCCCTCCGGAGGTCGCTGAGGATGTGGATGACATGAAAGCGGCACCTTCCTGTGTTCTCAGCCTGTGCTGCTTTTCAGGCTGTGATGTGGGTGGCCGGGTCGTAGGGAGAGCTTTGAGTCACCGTTGTTTCAAGTTTGCAAACGGGTGTAAAGCACGAGGAGGTTGCCTGCTAGGCTTCTTCAGGTTTTTGTCAGTCGGACTTGACAGCAGGGCTTACCCCCAACCCCCTCGCCCCAGAAAGCTGTGTCAAGGAGTGCCGCTAACATAAGGCACATACCTTTCCCAATTTGCTTATGGTAAATGCTGGAAACGTGGACTGATAGCATGGGTACTTGACATCTTTGCAACTACTGACTTCTTTTCAGAGTGTGTGATAGGGAAGCCATACCTCTTCTTCCCTGAAGCAAGTGATTTCTTACTCTACATTCCTTAGTCCATTGCACATTAAAATCTCTTCCCGCTTTTGAGCTTTGTGTCATTTAACCCCAGGATTGCAAGTGCTGAGTGTAAGGACGCTCCTAAATGCAAGGAAATCGGCTGTGCAGTTGCTTCTCGGTGCTCAAATACTGGTCTGAATTTTGCCCAAAGGGTCTGTATTTGAGCTGTAGTTTTGCATTAGTCGTGTCCTCTGTGTCTTTTGGTTTCAGGATGATTCAACTGCTATCCCTTATACTTAAAATTGTAGAAAATACTAGCTTTAGGTGTGTGTAAATGTTAATGCTTCTTTTAATTGATGTTTCTGAGGTCAAGTCGAAGAAGATAGACTCCTTGTACAGAGCAAACAGATTATATTAGGCAAGTAAATGGCAGGTAGTTAATACTGGTGAACACAGCCAATGTCTATTGGACTTTTGAGAGGTGGAATATTTACTAATTATCTAGTTTCCTGCTATCACTACCCCCACTGTCTTATGTGGCAGACTGATGGCAGTCAAGATACTGCTTGTGATCTCCACCTTTTCTCTATATTGGTGTCAAAATACTGCAAAATACTTCAGCTGCCTGGTAGACTTAAACAGAAATGGTCAAAAATATGCCTTTTTACAAAACTAATACAAATTCCAAATATTTTCTAAAGAGAGCTTTAAATTTAACTGTGGCTGCATCTAGTTGCTATGGTAGAAAACAGTGCTATTAAATGGAGCTTAAGATAATATAGGTTATGATAGAAGTCCTACCTTGGTTTTTATATATCTGGAAAATCTGAAGCCTCTTAATCAGTAAGATTGTCAGTAAGAGTGTTTATGACTAGAAAAATAACTTGAAGCAACTGAAAAAAGCTAAACAAATTGGCTTATCAATAGTAATAAAATTCTCCATGTTTTCCAAGAAGACTAATGTGGAAAATTATATTTGCAACCTATTTGCAATAAGTTGATGTGGAATTTTTGCTTCAAGTCTGCAAAATTATACTCTGTACTTCATGGGCCGTGACCAGTGCCTGTCTCAGTAAGTGCTTCTATTCCAGACCTAACTTTAATGTTTATGAAGAATTGGCAAGTAGTATGAAAATGCTTTTGTGTAGACAAGGAAATCAAACATTGTGGAGATTATCTGAAAGTCACAAGATTAGTATCACATTTGCAAGGTGTTTGTGCTGGCTGTCATTGGAAGGGATGAATATCACGTGTTGAGTAGGATGCAGTAATTGGCTTTGAAACAGAACCAGCAGTGCTTTGCATTTCCTCATGTGATACGGGCTGCAGTGTCATGAACACTGGTCTCCACAGGAGATGGGTTGGTTGGTATGCTTGCTCCCCCTGTCACACTGACATAATACTTCTGTAGTGTCTTGCAGTAACAGATTAGAGACTCACTCTGGGTTAAAATTAACTTGGCAAAACTGGTTTGTTGTAATCCGGACTAATTCCCTGATCTGGCTCACCTTGTGATTGCACTTGTGACAGCGTGAGGTGAAGGGTTGCACAGAGATTTTTGTGTACAGAGAGGCGGGAACAAAGAAACTTATTTTTGTCACTCGTGTCAACCTAATAATTTTATGAAAGGAAACAGAAAAAAGTATTCAATTCTGTGATTTAACATGCTGTTATCTTTGTCCAGATAACAGTGTTAAGGATCTGCTGCAGTACTACCAGCAGTGGACAATTTAGTTGTCAATTCAGGATTGGTTTGGAAGAAGAATCTGCTCTGAGCATGCCTCAGTTTATAGTCTCTGTTTTGTGGCCACTGAAGTATTTGAAAATAACTGCATAATGTCTAGTGTAACCATTGAAGTGTGTAAAACGCTAGTAGGAAGTATTGGCCTATTCAACTAAAAATCCATGTTAAACTGTTGTCTTGTATGCTCGGTTCTGGGTGGATAAAACTGCAAGTGGGTACTGGTTTTAGTGCTGTACCAAAGCTCTGTATTTGCAAAGTAAGCTATTTCTGATGTTCTCATTTTTGCTGTATTCAAATGCGCTTTTTCTGTAGTATAACTTAATCCTAACAAACATCCCTATCCATCTGAATTGCTGCTATTATTGCTTGTGCATCCTGGGGGGTTTCCCTGAGTTGACAGTCCCTTTACTGTCCTTTCACCTATTTATGTCTTACCAGAATTATCAGTTAGGCTCAACATGTTCTTTGAGACTTCTTGTCAAATGTGGATAGCTATATAAATTCATAATGGCTTTAGCATGACCTTTTTTGTAGTGTAAGTGTTCACTACATTACTTAAGCTAACTTGAAATTGTTATATTACAATTACAGTGTACTCTGAAATGACAGTTCATACTCATGCCAAAATGACCATTGCTTTGTTGCTATAGTTGCCTCTCAACTTAGATCCTTCAAAGAAAGAAAGTTTCTCTTTGTGTTGTGAACTCTACTGTTGTGGCTTCACTGAGGCCAGGAATATTTCAGTGATGATGGAAATATAAGATTTATTATATTAACTAGAAATTAGATGGCTGTTTTTACTAACTATTTTGGCTGAATAAGAGCCAGCCAACTTTATTTCATGTTGATTGTTTCAGCTAGATGATTACAGCATATTTTGAAAATAGGTTACTCATTCACACTTGTAATTGTAAATTACACATCCTCTGGACATTAGGTTAGTCTTTAGGCTTTTAAAAATTTACACTCTTCCCTTATACCCTTATACTCAGTAAAGCAGTACTTATTTGGGATGTTTGAAGTATATATACTTGAAAATTTAGTGCAGAAATATTACTGAAGCTTCAGCTTTGTCTTGTGAGGATTTACAGATTTCGTGAAAACTATTTTTAAGTAAATTTTGGTCTATGAGATTTGTGTGAATTTGATTGCTGGTATACAAGAAAGCCTTAATTTCTTCAGATGTAAGGCCTTTACAGAAGCTGTTAGCTTATTTGTTTTGAAACTTGTTGCTCTTTTAATATGGAACAATAATTGCAAAAAGTTAGGAAGCATTTATGTAGTTTAAAAAATAGAGGTTATGTGTACAAAGACTAGTAAAATTATAGTGGTATTACATTACCTACTCCGTTTTCCTGCTTATTCCTGTGCAAATGTTTGCTCCATAGGTCCATTGCAACTGAAATATTCTAGTCTAGTTTGTTATCTGTTTTTCAGTTCTTGTGTTTTGTAGATGTAATTTTACAAAACAAAGTTCAAGTTTTGTGTAAACTAAAACTGTTTGATTGGGATATTGGTGTGCTGTTGAGTCTTAGATTAGGCAGTGCATTAGAAGAGCTGATGAGAGTTGCTGTCTGCTTTAGGCTTTTTAGCTGCAGTGTAGTAATGTTTTAATACTGTATTGCCCTGTTGGTTAATGGGGATTAGCAAATGACTAAAACAATGTATTTTTAAATATTTACCTTATATTCTGTTAATGAAAACAGTTTTATGTAGTAGTTTTTTAAAAAACCTCTAGTTGTCTCTTAGTGTAACATGGTTGTATTTGTTCAGTGTTGGTGTGGAAACATAATAGAAGCTGGAAAGACACCAATAACATTACATTGAGAGGCTTAAGATGGGCATTTTATTTGTGTACATTTATAAAAAATAATTTATTTAAGTAATGGTAAAAATTAAAACATGAGTCCACGGTTTGTGGTGGGTTTTTTGGATGTTGTATTTTTTAGTTTAAACTGAGAGGACATGCTAGTTAAAGTTTCGGTTTGTTACACAATCTGCTCTGGCACACTGATGGTTTGTGTTGAGGCAGTTAAGGTTGGGCTGGAGCAATTTAATAAGTTACCATTCCTCACTGCCGGCCATGTTAAATGTAGTAAATGTGTTTCCTGCATACTTAAAAACTTGATAATGAATTTGTTTTTCTGCTGTGTTAACTATCAGCTGTCAGGGTTTAGTTTTGGTTTTCCTCCCATATTATAATTCCCTTCTGTCCAAAATATTTTGAAGAGGTTTTTTTTTAGTAAATTATCCTCCTGACATATGACTATGTATATTTTGCCAAACCCACGATTTAAAGATAAAGACTGTTTATGTCTTTATAGAAAGCGCATGGGATGTATCAATAACACAGTTTCAAGGTACTTTATGCAAACTGTTTTCCTAATCCTTTGTTTACTTTGAAAACTTGATCCCTTGCAGCATTACTTGAACACATGGTTACATTTTTGTCTTTTCTTTCTTACTTTGCTTGCCATAAACACTGCTTTGTGCTCAGGTGGTAAGTGGAATAGTACTCCTATAATTAACTTTATGTTGTAAATACATTTTGAAGCTGGTCTGTTCCCTTTGGTCTTTCACAGCCAGTTCCTACTATTGTGCCCCTTCAAAGGATGAATACTAGAAATTAGCAGAGGAGAATAGGCTTCTTATGCTGTGACTGCATTAAGGCAGATAGTTTCTGTACTTTTAGATTTAGTGTTTCATATGTTTCAAAGCATAGTGATATGCTTTATATTATTTTTTCTCAGTGTATCATAGTAATAGTAGCCTCCTGGAGCCAAGTCTCATAAGCTCTTGGAGGTCTATTACTCACCTAAGATAGCTCAGCTACTTTTAGAAGCATAAAATCAGCAAGATAGCTTTTGTTGTAATGTTAGAAAGAAAAAGGTTTATTAAAAGGCAAAATAACAAAAAAAAACCCCAAAACTGAGCCAGGTGCAAGAAGTTCTGGCTCCTGGTAAAACACCTCGGAAAAGTGGTTAGTTTATTTGTTCTCTTCTTTTTCTAGTAAATTGCCCAAGTAGGACTTTTTAGCTCCTATTCAGTTAGCTATCTTTAAGTTGGAGGTGAAGTCCCCAAAGTCCTATGAAGTATCTTTTTCACCTAATCAAAGAGAGAAACTTCCTTTTTAAGGGGACAAAAGATAGTTTTGTCACTCTGTCAACAAAAGACACATTCCTATATGTTCATAGTATATAGCATGTTATAGCTCATTCCCTTCAGACTGATGAAGGTGTTGATGAACTTAATTAGATGAACTTAAACTGAATGATAGTTATTTCTTTGCATCTAGTATATCTATGACTACTTGGGTCTGAGAAAAAATTTGTTATTAGTGTAATAAATCTAAATTTATACCTGTTGTACGCATTATTAAAAAAATCAAAAACTGAGTTTCCTGGTCCCCATGTGAAACTGGAGATGCTTGGTTAGATTACTGCTGTTCCTTGTTTTCATTTTCTTCCCTTAACTTTTTTAGGCTTGTGTTCCAGGCATTGTTGTCATATGTAATGGGTTTAAAACTCTTGGAAAAGACCTTATAGTTGCTATGAAGGGGTGCATGTGGTGTAACCTCAGTGGGCAGCTGAGCACCACATGACTCCTTGGGTATTTCCCCCTGCATTGGGACGGGGGACAGCTGGAAGGATAAAAGTGTGAAAACTCAGGGGCTGAGGTAAAGACAGTTAAGTAGGTAAAGCAAAAGCTGCATGTACAAGCAAAGCAAAACAAGGAATTAATTTATTCCTTCCTTACCATCAGCAGGCTGATGTTCAGCCATCTCCAGGAAAGCAGGGCTTTATCATTCCCAGTGACTTGGGAAGACAAACACTGTAACTCTGAATGTATTGTCCCCCCACTTTTTCTTTCTTCCTCCCTGTTTTATATACTGAGCATGATGTCATATGGTAGAGACTATCCTTTTGGTCAATTGGATTCAGATGTCCCAGTTATATCCCCTCCCAGCTTCTTGTGCACCCCCAGCTTACTTGCTGGCAAGGCAGTGTGAGAAACTGGAAAGGCCTTGACCCTGTCCAAGTGTTAGTCAGCAACAGATAAAGCACAGGTGCACTACCAGCACTGTTTCCATGACAAATCCAAAACATACAAGCATGATACAAGCTGCTTGGAAGAAAATTTTTGTAGTAGCCAAAGCCAGATAAGGTCAAAAAGTAGAAGTCTGTTTCTTGTAGTTGAAATTCACAGATTCCATGGCCTTTAGATTCTTTTGGCCATGATCTCTGTCAGTCTAGAAAAGTTTGTAGCTAAGAGTTTTAACTTTAATGGGATTAAAACAGAAGTCTTACTTCTCTGCTGTGCTCCGTATTGCAGTTGGTAACATTGCTCATCTTTTCTATTGCTGTGTCTATACAGATCTGCTGCCAGTCATTTACATTACATTGAGATGAGGTTGTTGTTAAATAAATACCTTATTCTATTTTTGTTATTTCAGCCTCTTCTTTATTTTGTTTCACCATGTTACATGTAGTCACTTGTGACTTTCCTATCTGATTTGGCCTTGCTTTTCTCTCCCACTGGCCAATGCATAATTCTTTCCAACAGATGTGCTCATATATCTTCATTATGCTTGTATATTTTCAGAGTAGTCATGTCTCTATTCCTTTTCTCTTCAAACCAATCGATTCTCTATCCACTTCTATTTCTAGAATATACTGCTTTACAGGGTAGACCATTGACAGCTCTCAACTGGTGAGTTTTCAGTTGTTTGCACTTGGCAGTTGCCTTCTGCTATTTGTTGCAGGCTAAGTTAGAATTTCTTTGGTTTGCTTTTGATAGTAATCACTTTAAAGATGTTACGCTGTCATTAACCACTTGTAATAGGCTTGTTCTTAATAAGTACAGATTTTCCTTGACTTCATGTAGCATATTTGCTAAATTAAAATTCTGCTGATATGATTCTGTGTAAGATAGCTTTCTATATACACTTTAATTTTGGTGGTTGTGTTTTGATATGTGGGTGGCCAAAGGTGCAGATCTTGTCATCTTTGCTGTGGTTGAATGACTTTCTAAATATAAAAAAAAAATCCTAGAAGTGCTTGAGGATAAATACTTTCATCTGCATTGACAAACTTGAGGAATAAGGGTTTTCTTGCACGTGTTCTTGCAGATCTAATTTCATACTCAGCATTAAAATGAATAATGAAAAATCAGATAATTACAGAAAAGAAACTCCAATTGTCAGTGGTTGTAGTGAGAGCCATTGTCTTTGTGTAGATAACACTTTGGAGGCCTGCTTTCTTTTAAGTTGCTTTTCGTTATCTGAGACAGATTTATGCTGTTTTGAAAACCTTTCCAGTAACAAAAGGAATCAGATACTATTTTGCACTTTTGTCTAGTCAAATGAAAATCAGTTGCATTTTACTTGTGCAGTTGGGTTTTAATTTCCTTTTTAGAACCTGTAGTATTTGTTTCTTTCATTATTGGAGAGGCCTTAGGGTATTCCAGCAGCTGGAATAATTGTTAAGCCTCCAGAGTTTTGGCTTTCATAAAAATAGTAGTTGTTAAGAAAGTTATTGTCATAGTAAAATAGTCCTCAGTTATGAAATTAAAGTAATGATTAAAAAGATGTGCAATTTCAGCTCACCAACAATAGCACATAAAAATCCCAACTGGAAAGTCAATGAGTAGGATGGCCTTTTTTTTTCTGTTCTGACTTTTTTTAACCTTTTCTTTTCAGATGCCTTAGAAGCCCAGAGTAAACCTGTCCTACCACTCTGCCTATGTTTTCCTCTAAGCCTGTGGTAATTGGATTGCAGCTGATGTTCCTTACCCTGATTTACGGATTTAGGGGACAGGATTTTGATGATTTTTCCATTTGTAGATATATTGCTTAAGTCCTGACTTTCCTCTTAGTATTGGCATGGATGTAAATTCTTGTCAGAATGCTTGATTAATTATTTAAAGAAGATAGTGTGTAAGCTGGTTATGTCTGGGAGAGCATACACATGGCTCTTTGAATGACCATTGACTTATTGTCCATTTCACAAAAATGTTAAATTTTAGGCTTACTAAATAAAAACACCAATAACTTTAAATATTTGAGGTTATCTGAGATATCGTCAGCAATCTAAAAATACCAAGTTTTTATTATTTAGGGAAAATACTGGTTGTGCTCTCAGTGCTGTTTTGAGGTCCACCTATCAAGCTGAACAGTTTCCCACTCTAATGATTCTTACAGCTAAATTCCTTAAAAATCTGCAGGCCGTAGTGAAAGATAACTGTAGGCAATCTACAGATACAGGTGGGCAGAGCAGTGGATGTGCTGTACCTCAGCTTGAGTAAGGCTTTTGGCACTGCCTCCCACAGCATGTACAGGCTGACAGTGGATGGGTTACATAAGTGGACAGCGAAGTAGATTGAGAACTGGCTGAGTGACTGTGCCTAGAGATTTGTGGTCTGTGACCCTCCAGCCAAAGTCGTTAGTCATGTACCCTAGAAGCTGATACTGAGGCAAATGCTGCCTAGCATCTTCAGTAATGGCCTGAATGCTGGGACACTGTCCCCCCAGCAAGTTCCCATATGGTACAAAACAGAGGAGTTCCTCATATACCTCGTGGTTGTGTTTGTGTTCAGAGGGATGTGGCCAGGCTGGAGGTTTGGGCTGAGCATGATTTTAAAGTGCAATAAAGGGAATTGCAGAATCCTGCATCAGGGGTCAAATAACACTGTGGGGCTGACCAGCTGGGAGGCAGCTCTGCAGAGAAGTAGCTTGATGTACCGGTTGGCAGCCATCTGTGTGCCAGTAATACAATGCCATGGCAAAGGTGGCAGGCAGCCTCCTCGGCTGTGTTAGGAAGAGTGTTGCCAGCTGGTTGAAGGAGATGCTTTCTGCTCTCTCGTCTCTGGTGAGGCTGCATCTGGTGTGTCCAGTTATGGGCTTCCCAGTAGAGGGGAGAGAAACTGCAAAGAGTTAAGTGCAGGGTCATTGTTGGTGATTAAAGATCTAGAGCTTTTCTTCAGTAAGGAAAGGCTGAGAGGGCTGGGATTATAGCCTGGAGTAGGTTCAGGAGTGATTTTGTTACTGCAGTGAGGGAATGAAGAAGGGAGAGCCAGCTGCTTCTCAGTAGTGTCCCCCACCCTGACATGGCACTGATGTGGCACAAATTCACAAAATTCCAGTGCATTCCAAGAAAGCAATTCTTCACTATGAGAATGGACAACATCTATTGATGCTTGACCTGAGAGGTTTATATCTCCTTGGTAGTACTAAAAGTGCCACTGCACGTAGTAGTGGGCACCTTACTGTCTCTGACACTGCTTGAGCAGGGTTTGACAGAATCAGACACAGAATCACAGAACAGTTGAGGTTGGAAGTGACCTCTGAAGTTCATCTGGTCCACCCTTCTGCTCAAACAGGGCCACCTGGAGGCACTTGCCAGATGGCTTTGAATACGGATGGAGACTCCACAGCCTTGCTTGCAACCTGTGCCAGTGCTCAGTCACCCTCACAGTAAAAAAAAAAATAAAATGTTTTCTTAACAGGTCCCTTCTAACCTGAATGATGTGATTGTATAATCCTTAAGAAAAATAAACCAGAAGGACACAGGATCAACATGAAGTTTATTTGTCCTCTGAAAAGATGTCACAGGGAACAAACATGGTACTGAGCAATCAGATCTTCCAGCAGAGCTGTGTTTTAAGATGGTGGCTGTTGTGGTACTAGAAGCAGAATCATTAAATAGTTTAGGTTGTAAAAGACCTTTAATATCACTGGTTCCACTTCTAACCCAGCACTGCCAAGTCCACTACTAAACTGTATCCCTGAGAGCTACATCTACACACCTATTAAATACATCTCATGGTGGTGATTCTGCCACTCCTAGGGCAGTGTGTTCCAGTTCTTGAAAATTTTTGTGCTGAACAATTTTCCCCAATACCCAATCTAAACCTTCCCTGGTCCAGCTTGAGGCCAATGCCTCTTATGCTGTTACTGGTTATTTGAGAAAAGAGACTGACCCCCACCTGGCTACAACCTTTTTTCAGAGAGTTGTGCGGAGGAATAAGGTCTCCCCTGAGCCTCCCTTTCTCCTGGCTGAACAACCCCAGCTGTCTCAGCCCATCCTCATAAGATACATGTCCAGGCACATAAGCAGCTTTTCTGCCTTTCTCTGGGCACACTTCAGCACTTTTTGGTGTGAGGAGTCCAAAACTCAACACAGGATTCAAGGTTTGACCTTAACAGTGCACAGTACAGGGGGTAATCACTGCTCTGACCCTGCTGGCCACACTATTTCTGATGTCAGTGGCCTTCTTGGCCACCTGGGCACTCTGCTGGCTCGTGTTCAGTAGCTGTCAACCAGCACACCCAGACCCTTTTCTGCTGGGCAGCTTTCCAGCCCTTTCCCCAGACTGTAGTGCACAAGTGGCTGTCAAGACCCAAGTGCAGGATCCAGCATTTGGCCTTGTTGAACCTCACACATTTGGCCTCAGCCCAGCAAAGAGTCCCTTCCCAAGCCATGAGCCACCAGTTTTTCCAAAGACATGTTGTGAGAAACAGTGTCCAAAGGCTTTATAAAGGCCAGATTGTCTTCACCCTTCTTTTTGTTACAAACGTATTTTTAGAAACATGTATCAGATCTTCATGCTATAGCTTGATATGAGTAAAGGAAATGTGAGAAGAACTGAAAAGGTTCTTAAAGGAAGTAGCTGCTTTCAAAAAAAAGTAACTGTCCAGTTCATAGAAATAAGACTGCTGAACACTGAAACTTATGTACATGTGGAGAGGTACCAAAATAGGGAGTATGCAAGTAGAAACTCCAGTATGTTTTACACCAAGGTTTGTCGGTTGCTTTTTTTCACATAGTATCTCTTCATCTCCTTGCCAACTTGCAGCCTCTATGTAGTTTTATTGGTAGTCAGCTCTCTGGTCATAAGACCTCTTCTCTGTCTATAGGTTAGGCCATTGAAGCTCTGCCCACTTGTTTTGCTCTGTTTATATCAATGTCAACTCCTTCATATGAGCAGTTGCTTGTATGTTCCAAACGTCTCTTGAACAACTTCTTTTCTTTGTTCCCCTTTGGCTGTTTGCCAGATGCTTCTCAGTTGTTGACAGCAAGTCTGGATGTCTTTTAAAGTAAGATGGTCCCACAATTTTGAGATCTCCTCAGGTCTTCTGAGCAGATTTGATAACCATTTTTCCTTTAGGATTCCCTTTCCTTTATTTTGAAGCTCTTATCGTTGAACTTCTATGGCAATGAGATGTGTGTATAGTAAGTTTCTAACTGACAAGTGAACTGATATTTATTAGCTGTAGTTCTCTGTGTTTGATGTTAAGTTGCCTTGAAGCTCAGTTATTTGGAGCAATTCAGAGAATGGAGTAAATGGCCTGGGAAATAAGGAAGTCCAGCAGAGGCTGCAGATGCCTTTAAGTTGCTTTTCATTACGCTACTGTTTTTTGCGTGAGCAAGTGTCAGATAGATTACTTGTTTACAGAAGAGAAGGAAAAAAACCTTTAAAATTCACATTGTTATATTTCATCAGAAACCTTCTGGTTTTCTGTACAACAGGAAAGTCTGGTGCAGGTCTGGTGTATCTTGTTATAGCAGATGAATGAGTATATCAGAGCTCTTACTCCAGCCCTGGCCCTGCACCTGGAAGCATTCCCTTGGGCCCACGGGAATCTCAAAAGGTTTATCAAGGCCAAGTGCAAGGTGCTTCACCTGGGTTGAGGCAGCCCTCACATGGGGGATTAACATGGGCTGGGGAAGAACAGATGGAGTAGCTCCCCACAAAGAAGGATTTGGGGGTGCTGGTGGGTGAGAGGCTGGACATAATCCAGGTAAGTCCCCATTACAGTAAGGACATGGACTTGCTGGAGTCCAAGGGAGGGCCCCCAAGATGTTTAGAGAGACAGAGCACCTCTCCTATGAGGAAAGACTGAGAGAATTGGGATTGTTCAGCCTGCGAAAGGGAAAGCTTTGGAATGACTTAATTGGGACCTGTCAGGCATTTTATGTTTCTATGATTTTCAAGCAGTTGTAAGTAAGAAAAGCAACATCTGTTGTTCCTGTTGTATCATTGTCTAGACTGTATCCTTCCTCAGCTAGAATTTTTAGGTGTGTTGCTTTCAGCCTGATGATTTGGTTGCCTCTGTTCTAGATAGAACAACTGTAAAGTAGATTTCAAACTACACAGGAGCCCACCCTGGAGAGATGCTGTGGAATGGTTGTCGAGGGGGAAGCCTATGAGAACAGGTAGTAGCTGCTGCTCTGCATCTGGATCTGTCCTAGGTCCTGAACTGTATAGTCTCTCTCTGACAATTTCAGAATTGGAGCTGAGATTGTACATGAAAAAGTTAACAGAGTATGCAAAACTGTAGAAGATAAGAGATAGTTAAGATTGTAAATGTTTAGCTTCAGAAAATCCCACTACAAAACCAGTAAACAAAAATGTAAAACCAGCAATGAAAAAAAGGTATCTCATGAGAGATTCTACACATTCTATAAAAGTATAAAGTGATTGTGATTCAGAGGTAGTCATGCTATTGCTGGAATGTTTCAGAGTTTTATTTAAAATTGTGAGAGATTCTTTTCTGTAGGAAACCTGAACTAATACTTGACCTTTTCTTTGTATTTCAGCATTGTGGGACTTTTTTTTTTCCCCACTGTTTTCTGGAAAAGAACTGGTTACTATGAGAGTATAGTGAAATTAGATGGTAATGATGTAAATGAGTTATGACTTAGGCTGAACTGAGACTGCTTAATTGTCAGAAGACTCATTTTTCCTCAAACTTGAAAAAAAATCAAGCCAATTGTGGAAAAAGAGAAAAATAAACTGTTTTTCCTGTAATGAAGATATGAAAAATAGCATTTAATTGCCATAAAGACAATTTTAAAAATACCTCAAAAAGAGTTCTCTTAGTAGGATTTCAGAGGACATGGTGGGAGTGTGATCATTGACAGTGTTTAATATCTCTCCAGGGAAAAGTGATGTTGGGAATGCAGTGGAATTTAACTCGAACCATAGAATATGCTATGTTGGAAGTAACCCTCAGGGAGCCATGTCCACCTCCTGACCCTGTCCAGGACCATCCCCCAGAGTCACACAATGTGCCTGAGGGCGTTGTCCAAACACTCCTTGAACTGTCAGGCTTGGTGCTGTGACCACTTCCCCGGGGAGCCTGTTCCAGTGCTCAACCACCCGTATATATGAACTACACTTTCCTGATATCCAGCCTAAACTTCCCTGACTCAGCTTCATGCCATTTCCTCAAGTCCTCTCCTGGTCACCAGAGTGAAGAGATGTGTGGCTGCTCCTCCTCTTCCCCTCATGAGCAAGCTGTAACTGCAGTGAGGTCTCCCCTCAGTCTCCTCCAGGCTGAACAGTGACCTCAGCTGCTCTTCATGCAGCTTCCCCTCCAGACCCTTCACTGTAGTCCTGGCCCTCCTTTGGATGCTAACAGCTTAATGTCTTTCTTACACTGTGGTGCCCAAAACTGCCCCCAGCACTTGAGGTGAGGCCACCCCAGTGCAGAGCAGAGGGATCAATCCACTCCTTGCCTGGCTGATGATGCTGGGCTCCCAGGACAGGGTTGGCTCTACTGGCTGCCAGGGCACTGCTGACTCACAATCAGCCTGTGATAGACCAGGAAATGGAAATGCTCACCTTTTGGGGTTCTTTCCAGACACTCTTTTCACTGATGCTAGAGTTCCTTTCATTTGACAAATTATGTTTTAATTTTCCAGGTGACATGCTGTGTGCACAAGCTTTTTTAAAAAAAGTCTTGTTAAAGATTCTGTACAGTGCCCATGTTGGTTCATCTACACAGAGAAGCTCTTGATTGTTGCATATAAGCATGTTCTTTTTCATGCCCTTCTTAATGTACCTGTGGGTGTTGGTTGTGTCCAAGAAAGTGTGGATCAATTCAAGTGACTGGATTGTCTTAATGCAGGCATATATTTTAAGTGTGATAAGGTAGTTTTCATCCCTCATTCTCTTGTTAGCTTTGTGTACTATTGTAGGTTTGATTATGCTGACTAATTCCCATAGAAATTGCTCCTATGCCTGATTTTGATGTCTGTTTGCTGATCCAGATGGTGAACAGATGAAAAGCTCAGTATGTCTCTTCTTGGAAGCATAATCAGAAACATGGCATAACACCAGGAGAAATGCAAAACTCAGAATGAGAAAAAATACACTCTTTCCACAATGCAGAAGCATTTTTATTGTACAGTCAAATTTTACTTTGTTTTATAAGCAAATGCTGAAGATCACAGAATAGTTGAAATTAGAAGGGGCTTCTGAAGACTGTTGAGCGCTCAAAGTAGGATCAACAAGAGCAGGTTGCTCTGAACATTGTCCAATTGTATTTTCAGTGTCTTCAAGGAAGGGGAATGTGTAGGCTCTCACAGGGCAGCCTGTTCCTATCTTTTACCATTTTTACTTTAGGTGGAACTTAAGGTAAAATTGGAACTTCCTGTATTAATTTTTTTTTCTCCTTTGTCTCTTGGCCTGTCAGTGGATATTGCTTAGGAAAATGTTTCCATCATCTTTGCTCTCTCCCACCAGATAGAAGTGGAGATGTTCACATGGAGGCTATTCCACCCCTACCCTCACAGGTTTTCTCTTTTCACAGCTAAACAATCTCTGCTTGCTTGGTTTCTCCTCATATGACAGAACCTCCAGTCCTTTAACCATCTTAGTGGCCTTTCTCAGGATTCACTCCCGTAAACAAGTGTTTCTTTTTCTGGGGCACCCAGAGCTTGCGGTGGTATTCCAGTTATAGCGTTGCAAGTTGTGTGAACATGAGTCAGCTCCCCCAAACTGCTTCCATTGGAGAGCTCTTCTGCACTCTTTTCTCTCCAGGGAACTGTATCCTGTGGATTCTTCAAGGAAGACTGATGAACAACAGGCTGTTCTTGACTGATGAGGTCTGTTCTTAGGAAGTCTAGGGTTGTCTTGCTCCTTTCTTTCAGGTTTCTGAACTTCACCTGCACTGCTACTGCATCCAGTAAAATGATGCTGTGATGAAACACCTTCAAACTTGATGATGACTACATTATAAGTGTATCATTCCTCACTACATGATGAGTGATAATGGCTTGCTGTTGTGATGCCCTTGACAATCTGAGTTTGGGATTTCACTTTGGGCTGTTCAGAAGCAAATGCTTCCTTCATCTTGTCTAACCAAGCTGATCACCAGCAGCAATAGTTCACCTAATGGAGAAACAAAAGAATTGTTTCATACCACAAACCTGACTGTTTCATTTTCAATGTTTACTGAGTGGCTGCTGCCTCGTAAGGAAATTTCCACAAGCCCTTGAATCCTTAAGCTAACTGTGTTGAGTTAACACTTATGGAAACAGAGTAACAGAATATATTTGTCATTTGTCTGAGCACAGCAGCTCTTGGCTAGACCTGTCCTGTCAACAGTATACTTCTTCCCAAAGATGGGTAGCCCTTGAAGCAGAGCAAGTGAGTTTAGACAAATGCACTGAGTTAAAGTCATTTGGAAGTCTTAAAAAATTGAGTTTGTGTTAGCATGTGGTTTACTAAATTCCACAAATTTTTCAAAAGTGTACTCAAAGATTCAACAGCAGATCTGTGTCTAATACTGTACTAGGTACCGTTGTCTTTGGTACCATGTTTCAGAAGCAACGGTTTTAGGTCAGACAGCCCTTAAATAAGGCTTTGTTGTTCGTTTTCTGCCTCAGCAGCAGAGCCGGAATAATATTTTTTCCACTTATTATACACACACTTCGTATAACATATAGTCTAGAAGATATTATGCAGGTGTAACACTAACATAACATTAGTCCATGTTGAGTAATTCAGTAACAGCATTGAGGGGAGGAGCACACACTCAACATGGAAAGCTTCCCTCTCAAATTTAAGCTTATCAATTACAGTTGCACCTTGAGGGAAGATGCTCTATTTGCATTTCTTCTTCTCTTTTAAACAGTAAGAGCAGTGGTGTTGAGACACTGAACAGTGTTCTTCTAATAATGCATCAAATAGTCCATGTGCTAGCTATTGCTACTTCTGGTTTAGAGCAAATAAACTAAAGCATGCCTTTACTTCTCCTGCTACAGGTGCTACAAGCCTGATTAGAAGTTGCAATCATGTAGTTTAAACAGCCATTTCACCTATTTTAAATTGTCAAGCAACTGGTTATTGCCTGCCTTTCCGTTTCCCCTCCTTTTTTTTATTTCTGCCTTTGATTTGAGGCAATTATTTTATATTGCAAGGTTGAAGATTTTTGTTTTTTATTTTATTCTTAACAGATTTTTCTATAAAGGCATTCACTCACTCTTTCTGTCCATTTGCCACAAGTATTTTTTTGTCAAGGTGTCTTTATGTTCTGTGCTCATTTGACTTGCACTTGCTTTGTGGTTCAGGTCAAAATCTGGTCTCCAGTGTTATAATGCTTTGAAGCAGTTTGCAGAAAGCCTGCCTGAGATTTGCTGAAAATGAGTGTTTGTTTTCTGTGAGCTAAATGGTATCAACAACTGAGATAGAAGTTGAAGGCTGAAGACCTTTTGCCAGCGGAAGCTGGTCAGCACAGAGTACCAAGACTTTTACAAATGACAGCTAGCAGCAGCTTACAATTGTTAACCAGCAATATAATTATTAATTTAGCTAAAAAATCCAGCTGAGCTATATCAGATCTTGTTAATCTTCAGGTAGTAGAGGAGTTGTGGTTATAATTAACACATGTGGTTTCCAACAGGAAATTGCTCATAATCTGCTTAACATTGTTTTCCATGAATATATTTGCCCATGTTTTTCTGAATATTAAAACGCCTTAGTTTTTTGGTATATGGTTTTAGTGTCTTTTTTTTCTGAATATTAAAACCATCTTAGTGTTATGGTATGTAACAGTAGAACTGTGAACAATCATATGTATCTTTGTTACATGCAGATACATTGTGAATACTTTAGTGTGAATACTTTAGTTTAGCATAGTTATTGTAGGTTGCTCAGAACTATTTATAAAATTCGTGTGATGAGGTATTTTTTAGCAATTAATTGCTTACTTCTTATGAAGGTTGCTTGGAAATGGAAGAAAGTATACTTCCCAGCTCCTTGAAGTTTCGTTTTTAGAAAACACAGGGACATAATTGTGAATTCTTATTATGGCATTTTTATCCCAAATTATTCAAGCCCAAAACTTGCTGAACATAAAGACTGCCACAGTAGAGCAGTCAGACTGTGCTGCTGTTTGCAACATCTTTAATGGTTGTTGTATGAATGAGGGAGATCTTAGCACCATCAGTAAACCCATTGCTGATCTTTCCTGTTTGCTAATTGGAAAAAACATTGTGTAGGTGTCATGACAAATGAAGGTAATCTGCCAAATGGCAGAGGTTTTGTTACTATGGAAATGAGCCCAGTCTTGGGGGGAGGGAAAAGGCTTAATTTGGGGGTTTTTCAGATGTATTCGTAAATGTGAAGAAATACTTGCAAAAATTACAGGGATTGGTCCAGTGAAATATTTACAAGATGAAAAAGTGTTTTTAATGTTTGCAGACTGTAACAAATTTGGAGAGTTTTCAAGGATTTTGGCAGGAAGGATTAAATTTGAAATGTCTTGGCAACTTGAATTAGTATTTTTTAAAACAAAAAGGAAAAAGCTATGCTTATCAAGTTGTCTGTGGTAAGTCCAAATCATATTGTGTTTAAAAGGCATAATTATTAGCACAGATAGAAAAAGAGTATTGGAAGCTCAATTTTGAGGTTTGCAGAGAAATGTTTTTAAGCTAGTCTGTGTTAAATAGGTCTGCTGTGCCATATTGCTGTGGAGCTGCCAAATAATACCTGGAATGCAGTTTAAATGTGACCTTGGAGGCGTATGAGACATTTCTTCTTCCTCTTCCTAACAGCAAACAACAAGTATTGTTTTCAGCTTTGGTCAACATGGTTTATGTGTGGTATGGACTGAGAGAGCCCAGAAGATACTTTCATCAGGACTTTTAAACTGAAAGTTAGGGTGCAAGTTTCATAAAAGGTCATTAGGTCCAGAGCAGAAGATGGAGTGGCTACAGAATGGAAAGGGCTGCACTGTTCTTTGTGTTTGACAGCAGAATAAGAATTAACTGCATGAAATGATAGTAAGGAAATATGTCTAATTAAAGAGGAACTAAATAGTGAGTTAGATATGGAGTTTGATAGCTGAAATTTGAGCAGTAAAGGCTATATGAAATTTTTTTTTCCTTGCTTCTTAAATAGCTTGTACACTGTTACCTATTGAAACTTTTCTGTTGGGGGAACCTTGAGCAGTCATCTTTAACTTTTTGGGGATGGTGAGGGAATTCCTGCTCACTGCTCACTGAATCAGTTCTTTTACCTCCTGGATAATGGTGTTTGTTCCTTATAAGCAAAGTGGTGAGCTGGTTTGTTTCTGCAGGAAGTGTCTTGAGGAATATACCTTCCTCTTAATATAGGTCAAGAGGGGAAAAGTAGTGAAATTTCTAGGAGGCAGCTTTCTTGGCATCCTCTGCATGAATTCTTTGTTTGAGCTTGTATTCTCACTGCTGGCTGTTGGTCAGGCTTCAGTTTTTCCAGCTTTTAACTGCTGGACCATGAGGCTTCTATATTCTTGAAGTCTGAATGCTGTACAGGACATTAACCACTATTCTTTTAGAACCTCAGCATTTTTATTTAGAACAAAGTTGTTTGAATAAAGTATTAAGATTCTTCTGATTCTTTGTCTGTTAGTGAAAATGCAACTTCTCACTGCCTGGGATTTTCAGATGTAATAGTTTTTTGTTTTTCAGCTAATCTGAACTGTCAGCTATTTGAGTAAAGTTTGTGGTACAGAGGAATGTTAGTAGCCTTTGCTTGAAGTCCTATGGAAGGTGAGCTGTATGCTGCTGCATAGGTTACATATTACTTTTTCCTTTTTTTTTTTTTTTTTTTTTGGTAGAATTAATAATCTGAAAAAACAGTAGGTTAAAAAACATGCACTTCAAAATAATCTCAGCATGTGTGCATATGTTGTCTTTCTTGTATGGTGGGTTTTTTTGTTTGGTTTTTTTTCCCTCTGGGTAGTAAAATGGAGGTCAAAAAGAGTGTGGTAGGAATGAGGTGTGGGCAGGAGAGGATTAAATGAGCTTAGAGAAGTGTGTGTTAGCTAGATATGTAATGTAAAGGGATGGACATTAAGTCTATAAAGTGAGGGTGGAAAAAGTCCAAACAAAAGGTAAAGAAAGTGCAGTTTCTTCCATCAGCTGAATCTTCTGCTAAATGATATATTTTTAAAGCTTACATTTTGTCTTGGAAGGCTTGAATCTTTGTGTGATAAAGACTTCACAAGGCAACATTCTGTACTAACAGGTTGTTTTACTGAGAATTGTCAATAATTCTAGCTTCTAGCATTGCTGTGGCACTAAGGAACTTGTATTAGAAACAATATGGCAAGACAATAGAAAGCTCAGAGACTTGTTTCTCTCCTAGCATGTATTCTGCTTAAATTGATGAGAGTAAAGGTCCATAATTCAGTGGAACATTTGGAAAACACAATTTTAAGTGCTTTGTATTCTGGTTTATACTCTGAAATTCTACCTGTGATTATTCCCTTTGCCTATGAGAAAAAAAATTGAGTGCTTCTGACGGTTTTTCCCTCTGTGCTTATTACCATGAGGTATAGAAGGGAGTGTATTTCTATTGTTCTCATTGCTTTTTTTCTCTTTTTCAGAAGTAAGAAACTTTTTAGCAAGAAAAAGTTGAAAAGAAAACAGAAGACTAAATTGAAAGTAAAAACACGCAACAAGGTAAGCCTGTAACTAATTGACAAAGTCCTGACTCAAAAATGAGAGTAACTTCATTTGAGAGAAATGCAAGAACACCTAAGTGTGACTAACAATGTGTTTGTCTAGAGGATTTAATAGTAGACCAGTATTGTCTGTTTACTATATTTTACGTGACTGTGATACCAATGTTAACCTTATTCAACTGCTTTTGGTGCTAATGTTCAACAGGAAATAATGTGAACAGTGTTTTTTAGTTCTCCAAGTGTAGCTAAGCATGTTGGTCTTAGAGGTAAATTTTGAGATCTGCATCTAGCAAACAGTTAGAGACTAGTGCTACAGAGTTTGCCATATTGGCTAAAGGAGAAAGGGAGCATTCTAAGGACTACAAAGTTACATCTGAAAATTCCTCCATAATGGAAAATGTAATAAATGATACCTAAGTGTTTCTATTCATATTTTCTCCCCATGTAACCCCTGCCTTCAATCACTTTAAATGCATGGGAACCACACAGTGAGCTTAATAAAAATGTTTATATCTTTATTCTTTAGAGAGAATAAATTTATGCAGAAGCAGTGCTATTTTAAAATACTGCTGTGCTGCATTCTTTCTCTATTAGAGAGCTATTATTTCTCTAAGCTACTGTCTTGGAAGGCTTGCTGCAGGTGTGAAAGCTTGTAGAAAGAGAACTCAGTTTTGGAATGGTTCTGAAGGACAGAACCACTGAAATATCCAGTGAAAACCCTTTCTAGTCAGCTGAATGTCCTTATATACAAATGCACTGTAGAACTACTTGGCCATCTTATCCCTATTTGCCAAACCTCATGTAGTTACTGTATCTCAAGACAGATGGCTTTGGGAGGGTGAAGCAAACCCTCTATCTATTCATTTGGTATTGCATTTTTGGAGACTTACCAGATTATTCTGCTTATCTCGAGTAGTGCAGCTTCCGACTAGATATAGAAAGAGCTTATCTTCATTTCTGTTCTCAGCACTGAACAGTAAAATATTTGTGGTCCAAACTGAATTTCTCAGTCTTTTCTTCAGTTGCTATAAGAAGTTTTAGCTCTGTCCTCTCCATGACTTTATCAACCCACTGTCAACAAAGAAAGCCAAGTTAGAAATTTGAAGAATTATTGCAGAATGTAATTAGTTTGTGTGTTCTGTCTGGTGCCAGAAACGTGTGTTTTTAAAATAAGATAACTCTTTGGCTTTGATCATTGTTATACTATAAAGGGACCCTTGTCTATCTGGTTGGTGGGACCCTAGTTTTACTGCCAGGTAGAAAGCTAAATACAGAATGGCTGTTGACAAGCTAAGGAGTCAAATGTAGTTCTTAAATTTAGTTGTATTGGATAGATGGAGCGGCCGGATCCTTGGCCAAGACAATGTGAACATACTAAAGGCTAGTTCTTGTGAGTAGTTACAGATATGGCACTAACTGATAATCTCTTCACCTCATCCCTGTGGAAGGAGTTCTCAAGATTTTTCTTGGTTAAAGTCAGTTTCTACTTAAAGCATTGAGATTCATATCTCTGAAGGTCATAATGGATTTTTGTGTGTCTTTTACTCATGCCATTATCTAGGCAGTGTCTGAGGGAGACCAGGGCTGACCATTAGAACATAGCTCTACATTCTGAGTGACTTGTGTATAGAAAGGCACTCCAGCATATTTCAGCATGATAGCAAAAAATTGTGTATTTCCTGAAAAATGTAGCAGAGAAGGGAAAGATAAAACCAGCTTCATGTCTTGAGGTTATGAAACTGACAAAGAGAGGTGATTTTGTTTATTGGTTTTTTGTAGTTGGTTTTTTTGGTTTTTTTTTTTTTTTGATGGAGGGTTTTTTTTGGTTTTGTTTTTTTATGTACTTTTTAATTCATCCCAATGCTAAATATGGCAGAATCAGCACAGTGTTAATTTTTGCACTGGAATGTTTGAAAATAGATGTGTCTATTGTCAGGAAAATGTGAGCTTCCATTTGGATGCTTTAAAATAGAGTAGGTTGAAAAATCTTTCACTACTGGACATTCGGAGCAGTAGAGTTTGTGTGTGTCAGTTTATTTTTTGAGGAAACAGGGTCTTTTAGTCTGAACAGAGATGGAAGCTTTCTCTTAATGTACTTAGTAGAGGCAGAGAGGGTCTTAAAGGAAGAGTAAGATGAAGTAACCCAAAAATTTATTTATATCCTGTGCTTACTAAAAATGGTTGCATAATGGAAGAGGAGAGAAATTTAAAAGAGAAGCAATTGTTGAGCAAGTGGAAGAAAATTATTTCCGCCATTTAAGCATTAAATGTTAGAACATTTTAGGTATAAAACTAGTTGATGTTTAAACAGCTCAGTAGTTAGAGCCTTATTTTGTTTCTAAGGTGGGTCATGCTATGATCACTGGTCTTTGAACTATCACTAATTTTTGGGTTTGTGGTTTAGTATCCATTTTTTAAATGTAGGTATAAAAGATTTCTATGTGATGCAGTCCATTTTGGCTTTAGAAATTCACTGCTGGCATAAGTGACTTTATAGAAAACAAGTATCTGATTGTTAGACATGGGCGTAGCACCTTGGATTCTCTACCTGCCTCCTCCCCAGTTTTTTTTTTTTCTTTTGGCAAAGAATATAGCCATAAAATTACAAGGCCACGTAACTTTTCCCAACTCTACAAATAATGCTGCTAACCCTCCCTTCCCCCTTCAGACACCCTGGATATTTTCCCCCTTTGCTGTTATTTCATACAAGTGCTGCTTAGGACACTTGGATTAAGAGAGACTTACACAGAAGACCACAGTTCCCCATATTCTGTTTACATAATGTTATTTGAAGAATGCTGAAAAATTGGAGTCCACCAAACACAGGTTGTACTAGAAATTATTGGTGTCTACCTGTTTAGTTAATGCAGAAGTTTTAAACTATGACTTTTTTATCTTTCTACAAATGGGAGTAATAAAACATTAAGGGGGAGGTTAATGTAGCAGACAAATTCATTGTAAGCTAATGAATAGATGTATAAAACAGATTGACTGGGATGAATCATTGTCTCATAGGTTCTCAAATAATTTAGCATTGTTTTCAGTGCCTTCTGTATTTGGTATTTCAACCTCAAGAGGGCATCCCTTTCTAAGAGATCTTTTGATTGTCTGAAAAAGAATTGGGTGAGCTTCTCTTCTTAGTGTTACACATGGATTAGATCAGATGGTTATTATAACCTGACCCATCTTTAACAGCAGATTCACTTTCCTCTCTTAGATTATAGTCTATTTCCATCATGGTTAAGAATAAACCATTACCACAGTTATCTGATTCAAGAGGAAGAAAACAAGTAGGTCAGAAAATAAGTTATGTGTATGGGTTTCATCTTTAGGGAAAACAGTTTCTTTATGTGTGAGATGTGTAAAGGAGAGCAGAGGGTTTTGGTTTTTCCCACTGCTATCCTTGAGTGTAGTGGAACATTACAAAAGGCTAACTGAGAAGAGCAATTAGGAGTAGGTTGCTCTTATCTTTTGAACCAAACCTGTGCTGTTTACCCTCTCCTACATAATTCATTTTTCTAGTTAGCCAGGACTATATGTTTACAAGGACAAGCCAGGCATCAGGGTGTGAGCATCTGCACTTTATTCTCTCCCTTTTCTGAAAGTCTTACCTTTCAGAAAATAAAAAGTAACACACAAGAAATAAAATCTTTGTGTATTAAAAGTGTCTTCACCAATGGTGGATATTTAAGTTTTACATTGTATGTTTCACCATGTATCTTCATTTGATAAGGTGCACATTTAATTTTTGGTGACACGAAGTCAAAAAGCAAAGATTCAGAATGTCCCACTCAGTTACAACTCATGAAAAGTACTGAATCAAACAGCACAATTTTATTTTCCAGTCTGTAAGCTCTCTTCTCTTTTCATTTTCCAAGAAACCTGATGCTTTGGGAGGAAAACTAGTATAGAAGCTATCATCTCATCTTCTTAGGCACTCTGGAAGCTGAGTTTGTAATCAAATGTAATGAGTAGTTTGAATTGCAGTATTCCAGCACCCGTTAAGAATTGGACATTCAGAGGCAGAGAAAGTGATTGCTGTACTTCATCTTATTCCAAGTGTCATGTGACTCTCAGTACTCTTAACACCATGAAAACAGGCTGTTAGGTGTTGTTTCTTTCTGAAATAATTTATCCTATAGCTCAAGAGCAATCTGTTTGGATTATTAATAATTCAGGATCTGTGCAAAATCAATAAATTGCTTTAGCGAGTTCTTAGAAGTTGATTAACATTTTGCTTTAATATTCTGCTGTTTTTCTTGACGATGTAGATGTATTTTGTGCCAACATGAAATGCAACGTCATTAAGAGAATTGTAAGTTAAAGTAGACTTTATTAATTTGATAAAAGAATTACTGAGGTTCTGTAGGTACAGGTATCGGTTATATTTTCTTACTGATCTATTCTACCATGAAATCTGAGTCCGCAGCAAGATTGTACAGATGATATCATGAGTCTCATAATTTTGGGGAAGTTTTTATGATTGTGTAGAAGGTATTAATTAGCTGCAGAAAAGTAAACTTTCAGCTGATGATGGGACGAACTTAAATCCCAGTTTTCTGACTTGTTCAATGTATCTGACCTTAGTGAAGTTAGAAATCTGTTATCTGGAAAGGAAGAACATTTGTTTCATATGGAAAAAGCTTCTGATGTCTGTTTTGAATACTTTATCACTGTTGAAGAAAAGAAAAAACAACAAAAAAAGCTGCTCACTGAATGAGCATTTGCATTAGAGGGGCAGAAAGTTTTAGTGGTTTTTTTTGTTGTCAGCTCTGTTCTTGCCTTAGGTAAAGGAAATCTAAGAATGTGATGCTTGTAGAATCTGCTTATTATATGCATCCACTTTTGAACAGATGTTTGTTTTGAAGACCTAGCAACTATAAGTATTATAGTTAAACCCCTTAGACTTGAGCAAATCCATCACAAATCACAGCAGTGTTTTTTACCTTATGATGAAGTTTCTGGAGGGTGTTGAGCTGTACTGAAGTCTCTGTAGGCAATTAGTGTATGCAGGTATTGTTCATGCACCATTGTAGAAAAGCAGAACACTGAAAACAGAGGTAGAATTGTTGAAGTGCTTACTTGTTAATAGGTGTAAAGTATTGAGAATAAGGAGTTTCTTTCTGAAAATTAGTCAGCTTGTTATTAATAGGCAAGAAAACATACATTGATTTTTATCTAGCACTGTAGTGTCTAAAATTATCTCTGCTGGTTTAACAGTTTGGCCAGTCTGTTTCAAATGAGACTATATGAGCTACAGACCTTAGGCTCTTCAGGATCAAAGACTTAGCTGAGCTGACAAAAAAGAATTGGAATGGAAACTCTTCACAGAAGTTACAATGTTTAATAGATAAGTGAACTTTCAGATAAATATCTGGAGCCTCTGAAATACCTTTCTCTTCCTGTAACTGTCAGTAAAAAACTTTAGTAAGCTAAGTTTACTGAGGAATTTAACCTGTGCCATTCAACTGAGCTAGCTTTAAAGCTGAAAGCTTGTACTATTTATTTGCCTTAACAGGAGCTGCAAAAACTTTTGGGGTCATGTGTATGGGTACTTGATGAACAGAAGAGTTACATCTTAAAACCATTGTTTTCTGGTGTCAAACCTCAAAGCATGTAGGAGCTCGTTATCAAGGGGGTCAATCCAAATTTATTTTGATTCAGTTTGATACTGGAATAACTAATGAGGTTGTGTGTTGGGTTCTTGTACTGATTAATATTGTGGGATTTCTAACAAGAGCTTTACTATTTCAAAGATACTAATATTGAACAGGGACTAAACTTTGCTATCTTTCACTCCTTAATGGCAGAAGTTTTGTTGAGTTAAAGAAAAAACCGCCAAACCTGAGTATCTGTGTAGGGAACTTTTTCCAGCTGTTTATTTTTCCTACTTCATTATCTTTATATTTTTGTGCTTACTGCTACCACTGATGCAGGTGAGAAAAATTAACACACAATGTGTTGGATAAAATATGTTGCATCGTAAAACATTGTTTCTTAATGTTCTAGCTTGCAGTAACTTTAGTTATAATGGAAAGGAAGGATAGGCAAATATATTCCAGTACAGTCAAAACCAAGGAATATGTGAATGATGAAATATTTCCAAATAATTTTGAAATTTTTTTGTTTTTTTTTTTTTAACATACAGTGTTAAAAGGTTTTAAAGTCTTGTGTTGTTTCTGGTATTAATAAAAATGTATGTGCAGATAAAAGTGGTTTTGATGTAGAAAATTGTGGCAACCATATTGTAGAAAAACAATCACCCCATTAAAATATTACCCACTTCACTGGTTCTCAAATTCCTTCTACCTCTCCTCTGCTAGTTTAATGTTCTCCTTCCCATCACTGCTCTCAGTGATCTGTTTCAAATCACTGTAGTATAATTCACTGCGTAATTTCATGCCAGATGAATGTGGCAATGCACAGTATTAATACCCTATTAATAAAACAAAAGTAAAGACAAATAGCCTCCACTCTCACTGTGCCCTTCCTCCCCTTGTCCCTCAAGAATGAAACCAGAAATGACCTTGTGAAGTTAGTCATGACCCTGAGTCTGTCTGGCCTAATAATCCCCTGCATTTTGCCTTGCATGGTCAAGCAAATTGTCCTGCACTGTTAACCTGGGCCTTCTCTCCTTACATGGTCTTTGTGCTCTCTGTCTACAGCAAGCTCTTACAGAGAATTGCTTCCTCCCATATGCCTGAAGTCCAGTTTTAAAAGCCTGTGCTGATACCAGTAAGGTCTTTGCCAGTACACAACCAAATAGAAAGTGTAACCCTGTCTGGGAATTAACTGTTGTGGAGTTTTGTTTTTTCAAGTCAGTCATACCTCCTCTCCCATCTTACTGTTTCAAACTGGAAAAGTACAGGGCAGATATTTTTAAAAAATGTTTTCTCTTGTTATTTTTCCAAATCCAGTGACAGCCTCATGAAGGCTCCTTTGTGTCTTGGCCAAGGCTGACAATAATGTACTGGTAGTAGGTACCAAGGTGGGCCATAGTAGTGGTAACTTCTCAGAACAATTTCCCAGCTCATACTTTGTGGCTCAGGGCTTCTGAAAACAGCATGGTGTCCTGTTAAGTCATAGGTCTTGATTTCTTTATTTAGTAATTAGTCCATTAGATTATTATTCTCAAAACTGTTATCTGCAGCATCCTGACAGGAGTTTTTACACTTGTCATCAGTTTTCATCTAATGAAAAAACAAGCAGGTTTTCTTAATTTCTAGTATATGTTTAACAAACAATCTTAAATTTTTAGTATTTACCAGCAGGTTAAAACTAACAACTAGAATAGCAAGGCATGCATTTTAAAATTCAGTTATAATTAAAACCTCCAAAACAGACTGCTGTTGAGAAGATAAAGCTTGATTCTGCTATTCTTACCAGTGTGGCACAGGTTTGGACCATTTTGTAGCCTGAGTTGATGTCATTTTTAGTCACAGTGTTCTCATCAAGTTAGGAGAGGTAGAGGCTAAAGTGTGACTGAATTTATTTAAATGTCTTACTCTTCTTCCTTTCTTCCCTGCCTGAAATAGACCTGGTACTTCAGCTGGAAAGTCGTCTCTAGCTGGGAAATAGTTTGATCTGTTAAAATTGAGACTGTAGAGATTATTTATATTTAGCAAAGCTTGAAACTTTACTAAACCAATAAACTAAAATGAAAACTGATCTTGTTTTTCAGACTGAAAGCCTAGAGAGTACAATAACCATACCAGATATCAGATTACATAGCAATCCTTCAGCTTTTAATGTTTACTGCAATGTCCGCCATTGTGTGTTGGAGTGGCAGAAAAAGGAAGCGTCTGTGTCTTTGGCCTCAAAGAACAGTGTCCAGAGTGGGGATTCAGACAGTGATGAAGAAGAGGAGCCCAAAGAGCCACCTATTAAACTTCCAAAGGCAAGTAACTGATACCACTTAAAGTGTTCCATGTATGTCATCTAAGGTTGGTATATTCTTTTTTGGCATTAAAGAGCAACAGTATAAGCCAGCTGCTTAGAACACTGCTGTAGTTTTATTTGTAGTCCATCTAGTTCAGAATCATTTAGTGAATTAGGATGATCTATGTACCTGCCCAAATGTCAGGTAAACATTCAAGTTGCACTCCTTTTAAAGTGTTGGTACTTGAACACCTACTGCCTCAAAATCTACACAGAAATGATGCAAATAAGGCAGCTCTTATGTCTCTGAGGGGCTACCTGCTCATAATGGTAAAGGGTGCTTTTTTTTGCTTTACCCTCCAAAAAGAATAAGTATTTCTAATAATGGGAATAATTTGGTGGAATGCTTCCTAAGATGTTTGCTGGGTATGCATGTAATTGCGGTAACTGTCAATTATTTTTTCCCTTTTTTGGCTTTAGTGCCCTTAGTGGTACTGACAGCTCCACATTCTAATCGAATGTAGTAACTTGCTGTGATAGCTTTATATTTTTGGTTTCTCAGGAAATACTTACCTTTGCCTCTGATACTTGTTTGCTACCTTATTTATTTAGTATCTTAGCTAATGGTGAATGGAGTAGGTTCAGTTCTGTTGAAAAGATTTGCATTTTGCAGAGTAAAGGAGAGGTATTTCCCACACCTTTCACCCTCACACACCCACACACCCACACACACCCACACACACACACACACCCCCACCCCCCCAGGATTTTAAACTTAAGGCTGAGTAAGGAATGATCCATAAAAGCCCTCTACTAAACAAATACTGGATTAAAGTGATTGAGGTGGAATTAAGTGTGTTAAACATTCTTTGTTCCTGCACTGGCATACATTTTGTTAATAACCTTAAGCAAAAATTTAAAAATTTAAGTTGTAACAAAAAATAAAAGATGAATGATTACTTTCTTTGGGAACTGACTTTACACATTTTAAAATTCATCATGGTATTGTTACCTTTGTAAATGTTCTCCTTTTTTTGTCTATGTATATAATATAAATTAGGTCAAAGTAGTGTGTAATTTTAATTATAGAAATGTTAGCATTGGGGATAACACTCACAATAAGAGCAAAGATAAAGGAAATAAAACAAGAGCATAGATAAGACTTCAAGATGAAATAGGAGGGGTTTTAGGAATTAATTAGGAGTGTCAATGTCTCCATCCAGGCTAGAATTTTGGGTACCTTTTGTTAAGCAATCTTAAACTTTTGATCTGAAGTCTCAAAGGGGTTGCAAAGGGAATGGGAGAATGGTAGCACAGAAAGCGTCAGTAAGAGCAGTAAGGCTGTGACACAAGCTGAGCAGAGTAGTGCTTGTTTTGGCTCAAAAACCTTTTAGAGAGCAGTGAGAACAAGCTTAAAATGTCTTGAAAAGAGCTATTTGCTTATTCTGTCCTTCAGAGCACCTTTTGGAGGAGTGAGGTAGAGAGATACACTCACACACTATATATATATATGTAAGATATACATACATGAGATAATACACTGAATAGATCTATTTTATGAAGCCCACTCAATCTCTTGATCTGAGATATTTAAAAACCAACACAAAACTCTATGCAGAATTGATAACATCCCAGGAGAACTCTCTTATTGATTCCTACTGTAGTGGAAGTTCACCAAACTCTGAACTTTTTCCCACTGTGTTATGTTCTCTACTTTCTCTAGCTGCCTCTATCAGCTCTTGGATGAGGTCTTCTGTCTGAAGATTGTAAAGAATAAACTTAGTTTCTCTCAAAGACACTATAACTGAACAGGAAGGGAATTTATAAAAATGTACTTTAAATGTATTTTATTTTTTAGCCTTTAGGATGATGGTGAGTTTTAGATCCTGGAAAAAACATTACTATGTTGACAGGTTTTTTCACTGTAGATTCCCTGCATGTGTTTTCCCATACTCCATTGCAGATGTGAAATTTAAGGTGTAATTAGTAGGAAAATTGCTGTTGTGCTTTGAGGACTTGACTTGTTTGTTTTTTTTTTATCCTTACTTTGAGAAAAAAAATAGATGGCAAAATAATTTGTGAAGGGTGGGAATCAAATTAAATTTGATTCAAATTAAAGTTACAAGGCATCCAGTAAAACTTAGAGCTGACTGCCAGAATATATGCTTTAAGCATGGGTGGCAGTTGCATTAACAGTGTTATTTATTTTAACATTTCTGTCTTTTTCCTTAGATTTTACTCAGGGTGAGTCTGTATGGGGGCTCTGCTCCTGACCAAAACACATAGTGAAGTTAAGATACAGTTGCTTATTTGTAATGTGGTAACCCCCCTCTCTTTCATCATCATTATTAAATGCGGGGTTTGAGAAGGAAGTGCAAGGGAGCAGTCAGTGAAGAGAAGCATGACTGTAATCTCAGAATAGTCAGGAATTCTAAAAGGGAAAGTTAGAGATGGCTCTAACAGGGCTTTCAAACATGTTCTGTTAGTTGGCTTAATGCATATCTTTTATGAGTACACATGGAGTTTTAGTGACTAGCAATTAATCTTTGTTTTTGTCACAATATAAAAAATAATCTCAGAGGCTTTGGAGGGGAAAGTTCTAGAGCTGCCAGTATCAGCTGTCAAATGTATTGTTATTCAGGATGTGAAGCCAGGTTGCAAGACCGTTCTAGTTTGCTGGCTCACGTTAATGAGCAAGGAAAAAGAAGACTGTCAAAGAGTGAACTGGATAGAAATCAGAAGGGCTCAGAGGTATAGTTTGCCTTTTATTGTGCAAAAAATTTTAAGCTTCCTTATTCTTTCAAGAAGCTTAGTCTGCTTAGATATGCTCTTTTATGTAGTGGCTGACTTATGTGTAATATTTGCTGGTATAGTTTTATAGGTGGATTCTTGATTTTGATTCTGGTTTAACACTGTATTTTTTATTGTCTTGTTCAGTGAACACTGGGATATACTTTTTTGATGAAGATCTAAAAATATTATATTGACATCTGTTCTGAAAAATCTCTACTTCTTTAGATCATTGAAGTTGGATTGTGTGAAGTCTTTGAATTGATAAAGGAGACGAGATTTTCTCATCCATCCTTGTGTCTCAGGAGCTTACAAGCCCTACTTAATGTGCTCCAAGGTCAGCAACCAGAAGGCCTGCAGTCAGAGCCTCCTGAAGTCCTAGGTAATCTCATCTCTTACTGTATTTTTTATTAACATACACCTGTTATTGTGTTGGACAGCAGAAAATGGTTCTTGGCAAGTATTTGTGAGGTAGTAACATGCCTGTTCCAATTTACTGACTGTTCTGGCCTTACGGTGCTGGTGTGGTCTATATAGCTTAGATGTTTAATTTTGTAATTTTTTTGGAGCTGCTAAGCAGAGAGTCACAATTCTTGTTTTTATTTTCTCTGGCCATCCCAAAGCTTCCCTGAAAATTAATTTTCTTTTTAATGATCTTGAAAATAAAAGTTGAACTTGTGATGCCTTTGAGAGCATGATTGACTATATCCTTTAAGTTAAAATCCCATTTTCTTTTGTTGATTTATAGAACAGCAAAGAAGTCCAGGCTGTAGCCTGAGTTGTTTAAAGAAAATTTTTAGAAAGTCTTTAGACTTCATATATTTTTTCATGTTTTATGACTTAACAGTATTGCATTTCCAAAGATTGTAATTTGCTACAGAAAACTTATTTTGTATTGATGCATAGAGTATTAAAAAGCTGCAAAGGACACTTTTTGATTTCTGCCATAGTGATTAATTGTATCAGATGTCAGGAAAAATTAGGTGGATTTCTGTTCACACTTGGATTGTTACAGAAGTTCAGCCACCAAACAGTGTTTGGAAAGAGACATATGATCAAAATAATTTTCAAGCCTCAATTTGAAATAAGTGCTTGTTCCTATGAGGTGAGTTGTGCTTCAGCATGGGTAATGGTCATAAAGAGTAGACAAGCGATCTGCACATCATCTCAGTGATGGGGTAGACTGAATAGTGTTTACTATAATAACACTTTCTGGCCCATTGCTTGTTAATGTGTTCTACTGTGACAGAAGGACTTGTAGTTTTTCTTCTTCAGCCATGGTGATTATCCAGACTTGATGTTTTTTGGCTGAAAAGAAGAAAAGTTAAAGGTAGTTCAGGTTCATTTAAGATGCTTTTCTGTCTGAAACTAGCTCTGAACATAATAGCTGAGGAAAGATAGAATGTATTTTCCTATTTTAATTTCCCATTGATAGTTAAATTGTTTTGTATGATTTTTGTGACTGATCTGTGCAATGGCTGTGTTTTCTCTGCAGAATCCCTGTTCCAGCTGCTTTTGGAAATAACTGTCCGTAGCACGGGAATGAATGACAGTACAGGACAGTCCTTGACAGCACTTTCCTGCGCTTGCCTCTTCAGTTTGGTAGCTGCCTGGGGAGAGACAGGAAGGACATTGCAAGCAATCTCTGCAATCCTCACCAATAATGGCAGCCATGCTTGTCAGACTATTCAGGTCTTGCACTAAAACTTCTCTGTATCTGGGAATTTATGTAAATGAGAACTTCTCATGAGTTCTGAGAAGATGTGTTGTTTAATTACCTCCCCCCCCCCTATTTTAGAGATGAGTTGGTATTTCTCTGTCTCTCTTGAGTTGGAGTTAGAACAGAAAATGCAACATTTTATAAAATTGTCATCTTTTTCACTCACTATTTCTTTTACTGTTTAGGTGCCAACCATTTTAAACTCTCTTCAGCGGAGTGTACAGGCAGTTCTGGTGGGCAAAATCCAAATCCAGGACTGGTTCAGTAATGGGATAAAGAAGGCAGCCTTGATGCACAAATGGCCGTTGAAAGAAATATCTGTAGATGAAGATGACCAGTGCCTACTTCAGAGTGATGGTTTTTTCCTCTATCTCTTATGTAAAGATGGACTTTACAAAATTGGCTCTGGATATAGCGGGACAGTGAGGGTAATGTGTCTGCTTCTTGTCTGATCAGTGCTACTTGGTGTTTTAATCTAACTTCTATGATGTCCTATTTCCATGGACAATCTTACATAGCTTACTGATAATCAGTTCTATTGCAGTTTGTGTAAATTTTTCTGATGACTTCTATGACAATTTGACAACATTTTCTTAGAATTTTTACTTTGCAGTCTGGTTGAAGATATTACTTAGATGGTAAATAATTATGTGTTGAGTTTTCACTCTGGTATTTGTTAAATGATGGAAGTTTTTTTGCTTTTCAGGGCCATATATACAATTCTACATCCCGCATCAAAAACAGAAAAGAAAAAAAGTCTTGGTTAGGTTATGCTCAGGTAAGTGAATACTTAAAATATAAAATGTGCAGTCCTACTCGTCCCTCATAAGCAGTTTAAGTAGACCCTGGCTTAAAGTAAGCTTGAATGGATATTTTATCATTCCTTTAACTTTCTTTATAAAAAACAATATTTTTGGTACTGGCTTCTAAATTATGGAGAATGATGGACCTGTAATCACTGGCCTGTGGAAAGGAATAATGGAGTGTTCATGCTTTGTGTTGTCACTGTAAAGACTTTTGCAAAATATGTTTTAGCACATCAGTTTATGAATTGGACAGTCAATTGATGTGTGGTTCTGATGTGTGTGTGCGCGCGTGTCAGTGGATGTAAAAAAGTGTTGTTACAACAAACATGTAAAAAATATTTGAAATACCTGTTTATAAAAAGAAATTGGCATGAAAACATCTGCAGTAAAATAAGGAAGTGCTATTTTGGTTGGGAAGGATTTGAGCACACGTAAACAATACGTAGAGATAATTATTGACATTGGCATTGTGGAGTTAACTATATTTTTATGGTTTGTGTTTTTTAGAGTTAGTTTCTGGAATATCAACCACTTTTTCTTATACCTTTATTATTCACTATAAAAAAACCCCAAAACATTTAAAAAAGTATTTCAGAGAACAATTAATTTACTGAATTTGTTGTATATTTACTCTTAACTGAGTGATCTCATTGTCCCATTGTGATTTTTAGTATACTCCTTGCCACGCTTTTGAAGTAAAATTGTTCATTACAAATATATGTTCTTTCATTGCAGTTACTGTGTTTGTGTAAACACAAACACATGAAATCTGGTTTTATTTAATGCAAAAGCAGATCACCAGAAGGTGCACTGGCACAAAACAAATGGGTGTGGATGTATTAATTCTGGAGCCTGTTCTATCAGTTCGGAAAGGAACAGGATTCTGGTTTCATTATATGGTGTTACATATTTGGACATTCTGTACATAACTATAAATATATGTGATTCTTTTTGAGTGCTTGTACAGGTGTGTGTACTCACACAGTGACTGTAGCCAAAGGCACTGCAGTTTGGACAAGTGTCATTCTGTGGTTATATTTATAGAAAGGTGTGTAACTTGCACTTATTGCTAGTTTTGTGTCCATAAGAGATAAAAGGTGTCCTTAGTGTCATTTCCCTTCAGGTGCATAGTTAAAAATCACCTTAAATTCAGGTGATTTTTCTTACTTCATCATCATAATTGCTTTTAGATTAAAGCTTTACTATCTACTTTAATGCTCTTTGCTTACTTTATGTGGGCTTGTTTTCCTCATTTTGCTGAGATTTATTTATCCAGTAGTTTCAATGGAAGGAACTGTCTTAGTGTGGGAGTCAAAGTAGTTAACTAATATTTTTTTTATTCTAGGGTTTAATGCATGTATTAATATGCATCAATGATTGGTCTTCTGTATAAGACAACATTATCTATTGCCTTCCTCTTATTCCTGTGACTATTCTGTTGATTTGAAAAGTGGATACAGAAACACTGGTTTTTACTGTGGCTGTGGCTTCTAAGTCTACTTGTATACAGATATAAATAACAATTAAAATGCGGGGTTTCAAAGTTGTATACAAGCTTCAGCATGCTAATCTATGGCATGAAGAAGGTGAAGGAAGGGAGTCAAATTTCATCTCTTAATGTGGAACTTAGTTAAAATTTGGGTTAGTAGAACAAGTTGATCATCATTTGATGTAAAAGGCTTCCACTATTTTAAAGCAATATGTAAAATTATTATTGCATTTTTCCCTTTTAACATCTGTTAATGTATTTAAGAGTATTCTCATACCTCCACATATATTTTTTTTGTTCTTGCCAGGGCTATTTATTATACAGAGATGCGAATAATCACAGTATGACAGCCATAAGAATAAACCCTGAAACTTTGGAACAAGACGGTACAGTTGCTTTGCCAGGTGAGAACCTCCATATGAGAGAAATTTGGTATAGATTGCTGTTTACATGTTCTGTATTTTCAGGCAAACAGAAGAGAAACAGAGATTTTGAGGTCACAAATAGACTGCTTTATGAATTTGCTTCACTTCAGACCAGCTTCAGTATTTCACTTAAAGGCCTGGCTTCTTATTCCAGTCACTGGAAGAATATTGCAACATTTTAGAATATGTGAACATCTTAATTTAAATTCCTTCCTAAAAATTTTCTTTTCTTTCTCATTTGAACTTTGAGTGTTTGGCTCATATATGACTTTGCTTCCAGGATTTCTTACATGTAGGCAATTATAAACTATGAACAGAACAATTTTGCTTTTTACTAGGGTAAAAGTATATCCAAAAAGCAAAGGTAGCTAATGAACACTGATGGAGGACCATGCTTCTGGTGTTTATATTGGTGGTGGATTTTGGTTTATTTGTGTGGGGATTTTTTTGTTTTATTTTGGGTGGGGTTTGTTTGTTTTGTGGGGGGTTATTTGTGTTCATTTTGTTGTGCTTTTTCAGAGGATCCTCATAACTTCAGTCTGATGAGAGAATAAGGATGTTCCTGGAACATGCTTTAATGGCGTTCTAGTGAAATACATCTGTTGTCAGCTACACAGATAAATTGCAGATGGACACAAGAATATTTTTTAATCAAGCAATGACAGGCTTATTTTGTAGATCAGAAGAAAGATTTTTGTTTCATCCTGACATAAATAAGAAACCACTGACTGAAACCGCAGAAAAGTTCTCTAGCATTTTTGTCTTTAAAATGCAAACCACAATTTTTTAAATAAGTTCTGAATGTTGAATCTAGTCCATGCAACCTTCTGCACATTCTTAAAGTATGGATGTCTTTTTAAGCTGCTCTTGCTCCTTGTTGGGGCTGTATGAGGTATTTCAGGGACAGCACATTCAAGGACCTGAAAAACTGCCTTTCAGAGTGGTTTTTCAGCTTTGTTCACCTCAGGGCAGCTTCTTACACAGTAGGGTTCATTGATGTCCTTAATTATGTTACCATTTATAAACAAATCAGTGTTCCTCATGCAAGTCTTGAGAGAGATTTGAGCACATTTAAAGTCTACCCTTTGGAGCTGTTAGCTTGTTTTTGCAAATCTCAGTGACAAGTGTCGTTCTGCAAGACTGCCTTGTATTTATACTGCAAAAAAAGCACAAATTGAATGTGTGTGCCTTCTCAGCAATTTGTAAAAGCAAATCCAAATGGGAATACCCATTCAGAAATTTATCAAACTGTCCTCTCAGTTGCATCTTGTATGGTTTGTGATGGTGTTAAAGTAGATGTTCTTTGTAACTCCAGTCCTTTGTATTTCAGTCCTTGAACTTTGCTGTTTTACTTTGTGCACTTCTACACATTTATCTCAGTGTGTTATTGTGAGAAGATATGACCTTGTTCTTTTGCCTGGGACAAATTCCAGGGGGTCCACTTCTGGTTATTTTCCTTTCCCATTAGAAAAAATAAAAGGAAGGTAGGGGGAAGGTGTCTGACCTGAGGAAAACTGAGTTGGTACTTAACTCTGACTAGTAGTGGCTGACCCACTGCAGTCTTATGCTCACTTGCAAGTTGTTCTAGTTCTGAAAAGCCATGCTGGCTAGAACTAGAGGCCAGTGACCTTGCTAACAGCTGAACACAGCAAATATTTGCTCCTAGTTGGGATGATATTCAGACATGGCTCTATCTGGAATTAATCTCTTTCAAATGTCTGGGCTGGTAGTAGTGCATTAAAAAAGGGTATTAGAATTTATTCATACAAGGCATGCGTAGGAGGTTAGGAGATTTGATTAGAAGTTGATCCTAGATAGAAGTCACATGACCTTAGAAAAGTCAGAGAGCTATGGAATGTTATTTTCTCCTTTCTCAGACAGTAGGATCCATCAGCTTCTTGAAGCCATAAACTTCTATTTTTAAAGGACAGTCTTTCCACTCTGAAAGATGATCTTTCAAATCCAGCCTTGTTTCTGGAACTACCAGGCTATGTGTCAACATTCTTGTGTCTAAGGCCTTTGCCAAGATTTATACACTGTACCTGAGTTGTGTGTCTGTTTTTGCAGTCCATGTATCATAAAAGAATGTCTGAATTCCATGAGAATTTATTAGGTGACTAGACTTGAATTACAGAGGTTTTCATCTTTGCCATTTCTTTCAAAAGTGATGTTTACTGCATACCTTAAAACAGTTTCTGTTTTCAGATGGAGAAATTGAAGTCACATGGTATAAGATTTTAGTGTTCTTTGAAATTGCAAATTAGTGTCTTAGGCTCAGGACTATTCCCTTAGTGTGGAAAGTACTGCTAACTGAGGGTAGCCTAGGTGGTCTCAAGGGCTGCATTAGCAGGTACAGAATGTGCAATATGAATGTGGAAGGTGATGCTTCACAGAGGCTTCCTTTGAAGCCTCTAAGGAGGCTGTGATTAACAGATATCTGTAGTTACATGCTTTTAGTACATAAACCTTTTCTCTTATTGCAGTCTTCAGACAGAATGGATGGTTATCCTCATCCCCAGAGTAATCTACAAAGTCAGATTGAATAAGATTTAGGATTTATCATACAAGCTTCTTCCTAGCTGAGACACTATTCTAGTTTTTCCAAATACTCCGTTTGCCTTCCATTTTTTAGTCTTCCCAATTATTTGATTTTTAATGCTGGGCCTGTTTGGTAGCTAAGCAAGTGCTAATTTTTAGGAAGTCTTCTGGAGAACATGTATGTAAAAAACCTAAAAAACAGCACCCCTCTTCTAGATTTTCTCTTAGAACAGATCTACCAAACATAGCAACAATCTCCAGAAATGTTTACCAGGAGACTCACCTTTCTTGAAGTGACTCAAGCAATAGACTAAGTAGTGTACTATGGACCCACTAGTGGCCAGAATGTTCTGTTTCCTTGGCTGTTCTGCTTGTGTGAACATGTAATTTTCAGTCATTCGAGGAAACTTCATGCTTAGCAGCTTCCTGTAACCTTTGGAGAAATGTCATTTATTTTAGTTTTGGAACTTCTCATCCAGTTACTGGTGCTTCTTTTATCACTGACATGACTTTGTAGCCTAAAGAATTAGTAGTGTGGACTGCCTTTGGTTGTTAAATCTGAGATTGTTTTTGAGAGAGCAGTATTTCAGATTTCAGTGTTTCTGCTGCCATTCTCCATCATGCTTGCTGCATACCTTCTGTGATTCCTGGTTGTGAGCAGGTTGTGCTCTAAGGGGAAGGAATGTTGTCTACTTTTGGTGTTTTGCTTCCAGATGTGGAAGTTACTGAAGGCTTTTTAATGCATTTTCTGTTCCTGGTAAGACGCTATATTGGACTGGGCAGTGTATCAGGAAAAAGTAAACAGTGGGTTTCTGTGGGGTGTTCTCAGCTGTATTTTTATAAAAACAGCAAACTTGCTGGTTATGCTAGAAAGACATCATGTGTGCTCCATTTAGCATTAAATTTATTTGATAAAATGTTAATACTGCATCTTTGTTAGATTATGAAGCAAATGTTTGAAGTGTAAAGTGGCTGTTCTGTATTATTTTTGGAAGAGGTCTTTTTCTTGTGGTAATCAATGAGACAGACACTAACCATATGATATCTTTGCCAGTAGCTCCATCATCAGTGCAGGAAGGGGAGAAGGAATAGTGTAGAGACCTAGGTTTAAAAGAGAAAGTGGTCTTTTTCTTTTTTTTTCTCCTAATTTAGGTAGAATTCTTTCCCTCCCATTTTCTTGGAATTATCTGAGCTATTTTCAATAAATTATGTATTCAAGTATATACTTAATAGTTTTCAAAAACCCCCTAGATTTTCAGTTAATAGTTTGGTGAGATTTATAAATCGTGGTTTTTTGCAGTTCAATATTGGGATGTAACCACTCACATTTTATACAATGGAAAGTGCTCTAATAACTCTTACAGGAGCTAAGGAGAATTACATGCTTTTGGTGAGACAGGACATCTTAGTGTAAAATAACACATTATCAGAATGGTATGATCTCACTTGAGACAAAGCAGAACTGTCATGATCTGATTGGAGTGAGAATGAATTAGACAGAAGCAGAGTTCAGTGTGTGTATGTATGCTAATATAAACTGATGCCGTGTGCTTCATTTTTCTCTCACAGATTGTCATTCTGAAGGGCAGAATATCCTTTTCACAGATGGAGAATATATTAATCAAATAGCAGCATCTAGAGATGTAAGTTTTACAAATGATGGGTAAACTATTTTTCTCTCAACTGGGTTTTATTTTACAATATTTATAGCCTCCTTCTTTCTTCATGTTTGGCTTTTTCTTTACGAACACAATTAAGGAAGAAATCTAGGTAACTAGAAATAATGAGAAACTTCCATATTTGTGCATAAAAAATTAGTATTTTGGTATTAATTCCCACAATTTTGATTTGTGATTGATTTTGTTTATATTTTTCAGGTAAGTTTTAAGAAAAACTCTATTGCTCTTTCAGAAAAAAAACCCTTATATGTTCAATAATGTCTTTTTAACATGTTGTACAGTTTCTTTGTGGGATAAGCTTCACAGAGCTTAAGGATAATTTTTTTTTCTTTATTAGTTTCCTGAAATTGCTTTGGAACTTATTGGAGCATTTCAGACAGTTTTACTAGAAGAGATAGGAAATATACTACATTCCAGTTGATTTTTGTGTGAAAATTGCCTGATGGCCAAAGCTCTAAAAACTCAAAGTGCTTCTACTAGAGACAGAACTGTAGTGGTGGTTGTATTTTTTTTCAGCAGACAGTTACTATGTTTTTAGTTCTGGTGTGGTTTTTGGTAGTGAGAAATCTGTAAAATAGGGATGGGGTGAACCTGGGTTGTTAACAGATGCTAAACATCAACTATAGAAAAACCAAGATAATTCCATTTCCCTCCTAACAAAACCAGCTGTTGTTTTTTGGGTTTTTTTAACATGGTGAGATGAAGATAACTCTGCACTTATAAACAGAAAACTCGTCTAACTGTTCTTTACAGCAGTCACTCTGCATGCAGAATTTTGGGCTATGAATAAGGAGAAGTTCAGGGCTTAAATGTAGGTGTAAATAGTTGCAAGAATAAGATTTCTACAGCAGTTCACTATTTTTATAGCGTTCATAGCATTCTCATAGAACTCAATACATGTTTAAGGAGTCAGATACTTCAGCTTGTCCTGATGGCCACTTAATTCTTTTCTCCTCTGTGGTAAATGTTGTAATAAAAGTTACTTTATCAATGTGTCCTCTGACATTTACTCTGAAATAGTACTATGTCAATGCACTTAGGACTTGAAAAATAAATTAATTAATTTCTTGTGCAGTATAAAGTGGATTTTTGTATTTTTTGCAGGATGGCTTTGTAGTGCGAATATTTGCCACAAGTACTGAGCCAGTATTGCAACAAGAACTACAGCTTAAGCTTGCAAGAAAATGCTTACATGCCTGTGGCATCTCATTGTTTGATCTGGAGAAAGATTTGCACATTATCAGTAAGTTCTCTTCTTTGAAGGTTAATAACAAGCCTGGTAATTCAAACAGTAGAGCTGAAACACTGTGCTTTGCTTTGGCTCTACTATGTAGAGGAAGGTATAGCTCCATAATAAACACATCAGAGGGGTGTGAAACCATTCAAGCATTACTTGACTCAGAGTCAAATCCATACACCCATTTGGAATCACCTTTCTGTCTCTAGTACTATTCATGGTTTTCCAGTATTTTCCTTCAGTTGTATGATAAATATATAATTGTTTGAAGCTTGGACTTTATAAAACATGGTTAAGCTGCAGAATTCCTTGCTGTGGGTCAAAGTTAACAATTTACAAGGACCAATGACTGGATTAAAGGGAAAAAGAATTACATTGAAAAACACATTTGCATCAGAATTTGAGGTGAAGAATCGTTAGTATCTATGAAGGTATTTTGAAAAAATATCACTTGGCATTTGCTTTGGGGTGGTTTTGCTCTGTTGAGCTTGCTTTTGCCTCTATCAGAACAAAAAAAAAAAAAAAAAAAAAAAGCATATTTGTCTCCATGGACCAGCAGAGGTGGATAGGTGACTGGTCTGTGAAACTGCCTGGTTAAACTGTTCAGTTAACACAATCTCAATTGCACAGGTACAGGGTTTGATGAGGAATCAGCTGTCCTTGGTGCTGGGAGAGAGTTTGCACTGATGAAAACTGCTAGTGGAAAGGTACTGAAAATGTTCTGTAGTAAATAGCAAATTGCACCAGTAGATTTCTGTGTTTTTTAATTTAATCATTATTTTCCATAATTTCTTACTGCCTTTTCAGTATGTTAGAACGTATGTCTATGACTGCACTCAGATATATTTTTCAGAGCCTGCTTTAAAATCTAAAAGGCAAATAGTTATTTAATAACATAAACAGATAGTTGGAACCCCTTAAAAATCCATTACTTGAATTTATAGGAATTTCTACATTGAGTCTTACAATGAAGGGCTTTGTTTAAATTTGGGAGACAAAACTTCTGTCTACAAATGATGTGTTAGCATACTTGAAAATTTTACCACTTCATAACTTTCCACAGTCTGACCATAGTAATTTATTTAAATCCCATCCTGATTTTTTTTCTGATATTTTAGAGAATTATTGATTCCCCTATGCAGATTTTTCAATTGATTTCTTTAAACCTATTCTTAATGATTTGATATGTTGTTCTGCTCAGTGGAGACTTTTTGAGGCATTTGCATAAAGATGGAAATTTAGAAATAATACTGTCAGTGACTCTTTACGTTATTTACTGTGGTTCTATTTCAGTGTGAAAGACTAGTGCTATTTATCTTGTAGAAACATAGTTCTTAATTACATGTTCAAAATTGCATTGCTTTGTTGGAATGAAGGCCTTGCTCTGCTGGTGTCAGAACAGTGAGATTGTTGAAAATGTTAGAGTAAATATTTTTTAAGGAAATTTAACTATCTGTACCAGAATTTGATCAGATAGAACTCTTCAGCATTGAGGGAGACAGATTAGCTTTGTCATTTAACTAACAAAAGTGCCTGTTCATATAAAATTAACACATTTCCTGGGTTTGGTCTATAGAGTTAGGGTGGGAAATACAATGCGTAAGGCAATGTAAAGTGGCTTCAGGTGCTCCATAGGTTGACAGACCAATTTTATAGAGCTGTTGAGTTGCATGGTTCTAAAGGAAACTTTTTTGTTCATGGCAGTATTTTTGTTCACATGAAATATCTTACTCAGTTATTTACGTAGTCAGTTGCCACTGTGCATTTCCTAAACATGTTTTACAAATGTGTTAAAGCATATTAAAATATGTAGTGATTTTTTATTTTAAATTGATTTTATCGTTATAATGCCATCTTGTTTTTACATGGACCAGACATTTTTGTGAGGTGTTTTAAATGCTTCCTCTGAGTAGTTTCTTTGGTTCTTTCTGTGTGTTCAACTCATCTAGCCAAACAATTATATATGAAAACTATATAACAGTGGCTCAATAGAAAGCACAATTCAAAACAATCTAATCTAAGAATCTAATCAGAATGTTTCCCCCATTGAGTCAAAATTGATGGGTTTGAGACAGAGATACTGAAATGGCATAAACAAAGTCAGGAAGAGTGCAGTGTGCTTTGAAATGAAAGTAATTAAAAACAATACAACTTTGAGAATTATGTAAGCTTGAAGCGCTGTGGCATAACTAAAACTGATGAACTTTTTTTCCTAGATTTATTATACTGGCAAATATCAGAGCCTTGGAATCAAACAAGGTGGCCCTTCAGCTGGCAAATGGGTTGAACTCCCAATCACAAAATCTCCAAAGATTATTCAGTTTTCTGTTGGACATGATGGCTCACATGCCTTACTTGTTGCTGAGGATGGAAGCATATTCTTCACAGGTTCTGCTAGTAAAGGAGAGGATGGTGAATCAAGTATGTATCATTGCTTGCTTGACCAGTGGTTGGTAAAAGCCTCTTTAAGAGAGTTTTTAATTTGAAAATAAGAGTTTCAGCATTTTTTGGGATCATGGAAGCATGCTGTTTGTGCTGGATGCTGGCCGCAAATCCTGACCACCAGTGCCAAAACCTCTCCCAGCTACAGAATCCAATCTGTGTTTTACCACAGTTTGGGTTGTGTGGTGGAAGTACTCTTTTAGATTTATCCCAAGAAAAGACAGTAGTAAATTTGGTCAAGAGGCCATGCTGTCTGCCTGGAAAAACTGTGGAGCCAAACTTTTGCCTCTTTGCTGTTGTTTTATTGAGCTTTGGAAGTGGATGTTTTGCTGGCTGGTGGACGTGCATTGATGAGAACTTGCAGAGGCAGATCTGTGGTCGATCAAGCAGAATTCTTCAGACATTAAAGAAGACAGATTAGTTTGATCTTTGGACTTACAAATGCTTCATCAATATAAGATTAACACATTTCCTAGTCTTGATTTCTGTAGTTGTGTGTGTACGTTGAAATAGACTTTGTAAGACAATTGAAGATATCTTTAAGTGCCCTGAAGCTGTGATCTGCTGTAATATTGAATTAAATACTTCACTTTAGGAAACAGATGGGAGATGATGATGTGGTAGATTAATAAGAATAATTAAAGGGATTTGAAATCCCTTTAAATTTAGAAGAATCATTTCTAAAAGATACTGATCTAATCATGTCTTGGCTTGCCATTGAATTTTTTGAGAGGAGCCAGTATAATCCAATTAAAATTAGACCAGGAGATTGTGCCTATTGTTAGTTGTTTGGGTTTTTTCATTAGTGGTTTGAAAACTAAGGTTTATGCCTGTGATGGTTTGAGGATTTTTTGGTAGATTTATTTGTAATATATTTCTTTATTTAAAGCTAAAAGCAGACGGCAATCAAAACCATATAAGCCTAAAAAAATTATTAAAATGGAAGGAAAGATTGTCATATCTACAGCGTGCAATAATGGAAGCAGTTCTGTAATTTCCAAAGATGGAGAACTCTACATGTTTGGAAAAGATGCCATTTACTCTGACAGTACAAGTAAGTTAATGTTGGTCTTTTGAATTATTTTTCAACTGAAGTAATTGAAATCAGTATGGAAGTTTTTAGCCCATGAAAATGTTGTTTGTATGTTTCTTACCTTCCTAATGTATTTTTGACATTCTCTTGATTCAGACAAATATGACAGAAGGGTATGAAAAGATAGTTTCTGAAAGTTCTGTAAAATAACTTGGCATCAATGGTGACAAACATCCAAAGTAATTCTTCCACTAAGGAGAAGAAAAAAAAAATTCACTTGTGTTAATCTGGCACAAGAAGGCCACACAGGAAGAAGTCACAGAAATAAGATGTGCTTTGGTACGAACAAAGGCTGCTGGAAGCTGGGCCTTGATGTGCTTCTCTCTTCATAAGGTAGCAGGGGATCCTGTACGCCACAGTTTAAGTAAAATAAAATGAAATTAACTCCAATGGCTTTCTGATTCCTTTAGAATTCTTTTTCAAAACATGTGATTCGCCGCAGTTTTAAGTTTGCTTTTGGATTTTCATTTTTTGCAGGACAAGTGGCCTAGGCCTAATTCTCCTTTCACTTTTTATTCTAGCACTTGTTTTTTATATCTGTTTTTCTCCCATGCTGTAAATTTTAAAATTGTCAGTATCCACTAACAATTTTGATACATCATTGAGTTTCCTTCTTGGCTAGAAAGTGCAGTTTTTCACCCAAGTTTTTTATGTCTTTCAGGTTTAGTAACAGATTTGAAAGGTCATTTTGTGACTCAAGTAGCAATGGGCAAAGCTCACACCTGTGTGTTAATGAAGAATGGAGAGGTTTGGACATTTGGAGTAAATAATAAAGGACAGTGTGGACGAGACACAGGCTCTATGAGCCAGGGAGGAAAAGGTGTGGGACCTTGATATCTTTTTTTTTTCCTTTTCATTTGCATGCTGGCAAATATCAGAAGTGAAAACAAAGCTAAACATTTTGTTGTAAAATGTAATTCCAACACTAAATTTGAATACATGCAACATGATTAAAAAAATCAAGCACGTCCATGCACAAAGATTTCCAAAAAGTCTCTGTGCTGGCTGAGCAGTCAAATCAGGATTTCCTAGTCATTCCTTTTAAAACCTGATCTGTGAATGTTCTTCAAAGCTTCAGCAGTTCATAGACATGTAGAATAGTTGGAGGTGGAAGCGATCTTTTATAGGTCATTTAGTGCAACCCCCTGGCAGCGAGCAGAGGCATTTTCAGGTAGATCAGGTTGCTCAGAGCCTCCAACCTTTCCTTACCTCTCTGAGTAACCAGAACCCTCTCTGTTGGCCTCAGAAAGCAAGTATTTCTTATTTCCATATCTTAATTAGGTTTTGGAGTCGAGAACATGGCAACAGCAATGGATGAAGATCTGGAAGAGGAACTGGATGAAAAGGATGAGAAGTCCATGATGTGTCCTCCAGGCATGCATAAATGGAAGCTGGAGCAGTGTATGGTGTGCACTGTATGTGGAGATTGCACAGGCTATGGAGCCAGCTGTGTTAGTAGCGGGCGTCCTGATAGAGTACCTGGAGGGTAAGCACATGTGTGGGACTGTGGGTGGTGCAGTGAGTTGGATGACTAAAGCACTTCCTGAATGTGAACTGAGTTGAAAGTAACTGTATAGCTAAATAAATAGTAGTGTGTGCTTTAAAATCAGAAAAGGCTTAAAATTTCTTTAAATAGCTTGTGGCTGCAGGTGATTTCGTTTTACAAACTGTTTTCTTACTTTAGCCTGTAGTTCTTTACTAGAAGCTGTTGGATGTGAACACCAATATAATTTCTGTCTCATGACAGAGCTCCTGGCTTAGGGTAACTTTTCTTCATCCTCTGATGGAAGCTTATCTTGCTATTCAAGTTGCCATTATCTGTTACTTCTTAGTTGAGCTGCAGGAGGGCCACTGAGTCACCATTACTGTTTCTTCAGCATTTTGTGTGCTCATTGTTTCCTTGTTCATGTTTTCATGTGGTGTACATTAAATTGAAGAAAGAAAGTTAGTTCTGAGAAGTCAGTTCAGTGGACAGTCAGTGTATGGTCAGTGTATGGCACCATGCAACAGCAGCTAGGATTTAAACCAGCTGTCCTCCCTATTTATCTCAGGAAAACTTGCATGTCCACAGATAGAACAAAGTAAGAATCTATGTTTTAATTACAAAGGCATCAGTAATGCACAAAAATAAAAGATAATGATAAAGCAACTCTGTTTGCTGCAGAATCTGTGGCTGTGGCTCGGGTGAGTCAGGCTGTGCTGTGTGTGGCTGCTGCAAGGCATGTGCTAGAGAGCTGGATGGCCAAGAAGCAAGGCAAAGAGGAATCCTTGATGCTGTAAAAGAGATGATACCTTTAGATCTCTTGCTGGGTAAGTATTATGAAATTAGCAGAAAGGCTTTTAATTCTCATTTTTCTGTACCTGTTTTTTTCCCTATTGTTGTCCTGTACATTTGTTTACACACTTTGTTACCTGACAGTTTTAGAGTAATATTGTTAAAACGGTGCTTAACAGTAAGATTTATTTATTGGTGATATAGCAAAGTGGGATCATTCTGTTAAGTGAATTGTTCTAAGTTTACCCGTGCTATAGTCCCCTGTGCCACTTTGTCACCTGTGCAGTTATGATACTAATGTTGATACTACAGAGTTGTTCTTGTCCTTTTTGATATCCTGAAAATTTTTCTGTAATGTTTTTATCAGGATTTAAGCATTCTTAAACTAAAATATGGCTAATTCATGTAAAATCTTTAAAAAATATAAACATTCATAGACTTGGTTTAATCCTTTTTGAAACTTTTTAGGGGAGAATGGAGATAGCCATGACAACACATAACTACATACATGTATATGCCTAAGTACTACTGAGTGATGTTGGAGTTGTCAGATTTGTGAAAACCAGGACGTTAGGAGATAAAGTTTAGATCTCCTCCAAATTTACTCAAATCCTTTTTATTTATTGTCAGGGCCATGTAAAGAGCAGCTAGTAAGTAGGTTTTCAGTTTTCATTTCCTTTACTTCTTTTGGGGTTTATTGCCACCACAACAATTTTAAAGATAATTTTAGGTATTTTATTTTCTTAATCTATTTAGCTGTCCCTGTTCCTGGAGTTAATATTGAAGAACACCTTCAGCTACGACAAGAAGAAAAGCGGCAGCGTGTAATTAGGAGACATAGATTGGAAGAAGGAAGAGGTGAGTGACTTATTGAGAAGGGCCTTGAATAGCTTGAGAAACTTCTGAGTCTGTTTTCTAAGAATGAAAATAGTCATTCTCCATTAAACCTGTACAGTGATCAAGCTAAATCAGGTCCTAAGTAGGTAGTTTGTTATGTAGCATGCTTTTAGAAAATGGTGGGAAATCTGTGTTTAATGAAGTCTACACATAAGATCCAGAATTTTAATGATGAAAGGAGCACTTTATATCACTTTCACAGGTCTGTTTTTTATTTTTTTCTCATTTCCTAGTTGAATGATTGTTTTTTAAAATGTAGATTCTAAACCACATTTATTTGAAGAAAGGATTACAAGCCTGTCCCATGCTATTTACCTATTATATGAATTATCTAATTACTGTAATAAATTATTCAATTTCTGTTCTGTAATAGTAGGCAGAAGTTTCTTTTATAAAATGAACTTTTCTGTATTTGCATAACATGAGACTATTGACACAGACTGAATTAAAAAACAAAACACCATTGCAGCATTTCAAAATTTTCTTGTGTTTTATCTACCTCATTGCTGATTTTCCACACAAACAATAATATACCTTAAGAATTTTACAGTACTCTTTGTGTTCTAAAATACCTCGGTGTCTTGTCAAATTAAATATAAGAAATTTAGACTGATGTAACCTGTAATATTTTTGTAAAGCATGATGATGTGGTTGCTAAGATTATTGTGTGTTGAGAAGAGGAATAACTTACTTGGACATATGCTCTTTCAAGTTCCTGCAGTTTTAGTAAATACCGCTTTAATTCTTCTTTTATGTATTAGATACCGGTTTTACTTGAATACAAAATGTGCCTTGTAATCCAAATTATTTGCTAGGCTGTGCCAGTGAATCTTGTGATGTGAATTGTTTTTATTTCACTTTCATTAAGAAATTGCTGGTTTTAACCACAATTAAGGAGCAGTGAGAAAGAGAAATCTTGTAGTTGCCTATGCATGTGAAAAAGGATGGAATATTTATTTTTCTTTGCATCTTTGTGGCTAATTTTAGCAGAGAAGTGAAGGGAGGAGGCCTTTGTTTAGGTCATGTCAGAGCTGCTGCATGCTGCTGGCAAATGTTGGGTGCAGCTAACAATTTTTTATTGAATCCTAATTAAATGCCCAGGCATTATTGAAAGGTGCTGCTGTTCAGACCATCAGTGATGACAGAGCTGGGAGGTAAATTTCAGTTAAAAGAAAAAAGAAGAGTGGCAGAGAAAAATTTACATTTGCTTCTATTTCTGTGGTTAGAAGTAGAACCAGAGCAGCTTATCCCTTCTGTATGCCATCTGTTTCAAAAAGTAAAAAAAGATCACTTGAACAGTAGCAGGAATGTACTCTTATGGTTGGTTTTGTAGGCATATGTGTGAAAGGAAGTTGTAGCCAGGTGGGGATTGGTCTCTTCTCCCAGGCAACCAGTGACAGGACAGGAGGACACAGTCTTATGCTGCACTAGGGGAGGTTTAGGCTGGATATTTGGAAGAATTTCTTCACAGAAAGGGTGATTGGGAATTGGAATGGCCTGCCCAGGGAGGTGGTGGAGTCACTATCCCTGGAGGTGTTGAAAGGGAAGACTGGATGTGGCACTTAGTACCATGGTCTAGTTGACGTGGGGGTGTTTGATCATAGGTTGGACTCGATCTCAAAGGTCTTTTCCAACCCAGTTGATCCTGTGATTCTCTATAGGGACTGTAGCTAAAAAGATACTGTTATCCAGCTTGTTGCCCACATTTCTGTTACATTCTCTATCTAAAGAGCATTGAAATCCCATACCTGTGTGGTTGTGGGAGGTAGTGGGTATGCCAGTCTGGAAGGGTTGGAGAGTCTCCTGTTTTGGTTCAGAATGACTTCTTGTGATAAAGCTGGGAGCAGTGTAATCAGGTATGAATATTTGATTTAATAATCAATCTTGAATTGCATAATCAGATTAAAGAGCTTTTTTGCTTCTCCATCCAAATGCTGAAGTTTTTCATTAATGAGTTGGTGCAAAGAGTAGCACCATTCTTGACAACTCTTATGCTACGCTTTTCATAAGAGAGAACGAGAACGTTTAAATAATAAACTACAAAAGGTTTTGCAGTCTGATAAAACATAGTTATAACAGTGTTAAAAGAACAGGCATGTTGCTTGTTGCTTCATTTCCCCAAGAGTTTTAGTATTTGTGCATATAGAGCTGAACAAATCCATGCTAATGAAATAACTATTTGGAGATCCAGAGAAAACTTTCAATTTTCTAAAAACTCTGCTTAGTCAGTTAAAGGCTGGACCAGGTCTTTAGGGCCTTTCCTTAAGGTACACAGTGCTAGTTTGTCAGGATTCTGATTTCTGGACTATTTAGTTTGTTAACGTGTGTCTTTTGTTCTTTTGTAAGAAACAAAGCATGCATAGTTTATGGTGTTCAAGAATAGGATTCATCACTGAATGTAGCTGCAGACTTTTAAGTTCCTGTTGGTAACCTTTATTCAATACAAATATTTTCAGTAAATTTTGAGTGTCTTGTAAACAAGAGAAAATCTTTGAAAATACAGGAATATTTCATTCCTAAAACAGTTATACAAATAAAACAGAAAAATCACAAAGAAACCTCTCACTAAATGTGTTGAAATAGGACTTAAGTTTAGGAGAGAGGTGTAAGAACAAAAGTACGGGGATTACACTGAATTTTAAGTTATCTAATTGTTTGTGCTTCTTTCAGAGCTCCAGATTTAGTTCTGTTACAGTGACCTGTGATACAAAAATATGTTCTTGGGGTCCACTTGAATTAAGAGTAAAAGAAATAGTCATGTCTTTAGGTGTGACAGTCATTTAATTTCTTTCTAAGATCACTTGTCTCTTGTATTGAAGAAGATAAGAATGCTCATCTTAATTTGTATTTATCTGAAAATGCTAACTCTGAATGTTCTGGGTAGAAGTAGCTGTTGGTAATAGCTGCAATATCATTGACCTGCTTCAATGTTACTGTCACAAGCAATTAACTCACTTCTCACACATGATCCAAGTAGCCTGCCACTGTTGTAAGGGACCTGTATGCTGCTCAGCAACAGCACACTAAGTAACTTTAGCACTAAGAAACTTTAAGTGCTTATGCCAAAGATTTCTTTGTTTTTTACATTGAAATGAGTCACCAACTATAGTTTGTGATGGAACTGTAACCAGCTAATAATTTTTATTTTTTTAATCAGTTGTTTATGTTGCTGTATTCAAGAAAGAAATTCTGCTTTAGTGGAAAAAAATCCTTTAAATTAATAGTGGGTAAAAAGGGTTTGTTTGTGATAATCAACTATTTAAAAAAATTGTAAGTTCCTTAATATTGATTATAGTTCTTTGCTCTTTTCTGCACACAAGTGACTGTGACAAGCAGTGAAGAGGGCTCAAAATCAATTCTACATTTTTGAGTTGAGTGTATGACCTTCTGAGAAATATAGCCAGCTGTATTCATCACAGCTTCTATGCTAAATCATAATATCTCAACATAATTATTGATGGAATTATCTCAGCTCTTCACTGTCTCTGTTCTTCTGGTGAGAAATGAAAGAGCTGATTTTCCATATGGTGTAGTGTTTTTTGTTTTTCAGGCTGGTTTGGGGCTTGATGAAAGTAATGAGAGATGAACATGGAAATAGTTGCACTTAATTATTTTCTGTGGCAGTGAGGAAGTTTTGTATGTTGCAATGTTCAGAACATGGTTAATTATTTTTTCTTTCCTGTGAAACTATTTTTTTTATCATGGGGGCATTAAATTGCCTTAATGGGTTACAGAAATCTGTGGGCCACACGTGCAATTAATGTAATGAACCTCAGACTAGCATTTTCTGAGAGAGCTAATCTTGAAAGCTGTTCATGAGACTTTTTACTTTTTCTGATTGGTATTTGAAGTAATAGAAGTTGGAATAGTCAAAAATTTCAATTTATCACTTGAAGATAATTCTGGGGGAGTTTTTCAGAAGGCGATGAGAATGTTAAAATAGCTTTTTAAACTATATTTAACTAATAAGCTAAAGAACACAGACATGTTTCTCAATACAGCAATAATATGGTCTCATGCTTCACTGGTATTTCACTACTACTCTTTCTCAGCCTATGATGTAAAAAATGTAAAAACCTCAAGATGATCATTACTGACTTGCAGATTTGGTGTGTAATTAAGCAAGGTTTAGCTTTTGATGCCCTTACAGAAAAGGAAAATTAATTTTCATCAGTCTTATGCTACTTGCAACAGCAGAGAACCCACAGAAAATTGATTAATTTTAGTCCAAGCTGCTCTGTTTTAAGACAATATAATCTGAGGCCTAGATTTGGGCATTTTTAAATTTTTCTGAAGTGTAACTGATTCAGTTGCTTCAGTGATTAGTTTTACCATGGTGGGCTAAGTATCATACAAATCTGTTTAACATCTGCGCTTGGAATCTCTTTGTCTGCTCAACATATACTTCAATAGACAGCAGAACTGCCTGTACTAGTGCAATATTAAGTGCAATATTACTTAGCAAATAATTGTGCAGCTTCTATTTTATGGTTTCAGTTAAATGTTTATTTTGATGCTTTCAGGATTACTTTTGTTTCAGTGTTCTTTAAGCAAACCAAAACCACTCAAAACCCCCTACCTTTTCACTTGAAACAATATTGGACTCACACATGACTTATAAAGAATGCTTTCAGGGGAAAGCTGTAGGCTTTTGCCCCTAATGACCATCAGGTATGGTTCTATGAAGTTACATTGTTGCACTTGTGTCTGTGATTCCTTTCTGAAAGAGCTAATTATTGTTATGAAAACTGATGTTTAAAGTAAAAATATTTCTATTATAGTTTCATAAATCAGATTTGTAGTAGACACCATGACACAGTTCTGGTTAATATTTGTGGTTTTAATTTAATTAATGTATTTATATGCAGAAATTGATATTTTATATTTATTTTAAAATACATACGAAGTGAAGTATTCAGAAGGGAGAAAGGGTCAAAATTAAGATTATCATAAACCCTACTTCCATCTCATTCTCTTATTACTCCCACATTGCTCTGCATGCTTGTGTTGGCTAGTGTGCATCTCTTTTTCCCCTTTAAAAGGCCTTAATTTTTCTTCCATACCTGATTTGTACAATTTAAATGTTGCTTCAAGACTACAGGAGGAGACGTGTATCCTGTCTTTATTTTCAATGTTTTGAACAAAAGAACCAAACTGCAAGTAACCTTAGTGCCTGCACATGACATTCTCCATGAATGTTTTTGCCTTAATGATAAATTGCTAGTCACAGTTGGAAAAATACAGATTTTTTTTTTTACATGCACCATAATTATTAGCCCTGCCTCATAAGAACATTAAGTTTTGTTTCCTTTAAGGCTTAATAGGTGGGACATTATCTCACTGTAATGTTTGCCACTTCCAGTGTAACTGAAGTGAAGCATTTGTCTCTAATTCCATTTCCTGAAATATTTTTCTCAAAATTTGCAACCTGTTGACCGATTAAGGTGGCCAGTTTCCTATATTAGGGTTTTATCTTCCTGTTTTATTATTAAAAAAACAAAAAAAACCACCCCCCCTCCCCAAAAAAAATTGCTTGGTCTCTTTCAAGAAGCCAAAAATAGGTTTTAACAACAGAGGGTGTGATCCAACCTAGGACTTAGCTCTGCAACTTGTATTTATACTACTTTTCTGTATTTATGTGTCATCATGTGCTATTTTTTCAGGTAGTCTGCTGTGTTCAGTTCACTTGTGCAGAAGTCAGCATTTGAGATAATTGATTTCAGGCTCCTGCAGTCACAGCTTGCCAAATAGCATTTGTTTAGGGTGAGATCCTAGAAGAAATCAAAGTATGTGTTATTTAAATCAAACATTAAACTCCTTCATAGTTGTGTCCAAGAGCTTATACGACCCAGAATGCCAAAGCACATTAAGTGCATGTAGGATGAAATAATTGTATACATTTTTCTGAAGTCCACTGCATTATTTAATAAACACATTGTATTTGGAGAAAATGAAATTATTTCTGTGGTTAAATAGTTTTTTTAATGCTTTGAATTCCCTGCACAACAATGTCCATTTTGCAATGTCTGGACCAAGAAAGGAAAGCTAGTCTTGACATTTCAGCAAGGGCTGTTCAGCATCTCAGCTCAGCTATGGAAAAACAGTCTGTGAAGGGAGAGAGTGAATGTCATTTTGCATCCTACAGACACTGATTTAAAATAGCTCTAGTCTACCAGTGACTACTCTTTGCTCATCTCTGTCACTTGATCTTCTAAAGTGGAGACTAGTAGTAGGTTGTTATTTCCCATGCAGATCTATCTTAAAGGCTTCTGAAGGAGTTTTCCAAATAATACTCTGCAGAAATTTTTTTAACAAATTAAAGGAAGTATCTAATGCATGACTGGATTGTTCCACCAGAATATTCTCAGCACCTAAACTTTGCTCCCTTCATACAGGCAACCTCAGATGTGAGCAGAAAGCAATTCATGGTCTCCATGAATTGTTGTAATGTTTTGTTGCCTGTGTTATTTGGAGGGAGAAGGGAGGTACTTTGCACCTTGCCAGCAGATGATCAAGGAGACAGACATCTCAATGCAATCAAAATGTAGATTTTTGTTTCATTTTTGTAGTTTCCTATTCTGTTATGACCATTTTAGAGATATAGCATGCACAAAAAGCCAAAGAAGATAACAGACATGTTACATGGATTTAGGTAGAAATTGCTATGAAATGGCAATCTGTTGCATTTAAGTTTATTTTGGATTCAAGTTCTATACGCAGTGGTAAATGTAGAGTGTATAGGAATATCCAGAAGCAAAGATAAATCCTGCATTGGTCAGAAGATTAGATTGTCACAGAATTGTCATGTTGACTAGGAGAGCGTGATTCAGATGAGTAGCTTGGAAACTAATGGCAGGTGTGTGCTAGGACCATGCTGGAGCTGACAGCCTCTTATGCTAACTAAAAGTCCTCTGTCTTACAGATCTCCTGTAGTTCTTTTGCTCACCCTACTGTGCTTCACTTCTGTCCTCCTGAAATTCTCTTTTGTTACCTTTGCTCTTAGCACCGAAATGCCAAAGGCTGCCTTCAGGACTGTATCTCATCCCTTGCACTGTTTGTTCTGCAAGCATGTTTTGGAGCCTCAGAATGTTTGCTCAAGTTATCTAGAGATCCTTCAGCCACCCACAAATATTTCAGATCTACACTCTTCAAGCCACACTCTTTGCAGTCCTTGTATCTCTTTTTGCAGCTTTGCTGGTCTGACTTTCACTCGTGTTGTGTTGTCCTGTCCATTCTCTATTCCTTCAGATTTTAATTTCATTAGAAACTTTCCAGTAAGTCTCACTACTTTTGCCTTATTTTCTCATGTACTTCATTCACCTTTTCTCTGTATCATTTGTCCTTCAGACATTTTTAGCTTTCATAATCTGCTTGTCATTCGCCTCACTATATCCTCACTATATCGCCTCAGTTGATAAGAAACATAATGTGGTGTAGTTTTTGTGTAAGTCAAAACTGGAAAGTAGAATATGAAACACATCAAGTGGTTTGGCAGAAAGTAATGTTTACCAAAAATGTATCTATTAAATGGAAGTTTGAATTCAGAGAACACTGAAAAGGGGGAGCACAACAGCAAGACAATTGAAGGAAGAATCTGCAAGATGAAGGTAAATCAGAAGCAAATGATGATCATTGATTAGGAGAAGGAGCTCTGAATTAGTAAGAGGATCTGTTCTGCTGTAGAGTCCAAATGAATACAATAGAACAAAAATAAAAATTCTATGCTGTTTGCAGAAACAAACATGACAGAGGAAGTTTTGGGCCATTATGTTGCCTTCACATGTATGAACCTCTAAGCTAGACAGTAGTGTATTTTTAAAGCATTTTTCATTTTGTTTTTGAAGTGAATGCTAAAATTTGGGAGCTTCGTTCTCTGTATGAAGTTTCTTCATTTGAAAGTTCTAAAGCTATATAGATTTGGCCTTAGATGTCTATCCGTGCTGTTTACTATTAGTGAAGGAGGTGATGAAGTTGACAGCAGAAAACCTGAGGCAATGGGCATTTATTAAAAGTTAACCTACACTGTCTCCTTAATAAAGTTCAGCTGAGGAATGAGAGTATCAATGAATTTGCAAAGAAAGGAGGGATATTTGCATTCTAAGTTTTGCGTAAGTGGTTTATAACACAACAGCCTGATCTGGGGTGCTTTTGTTTGCTGTTCATGGAGGGGCTGGATTTGGGCACCTGTGGAACTGAGTGTCACTTGGCAGAATTAGCTGCTTCTGATTCATGGTTTCTGTTGAATATGAGACTTCTGAAAGGACAAGAAGTGTTCAAAAAATTCATGGTGACATGCTTAACCTATAAAACAGGAGAAATACAGATTTAAGAAACAAATTCCCTGTCCATTACCTGCTTATACTCAGCCTCAATTAAGCATAGTACCTCACTGCGTAAGTCTAGAATTTTAAAAACGCAAAGCAATCTGGAAAAAAATTTAAATGCATGTATCATTGCTTTCTTTAAATCAAATCTTCTCTTGAAGACCTTTAAATAGATTGAAAAATATTTTCAAAGTAAATGGATTTCAAAATTACTAAGTATATAAGAAAAGAGTCATATGATTGGAATAACTTTCTTCATAAAACGTAGACATTTTCTTTAAAAGTTATAAATCTGCATCTTAAATATAGTAACTGCAAACAAGTTTATTGTGGTGGTTTCTAAATTTAGCATTTATATTATAATCTTGCTCCAGATCAGTATTTTGAACGTTATATGTAGAATTTAAGGCATGATAGTTATTATTTTTATCTTTAAAGAGCAATAATGGGTATTTGCTATCAAATTTTGCTCTAGTGTGTATATGTTATATTTCCATTGCTTGCAGTACAGTTGCATACTTAAAAATTCAGGTAAAACTATCACTATAGGATGTTTATTGGTTTTTCACATAAGTTATCAAGAAATGGCAACTTTCTTATATTTTAAGGTCTTTTGAATTTAAGGAAACAAGTTTATAATTATTATTCTTTTTTTTTTTTCATTGCTTTTAATTTGAATTTTGTTTAACACACTGTTTCCATTTTGTGAGCTTTCCTATGCATGTGCAAAATGTTTCTCCTCAGGCCCCCTTGTAATTCCTGGTCCTATTTTTATGAACCATCGAGAACAGGCTCTAGCCAGAATCAGACTCTCTCCAGCACCGCTAAAGCATAAACGGGACAAGCACAAAGGTATTTGGTCTTCCTTATTGACTAGGGTGGAAATAAGCCCAGCCTCCCAGTCACTTCTTCCAGATGCTGCATCTGTCTTTTCAAAGAACTGCACAAAATGAGTTCTGCCTTTTCCTCCTGTTAGTATCTTGTTACCTGAGGAGAAAGAAAACGCATTTAAATGTTGACCTTTCTTTAGAAGTGTAAGTGTTCATTAGTCCACATCATCTTTGTTTTTCTTTCCCCTTTTTTTTGTGAAATATGCATTGTCTTTCTGTGTCTTCTCTCATTTCTAATGCTGTCTTATTCTTAAGGTTCTTTATTTTTACTGTAGGAAACGTAACATGTTAGAGTGTCTCAAGACTGTTGCACTGTGTTTGTGGGTTTTGTCCTTTGTATTGTGTGTTTGGGGTATTTACTTAAACATACCAGTTCCAGGCTTGATAATTCTGGCATAAATCTTGTCATAGGTATGTTTATACCTTTCAACAAGCCCTTTTTAGGAGTGAAATATTTGAAATAATATAAACATTACTTTTTACTAACTTTGAATGGGGAGACTACAAATCAAATAAACACTTTTCTCTGCAATATTCTTGAGTTAAATGGTTTTATAGAGTACAGGTGTGGAGGTGTTGTGATATTTTAGACATTTTTGTATGTCTGGCAAGCCAGTTCCTTATATCTTCAATTCCAAAGCATGCCATTTTTTCAGATATAAATGACTTACATGTTTCTTAGAAAGTGGTGTTGTATTACGAACTGAACTTACTGAAGTTGAGCTGTCTCAAATCTGATCGTTGTTTTTGTATATATCTGTATATATGGTATGGCATTTCAGTTGAATTAGTGGAAGTTACTGATGGTATTTGGCATGTGTGCAAACAAACTGTATATCAGTTTGAAGCCTTATGGGATAAAGTTTCAGTGTATGTGGGTGATGGGCTTTCTGAGTTATGAACATACTGGATCGTGAAATCATCTCAAGTTTTCTTTATGGAAATGAAAGCAAAATCTGATACTTTGAATCTGCATAACATTCAGTCTTTGGAAGGCATACTATCTGAGCTTTAAGTCTTGATGGACTTAGAATAACCTATCATCTCACTGGAGAGGTTGTCTGTTGAAAGAGCACATACTGAATTTAAGTTTTGTTACATGAGTGACAATTTGCTGATGGGCATTATCCTTGAGCTGGATACTGCTGCTAGTTGTACTGCAAACCCTTGACTCCAGAGGCAAGTGTACAAAGGAGTATGCTTGTCCTGCCTCCATCTGTGCTTTTTTGGCATATGTTAGTTGTCGGAATTCATTTCAGACTAAGTATCTCCTTACAAGAGGTATATTCATTAGTATCAATTTGAGGCTTATGTTGCCTCTTGGAGTTGAAAGAACAGTATAAAGGTCTGTGTTGTGCTGGAAGACTTTGGTCAGATATGCCTTACAGAACTGAACATTTTTTTTTTCTTTAAGGAAGGCTACATGGAAGGAAATACTCAGTTTATTTTAGTTCTTTGTGTCTTATGGTGAATAAGGAGGCTTTTAAGTAAACGTTTAGACCCTTCTCCGCCTCAGAAGACTGTCTTTCAAAAGACAGCCATAAATTTGGCTAGGAACTAGAAATACCCCTTAAGTTCTCAATGAGATTCCAAAGGGAAAAGGAAAACTGGTGAAGTGGGTTGTTATCCAAGTAACAGGCAAGGTGAGAATTGTGAAAAAGATAATGCATATTTTTTCTTAGAAGGCATGCCTCTCTTCTTGAAGAAGAATGTAAAAGCAATAATGGAGCAGAGATAAAAGGACATTATCACATTGAAATCAGCAAATTATTTCATTTTTCAACATGATGCTTTTCAGACTGTCCTTCTTCCTTCAGATGTTTCTGCTATAGTAATCTTCTTCACAACAGCCAGGCCTTCAAGATCTTTGGGCAAGGAATGTTTAGTTCAGCTGGTAGTACTGATAAGGCCGGTACTGAACTTGCTGGTTGCCACTTCTCTGCTTGCCACTGCAGAACATCTCTTGATAATGATATTTAAACTTGAATGTGGACAGCTTCCTCAGGACTTCTTCAGACAATTATTGTCTAGTATAAAAAGTGTATTTGATATGTACTTGTACATATTGTAAAACCATGTAGTCATGGAGTGGTTTGGATTCGAAGGGACCTTAAAGATTGTCCAGTCCCAACCCCCTTGACATGGACAGGGACACCTTTTGTTCGATCAGTTTGCTCAAAGCGCCCCATCCAGCCTGGCCTAGAGGACTTGTGGAGGTGGAGCATCCTCAATTTCTCTGGGCAACATGTTGCAGTGCTTTATCACTCTCATAGTAAAGAATTTTTTCATAATAATCCACATGTCTGTCACTTGTGAAATTTGTGTATTTGATTGTCCAGTGAAAAACTCCTTCAGTTTCATTGAAACTGCAGGTTTTTTAGAAATCTTGCCACTGTAATTTATTCTTTTCACATTTATAGGGCCTGCATATCAAGATCATTGTTACTGCAAAAAACTGCATAATTAAGCATGCTCTTCCTGATCTGTGTTCTGTGTCTTTCACAATTATTAATAGAAGGGATTAGGTATGACATGTTTGGTATTCATGGAGTGGTTTGGCACTAAAGAAAAATGAGCTTTCTTTAATGAGGTAGTGAGTTTCCAGTCTACATCTCCAATCCCTGTGGATTCTTGTAACTGAGCATCTTAGTAAAAAGTGATACCTAGAGAGGATACCTAGAACAGAAGCTAGACAGTGTTCAAGGAATAAAGTAGGTATTTATTGAAAAAGCCTTCAAAGGATACATCTTGAGCAGTACAAGAACCTGGCTGTGCCTCCACTCAAGATGAACTCTGAGTCATGAGTTTTCACACTTTTTATAAGTTTTGGTCCATTTCCATATTGGGGTTAATTGTCCAATTACGGCTTCAGGTCATGAAGTCCCACCCTCCCACTTTCCTCTCCTCAGTTCGCTGCTGTTTGTACTTTTTTGGGTCTGAAGCTGCAATGGTGTCCTTGGTTCTCAGGCTGGAAAAGGATTGTTTTGTCTAACTGATCTGTGAAGAGAACTTGCTAACACTTTATATGAAGTTCAGAGTTATATACTAATGCAGTACAGAATATGGAAAATATGAAAACTAAAACTTAAGGCATCAAAAGGATCAGTGAAAGTCTGTAAAATTTTCTCAACTGCAGAAATTAACTGAGTAGACATAAAAAAAACAAAGCAAGCTTCTTGAATCAGCTAAGATTCAGCAGTTTGAATCCCACCTTTTTCTTGTATTTGGAAGTAGTGGTAAACATTCTAAGGAATATTAAAGAAATAACCTCAAAATTACTAAGACTAGATGAAGCTGAGCCTGCACGGATGGACAAGATATAGGTCAACCATTCTGCAAATACTAAGACCAAATTATCAGACATTCAAGAAAACTTACTTGGAATTTACTTCTTAGCTTTTGGGCTAGGATACCATGTGAAGAGCAGAGTAGTTTGAAGCACTCATTGGAGTGAGACAGCTGACAATGAAAACCCTACATCTACGACTGAGTTTATAATTAGAATGTGAGTTTGTTACCACTTTATTGTACATGTTACACACTTGTGACTCTGCATGTCGTATTTCACCCGTCAGCTCAAGAAAGCTCTGTAGCAACCTCTTAGGAATCAAACAGACTTACTTTTTGTACTATCCTCATAGGATGGATGATTTCCACAGACAGAATATATTCCTTTTCCCCCTGCCCTGTAACTATAAAATTGGTTACAGATATTTCAGCTTCAGCCTAGGGTAGACAGCCAAGAAGCTGCAGACACAGGCTGATTAGTTAAAGTAATGTTGCCTATAAAGTCTGTAAGTTACAGCTCTCAAAACACCCTGTGAAAGTTGGATATCACAGAGGCTAACCATTAACTTGACCAATATGCTTTATTTGGGTGATTGCTGCTGAACAGAACAAAGATTTGTTGGCATGTGATGTGGTCTGAAGAGACAGTTAATGTAAGAATTTTTAATACACAGTCATATTCCATTAATGCTTTTCATCTATGGGATATTTAACATCTTTAGAAGTGCTTTTTCTCTCCTCCAAAGATGGATGGTGAGAAATGGAATATCACCACCCTTGCTGTTGGAGAACACTAACAAAATGCTTTTCCTCTGGTCTGGGCTAAACAAGGGTCCACCATATCTTTCTGTAACAATGCTGGGTTTGGGTTTTTTGCCAGAAGAAGTCTCATTTAAAGCTTGTTACTTCACTTGCTATTGAGTCTGAATGAGCTTTTCCTTTGTTCCTGGAAAGTAGTGGTTTTTGTGGCAGCAATATGAGCCAAGAGAACTTCTAAGCATGTTTAATGACGGAGGAAGATAGTATTCAGCAATTAAGAATTTTCTGAGTGGTAGTGGGGATTGGTTGGTTGTATTTGCAGTTCTCTCTCTTTCCTTCCCCAGCTTTGAGATATCAGACATGAAAACCCATCATTGTGAAGTTTTTCATGAAGCACACCCCTCTGTGTTGACAGAAAGTATTTTTTCTTGGGGTTGTCTTCTCTTTCAGAGAGACAGAGACAAAGGTGCTGTTCAGTGGTACTCCAGTTGGAGAGCACTGGAGGTACTAACTTGCTCTGCTGAAAGGTTCTAGAGCATCCAACAAGGAGAGTCTCTGCTTCAGCAGGCTTTTTATGCTTCCCTTTCAGGAACAGTTATTTCTATACTACTTTTAATGAAATTAAAAAGTGCAGAGTTGTTTGAAGGAAAACAAATGTTTATCTCCCTAGTTACAGTTGTTCCTTGACACGTGCAAATAAGCTTTCACCATCCACTTTTGACTCACATTTTTTGAAAAAAACTTTGACTGTTTAAAAGTAATGGAAGGAAAGAGGATGACCCAGTTTGTTTCCAGCCTAATCTCTAAGTGTAGGTTCTCCTAGCCTGTGCTGCTGGAAAAATATGATATGTATTGGCCATGTAATGGAGTAACAGATAAATGCTGTAGTCCAGAAATATTGCTCTAAAAGTAACAATGATATAATGATATTCTATTTGGCTTTGTGTATTTTGGTCAAAAGACCTTTTTTGTTTTTTTTTCTAAACAAGACTAGCTGTTTTAGTTGCGAGGATGTTGTTGCAGCACACACAAATTATCAAGTGCTTATCAAGTTTTGAAGATCGAAACACTTCAAAGCTCTTGAGAGAGTTACTAACCATGCAGAGAAGGCTTACAGGAATTCCATTTTCAGTTTAAAAATTTCACACTTGAGCAAAGTAAGATTTGTTTGAAGGATAGTTGCTTCTATTCCTGCATTCTTAGAGCCTTTGAAAAGTTAGGTTTGGAAATTGAAAGTGCCAACTTGGTAAAACTTTGTTCATTAAAATAAATTTATTTCTCAGATATGTAATTCCAAAACTTGTTTCATGTGAAGGTACTTGTCTCTGCATCTTGCACACTAATATTTAGTATTTCCTCAAGGGAAATACTGTCTTATGCTTTCATTTACAACTTTGGAGAAAATGGGGCTATATCTAGAATCAAGTTTTATTTAATGGTAGTATGACGTTTATCTGCTGAGATAACAGGAATCTCCAACTTTTTATTAGTGTTTTTTTTAGAACAGGATGCTTTTCTTATAGTGAGGTGGAAGTGCACATGTGCCTCTTCAAAGGAAGTACATGGAGCCAGGACACAATCTTACTGGACATGTGTATTTCTGACAGATGATTATTCAAGTGCATTTACACAGTGGGAGAGCTCATGTTTTTTATTATTCAGCAGTGTCTGAGGGAGGAGGGGATACAGGGGCCATAGGTAGGCTTCCAGAATAGTCAGCTATTTTTCTGCTTCTGTCTGAAAAACTTGTATGAAATTGGGAAGCAGTAAGCAGACTGCTTGCTGAATAAATAATTTTTTGGGCAATATCAGCTGCTAGAACCACTCCTAATTACTTTGGCACATAGAGTTCAATGCTAAAGAAGGCATAAAAAGTTTAAAGGTATTTGAGAAGTAGTAAAACATGACTAAAGTATTGTGAGCTGCTTAAGGCAGAATTATGAGACTGAGAGGAAAACTGTAATTTTGAGGGGGTTGCTGTTCAATGATGATTCTATCTCCTTATATTTGCTTTTGTTACCAATACCAAAAAAAAAAAAAAAAAAAAAAAAGACAGACCTTCAGAGACATTTCTTCTAATTTGTGTGTTGTCTGGTAGTTCACAACCTCAAAAATGCTATGGCAATTCTGAGACAGGTTTTCTTAACCATGTCTCCATTTCACACATATCCAGCATGTAGTGCACGTTTCAATGGGATACTTTACCTATGCTTTTAAACCTAATTCTTCAAAACCATTAGTACCTATACACACTGTTCTTTACAGATGTGAGCTACATGCAGATTCATGTAATTTTTGTTCTCAAGTCTTCACTAGAAAATAACTTTATTCTTTGAACAGTAAGCTTTTTAAAAACTGGAATGTAATGAAAGTGTGAAATGACTTTATTGTAGTAGCATTTGCTCTGCAATAAAAAGAAAAATTTGAGCAATATGTATAAAAGCAGAATTATATTTTAAAAAATTTGTAAGTCTGTAATTACTATGCTTCACAGAGGGAATAATGAAGTCTTGAAGTTCAGACTTCCACTGATGATTATTCAGGAAAACATGTTGAAATTCTAAATAGATATGTGAATTTAACAATACCTTGAATTCTTTGAGAAGCAACTGTTAGGAAACATTCTGATTTCTGGAGAAGATGGTAGCTTGCAAGAAATTTAGAAATAACACATTGCACTTTAGTGCTTTTGTCCAATGTGAAGGCAGTTTGACTTTAGGAATTAATAATGCACTTCATACTTAGTAAACTCATACATGCTTACTAAAAGAAATCTCAGAAATGTTGTCTAAAAATGCATGGAAGCAGACAAGAAAAGGACAGGCTCTTGGTGAGTTGTCTGCATTGTTAGAAATTAGCTGTGTAAGTAATTGTCACCTACTTAAAACGGGCTCTGTGACTGAATTGGAGTCAAGTAAACTCCTTAAAGAGTAGTACTTGGAAAAGGTAGACTAGGCTATGCCTGTTCAGTTTAACTACAGTGTTTCCTACTTACTAACACTACCTTACTGAAGAATGAAAGTGATGGCTTTTAAGCAAAGCTTCTGAAGTTTGCATTTTCTGTTTCACTGGTTCTTTTTGTCTGCTCATTGAGAAGTCTGTGCTTTAGAGGATCTTTTCCAATGTGTACCTTGATAGAACATTGTTTAAAAATAGAGTTTCTATCATCTTCCACATCTGCTTTGATGCTGCATTTTGAGCTCTTTTGCTACTCTGAGTTCTCTCTTCTACCTTACAAGTGGTGGAGTGGGGAGTTATTTACTATTCTTGTTCTGTTCATTTTTCTAATATATCTTTATTAGAATGCATAGCATATGATTTTAAGTCTTTTTTGTAGATGGAAGTGGAGAAAGAGGTGAGAAGGATGCCAGCAAAATCACAACATATCCACCAGGGGCTGTCCGCTTTGACTGTGAGCTGCGAGCTGTACAAGTCAGTTGTGGATTTCACCATTCAGGTAAAAACAAATAAATCAAGGTTTATTATAATAGAGTTGTTTTTTTAAGGTTGTCATATGTGTGTTAACTGCTTGGTGTTCAGTTTTTAAAAGAGATGTATGCAAGAGTGCTGAAAGTTAGAAATGTGGCAGGGTCATTTTGTCACATCTCAAAGAATCACACTGTGTCCGTAAGAGTATTGTCCAAACACTTCCTGCACTCTGTCAGGCTTCTGTGACTGCTTGTCTGTAGAGCTTATTGCAGTGTCCAGCTGCACTCTGGGTGAAGAACCTTTTCCCAATATGCAGCCTAAACCTTCCCTGACATATCATCTGCATGGCAGAGCTCTACTCCTGCATAGAGCTGCTTGTTGTTTTGGGTTGTGGAATCTGATCTGGGTGTCTTGGGGATCATAAGCTGCTACTCAGAAGGGTAACCAGGACTGGTACAGCGCCATGTCATGTATGTATGTCAGAAAAATATTTTGTTGTTTTTCAGTGGTTTTGATGGAGAATGGTGATGTTTACACATTTGGATATGGGCAGCATGGTCAACTTGGACATGGTGATGTTAATTCCAGGTAAGCTGGTAATCAAAGAATGTGGTTGTGTATTACTGTACTGCTGCATAAGAAATGGCTAAATTTCTGGTTCTCTGTAGCTAGCAAGTGTGAAAATTCAAACACAGACCAAATAAAGTTGAAGAGCTCTTGTTCTGCACTTACTCCCTATAACCCTGTGAATATTGATGCAGTAACAGTACTCTTGTACTGTATAAGTAATTTATTTAATGCATGAAATCTTCTGTGCATAGTTATTAGCATTGCTTTGGTAATAGTTTGAAAGACTTCTGTCTCTTTAATTCTCCCAGCACCTATTACAGTTACATTGATGCCTCATTAGGATTTCATTATTTCTGTAAAATACTACATATGCAATAATTGAAATAGTATGATATTGTAAACCTAGATGGACCTGTTGCTGTTAAACCAGTGATAAGGGTTCACAGAATATTCACAGAATCACAGAATGTTCTGCATTGGCAGGGACCCACAAGGATCAAGTCCAACTCTTAAGTGAATGGCCTGTGTGGGGATCAAACCCACAACCTTGGTGTTACTAGCACTGTGCTCTGACTAGCACTGTGCTCTGACCAGCTGAGCTAATCTCAATTCAGTTATGATAAAGTCTCATTTGTTGCTCATCAGTTACCTCCCAGATGAAGTCCCTAAGCTTTGGTCTCAGCTGCATTTTGTAGTCACTTGTTTTGGCTGTTGTCAGAAGAGCAATGTGTGCTTTCACTGTGGTCAATGGAAATAGAGAAATCAGCAGAGCATGGACAGATATCTGACTAACCAGCCACTGCTTACATGCAGCTCTGTAAACCTGATCTCTATTGACTACAATGAGAGCATAGATAAATAATATAGATATCTTTAATGTGAAGCTCAATCTCACGCTTAGTATCTCATGCTTAGAATTACATCTTTTAATTAAGGTAAATAATAAACCATTGTCCTGCCATAAAAGGAAATGTGATTTAGGTCTTTGGACATGTACATATGCAATGTAATGCACACAAAGGGGGTTTCTATAGTAGGAATCTTTGAGACTTTGTGTATGTAATGCTCAGTATCCTTAGGTAAAAGGCATACAGAGCGGAGCATCCATGACCTGTCTTCAGTTCTCTTGTTTCTCTTGTAGCAGTCAGGTGAAAATTACTGAACATCTATCATCCTAATCTCTTTGTAGACTTCAAAACCCTTTCCTTTGTCAAGTTCCTGAAGAAATCTTCATCATCTTAAAACTTGCATTGGATTCACTATGTCTAAGGGGGAGAGGGAAGAAAGGAAGTATACTGGAAATATTGCCTTGTATTGGCTGCTGTGCCTGATAGTAGTCTCTGAACTGTTACCCCTACTCAGTTTGCACTAGATCGGTGGATGCAGTCTGGGTTTCTGTCTGATAGAGTCATATTGCAGACAAGTACTTTGTTTTTCCCTCCTGGAAATTCTTGGGTATTTGTTCCAAGGAACAATGGCTTAAACTAGCAATTCAAGTTGCTGCTTAAACTAGCAATACAAGTTGCTGTTAGAAAAAGGCTAGTTTCTGTCTTAAAGACTGAAGAGGTGCACATAGCAGTGACATTTGTACTGGTAACCTAATGTCACCTATTTCTTTGATGAAATCACTTGGCTTTTCAGAAGGCTTTGGAGATATCTGCTGTATTTGTTGGTATTTCAGGTGGTAAACCCTACGTCTTTTGCTTATTTAGATAGAAACTGGATGAAGACTAGTAGTAGTTCCAAGTGACATCCTAAAGGATAATATGAAAATTCTTGTGCTGAAGAATAGTGCTGAAGCTGAGGAGGTGCCAGTGACTTGGCACAGACCTTTGTATCATTCTACATCAGACCTAGAAAGTGTCTGAAAAAAACCTGGAAGAAATTTGGAGTATGTCCTATGCATGAGAACTGGCTATAGTACTATATTGCTATTTAGCACCATCATTCAAATTATAATTTCTTCATTGATGTACTTCTTTTTCCAGCTTTAAGTAGAGATCTCTCCTCTGTCCTCACAGTAAGGGATTCAGAGAAGGAAACAGGGAATCCTTATGCAGAGTTCCACCTCAGTTGGGACGCAGTGGTGCTCAGATGGCCAGCTCCTGCCAGGTCAGTGGTATGTCAGTCATGCAGTGTGTCACATTGCCTGTATTGACCTCAGGAAGAGCATCATCTCCTGAATTCAGGAACTGATACTCCACTGTATTTCTGGGAGAGAGAGAGGAGAGAGGAGAAAAAAAGAAGTGTAACATTTAGGCATCCTTTCAGAGACTTTTGACTTGCAGTGTAAAGATTTAGTAGTGAGGCTACATTTTTAGAAGTCTTGAAAATGTTGAAGTATTTTAAATTCTGAACACCTGTTCAGACATGCCTTGCTCCTTAATTGAGGGGATTGTAGACTCTTCTATTAGAATATTATAAACATCACACATTGTTCCTCTACTTCAGCAGGAATGAGGTAGATTACATGCCCTATCAGTAAGCTGGAACCATTCAATTAGCCTGTATAGGCTTTTTATTGTAAAATCCACAGTGACAGATGTTGATAAGCTATTCACTACATAAAAGATTTGTCAGTCTGTGCTTATATTCTCCTCAAATTAGATGCTGGTGAATAGAAACTCAGTGGAAACAAGAAATGCTTTGCAGTATCTAGTCTTGGTGAAAAATAGCATGTATTGTGCTCAGGTAAGCAAAGGCGTGTTTGTTGCTGATGCCTCCCTCAAGAAGCTGGAAGTTAAAACTCCAAGATCTTTCTGTAACTGTTTAAAATTTGCCTGTATTTTTTTGTACAAACTCTTGACTTCAGCACTCCAGTAATAAGTACATGACCTGACAGTCAAGCTCCAGAAATTGAATGACTGAAGTGACACGGTCTTGATAGGATTTTGCTTCCAAAGGTTCTACAGTAACATAAAGCAAAACTGATCAGACCTTCCATAGATGATCAGCTATGTTACACTTGAAGGTAAAGAATAGAGACTATATTCTATTAGTAACTTCAGGGGGGAAAAATGTGTGCCATTATCTGTTTGTTAGGACCATGTTTTTAGGTGTATTTTCTGATTATTTTACTCCAGTGGTGGAGTGCAGGTTATATTTACATCTTTTCACCAGATTTCCTCTAAAATGGAGTCACTTCTAAAATATAAAAATCTCCATTTTCTCTGTAATAAAGTTACTTCTCTGTAATAAACTGTGCTTGCAATGGACAGAAGTTGCTACTGCTTTCCTCTTACCCACTATGCAGTAACATTTCCTGGTGAGTTGTGTTTGCAGCACCACGGTCAGCTGCCCCAAGTGACATGTTTTGGGAGCTGGCAGGCAGCTGCTGGCTGCACAAGTACCACGGACAGCAATTGTTCAAACAGGTCATGCATGATGAATTTTCAAAGACTACAACTGCTCTGAGAAATGCTTACCCTTTGGGATGGAAGAATGTTTCCATGTGGACAGCCAGAATGCATCTGGACCTTCTTCAGGATCCTGAGTTAGCTGATGCATGTACATCTCCTCAATTATTCAGCAGTTGTTACTTTTTCCCAAGGGATCTCAGGTTAATTTCTCTATAGCTGAGGTTGGTCTTTCATGATTGACCAAATGTTCTGTGACTTTAATACCAGTGTGTCTTTCCACTCCATCCCAGAAGAATAGTTCTTGTTTTCTTTGATTCAGATGGAGAAACTTTGGTTGTTAAAACTTTGCCCAGAGTCTCTCAGACTCTTCAGGGTCTATTCTGAGCTTTCCTCTGTTGAGTTTCACGGGGTAGGGAAATACTCAGTAGTATCCCAGGTTTTAAATTCTATGTGCACTAGTCACACTGTCTGTATTTTTTGAAATCCTTCTTCCTTTTATGAATTGAAAACTAGTTTTTTGCAATTCATGTTTATTTTATGTAGTTAAGTATCTTACATTTTTTTTCCATTCACTTCTAAATGAACTGATAGACTGTAGTTGGCCATTCCAAAAGTTGGGTGATCTTAATGAAAAAGCTGTTTAAGAAGATAATGTAGTTCATCTCTCTGCATTAGTGGCTTATTTGATTTTGTTCTGCTGTTGCCAAGAGGCTGGCAAGCACAGCTTTCATATAACATTGCTGAGAGATTCAATTGAAAGAACAGAAAGATAAATAGTTATGGTGATAATAGCATAGTTTTTAAGCATTAAAAGATGAAATATTCACTGGGTTTTTTTAAATAAAGATGTGATTGATAATTCCATGCCTGCAGCTATGATAATTTTGAGGAAGAGGAAGAAAAACCTTATGATGAAAATACTTCCTTTTAACAGGGGTGCTTTTGGATTAGTTACTAGTTATGTTATATTTATGTTTTGATGCCTTTTTGAGTTTCCTTAAAGTTAATGAGAGACAAATGTAAGGGTTTTTTTTTATAATTTCATCATTGGTGCTGCTAAACTATGCTCTGTGTCTGTCTATAATCATAGTGATGTCCCAATCCATGTGCCTATAGACCAAGATAGGCACTTAAATTTGAGTATCATGTTGTACATCCTCTGTTTAATTTCATTCTGCCTTTCAGTCCCTCCATCTTCACTAGTCACCCACTGAAAGCTACATTTGCCACCAGAGAATACTTTTTCTGTATACCTGTGTTTGAAGATAAGGTTATCAACTTACCTTCATGCTACATTCCTCTATTCCACATTTTTTGTATGTTCACATCTTCCCATCTACCCTTTTTCTGCTGAACATGATGCTTCACCTTCCTCATAATTTCTTGACTTCTATTTTACCTGCAATTCACCCAAAATCAGAACTTTGAGATGAACCATCTTCTAGCACATCAGCTGCTAAACAATCGCTAGGTAACTACGGGCTGGCCTTTTTTTATTCCAGTAGGAAACAACCTGCTCTTATTTTAGATTACCCTACTTTTCAAAGGCTGTGCTTAAAAGTAAGTTCACAATGCTGTCATCCTCTGTATAACTCTGAGCCCGCTTTCCAAACACAAAATTATGTGGGAATAACTTGTTCTTCAAATTCAGTCTTTAACTCCACAGGAAATATTAAGTCTAGGTAGACATTCATTATGGGATTCAAAGTCTTGTAGGTTTCTGTTCTCTTTGTTGGTATTGAAATAAAAATTCTAGTGTCTCGTTTTTTTTATCTTTTGTGCTCTTTCTATTCCAAGTCATCAGTTCAAGTTTTCTTTCTCTGCATCTTGAACACCCTGTTGTTTTTTTCCCCTTCATTTTTACTGAAATAGAAAGATTATTTTCTTATGTCTTTACATATTTGGGAGACAAATGGATTAGACCGTTTCATATATCTCTGGAAAAGAGTTTGGAGAGGTCTGTTCTTTATTGAGTCTGAGTTTGATGGGAGAGGAGCTATGAAGAGGAGTAGACCTTTATTTCTTTTGTAATTCCCTAGCCAGTGATCTTGAGAGTGTTGTAGCAATATTGCTTCTGGTAACTGTGCTGGAGTTAGGCTTCAATTACTTCCAGGGGTTTAAGTGCTTAAGTAGAGTTCTCTGAACATTTTTTACTGCTACATTTCATTGCAATATATTTTGTATTCATATAAAAATAAACACGTATATATGTTAATGTATCTACACATCTGTAAGTCTAGAATTATATATTAAATGAATAACTTTTATTCAATGCTAATTTCTGAGTTTAACTGAAGAGAAGGTCCTTGATCTGTTTCACTGTAACAGAAGGGCATAAACTTAACTATCTGGTGCAGTCTCTCAAACCTCTGTTTATTTAATATGTAAGATATTTCTTGGCTAGCTTTCTATAGTTTGTGAGTCTAGTGAATATATTTCACAGCAATTGAAATACATATAATAGTAATGTGTGTTTTAAATGCTGCGTGACCATGTATTGACATGGAGTTAATTTATTTTTATCTAGGGGATGTCCCACTTTGGTGCAAGCATTACCAGGTCCTAGTACACAAGTTACTGCTGGGAGCAACCACACAGCTATTCTCTTAATGGATGGCCAGGTTTTCACATTTGGAAGTTTCTCAGTAAGGAAATGTTATTTGCTTATAGGAATAAGCTAGTACTTTATGTGTTGTTCAGAGTCATTTCAAGACTGCTTATACTTGCTCTTACAGAACTGTGCATAACTTCTGCATGTCTTCAGCCCTTGTTATTTTTTAAAATGTAGCCTTTAATATTGTTCTGATTAGAAAAGCATAATGCCAGGAATTCTTGGGTTTTTTTAATATTTTAATGAAGATGGTGATTTAAAAGAGTGTTATTTTATAAGGTTCACCAGTTTTCTTAAACTCTTACTGTTTCAAGCTTGGTTCTAAGTAATTGTTGCCTATTCTATTACCTGTCTCCATTTGTAAAGAAAAAAGTGTCCTGGGTTCTTCCATGGAAACAGCAATAAGTTGCAGAAGTTCTGCTTACCCTTGAGGGGACGGGTTATTGCTCAGTACAGCACAGCACAAATCCAGTAGTCTTCTTTCATATCCATATGGTGTATATTTCCCCATGTCCATATGGAGTCCCTTCTTATGTTCACTAAACAAGCATTTAAACATTATTTGCTTCCTTCTGTGCCTCCCTGTGTTTGCAAAGATGCCCCTTGTAGTGTATAAGTACTGAGCTATTTTTACATGCTTTAAAAACTACTTACTGCCAGACACAACAGAAGAGAAATTTCAACTTTTCAAATCTTTTTACCACATGTTACTTGAAAATGTCTTCACCAAGTTTACTTATGTTATCATGAAGAAAGATTAGTAATGTGCCAAACAAGACATTTGCTGTATATACATTTTTCTTTTCTCTAATAATTTTAACTTCATTTGCATGCAGTGCATTTTCTGTGCCTGAGGGAGGTAGATGGAGCATGAGCAGGTTTCTGGCATCAGTTTTTTCTGCATACTTAGGTGCAGTATATGAACTGTAGGTCCATCTCAGTAACTATTTATACATAGAGGTAAAGCCTAGATCTCCAGATAAGTGTTCATGAGCATGTGCAGCAGTGCTTGCTGAGGCACTGTTTTTAGCTCGAGTTTGATGAGCTAATAGATTTCTAGGTACCTTTAAGAGGTATTTGCTGTATAAAACAGTCCATATAAGTTCAGAATTGAATGGAACTTGGATGGTCTATCTGAATATATCTGAATATAATTTTTTTTTTCTTACAAATGTATTCCTTGTTTAGCACTGACATTAATCAGATATTGAATGTTGTAGGAAAACAATGCTTTTATATTTGATTCTGAAGATGGAGAGGAGGGTTATCCATCATAGAGAGTTTGAGTTGTATTTAACAAAAACTTTACTCAAAAACCTACCTGAAAAGGGAGAAGTATATCTGTCAGTAACTTGTTCCTTGTAGTTAAATGCATAATGCTTCGCTTGGCGCAGCCACTGCATTTTGGAGGTAGTTTTGTGGTAAATTCTCTTCCAGCTTACCAATTTTGTGTGATAGAACTATTGAAGTAATTTATCCATCTTTGAGACCAGCTGTTTCTGTCACTTACTGATTCTTGCATTCTTCCTACAGAAAGGTCAGCTTGGCAGACCAATTCTGGATATGCCCTACTGGAATGCAAAACCAGCACCTATGCCTAACATAGGCTCCAAGTATGGGCGCAAAGCTACGTGGATTGGAGCGAGCGGGGACCAGACTTTTCTCCGGATCGACGAAGCTCTCATTAATTCTCATGTGCTTGCTACATCAGAGATATTTGCAAGCAGGCATATAATAGGCAAGGGCCTTTCTGTATTATTTTAAATGCTTATAGAAGTTCTGGAGAAGAAAGTGGTTCAGTTTTGTAAACAATAGAGGAGCAACAAGTCAAAAACGTACATGGATGGACTCAAAATATTTTTGCCTTCTAGTTTTACTGCATATGATGATCCTTTCTTTAGAAAGGTGGTTTTTATTAAAAATAATAATGTGAAAGTCTAACCTTCACCTGCATTTAAATCTTACCACCATTTGTATTTTTGTTGTAGCAGTATATCTGTTCTTCCCCACTGTATAAAGTGGCATTTTCTAAGGATGAAGCATTAATGACTGGTGTCTTCATGTTTGCTCTTTTTGCTCCCTGATCTAGGTTTGGTACCAGCTTCAATATCAGAACCTCCTCCTTTTAAATGTCTTCTGATAAACAAAGTAGATGGCAGTTGCAAAACATTCAATGATTCTGAGCAGGAAGACCTTCAAGGTTCTGGTGTGTGTCTGGATCCTGTCTATGATGTTATTTGGAGGCAAGTGTGGATTATAGCTATTAAAATAGTAATATATAAATAGTTTTTTAAAATATTGTGCAAGGCTGGAGATTTGATTATGCTTATTTTCTGTGTAAATGAAAAACAGTTTTTAGTTTTCCATAAATATTCTTCACATTTTTGGATGGTTTGTTCAAGTAAGCCAAAAACAAACGTGTTCTCTTGCCTGCATTTTTAAAATTTCTTTCCTTTTTTGCATCATTCTCATTCCAATCTCATAATACTTTGGGAATTTAAATCTGTTTTGTTTCTTTACTCTCTTAAATCCCTTTCTTCCATCTACTTAACAGTTGACTGAGTAACTTCCTTGCCATATTCAGCTGCCATATGCGTGTGTCTTAAACTGTTGTTCTTCTGTCAGGCATTAGTGGTTAAGACCGCTAGAGAAGGGGTGGAGGAGCAATGGTATTCTTTTCAGTTCTGACATTTTGGGAGGTCAAAATAAAGGTGTTTATTTAGATGGCATAAACATTCAGACCAATTGTATTTATTTCAGTCTTTGAGCAAGTGTAGATAATAAGCCTTTGTTCCAACATGGAGTCATAGCATCTAATTCTTCTATAACAATTCAAAAGCTTTGCTAGCTGGCATTGGGAGAGAAATATGAACTTCCATCTGAGTTCAAGAGCTTAATGATATTTGAATTGTTTGAGCACAAAACAAGTAAGACTGATGCAGGGAAGCAGCTAGCCAACATTCATCTGGAAAAGATGATATCTCATAGGATCACATCTTTAAAAGCTACATGCATTCTGCTTTGGATGTCTTCATCCAAAATTGAGATTCAAGAACTTAACAGCCAGTTAACATTGAAGCATGTGTTTGCCAGGCACATTTTTTTATGATGTAGGAAGTACCTTGGATGGTTGTAGTTGTGCCTTTTGCACATCTGCAGGATTGTTTAAATCTTGCTAGTTCAGTTCTTACTTAAATTATGCGGAGATTAGAAATAAGAGTAGCACCCACATCTCTTAGAGTTCTATATTTTCAGCATGTTTAAATCCACTGAAAGACTCAATTTGTGAACTAAACCAGTTATCAGTGGCTGTGGGAACGCAGCAAGTTTCAGTGGAGGCAAGGTAATGATACTCAACTTGAAGACAATAAAACGGTTATTGACGAAGTAAAAAGTCACATGTTAGATATTATGGGTAAACATTAATTTTTGTCTTGTAGTACTTTGGGGACCATAGAACTAAATCCACAGCTTAAATACTTAACTGAAGAGTAGATTTTTTGAGACTGTGCAGATTTATTTCTCTGTTATATCCCATTTGTGTTCAATAGAAAATGGTAAAACAGTCTGAAGAAGAGACGTGTTAATAAATATGCCTATTAGTAGTTAAATGCTTGGTATATTATTATTTCTGGACGTTTTGATTCATGCCTATTTAAATGATGGATTCAATTTCTTGTACAGAGACAACATTCTGATGATGTGCAGCTTAAACATTTCTTCAAACATTTCTTCTTTGTGACTTAATCTCTCAGTGAAATTCAAGTGGATGTGGAATGTCACATAAAATTTGTGTATAAATTTGAACATTGCTAACTTGCTAAAATCCTTAATACGTATGGTGCCCTTTAATATTTTTAGCTAAAACTATTTCATTGTCCATTAGATTTTTGGAAGTGTAGCAAATGCAAATTCCTTTTGTGTTTCTTCAGAGCACTCCCATAGACTTATGTCTTCTTACTGTTTTTTCCTTTTACGTAGTGGTTTCAAAGATTTCATTTTCCTTTTTCTATGTGGTAATCTATATTATAGAAAGTCTTTGTATTCCCTTGTTTATGCTGCCCTTTTTTATAATCCTTTAAAAACTCATGAGGCGATGTTACCCATTTAAAAAAGCCCAAACAAAATACACTGGATTCCTCAAGAGTTTTTTCTCTTATTTGAAGGTAAGCCTTTTCCTTTCGCTTGGCATCTTTAAAATTTTTGAGCACATCTGCCATTTTCTTTAGTACTTAGCTATTTACTTCACACTTCTTAATAGATAATACTGTTTTAACATTTGTTAGTTTTGAGAAATGTCTTAATTTTTTCTGAAATTTCTAAACCCATAAAATGACTTTTTGATTTAAAGTATGATAATGTTTTTGTATCTTTTTGTTTGCTGGAGTGTTAAGCTAGTAAAGCTTTCATTTATTTGCGATAGTGATGCTCAGTTTCAAGAGTTTATACCAGCACCTCTACATTTTACATTTATTATCTTTAAAATGTAATTGTTGGTAAGGTTTTGTATTTTTCCAGTAGATGACAGGTTTTGTTCATTCTGTTTTCTCTTGCTCTAGGTTTCGCCCAAATGCCAGGGAACTGTGGAGTTATAATGCAGTAGTTGCTGATTCCAGGCTTCCCTCAGCTCCAGACATGCAATCCCGGTGTAGTATTTTGAGTCCAGAACTTGCTCTGCCAACAGGTTCCAAAGCTCTAACCACCAGATCTCATGCAGCTTTGCATATTCTAGGTATACATTTTTAATTCATGTGTCAGAACCTTAGATGAAATAAAGGAACGTAACTTAATGTATAAATTAATTGTAATCTAAAAACTTCCTCACTTTTGCAGTTAAAATTTTACTTTGTAGTCTTTCACTATTCCTCTTAACTTTTATCATTTGGCTGATGTAGTTATCTTCTGCCATCTTAGTGGTGTTAGAGGATTTTAGAGTTCTGTTGAAACTTGCTAGATGCTTACATAATAAAGAGACCTTCTTAGAGGATCTTTTTTGAGTCCACAGAATAAAATCAGTACTCTTAACCTGAAATCTCAGGACAAAGAACTCAAACCTGGAAAAAGTGATCTTCAATAAGTTATTTTTACTTTAAAGAAAATGCAGTATATAAAATCTTTGCAGTTTTGTATAGTGAGTCGCTAAGGGAAATACTATTTCTTTTTGTAGTTTTTTTTTTTTTTAGTCTAAAAATGCAATACCTAAGTACTCTGTGTTCATGTATAAACTGGCCATGTGAAACATACCCAATTCTTTTAACTCACTTGTCCACTGATTATGATAAGTCATCTGCTCCTTGACCTGCTTACTTCATTGTGTGCTAGAGATGTGGTAACTTTCAACTTGAACAGCACTTTTTTGTGTCTGTGTCAAAGTAAGGCATGTTAGGTACTTATGTGTATGAAACAAAACACCTTTTGTGAATACTTTCAAGTCTGATCATAATTCAGTTCCTACTTCAACTCTTTTTGGGTAATATTTTATGTGTAAAAAGGAAAAAAAAAATGTTACTGGTAATTTATTTGCCATTGGAAAAGTTTCAGAATAGTTTTAATCACATTTGTTTGTTATTCTGGATAATAAATGAAGCTTATGTTCATTAGCAAGCCTTGAGATTCTGCAGCAGTGATCCTTAACCTAATCAAAAGTATAAAGCTACTTGGTAGCATATGTGTGGTGTAGGGACAAAGCAGATTGCTTTGATTTTCTTAACTAGTATTCATTTCTATTTCAATGATTATAATCAACAGTGAGAGAATTTGGGTTCTTTTTGGTTTTGCTTTCTTTTAGGTTGCCTTGATACTTTGGCTGCTATGCAGGACTTAAAAATGGGTGTTGCAAATACAGAAGAAGAGACTCAAGCAGTAATGAAAGTTTATTCTAAAGAAGACTATAGTGTTGTTAACAGATTTGAAAGTATGTATACACTAAAATTTCATAGCACAAGCTGATCTGCTTGCAGAATGACAGGCTAATTATATTTTTGTTGGGGGTTTTTTCTGCAGGTCATGGAGGAGGCTGGGGTTATTCAGCTCACTCAGTAGAAGCCATCCGTTTCTGTGCTGATACAGATATATTGCTAGGTGGTCTTGGTCTTTTTGGTGGCAGAGGTGAATACACTGCTAAAATAAAGGTAGGAGGTTTGGTTTTGTTTTAAGCAATATTGTGTCTCGAAATCACAACTTTCAGTAATGCATCCAAAACCATGATTAGTCGTTTACTGTATGTGGAAAGCATTATGCAGGCACAGTGGGTGAAGTACAGAGCTGAGAATTTCCATTCTTACTTTTCATGAAATTGGCCCATTCTTACCTTCATTAAATGCTGTCCCATCCTAGGGATATCTTGGGCAGGTATTTTAGTGGTCTGAATGGTTCTGCGATCTATTTACACAAAGCTCCGAGGTCCACGAGCAGAAAATTGGTGTTCTGGGCTTCAGGTTAAAATCACATCCTGTGTGAATGCATGAGGAGCTGTTCTCAAAAGCAGAAAAAGAATCCTTATCAGGAACCATTGTTTTCCCCTTTCCCTGCCACTTCTTTCTCAAACTGCTGTCAGGAGAGCCTCTGGGCTGGGATTCTTCAACTGAGAAGTGGCTGCAAATACAGTTAACTCTGTGCCAAATATAGGCATGATTATGGGTGGAGAAAGTGTGCTGATTATTTTAAAATAATTAAATCTGGCTTTGGATAAATAAACCTCGCAGAAACACACACTGGTGTAAATGCTCTGGTTTTGGGTGAGTATTCTCTGCTCCTATACTTTATAAGGATTTTGGTGAAAGATGTTATATCTGAGATTTCTATTAGATGTTTGTATTTGTATATTCAGAACATGTCGTTGTTATCATTTAGTGGATTATTGAATTTTCTTCCTCTGTTTTGAGATGCATAGGTATTGAGGTCTATTCTCGGTAAATGGATGACACACTTAGCAGTAACATTTGCTTAAGCCAACAGGAAATCCAAAATAAGTAGTTGCGCTTTATTCTAGTTTAACATAATGACTGAGAATTGCAAATAACTAAGTACAGTCAAGAAACTTAACATCAGTCACACCATTTAAATACCAGAGGTAATAATGTGATGGTAATACTCTAACATTGTATTTTCAGTTTGTTTAGGATTAGCTAATAGCCAAGATAAGATCTGCCAGTCCTGCCAGAAATAAGCTGTGTAAAATAGGTGTTTGCAAGAGAAGTCATAGACATGTATTGTGGGCCTTTTTCAAAATCATCAGATGGTAGAAATTATTTGTAAGTAAGAAAAAAAGTTCTCTTAGGTATCATGTTTTGTCCCAATCACCAGCTGTTTATAGCACTGTCAACTGTCTCTGCTCAGCTGTCAAGCTGTCCCTTTCCAGAGAAGCTGAGTATGTCTTAAGGTCGTATAGTGCATTTCAGTTGGTGATGGAAAACCTGCAACTTCTGCCCAACTTTCCCTTTTTTAGATGCTCTGCTTTTGTCTTGTTTGCAAGATTTAGGGAGTTTCTCCACTTAAAAATGTATATGGACATAAGGCTGGGAGATCAGTGTCAATTGCTATTTCTTAACCGTTAATGCCTGACTTCCAAATGTGGTTTTGCCTGTCAGTGATATTAAGTAGTAGTTATTTTTGGGAAGGAAGAGTAGTATACAATTTCAGAATGCCAGAAAAGAAAAAGTGATATTATGAGGTTTCTAACACCTAAGACATAATTTTACCTTTTTCCTTACTTCACCAGTTGTTTGAATTGGGTCCAGATGGGGGAGACCATGAGACGGATGGAGACCTCCTTGCTGAGACAGATGTCTTAGCATATGACTGTGCTGCTAGGTAAGATGTTTAGCTTGCCTACTTCCACCTGCTTCTTGATCTTTATTTTTACTTCCCTATACACATTTTAGTATCCCTCTAAATATCAACAGGATTTTGTAGCAAGTGATGTAAAACACTTGATGTGTGTAGGGAAATAGTAAAACACCAAATACATCCCCAAACCAGTATGGTATTTAAATTAAAAGAGGAAAAATAATGAAATTCTTGCTTTTGTATAAATCCAAGTCAAATCCCATCTTCCTGTGTTGAGACCATAAGACAAAATATTGCAGCAGCTCTTTTGTGCATATGGTTGGGTTTAGCCATGTTTTATCTGCTTTTTCATTATCTATAATGAAGTAATTTAAATTTCAAATGATACATGATTAATTCTTTCAGGTTTAAATCTTATATATCAATCAGCGAAATATATATCCTCTTAATTTCTTTAATGCTTATTGTAATTACTAAGAATTTATGTATAAGTTCTTGTCATTTGCAAACTTTTTATGAAATCAGTATTATATAGTACTTTATTATTAATACTTTGCTTGCAGTATTGTATATTAGATGTAGTTGGGTTTATTTAAGTTAATTGACTTAAACTTTTTTAAATTAAAATTAAGTTAATTTAACTTAGTGTCTTCTTGCTCTGTTTGGCATTGATACAATTGTTCACAATTCAAGATCAAGCACAACTCGGGCATTTGTAGGTCCTTCTGAATTAGTTTTTAATTACTACAATATTTTAAATTAAAAATTTTAGATTAAAAACTTCTGTGTTTTGAATATAAATAGATACAACTTAATACCATTGCGTCTCAATTTCTTTTAACGAGTAGGATGTAATTTGTTAAAAGTGAATATAAAAATAATTAAAAGATAACATTTTCCAAAATTTACTTCTCCCAGAGAGAAATATGCAATGATGTTTGATGAGCCAGTACTCCTGCAAGCTGGCTGGTGGTATGTAGCCTGGGCAAGAGTGTCAGGACCTAGCAGTGATTGTGGATCTCATGGACAGGCCTCTATTACTACAGATGATGGGTATATTTTTTTCGATATTTTTATTTAAAAAGAGGAGCTCTAATAAGACTTGAATAATAACTAGGTTATTTCTCTTTCAGTGTTGTATTTCAGTTTAAAAGTTCCAAGAAATCAAATAATGGTACAGATGTGAATGCAGGGCAGATTCCACAATTACTATACAGGTAATACTTTAACCTCTGGAACACTTTGCTGACATGTTTTTTTTAAATAGAAGTATTAAATTCATTATAAGCATGTTTCATGAAATATTACTGTATTAAGCAAAGGAAATCAGTATCTGTAAAATGTAGGGAAAACTTACTGCCTTTGAGAAAAGTAATGAAATTATACCCACATTTACTTCCTTGCTATTTTTCTTGGAGTCTTGCTGCTTGAGTCTTGAGGTTTTCATTTACAATAACATTAATAATATTTTTTACTAGTTGGGAAGTGCTCTAATTGGTCACCCTCAGTTTAGGAACTGTATATTCTTGAACAGGTGATGCTAATGAAACAAAGCCAAAATCAACAGTGCTTTACAAGAAGTTACCCTAAACTTATCATTGCCTTGATAAATGTTGTGTTTTAATAATCAGGAGCTCTTTCACTGTGTTGATAGTAGATTTTACAGATGTCCTCAGATAGATACAGGACATCAATTTTATATATTGTGTGTGTATGTAATTCCCCTGGCTTCCACACTGATTCTGAAGCTTAGAATTCTTTGATACCAGTTCTCTTCTCCTTTCTAAGAATGTCCTTTTCAAGGTTCCTCTGCTGAACAGTTCACTTCTGCCATGAAGTTTTCTGTCCTTCCAGGTGAAGGTTTCATTTTGATGTATATGAAGTCCTGGCATGACAAATTCATCATTTAGGTGTAGAGAGATGGCTGTAGCCAAAAGGCAAACAACCCTTAAGACCTCTGAAGACCAGTGGGGGCACAAAAGGGAAGATGCTGCAGTGGTAGATGCTGTCTGTATTTTTAGCCTCCACATACATTTTGCCTTCACAAAACCAGTGTTCTTTTAAGGAATAACATTTCCAGTCTTGATGTCATCTGAGGAAATACAGTAGATACTAGTAATAATTTCATGTAATTAAATCTCAACCTCATTTTTAGTTGTCGCAGTACTGCTAGTTGGAGAGAATTCAAGATACTTGGTTACTGGTCTAGAATGATGAGGAAACTGCAAAAAGTTCTGTTGAAATGGAACTTTTTTTTGAGAATTAAAACTTTTTTCACTTTGGTTCTTTTCCCCACTTGAACAATAAAAACAGTAAAACTACAAAAAAGTAAAAAACCAGAACAAAACACCAAACCCAACCCAAAACTCTACTAAAAGTAAAAACTGGAGATTTCAAGTAAGTTCTAAAATTTTTCTTCCAGGTTGCCAACAAGTGATGGCAGTGCATCCAAAGGAAAACAGCAAACTAGTGAACCAGTACATATTTTAAAGAGATCTTTTGCCAGAACTGTCTCAGTGGTGAGTACTATTGAGAATCTTCTGTGTTTCCTGCAAGTTCATACATGGTTAGGAAACTGAAAGATGTAGATGTGAAAATAATTATGATCTTGTGCTTGCTTTCTCAAGCAGAAATTAGGCACACTGATAAGTATATTCTTTTTTTTTTTTTTTTACTTTTTCTGAAGATTTCATTTTGGTGTTCAACGCCAAATACTTTTATTTTACTTTCTGAGGTACAACTTTGTGAAATTGACTGACCACATACAATAATAATGGTAGAAACAAAACTTTTTAAATCCTTAGATTTTTTGTGAACTACCATGTGATTCTGTTTAGCTTTCAAGTGCTGTAAATGTTATATAGTGGCCATGGTGCTGCAGATCATAGCTGCTTGAAAACAAAGTGAAGACAGAATAAGAATGATATTATGTATTAATAAGAATGTATTATGATAAGAATGTTTTATGTCCAAATTTGTTGTTGGACTCTTCTGTAGATGAAGCAATTAAAGCTTATTGAAAAATCTCCATTACATTTGTTCTTAAATAACTGAGAGGCTTCCTCACATAATACTCTAATACAGCTTATAGATAGATATTATTATGGTATTACAGTTAAGTGTCCCCTGCATTCTCAGTGTTGTTTTTTTTTATTCTCAAGCAAATTAGGATTTGTGTGTTGAATGGTGGATGTGTATAGACATGAATGTATTTTCATAGGAAACATAGATGAAGATGCTGTTTGCCTTTTGTCTAACACTGATGCAGAACTGTCATTTCTTGTTTTTTAACACTAAATCTGCTTTCGGTGTCTATCCTTCATACCCTGAAATAGGAATGCTTTGAATCTTTACTGAGCATTCTTCACTGGAGCTGGACAACACTGGTGCTGGGAGTTGAAGAACTTCGTGGGCTGAAAGGTTTCCAATACACTGCTACTCTTCTGGATTTGGAAAGGTTGCGTTTTGTGGGCACTTGCTGCCTGAGATTACTGAGGGTCTACACCTGTGAAATATACCCAATATCAGGTATTCCTCTCCCTTTCATATTTATTAGCAAATAATCTACAGGAAATTTATGGTTTGATCTAAGTAGTCATGTAGGATATGATACAAAATAGATTTGCTCACACAGATTGTTTTATTGGAGCAATTAAAAGACTTGTTGTCTGAAATAGGAAATTTTCAATTGTCTGCATAACTAAGTATCCTAGTACCAAATGTTTGCACTGTAATCTGTGTATTTTAAAGTTAATTTCCTGTGTGATATATCAGTTGAGCTCTTTTGGACAGTTGGTATCTTCTTTTTTTCCATATCTGTGCATAGTGCTTGCTGTGGCATTGAGCAAAGTGTGAATTTGAAAGATTGTGTTTTTCATGCCTGTGTTTTAAAAATGCTCATTAAAGCACAGTATATATTATAAAGGAGCAGAAAAGTGGGAGTTTTTAATGGTCAGGTTTCTTTGATAGAATTTAGCATCCTTTCACTGTTTTACTTTTGGAATTAACTTCTCTGAATGTAGATTCAACAATGTTGCTGAATTCCCTGTTTTTCTGTTTGCATGTGAAATGTGCATAGTAACATGAAAATATTTCATTATTGTGCATTTAATGCTTCTGTTTGTGTAATCTTCTAGCTACAGCTAAGGCAGTTGTAGAAGAAACCAGCAAACTAGCAGATTGCATTGGAAAAACAAGGACCTTGCTGAGAAAAATTTTATCTGAAGGAGTTGACCATTGCATGGTGAAGCTGGACAATGATCCACAAGGATATCTTAGTCAGCCTCTCAGTCTGTTGGAAGCTGTTCTTCAGGAATGCCATAATACATTTACAGCTTGCTTCCATTCATTCTATCCAACACCAGCTCTCCAGTGGGCATGTCTTTGTGACTTGCTGAACTGTTTGGACCAGGTACATTAAAATGACCCAAGTAAAAGTAACAGCTTGGCTTGTCCTTTTGCTCAGTTTGAAGCCAAGTAATATGTAAAACTGTTACTAATTTTTTGCATTTATCCTGATTTGCAACTTGAGTTTTATTGTGTTTTGGATTGTTTTTTTCATGATTGGGTATTGGATTTGCTTCTGGTTTTGTTTGTTCGGGGTGTTCTCTAAAGGTAGTTCAATAAGATCCTAGGAACTTTTGTCTTCTTTAGCCTTTAAGATTCTCTGTGGGACAGTGAAGAAAATTTGTGGTGCTGGTCACTGTCAGCACCTGCTTTTTCAGTGTTGAGGCCATGCCTTTATATGTGCTTACTCTTGCTGCATGTTGACTAAGAACATCCATGGGGTATATTTTATCACTAGTACTTGAGTAATTCCTCAATATTAAACAGCAGTGCTCTGATCCAGCCAAGTACATGAGAAGCATATTCTGTAATCAACAGCTTTCTTATTTTGCTTATTGTGATTGAGCATCCTACATCTAAACAGTGTAGCTGGTTGCTTGCATTGCTTGTGGTCAGAAGCAAACTGTTTGCTGCTTTGCATGAAGATTCATTTGGCATATACAATTTCAAGGAAGAATCTGTTCTTTAATGTATTGCTCTAATTCAGTTGTTTAATTATAATCAATTATAAGAAAAGCCTTGTCTTCAAAGGATACCAAGATTTTAAAAGTAATATTAGAAGGGTTTATTATAAAATATGCCTTTAAAATATGCCAACCAAAAAATTTGATTTGCTCCAGTTTTGAAGATCTGAATTCAAGCTTATAAGGGAAGGTAATGTAAAATTCATAAAAAAGCTTTCTCTAAATTATTTTTATTAATTACAGTAAAGCTGGAAAGTTCCTTTCCAAGTAGTTTCTCCATTGTTTCAGTGCAGTGGTGCCATTCTGTTAATTTCTTTTTCTGTCTTTAGGATATCCAGGAAGCAAACTTCAAGACCTCCAGCAGTCGGCTCCTTGCAGCTGTCATGTCTGCTCTGTGCCACACTTCAGTGAAGCTGACCTCCATCTTTCCCATTGCCTACGACGGAGAGGCCCTGCTGCGCTCCATGGTTAAACAAGTCAGCACTGAGAATGACTCTGCCCTGGCTCACCGCTTTCCTCTTCTGGTTGCACACATGGAAAAGCTTAGTCAGGTGAGGATATATTCTAAAAATCTAATGATTTCTTTTACTTTGCAACAGAAAGCTGTAATGTACCTACACGTTTTTGCTCAATAAAAATGTACATTCATTTACCTAAGTGTTTTCTTTCTAAAAGGCTTATTTTAGAAACGTGTTATTTTGTACAGTTTTCAGCTTTTTGTGTGAAATATTTCCACTGGTTCTGCTTTGGATAATGTCTAAGCAGAATGGTTCTTGTCTTGGAATATTAAATTGGAAGAAATATCCTTTGGAGTAGTATTCTGTTTTCTGCAGCAGTTTTTCAGTTTTTTCATGTGCTCACATGTAGATAGATTTGGTGTTTTGAGGAAGACAGCCTTAGTAATAAGAAGCCATGTCCCACACTGGAGTTTTTAAGGGGGTCAATAAAGGAATCCCAGTTCATACTGTTCTAGCAAAGGTTATTAAGCAATTTCCTAATCAAGGGCTCTTTAATGCTGTATGTTGTAGTTCTCATATTTTAGAATTGATTTACAGGAATGAGAAATAAGATGAAAGATAAATAATAAGTAAAGATGATAATAATAAAATAATAATATAATAAAAGATAATAGTGAGATAAATAGGACTACTAAACAGTATTCTTCAATTTGGGTGGCAACAGGGATATGAAATTAAGAGTTATGCAAGAAAGGTAAATAAGGGATGGTTGTAGAATCTACCATTCCCAGAAATTTAAAGCAAAAGATAAGGTCAAAATTTTTCTAATCCTTATAAAATGCACAGTAAAGCTGCGGGACATACTCCTGTAGGCCGTTATTGTGCTAAAAGCTTTCACGGACTTGAAAAGCACCTGTACAAATTAATGAAGGAAAAAAAACAACAGGCACTTCTAAATGCAAATACAATATTTGTCTCTTGGATGCAGCAGCCTCTTAACTATAAAAGATGGAAAAGTGTTCTGTACAGGTTTCTTTGCCTGATTGTCTTCCATATTTGTTCACTACTTGGATTTTTTTTTTTGGCATACAAAGAGGTGAGAAGGATAAACCTTGGATTTTGATCTGTTGAGCTGATTTTATTTTTTTTTGTTGAAAGCAGTGGATGTCACTGCTAGGCAGAATAGATACCATTTGTTTCATAGTCTTCATTCAGCAAAGAAAAACTGTTTATAATCATCTCACCACTGGTTTTGTCCGACCTCTTTGCATAGAAGATTCTTTTTGCTAACACCAAAACAATAAAGCTTCCAAGGTTTTTTTAGACACTTTAGAAGAAAATTGTATGAACTGTTTCAGAAGCAGCTATACGTCCACTGTGTTTTAATGTATGCTTTTAAAGCCCATAGGTTTTATGGCTATATACTATATAAAGAAGAGACATCACCTGGGAAGGACATCTGTGTCTGGTGTCTTTCCAATGTAATAAAAGACTTGTCACCACCTCATAGAGGAAATTAAGGACATCAATCAATTCTTTTGACAAAGGAATACATACCATGATAGCTTTGAGTCTTATAATTTTTCTTCCCCCTTCTAGACATTTCTAATCTTCATGAAGTCACAGATATTTAGATATTTAAGTCACCTAATACTTATAATATGTGAAAGTTTGTGTTTTGGTTTTTTTAATAACCATGTCATTTGTCATTGTTTTTGTTCACACTACAGAGTGAAGAAAATGTTTCAGGGATGACAAGCTTTCGGGAAGTGCTGGAAAAGATGTTGGTCATTGTTGTTTTACCAGTACGAAACAGCCTTAGAAGAGAAAATGAACTTTTCTCTTCGCATCTAGTTTCTAATACCTGTGGGTTGCTTGCAAGTATTGTGAGTGAGCTTACAGCATCAGCATTAGGATCTGAGGTAAAGCTGCTCTAAAATAATTTTAGAAGGCTTTCAGAGCAAACATGCTATGAATGTGATTGAGGCTGTATGGGTATTCTATAGGTGTGCAGATCTTTCAGAGATTGTAGAATTCTCTGTTTTGAGTAGTGCAGATGATTTGCATAGATTTAAAAGCATATATTTACTCTATTAGAAAAGTACTGTTGATAATTAGCTACTTCATTAGTGCTGAAGAATACTGCAGATTGTTTTAAAAATTGTACATTTTTTGAGTAGTTTGCTTTTTGCCTGCATATTTGTGTAGCTGTACAATCCTTTCAGGAGGTTGTAACTTCATTAAGTGACAGAAAAGTATCTGATTTTGTTAAAGGCATGTCACTGTCTCTGTGCTATCAACAGGCTTTTCTCACAGAAAGAATCAAGCTTTTGATAACATCTTGATTCAAGGTGTTTTTAACATTATGTAACATCTGTTTCTGCTCTCCTAATCTTGACTGTACCTAAGTCAGAAATACTTTACCTACGGCACAAATACCTAACCTTTCTTTTAGTAACGCTAATCTGTATTTTTTGCTAATTCAGCCATAAAATATATATTTAAATATTTTTAAAAAACAAGTTGGATTTCTGATTATTCCTAGTTAATTTTTAATTATCAGAAATACTTTCTTTTTTCTTTTTAGTCAATATTAACTAGAAAGCTAAATAGTCCCATCTTCTGTGGTTTATGAGTTGACTTTTAAAATTTACCCGGTTGAAAAATCTGATAATTCACTTTGCTTTATTGAAGTTGTCTAAAATTTAGCAGTGAATATTTTCTGACAGCTCTATTTAACTTTCTACAGGTTGATGGACTGAATTCTCTCCATTCTGTCAAATCTACTCCAAACCGATTCACTAAAACAAGTCAGGGAAGAAGCTGGAATACTGGGAATGGATCCCCTGATGCCATATGTTTCTCTGTTGACAAACCTGGTGTAGTTGTAGTAGGATTTTCTGTTTATGGTGGAGGAGGAATCCATGAGTATGAGTTGGAGGTATTAGTTGATGATGTAAGTACTGCTTCTGGGAAAACAATTTGAACAAAAGTAACCTCAGAGGTTTTCTTAGAGTATGTTCTACAAAGTGATATTTTCATATTCATATTCAGTCTAGGCTCCCAGTAAAACAGTGCACTGGTAGTAGGATTTTTTGCTTGTGGTTAAGATTTTTGTATTACCACAAGCTTCAAACCATATCTAGTAGGGTCCTTATCTTGGTTATTGTTGTGAACACTTCCTTTATTACAAGTAATATTTGAAGTATCAGGGACTTTTCACTTTCTGGAGCTAAATATAAATTAGTACCAGTTACCTCTGTGTCAGTCATGAATGAAATTAAGAAATGAGGTTATAACCAAAAATTGAAAAAAAGGATGATAGATTCCCAGCATGATCAGACAGTACCTACCATATGTTCCATGTGCTGTTGATTTACTCTCTTAGAAGCAGCATAAAACTGTGTTGTAATGAAGCAAAACTACTGTTCTTTTACATACAGTTGTTCACTATAGCTGATGATTCTGATCTTTTTCAAAGGACAAGCATAGGTTGCTATGGGAAATTAACCTCTTTGCTCACTAATTTCCTCTGATGGGGAAAGGCTTTACTGTTGACTCTGAGCAGTTTTTTCATCTTTTTGTTTGTAATGCCATGTGTAAAAATTTATGCAGTGAAACACAAATTGCACAATTGCATGTGTCATGTATTTACATTATAAATGTATTAAAATTGCTTTGTTTCTTTGAATCAGAGTGATCATACTGGAGATGCAACTCATTCTCATAGATGGACATCTTTAGAATTGGTTAAAGGAACTTACACCACAGATGATTCTCCTAGTGACATAGCTGAAATCAGACTTGACAAAGTTGTGCCACTGAAGGTAAATAAAATAAAAGTACATCTGTAGATTTCATACAACTGTTTTAGATAACAAAATTGAAATGGTCAGTGTAAATTTGTTTGGGTTTTTGGATGCACATTCACAAGTTGATCTTGATGTGTGCTTCATAAAGTCTTGGCTTCAACCTGTAAATTAAAAGTTACAAATCCTCTTAGCTAGAAGAAATTAGATCCCAAGTGCATACGATTTTTGTAAGTCCATATGATAGATTATAGTTGCCTAGTAATTTCAGAATATTTTTGAAAGTGCAGGTTTTTTTTGTGCAACTTCATAGTTAATTTTCTTGGATACCTTAAAGTAATCAGTAGTAATTTAAGTTATGGTCCATAGTTTGGGAACATGGAACAGCTCTGATTTTTGTTAAATGCTGGATCTTTTTTGTTTTATTTCATTTGTAGAGTGCTTTGAAGGAGTTTTCAGACTCTACAGTATTAATGTAAAATAACAACTTTCATATACCATGAAGCCATTAAATAATTTGTTTTATACTGGAACCTATTTTTGCTCTCCTTTCTCAGGAAAATGTGAAGTACGCAGTTCGCTTGAGGAATTACGGAAGCCGGACTGCCAATGGAGATGGTGGGATGACCACGGTTCAGTGTCCCGACGGTGTAACGTTCACATTCAGTACATGCAGTCTGAGCAGTAATGGCACCAACCAAACACGAGGACAGATCCCACAGATTCTTTATTACAGGTTTGTGGGTGTAATGATTCATTGCTAAGAAAAGTGAACAAAACCATCTCAGTGCTGTTATACCGCATCTGTTACATCTGTTTTTAAGAACTGGTAGAAATAAATGCATCCAGAATGTGCTTGTGATGCCTCTTCCGGTCTTGTTGTAGGTTCTCTGTCTGTTTTTTTTTTTTACTACCTTAAAGCTCTAAATAAGATGCACTTTTTTCATTTTCTGGTTTTTCAATACTATAGGCAATATCTGAGAGATTACTCACTGGCATGTTTATCTCTCCAATTTATTCAGTTCTTCAGTTTCCAAAAATAATTGCATCAGGGAGTGAAGCAAGTTCTATTTGTATAGGAACTCCTCTCTTACTTAGAGGTGAAAGGTATAAAAACAGAAATTGCAATTGCCTGAAGAAAACCAGCTGAAACATCTGAAGGTCCTCCAGGGGAACTTTCCTTCAGCCTTTCAGGATGACAGTAGGAATTCACTTGTGGTGATGCTTTTTCAGAAAGCATTGCTTTTGTGTTTGAGGTGCTTACCCTGATTTGTTTAAAGACAGGATTTTCAAACTGGCAGTACACGACTGATTAACAGAAGATGAAAGGAATAAAATGATCAATGAATAATAATTTATTTTTATCTTTGATTGTGTGAGAAGTATCTACATAATAAAAGATGTAGAAGATATGAAAAAGTAATACTTACACCAAGTGATGTATTTTAGTCTGACAAGTGCGTGAACATATATTGCTTTTAAAGTTTTAAAGAAGGTAAAATATGAAGAAATAAAGTGGCCAGCAAAATTATAGTAATAGTATATTTGAAGATACAGGATAGCTCTTAAACTACCTTAAACATAAGATTGTGCTCAGACATCCAGCTTGTCAATAAAACCATTAATTATTTATTAAAGAATGTAATTGCAGTGCTTTAGATCATATTTTGATTGATTTAGTCTCCTGGAAACTTGGACTTTATTATGAAGTATCTTAATTGGAAAGTATCATTATGTAAGAAGGATGAAAGACAGACATGGAAAGACAGACATTTTCACTCCTAGATTGTTTGCTTTTATATGGGCAAAAGAGAAAATTAAAGAGAAGTAACAATTTCTTTGATTTCAGAAAAGCAAAGGATGTAATTTCAGTAATGGAAACTTCAAGGCATTCTAATGATGATAAATTAGAATAAGAAAAAGCCCCACACGAAAGTCCTGTCTTCAGATCAGAGCAGTCTCAGGTTTTTTAGTTTCAACTGATAAAATTCAAAGAGGCTTTCAAAAGACTAGTGGTACAAGTTGGAACTGTTACAGAATAAATTGTGTTGAAAAAAATTGCAGCTGCTGTGGTGTAATCACAATGTCTTTGTAGTTTGCATGGACAAGATAAATCTATTTATTGCATGGTTATGGTTGTGGACTTAGTTTGAGAACTCACTGTTTAAAATATAACGATTTGAAGTTTTGATTTGCCAACAGCAAAGAAACAAATGTTCAGTCAACTATTATGGAGCAGCTTGTAAAAGTCACACTTCATTTTGTTTGGGAGCTGCTCAGATATCAATAGAACTGTTTCTTAGGCATATGCAAAGAAAGACCACATACAGAAGTTAACACACTTTTGGTAAGGGCAGAAAAGTTTTGGAGGGATTTGTTGGAAAAGTACCCAAGCTGAATTGCACCTATCATCAGTCACTAAAAAATTCAAATGAGAAAGGCTTGAGGCTGACAGCAAAGCTACAATTCTAGGACACTTTGAGAAAACTTAATCTTTTTGTAAGAATCATTGATTCACATGACAGAGAAGGAGAGAGATCCTTGTTCACTGAACTGCTCAGAGTAAATACCTTAACGTTTGGAGGTGCTAGTCCTGAAATAATGCACTGGACAAACAAAAGAAAATGGGAGATTTTGTTTTACATGTTGACTAAGTGATTTTATTTCTCTGTGCCAAGGCTTAATCGCTATCATATTGAAGACTTGAATTAGTTTGTAATTGTCATTTGATAGCTTTGAAAAGGCAAATCAAACCTTATTGAAATGATTGCATGCATGATGTTGTTTAGGAGAGCCTAATGTGATACACAGAGTGGATTTAAAAGAAAGAACTGTTTGGTAAGTCTTGGGTAAGCCCAAGACTGTTTCAAAGCCATAATTAGTCATCATTGTCTCTTATGAAAATGCAGAAATATCCATTAAGAAAGTTTTACTTGTTTCTGTGAAGCATTTAACATTGCTCTGTTTTTACCAAGAGAGGGAACTGGCTTTGGAAGAGTATGGCAATTAATTCTGTGGTTTAAAAGGCATCTAGAGAAAAGAAACATTGCAGAAAAATGCTTTTTATACTTTTTGCCAAATGAAGTTCTTGCAAAGGACTAACAGCGACACATTTCCTCCAAAATATCCTCCATGGTTTCTCTGTGTTTTTTTATTGCTTTATCAAAAATTGTTTTGCTTATTCTATGCCAAAAATTAGTCAGTAAGTTTTTTATGTAATTTTGTATTTGTGAACTTACTTTAACTTAATCCACTGTCCAGGAGTGAGTATGATGGTGATCTGCAGTCACAGCTGTTGAACAAAGCTAATGAAGAAGACAAAAACTGTAGCAGGGCTCTTTCTGTCGTGAGTGCTGTTGTACGAGCAGCCAAAGACTTGTTGCACAGAGCTCTTGCTGTAGATGGTAAGGCTTGGAAAAATTGACTTTACTTTTCAAAACTTTTTACTTTGCTAGCAAGCCATGATAGTAGAATAGCACCTGAATACAAGAGCTGTGATGTTTCTCTTTTGCTTTCCAAAGAATATTTTTCTAACCTTTCATTCCTGTAAGTATCAAACTATGAGTAACTTTTTTGTCATTGAGTTGTGCTTGTGATAGAATAGTCAGATACTTTGTATAAATTTGTTCATCAGTTTAGCAAGTATCATATTAAAGCTGGTAAGATTCTTGATTCCCTAAAGATGTTTTATTGCAGGTTAGTTGCAGATTTCCTCAGTGTTTTGCACAGAGGTTGTAATCAGTACGACTGGTTAATGTAATTAATATATAAGCACCTAAACATCCCTTTGTGAGAAATGTAGATATCAGCTAAAATGTTCAGCATATTACATAGTACTGTAGAACTAATTTTGAAGGGCTGGGAGGACTGTTGTGCTAACTTTTATGAAATACAAACACAGCTTCACAAAATGGCAAAGAATGCAATAAAATAATGCTCTTAGAGAAGGACATTTTTCAACAGAGAACTATATATAATGATCTGTTTATCTTGGGTGGACTTGGCAGACTCAGAATGCAACAGTGCCTAAATAATGAAAACATTTGAAGTAAAAATAGTCTGGGAAATAGAAGTTTAACTTACAAGGGGCAAACCAGAAAAATAAGATGCGCTTTGAACGACAGCATGTTTATTAATAATACCTCTGTTCTAATTATCTTTGTTTAGCTGAAGACATTCCAGAATTACTCAGTTCTTCCAGTCTGTTTTCAATGCTGCTTCCCCTCATCATAGCCTACATAGGACCAGTAGCAGCAGCCATTCCCAAGGTATACTTCTCAAGAGAAATTATTGAAGAAATGTATGAATGTTATGCAAGGAAAAGGTTTACTCTGAAAATTTGACCATCTTGATTTCTTACTATTCTGTGAATTAGTGGTTTAAATTTGATGAGTCATGAATTTTCCATGAGTCAAGAATTTAAAAAACATGTAATGACCTTTTTTTTAACTTGAATTGAAAACATGATAATAAAAATACCTTAAGGAAGCAGAGAAATATGAGAGGCTTTAGTAGTAGGAAAAGATAAGGAATGAGAAGAATGTAGTTTACAACTCATTGATCAACATTAGGGGGATGAAATGTTTTTTTTTTATTTTATAGAAATATTATTTTTACAGTAAAGAGCAGAAACATTTGCTCATTAAATTAAGATTATTTCTGTCAAATTTAGAGTTTGAAAGATGTCAGCTGTAATAAACAAACATTTCTTTCCAGTGCCATGGCATTTCTTGCATGTGCCTGGTCTGGGACACTCTTGAGATCTGTTCTTAGATCTGCAAATGTCAATAATCCTTAGCTAGTATACACTATTACCTTTTATTGCTTTTTCATGAGCTCTAAGATGTTTTCTGACTTTTTTTTAAAAGGGGAGGAAATAGAAGTGACCACTTAAAATGTAGCAGATATGTCATGAAAGACAATGTCAGATATTAGTTACCTTGTTTCTTCATGGAACTGAGATTTGAAACAGCCAAGTGTTTTGCTATAGAAGTGTTCATCTGCTTAGAAAATGTAGTGAAGATCACAGGGAACATAATATTAATATTAAAATAAATATTAATATGGCTATAGAGTTTAACTGGGTTTTGGCTTTAGTGTGGTATTTACTTTCTGTGAACTTGTACTTACTGTTTGTTATTGTTCAAGGTTTTAGTAAAAGCTATTTTAGGGAAAGGATGTCACAGTTATATGCAGATTCTTGTTTCAGCTTTGGTGTGGCTCCAAGAGGAGATTAATGTACTGCTGCTTTTCTGTTAGGATTGTGAAGATGCAGAATTGCAAAATGATTGAATGAATTGTTACTAGTGATATTCTGATAATGTTCAGACAACCACTGAAGAGAATTGGAAGTATTATTGTTTTCACCAACCTATAAGACTTTGTAATAACACATGTGGTGTTATGTTACAGGTTGCTGTTGAGGTCTTTGGCCTGGTACAACAGCTGCTTCCTTCTGTGGCAGTTCTGAATCAGAAATATGCCCCTCCAGCTTTTAACCCAAATCAGTCTACAGACAGCACCACTGGAAACCAGCCAGAGCAAGGGCTTTCAGCTTGTACTACCTCCAATCACTATGCTGTTGTAGAAAGTGAGCACCCCTATAAACCTGCCTCTGTTACACACTATAAGGTGAGCACCATTTCTAAGTGCACATGCTGCTTCTTAAAAGCTTTACACATGAGTTTTCTTGAGTCAGTATTTGCTATCTGAAAAGTTGTTGCCATAGATGATAATTAATATTGTCTAATATAGAAGACATATTATTATATTATTGCTATTCTGCTTTTTGGACGAAACTCTACATCAAGTATAGTGGAAAATAGTGAAGTTTTAACCCCCTAATTCAGCTATCTGCTCTAAATCCCTAAATTTGCATAGTCTTAGATTTTTCTGCTGTCATACAATTTCTTTGCTCTAACTGTAGAGGTTGTAGAAGTTAAAAATCTTTACATATAGAGTATACAATCACATATCAGATTTTCTTACCTAATGCTTTAACAATGTTTTATAAGAATACATAAAGTCAGTTCTAGTCAAATTAACATCCAGAAGTAGCAAAGCTATAATCAAGAGCCTGAACAGGACATAAATTATTATTCTACTATTCCAGTGCTTGTCCTGTGAGACAGCAAGACATCCACTGCAGAAAGTGTAGTTACCATGTGATCATCTCGGTGCAGGAATGCTTACTTTTGTCCTAAAAGTTTATGGAGCATGTCTAAAGCCTTGGGTTTAGTAGGTACTGCATTTGAATTCCTGTAGCTATATACTATTGTACTGCAGGCCACATTCACTAGTGGTGTTCAGCTGCTCTGTACTTTTTTGGGATTGCACAAAACAGGTGTTCATTATGTTCATTGAAGTTTGAGTTTGAAAAAGGTATCTGAGAGTTCAATGGGTGTAGTAGTCTGTGGTTGTTTTGTTTAATCAACCTGTACAGAATTCTTGAAAGCAATCACAAGTGGTGCCAGTGCAAATACTTAAACAGAATATTAAGTTATAAGACAGGATTCTAATTGAGTGAAGTGCAAAGCATCTTAGGTGTACATAAATTTCAATGAATAAATTAGGTTAATGTTAATTAAAAGAATAACAAAACAATTGTGCAGAATTACATAATTAAATCACTTCTGTAGACTTAATCAGAGTTAAAGCCAAATGGAGATGAAGAAGTAAATGTAAAAAAAAAAAAAAAACAAGAACCCCAAAAGCTTGGACATAATTAACTTATTGCTCTGTTTTAGGTGACTTTTCCTGAATGTGTCAGGTGGATAACAATAGAGTTTGACACTCAGTGTGGCACTGCTCAGTCAGAGGATGTTCTTCGTTTACTAATTCCTGTCAGAATTGCACAGAGCCTGGGATTTGGACCAAAGCATACCTCTGTTCATGAGAACCTTAATTCATGGATAGAACTGAAAAAGTTCTCTGGATCTTCAGGATGGCCTACCATGGTGTTGGTATTGCCAGGTAATACACAGATACTGATGTAATTACTAGTAATGTGTGTCACTGCAATAATTAAAGGAAGTTTGATTTTTCTGCAGAATTATCTTGGCAGAGTTAAAGAAGAGTCTTTATCCCAGCTGGCAAGTTAACTATGTCTATAGTAGATTTCTTGCTTGAAGTATTGATCTGCTTGTTTTTCCCATGGTTTTAATTCACATTTTACCTGTGAAGGCTGGGTTTCATATATACTTACGTAAAAGAAAAACACAAAAAGAGGAGGAATATATTATTCATTTAACTTATCCTTTTACTTCTCAAAGGGAATGAAGCACTTTTTTCTCTGGAGACTGCATCAGACTATGTGAAAGATGAAAAAGCTTGTTTTTATGGCTTCAAATGTTATGCAATTGGATATGAATTTAGTCCAGGAAGTGATGAGGTAAGGGAAAAAACGAGGTAGTTATAATTGCTTCACCTAATAAATCATCTAATAAATTTTTTGACGGTAAAAAGATTTGTCTTTCCACTTATGGCTAAGTGACATTAGCAAAATATTTTGAGATTATTTATATAAAAATAATAACATTTTTTGCTAAGGGCGTTATTAATTTGGAATTCTTTAATCAGGATACTGTTGAAATGGGTTTTCGTGTTGTTTGTGGCACTCCGCAAAAACATAGTGTGGTTTTATCTTGTGTGTCAGTGGGATACAAGATTTCCTGAAATTCTGGCCTACTCTTGCATCAAAGATCCAAGATGTGGGGTTTTTTACTGTCACTGCCTATTGAATTACATACTTTAATTATTTTCCAGTGCTCATTTAGACCAGAACTCTCAGATTCCTTGGAAATGTTGTCTGCATTTAGGCTACCTCAGATTTTACCCAGTAGTCTCCTCATTTTACCTCTAAGGACATGAGTCATTTCCACCACTGTTTTTTGCAAAGAGACGATCAGATTTCTTCACATCCTTGACCCAATTCTTTCTTTTGGCTTAAAAGACTACTGAAAACACTTAATATGTTTTATACTACATCCAGAAAAATAAGTCTTCCATTGTCCTGGGAGTCTTTGGTCCTGTTCCTTCATGTGGATTTCGCAAGGTCTGCATCTTGCTTACACTACAGCATTTATAGAAGATTTACCTCATCTTATTCCTGGATTTTGCTCAAGCTAAATCATGTCTTCAGATTTTCAGAATGTCAGGTTCTTTGGAATTTCTTCACATATCAGATAAGAGCACATTCCATAAGATTATTATCTATGGTAGTACTGGCTTTCAGCAGAATCAGATTTATAATTTCTACAGATGATCTAATTAGTGTCTGTTTGCTTAAGCAAAAGTTATTTCTATTCAAAAATACCCATGTAGATTCATGTAATTCTTTTTCTTTAAAGCATTTACAAACAAAGCTGCTGGCATGTTTTTAACTCTCAGTGCTAAAACATTTCTAGCTAATCCCTTAAGTCTATCATCTAAAGAATAGTTACAAGTAATTGTTTTCAAACATACCTTTTTATTCTAAAAATTTTGGTACACTGTCCTGTGTCACAGCATGGCAGTAGCTGTATAACAAGAAATACATTGCTGAGAATCTTCAAACTGGTACATACAGTATTTCTTAATATAAAATATTGTCAGAAAAATGGAGTTATTGTCCTGTTTCCTGAGACACTAATTTTGTGGGTTTTTTTTAATTTGAAGGGTATTATTCAGCTGGAGAAAGAACTGGCAAATTTGGGAGGATCATGTGCAGCAGCTTTGATGAAGAAAGATTTAGCACTTCCTATTGGTAAAAACATACTTCATTTTTTATCAGTGTCCATGTTTTCTGAATTAATAGTAAATTCAAATCTTATTGTTGCTTTTAATTAGAGATAATAATACAAAATTGTGTCTTCAAACTGAATTAATCAAGCAATAAAGCTGGCAGTATTTTTTGCTTACCTTTTTCTCTTTGTGTGTGTATGGGGAGGAGGGAGACCTGGTCATTTAAATTTGAATGAACTCACCCCATCCACAGGTAGTGTATGACTGTATGAACTGTGTCCCACAGTTTCCTCGTGGTACTTCTTAAATGTGCAGGTATCATCTTTGTATTTCTCTTTCACTGGTTTTTTTTTTCCCCACACTTCACACCTCTCTGTATGAAAAAAATAACTGCAGCATTGAACTGCAAAACTTAAAATTACTTTTTTAAAGTTGAAAGTAACCATTTCGTTGGTAGACCTTATAGCTAATAATATTTCCACTGCAGCTTTCTTTTTTACAATTAGAAAAGAAATCACATACTTTTATAGCAGATGCTGCAAATAGAGGTTTATAGTAACCCAACTGCAATTTAAAATGTAAGGAAAAATGAGTTTGTGGAAATAAATGGATATGGAGATGGAATTAGAACTTCTAATGATTCATTAGAAATTCTAATTCTGTATTATCAGTAATATAATTTCTCTTAAATAGCACCAGCATATAGGAAAAACAGGCTCATAATTTATAATAGGATCATGATCATTTTAGGGGCACAAATCAAAGCTCAGGTACTGTTACACTGGAAGGGTGGATTGATGAGCAGGAGAGCACTGATCACTGTGGCCTTCTAATCACAAAACCTTCTTTGTGTTTTTAATCCAGTACTTTGCTTGTGTATTTGGATTGTTTTCTTCCTTTATGTTGTGAGGAGGCACCTCAATTGCACTAGTAGATCTGTATTTCACTCTCCAAAGTACAGGCAATTCTTCAGGTTAAATAGTGCCCTGCTCTCTTATTCCTCAAGCTCCTTAGTTTTGTTGACTTCTCTTAGTTTTGCTGTTTTTCTGCGCAACAACAACCAAAAGATTGAAATCCTTGTAACTTAATCTCCCATGTTTTGCAATACTTTGTCCTTCTCTCTTGGGAGCTTTTTATATTTGTTCTCTTTAAATGCCTGAAATAAAAAGGGTGACACATAGATTGACTTTATGCAATCCAATAGAAATTTGAAATAAAATACTCAGTGAGGTTACCTATGCAGTCACAGCTGCATACAAAAGTGGTTGTTTATGATCTGCAAGAGAGGAGGGATAGGTGCATTGCCTCTAAGGGGTTTCTTGATGACTGATCTAATGGCATTTGTCTGACTGTTTATCTAACATCAGCTCAAGATCTTCAACCAAGTCTGGTAAGATTACAGTGCTTGTGCTGTATAATATAAGTGTATTGTTTCTCTCCAAGACCACTAGACCCTCTGAGTAAACAAAACTGGGGAATTATAGTCAACAGTGGTGGTATTTACAAATGGAAACTACTGTGCAGCCTTTTAAAATGGTTTTCAGCTGTGTGTAATTTTGCTTTGGTGTTTTGCCTGGTGTCTCAGAAAAACACTGTGGCAGAAAAAGTGGTAAAGCTGTGGTTTTCTAGAGCAACATTTAAATTCCTTAGCATCAGACTTTTTTTTCCTTTTTCTGCATCCTAGGTTATGTATCTTCTACCTTTTTGCTGCAAGTGAAATGCTTCTTTAATACTGTCATTCCTAATCTGCAGAGCACTGTTATCTTACTTGTGTAAGGGTGTCCCTTAAGAGAAACCTACATAGAATAATAGAATCAATAATCATATAATAGAATTTCTTGTAATGAATACACACAGTAAAGGCCCTTTTTAGTAGACTTTTCATACTTAATTATAATTTCTACAGTTTTACTTTTCAGTAATTGTTGTATTGGGTATATTCAGTGTGCAGAGTCAAATATTTGTGGGACTATTCCTCTAGAAATATTAGGAATCAAAGTGTTTTGAAGGACCTAACAAGGTTAAGCCTGTTTTGCTCTGAAGGAAGATGGACCAGAAAGTGATTTCTTCACATATTAGGAAAAGTATCTTTGAGAGTTACACCCAAATAGTGTTCAAGTTAGCCTGTTCAAATGGTTCTTTTTCCTTCTTGCCACTTCAAGACATGAATTTAAGATACTTCTTCCCAAGAGAGAGATCTGGACTATGACCAAGATCTGACTTCAACAGCAGTGTGAAATTGGTTTATGTATTTTGTATTACTACATTCTTAATTGTGTCAAATCTGGCAGTAGTTTATTTCTGAGAGCAGTTTTTAGATGTCTGTATTTATTTGAATTTTAAAATTTGCCTTGGAACTTGGTTTTCTTATTTCTCTCTCTTCTGACTAGTAGAATTGCCTGACATGTTTTTAAAAGAGAGTAGAAATATGGTAACCTTATCTGTTTCACGCCTCTGTTAAAAAACTGTGTTTGGCAATTCTGGTCATCCTGGAATCAGGCTTTGGAGTTGGATTTGTGAGAAAGAATCACTGTGTAATAGTATGTGTTTTAGGAAGAATCATAATTTATGAAATTGTGCAGAGTTTGTCGGGTTTTCAAATAATTTTACAAAGCTAAGCTCTTAAAAGGGAGCAGCTGTTGCATACTTAGAGGTACTGCTTCCCATAAACCACCTTGACCTCTCAAAATCTTTCTGAAAGTATCTAGTCACATCCAAATACTTGCCATACATAGTGCCTTGGAGATAAAAATTTTTGTTCTATGTAACTTACATTGTTCATTTGTGTGTGCACTGAACTACACAGTACTGCATGTTTACTATGTTATTTATAAGTATTAATATTTCGGCTGCTGATTGAACAGTATGATGCATCATTATGCAGACTTGAAATCTGTAATATAAAAAGCTTCACAAAACAGAATTGAATCTCATATTCTGCAATATGTAGATAATATAACTGGTTTATTTTTCCAGCAGGTAGTGAGTTTGAAGAGGATCTTGAGATACTTGAAGAGGCTGCCTTACAGGTATGCTGCAGCTTTTTATCCATTGCATGGTACTTAAGCATTGTTTCAGTGCATAATTGCATTGAAACTGTCTGCTACAGAAGAAAATAATTTCTAAGGCTTTTATAGTAGAATGGAATCCAGCTTATTATTTGACAGCTTAAGAAAATCATACAGAATTTTAGGATTTAAATGAAATAATTTTTTATAATGAATCTGCTTGGAAAAAAATGCATGCAGTGTCACATAGAACATTAGATGACAGAGTATTTCAAAATATGTTTGGCTGAAGTTGCAGTGTTTGGCAAGTTTTAAATGTTACCAAATTCAGTCTTTTATATATCTTTGTAAGCAGAGAAACAAAATAACTTTTTCAGCTGAGCAGTGATGTTAATCAAGTCTCAAATAGTACAATTGCAGTTGTTCTGGTTTGCTGATGGCCTTTTGTTGAGCACAATGGGAGTTAATGCTGAATCTCCCTCAACTCAAGGTCATTTAACCTCTTTTGGCATAAATTATTGTTCAATAGACTACGATGGCTTTTTTAAAAGCTTTTATCAGGGTAAAGTTTATTCTTGTTGAATGGTTTTAAATGCTCAAAATGTTTTTACCAGTTGTGTCACATTATGGGAAAACGTGAACATGTTACTGAAAAGCTGTTCTATGTCTCTCTTTTCACCCCCAACCTCTGCCAAAAAAAACCAAAAAGGTGTGCAAAGCTCACTCAGGCATTCTTGGGAAAGGCTTGGCACTGTCTCACTCCCCAACCATTTTGGAAGCTCTCGAAGGAAGTCTTCCCCTGCAGGTACAAAGCAACGAGCAGTCGTTTCTGGAAGATTTCATTGCTTGTGTACCAGGATCAAGTGGTGGACGACTTGCAAGGTAAAACTGCACTGTTGCTTGTCCTTTTAACAGGCTATAGAACTGTCATACTTATTTTAAATATTAGTTGAATAAAACTGTTTGGCTATATTGTTTCCATTAATACATTAGTTAAAAGCATGTAGGCATTCAGATGTTCTGTGTCTTTTCTTAGTTCTGTGTCACATTTGTACAGAGTAAGTATCTGTCTTTTAGAGGCTGAAAGAGATTTTCATGTTGGGTGGTTTTCTTTGCTGTAGGTGGCTGCAGCCAGATTCATATGCTGATCCTCAAAAAACATCATTGATTTTGAATAAGGATGACATCCGGTGTGGTTGGCCAACTGTTATTACAGTACAAACAAAAGACCAGTATGGGGAAGTTGTTCATGTTCCTAATATGAAGGTAATTATTGTAATCTTGGCTGTTCTGCTTCATCTTGTTGTCTTTTAGTTTTTATTGTAGGTATTCCACAGAATACTCTTGTATAGGACAGAAAGTGGCATTCATAAATTCATTGTAATCTGACTTTCCTACCTCTAAATCCTCAAACCTGCCAAATTCTGTATTATGCCACCGCCATTTCATGAAATTCATAACATTCCTGTAATGAACTACACATGTGTAGTTGCATGAATAATCAGTCATGAGTGAGGTTGGATGGTGGTGATGTATTAAAGTGACAATAATCCATTTTTTAATTTGTAAGCCAAGGAAGAGTGTTACAAACCATAGACTTTGTGATGGGAAAAAGAATCAGAAGCACAGTGATGGACTACCTTTTAGTTACTTTATTTTAGACTAGAACAATACTCTTGCCTTTTCTGTTTCTAATACTTGGATGTTCCTGTAGTCCTTGCAGTTAATAAGGATAACTGGCAGGGACTGGTGTTCCTGTGTTTACTTTCAGCCTCTTCAGTTAACCACTGTTTGTCAGTACTGGAAAGGAGGTGTTCTTGAAAGCCTCAGGTAGAGTTAGGAGAATTTTGTGCATTTTGGGGTAAAACCTATGTGGAATGTATAAAAGTGGGCTGCTTGATTTGAAGTAGTAAAGCAATGCAAACAAAACAAACACAAAATGGTTTTGATGTTGTTCTAATAAATTAGGTTACTTCTGTGTTTTAAAGCCCACTGTACAGTAGTTGGTTTTGTTCAAGCCCAAGTGTAGATGAAATACTTTTTACAAAGGCACGACTCCTGTGAGAAAAGCTCTCAAATCTGTTCTTTGTATATGATGTAATAATTGAAAGTTTTTTTACAGTGAGCTGTAAACCTAATAATGTGTAGCAGTTCTACATCAGTCACACAAGAATCAACTTAGTCACAAACACTGCTTGAGTGAAACTTGTCTGATTACTGACTTAAATTAGTGACAGAACAAGCGAAAGACTCTCAGTAGTGATTTTATCCCATCAATCAGGAAAAGGATATGTAAAAATATTATTAAAATTATTACTGGTTTTATTATTTAATTACTGTTCACAGTTGTATTGAAGTGATAAAAACCTTAATTCAATTTAATTATTATTCTAGACTCATTCAGTGTGCAATGCAGTGATGTAACTTTTGGTAAATTAAATCAAATTTTGATAAAACTGTGTGTGAAAACAGCAGTATTTAATATTGCAGAGTTCAGATGAATAACATATAAACTTAATTTCCAGGTAGTCTGTCTGTCTTTCTCAGAAAATTGTGTACTGCTAGCTGTTGCCTGCACTAGTGGAGACCCATGCTACCTCTGGGGAGAAAAGTCAGTTAAAACATGTGTTGAAGAGCACAATATAAGTGTGCAGTGCTGGCTGTAAGGTGGCAGGGCCAGCCAGGATTCAGTCTGGCCATTGCTGATCCAGATCTCGTGGCCATGATGATCCACTCTGTAATTCTTTGCACTCTCTTGGAAGACTTTGTTTGTCCTTTGTTGCACTTTTCTGTTCTGGGAAAGCTTCCCTAGGCATACCAGACTGTGTGCTGCCAGCCAGGGAGTGCTCTGGGACTGGCAGAAGTGATACCAGCCTGTGCTGATGGTTGAGTCAGTTGGATGCTTCTCCCATGCCCATTGGCATCTTCCCAAGATGCTGTGAGCTTCCCAAGGGCTTCTCAAGGTGCTGTGTTTGGCTTTGCAGGTTAAATGTAGATGCATTGGGAATTGACACAGCTGGATTTACAGGGAGGGCTCTAAGTGCTTTGTCACTGCACTGCATCAAATTTAGAAGAATGTGTGTGTGTTTTCTCACTAAATCATATTCCCTCTTCCACGTCTTATTACAGGTGGAAGTCAAAGCTATTCCTGTTTCTCAGAAAAAAACATCTTTGCAACAAGAGCAAGTTAAAAAAGTGCAGAGGATTCCAGGCAGTCCTGCAACAGCTGTTTCCCCTAGCAATGATATGACCTTTGGAGGACTTCCTTCACCAAAGCTTGATTCCTCCTATGAGCCAATGATAGTAAAAGAAGCTCGGTATATTGCTATTACAATGATGAAGGTAAGTTAATGCAATTTTGGCAATGTAACTATAGAATTCAGCATTCAAAGTGTGTAAAGGTATGCAGCAGAGAAGGAAAAATGTGTGTTTACTTTGGTCCTAATCTGAAAATATATTCAGCGCAAATGACTTTGATTAATATTAGTTCAGCAATAAAGTAAATACATCAAAAAGGCCAATTGCTTAAACTCTAAAGCAGTTAGAATGGATTAGCATAAAAGGAAAATTGTCTTTGATTTTCATTAAACAGATTAACAAATTAATTGGAATTATGCAGGAGAAATAAAAACAGATATTAAAATGGTGAAGAGAAAGTTAAACCAGTATTTTTATTTATATGGAGCTGGAGTGTTGCAGTGAATCCTTACTTTAAACTAGAGCAGGGGAAATAGAAAAACAGGAAAAAATAAGATATTAGTGTAGTAAAAAATGGCATACAAATGATTTATATATCAATGCATATGTATTAAGCAGCATCTAATGAAATTAACCACTGTTTAATGGATCAGCTCAGACTTAGCCAGGGACAGTTTTTAAAGAAGTGAAGACTGAGCAGCTAGTGTTGATTTGATTGAGTATATTGTAGAACATGCAGTAAATTTACATATGTGTGCCATACTGACCCAGTTAAGAGATGTGACATGTTGTGTACAACTAAGAGTTGCACAGCTTAATGAGACAGGATTAGCCAGCAGCGTAGAGAAGGATAATACTTAGCATAATCCATAGAATGGATTTGTTGGGGGGGCAGAACCAGCAAACTAGCACCTTTTAGAGGCAAAGGATAGTACCTGTGTGTAAATAGTGCAGTTGGTTACTGAATAGTTTTAATAGATCAGTGAAATAACTATTAAATCAGTGTAGTGTGCAACAAATGGCTTAAGAACTTGCTAGATCATGTGCATATCAAGGTGTGATTTTGGCATTTTTATTTGGGCTAGTGCAAACATCACCTCTTGGTTTGATGCTTCTTTTAAAAGTGACTTGAAGGGAGGCAGAAATAAATGATTTATCCCAAATTTGGGCTTAGATGATATTTCTGATAGCCACTGTCCACAGGTATCTGCTGTTTCTTTTCCAGTGATAGGTGTCAAATCTGCTCACAAAACTCTTAGAATTGTCTATCTTGTAATGCATAAGATGCTTTGTGGTAAATTACAGTGGTGAAAGTATAGGGTGTTCAAAAACTCTCTGTAGATTTGATGGAATGAGGAATGCTTAATATCAGCTAGTTAATGTGTAATCATTCTTTAATTGAAAAAAGGCTAAGGGAAAAGGAAAATGGAAAGTTAATTTAAAATCCTCCTGGAAGGTAATAACAGCATAAACCTTCATAAAGGTAGAAGTAAAAAGACACTAAGGTTCAATTTAAAAAGCATCTCTTTTGTTGAAATGTGCTTGATTTCCATATTTAGTTCTTTTCCAGAGAATCTTCCCAAGGTTCCTTTCAAGTTAAGTCCTTTCCATCCAAAACTTATGAATTCAAGGCATTATAAATATTTTGTTCTATTTCCCTGCCTGCATTATTAAGCACACTCATTTCAGTGTAAAATGCAGACATTTCATTTTGCATCAGCTTGCACATTGTATCAGTACTTGAAACAAACACCTAAATATGATTATAAAACTCCCTTTATAAATTTATATATATGTATAAAATAAATTATGATAAGTTTGGGAGGCTTATACCCAAAACTGTGTCTTTATACAGGGACCCAAAATGGCTGATCTGCATTATATGTTCAAAGGTTCTTATCCTGCCTTTTGCTGGTTTTGATTTAACAGGGGAATCTGGTAACTCAGCAACTATTGCAGCCCAGAGGGATTCTTGCTGAAGGACTTTGTGCACTTCTAGGACTAGCTCTGTTTTCTTAGGGGGCTTTTCAGAGCAAAGATTTCACAAGATACTGTGGAAGTGAACCAGGTCTTTTCTGTAGTGGAAGTCAATGGAAGTATCACCTCATGAATGTTGAGGGAATTTCAGCTTCACTTGGAGTTGAAAGAAAAAGGATGTGAAATTTCATTGATAAAGCCCCTGGGCTGGTTTGCAGATTTTACCTACAACTTATTTGCTTTCTTATCTTCACATGGACTTCAGTGCACTGCCTGGATTCAAAAGGGTTTTATGCAAGTCAGATTTGAAGAGACTCAAAGATTTAACAAGGTTTTTGTTAGCAGTAGCAATCTTTCTTATCTAAATAATGGCTGTTTAATGAGACAGTGAAGATACTCTTTCCTGTGTGCATATCTATTTCTGTGTTTTGAAATTCGTTTCTGATTCCCTGATCAATGCTTCTGGGGTGTGTAAAGTTAGATTGATGTGTTCTTTAAGAAAATGCTCTGCTTTCTTGTGTCCAAGACAGTGGTGTAACTGTTAGTTTTGTGTTTGAATTTAATCTGTGTATAGGCATATGAAAATTATTCCTTTGAAGAACTACGTTTTGCTTCACCAACACCAAAGAGGTAAGCATTAAAAAATTTCTTTTGGATGGGAGCTTAAATTAACATGTCCTGACACTTCTGCTTGCACATAGACTCCCAAGTGTGAGTGCCAGATAATCATGTCTAAAGGTAAAAAAACAGAAGTCAAGTATTATGTTTTCTTACATGTAGCAATTTTATTTCAAATCTTTTTTTCTTAATTGTTCTAATGTGTAGCTAATTTGTATTAGCTACTCTTGGAATGTGTTTTTATCATTTGCTATAAATAAACGTGGAATAGAGGATTACATTTTCATAGTGAATAATAAGAGGTTAGTACATTGGAAAGGGAAAAATTGTATTTAGATGATAAAAAAGAGTAGTTTCCAAAATAAGCATTATACTAATCATTATATTTGATTGATTGATTTTAATTGTTTTGTTTATGCCTAGACCCAGTGAAAACATGTTGATCAGAGTCAATAATGATGGTACATACTGTGCAAACTGGACTCCTGGAGCTGTTGGTCTCTATACCATTCATGTTACTATAGATGGCATTGAAATAGGTACTTAATTTTCACTATATTTAAGCATAATTTTATATTATTTCCACTTTGTATACTAAGACATTTGTTTTGATGTTCATAAGATTTAATATTACAGTTCATAGCAAAACTAGTAGCCAAGTTTTCTTTCAGAAGCCTTCTAGTTAAATCACTCTTTTGTCAGAAGAAAAAACCCCACACGCTGAAATAGGAATACATGTTGCAAATCATGTATTTATAATGTGGTTAGATTACCAGATTAATGGACTCTCTTATTCTCAACTCTCAATGTTGAAAGATGAATGTCTTGTTTCAGCTGAGAGTGACAGAGAAGTATAGTTAAAGGGAAAAAAAAAACCAGCCCAACACTGAAGAGCCTAAGGAAGGTGAAATTGTTCCTGATGATGCTAAAATAGATAATGTCCTTTGTTATGGAAAATTGAAGAGATGTGGTCTTAACTGAAACTCTGCCTAAACTCTTAATTATTTGTACTAATTTTTGAATGTTTTTGGTTCGTTCCTTTGTGGAAATCTTTTGGTTATCTTGCTAGTTTTAGGGACTGCACTATGAGATACTATAGCATGTGGTGGAAGGAGTGTCCTTCCAAAATAGCCTATCCTGAAAGCTCTCATGTCAGCCTCACTGGTGATATGGTGAAGATGGTAGTAGAAACACTGAAAGTGTTGTAGCTGGACCCACATGTGATAAGAGGGCTTGGGTGAGTTCACAAGCACCCGCAGTTCCTCTATCCCAATACTGACCAGCACCTTTAGTAAATACATAGTGATACTCATAAATGCAAGTACACATCATTCACATGGAAATGGAATGATTTGGTTTTATGTGTTAACTACAGCAGATAAGATTTTTAAGGCATGATTATTAATGGTTATCTCTATTCCTCAAACAGAAGAACATTTGCCTTCATAGGAGCCTGCGATACACTCAGTTGTATTTTTTCCAGTGTGTCATCTCTGGAGCAGACTTTACACTGTAGTTTCAATCAACTGCTCTTAAACTTTTACACAGGTTCTAACATCCTCAAGCATTGTGTAGGGTAGACTTGTAGAAATTATAAATATAACTCCTAACCTTCATTATGAAAGAGGTATGAGTATACTCTTAATACTTAGCTGTGCCATTTTCCTGCAATGGAATTTTCTGACTCAATCATTATATTAGACTGTGCCCTCTGAAGCTGTGATGTACCTATACTTGGCCCATAATTCTGTCAACCTTTGACTGCTTAAGTACTGGTGACAGTTTCTCTTTGTTTCAAACCTTTTATTTTCTTGATGCTTGTAGATTGCTTCTGTTACTGCCATGCTTGTTTAAAAGGATGTTAGTGAAACCAGCAGTTTCATTGCTATGTCTGGATGATGCTTTTCAAGATGTTGTTCTTTGTTTTTAACAGTGATTGCTGAGGCAATTTCTTTGAAGGTTATTGCTCAGAGTTATATTCATCTATTAAATTTTTGTGTCTTTCTTCACATGTATTTACATGTATTTTTCTTCACAAACAAGAATGTCACTTTCCAGTGCCTTCATGTTTTATAACAGCATTGGTTATTATGTATGTCAATTGTTTACATTATAGGCCTTTTCTGGTTGGATAATGTGGCTTTTCAGGCTCTTATATCTTTCTCACGTGGTAGCAATTAGCTTCTGTAGCAGTACAGCCTTGCATAAGCTACTGCCTCTCCAGATGCTTTCACCTGCACCTCTCAAACATTAGACTCTGTATTGACCATACCTTGAAACATAACTCTACAGACACTAGTAGGATACAGAATTACCTGGTAGTGCTTTGTACCTACACTGTGGCAGATATCTAACAGCAGCATGAAACCGCGTCTCTGTAAATTTCCACATATGAAAATAGAAATGTTCAAAAATTAATACCTTGCAGTTGCTTTATAGTGCAAGTGTTGGTTTTGGCAGACAGATAAGTGGTTATTTTGTTTACTCTAAATTGTAGCACAGATAAACTGTAGTTACTATTTAACTGATATATCCCCTGATGTTTTTTTAAACATAGTCTTTGTTTGCTTATAGATGCTGGACTAGAAGTGAAAGTAAAAGATCCTCCAAAAGGAATGATACCTCCTGGAACCCAGCTTATTAAACCAAAAGCAGAGCCTCAGCCAAACAAGGTTTGGAGAACAGAAAAAAACCCCAAAACAGATAGTTATGTTTGGGTGGGACTTTTTTATTGTTTAATGTATACTTTATCATATAATAGTGCTGCACACTTAAAGATATTTGTAGATCACTTTAACGTGATGAATGGAATGAAGTTAATCTATTGGATAAAAAGAAACAAGTTCATTTAGTTTTCTTTTGGTACACAAATTCATAAAACTGATAGAAGCTCTACAGAAACTGCCTTTGCCTTGGCATGTCACACAGACATACCACAGCTATTGTTAAAGCCACAGACAAAATTTTGCACTATTATAAGTTCTATTTCTTTTATATTGTCATGAGCATCTTCAATCAGTATAAAATCTATAGCCAGTTTCTATAGTATATTTTTCTTCCTTAGAGAATGGCATGATTATGTTTTTTAAAGGTATCCTTTCTGTAGCTTTTGATATCCCTATTTCACCTTATCATTCCACCCTGAAGGACTAAAGTAGGCACAATAAAGCAAGTAAGCTGAAATGGACAGCAGTGGTATAAGGAAAACACCTAGATGAGGGAGATACCTTGCACTTCCTCTTCGATGCAAGGAAGGGATATTAAATGAGGTGCTGATTTTTTTTTTTTTTTTTTTTTTTTGTGGGGGGGTTTTTTTTTTTTTTGGTTGGTTGGTTTTTTGGCACAAGGTTGTCTTTCCTGTCCTACTGAAATTGGGAAGGTGGTTAAGAAATACATGGTTACAAAAAGGATCAGGTTTCTGATAACTTCTTACCTATGCAGTTCATCCTAACTTTTTTTTTCTGGACTTCAGGATAATCCAGAGACAGTAACTTTGTTGTATGGTTCCCCAGTCTCTAAATGCATCCAGCATCTGCTTCTACTGCTAACAAGATTTTTTCCCTGGAGCCATGCCTCAAATTAAAAAAAAATACAGAAATGTTCTTCTAGTTTCAATGCAACATTTACCCCTCACCGGCTCTCTTTTTTTGTTTTTTTTTCCCCAAGAAGCTTCTTTTAGACTTTCTCCCTTCTCTTGGAAGGAAGATTGCCTGAGAATTCTAATTAAGATTCATTATCTTAATTAGAACTCCCATTTTCTACTAAGATAGATTTATATCTCAAGCGACTTCACTATACCTCTGCCCAAGTTGATTGTCATATGTGTTGTTTTGCTGTCCCCAAGTTGAGAGAATCTGGTTTGATATGAGATTAATTGCTGAACAGAAGTTCTGTTTTTCTTTTCAGTTATTACAGTGGAAATTGGGGTGACTTGTTCATACATGGTAACTCTGTGTTGTTAAGGAACAGTCAAAGTACTTGACAGAAGTCAGTCCTCTGGAGGTCTGAGATGTTATGTAGTGTTTAATTCCATCTTTGTCCTGTACATAGTGTCAGTAGAGCCAGCTGAAAAGTTAAACTAGAGCAAAACTAAAAGTTAAACTTTCATGGTAAATCACCTAATCAGTCTTCTTTCTTCTGTATGATAATAAATCACATAACAAATCAGGATAATTATTTGTGTATCTACAGCAGTATTGTGAGCAATACAGCAAGGTAGTAATTGTGCTGTGCTCCATGTTTCTGAAGCCAGGAATGCAGATTAGACATGTATCAGTCAGAGACAGCCCAGTATACCAAATCATGTTTTGATGGCAAGAAGGGCACAGTTGAGCTCTAAATGCTGTTTCATCATCTTTGTCAGCCTGAAATTTCAGGTAGTTGCAACCCAAGGATACCAACAGTGCTTTCTTAGTGGTGATCTGTTCTCAGCTAGAAACACCAACATATTTTCATTGAGGCACTGGAACATTCCTGTTTTGTAGCCAAACCTTAGTTAAATTGCAAGCTGAAAATGGATACTGTGTTATGATTTTATATGTGTATTCTTCATTCTCTGTTATTTGAAGTCAGATGAAAAATGTGAAGGAGACTGTGACAGTGATCTATATTCAGCCTGGGGTATATGACCCATAAGAATTGCTGCCTCCTGATAGTCTGCAAACCTTAAATTAACTAACTTGCAGGAAACTTGATTCCGCATCCTATTGAGGAAAACGTTGTTTTTCAAGATACGTAGTGTAATTCAGGGTAGTTGGAACCAAGAAGGAAATAGTCCTAATTTAGCTGAATTTGAAGGTGCAAGGCTGGTACCAGAATGATTGATTGGTCAGTAACATGTTCTGATGGTTTTTACCATCCTGACACAACAAGTAGCTAACATCAATTGCAAAACCAAAAAACAACCACCAAACCCAAAAGCTCTGAGCTGGGGGTGTTTTTTCTCACCCCTTCATAGACCAATCCCCTTGTTAAGGTTGCTTTATCCCAGACAACGCCCCTTTCTTGTGTGAGGTGTGCTGTGTGCTGTGTGTTGTGTACCTCTTAGTAGATTTGTCAAATAAAAAAACACAGCACCACAGCTCTTGAAAACTGCTGTGCACTGTAGGGATGATGTACATCCTAATTGCTAAGCCTTTCTGCCTTAGTTCTTCAGTTGGAATCCAGGTGGTTAAGAGAACTCCTAATCTGGTTTTTTTTGTATTGTCTGTCAGTGGATCTGATCCTTAAGTAATTTCTAGTTATAGGTTGAAGTTTTTTATTAACTAATTAGGTTAGCTGTTGCAAAAGAGAAGAAGGCTCTTTCCAGGCCTGTGCCTGCTCAAAATCTGGAATGTGAGTTTTTCCTCTAAATAAAGGTTTTTAATCCAAGTTCTAGCAAACTGTCATAATGATTTTCTGAAGTAACATGATGCAAGGACCCCTAATTTGCAAGACTTTGTTTTTGGCTTGTCTGTGTTTAGAATATTGTCAGCAGTGATTCAGATTTATGCATTTACAAGGACCTTGAAAGTCTTAGCTTTGTCTGTTGAGAGAATCTAAGTATTATGAGTAAGAGGACTGTTAATAAGCAAAACCTTGCACGTTTTGGAGTCATTTATGTATGAAATCCTTTATATGCTTCTGGTTTTGGGGCTTTGTACTTTGTTTTTTAAATTATCCTCAGAATAAATATAATTTCTTAAATAATTTCTTTAGGGAAAAAAGGTTCATACACTTAGTTCTTACCTTTCCTTATGTATCCCTGAGTTTGTTCTTTACACATCATTCTGTGCTTTATGTTGTCATAGATAAGATCCATATTTCCATTGATACTTTTATCTGTGGAGTTTGAAATTAACCTTCCAAGAAAATGGTTTATACCATATGGATAGAATAGATGCATCTCTGGTTTTAAGAGACCAATAGGATGCCTTTAGTTTGTTCTCTATGGGACAGGTGCCTGATAATGTTTGAACGGTAAAAAACATGATAGTGAATAACAAGTGGAAGATTTTGTGGTGGTGTAGTAAGTCCAGCTGAGAGCAAGGAGCCTCTGCTCTAACTTTCCTGTGGAAAAAAGGAAGAAACTATTAAAATAGCTGTTTGAAAGATAAAGAACTAGCAAGATTATTTTATTTTAAAATGGCTAGTTAAACTCTTTTGGAAAGAAATTTAAGGAAAATAACCAAATTTTGGTTAAAAAAGCTGACTAAAGAGAATACTGCAGTAGCACAACTGAGAAATGGTAATTCCAGGCTGATCAGTTAAAAGAAATTATAAATTTGGAAATGAAAATCTGGTGAAATTTTCAGCAGCGAATAAAACGTGTGTGTTAAGAAAATCAGAATGTTGTACTGATTATTGTAGGTTATAACAGAAATATTTCCAAGTCAATGCATGCTTACATTATTTTTTTTGGAACATTATAACTTTTTTGATTATAGTAGAAAAATGAAGTTATACACAGCAGCCATGGGAAACTAGCAACAAACTGTAACTCTTAAGACTGCTGTCTTGTCACTGGCATTTCAGAATCTGTTAAACCTATTTCTTTTTACTCTGAGAGCTCTGTTCCAATTTTTTTTCTTCCTTACTGTCTTTCTTTGCTTCTCTTAGGTTCGCAAATTTGTGGCCAAGGACAGTGCAGGGCTTCGTATCCGTAGCCACCCTTCCCTTCAGAGTGAGCAGATAGGCATAGTGAAAGTCAATGGATCCATCACTTTCATTGATGAGGTAATCCATAAGACATTTCTATTGAAAATTGGGCTGAGATGTAAAGGTAATTCATGTAAATAATGGGGTTTTTTCCATGTTTAGATGCTGACATATACAACTTAAGATCATAAATTGCAAAAATCTAAATTTACTAATTTAGTTTTCCAAGCTATTGTTTCCTTTATTTACTTACGTCAAAACCTGTGTAACAAACATTTGAGACTGATACAAGGCAAGAAAATTGCTGGAGTTCATCTTACAATAATACCTCTTAAGATTTAGCTTTTCTCTACTTACTATTTCAACTCTACACAAAAATTCAGATGCAGATGTCCTTTTCATTACATCTGTTATTTAGATCTGAAAGATCACTACTAGTGTGTTAGACTACTATGCATGTATTTTTCTTACAATATAACTTCATATGCAAGGAATATTTTTGCGATTTACAAAGTCATACCAGCAATGCAAAAATGGGAAGTGGGGAATTTATAAAGCTTATTAAATCTTGACTTTCTTTCTTCTTTAATTTCAAAGCAATTCTTATTACTGCATGATCTGATTTAAATTTATCTTCTTGCCTTGGCTTATTAAAAGATATGCTTCCCCATTGCTTTGGAATTCTGATTTTGTCAATACTCCTGTTTACCTCTGCTTATGTTGTATCAGCATTGTAAGGATCATTGCTTCTTTGCTGCTGTTGTCTGCCTGAAGTCTGTTAAACCTTGCTAGCTACAGAACAGTTACAGGAGGGCATGGCTCGTTCTTGTTGCTTGTTTCCCATAGATCCACAATGATGATGGTGTTTGGCTGAGGCTGAATGATGAAACAATAAAGAAGTATGTTCCAAACATGAATGGTTACACTGAAGCGTGGTGTCTGTCTTTTAACCAACATCTTGGCAAGAGCCTTCTGGTACCTGTTGACGTAAGTAAAAGGTGCCTTTGAGAAATATCCAAAAGTACACTCTATCCTCATTACAAGACTTTCTTCAATTAAGGCTGCAAAAAGTCCTGAGGTAAACAATATTTTAATTATCAAATACAACCTTACACGTGTTTGCATTTTGGAGGGCTGCTGTGTAATGAGGGTGGAGTGTAGAAAGGTATGAGGCTTTTTATATTGAAGCCTCTTCTCCTAGAAGAGAAACAGAAGTGCAGGGACTGCTGTAATAAAAGCAGAATAGTATTAGATTGTGGTCTGCACCAGGTGTTTCTTATGCTAGATAGCATTGTTTGTGAAGTGGCCACTGGTGCTCTGATTTCAGAAGAGGCTTGCAGCCTACAGTCAATCAGTGTAATTGTTGCTTTTTAAAAGACCCAACCAACCAAAAAGTTCTTGAGGTTCTGGGTTTTGTGGATGTATTTCATGAGTTTTATACCCAAATCTTTAGGTTACCACTTCATTAGCTAATCAAATGAAGAAAGAACCCTAGAGCTTCAAAACAAACATTGAATTTATAATAAGAGTTAACAGAAAGTGAGTAACTTCAATGGTAATTGTCATGATTACAGTTAAAGGTTACACTTTTTCTGGAAACCGATTACAGTTTTTGAAAGATGTGGAAAAAAAAGGAAAAGCTCTATTAGCTAAACCAGTGTTTCTCCAAAGATTCATGAAATGCAGGCCTTTCTGGCTTATCTGTTTTCATGCATTCCCCAGAGTGGGCAGTACCTTGTTTTCTTATGGGCAGAATGTGAGAGTCAGATGTAACTGATACTGCTATTTAGATTTGATTTGTCATCTTATTTGAGTAAGCTGCTGCTGCAATTGAAGATAGTTGAGAAATATTTCATTAAATTAAACACTGAGACCGGTACTGTTATGTTCTTCATGTTTTTGGTTATAGGAGAACTCAGATATTCCCAGTTCCAGTGAAATTGGGCTATTTGCTAATAGCTAAATCTGGAAATTCATAATGCCTTGTGGCAATTCTGCCAAATAGTGTTAGATGACGTAACAAGGTCTTCTTGTCTACAAATTATTTGTTGATATATTTCTATTTGTAGATTTCTTTCAATAGAATCCTTGTTTGGGAAATTATTTTAATTTTGGATTTGGGAAGCAAATTATTTCTGTACTCAGAAATCAGTCACTCAAACATGCCTGTCATCACAGTGTTTTTCTAGTCTGTTGTAGAATATATGAAAACATGGAAAAAAAAATTAGGCTTTAAAATTTTGCCTGTATTTTTTGCCTAACAAATTGGTTGCCGTTAGAAGATTGCTGTATTATACTTCCATGAAATATTAATAGTTCTGTGCAGCAGTTGAATTTTACCAGTTCACCCATGGTAAAATTGAATTTATCTTGACTAAGTAACTTAAGCAAATACTGTTTATCTAGATGGGTATTATAGTCTGGTAGATTTTTCTTAGTTGTCTGGTTTTCTGTGGGTTTTGGTTTTTTTTTTTAGTTTAGATATATTCAATACCTTTTTGCTTGTTGAAGGGAATATTTTTGAGCTCAGCACTTGTCTGTGATTAGCAAGAACTTACTGCCTGGCATCTTTCATACAGCTCTGGTATACATATGGTTCTAGGGAAGAGCATATGCTGTGCTCCTTGAGAGAAGCCTGGAAAGAAATACCTGCCATGAATAACTGAGCATTCAATCTTGACAACTTAATTTTGAGAATTCAAATTTCATGTGAATAAGGAGGTCAGGCACAATCAAATGTGAAAAACAACATTCAATATTCAAACATTTTGTTCTTTGTGTAAAGTTCAGATTAAATGTTCTCCCTTGGTTTTGGGGGTTGTTAAACACTCTTGTGAATTAGTTTGGTTACCATTTGACTGTTACAAGCTTTAGATATGCTTCATTTTCTTTTAGGTAGCCAGTCGCACATCTTGACTGACACAAGTTGAAAGTCATGTCCTTTCTTAGCTTCTGCTCTGTAAGTGGCAGCCAACATAGCAAAAGGGTTATAAGAGCAACTCTAACAGCGTGCAGGCATTTGCAAGAAATGTGTTTTGAGCTGCTGTCAGAAAAGTTTCCTTGTGTGGCTCTAATTTTCAGATTTTCAAGAGGACTTAGCATATCCTGAAACTATTTTATTTCATTATGACAGTATATAAGCAGTAAGATTTGTTGGTTTGATTTATAATAATAAGAGGGAAAAGGAAGAAAATAGTTCTCTAACATTTTATATTTTAAAGGTGACGAAACATAAGGTTCAGAGGTTGACTTTTGAATGCCTTAAGTCTTTACAGCATGCTAGTCTAGCACATACTGCTTTCTTACTAGATCCTTCCTTTGCACAGATACTGCTTTCTTGGTAGGAAGTTTAAAATCTTTTTTATGGTGATTGCTAGGTTGAAAATATTTCAAATTCTACTTTTTTTTCTCAGAATTGTCAAAAGAACGTACTATTTGCAAGTTGTCAAATTTGATTTTTGCAGTCCTCTAGTGATGAATGACTTCTGTCAAAAAAGATATTGAATTAAGTAATAAATGCTGAAGTTTTGTTAGATTAAATTGTGGTATAATTCATATCTGCTTGATCCTGTTGATTTGGGTAGCTGAATGACTTGATGAATGGAGTGCAGTAGAAAAAATTGTGATAGTGCGAGATTTTTGGGAGCCAAGCTGTTCAACCAGTTTTGGCTTAAAAGGAAGACTGGAGAAAGTCTCTTGTGTGACTGAAAATGCAAAGGGAAGATCAAATGCCTGAGCTAGGCCATGTATTCCCTGTTCAAACAGATGTCATTTCTTCTACTAGACTCCATTTTCTATTCAACTCTGAGTGGGCAGACTTGTCATCTCCAATTACATTGCTTTCTCATGTTTAAATATACAGGCTTTTTAGAATCAATCCCTTAAGTAAATAAAATTTCTCAGTGCATTTTGGAAAATATGTAAAAACTTTTAAAAAAAGTTTTAGTTATTCTGTTTCTTCACTGTATTATGGAACAGTGAGCGGATGAAAAACAGTAGAGGTTCTCAGCAGTGTTAATTATGACCTCTTTTCATCTTGACTTATATTTTGTATCTTCATTTTATGTATATTTATTAGCATTAACTAGGTATTTTTTGATAAAGCAGATACTGAATATTGTGGATAAATGCACATTTTGGATTTTTATTAGAGCTATTATAGTTGAAGATAAATTATCATAGGAAAGGAGAGATTGATGGTAGTTACCAGTGTTTTATCTATTTCAGCTGTGCTCATTTACCTTCTTAGAAAGTCTTCAGCTCTTCTTCTGTTGCTGTTGTCCTTTCACAAGGAACTGGTTTACAGCCCCATATCTCAATGTGCATCCAATCCATTGTAGATAATTATGAGATTGTGAATTCAATAGATTGTGATTTTGAATAAGCAGTTTCCATCTCTGGTAGCTATTTTTCCTTCTGTTCTACAGTATTCAGGTATCTGTTTTTGAAAAAATACTTGTAGAATTCCTTATGCAGACAGTTATTTATTCATGCTTACACATGATGCTTAGGAGAAAGGAACATATGATACAAAAGAGTGCACACTGGGAAGAAATAGAAATTCATCTTGGTCAAATTCTGGAACTTGTCTTTTAAAAAATCACATTCTAAGTTTTCACTACTTCAATTGAAATTTAAAACTTTATAAGAAGGAATATTGTGCCCTGATGTCCAGCTACAATATTACATTCCCCAGCCACCACAGGCAAACAAGGATTGCAAAACTTGTTTTTTCAAACCATTATTGCAATGGAAGAAAGAACTAAAATCAGTATGTAGGCTCCAGTGCTTGATCACAGAACCTCAGAAAGCTGAATGTTCTGTGGAAACACTGAAGGACATTGACAGAAATTTCTACCATTTTTTTAAGCATGATGGAAAGCAATTGAAGACTAAGACTATGTTGGATAAAATGTCAAGATGGCTGTTTAGGTCTTAGCTTTGAAAAATAATAACTGAGGTTTTAAATGCTTCCTAATGGACCAATGATTTTTCATGGCAAAAAAAAAAAAAAATTAATCTCTGAAACTTTGAATTTATTGGGAAAAGTATGAATTTCTAAAATTAGTTTTAGATCTTGAAAGGTAAAGTCTTGAAGGAAAGTACTAAGTCTGCAGATGATAAAGGGCTAAATTCAAAGCTTCTATCTAGTAGTTTCTCAGAATGAAAACCTAGTTCCCAAATAGCTGCCTGATCTATTCATCTAAACTGGTGTGCAGTGTTATATAGGCAGGAAGTTCTCAAGTTCACAGAGCAAAGGAGAGCTTCTAGTTTGATCTTCTTGGTGTTTCTAAGCCAGCATGGTCCCACTTTGCTGTTGTTGGTTTCCCTTGTGTGTTTCACACTTAGAGCTCTGTGATGTAGAAAAATAGATCTTTGAAATAATATCTAAATATTTGAGGTATGGATAGTCCATGTTTCTCAGTGGAAGTCCATCAGAAAAATGGAGATATGCTGCAAAGTAATAGAATCAGCCAGTTTAAGTAGGTTGGATGCCTCTGAAGTACACTCAATAGGCACATGTAGGCTTTTTCTAGTTGCCATAGTTTTATGCTGAGTTGATAAACCTTTACTTTGCTAATCTTCCTATCTGTGACCCTCCCCACCTTCCCCAGTGCCTCAGAGCATATACCACTAGTTCATGGCTACTTCCTTCAGATGTGGGTAAAGGTACTCAATTCTAAAGAAATGCTGGTGTAGTGACAATTTCCCTGTCCTTGTCAAAATGGCAGATCATTTTTATAACTGAAACTTAATGCTTGCAAGCAGTATATAGTAGATGATTTGCTTCTATCATGTGATAAAAGTGTAGATTTGTTTACTTTTAACATGTTAGTGCATTGTCAAGGAATACAGATGAAGCATGCCAAGGGTGTTTTGTACTTGTTTCTGCCTGAAAGGATTTACTGCCTTAGCTACTCTTAAATTTTAATGTGGCTGCTGAGCAGGGATTTCATTTGGTTCCCATATCAGGATGGGATAGGAAATTAGATTTTAATACTTTGGTTCATATAGATGAAATGGGTGCTTTGTCAAAGGGATTCCATCATAAATACCACAAGTACAATTATTAGGACTGCTATATGTATACTATTCTTTAATTTGACAGAAAATATCTTTGAAATTAGTAGAAACTAGCTTATGGAGAAAAGATGTCTTCTTTTTCATGTTTTCCAGTGATTAAAAAATGCTGTCCTCCCTGTTTTGTGGGAGGAAAAATTAAGCAGAGCAGCAGTGCTTATTTCTATAGTGTGGGTAATTGGTTATAACATTAGTGATGTCTCTCTGGCAGCTATATTTGGGTTATAATTATTCATAACAAACTAGTTAATGCATTGTGTGTTTTACAAAACTGATGGAATCTTAGCAATTGTTCTCCAAATAGCACTGACATTTTTGGCTCCGGTAAAAAGTACAATTTTGATGTGCAAACTGGTGAAATCATTCTGTGCAAGTGAACTCCTTTCAGCAACAGACAGCTTAACCCTTTTGCATCTCTTTGGTTCTGACTGGGTGACTAAAATTCTGTGTGCACTTGTCCTGCACTGGTTGAAATCATCTTTCAGAACAGGAGACGATCTCACTAGAAAACTGGTTTGTGATGGGACCAGCTACCATTTCTTTGTAACAAATATGAGATTTTTCTGTGTCTGAAGTCTCAAGCTTTGTAAGAGATGTCTGGCTCTTAATTTCAGTAAATGGCATGACACACTACATCCATTTTCAGCTTTTGACATACTAAACTGTTTCTGTGTAATGGATGATTTGCCATGGTGAGCAATGGACTCAGGTGACTTGATTAGGAAAATAAAACCTTCCCCTTTTGCAAAACATTCTACCAGTAAATTTACTTGAGGAGAAACTTTGCATTATACTACCTTGAGCTTCTTCCTCCAGTATTTCTTTGTTCCTATTTCTTTGTTGATATATGTCTCTTTTTTTCAAACTTTGTTGCTCAGAATGTCTTTAATGCTAGCCAAGGAGTAAGGGATTTGGACTTTTTTTCATGGACTTCCAAAGCTTTACCCCCTAAGGTGAGTTAAATTACAGGAACAGTCGCACTGTATCTTGTGTTTTCAGAATGCGCCTTATGACTCAACTTCATGCTCAATATTCTTTGAAGTCTATTTTACTGTGACTTATTTTTGTAAGAAATGGCAGATTTGCATTCAGTGCTGTATCTGTGTCTCTTTCTTCTAAAATGAGAAAAAAGTACTAGGGCAGATTATTGAATTTTTATTAATTAATAAGTAGTGCTCTCCTTTTTTAACTAACTAAATTAGAAATTCAGAAAGGTGGCCTAGTAACATAACCAAGTCTTTGATTCTCTCTTAGAGCAGAATTTACTGGGAAATATTTTTCTGTTATTGGAGGCTCCACATAAAGTTGCGACATCTAATATGATATTTGTATAAGTAAAGCCACCACACAGATATTTAATAAATACTCTGACCATTCTTAATGGGGTTTTAAAAATTATTTAATTCTAGGAACATGATCTGTTATGTACTGTTAAGCTGTTTAAATTCACTGTAGAAGTATTTGTCTGAATATCAGTTCTGTAATGTTTTGAGATGGATTTTATTTTTGTATGAACTTTGTAATGAAGACGATAATGTGTCGTACATTTTGGTTTAGAGATTTTAAAACTTGTTTGTCCACTGGTTGTTTTTCCCCAGAGTGGCTGACTTTATTATGTCAAGATCTAAACTATGTTTAAATTGTCTTTTTTTTTCTCTCAAACCAGTTTACCTCACCTTGCATTAACTTGCTTTGTAAGTTACATATTTATGTAATAGAATAATATTTGTATAAAGGCTTCTTGAAAAAACACTGCTGTATTAGTCTGGACACAGTGCACAGACTTCCATACCAAAAAAAGCTGAAAACATGATAATTAAAGAGATCAGAGGAAATTTGGATTCATTTAAAAGTAAATAATGTAACCAGAAATTTGGTTTAAATCTGACCAAGAAAGTATTCTTTCTCACATTAGGGAGTGAACTCCTGGAAGGTGTTTTTGTGGGAGATTGTCAAGGCAGAAAGTATCAGCATATTCAGAAGAAATTAAATTTTGAGAAATCAGATTGATAAATAGACAGTAAAGAAAATAGAGTATACCCTGTAACATCCATAATAAAAAGGTTTTAAATGCTGTTGGTATAATAGGGACAGACCACTAGTAAAGATTTTATGCTGTTTCTACAAAGCTTCTCCTGTTGCTGAACACAGTAAACTGAATGAGGTGAACCACTGGCTTCATCCAGCAGGACATTATGTAGTTTGTAACTTTCAGATGTTCCTTTAAAAGTACCTATGACTTTCAGTGTAGTGGAACTTGCTCCTGCTTCTCACTTGCATTCTTCTGAAATAAATGCACATTTGTTACTCCTATCCCTCATGGGTTTTTGTACAAAAGCCTTTCAGTTAAGCTGTTGCTGGCTGAGAAATCTATGCTGAGTTTTCTTTTCTTTTAGTAACTACCACTTTTTTTGGTAAGAAATTCAAAGTATTTTCTGACTTCAGATTTGGATATATATTTCATCAGCAAATAGTATGGCATAATATTGAATTCCCTTTCCATAGCCCTAGACTTTAACAAAATTTCACTGATAGAGCGGGAGAAATGAATGTGAATCCTGAGAAATGGCAGTAAGGATAAAGTTTTAGTGAAAGCATTTAGATTAAATAATTTGTATCTGATGTTAGATATGAGCTATTATTTTTATATAAATGGTTACATTTATACCACTTTTGCTTGAAGAGTAATGTCAGGAATAATTCAATTAATATGCAGTTTAGTAGTAGTAAGTTGTTCAGCACTGCACACTAAAATTAGCGATGTAACTAGGATCTCCTTTGGCTCTGAAATTTACCTTTTGTAGTCTTGAAGTAAGTGTTTCTTATCTCAGCAGTTTAAAGGTGGTATTAATAGGTTTTATTCTGTTCTGTTTTGCCTTTTTTTTTTTTTTTTTAAATTTCTCAGGAATCTAGGTCTAATGCTGATGATTTTTTCAAAGACCTAAATTCACACTGCCCACAGGAAGCAGTGATGCAAGAACAAGACATGCCATTCCTTCGAGGTGGACCTGGAGTGTACAAGGTAGTGAAGACTGGCCCATCAGGTCACAACATCAGAAGCTGCCCTAACCTTAGAGGTATCCCAATTGGAATGTTAGTTCTGGGAAACAAAGTCAAGGCAGTGGGCGAGGTATGGATCCTTGTAGCTTCAGTTCATGTCTTCATAGATACCAGTATATAACAGTAGTAACCACAGCAAAAGAATCTGCCTCTGTCCAGGTTTGCTTTTCCCCTCCTCATGCTAAATACTGGCTTTTGCAGTTGGTTTATGTTAGCAGTACTAATTCAGTCTTGTCTCTTGCCTTTTTGCATTGATTGAAATAACATTAAAATTGCACTGCAGTTACCTGTGCTTGCTTATGTATTTCTGTTATGGTATTCCTTACAAAATTGTGTTTCTTGATCTACTTTTTTTATCTACTTCTTTTGAAAGAATTCTGTTTCACGATAAAATGTTTTCCTAGGACTTAACCATTTAACAAATTGCTGTTTCTCTTTGCCGATTGTTTCGATTTGTTTAGTTGCTGAACTATTGTTATTGTTCTGGGTTGTCCAGTTGTGGTGTTTTATGGTTAAGAAGGGCTTAAGGATGAAGTGTGTCATGCTATTTCCTAAATATAATATCAGGAACAAAATTAATACTCATAAAAACCTTTCATGTATATCTTGGTATTATAATTCTCCTGTTGCCACCATTTATTAGAAGGTATATCTTGGTGACTGTTACCCTCCAGTTTTTATTTAGGCTTATGTGGATTTTCTGAAGTTGTGGTGTTGGTGTTTTGCTTCTTCTGAACATAAATAGGTCTAAAATTTTTTTAATTACTCCTAAATGTAAATATGCCATAAATAGGTTTGATACTTCAGTCTGCCTCAGCCTGTGGCCTTAATTTAAGAAACTTTTTTTTTAACATTTACTTTCTAATAGAAAGATTGAAATTTAATGTGTTTTCCAGGTACTGTAAGTAGTTGCTGAATTCATACTACTGAATTATTTGAGAAGTCAATAAATTCTGCTTTTTTGTGTGTGTGCATCAGGTGACTAATTCAGAAGGTACGTGGGTGCAAATGGATAAGAACAGCATGGTAGAGTTCTGTGAAAGTGATGAAGGCGAGGCATGGTCATTAGCTAGAGACAGAGGTGGAAACCAGTACCTTCGACATGAAGATGGCAAGTGGTTGTTTTCTTTTATTTTTTTTAATTAACTTTAAAAAAAAAAGGCAATCTAAACAGGAGAAATAAAGAAGTATCTGAGTTTTGAGCAGGTATAACATTAGCTTATGTGTTTTCATTTGAATTACATTGCATGGTCAGACTTACAAGTTGTTTATAAACATTCTTTAAATGATTTTCTAAAAAAATAGTAAAAATATTTCTATATTATTTCTTCTGTACCAGTTATGGTTATGGGCAATAATTTTAACCATCTTTTTTCTTTTAGCTCTGGGGTTAATTTTTATGCATCTGTTTTCCAAAAAGTATCTTTATGAAAAGCTTTGACCTCAGCAGTCATATTCTGCTTGTGGTTTTAGGTCACACTTATTGTCAGCCTCTTATTTGTTCATTTTAACAGACTCTTCACCATTTTTCTGGTTTCCACATTTGCTGCTGAAATTCATTTCACACATAGATACTCTAACAGTTATCATCACATTACTGTATTAGAACAAAGCAATTCCTTGCTAATACATAAGTATTTTCTGTAGACTGTTGCAGCTTGACTTTCAGGTGTAAAACCTTCTGCAAAGAAGGGAAATAGCAAAGAGTTTTTCATTAAATATATAAATGTTTATGTAATACTTCAAGCATTCCTTTAGAAGTCATAGCTTTTCTAATTTTAGTTGTGTCTGATAATGTCAAGTTGTGAGCTGCTCAAAGAGCCCAAGTAGATCCCATAAACTAAATAATCGTGAATTGGAACAGTACCTTGTTGTTGAAAGCACAGCTATTCAATAATAAGGTTGATAAATTCATTATTTTCTATTTTTATAGAGGGTTGTTTGCCTTTCCAGTAGAATGAAACTAATACATTAAGCAGGGTACAAATTTTCCATTCCAGAGTGCTTATTTTGAGAAATACATTTAAGTAACTTGACAGTATTTTGCATTTTAAGTAGTTTTTCATCTTCAGTATTTAACTTCTCATTTCATATTGTCTTAAATTTCTCAAAGTATGTGTGTGCTCTGAGAAAGAATTGGCAAAACAGGAATACTTTAAAAAGGAGCTTGTTTGAAAGTGTCTTCAGATTCTTGATGCTTAGGCACTGTTACTGGAGGACATCTTGGAATATAGCATTGCTCTCACGGGCTAACAAATGCAAGCTCCAGGCTCTGTGGACAAAACTCTGTGGTGGCATTTCTGCAATACAGCTCATAGAAATTCCATCTTGGAAACTTTCTGATATGAATCCCATCCCTCAATATACCAGTTGTTAATCTTTTCTAGATTAGTCTCTTTTTTACAGGTAGGGTGAAGATGGATGTCTCCTGTGCACTTAGCTAAAGCAGTTTAAGCAGTTACTAGTGCAATTATTGAGATTTTTCAACCTGTTCTAGGTTCCTAGTCCCCCTCAGTGCCATGTAAAACTTCATGCACTCAAGCCATATCTGAAGGTTATTTTAAACTGATTGTTTTTATTTGCACTGAAATCAGTACAAAATAATTTATCATCAGTTTCAATGCTTTTGGTGGAGGGAAATAATAAAGATCTGCAGGAGCTCTAGCTAGATTTGCAAACGTCCATTTTTTTAACCCATGAATAGCACCATCTTTTACAATACATTCAATTTTCATTATTTAATAAAATTAAATTCCCATAATGAGTAGGGTTTCTGTCAGAGACAAGGTAGAAGTCTGAATAGGTAGGTCTGTAGCCAGGTATCCAGTTAAAGTACTACAGCAAGATTTAGAGTAGCCTCTAATTAAATTTCTAGCTTTCTCCCTCAAAAATTGTTTTTAACTTGAATAAGTTATCTAGAGTTTGTACTCTGAAATGCAGTTTTGTCCTGAAAAGCAGTTTTTTAAAAATTACTTTGTAAAAAGTTGTGATTTTTTTTTTTATTTTATCCTTGTTAATTGTAGTACACTGACAAGAAAAAAAAATTTCAAGGTGCCAGCTCAAGCTTTCAAACCTGCATTTGGGATATTTCTTCTGAATACTTTCATAAATATTGTCAGTTGGAATGGTACTTTTGACCATGTTAAGTCAGTAATTTCTCTGTAAATCTAAATAGTCAAGTGGATTCTGTCTCATTTATTTTAATTCTGCTGTAATTTTGGATGTTATTAAATACTCCAGGTTGGTTTGGGTTGGAGGTTGCTTTAGTGTCATACAGAAAGTAGAATTATAGTACTCATTTTCAGATACAAATAAATTTGTCAGGAAGAAATGTCTTGTGTTGCATGAACTGTCAGGGGGAGCCACAATTAAATGCTTATTGGCCCTGCGTTTGTCACTCTGAAAACCATCCTTTCTCCACCTTGCTTTGTCAAAGGGATTTTAACAATTGCTGTCCAAAGAATAAACACTGAATGATGTTACTGGAGAAAAACATGTATCAAATAGTGGCATAGCTGGCAAAAACTCAGTCAAACTAAAAACAGTCAACATAGTATTAAGTCGTCTGTCTTATTATTTTTAGAGCATGAGTTCTGAAGAGCAGGTGTGGGTTTTTTTGAAGAGAATTTAGTCGAGGGGAAGAGTGCTATCGGTGGAAATAAATATCACCTTTTGCTTTGTGACTCATCTTTCTAGTGGAAATCCTTTACTCAGAGGTCTAACCCCAAAGTGATGTGGTTTTTTTACAGAGCAAGTCCTTCTAGATCAAAATGTGCAGACTCCTCCCCCAAGTCCTTTTTCAATACAAGCTTTCAGTAAGGGGACAAGCTGTAGTAATGGACAAGGGTTTGATTATGGCCTTGGAAATAACAAAGGTATGTTTTTGCACTCATATTTTTAATAGCTGTATTTTATTACTCATTTTCTGCTTTTTGAGGCACCACAGGTCTTCTCCAAAGCAATAGTATAATGAATTGCAAAGTGTTACAACTGCTCTTTTCTCTGCTTTAGTTTCACTCAGTCTAAGTAGTGTGCATAAAAAGAATCAACAGAGATTTGGAAGTTAATTTTGGATTTCTGCAGTGCTAGACACAGAACTGAAATGCTGAAATGAAAAATGCATGTAAAACAAGATTAGAAAACTATTTAATTTAGAAAGCACATGTTTTTAGAAGTCCAGAAACATTTGTCATCTTTCTTCATAATTTTTAAATGCCTTTAGTGAGTTAACAAGATAAAACATGCCATTTAAAATTTGTTGTGAAATTAAGAAAAGAAGTTGTAAAACTGAAGTTGCCTTTCAATCATCTGGATACCAGTTACAACTGCTGGGAAATAAATAAAGTCTAGTTTCTTTTACTGATATAAAACAATTGTTTCTTTTAATCATGGTTTATTTTGTTGGCAAGATCTAAATACATATATAAAAGCCATCAAAATAAACTCAATCTGCATGCCTTCTGTTCATTTCTTTGTTAGTTCTAGCAGATTTAATAATACAGAAGGGACTTTCTGTGAGGTTCTTGAGGAATATTCCTGAAACATGGAGCTCTGTCATTGTATTGTTACCTTGCTTTAGCCTATGCCACTACAAATAGGGGCCTAAGGTGTTCTATGTGTTTTTTTAGCACCAGCATATATTTCTTCATGGTATCCTAAATAAAACACTTTAAAACTTACTTTAAAGGAGAGAAGATGAGAAAAATAATTATTCCTAATAGTCTATTCTGTTAGTGTCACAACATGAAATAGTTCTATATCATTTCACAGTGGTTTACTGTGTAGAGAGTGGCTCATACTTTTCTATGCATTGTTATAGTAAACCCTCTTTTTTGGACAAAGGCTGCATAAGTTGAAGCATTTTCCTTTTGTTTTATAGAGCATTTTGAACCTTCTTTTCCCAGTTCATCCATACTCATTTCAGAGTGATGGTGGAATCACAAAAATGGAATTATTTAAGATGTGAGGCAGTATTACAGCTTGTCTCTCAATGTCAATTGTGTAATTATGCAGAAACATTATCTGTTCTTTTTTCTGCAGAAATGTATTAAGACAACAATTTTTTTCTTCTGTGTTGTCCAAAGATAAAATCTTAGAGATTAATATGCTATATTTACAGGCATCCTGATTTCTAAAGACATTGTGGTTCTCTTTACTACATTTTAAGCAGTTCAGAGGTGTTCCTTTGGGATAATACAGTTACAAAACATTTGGAAGCTACTCCTGGCGTTGAATTCCCTCCTATTTTGTATGCATTAATTTCTCAAGATACTCTCAAGCTCTGATATTCAGTGTGAATGAATAGCTCAGCTACGTGACTTCAGTCTGTGTACTGTATTTCCTTTTGAATTGCCCAAGAGTTGTTAGCAACTATATTGAAAGAATAATGGTCTTACTTTCCCAAAAATAGTATTCTTCAGCTGTACCATTACTTTGTGTGCAGTCTTTCTGTATTCTCAGATCTAAGAAGCTCTGAGTTTTGTGAGAAATAAAAAATGGAAGGCACAGGCACAATCTCTCAGGGGAATTTGTGAAGGAAGCACTTCTTTGGAGGGGCTTGTTTGTTAAAAGTACTTCTATTGCCCTGGTTTTGATGAAAATTCAGTCCCATCCAAGAGTGTTTTAAAATAACAGATCAAATGTAAAGATCCCCACAATAGGTGTGTAGTTCTACAGTAGGTAACAGAGTTTCCTACTGTAAAACTATTAATTTTAGGTTTACAGTATTGCCTGCAAGAAAGAAGACTTGATTTCCCCAAAGAATCTGTTTGGTTGAGCTTTGTCTTCTCTCTTCAAGCTTTCTATGTTACAGGCAAGTTTTCAATATTCCTCATGATTGGCCCTACCCACCTCCATCTTTGATTATTGTGAGCAGATGATTGTCAACTTCTCAGATATTCTTCCCTTTAAAATAGTTTGTCATTTTAGGAATTAGGCACATTACATTTAAGAATAATAGTTTGTCAGAAATGTAAATCACAGAATGGCTGAGGTTGGAAGAGATCTTACAGATCACCTAGGTCCAAACCCCCCCTAGAGCAGGTTGTTCAATCACTTCTAGGTTTTTAAGGTAGGAATGATTGATGCTGAAGTACAGATTCCAGTAGGTTTTCGGTATGCTGCTTCCAAAATAGTGAAATAAAATTGATTCATTGTTTCTTGTAGGTGATGATTTAGAAGGGCATTTGAGCTATTTTCTGGTATTTTGTCATCTTAATTTTTAACTCAAAATATCAAGAAAATAAATTTACCTAATCAGTTCTTGGGTAACACTGGGTTTGATTTATCTGCTGGTATTTCTCTAATTTCTTAAAAAGATAATTGATAACAATCTGAAAATGTTGTAAATTCTGTGTTAGCTGCTAAAATTCTTTACTAGATTTTCTACAACGCTGTCAAAATTATAGGAATGTGCAGAATAAAGAGACATTGCTAGGATTTGTGTGGTGATGGTTCAAATCAAGAATTTGAGAGAATCTCAGGTGTCTCCTACCTCATATTACTAAGTATACTTCCAGTTACAACATGGTGTGACCTTCTTACTGAGGCGTCATGTATTTCTAATGCTCACATAGAGTTCTTTGAAATTGGCATTCAGAAATGAAAGCTCTTTGATTTTAACATGCTAGTTTGCTGAAGGCCTTCATTTGCCTCACAGCAAATGTAGGTAATTCTTCAGAAAACCAGTTCCAGTTCTTAAGTGGTACTTACAGATTTTTTTAAATTACCTTCAATCTGACCACAAAAAACAGCATAACAGAATAGTTTTAAAAATATTTGCAAAAATGAGCAAATATTTACCAAAGCATTGGCACAGAAATACATTTGCCAAAGCCTAATTACATGTTAGCTTTCCCTTCTCATCAGTTTTTCTAATGTTTTTTCTGCATGTACTGTTGCATGTGTGTATTACTGTAAATGCTAGGGATTTGGTTTTTTCTTTGGCTGCTCTTCATTTTTTAGCAAGGCAAATATAATTCTCTATTTTGAAATGTTTAAAATAATTGCAGTAAAATATCCATGAGCCTTAAAAACCAGTAATTTTATTGCCGTGCACGGAGTGAGATTTTTATGTTTAGCCACAACCAGGGTTGTATGTGGCTAAATGAGATGTATGAGCTTTCTCTATTATCATCATTGAAACTTTGAGTACCATTTTACTCTGCCTTTCTAGAGAATGACAGGTAACAGGTTGTAGTTTTGACTGTTTTGCCCACTACAGGTGACCAACTGAGTGCCATACTGAATTCCATTCAGTCACGGCCAAATCTCCCAGCTCCTTCCATCTTTGATCAAGCTGCAAAAGCTCCCTCTTCCCTTGTCCACAGTCCATTTGTGTTCGGACAGCCCCTTTCCTTCCAGCAGCCTCAGCCACAGCTTCAGAGTAAGTTTGTCAGCCTTACCTGCCTCATCAGTCCGTTTCTGCAGCTTTGACATTGCTGTTCTCAGTTGCTTACCAGCTACTAATCATCCCACAGTGCACCTTTCTGGTTTTGTTTTTTTAAGTTTTTCATGATTCAGAAGCATGTGAGGTAATGCTCCCAAAGAAGTATACTTGTTCAACTTGGATTTTTATATTGACAGTATTTTGGGTTTGTATGTGTTCTTCACCGTAGACAAGTCATGAAAGTGCATTTCCAATATTTTATGCAACTCTGGTTTATAAATAAGGTAAATATTTCATATAGTACAAAATAATAATAATTGATAATTCCTTTCACATTAAAAATGCACTGCAGTAAGTACATAGGTATTAACTTCTCTTATTCCCTAAATTTCTATTTTTTGTCATTGCTCCTAACTTTAGGGATGTAGCAGGACAGTGGGAATAACTTGACACTACTCATAAATGTTTTGTTAGTTTTCTGTTGGGTGCTCACAGGATTGGCATGATAAAGAAAGTTTGCTTATTGAAGTGAATACCAGCTAACCTGGTTGCTGATGGGAGGACAGGAAACTGTTTTGATTAATGCAAACTAAAAGCTCAGCCTTCATGATGGATAGCTGATACTGCACTAAATTCTCTCATACATGCAGAACAGGTCAGGTCACAGGAATACTTCTTTTATGCCTGTCTCCCACAAATTGTCTCTCTGAGGTGCCTCAGCTCTTTCTTGTGGGACCCTGTCACTCAGTTCAGTGTCTGTATATATGGAGTCCTGCATCTCTCCAGCTCAGCTTATTGAAGTGACAGTGAAGTCCTTCATGTGAGAGATAAAGATTTCTAATCTGCTTTTACAAGGATTGTCAGAAATCTTTTGACTGTGACCTTCTGTAGTTCTGCTGGACTTACACCAGCATCCTGAAAGCAGAATATTCCAAACTCTACTCAGATAAATCAGCTGACTGCCAGTGGCATCAGCACACCCTTACTGAGAATTTGTCAAATTCTTTCCTATCACTTAGGTTTTCTTTTTTATTATTCAGAGAAGTGAAATCAGTTACTCAGCTTTGCATCAAAAGTAACCCTAATTGTCTTATTTCAAATTTCAGCTGATTTGTCCTTTAGCATTTAGACCTATATTGTATGAAAACAAAATCATCATTTTTGACTTCCCAACAAGATCTTGCTCAATGGATTCTCTGTCCAAGATGCATAGATAAACTGTATTCAGTAAGGTACATCCATGTTTGGTTTTTTAATAAGGATCCAATTCAAATGGAAGCCTTTTTTTGTCAGGCAGGGGAGGAGCACTGGTGGTCTACCAAATAAAAAAATGATGTAACTGGAAAATTTTTTTGAATTTGTTTCTGATCTGGGATCTTAGCTTAGTACAAGGTCTCAGCCAATTTGGTGATTTGCCCTTCCAGAAGGAGAAAAATTGTCAGCCTGAACTGGTGTATTGGTCACTGACTGTGATTTGATACAAAGACTTTTTTTTAAGCAGTTTATTATCCAGTGTCAGGTTTGATGCAGATAAAGTAAATTATTCATAAAGGAGAGAAATATTAACATTTTTGTTTTCACAAAATGTTTAGAATAACATGGGAGATTTCTTGTTTAAATTTCCTTAGACTTTTGCAAACTTGTTCATCCTCCATTTGCAAGTTCATCCAAATTCAGCATATAGTCAGGGATGCCTGTAAGACTGTGTCAATATACCAGTTAATTTTATAGTTCTATGCAATTATGCTAGAACTGTAACAGAAACTCATTTTAAGTATGCAATTTTAATTAATTACTTCTAAATCACTTTATAGCCTCCTGTTACCAAACATGTAATTAAAAGTCAAATCCACTAAACAACATATCTTGAGTCCATATCAAGTCAATTGAATTTTTGCCCTAGACATGCTTAGTTTTAGTTTCTAATTATGTGCTCCATCCTTAAGTGCTTCCTGCAGTAAAGTTAGATTTTAAAATTGAAATGAGTGCTTATAGTCAGTATACTGTTTTATTAAATAGACTAATGATAGTCTAGTAGTTGAAAGAAGTTGTGCCAGCCTAGATTTTCCTGTCTGCAGATGTTATATACTAAATGCCAATCTTGATTGCAAGTCAGCCTAAATAGTTCAATCTACTGTTTACATTTTCTGTTCTTCCTCAAATATCTCTATCCCTGGGGAGAAATTTGGTTTGGCATAATTCTGAGGAAAGCTAGGATCCTGCTGAATGCCCTCTAGAATTATTTCCTTTATGTAGATTTTTATAATAGGAAAAAAAATCTTGATCTGATATAAACATACTTTGTGCTGGTGACAGATTATAGTTCTCCTTAGAAGTGTTTGTAGGAAGCTGGTTTTTTAGGAGATATTTCTGTCCTTGAGGATTGGTTTGCAAATTCACTGAAGAAAGAAAGAAAGGACTTGTCACAAGCTTTTATCCTCCAACACAGTGTCTGGTTATTTTTTTCAGAAATACTTCAGTTTAGAACAGTCAGCTCCTTAGATATAATGCTTGAAGAAATAAAAAGTGCCTCTGTTACTCCTTTCACATCATGAGTTACAACGGCACTCTGTGTTATACCAAGGAATTTGTTGCAGAGGAGATATTAGAAAAAACAAAAGGGAAACTGTTACTCAGTTTTGTGTTACTTGCTAGAAATCTAGCAGCACTGATTGTTCTGTCCTGCTTAATTCCTTTGCTACTTTTCAGACATAGTTATACTAGAGATTGTTTTCGTTTTCACAGGAACAGACAAAATGAGGGTACTCTTGCCATTTATTTTAATTCTTTGTCAGTCTTATGTGCAACTAAAAGTTCAGAAAAGGTGGAAGAGCTAGCAAAACCTACCTTGGAGTACACAAACATCTATATTGACTTGGAGCCTTAGCAAGATTTTTTTTCCCATTAAAATCACAAGTTTATATATGTTTCTTGCTTGCATATTTGAGGAAAACAGGCTGTAATTGCTGCAGCCTACTTGTGCTTACTTCTGAGAAGATCATCAGTAACAGATTTGCTTGGGACTGCAAACACCCATGCCCACTAGATTATTACTGGTTGCTTGATTTATCTGTCAATCAACTTTGTTAAAAGCATAAAAGACTCAAATTTCTGTTGAGTTCTGTGTGTAGGAGAAGTAAGAAAGTCTAGAGGGTCATGGAAGATCTTGTTTCTCCAGCTTCAGCAGTATGTGCTAGGTCATAAATCTCCTTTGGTGTGGCCAGTGTGGGTAGAAGGATCTTGGCATGTTGCCCAGCATCAGTTACCAAAATTTGATGGTTGGCTGTTGAGCTCTGAAGTTAAGGAGAGAAGTGTGAGACTTTGCAGTCACCAGTGTTAGACCTTTATGCCATGTTTCCTCACACCTGAATTGATTGTGCAAATGAGGAATGGGTTTCTGGGCTAAAAAGCTTTGGACCCCCCGTGACTTCTGATATGTTAACCTCCCTCCAGTGCAGCACTGGCAGCTTGCTTCAGGTACTGCTTCCTGTCCAGGCTGAAGCTGCAGTGTTGAGCTGTTATTCAATACAGTGTCCTGTCAGGCTGCTTCCTTTCCAGTCTGTGCTGCAGAGCTGCAGTCCAACCATCCATCATCAGCTCCTGCCATTCTTGTCAGGAGTTCGATACATCCTTTCAGTATTGTGTGATCAGTTTCTTTTTGGTTTTGTTCCTTTCCCATCTATGTGCTGGTGAAATTGCATTTAGAACCACAGTGCTTCTCTCTGCATTTTCTAAAACTGTAGAGGGGGCACAAAAGACAGCACACATATGGAGCACATAAGATGTGCTTCTTGGTAGTGTTTCAGTAAAATGAGGGGAGAGAATCTTCTCAACAAGGCGTGGTGATCTGTTTTATGTGTGACTTAATCATCAGTTAAACCAATGACAACTGGTCTAACTGTTTTTTCATAATTTAAAAATTAAAAATAATAATACCTTGGCTGCATATTGCCAAGGTATCATTCCTGAAAATTTGAGCTAAGTTAAATGGTCTCATAACCTAGGCTTTTCAGGTTCTATAGACAAGGGTACATACATATGGCCAGGTCAATCCAAAGCCATCCTCGTCAAAAGTTTTAGTTGCAAATTAGAAAAGCCTAGAATTCTTTAATTTTTTTTTTTATGTACCTTTCCAGCACAGGGGCACTTATTCCAGTTAATACACTTTTGTGGCTCAAGTATTAGTGTTCCAAGCCCCACCATTGGTATAGAATATTGCTAATATTTTTCTCATTATACCATATTTCAGCTTTTGCTTTAATTCATACTCCTACTTTAACCATACTAAATGCATTTTTCTTTTATAATATTCAAGTTTTTTTTTCCTCTGTGCTTTCTTTTATTCATGGCAAAAGAATTTCTAAAAAAAGTCTTAGTCCTGCTGTTAGTATGACATTTGGCATTTTCAGGAGGTGAAGAAAGATACGTTGATTGCAGTGTTTGAGGAAATTAAACTGCTGCTACTGCTGTTTTGGGCTTCTAATGTTTGCCTACCTTTTACCTTTAAAAATTGACTGAATGACATCCTGTTGCTCAGAAGCTATATAGTTGTTATTGGATCTCTCCAACAAATCAGTTGTAGGTATCAAAAGTAGGTAATACTGGTGTTAAATCTCTGTTAATAGAGTGTTGAGAAATTAAGGATTAGTTTCTTTCTTTAGAGAATGAAATTCTTACTTCACATATATGAACACCTTCTCTTTGCAGAGTTTCTAGAACCATAGCTCATTGCATGAGCAGAAGGTATTGCAAGCCTGCATAAGGCAGCACACTTGTTGAGTTGAGTGTACAAGCTACTAAATGTATTACCAGAACAAAAAGATGTCTTAAATAATGTAGGAATTGAAATCATTTATTTTCAGTACAAATACCTTACTCCATATGTACAAAAGGGTGTATCTAAAACAGTATCTTCTAACAGACACTTTCTCTTTACAATTATTATTTTAGTAAGAATTTTACCTTTTTTTCCCAAAGGAATGGGACTTAAAACCAGAAAAAAAATTATAGAATGAAATGAAAAGTCCCAATTATTTCTCTCCAAGTTTCATTTTTGTGGAGTTGTACTTCTAACAGATTTGGTGTCAGTACACTCTACTGAAGTTATCTTGGATGACATCAGAATTTTTCTTAAATCAGAATTACTTTTAAGAGCTGATAGAGGTTTTTTTTCCATCTGTGTACTGTTTGGTAGACATTCATCTACTGCTAGTTATGTTTCTTGTATTGAGCAACTCCACATTACATAAGTGACGTTTTTCAAAACATTACATTATTGAGGTGCAATCACTTTTGAAAACAGAGTTTTGGTGTGTTTAATGTATTTTTTTTAATCATTCTTTCCAGTGATTAACATGACTCCAAAACTAAATGAGATGTTCTCTAATTTTCACAAAAGAATGTGTAAATTGATCATCTGAAAGACCATATTGACGTTCTAAATAATTAATTTCTGAATTTACAGATTAAATGTTAACATCTCAAACCCGGGTTCAGTTCAAAACTAGACGCTGCTGGTTTTTATAATAAACCATAAATGCCATTGGCTAGCCCTCATGTATTACATTTTTAGATCCCAGAAGCTAAGATTGAAATTGCAGCATTTTTAGATCAAGGAAGCTGATCTACTCCATTCTACTACAAACTACTGTCTGTCATTTATAACTAATGTAGGAATCTAAACACTGAATTCAGAATGCATAACAAAGAAGATGCATATCATTTGAAATGCTTGTTTTTATCTTTGCTGCTTTTCCATTGAATCTGTGCTGCTTCTGTGCAACTGTTTTCCACTGTAGAAACTCCATCCTGCTGCCTTGCTTCTCGTGAGCGTATTTACAAAAGTAGTGATGTAGCTGGGCCTGCCTCTGCTATTTCATCTCTCTCTCACAAACTGAAGGGTGGGTATGCATGCCAACATAGCAAGGTTATTCAGATTTTTTACCTGCAAAATGTTTTGGGTTTCTTTTTCTTTTCCTTCCATTCATTTTCATTTCATTCATATAAGAAAATAATGTTTTGAAAGCGAATGTTCAAGTTTGGTATTTGTTGGGAGCTCATCTGATGTAATCATTCAGTGTTGCCTTCCTGAGTTGCAACAGCTCCATGATACACAGTCTAGCTGTCTCTGCTTTGCAAAATGGAAAATGACTGTTAGTCTAATTACAGCTGTTTTCAAACAATAGGCAAAAGAAGTATATAAGAAGAAACAGGAAATAAAATCTGGGACTTTTTTCCTTTTTTTGCTTACAAACAAAGCAGCTTGCTGTTTTATGCACTTTTTCCTTTGGGAGATTTTTCTTTTGTGCTGATACTCTTGGATGCTGCTTAAGATTATTTATCTCTATATGTGCAAATCCAAACCTTTTTTTTTTTCAAAAAACAAGATACTTTTGTTGTTGGAAGCCATTGTTAGGCTTTAGCTTTCATAAGCAGTTTTGTTCTGGAATGTTTTCCTCATTGGTATTTGCTAATCATGCATGTACTTTAAATTTGAAACTTTGCTGAATGGCTTGAAGTGTTATATGTACTCTAAAATGATTGTCATCTTTTCACTTTTTTTTTTCTCTTTTATGAGGCATTCTGTAAAACTTTGAATCTGAAGTATTTTCTTATCTGGGAGACTGGGAAAAATGTGTATAAGAGTAATTCTAATTTGCATTTCAGAATTTGTCACAAAATAGTCATCTCAAAATAGCTGATGAGTAAAACTGGTGAATAATTAAGCTGGAATGGTTGAAATTCTTGGACTGATATTTCAAAACTTTTTTTGTCTTTTGGCAGGAACAGTCATTTTACAAACCACAATTTACCATGTTATTTCTTGCCTTCTTAGTCCAACTTCCCCCTTCCAAGAGAAAAACAATTATAGAACTTGTAAAAATGAAGACAGATTAGACTCTCAAAATTGATTAGGATAATAAATACTTGGTATATTCTCTATTGCTTACATTTGATGTATATTCTTGAGTATAGAGACAGTATTTCTTCTCTGCTCAGAAAAGTATGAACTTCTGCCATGTCTTGGAAGGCAGAAAAATATTCTAACTTTCAGGCTTGTTAAATATTCCAATATAATTCATTTCCTTCACTTTTTTCCTGTTGTTAATTTTATTGGAAGTTATTTAAATATGGAAATAGCAAATAAATAATAATTTTTTATAACCTGAGGAAGCATCTTGGTTGCTAAATTTTGCTCAAAATTTTTCTAAATTTTTCCTTGTTGTTTTTTATATTGTGAGAGATAATAGTAGGAAAAAATTGCATCTATGTATTTTCTAAGGTAGGAGTAAGGGTTGGTGATTGAGAACTACATGAAGTTGCTTCAGATCCCATAATGCATTAGAAAGTAGACACTGATTTCACATCTTCTAATACTGAAGGTCCTAGATAAAAGGTGGCTGTCTATCCTGTTCCCATTATAAATCAGGGATTAAATTTTCAAATATTCTCTGATTAATTGAAACTTTATTTTTTAACAAATAGTTGCTTTCCCAAAAACATGCCCAAAAAATGCAAATAACCTTTTAATATCTAGAAAAGTAAAATATTCTTAGGTACTGTGTACTAATTCTGCAGGCTTACTAGGTAAGCACTTCTTGTGTTTGACTAGTGAAAACCCATTCAAATCAAAAGGATTTAACTCTGCATTCAAGATTTTGCAGTAAGGATTTATGGAGAGACAGCTGTATTAACTGCTACATTGCTTGCCAGTAATTTCCATATTGCTTGGATTAATTTTCAAAATGCAATTCTACAAGAGAGACTTGGTTCGCAGATGTATCAGAAGCAGATTGCCTCAATAAGCTACTTTTGCATATACTTGTTTTGTATGTACTTGTACAAAGCTGCCTGTAGTTCTTGTAGTCTTACAGCTCTGTAGATTCATGTATGTACAAGTAGGAGGGCATCATTGACCAGAATTGGCCATTTAACTTAGTGGTTGAAAAAAGTGGATTTCTTCTTTTAGAGGGGGGGTTTAAGTGTTTTGGTAGCAGAACATGGGGTAGATTTTGGACTTGAAAAAGTAGATTCCATAGATTGTCCATTTGAGTCATTTTGAGCATATTTGCAAGCCTCTTGCCCAATTTGCTTTACTAACAGTGTTTACTTCCTACAATTCCTGGCTTTTGAGCATTGAAGAAAATAAATCTGGCAATACATGTGATCTCTGTGCAAGTCTCGTGTTGCAGTCAGCCTGTCACACATTGAAATAATAGATAAATAGTCCCTGTTTTCTGTTGCAACTGTGGTAGACTTAGTTAACTCCTGGAATTTCACCTAAAGATGTAAATTGTGCTTCCTTTACTAGTGTTTTGTAGAAAGAATGAACTGTGCCTTTTGGTAACATCCATAGTAGTATTTTCTCTGTAAAAACTTCCTAACACTTGTTTCTGTGTACCTTTGGGAAAAGAAATGTATTGAAAGTATTCCAGGGGGAAAAAGATGGCTTCATGTTTCCTTTCATTTTGTTGTGAACAGAAGCATGTGTTTGATACTTACCTTGTGTTCAGGTCGTCAGTCTTTGTTTTGTACTATGAAGGGTGTCCCTGTCAGCATGTAACAGTTCAATTATGAAACATTATACAGGTGACCGAATGAATTTCACAGGAGCTGCTAGACCGATTTCTCCAGCAGGAAAATCAGACATGGCATCCAAGCACAGAGCTGACTGCAGGTCACCCAAGCTTGACGTGCGAATGAACCGAGCCACTGCCGAGCAGAAGAAGCCCAGAAATACCGATGGCTTATCGGCCAGCGAGTGCCTCATGCTGAAATCAGACGCCGCAAAGTTGCGCTCAGACTCGCACAGCAGGTCTTTGTCACCAAATCATAACACTTTGCAAACACTAAAAACTGATGGAAGGACGACTCCTGGTCTGAGAGCTGAATCTCCAGGGCCAGGAACCCGGTCAACTTCTCCAAAGACAAAGACACTGACAGGCGTTAGATCTGGTGCTAGTTCTCCGCGATCCTCGTCACCCAATGACAAAACTCTACCTCAGAAAGCTTCATCCCCTGTAAAAACAAAGCTTGATCCTCCTCGAGAGCGCTCCAAGTCAGATTCTTACACGTTAGATCCAGACACCCTTCGCAAAAAGAAAGTGCCGCTAACAGAACCCTTAAGGGGGAGATCCACTTCCCCCAAACCAAAAATTACTACAAAAGATGGAAAAGCTGCACCAGAAACTGAAAATAGAGCTCCTTCCCCTCATGTCGTACAAGAGAATCTTCACAGTGAGGTAGTTGAAGTCTGTACTTCGAGTACTTTAAAGACTGACAGCATTACAGATACCACCTGCGAAGACAACACCGAATTCAGAAGTCTGGATGATGGTTCTAATAAAGTTCATTTCAGCATTGGAAAAGCACCGCTGAAGGATGAGCAAGACATGAGAGCATCTCCAAAAGTGAGCCGTAAATGTGCTGGCAGGCACACTAGGCCCAAAAAGGAAAAATCCAACTTCCTTTTCAAAGGAGATGGATCAAAGCCCATAGAGCCTGCCAAGCAAGCAATGTCACCTTCTGTTGCAGAATGTGCTCGAGCCGTATTTGCCGCATTTCTTTGGCATGAAGGAATAGTTCACGATGCCATGGCATGCTCATCTTTCTTGAAGTTTAATCCAGAACTGTCCAAAGAGCATGCACCCATACGAAGCAGTCTTACTCAACAACCTGCAGAGGAAAAAGAAACCAAGTTGAAAAATAGACATTCATTGGAAATATCATCTGCTCTTAACATGTTCAACATCTCACCTCACGGACCAGACATATCTAAAATGGGTAGCATCAATAAAAACAAAGTCCTCTCAATGTTAAAAGAACCACCTCTGCATGAAAAGTGTGAGGATGGAAAAACTGAAACTACCTCCTTTGAAACATCCAGTCATCACACAATGAAATCCAAGTCTCCTCTTCCATTAACACTGCAACACTTAGTAGCTTTCTGGGAAGATATTTCTTTAGCAACTATTAAAGCAGCTTCCCAAAACATGATTTTTCCAAGTCCTGGTTCTTGTGCGGTCTTAAAGAAGAAGGAAAGTGACAAAGATAACAAGAAAGCCAAAAAGGAGAAAAAGAAAAAAGAAAAGGTTGAGGCTAGGCCAAGGGGAAATCTTTTTGGTGAGATGGCCCAGCTTGCAGTGGGAGGACCTGAAAAAGATACCATCTGTGAGTTGTGTGGAGAATCCCATCCATATCCAGTGACTTACCACATGAGACAAGCTCATCCAGGTAAGACTCCATATTTTTAATTCCCATGTCCATCCATAAAGTGTATTTCACACACATGATTTGGTGTTCATTGCTGTTGGGAAAATGTCAGGCTATGCTTTTTATTATATACACTAAATTAAAAGTTGTACTTGCATACAGATCAGTTGCACATCTTTGGTATAAGTTTAAGTAGTTAGTATAATTTTAAGTTTCTAAGTTGTTTGAAACAAGGTCAGAATAATGCTCTGACTTTACAGTTGCTCTTCAGAAACATGCTGTGTTTTACACTTTAGGATTTGAAACTGTGCTGAGAAAACTGAAATAAAAAATGAGATTGGTCAGTTAGAGTTTCTACATTGACAGAAGTTTTTGTTCTACTGTCAAGAGTTGGAAACTCGTGTTTCCGACTTCTTATTTTTTATGTACTTGTTGGTCTCGACTTTTTTTTAGCTCTGTGTCTTTAAAGTTAAAGTCCTGAATCTTTCAGAGAAACTCTATTCAGCAAAAGAATACCCTCCATTCCCTCTTAAGCTCTGTTAGCTAGGAGGCGAGATTTTTGTGTTTGTTAAATTACAGATATTGTTGGCTAGCTATAATGCTCACCTTAACCATAACTTAGCTGCCTGAATAGGGATCTGTTCATGCTTTGGATAAGTTCTTTATAAAACTTAAAAACTGCAGTGCCTTTGTATTCTTTAGACACTGGTAGAACACATGGATAAGAGCAGTGAAGAACTTGTTTTGTAACCAATGCGGACATACAGAAAAATAGAAAATTAGGCCAGGAAAAGACATGCATCTTCCTTTTTCCCCTCTTCATCCTGCTTTTACAGCAATAAACAATAGAATAAGAATCCTGCATTTGAAATCAGTTGTTCTCACCTTTCCCTCCTGTAGGCTGTGGCCGCTATGCAGGTGGCCAAGGGTACAACAGCATTGGGCACTTCTGTGGAGGATGGGCTGGGAATTGTGGCGATGGTGGCATTGGAGGGAGCACCTGGTATTTGGTGTGTGATCGGTGCAGAGAAAAGTATCTCCGGGAAAAGCAAGCAGCCGCAAGAGAGAAGGTATTTTCAGCTCTTATGTTTAACTTTCTATCTGCTTAGTAGTGCTGTGTTCACAACTGGAAAAGAGGGGCTAGTTTAAGAAATTTGGAGCTTCATAATTTAGGAATATCCTCTTATCCTCATTGTCAGGTTTAAGATAATGAAATAGAAACTTTGCTGGCTTCTGACAAGTTTTCTTCCCTTCAGATGATAGCGTGCTCAAATTTGTAAAGTAATTTTATTTTTTATCTCTGTATAACCATAGGATTGAATGTAATAATTTTGTTAAAGATCTGTCAGTTTATTTAATTTTGAATAGTTTTATTTGTTTGCTAAAATGAGAGCTGTTTTAACTTCATGTTTAAAGTTTTTTTTAATGATCGTAATAACGATCCAGATCTTTGCATACAAGATGCCACTAGAAGAGTTTTTAATGGGAATAGTACAAGAGGTGTTTTTCTTGTAGTGGTCTTCAAGGACTAATTTCAAAATCTTGCTCAAAGTATGTAAATATGTTGATATTAATGAGGTTAACTTTATTTTTAAATAAACTTTTTTAAACTTTTTGCACACAAAATTAATCTTGAGGCAAATGTCAGAACTATCAAACTATTAAATGTTTGCAAAGGTAGGAAAATAATAGAAATGTGTTTTGTCATAGGAGGCATTTTACATCAGGTAGAATTAAGCAGCTGTATTATGAAATAGGTCATCAGGTTTTCTTGTGGTGAATTTAATTATGCCTTATTTAAATCTATCTAGATTAAACAATCTAGGAGAAAACCAATGCAAGTTAAGACACCTCGTGCCTTGCCAACTATGGAAGCTCATCAAGTGATTAAAGCCAATGCTCTGTATTTACTGTCGCTGAGTAGTGCTGCTGAGCCCAGTATGCTCTGCTATAACCCTGCAAAGGCTTTCCAATCTCAACTTCCCAGTCTAAAAGAAGGAATTTCTGAAGACTTTCCCATTAAGATGCCATGTCTCTATCTACAGACATTAGCAAGGTAATTAAAGAACATGTATGAATATTGATTTTAACACTCATCTGTGCAGAGTATTGGATAAAAATATGTGTGTAAACTAAACTAAAGCTTACATGGAAAAAGACATTTTCTTAATTCTTCATGATTTTTTTCTTCTGTCTCTTTTGATCCATGATCTTGTTCAATCTTTTAGATTGTATTTTCTTCTAGAGTCAGATATGCCCTAAGTAGCTTTCAGATGCTAAATATTTTAAAGCAGTTCCATTTCCGTCCAAAGAATTTAGAATTTCCAAAAGAGTTTAACTTAGTGTGTTAATAGCAGACATACATGCTCCTTTTTTCTCTTCACAGTTAAAAATAGTAAAAAAGGAAACCAGAAGACTTGTGCTTTCTTGGTAATTCTAGATAAATTTCACTCTAGTGTCCATGTATGTTGGGTAGACTTTCAGAACCAAAATACATTCTGGAAATACCTGATGAAAATACTAAAAGATAGAAAAAGGTGATCCCCGCTACCTGTTGCTCGAGAATGCCGCTGTATCTTCCATGAACACTTCAAAGTCATAACCAGCTTAAAAGCATTAATATGTGAAGAGTGTTTGACTAGCATTGGCTGATAAAGTGTATCAGCAAACGACTTTAGTGTACCTGTGTGTTTCAGCAATTTTTAATCCTAATTCTAATTTAAAAATCTCATTTGGTGTAGGCATCATCATGAAAATTTTGTCGGGTACCAGGATGACAACCTGTTCCAGGATGAGATGAGATACTTGCGTTCAACTTCAGTACCTGCACCGTACATCTCCGTTACTCCTGACGCAAGCCCGAATGTCTTTGAAGAACCAGAGAGTAACATGAAATCTATGCCCCCAAGGTACTTCCTTGTAATTCTAGGTACTACACACAAATGTTAAAGCAGCAGCATAACACCAGTTAAAAAAAAAGGAAAGCATTGCTGCAGTTAAGAAGCTGAAGTATCAGATCAGTTTCTGAAATGGCAGCGTAAAAGCCAAAAGCATATGAAGCTGTAGTTAGGAAATTTTCAGTGAATCATAGCATATCAGGTGTATTTTCAACTGATAGCAGTGAAATATGTTTGAATATGTAAATATGCAAGGAACATACGAATCAGAACTGAAACTTTTTACTGTTCTTCAGTTACTTCTCTCTAGAAAGATCCTGGGTTTGCAACCCAAATACAAAAAAAATTGTTCAGTTGATAAGGACTCTTAGCATACAGGGAAATTTATCCATAGCCTCTACTTCAGTCCTGCTTATTTTTCCCCATAGAGAAAAATTCTCCAGAATCTACAGAACTGAAGAAGTGATCTAAAGATCAGTAATCCAAGGACTGTAAATGTTGCAAACTCTGAAAATGTAGCAGGTTTTTTTGACTCTATATCTGTTCTTAACCACAACTGATTGAGTGCAGGCTTTTTGAAAGGAAGTAGCTGTTGTTCTCCTTTCAGGATTTCATTCCGAAGGGAAGCTTGAACAGTAGGAAATTTCATTGCCTTACACTTTTCAGAGCAGATGTTGCTGCTTTGTTCTGTGGGACATAAAAATGTCACAGAAGAAATGACAATGCTGTCTAGGACCGAGAGTGCTAGATGTTTTCTCTCAGGTTAATCTACTTTCTTGTCATGTAATGTTTACTGTGATCTAATTCAAGAAGATATAAAAATTTTTGTTTCACCAGGGAAAAAATGGCTCTTTCTATTAACAATAGTCCAGAATCTACTTAGATCTTCAGTGTTCTCAGATGTCAGTGATTCCTCATATTATAGTGAGGATGTAATGAAGAGAAAATTTGCTTTTAATCTGTTTTTATTTCAATTTGTTGTATTTCATACTGACTGCACAAATAGTTTATTGGAATACTACAATCTATAATGTAGTCTTTTCAGAAATAGAACTTTTCTAACAAAACTCCTTAAGAGTGCATCGTATTGGTATATTCCTTTATTAAAACTGTGGACACCATGGTCTCCTGAGGCCTATAGGGACAGCATAAGCTGGGAGTCCTTCTGCAGACTGTAAGAAGTCCACTGAAGGTAAGGAGTGAAACATGTCAGAGGTATAGCCGTAGCAATTCAAGTTTGACTTTAAGGCTAATGATGTTAGAAACTATTACTTCACATAAAGTTCTAAATTTCAGTTGGCTTGCATATTAAAAATTCACTTCATAGATGTTTTCACACGCATTCTCAGGAGAAGTTTGGTCTGAAACTTCAAAATAGGCATGATCTGAATGTTTGTATTTCTCTGAAAGAAATACCTAAATTCTTGGAACTCATCATGTTCATCATTACATTTGTTTATAAAGCACTGCATGCTTTTTCACCATGTGTAGTTCTAATATGTCCTCCTTCTTTTCCAGCATTTAAACCAGTTCTTAGGTACATAAGACAAAGTTTCATGCAGTAGTAACATTGTGATTACGAAATGCATGTATCCTTATTAATTATTGGTGTATAATTCAGATACACTGTATATATTTGCTAATGAGTGTATTACTTCACTGATTTTTTCGTAGTTTGGAAACCAGTCCAATCACAGATACAGATCTTGCAAAGCGCACAGTCTTTCAAAGATCATACTCAGTTGTTGCATCAGAATATGACAAGCAGCACTCAATTTTGCCAGCACGTGTAAAAGCAATCCCCAGGAGACGAGTCAACAGTGGAGATGCAGGTAAGAGCACAGATATCAGAAGCAGGGACAAATGATTCAAGGATTTGCAATGCTTCTTGGAAACTGTAGACAAATATATTTTTTATAAATACATGTAGTGACTTTTTAGTTATAAAACAAAATAATAGTAAACATTAGGTGTTTGGTAGTCGGCACAGAATTATCCTAAAATTGGATTAGGATTTACTGTCATTCTAAAATTTGTGGTGCATCTTCTGTGCCTGATTTAAAAGTGAAGGTGGTATTTTCTTTCTCAGTTGAAGCATCATTTTTCCATATTGCTTTTTTAATGTGGTTTTCTCTCAGAAAAAAAATCAGTTCTAAGTTCTTTATTGCTTTTCATTTTTACTGTGGCTATACAATTGAAATGCACAAGGAATCTAATGTCTGCATATTTTTATGCTTTTGAATAGAAGTGGGGTCCTCTCTCCTGAGACATCCATCTCCTGAACTTTCTCGGTTAATCTCCGCCCACAGCTCTCTTTCCAAAGGAGAGAGAAATTTCCAGTGGCCAGTATTGGCATTTGTAATCCAGCATCATGATCTGGAAGGACTTGAGATAGCGATGAAACAAGCCTTACGGAAATCTGCTTGCAGAGTCTTTGCCATGGAGGTATTCATGTACTGATGGCTCTTGTATGATTAAAATAATGTGCTGTAAATTCAAATGTTATGCTATGTTGGCTGTACTGTAGTTGTCATTTTAATAAGCTGTTTTAGCTACGGGGCAATAACGTCTTACTTGAAGATTTTTGCATTATTATTTGCCTGTCCAAATCATCAGTGTACCTCCTTCAATAAATGGTTTAGGAAATGGTGTTATTCCAGGTTTGCTTAACCAGTTGGTAACACCTTTTGTGTAATTTGTTTTAGGCCTTCAACTGGCTTCTTTGTAATGTCATTCAAACAACTTCTCTTCATGATATATTATGGCATTTTGTGGCTTCCCTGACTCCTGCACCTGTAGAGCCTGAAGAAGAAGAGGATGAAGAAAATAAATCAAATAAAGAAAATGCAGAACAAGTAAGTGAGGTTCTGCTGATTTTGTAGGCAAATTACAAATACTTCCATGTGAAAACCAAAATTTCTTAATCCTCCCTCTGTGAAGCAAAACCTTAGATTGTAGTTGAATTCATTTTGTATATATAGATTAATTTTTCTTCTGAATCATCACTTTCTATATGCTGATGAATCACGAGGTCTTCTAAAGCATTATTTGTTAGTATTCTTGGGAAACAGAAAAGCAAAAGAAGCACAAGCACATTGCTAAATTAAAAAAAAAAAAAAAAAAGCATTTGCTTTTTATTCCTAATTTTTGCCCTGTGATGAGAGAGAAAATATTTTTTAGAGAAGCTTTGTGGTTTGGTGTACTATGTTTTTCAGTGTTCTAAGAAAAGTCCATAGTTAGTTATGAAAATGCACACTTAATTTACATACTGCGTGTATGTATATAAATAATTAAATAAGTAATTATATGTGCAATAGGTATACTTAATTCAGTGATTTAAGAAAAATCTATAGTTCTGAAAATGTAGCCTGAAAAATGATAGTCTAACATCCCATACTTCCAAAAGATATCTGCATACAACCTATTCTAGAATTAGCTCTGATTTAAAACATTATCATGTCTACAATGAATAGCTCAAAAAAATCATGCTAGTGTTGTCAATAAATCAGGATAATCTTTATCACTTCAAATCTAATCCAGTTTTGAAATTAGTTGTTCTGAAATTAGTCTTTTTAGCAGTGTGACCTGGTACACTGCTTTTCTGATACGGGCACACCTTAACTAAGAATTATTATTTTCACAGCTCTAATGAGATGCAGCAACTGATCACATCAGCTTAGTGATTAAGTTTGCTATGGGTGGATTTTGCTGCTCAGATGAAGTTGGTTTCAGTTGCTGGAATATGTTATTTATTTCTGGTTTGTTTCTTTGTTTTAAAATTATTGCCATATAATGTTTCACATCTTTAAATCATGAGAAATATGTGGCAGTATACACTACACTTCCCAAATCCCCTGTTTGAGGCTCATGTGTAATGTACTCTGAAAATTCTCTGACAGGAGCTGTGTCAAGTTCACATTCATTGTTAGATTGTTGCAGTTACTCTTAAAGCAAGCAGCAGAAATGTTTTTGTTTTCTTAACCTTTTGTCTCAGAAAGTCTGTGAATAACACCCAAATTGTTTTGCTCTGTAGGAAAAAGACACACGAGTGTGTGAGCACCCTCTGTCGGATATAGTGATTGCTGGGGAAGCTGCTCACCCCTTACCACACACTTTCCATCGCCTTCTTCAGACAATCTCTGATCTTATGATGTCTCTTCCCAGTGGTAGTGCATTACAGCAAATGGCCTTAAGGTAAGCACAAATCAAGAAAATACTTGAAAAGGCTGGAAATGTTGTAGAATTACAGGGTAAAAGATTTTGCAGTGTAAGTAGGATGCTTAAAAACTTTGTACATGAAGGAGCACATCCATCCTTACCACTAGGAAGGAGATACATAGAAGACACTTAAGTGTTTATACATATAAATAATAGTATAAAAGACTTTGTACAGAGTAATGTACTTTCTTCTAAATTCTGTACAGTGTCCACTATGAAAAAGAAAACATCTAACAGAATAAAATGCAAGGATCTGTGTGTGGCTGTGCATGGCTGTGTTGTAGTGCCCTTTCCTCAGAAATCTGTCACCTGGATTGTATCTTTAAACTTTGAGATTTTTTTCTGTGTTTGTCTCAACTGAATAATAATGGTTGCATTTACTGTTGCAATTCTAAGAAAAGTCTATTCCCACTTTCCTGAAAATGGTGCACTAGAAACACTTGAGATCCTGCAAAATTCAAAGTTAAATGTTTATAGAAAATACTTTGAGAAGCAACAATGTTGTTAATAGTTTCATGGGTAAGTGATGTCTTTTGCCAACATTCAAAATTTCAGAGTCAACTAAATGTGTTTTCAGGTGCTGGAGTCTTAAATTCAAACAATCTGATCACCAGTTCCTGCACCAGAGCAATGTTTTTCATCATATCAACAATATTTTGTCTAAATCTGATGATGGAGATAGTGAAGAGAGTTTTAGTATCAGCGTTCAGTCTGGTTTTGAAGTCATGAATCAGGCAAGTATTACAGCTCTGGCTCAGAAGCAGAGATCATTTGTGAATAGTCTGTACTTTGAATGATAATTCTCTTTAAAATAAAAGATTCTTAATTGCAATGTCATATTTTCTTGAATATATGTCAGTTTAGAATCTTGTCCCTGCTTTCATATTTAGCTTTAGAGGTTCAAGTATTGACCCTTAGCCTGTATATCACTCAAACCTAAATTTTGAAGGAGTGCTTGTTTGCAAGTGAAATTTTTGGGGAATGTCATGGAGTTGGTTAACTTTTTAAATATTGTGTACTTCCAGTTCTTCTTTGCTTACATCTTTTTCCTTCTGTTATTCTGAGGAGCATGAAGTAATACTTCTGTTTAATATTTTTAAAGTATTTTCTTCCATTTAGTAATATATTTGGGCATTTACTAATATATTCAGCTCTTAGCTGCTAATGTTTCCTGTGGCTTAAAGGACTGAATAATTTGAATGAATAAAGGACAAATTTCTTGGAGAGCACATTTCATCAAAACAGCAATGTCTGTGTGGTTTTAAAAATTGTAAACCATGCCCATGTATTTGGGCTTACTTTCAAGTATTTTAAAAATTCCCATTTGTTTTCACAGGAACTGTGTATAGTAGTTTGTCTGAAAGACCTAACCAGCATTGTTGACATTAAGACATCAAGCCGACCTGCCATGATTGGTAGTTTAACAGATGGGTCTACAGAAACATTCTGGGAGTCAGGAGATGAGGACAAAAACAAAACTAAAAACATCACAATCAACTGTGTAAAAGGAATCAATGCACGTTATGTTTGTGTTCATGTAGACAATTCCAGAGATCTTGGGGTAAGAGGAAAATAAAACTGTCTCTCATTGAAGGTGCATAGTCCAAGCTGTATGTGTTTATCAATGAAGAAGCGCTGTTTTCTTTGTCAGTTGATAATTCTAATGCAGAAGTTCACATTTCAAAGTGAAGTTTCTAGGTCCTGTGATTTAGAAAGCACGAACTGTTATGATCAGACCAGTCTGTCTGAATTTGCAGTTGCATAAAACTGAAACTGCGAAACTTAATTCTTGGTGGCATGTTCTATTTCAGACACATTTTCAATCATTTAATTCTTTTAAGTTACTTTTCTTGCTCATGGTTTCTGCAGAAGCATTGAAATAAGGAGCTGTCATAAAATCCAAATTTTCTAGACTTTCTATATTCTTTTTTCTTGATCTGTACAGTAATGTTACATATATATCTGTATTTTCAACTACAGCGTTTAATACAAAGAGCAGACTGTGTTAGAGAGCTGTGTTTTGGAATTCTTTGTCCTTGCTTTTGATCCTGGGGGGTTTTTTGTAATGAAGCAATTTTTCTCTTTTACATATTTGCTCTCTTCATACAGAAGTAGTAGTCAGAAGTGTCTCGGTTGAAGTGTTTCATTCTTATTTTGCTTGTTTGTTGCAGAACAAAGTGACCTCCATGACCTTCCTAACTGGCAAGGCAGTAGAAGATCTCTGCAGAATAAAGCAGGTAAACATTTTAACAGTTGACATACAAAAATAGCTGTCATTTTTTGTGCACATACCAGAGATTTTTCTGAACAAAAAGTTTCCATTTCTTATGGTAGATAAATTACTTAGCAAATATCAGACATCATAAGAAGCCTTGGAAAATAGTATATTATTAATGACAGAATTCAGTTATGTATACTGACTATTGATAAAGCTTTTGCTCTTCTGCTGAAATAAAGCGGAGTTATGTAAAATGTTCCTTAGATTAATTTAGTTTTAATTACTAAAATATGGTAACTTATCCTTTCAACTGGAGAAGGTTTCCCAAAAAAACTCCCAGAACACAGGGGCAGGGACTGATTCAGTTTTGCTTCCTCTTTGCTCTGACACTTTTCCAACAGCTTTTTACCTTCCAGCACACCCACATACTGTATCCTGTCTCATGGTATTAAAAAAATACTTTTCCTTGTCTGCTGCAGCACAGTGCAATGCAGACTCTGACAATTAATGTAGAAATGGGCAAAAACAAATATTAGCTTGATTATAAATGAGTCCTTGGATAGGAGAGAGGGCTCACTTGCCTCAGGGCTTGGGTTTCTCTGAATGGTGATGTGGGGCACTGCACCCTATCAGTGCTTGGTTTCCAGTAGTATCCTGCAGTTTCATATGAAATATATGATTTCATATAGCATTATTTATATTCTTTTTTTTTAACAGTACTTATTTGGAAATGCACTTAATGTGATACAGTTCATCTCCCTTTTTCACAGTTAATTCCTGCAGTTAAGTCTTGGTGTAAGAGAAGCAAATACTGACTTCCACAGAGTAACAATTTCTTTGGCAGGGGGTGGTGTGAATAGAGATGAAATTATAATTGTGTGTTGTATTTTCATTTAAATTATAGAGGCTGTTTGGTTTTTTTCCTAAGACTGGTGACCAAATACTAGTTTTAAGCGTTGTTTTTTTAATATATGAACTGTTGCTTTGAGGATAGAAGAGATGGGTAGGCCACTATTTCTAATCAGCTTTACAGATAAAACTGAAATGGCTATATATCACTTTTAAATCTGAACTCAGGAGGCTGAATATTTTTATCATTAAACGTAAGTCTTACATCTCAGGTTGAGATTTTCATTACAAGCATTACAAGTATTTCATTACAAGTATTTGTTACAGTGATATATATGATGATAGATGACATTTTGTTTGATGTAATGTCAGTTTCCAACTTTATATTCCTCTTTAATAGGTAGACTTGGATTCAAGACATATTGGCTGGGTAACAAGTGAGCTTCCTGGGGGTGATAATCACATCATCAAAATTGAATTGAAGGGTCCAGAGAACACACTAAGAGTTCGACAAGTAAAAATTCTTGGATGGAAGGATGGTGAAAGCATTAAAATAGCAGGCCAGATTTCTGCAAGTGTGGCTCAACAAAGAAACTGTGAATCTGAGACACTGAGAGTATTCCGACTTATAACATCCCAGGTGGGATTTTAATGATGTCATACAGTGAAAGTTACTGTGAATTGCGTTATAGTTTATTGGAAAATGTTACATCTGCACTCGTTTATCTTTGAGATACATTGAGATACATCTTTGAGATCATCATTGTATTTCTTCCAGGTATTTGGGAAACTTATCTCTGGAGATGCTGAGCCAACCCCAGAACAAGAAGAAAAAGCACTATTGTCATCCCCAGAAGGAGAAGAAAAAGTACACAATGTATTTATTTGTATTCTATCAATAATACTTTGCTGAAAAAAATTATCCAGGATGATTTTCAGTATTTGTTTTGTTTCTTATGCTGCATAATTTTTAGATCAAAACAGAAGTAAAATGTTGCAATTGCTAATTTTTAAAATATCATAGTGTATTTTTAATACAAAACCATAGTGTGTTTTTTTAAAGTGAATTATAACTGAGGCATATGCATTTAATGGAAACACCATAGTAATGGTGATGCAAATGATGCCTACAATTACAGAAGTACTTAACAGCTGTAGCAATGGTCAGCCTGAAAGTCCTGGCTATTATCTTTTGCTTCAGGAGAGGCTCTCTTAATATGTAGAGAAAAAGTATGAAGAAACTTTACTCCACCTGTTTTGCCTGTTACTTCATTTGATTCTTAAATTCCTCTCAAAAAGAGAAACTTAATGCATTGATGAGGTATTTATTAAGCATAGTTTAATTGATCTTGGTTATATATCTTCCTGTAAAAAAGCTACTAACTTGTAAAACACAGTTTATTGATACATTCCATGTTAATTGCTGCAGTAACTGGGAAGTGTTCTTGAAACTTTTGATCTAATATTAAACATGCTTTTTATGAAGGCAACATCAGATGCAGACCTGAAGGAGCACATGGTAGGGATCATATTCAGCCGGAGCAAACTGACAAATTTGCAGAAACAGGTTTGTTCCTTTTGAAATTATTTGAGGATTGGTGTCTTTTATTAAATAAACTCAATTTCAGTGAATATTGCTATGAAGATTTTCACAATAATAGAGCTGTTGATTAATTTTGAAATTTTTTAGTTAGTAAGTTAAGCAGAATCTACTCTTCTGTCACTCATCTTAGCAAACATTGTAGTCTCCTACGCTTTTTACCATGCTATTGTTTCTAAAATTTTTTTAAGCTTTCTGATTATTAAACTGAACAAGAGACTATTTTAATAAGTGCTTTTTATTTTTGTGTGCTAAATAAATGTATTTTTTCAGGGGTTTATGTGGAGTGATTTTTTTTTGGCCTGAATTCTATGTAAAAAGTAAATTAAAAGGCAGGATCTGAAATAAAAATAATTTCAATTAAATTTTCCAGAACATAGATGAGCACATTCAGCATTTTATTCTTCATTTGAATTTATGCTAAAAAGTAATTTAAGTACAGGCCAAATTTCACAGGTTTCCTATTTTAGCCATACATGTGAAGCTACCTAAACCACAACATTCTGCACTTGCTAAATTTTTAAAGAGCTGCTGTGCGTTTGGCTTCTGTCCGGCAGGTGTGCGCGCACATCGTGCAGGCCATTCGGATGGAGGCGACGCGCGTGCGCGAGGAGTGGGAGCACGCCATCTCCAGCAAGGAGAACGCCAACTCGCAGCCCAGCGACGAGGACGCCTCCTCGGACGCCTACTGCTTCGAGCTGCTCTCCATGGTCCTGGCGCTCAGCGGCTCCAACGTGGGCCGCCAGTACCTGGCCCAGCAGCTCACTCTGCTGCAGGACCTCTTCTCCCTGCTACACACGGCTTCTCCCAGGGTGCAGAGGCAGGTCAGTGCTGACCGCTCCTCCAGTGTCTCGGTATTGCTGGAAGAGTGACTTCGCAATACTGAAATCATGTGCTTGGAAAAAATGCAGAATTTCTTTGGGGAATTGAAGGGCCAGGTTTTAGGGTGTTTGTTTTTTCTAATGGTAGAAATGTCTGTCAGATGAACAGCACAGTGTTTTTTCAGTATTTCCTTGTGTGTATATATAATGCCCATGTAGCCTGTGTAGGCAAGATTTAATTGCCAGAGTCTGTTATGGATCTGGCATGAGTCCTTAGTGTTTACGTCTTACACTCAGGCTCTAAGTGTAACAGTATGTCTTACACTCAGGCTCTAAGTGTAATAGTGTGGAACTAGACAGCTCCTTTCTACTCTTGGTATCTTCAAGGTGAGTTTTAATATCTGCTTCTTTCTGAATTTGAGTGTTATCTGAGGGTATATATAGTTATATGCACATACTATATAAACACACACACACATATATATATATGTTTAATAATGCTAATAATATATAAACATATAAAATATTTGCATTAGTACAGTTAATGAACTATTTTGTTGCTAGGTGCTATGCCTTCTTCAGGTGGATTTTAAGTTTCTGTTGCAGAAGTTTTTGTTTCATACTCCTTCCTTTTACCATTTTTGAGCTGTTAAAATCTCACATCTCAATTTGCCTGGAAGCAGATACTTAGTAGTTGTGATACATTGCAGATATGCCATAGCTTTTCAAGAGAACATTGAGGGCTTGCAAAATTACATATGAAATGTTAAGTCCTTAAGCTTTCATCAGCTTTCATGCTGATTTGGACCAAACTTTGCATGGTATGTGCAATTTTAACCCCAGTTTCACCAGTTGGTAAGGTTATATCATTTCAAGACAATTCTTGCTGTGTCCAGAGCTATTGACAGAGCAAAAAAAAAAAGACAAAGGAGTTGGAAAAGAGTATTATAATTCTCAGTACCTCAGGCAAGTACTTTGTTTACAGAAGTCTAAAGTGTCTCTAACAGTTCTACCGCAGTTTCTGACATCTCAGTAATGCATGTGAAGTGGGTACCATACAAGCAAATCCACGTTGTACAAACATTGTATCACTCTTATCCTAAGTCCAGTACCAAACATAATTTTGTTAGTATGTGGAGACTAAGTATTGTTTGAGTGAGATAGGTTTAGAGTCTTTGCCTTGTCTTGCTGCTTACGTTAATAAACACTTCATCGTTATGTAGAAATACTATAGAATTTCTTACAGGAGTAATTAAGTACAGCAATTAGATTGAGTCTTTCTAACTGAAATGAATTGTGAAAAAGGACTTTATGTGATTTTTTTTTTCTTGAAAACTCCAGCTGTCTTGGTAAGAACTGTGGTGTTCTGGTTTTTTTCCTCCAGGTAACATCATTACTGAGGCGTGTTTTGCCCGAGGTAACCCCCAGTCGCCTGGCAAGTATTATAGGGGTGAAGTCTCTTCCACCAGCAGATATAAGTGATATAATTCACTCAACAGAAAAAGGAGATTGGAACAAACTAGGTATCTTGGACATGTTTTTGGGATGCATTGCCAAAGCTCTCACTGTACAGCTAAAAGCCAAAGGAACTACTATCACAGGGACAGCTGGCACTACTGCAGGCAAAGGAGTTACTACAGTCACACTTCCAATGATCTTCAATTCCAGGTTTGTTTAAAAATATGCAACAAACTACTACAACCTACTGTATGCTGAGTATGTACACTATTTCTTTGTGCTGGATTTTGACAAATACTAACTATTGGAGTTTATTTCATCTATTACCATTTATCCTTTGCAGCTATATTCGGCGAGGTGAAAGTCATTGGTGGATGAAGGGGTCAACACCTACCCAGATTTCAGAGATCATCATTAAACTCATTAAAGACATGGCAGCAGTAAGTTTCTATCCTTTAAATGTGGATGATATTCAATATTCTGATAATGAAAATTACTTTTTTTTTAATAAATTCTGTTACAGTTAGTATCAGATTGAGCTGTTAAATGTTAATTGGTCTCAAGAAAAAAGACACATACAGTTTTCTGGATAGAGTCTAGGGTTAAAAGCAGTAGCAACTGAGTTCTGATTCTGCTAAACAGAAATCCAGTTTTGAAATAAGCTTTTTAAAAAGTTGCTTATACTAGAAATTTAGGAGATAAACAATAATTGCAGGTCATTTTCTAATATTATTAACTTTAAAGTCTAATTTTTAAATCTTGAGCACTCAGAACTCCAACTCAAAAGTAAAACTTATCTGTGAAGTAAAATAACAGCATTGTTTTCATGTAACTGTATCTAGACTTACTGTATGGATTTTCTGGTTGAGATTGACTTTTTTCAGTCACTGAAATCTACACTTGTCGTTACTTATTACTTTATGTATCTGGGTTTAAATTTTCCATAGTTCTGCTTCAGACAATTTTTTGGCAGAAAAATTGAAGAAAAGTGAATCAGCTATTTCCCAGAAATAATACTGGCAAAAGAAAAAAAGGTTCTGTATATGTTTCTGGGAAAGGAATTTAGTTAGGAGGTTGTTTTTATTTTCTTTAATTCTGCACCTATTTCAGTGAGATGTTCTAAATGACCCAGATTTTCCTCTGTAAATACCCTTTGAAAGGTTTTTCAGTATCTTCAGAATGGAAATGCTATTTTCTAAACCTTCACTGTGCTTAGATTAAGGAGGTTCCTTCTCAAAGTTGCTGAAGCTGGATGAGAGTTCTCTCTATTGATTCTGACTACCAGATTTTAGAATCTCATAATTGATAAGAGTTAAAGTCTGTGTTGGAAAACTTTTTCTTGAAGCTTTTTAGAGCTGTATATTATCAGCAAGGTGGCATCAGTGTAACTATCCTCTTCATAAGAGTTACAAATACGATTCCTTTCACATAACATTTTCACCATTTGCAACGTGAAGGTACCTGTATCTGAGTTAGTCACTGTAGCTTCCTTTTTAGAGTCCAGTGAATCTCAATTATGTGTCACCTTCAGCATGATGTTTAGGACTTTAGAGTTTACAATAAGAATTGAAAGATGCAACAGCCTTTGAATCAGAAACTTGAGAGTATGAGTCTGTGCCACAGGCTCAGAATGTTAAACACTGGAGAGTATGCTGTGGTTCTGATGTTTGCTGTGTACTCCTCTTTATTTCTTTCTAATACAGGAACTGTAGAGTCTATTCAGGAGGCTGAGCTAGGCATGTGAAGCTAATTTTTCTAGGAACCCACTGTGATCTGTGTGCTGGTCACAGGCACTTATCTGTGCTCCAGCTCTGCATCTTTATTTCCCCAGAAGGGGTGGGGGACACTTTAGGGAAAGGACATTCTTCAAATCATATGCCCTCTACCTATTCCAAGTTAATTATTCCAGTAGTTTCTCAGAGACAACCTCAGTCACCTCAGTATTTGAGGGCTAATTTTTACCAGATCTGTCTGATTTGCAAATCAAGGCCAGGTTGGATGGGGCTTTGAGGAACCTGGTCTTGTAGAAGGTGTCCCTATTCATGACAAGGGGTTGGAGCTAGATGATCTTGAAGATCCCTTCCAACATAAATAATTCTGTGAAAACACTTAATTTATCAGTCATCCAGGATTTCCTCTTTTTCTGTTTTAACTTGAGATACTAACCTAACGTTTTGTAGCAGTTCTAATTACAATTTTACTTGGTCTTCATATTAATAAAAGCTGTAATAAATTGAGTTTCATCTTTAACAGGGTCATCTGTCAGAAGCTTGGTCACGTGTGACAAAGAATGCAATTGCTGAAACTATCATAGCTCTGACCAAAATGGAAGAAGAGTATAGATCACCTGTGAGGTGCATTGCAACAACCAGAGTAAGAACTTCATGAAACGTAGCATTAGTTCATGGTAAATGTGCAGTAGGAGCCCATTCAAGAACCTTCTTATATGTCAGAAATACACAAGCCAAAACTGAATTAGAATTAAATGTGCATCTAGGGAATCTCAGAAATAATGAAGAATAAGTGTGATGCCTGTATATATTTGGGGGTTTACTCTTTAAATAATTCTGCCTGACGTTTGCCACACTTGCCTTACATGAAATGTGAGATCATCTGTGTGGAAGATTGCACAATATCTATCAGCTGTGTTCTTTCAGCTCTCCAAGCAATTATAATAAGTTGTTTGACTTCTAGGTAATCAGCTGCCACATCTTAAGGCTATTATGAAAACAATCTAACAGATGTTCTCTAGGACAATTAAGCTAAGCTTCAGTTGTGTTTCTCTCAAAAAATATTTGCTGAGCCCTTTATTACTGACATGGTATAACCTGGTGGTTTTCTTTTCTTGGTCTTTACTTTGTCTGTGAATCTTTTATGGAAACTAAGGACTACTTTACCCGTAACAGATTACTTGAAATACTATGAAAAGCATATTTGTAAATTATGACGTTCCTGCTGTCCTAGGGAGCACGGATTTTAGCTTCTCAACCTTAATAATTACATGTAAAAGTAAAAAAAAAGTTTGTAGTGGTTTCAAACATTTGACACTCACGTTGTTTTCATTTAAAAAGGTTGTACCAGTTGTTCTTTTCATCATTTTTGTTACTCATATAGTCTCTGCTTTCTGGAAGTCACAGTCTTGGACTACCATTGACTTCTGCTATTGTCATATTTGTTTAATCAGGTCTTAGAGGAGCCCTGAATGTCAGCCCAGCTACTCTGTGACTGAGTGTAGTTCTGTCATGGAGATGTGGTTTTTGGGGAGAGTCCAATAAAGTTTCTCAACAAAAACAATTTTATTCAAATCAAACGTTTGATTAAAGATTACTTCAAAAAGTAGCTGTCAAGTGCCTTTCAGTTGTGTTTGCAGTGACAGATTATCCTCATGTAGCTCATCTGTTTAGGATTTCCCTGTTGTCAGTGGAGAAGAAGAGAGAAAAGCTTCCTTTGACTAATGAGCTCAGAACCCTTTTCTAGGTAATGCCAATTGCCCAATGCAGTGAGGAGAGAACATGGAAGTCAGTCTCACTGTGCTCAAGTTTTTGGGTGGTTGTTTTAGGGATTGATTTTATTTTTATTTGTCTGTGTCCTTGAATTTCTTCTTCACCAAAGCCTGCAATTGATTCCCCAAAGACTTGCACATTGACCCAAAAATGTTTGGGTCAATGTGCAAGTCTGTATTTATCATATTTCTTCATAATGTGCTTTGGTTGATCTTTTTTTACTTTTTTCTTTCTTGTGTGCTGAGTACTGTATTTATAATCATAAAGTGACATACCTGAAATAAACAAGGTAGTTCCTAAAAGTTAAATAAGTTTTACTGTGTTCCTGACTTATTTGGAAAAATAAACTTGCATTGTGTAAGTCGGCTTCAGCTAATAGAGTTTGCGGGTAACGGCGACATTCTTGTCTGACAGTTTATCTCTTCAGTGTTTGATTTTAATATGTCTAAGACATTTAATTCTACCTTGATTTTCAATAGCTGTGGCTGGCCTTAGCATCCCTCTGTGTACTTGATCAGGATCATGTGGATAGACTATCCTCAGGAAGATGGATGGGAAAGGACGGGCAACAGAAACAGATGGTGAGACTAAAAATCATACAGTTTTGTGTTTGATATATTCACTCAGCAAAGAATTTAGAATAATGATAGAGAATGGTAAAATTGGCTGTTCTTCCTTTTCTTCCATCCCAGTGGGGATTGTATTTATGTTTGAAGTATTTCTAGATAAGTTCTAGATAAGTATTGCCCAGAAAACAGAAATTCCAACTTAAAACAGTAATGTTGCAATTCTGCCAGTATGTTTCAGGATGAAACAAGGCCTTCCTAACACCTGTGGCATGAGTTTTTTAGTAGATTAATTCCGTTTGTACAGCACCCTCTATCAGACCTTTTTCTTTGTCTTAATCCTTGTCACAAAATAAAATCGATTCTTTTGTGTTACTCAGTAACTACTTCTCTGTTATTTAGCTTCCTCTTCCCCATCTCACTAGAGAATGATTACCCCAGGGAGAAACTCCTTCCAACTGAATTTAGTAAAACTACCATTGACTCAAATTTATAAATTTGATATGGAATATGGTTGTCTCCATACTTTTCAGTTGACAAAATGCCTGTACTTTTCCGTATGACGAAAAGCTTGTGATTTTTTAATACCATTTCAGAAAGAGCACAGTAATGAAGCTGGTCTCTCTAAATCTTGGTTAGATGGATCCCCGTGGGAAGCAAGGGAAGGGTGTGCTGTAGCAACCAAGCATAATTAGAGCAAAGAAGCATCCAAAGCACTTTAGTGTAGGTAGAAACAGAATACTGGAGGCATAGAGCTGCAGCGGCAGCAAGGAATAAAACTGCTGAGACAGAAGCAAACACAAAGATTTCTGAGGTGATTAAGAAAGTTAAAGGTCTTGGAGATGTCAGAAGAGCCTGAAATCCCCCAGTCCTGTTCCACATCAGGATATTCAAATGTTGAGGCATACTGTGTGTCTCCTTACCAGAATTGCTTTGGGAGAACTCTGTTCTGAGTTGCATGAGAGTATCATGGAAACCATGTGTTACAATGGACCAAGTATTACAATAGAAACTTGTTCTCAGAGATGTGATAGTCAAAATCAGTTGTTGAAGTGTATTTGCTGGGATATTTTGACTTGCAAAACAGAACCCTGCTGAATTAAAAAAAAAAAAATCTTTCAGTAGAGTAACCTAAATTTAGGATGGACTTTGAAGTTTGTTACTTCAACCATACTGTCTTTGAGGTATGGATGACCTGCAGCTTTGTTTCGATGTTTGAAAAGAGTAAACATACCATATCAAAGTAATGAAGGGTAAATATCATGCCTGTTGACTGACCTGAGGACTCATCTCTCTGAACTTATAACATGCCCATAGCCCCTTGTTAACACATAAACTTCTTCTCAGACTAGTTGAAATTGATGTCTCAATGGTATTATTGAAAAACACATTTTTGGTATATCACACAAAATAGGAGATGAAGAGTGTCAGAAGAACTGATGTCAAAAATGGAGGGGATTTGTGTCAAGGCATAATTGTTTAAATACTGATTATTTTAAAGATAGCATTAATAGTCCAAACAAGCTCTTTATCCACTTTTATAAATTGGAGGGGTGGTGTTGGGTGTGTGACTGAGGGGAGAATAAAAACAGATGCTGAAAGGAAGGACTTAATAAAGAGGAATTATTTCTTTTTTTTTTTCTCTCAGCCAATGTGTGATAACCATGATGATGGAGAAACTGCTGCAATCATTTTATGTAATGTCTGTGGGAATTTGTGCACAGACTGTGACCGATTCCTCCATCTCCATCGGCGAACAAAAACTCACCAGAGACAGGTAGAGTGTACATGGCCCCCTGTTGTGTGCACTGCATCATGGTGTGCATATTTATATAAATAAAATATAACCAAAAGGTAGTAGCAAATACTGAACCTGAAAAGGGTGTTAAATTTTATTTTGGAGATGGAATAGATGTGTTTCCAGTTAATTCTCTTCAGTTGTTTTTGGTTACATTCTTTATCTTCCACAAAGATTAGAAAATCTTGCAGCAGTTCCTAATTCTAGTTCTTATGCTACATCAGTTTTTTCTCTCTTGTTTTTCTCTCTTGCTTAGGAATGCTTTTTTAGGAGAATTTAGAAGCTGCATAGACTTTCTTAGGTATATGTTGGTTCTTTATTCCTGTTAAATTTTATCTTCTTTACTACATCTGTCATAGGAGTCAATGCTTATCAACCTCTTCATTTCTAATGTATGTGTACTCCTTTTTAATATCCAGGAAGATGATTTGACAGCAAATAATTCCTACTGTTTCCCCTATGAGTTTTCCCTTATTTTTCAGTATTCCTCCACCTTTTACTGTGTTCTAAAACACAAATATGTTTTAAAACAGAAATATGTTGCCCTATCCATCAGCTTGAAAATTTCCTGACTTCTTTTGGGTTTGTTTTTAGGATTGAAACTTTGACTAGATATGAATTTTATGGCTTGCTGTGTACTCTGATAATTATTATTCTTCTGTGGTATTCTTTTATTCTTTTCGTTGGATTTTTTTCTTTTTGTCTTCGAAATTGATGTTGAAGATGCCTTTACTTCTAGAATTCTTGAACATTTCCTCTTTCCTGCCTCTGTTCCTCATTTGCAGTTTGTTGTGATCCTTTATTTTCCCCTTTCCCTCTGACTATTTATATCTGTACAAGGATTAAAATAATAAATGTCATTAATAAAGTTACTACAGTGGAACTCAGTCCTCTTCTCCCTCTCCTACAATGCATCTATATTAATTTTTAGTTATGTTCAGGATTGGGCTTTTAGAGATTGTACTCCTTAAAGTACAATGTTTAGAGATTGTACTCCTTAAATGTTTTCTGTTACTGAGCAGCCTTGGAGTGCATGAACTGAATTGGTTTTGTTTGCTTTTAGGTGAAACTAAAAGCAAATCAAAAGATAGATGCAGAGACGCTGAAATGGTTGTTCAGTGCAAGGGATAAACTGCTCTAGAGCACACGTGATGTAAACTTTGGTACTGAGTTTCATTCTCCAGTGAAACACTCCTCTCTGGTGCCACAGCATTTGCAGTGTAGTCTCAGCCTGCCACTGCCATGGGTGTCTGTAATCTTCTATTTCTTAGCCAGAGTCTTTGCAATCCCCTTTGAAATTTTCCTGTTTCATCATCCTCAGAAGATCATTTTATGTCTACTCTTCTGTCATGGCATAGCACAGTCTAGTCTCATTCATTTTTCTGGTTTCTCCTATATAGCCTGTTCAGATTACAGTTGATAAAAAGTAAGTTCTTGTCTCATAGAAAACCTCATATTTTTCCTTTTATCTGTCCAAAATAGCTATTTACCAGATTTTCCTATTCACTTCTAAAAGCATGTTCAAACTTCTGCTATTTATTCACCACTTTTACCTTTATATGCTAAGCCTCTCAAATTCAGTTTCAATTCTGTCTTGTTCCCTCTGTCCTGTTTTCTGTTTGCTTCCTGTTCTTTGTCCAGCTTCAGTCATACATACCTCTTCAATGTATTTTCTGTCCCCTCCAGAAAGGACAGCCTGTAAGTTACTGAGATGTGCTTATGTGAATACTTTGTGAAGCAGTTAGGGGCTTTTTTCCTGATTCTAATAAAAATTAGAGTGAGTTGTTTGCATCCATACCTGGGAAAATTCTAACTTTCCTTGCATTACAGGTGAAACAAATGCAAACAGAACTGCCTTCAAAGCTTGGGAAAGGAGCAAAAGAAGAGACTGCATGAAATTCCCTAAGGATCTCTTGCAGTTTTGTTTTTTTTTTAATTTGCAAAAACTTTATATTTTCCTCATTGTAGCCAAAAGTATCCACTGTGTATTTATATGAAAGTCAAAAATATTAATATCACACATTTTTATAATTGTTACTCTATAGTACTTGTTATCAAGACCCTAATTCTCAATTTTGCTTTGATAAACTACTAGCATGGCTATATGAAGGTATTTCAGATTTTATCTTGTGCTTTTAATATTCTGTGGCCTACTGGATGTGTTGGGTAGGAATTATGAAGTCCAAACTCTGTGTTTATTAAATCAGAAAAACAATGTGTGCCTCTATTCTTAGCATTGCTGTACTGTTGTTTTTCTTCCATGTTAGATCAAGAGCTAATTTTATTCATTTTTACTTCTAAAAACATGAAACCTTTATCCTGCATATCTGCAATCTGTACAAGTTTATGGAATGTATAAAAGAAAAACAGCTTGCAGTAGACAATCTCACAGAATCTGTAAAATGCCTGGTTTAATCCAAAGAGAGAGCAACAAAAATAACAGAGACAGGGCCATGCTCTAATTAAACATGCTATTTAATATCTGTTTGGTTAACTTGACAGGTGTTCAAAGAAGAAGAAGAAGCTATAAAAGTTGATCTCCATGAGGGCTGTGGTAGGACCAAACTTTTCTGGCTGATGGCATTAGCAGATTCTAAGACTATGAAGGCTATGGTGGAGTTTAGAGAACAGACAGGTAAAACACAACTGTTACTACTTCCTACCTTTATCCTGGTTGTTGTGATCCTCACCTGCTTTAGGGAAATGCTTTTAAATATTTGTTAATAAAAGTAGAATAGTTTAGCTGCATAAGAATTGTTGGCTTTCTGGTTGTTTTCTGTGAATACTGCTTTGATGTCTGATAGAGTATCATTCCTTTGTGTTTCATTAGAACATTTTTGGCCTTGTTCTCTTTTGCACTCTAGGCAAACCGACCACCAGCAGTTCTGAAGCATGTCGGTTCTGTGGATGTAGGAGTGGAACAGAATTATCAGCAGTGGGAAGTGTTTGTTCTGATACAGACTGCCAGGTGTGTATTAGCAAGTATCAATTACCATTAATTACATAAATAGAAGAGAGCATAGGATGAAATGGGCTTCTTATTTTGAATAAACCTTGTTTATCCCTGTGATCCATTTAAAATCAGATCTGTCACATGAAAAGGTTCTAACATTGAATATTACCATTCAAATACTTCTGAGTTTGTAAATGTTTATTTTAGTTACAGACTATGAACACTAATAGTCAACTTACATACTGGGTAGTTTCATTATTATCTTCAAAAGTACTTCTAGTTTTCACAACAGCCTTGCAATTTTAAAGTAAAATACACAGTGTCAGTATAAAGTCAAGTGTACTGGAAAGCTTGATGAAAAGAGTTTGCTCAAGAGCCTGTGTATTACATGAGTGTAGAACATTTCAGACTTGGCCAGGTTTATTATCTGTATCCACGTATCCTGAGTGTTTCTATGCCCTACACTGGGTGCAATTGGCAGAGGGCCAAATCATAACCAGTTTCTTACTTTGCCTTACCTATTTCTGTCGAAGTGAAGCAAATAGGTCATCTTTTTTTCTCTCTCAGCCTATGAAGACATAATACAGTTCATTAACAAACTGTTAAGTAACAGTTCACTACAGTTATTAAATTCAGTTTAATTTGTTGCTAGCTTCTGGGTAACTTTTATAAGTTTTCTGTTTAGTAGGGATGGGAATTAGAGGTGGTTAAAAATCCATTTCCATGTAAAATCACTTTATGCTGATTAATGATTGGCTAATAATATATTCTTAAGAGTGAATTACTTGAAACTTCTCCAAAATCTGCAGTTACCTTAAAGGCTGTTAATATAGGGTCAGGAATGTTTATGCAGGAAGCACTCAATATATAAGAAGCACACAGAGAGATGATCAAAGAACAGTTCTCTTTCTATTGAAAGTTTTAAATTATGGTTTCATTAAGCCGTTTGCATTCGGGAGCAGTGTAGGTAAACAAAGGAAACATTGTTCTTTCAAATACTCAGCAGTCAGCTTTTCCCAAGTAGCCGAGGCAGCAGCAGACAATATAAACCATGATTCTTCCATCTCAGTTTATTGCACGGACCAGCAGCCCTTCAAAAAGCGACACTCTCAGAACACTCAATGAAGGGGAAGAGATGATTAACTCTCTACTTTACATTTGTTTAGGAGTACGCTAAGATTGCCTGCAGCAAGACACACCCCTGCGGTCACCCCTGCGGAGGCGTTAAAAACGAAGAGCACTGTTTGCCCTGCCTGCATGGCTGTGATAAAAACGCTACAACTCTGAAACAAGATGCTGATGACATGTGCATGATCTGCTTTACTGAAGCACTTTCAGCAGCACCAGCTATCCAGGTTTTTTGTTTGTTTGTTTTTTCCCCTTTTAAGAGATTACTATTTTGATTGTAATGTGTAGTACGAAGGAAGTGGAAATATAAAGTCTTTCAAATTATGCTCTTCAAAATTTGAAAACAGACACTATAACAATAGTTGAGGTATTTAAAGTTTTATTTTTGTCTGTCATTCTGTTTCAAGAAAGCAGATTGGATCGATTCAGTTTGCTATGTCTACTTTTTTAATATGTATAGTATTTTATAAAGGAGTAAAACAACGAGGTAATTAGTTGATATAATTCACATGTATTTCATACATCCATAGGTGATCTTGGTATGGTTATGATTTTAATGCTTATTTTATGTTCTTTCTTGTTAAGAAGAAAATAGGGATTTTCTAGGATTTCAAATAAATTAATACTGGAATTGCTATATGTTTCCACTTAAAAGCAAATAACTGTCTCTACTTTCGTGGTTAATGTAACTTCAATATTTACTTACACTTACTCTTTTCTAAAGCTGGACTGCAGCCATGTTTTCCATTTGCAATGCTGTCAACGAGTACTAGAAAACAGATGGCTTGGCCCAAGGATAACTTTTGGGTTTATGTCCTGCCCAATTTGCAAGGTAAATGACCTATGTGCCTGCCAAAGTCAAGAAACTTACCTGATACTTTGCTTTTCATATTTTTTCTTTTTTTTCTTTTTTTTTGTTAATACTGTATTGCTTGGTACGGTATAAATTAGTTATACATGACTTGTTTTCTTAATTCCACATGTTACTATGGAAAGACTAGCATTGATGCATCTTTTTACTTTCTCCTACTGTTCCCTAAGGTGTCCTCTTAAAAAGAAAGAATAGGTCAGACATTGTCTTAATGTTGTTTCATTCTTACCAACATCAGTTTGCAAATTCCCAGTATTTGGTGATAGTGGGGAGGGCAAGAAGTAATCTTAAAGCACACTATCATGAAACAGGAATTCTCCATTTTACTAACCACTTTTAAAGCAGCTTTTTGCTTTTTAGTCTGAGGGCAGAGCCAAGGAATACATGTACTTAGTTCAGCTAAGTTGCTAACAATTCTTCTTGTACTCTTAAAAATTGCTGTAAGCAAAAGCACATGATAGCTGCTTGAAAGAAGAGCACCTTACCCCACCCTATGAATTTGAAATTAGGGAATAGTGAGCCATTCTGCATGCTGTGGTTCTTCTGTCGTGTTGTGGTAATTAATGGCAGTAGCTCATGGTCAATAATTGATAAAGAACTGCCATAGAGGACTGTCAGTCATTATGCTTACTTGCTGAGCAGTAAGCCAAAAAGGACCAAAATTACAGAAAATACACAATGAGAATATTCCTGTGCTGTGGTGAATATTTCATATACTCTTGACCACCTCCCTGGCTGTTAGTCTCTTGGAAGGGTTGATGTTCCCATGTCACAACAGGCCATAGAGAAAGCATTCATGGATACCATTTTTACAGCAAATAGAGTACATTCTGTATCAGCTGTTTTTTGAAATGTCCATTGCCTGGGCCCATATGTTTTCATGACATCTGTCATGCTATTTGTGCCTGACTATAACATAAATTATCATAGCTGTTGGGATAAAGATGCACGATACTTTAATCAGCTTTGTTTTTATTTCAGAACAAAATCAATCACACAGTGTTAAAGGATTTGCTTGATCCAATCAAAGAACTCTATGAAGATGTAAGGAGAAAAGCGCTAATGAGATTGGAGTATGAAGGGCTGCACAAGAGTGAGGCCATCACAACGCCAGGTGTTAGATTTTATAATGACCCAGCTGGCTATGCTATGAACAGATATGCTTATTATGTTTGCTACAAGTGCAAAAAGGTACGGTGGTATTTATTAAATGGATGTTACCATTTCACAAGTAATTTCTTAAAACAGAAGAAATTTTGTTTAATACATGTATGGAGCAGAAAGACAGGAAAAAATGTTGTTTATAGAATCATAATTTTAAAAATCAAGTATTGGGCTAATGAGATGTACATAGTATCTTACCTAGTAAAACTCAAGTGTGTATACAGAGCAGCTCAGAAACCAAAAGCACCTTGAATAAATGGCCACTTAAAAGAAGGTGCAGTACCTACTTCCTCCAGTGTCTATTCACCTCAAGCTGCTACGTAATTCTGACATAAGGTTCATAGAGAATCCAGTCACTGGCATAGAGCAGGGTGTGTTGCAGTTTTTGGACTTGTTCATCTTGAGACTGAGGGACATTTTTTGAGTGCCTCGAAACCACGTACCTACAGAGTCAGAGCTCAGAATAGTGGAGGCCACTGAAATGGCAGTCATTTGTCATATTCCCCTTACAAATGGAATTGGTTAAACTGAAAAGAATAGTTAAAAGAATAATTGTCTCTGGTTTAACATCCAATCATCTCTATATGCAATTAAGGCATATTTTGGTGGTGAAGCTCGTTGTGATGCTGAGGCTGGACAAGGAGATGACTATGATCCAAGAGAACTTATTTGTGGTGCCTGCTCTGATGTTTCAAGGGCTCAGGTGAGTAAATAATTTCTGTTCATGTTTTTATTTCATTCTGAAACTCTGAGTACCTGAGCTGTACAATAATTCACAGCCATTTTCATTTACATGTATTGAACAATATTGTATACCATTAATATATTCTACAGAATGTGGAAGTGAGTTGTTGGGATTCAGTGAGTTGTTGATGCTGCTTCACTGACTGGTGCTTGCTTTCCTCTGTTCAGATGTGTCCCAAACACGGTACAGATTTCTTAGAGTACAAATGCCGCTACTGCTGTTCAGTTGCTGTTTTTTTCTGTTTCGGGACAACACATTTTTGCAATGCTTGCCATGATGATTTCCAAAGAATGACAAGCATCCCTAAAGAAGAGCTCCCACACTGTCCTGCAGGTAGGATTTTGACAAAGCAAATTTTCCACACTGAATTTTGAAATAGATTACAAGTTCTAATTGATACTAGCTTTTCTTGGTGATTTTTTTTGGTTTTCTGGCAATGTCATTGCACTGATCATTTAAACATTAGGAACTTTGATAGAGAAAGACATTCCAATTTCCCTATACCAGGTCAGACTCCAGATGTAGAATGGTGTGTAAAATGGTATATTGATAAAATTGACACATTATTAAGTGATGTATGTGTAGTTAGGTAGCCGTTATCTGCAAACTGTTACCCCAGTGCCTTAATTACTAAGTTCATGTGCTGTATATTGATTTTATATTAGTAAATGATTGGGGGGTTAAAAGTGTGATCTTTTCATTAAGATATTTACATAAAATAAGTAAACAAGTAAATTACAATTCCTGCTATAGCCTTAGAATTTTTGTTTACTGCAGAATGTAACAACTCTTGTTCATTATTCAATTTTTCTCTTAGCTTGTGCAAATTTCTTCCACGGTATTAATGAGATAAAACTTCCTTAAGTGACTGTCTATAAACATCTTGCCTTTTTTAATTTGAATTTGATTGATTTCAATTAAATGGCAGTTTGATCTTTTTTTTTCTCTTCAAATATCAAGTCAACATTTGAACAAGATGTATTACCTTCACTTAGTTTGGGGTTTTTTTTGAGGAAATGTAATATATGTTTGTTTACATCATCTGCAAGCATTAATCTATTTTTTTTTCCCTTATCCTTACATTCACTGTAGGTCCCAAAGGTAAACAACTTGAAGGAACAGAATGTCCACTTCATGTTGTCCATCCACCCACTGGTGAAGAATTTGCTCTGGGTTGTGGGGTTTGCAGAAATGCACACACTTTTTAGAATAGCAATTTTTTTTTAACCAGAGCAAAACAGGTGCCCTCATCCCTCAAGTGTCCTGAAAACAAAGTCCAGCTGGGATGAGGATGGGACCATTCCATAACCCAGGTAAAAGGAACAATTTACAGTGCAAGAAGGATGCCAAATACCATGTACATAATTCTTGCTGTGAGATATTGACATTTTTTGAACTGAGACATCAAAATTTGTGAGGTGTTTGCATGTGGCCATTACAGTCATCGGCTAGGAAACATTGGACATTTACAAATAAACAATTGTTATTAAAGGATCTGTGTGTCTGTGGACTATGAATGATGCTGGCTTTCAGGAGAAAGAAAAAATATTGATTATTGTATACTGACTTTTTGTAATCTTGTACAATTGTAACTCATCACAAGTGGGGATGGGAAAGAGGAATATTCTGGTTTATTTCCTAGACTGTTATAAAAAAAATGTGTTAGGAAGGCATAAATGTAACAAGTATCACCCTGTATATAAAGGTATCAATGTTTGTCCTGTATAAGAAATATTAAATTACAACAGCAGTTTCATTTAAACTTCTGGGTTATGTTTGAGCCTGAAATTTTAATGAAGTGCAATACTGAGTGTGCCTCATATCTTGCAGCTGTAAACATAATGGAATGTACATGTCAATAAAGCCACTGTACATTTTTATACAGTGAAAGTCTAACAAATGTGTAAGCCTCCATTTTCAGAAACAGTCTTAAAACAGAGTGGGGATGCGGGAAGGGAAGGGGAAGAAGAAGGTGTCCTATAATTATTTCAACAGACTCTTGAAAAGTAGGAAAGTTTTTGGGTAAAGTTTTTGGAAGTCCTTAAGACATGAAAAGCACTGCTCCATTTCTCAACAGAAAAGCTGGATAAATGTTCTAGCATTCATATGAAGAATTGTATTTCCATTTCAATTACCAACAGTGTTCAAAAACACAAAAGAAGACTGCATTTTAAATTATTTCTGATCAGTTTTATTTTACTGAAGACTCTTAATCACTCCCACTTTTAAGAGAAACAGCTTTTTGCATTTCAAAATGTTCGTTTTATAAGAGTCCTAAGTCCTCTGCACCTGCATAATGAATGCAGAATATAACTTCAAGTAAAAACTTCTATTTGTAAGATTTTCTCTTTGGATTTTTTTTTCTTAGATATGTTCAAATCCCTTTCTAGCATTTCTGTCTTGAACCTGATGAAAAGTGTGTTACTGCCTTTTACATTTAAGATATTGGTAGATGGCATCCACACCAGACAATCTTGATGGGACTGGAACCACGGGATCCATCTTGCCTAACTTCAGACATCTGGAATCACAGAAAGGTTAGCATTGGAAGAGACTTCTGGAGATCATCTTGTCCCACCCCCAGTGCTAAAACAGGTTTACCTAGAGAAGCATATATACCTGCACTTTGAAATAATTCTGAATACTTCACACACCTGTGAAGTACAATTGATCTTATTCACTGTAGCTCTGCCACGGGATCAGGACAGGCTGGATCAGTGGGCTGAGGCCAGTTGTGTGAGGTTCAACAAAGCCAAGTGCTGGATCCTGCACTTGGGTCACAGCAACCCCATGCAGGGCTTCAGGCTGGGGGAAGGGCTGGAAAGCTGCCCAGCAGCAAAGGACCTGGGGGTACTGCTCAACAGCAAGTGAACATGAGCCAGCATGTGCCCAGGTGGCCAAGAAACCCAATGGCCTCTGGCCTGTGCCAAAAATAGTGTGGCCAGCAGGGCCAGGGAAGTGATTGTCCCTGTATTGAGTGTCAGACACATTGCCATTTTTAGAAAATTAGAGTGTAGCACCATCCTTACAAATTAATTCTATTTTTTAATTTTTCAGCCTTCTCTTTGATATCAGATTAATATGAGTATTAATTTAGGAAATTGAGATTATGGTGTGGAAGAGACATGACACTGTTCATATTTATTTAAAATTGACAGAGTGAGGGATAGGCAGTACAGCAGAAATGTTTCTCTCACACACAGCTGACCATCTCCTGTCACCACTCCAGGAGGGCAGCACAGCCACGTGTGAGCATCAGGCTCTTGCACAGAGCTCAGCTCCTCACGTAATGGTTGAACCTTGGCCACGCTGCTCCCACACTGTCTCAGACATTCACGTCACCACATCCCCCCATGCCGATCTCTGCCGGTGATTATAGCAGATGCCAGCACAGGCTGCTAATCAGATCAGTCCACAATAAGATTGCTGTATGCCTTTCCAGCAGTCTCACATGTTTTTCTGTCAGCTGTTGATCCACTGCCCACGCAATGGAAATAGTCAGTTCTTGTTTGTACCACCCTGTTTGCCACAGCCCACCACACTCAGCTAATTTATACCAAACTCAGCTCCTGGCCAAGGCGAGGCCTCAGTGCTAACACTTGGATCGTTAGTTTAAAAATAGCTTAAACTTTTATGGGTGTATCCACCCACTGAACACAATGTGAACAGTAAAAGTTAATAAGATACAGCTAATTAACATGTCATCATCAAGGCCAAATGAGCTTGGTCCTTACAAAACAGGTTTTGCCAATTCCATCATAGGCTCATGTTTCACCTAGACAGAGGCTTAGCTAGGGAGTTTCAGGCCCACCAAGTCATTCAGGATAGAACTCAAACTTTGCAGGGCTTTTCCACAGCCCTCATTAAGCCATGCCTCACATTGCAGGTGCCGGAGTACCATGGTTGTAAAGCAGATGCCTCATCCCTCAGCCCAAGGTGCACTGGAAGGGCTGCGCTGTCGCGGCCCCCGCTCTCACTCATGGGGTGTGTTAGTGAGCTTGTGTTGCCAGGCATTCCTACAGAGATGCAGCCAAATGCAGAACAACACACTGATTACAGCAGCCAGATGCAATGGGGACTGTGATTATTATTGATAATCACCCAAAGATGTCCTCTGCCAGCTAGTCCAGGGAGTTTTCCCAGGTAATACTCACCTCTGCAGTCTCTTGGGATTCAGGAGGTGTTCTCTGCTCTTGCCTCAATGTTAACAGGCTGTGGGCTGCTCGTTGAAACACAATCTCTTTGGATATACCAAGTTGCTGTGTACCTGAAAGGGGATTTGGACACTGAAACCTTGGATGGGTACTTGAGGTAGTGCTTTGGGTCATCCACTGAGCAGCACACAATGTCCTTTGCGACTGCTATCTGTGGTATTGCTTCTATACTCCCACTCATTTCTGCATCCCAGGTGATTCAAGCATCCTTAGCCCATGTTAGGTCTCAGATAATCTAGTATTTCCACCTCCCTGTATGTTCATTCAGTAATTCAGTCCTTTCCTGAATGTGACTCTATACTGGATACATCCTCCCCAGCACAGTTTACCTTTTCTGCTCACTCAGCTGCCCTGGAGAACATTCCCACTCTACCCAGCCCCATTCCTAAGTCTCACCTCTGTCATGTACTCTGCCAGAACAACCATTAGAGGAAGGAAGGATGGTATTAAGCATGCTGGCACACAAAGAGAATGCATACTCCACTGTGGCCATGTGGGCAGCAGTGTCAGATCACTTTAGGCTAGAGATTCAGGTGGTTTGGTGTGAATGGGGTATGATCTACTAGCATCACCATCCTAATGCCAATTCCTAACAAGAGATACTTAGAAACCAGGCTGGAGGACCTGAACAACAGCTTTTTAAAAGCATTTGCCTCAGGGCAGGTTGTATCAGAGCAGTAATTGCAATGGGATGATCCAAGCTGCAGAGTAAACAGCTCTCTCCACAGATTCTGCTCTAGTGGACATAACATATGTAATATGATACGCTGGGTTTGCATCCATCTCTGTCTCTCTTTTCTCCAATAAAAACAGAATTTGAGCAACAACATTCCAGTTGTTACTCATAAGATTGTTGTCTCTATTTCTACATCTTTGGCTTTTTCCATACTCCTAGTGGGTTGTGGAATGGCCTAGGTTCATAAAACTTTATTTCCCTCCTGATGGAGGCTGGGCACAACTATGTACCTTCCACCAAGTAAATCCTAAATTTTGGCACACCCAGAGTGTCTTACTGCTGACTGAATTTGCAGGACTTTGGATCTGTTCATCCAACACTCTCATACAATCAAGGAACTGGTGAATAACATCTAGGGTTTGCCTCCAGTGCTTGGATACAAGAGTTAGAAGCAAGCCATGTTTGGAAACCAGCTTTAGGGTGCCCTTGCAGGACACATTTCACATCACACATAAGGTACCCTCCTTCCATGCCTTGGTACTAAGGCCAATCCTAATACAAATGCCAGGCCCCTCTTGGAAATAAGTCTGTTTGGGAATTTTTACCACTGTGGCTTCCTAATCATATTAACTCCTCACCCACTGGCAGAGTCAGCTGAACTGATTTGCAAGGAGCTACACAAAGCACAGAGAACGTCCTTGTAAACCAAAGAACTCCTCTAGCAGCGTGCTGTTAGATCAACTTATCAATGAGCTGGCACTGCCCTTTCCAGCTCTGTCCATGGCTCACCCCATGGCAAAGATGAGGTGCTGTCTGTGCTGCTGGGCACAGCTCAGCCCACTCTGCCCGTTCGAATGGCAGCCCTAGCCAAGGCAATGCCACGAGACTCCCCTGTCAGAGGGGCTCCAGCAAACAGCAGCTTTTACTGTGTTACCAAACAAAACAGAGTGGTACAACAGCTTTCACCCAGGAAGCAACCTTGGGAGCCATTCATCTGAAAAGAATTACTAGAGCCTCTAGAGACAGAAGCAATATTTAGACAATGAGGAACCTTTTAAAAGAATTATGTCCAGCTTCTACTGAACCATGAGCAACAGCATCAGGTAAACAGCCTGTTGCAGGCAACGCTCTATCCTGCTGTTGCTCATCCTTAGTTTTATCTTTGTATTTTTCTGTGGCCATGAGGCCTTAAATTGAGGCCCACTGGTTTAAATACCATTTTATTTGCAGCTACTGTAGAAAAGAAAAGAAAAGAAAAGAAAAGAAAAGAAAAGAAAAGAAAAGAAAAGAAAAGAAAAGAAAAGAAAAGAAAAGAAAAGAAAAGAAAAGAAAAGAAAAGAAAAAGAGAAAAGAAGCTGAGTTACAGTTCCTGCTCTGTAAAGTCTTGCTTGTGATGGATAGAACATACTTATTTTAGCAGTCCATAATACCACATTCTGACAGTATAAGAAAGTCCCTCACCACAGAAAATCTTCCTGTATAGACATGTTGAGAAAATAAAACCAGGAAGTTTCCCTAATGATATCCGTTACTGAAAAACACTCACTTCTTTTAGAATTGATAATGAATAGGTTCAGCTTTCCTCTGTATTTTTTTTTCAGCACAATCTGCTGAGAATTAAGATTGTCACAGACATTCTAGATCAAGTCTTTCAGCCACTACTCATCACATTAATATTCTCCACATTTTTCAGAACTTCTGTTTTCATTAAATCAGTGGGCTACTCATGCCCTGCAAGCCTGACATACTTTCATCATAGCTGGATCTAGTCTGCTATGGTTACTTAACTCTCTTCCAACTGCTTCTGTGATTTTCCCCTCTGCATTCTTATCCTAGCCAAATGCAAGCCAGGCTTATCAGGGTGGAGTACAGTTCCTTGCTTCAGGAATGCTTCAGAGCTACTTGAATGTGGCCAGAAAATCAGCACAGTAGACTTTCAGTGCTAAAGGGTGCAGCATTTATAATCAAGACTTGGCATTTGAAACGTTGCTGTGGCTTCATCAGGCAGGCAGTCTGCCAGCTGAAATGAGGTGTTCTGTACAACCTCAGCCTGTGGTGGTGAGATCCCCTGTTATACACCGAAATTTTACTGGCTATGTCTTGGGTTTTACGCCTGTGGGCTGTTCTTCATCTTCACATGGTGAAAGTGAGGGCAGCTTCATATCTCTAAGTGAGTGATTTTCCCATCAGAAGAAGTGAAACTTCAGAGAGCTTTTCCTTCTGTTTTGGAAAAATAAAAAGTTACAATGCAGTTTCCTTAATAGTCTCATTTTTGCATAGCAGGGCTCGAAACAGGCCATGGCCTTTTTCTGTTACTACTGAAAGCACACACCAAAAAAAAAATCCTTAAAAATATTCCTCTCTCAAGAACCCACCTGCTGTTAGTTAAGTGATTAGTGTAAGGCAGAGAGACTACTGAATGCAGACACAGCTTACAGAGGTGTCCGAGTTACTGACTAAAGCTCCAAAGTGCCCAGCCACCACTAGCAACAACAGGGCAACAACACAGACCAGCCCAGACCTGTGCATGTTCTTTGAACCTTTACTGCTTGGCCCCTTCTTAGCCTGCTGCCTCCCATCTCAGTGCCAGCTACCTCAGAGCAAGAGCTCTGCAGGGCTTTGTCTGCCAGCTAAACCAGAGCCAGTCCTGGGAGTCACCAGGAGCCCGCACCACCAGCTGCCTGCAGGATTTCTTTCATGCAACTCTGATAAACTGCCCGGTTCTTGTGCTTTGCCCACAGACACTGCAGACATTTTTGTCAGTGCTCTGCACCGTGTGCAGGGCCTGGGCTGGCCCCAAGGACAGAGCTGCAGCTGCCTTTCTTGCTGAGTTTAGCTGCTATGCCCCCAAACAGTGTCATGCTGGGAGTGCTTTCTGCACTTGTTCTCCTCTCCTACACACACAAAGGGTGCCCAACACTTACACAAGCGGCTACAACAAAGCAAAGAAGGGCACAGGCAGTGAGCCAAACTGTTTACTCCAAAGATAAGGCAGCAAATTGTAACTGCTCGGCACTGTAAGAAGTCCCTCCCAGTAAGTCAATACAGTGAAACTCAGATAATGCACGGGTTTTAAAGTAGTGTTGCCTTAAAAATAATGAAATTGCAGCTGTTACATCTCCCAAGACTTCTACACAAACTCAGAAAATATTTCTTTTGGTCAAAAGTTGATTTTGGTTTTTTTGTTTTTTTGGGTTTTTTTTTCTGCAGACACCAGAACTTGATCAGAGCATAAATCTTGATGAAAATATATTTTTACTGACTTCACATGACATGGCTCAGTTACATCACATCATAACGCACATAATGCTGTTTTTAAAACACTAAGCCTTTTCAGTCTGACTTTGTCTCCCACATCTCCAGCAGTTTGCAAGTTACATACTTGTAAATATGACTTGTCTTTACTAGAAACTTTAATTGGGGGCTGTTATTTTCCCACCATTATAAACCAACTCTGAACTGGAATACAAGGGCTGAAAAGGGAATTCCTAAGCAGTGAGTATGGAAGACATGGAACATTTCCAGATGGGGACGGCAAAACAGTTATTGCAGGTTTCTTGACAGTATTGGCTTCATTCATAAACACATCTCATTACCTACCAAGGTTTATACAGCTGTCTCATATAACTGAGCAAATTATACTGTCACATATTTGCTATTACAAGGTTGTCTAAGATATTCATCAGTCTGCTCAAGGTAAGGTGATAACTCACCTCTTATTTCCAGATTTTTGATGATTTCCTGAAAAGTTGAAGACTGGATTCATAAATACACACAGAACTGTAATGGCTGAGCTTCAGTGAATGGCTCAAGACATTCTGAAATGGAGAAAAAGATTATTTTCTCACAGAAACTCAAAATAAAAATTTATGTTTCTCCCTGACAAACATTTCTGTTTCTGGACAAGTCTTTTTTCGCCCCCCACTAATAATCTCAAGGAACTAGACTTAAGGAAAAAAAAATTAACTGACTCAAAGTATGCAAGGAAACGTATTTTTATAAAGTGCTTCTTAAAGATCTCAGGGATGGTGACATTTGAGTGACCACTGAAGAATGTTTCAAAGCCATTACAAGACTGGGATGAGCACAGGATCACAAGTGCTATTTCTGAGAAACTAAATTACAGGAATCAGGATTACAACAATTTGAGCAGTAATTTATTTACTATAGCTTGCATTAAATTATTAATTAAGTTTTGTGAAGCTCAACAACCGTAAAGAGTTTGGACACATACAGGGCTGAAAAATGAGGTGTATTGGAGTGTACCACATGCACGAAGGACACATGATGACAAAGCGTTTGCAGCCCACGGGAAATGTCACACATCACTTTGTCTTCTCTGCCTGGCAAAATCCCAAGCACATCATTCCCAGTGCCTGCCGGCCCCAGGACACGTTGGTGGTTTGCTTTTCCTCTTCCGTCTACTCTTAAGGCCAGCGTGGGGCTTCCAGATCACAGCTCATGACCGGCTGTACTGGTGACGAGGATCCAGCTCCATCGCTGGAACACCCAGCGTGCCCAGGCGGCCGAGAAGGCAAACGACAGCGCACTGTCAGCGGTGATGCGGCGGGCAGGGCCAGGGCAGGGTCTGTCCCCTGTGCCCGGCACAGGGCAGGCCACACCTGCAGCGCTGCGCCCAGCTCAGGGCCCCAGGCTACAACAAACAAAGTGAGGGGCTGGAGCGTGTCCAGAGAAGGGAACTGGGAAAGTGCTTGGAACACAAGTCCTGTGGGGAGCAGCCGGAGGAGCTGGTGGTGTTTATCCTGAAGGAAAGGGAGGGTCGGGGGAACCTCGTCACTTTCTACGTCTCCTGAAAGGAGCTTGTAGCCAGGTCGGGGTCGGTATCTTCCCCCAGGTAACCAGTGACAGGACAAGATGACATAGCCATAAACTGCGCCAGGGAAGGTTAAGGTTGGATATTAGGAGCAATTTCTTCACAGAAAGGGTGACTGAGCATTGGAACGGTGGTGGAGTTACTACCCCTGGAGGCATTTAAGGACAGACTGGACGCGGCACTAAGGAGGCCCTGAGTGCCATGATGCAGCTGACATGGGGGCGATAGATCATAGGCCGGACTCGATGATCTCGGAGGACTTTTCCAACCTAATTGATTCCGGGATTAGCCCCGGTACGACTGTAGACTGCACGGCTCCCCTCCCGCCCGAGGGAAGACGCGCCCAGCTCCGAGCCGAGTCGCAGACGGGCGGGAGGAGGAGCCGGCGCCGTCCCTGGCTCCGAGGCGCTGCGGGCGGGGGCGCTGAGGGGAGGTGGGGCCGCCGCCTCCCCGCCCGCTCGCTCGCCGCCATTTTGGCTGGTTCGCGTCGCTTCCGCCGCTGGAAGTAAACAGAGAGCGAGGCTAGGGAAGGAGCAGAGCAGCGACGCGGGCGGGACGGGACGGACCGGACCGGACGGTCGGGCGGCGGAGGCGGCGCTGGGGTCGGCTTTGGCGGAGAGAGCTGATGTGGCCGGAGCGGAGGCGCCAGCGCGGCCCGAGCCCCGGTTAATGCGAAGCGCAGCAGGGAGTCGCCAGGTGATGGGGCGGGAAGGGGCGAGCGGCGGCGCAGCGGCACCATCCGCGGGGTCCCAGGCCCCAGGAGCGGGCTCCGAGCAGCGGGGACCGCGGAGCTCGGGGCCTCCCGGGCTGTCGGAACCCCCTCCCCCGGGCCGGGGCTGGGCCGGAAGGAGCCGACCCTGAGGGGAGCCTTCCCCGGGAGTAGCGAGGGATCCTTAAATGCTAGTCCGCCGTGTTTGGGGGTCGCTGCCTCGCGGCTTTCCCGTGATAGCGGTAGTCAGTCGTGGAGCCCTCGCTGTGTCCAGCAGAACAGGCTGTTTGCGGCAGGGAGGGGTTGGGTTTGTGTGCGGGTCGCCCCCTCTTCCAGCCCGTGCTCCCCTTCAGCGCATTCCTGGTGTTCCATGAACAGTGGGGTTGAGGCACAGCGAGCTCGGTCGGACAGGCTCTTGGGAAAGCGTTATCAGTCGGGTGCAAACAGCTCCGCACAGTTTGTTTTGTTTGTTTTTGGCTGTGGGGTTTTTTTTTGTTGGTTTTATTTTTTTTTTAACTGCCGTTGTGTTCTGGCTGCACCTTACTCGGCAATAAAAACAATGTCAAGCACGTGCTTTGCTCCTCCTCCTCCTGCTCCGTGACTGAACTGTGTGATTAGGGTTGGACATGACTATTGCAAACAAGATAGCGTGGGTTGCGCCCAGGTGCGGAGTTCAGAAACGAGTCCTTATAATAGGTGGAGAAATTTCCTTGGAAGATTTTAAGGAGTCAGGCACGCCACCCGGGTTTTACCCATCTCTCTGCCTCGACAGAGTTGGGTATTTTTGTTGGTTTGGGTTTTTTTGGGTTTATTTTCCTTACTGACAAAATCTTAGCTGCTAAAGCAAAGTAGGTTATAGCAACAGTTTGAAAAACAGTGATATGTGTGTATCCTGAGTGTGCCAGAGAGAGTTAAAAGCAAGGTTGATGGTTCATGCATTTCTAAGAAGTGATAAGCAATCATTCCTTGAAAAGTAGGTTTTACTTATACAGTAATTTGCTAGTCTGGAATTTTGCATCCACATCATCCTTTTGAAAAGTTGGCCTTGGATTTCAAATGGTCAGATCTTTTAATTACTGGATACATAAAGCAAAGTGAATTGAACTTCTAATTGCATTGCCTTTTTCTTATGTTAAATGTCCAGAAAGGTTTAATCTCTTAAGCGGCCTTTTAAAAGTAGATATATTTTCAGATAGCTCTTTAAACTTCTGTGGCAAATACGCATTCTTTAAATTTCATACTTTTTATTGTTGGCATGTGAAGAGGTTGAAAAGCAGTTACATTTAAAAAAACCTATTCTGATACTTTAAGTTCTGAAATGAGAACCCAAAAATTAGATGAACAAATTTGTGAAAAATTAGATGACAAAACAGTCACTCAGTTCTTAAAATAATATTTTTTAGTCTTGAGCTTAAGCACTTTTTTCCTTTGGAAAAGAGGTTTGGAAAAAGTTTGGCAAGGAAATACGTTTGAATGTTTCAAAAATCTTGATCTCAATGTCTTTAATTACAAGATCAGTAACAGAAAAAGTTGTCTGGAATGTCCCCATCCCTTGCTTTAAGTCATGACATTTAGAACCTGTGACTTCTTATTTTCTTGGAAGAAGAAAACATCAGTATACCTCTAAGTAATGGCTGTGTTGTCTTTTTGTTTTTTAAGTTGGCTGTTTACAAAAATTTGGGATGCTATCCCACAACTTCCATGAGTGGGTTTTGGTCTGTAACCAGCACATATTAACTACTTAGAGCTCATCCCACTTATCTCAGAGGTGCACAGTGAGAGCTGTCAGTGACTGGTCTACTCCTATCAACACATTCCAGAGGCTTTTTTTCCAGAAGAAAAATTAATACAGTTTTGTCAGTGGCAGCTCCCTCCTCGTCTTCTCTGAAAGGGAGACAAAAAAGAGGGGAAAAAAAAACCACAAACCTTACCTTAATGCAGTGGTAAAAGTAGCCTACCTAACTGGAATGTTTATGCAGACTTACTACCTTGCTAGCAAAAGACCAGACAGGATCTCTGTAAAGGAGGACTCAGAGAGCCCAGTCTAACAGTACCTTCTGTAGCTTTTTTACAGATGGCTTTGGAAAGACTTGGACATCAAACAGGCAAGCCTGAATTTGCCAAGTTAATAGCTTGCCTGTGGTGAATGCTCCTTATAACCTAGTTGTTTGGAATTTCTGTTTTGCCTAATGCTTAAACTAATGTTGCATTTCAGACTAGCTTATTATAAATATTGTTCTTGCACTATGCTGAGTTATTATCTCTGACAGAAACACAACAGGCTTGCAGTGGATTTGCCAATTAATTCTTGATTAATTTTAAGTTGAATTCCATTTTCACGGTTGCAAACTCCAATTCCTTTATATTTTTGTTAGTTGCAGATGGTTCTGAGTCACTGTTCAGTTTTCTTCCTTTTCTTCACTGATGAAGTGGCTCAGCAGCAGAGCTCTGTTTCAGGCAGAAAGCTTGTTCCAGCACAGGAATTGTGTTCTGCATAGTCCCATAGACAGGAACTGAATCACGGAAAACAGTTCTTAGGAGCAAGTAGAGATTTTTTGCCCAGTACTGTTTTCATCCTCTGCTTGCCTCCAAGTGTGCTGGGAGTAAAAATAGGAGTTGAAAAAAGTCAAGACAAATTTTTTTCACCAGTCTTTCGTGACACTATGTTCAGGTTTGTCTGCATCATCTTATGAGTAGCTTTAGACCTTAAGTGATAGCTTGCTTCTGTCATGTGAGTAGCTAGGATTAAAGCCTTTTAAAGATAGGGAGGTGCTGCCTTTGAGAAAGTAATCTGTGATGCATTGGATTATGAACAGAATAATTTTTATGTGACATCTTGTTTCAGGAAGTACTTCCAGGACTTAGTTGCAGTACATAGCAGGGAAATGTAACTTTTCAGATCCCAGGAGGGATCTGGGCATATGATAATCCTGGACATGCAATTGTACTTGAATGTTAAACCAGGATGATTTTGCTGTGTATGAAGTCCTTGTTTATCTTCTAGAAATCAGGGAGGCTGGGGGTGCTTTATGTGTCAGGCTCACCCTGTCCCTGGATTCTCTCAGCTCTTTAGAGACTGGAATTGAGCACATTGTAGTTGAGTATGAGGCAGCAGAGCCCTTTAGGACATGATGTGCATCACACTGAGGCTTTTAAAAATAAATGATCAGATGCCAAGTTCACTTGTAAGATGGCATGTACCAAAGAACATATTTGGATTAAAACCCAGTGAGCCCTGGATGTATTTCAGATATATGTAGTGGTAAGGGTATTTTTCTCTCCAATAATGTAATATAAGGTAGAAGTTGTTTAAGTGATGTAATTATGGAAAGAGCATATACTACAACTTTTTGCTGCAGGCTTGCTGAATTTAATACAACTTTGAAGAGTTTTTTCTGGCCCTTCTCTAAATTTTTTTTGGTGGGTTGAAACTTCCAGACTGTTACTGAAAATCTTCTGGAAAAATGAAAGCACACCAATGGACTTGATGAAATATATTTTCAAGGATATTTAAAACAGATGCCTATTAAAGCAATGTATTTTAAATAAATAAATTTTAAAAGAAAATATTCCTCTTCTCTGAGAAAAAAATTATTTGGTCTGATACAACATCTGCAATATGCAGTGCTTGCAAGCATGTATACAGTAATTATTTTCTTCCTTGCCTGATTTTTATCTCCACAGTTTCAAGTGTAGTTCCTAATAAATAGGACTGGGCCAAGAATATTTATGTCCGTGTTCAAAAAAATTGTTTAGAAGATTATCCTTCCATTAGTAGAACAGTAGAGTAATAGTCAACAACACAGTAAAACAAATTAGGTTCAAAGTGTTCTCAAACACTCAAATGAAACACTAAAAGGAGAGTGACTGTTATAAATGGGTTGGCAATGTTAATGATTAAAGAAGTAATAGTAAAGATATCAGTTTAGATGATAATGTTATTTCTGGACTGCCATTTTGGTTTGTAACTTGGGATTTTTTTCCTTTATATATGGCAGAAAAAAAACCCCTGCCAAGGTGTTGATGCATAAAATACTCCTTTTCAACTCCATGCTTTCTATTAATACTGTTTTCAGCTCTTTTACATTTACAAAATAAATAATTTTTTTTTATTACTTCTGTAGAATGAAACGAGGAAGGAAATCTAATGAGGCCAACAGCAGTTCATCTGAAGACACAACTGAGAAGGAATCCAAGAGACACAAGATTGTAGAGAGGAAAACCACAGTTGTGCAGAGTCCTGACTGGGCAAACCTTCTCCAAGACATTATCCTGCAGGTGTTCCAGTACTTGCCACTTCTGGATCGTGCTCATGCATCCCAGGTCTGCAGGAGCTGGAACCAGGTGTTTCATATGCCTGATCTCTGGAGGTGCTTTGAGTTTGAGCTGAATCAACCAGCCACGTCAAACCTGAGGACTACACACCCCGAACTAATCAAGCAAATAATAAAGAGGCATTCCAATCACCTGCAGTATGTTAGCTTCAAGGTAGTGTATTTTATAGGCTTTTTTAAAGTGACTTTTATTCTAAAAGGAATAGGGCAGCTCTCAGTGTGGTAGGTGGCCTTGTTTTCAGGCTTAATATATGGAGGAAATGGATTCTCTAAATGAATGTGTAGACATGGAAGTTACCTCCCAATTAATTTGTTTTGGTATATTTTCAGGACCAAAACTTGGAATAACAGTATTGAACATACTTTTTCATTGTCTTATTTCTGTTAAGTGGGAATTTTTTTGGCTAGTGGTGTGGTTTGTGGTTTTTTGTTTGTTTTTCTGGGTCCTTTTTTGGTTCATTGTTTGGGGTTTTTTGTGAGCTTTTTGGTTGGTTTCAGCTTTTTTGGTTTTTTGAGGTTTTTTTGTAGCAGTTCAGCTGCTTAAAATTTTGCTTCATGAAGTGGACAGAAATAGTTCTGATCTGGCTGCGTGTGTGGGTTATTGCCTCGGAATTAAGTTCAGTCAGGATGCCTAAGTTGAGCCTTTCTCCATTTCACATCCTGTAGGTACTTGGCTCTAACATTCATGGTTAGAAAACATTTAATGCACAGAAAGTGGCTTCAGTACTGCTAGGCATCAACTAGCAGTTCTAGTATTAAATTGTATGGGATTGTCTGTACTCAGTACAACTGCATTTCAGGGACTGAAAAAGGAGGTGTGGTTTGCATAGGATGGTGCATGTATTCATGTTGTGGAATTATTTTCAGCACATGAAAACTTTTAATGTGGGCTTACATAGCAGTGTGTTTTGGAAGGCTGCTGTGAATCTCCTGGCTGCATATGCATCAGCTATGTGAGAAATTTGGAAAGGAAATGTGCTCTGCAGTAAGTTCAGCATACTTATTTCTGAGATCAGGCAGTTCTAATACTGGAATCATCAGCATGTGAGGAGCTGAGTCACCTCTGCCTGATGACATGTATTGCTACTGCTTGCTTGCAGTACCAGATACAAGCTGTTACCACATGGTTTGCAGGGCTTTTATCAGCGTCCAAATAAAGAAAACCTAGTGCTGTAGTGAAGATACTTCCCAGTGTTTTATCTCCTGTCTGTGTTGCTTTATGCCCAAGGAATTTTGGGTGCCCTTTGCTCATAGGGTGATCCATCATTTCTTTCATGTGTCACTTCAGTTGTCCTCAGTGCTGCAGAATACACAAGGAAGTGGCTGTAACACTCACCAGTCCTCTGTAAAGGCTGAAAACAAGAGGGGTGTTTTCTGTAGGCAAAGAAGGATGAGATTGTTGAAAATCAAGGTTTTTCAGCTTGTGTTTGAGCAAAAAATGAATACTCATTTTACTTAATCTGTTGCTGCCAAGGTAGAGTTAAATTTGATCCTATGATCAAGCTTTATACTGTTCTGTAGGTTTGTGAAGCTGTCATGGCTGCTGTACATAAGGGATTATTCAGAAAGCACATCTGAGTGTCAGGGGAAGTCCCCTGGAGACACTCTAAGTGATTTGGTTGGGCAGCAGGCTGACTAATGAAGGTTTTGGGATTTGTGTTAGTTTGCTTGGTTTGGTTCGGTTTTTTTTTTAGAGTATCCATTGCATCTGTTGTAGTTTTAACAGTGAAGGGCCAGTCACTTGTGTACATAGATAATGCACTTAGCTCTCCAGCAGCTCAGTTTTATTAACTGAGCCACTGTAAAAGGAAGTGGCTTTTGCACATGGTAAAGGATTTATAGAATTCCTGCATTTTGGTAAGGAGGAATGTAATGAGGAAGTGGAATAGGCTCTAGACCCTCCATTTGCTTGTTATTTCGTGTGGAATGAGTATCTTGGAACACACTGTTTAGCTAACCCCTCACCATGCTATATTTTACCAAAGTGTTTAGAAATGTAGTAAATTTATAGCAAATAGTCTCGGATTTTTGATTCATACTATTTTGGGGAATAAAGAATAACACTGATGTATTCACAAGGAGAGGGGTTTTTTTACATCACATTTCAGAAGGTAAAGTTAAAAAAAAAAAAGTTAAAGAGTGTATTTGCAGTGCATTCTGAACACAAAATTCATTTTGTTTTAAGGTGGACAGTAGCAAGGAATCTGCAGAAGCAGCTTGTGATATTTTATCACAGCTTGTGAATTGCTCTCTGAAAACACTTGGGCTAATTTCAACTGCCCGGCCAAGCTTCATGGATTTACCAAAGGTATTTTATTATGTATATTTTCTATTGCAAAGTATTGCAGTGTTTCATACAGTACTTCTGTAACTTTATGAAAAGTTCTATTGTAAGAATATGAATCTTGGATAAAGAAAGGTTTATTAGTGGTCTGGCCTGTCATAAAGGGAGGAGCTGACATGTACAGTGATGGATATATGAAGTTCCATTCAGACTCTGAATCATATGAGAGTGTAGGCCTGACCTTGTTCTTTCAAGTCCTCCTGTCTGTTGACCTCAATGTAGTGCTGAGCAGCGTGGTGCAGGTTAAGAGGCTAGACAGTTCAGGTCTGTGTAATTGTGTTGTGGGGTTTGTTTAGGAGACAATTACAATCAAATGAGTGGTAGAGTTTTATCCATGTGGACTTGCTATAGGGCTTACGCAATCTCTTCAGAAAGAAATAGGATCATGATTTGCAGGGCTTCACATCAGGCAGTCAAGCATTAACATCCTTTGTGAAGTGCACCGTATTTCTGAAATTTTCAGTCAAGATTTTTGCCTTGCATGTTTACCAAAAATCAGATCTTGTTAGAAAGCATTTAATCTGGATGACAAATCTCTTACTTGTGCTTCTAGAGAAGCATTCCTGCTAGTGAGGTGGAAGTGTACTATTGCTAAGGAGCGGGGAAGTGGTTGTGAAGGGCCAGATACAAGTAGACAATTAGCTAGAGCTCAGTGATGTCATGGCTGGTGGTGGCAGTAAGGACAAAGGAAAAATAGAGACGGCCTTGGGAAAGGAAGTACGCTGCAGGTGAGGTTAGATACAGAAAGGTTATCAATTATTATCTTTGCAGTGGTCACTGCCACATCATGTAGCTCTCTTGAATATGTATTTTTAATTCATAATTTTCAAGGAGGCTTTTCAGATATTTAACTAGTTTTGTTCTGATTTATTTTCCTTTTCTGATGTTTTTCGAGGTGTGATGATAAGAAAACCTGAATATAGTGAAAGCAATCCGCAGTGTGTTAAAAATACTTTGTCCTTTCAGTTCTATCTTACTGTTTTCTTTATTAATCTGAATGCTGCTTTAGATCTAGTAGTTTTCACTGGAGGGATATATTAGAGTCGTGTCCAGCTTGCTGAGTAATTACTTGTAATTGTTCATGCTATGTTCTTATTTAGCTTCAAGGCTTATAAAGCACAGGCTTCCTTTTTTTGTTCTCAATAAGTTCACATTTGGCTTTTAAAAAAATGAATTCAAAATAGCCAAAATTAGCTCTAAGGATTATTTGCCTTTTGGTGCTTACAACTTCAATAGTTTTGTCACTTGCATAAGGAACAACTAGTGAAACTAAAGAATTTAATTTGGCCGTGACTTGTGGGAAGCTGTTAGTGACCGGTCCATTAGATAAAAAGCAGACAAAGATGAATTAACTTGGAAAATGGTTAATACTTTGCTGTGGGTTTGGATTTTTTTGGGGTGGTGGTGGCTTTTATTTTTATCAAGCCTGCATAGGAAGTCTGAACTGCTTGGCATAATCTTCATCAGTGCTCTCTTGTTGTCAAGTGACCTGACATGTGGCAAATATTTCTAACTCATATTTAGAGTTGTGTTGCCTGTCTTTTCACTAAGTACGTTCTAGATGAGTAGAATCTTCTAAAGAATCATACTGCAGACTACAGATGTGACAATACTGAAAAGACCAGCTTTTACATGTTAGGATATTGCCTGTTTCCTGTTAGTTCTTCAAACTAGAAGGCTCAAGTTACCTTTTTAATAAGTGTGGTTAACTTTCTTTGCCCTTCTATTTAACAGCCTTCCTTTTCTAAATACAGAGAATAAAAACACAGTACTAACATTCTCATAATACAGAGTTGAAATAATATTAAAGCATCTTTTCTTCTGTACATAACACATATAAGCATACTGTCAGGGTAGTTGGAATGGTCCCTAAAGCCAAAGTGCGTAAAGATGCTGAGTTGAACTTCTTATTTCCATTTGCATGAACTTACTCTGAAAGTTTGTGTAAACGTGAAAGCAGTAAGTCCTACTCTAAATCTAATTGTGTGGCAGTTTTATCAAAAATCACAAATATATCACCTAAGAACAAACAAATATTGTTGCCAGGCCTTCTCTCATATAACTGTATTCAGAATATGTTCCTGCGGCTCAGAGTGAAACAGGTTTGAAATCCAAGCAGCACCTCAGTTTTTTAAAGATGTAGTGTGTAGAAAAAATACTTTTAAAAGTCTTCTATTTGCTCAGTCTGATAAGAAATCATGAAGATGAACTACTCACTTCATACCGCTAGTGGATTTTACAATCACTGCTCTATCTGCTCCTTACCCTGTGTTTCTCAAGTTCAGGTTCCCAGGGCTCTGTCTTTAATGATAAGTTTCAGTGGTTATGCAAAAATGCTGAGCACTTGCTCTACCTTATTTATGCTGTTTATTCAGTAATTAATAGATTTCCTGCTCTGTGGCTCTGTTTGAACCACTCCAGTTAGCTTTCCAAGAAATCTGTCCAAACCCTAAATACTCCGATGTGGGTGGTAGGCAGGCAGTACAGTCATTTTGCTTTGGATACAAACTCTCCTGACTATGTTTACATCTCACCAATGCAGCACAACTTGCCGTGAGGGAATTCCTCTTCTAGAAGATGCTTCTTTTAGAGTGTGACTTTTCTCGTCTGTTCAAAGGACATAAAAAACCAAAAACCCTCAAAATGAGGGCCTTAAGGCTTTCCCTTTGCCTGTAGTCTTTCTGTAGATTTAAATTTGTGCACTGGCTTTCCCAGGGTCAGGTTCGTGATTAACATCTAATGTTATGTGTTCTGATTTGCCCAGTTAACAAACAGATAGCAAAAAATGATTATACTTCCTCTACTAAAAATGTCAGTTTTAGTATAATTTCTTAATTATGCAATATCAAAAGAATGCTCTTTCAACAAATGCTGTCAGGAAGTAACACCTAGGACTGCTGTGCACAGTGTGAAACCATTGAGATTTTTACTTCACATACTACTCTTTCATTTAAACTTCCCTTTTTTTTTCAGTCTCACTTTATTTCTGCACTGACAGTGGTGTTTGTGAACTCCAAATCCCTCTCTTCACTTAAGATTGATGACACACCCGTAGATGATCCATCTCTCAAGGTTCTGGTGGCTAACAACAGCGACACGCTCAAACTGTTGAAAATGAGCAGCTGTCCTCATGTTTCTCCAGCTGGTAAGCTACTGTGGTTTTGGGGTTAGCCTCTTCGGGATTTTTTGATTGGTTGGTTGGTTGGTTGGTTGGTTGGGATTTTTTAATGCGTGCATTAAATTCTGTCTGAAACCAGTACACCTCTGAAAACAGAGGGGTGGGGTAAGAGGGAAGATGAGTATAGTATTATCAGCAACTGTCCCTGAATAAAGTACTTTCAGCTAGTGGTCAATCCATCTATCTTACCACTTCACAGTGACTACTGGGCTAATGATAAAATAGTCCATGTCTGTTGTGGGCAAATAGTTAATCTCATGTGGTATTAAATGAGAACTTATCAAATTGATTGTGCTCTATTTGTGCAATAACAGAGTATTCCAATATAATTAAGCTTTTTTGGAATACAAGTTTCTTTTCCATACTTTATGTGTGGGTTTTGACTGTTGCCATGACACGGATTAGGTAGATGCTTGTTTAGTAATTCTGAAAGAAAGTCATTACTGGAGAAAAACTTCAGACAGCATCAAAAAGGGGAGATGAGACTGAGCTGTGCAAAACTTCTACAGTCACCAAATGTACTTCTCTAACACTCTTAAGTGTGTCTGTAACAAGAATGAAGCCAGCTCATACATGAACAAAATAATTCAAGATTGTTGAAGTTCACAGAATTAACATTTCCGGTAGACTTACACAACACTCAGCAAGTTTAAGATTTATTTACAGACCATCAGCTTAATACAGTTTTCCACTGAGAAAGGGAAGAGGAATTGTAAATGAAATGGTGGCAACTTAGTATGATTCCTCTTCTGAGGATGAGTGGAAACTATAGAAACCATAACACCATAACTTTCTCCATGCAAATACATTGTAGCTGTAAATGCTAGATTTATTATCTGTCAAATTCACCAGCAGGATTCCTACAAGGGGAAAGCAGTACTGTTGCAGAGGGCGTGTTATTGTAGTGAAAACAAACAAAACAAACTTAATACCTTTTGTAAGTGTAGCTCTCAGACAAGGCCTTGTGTTTGGCTTTGTCTAAACAAGTCCTGAAAATGCAGGACTGGTGTTTTGCAGCAGCCTGGTCTAGCAAAGTGTTCACAGAATTAACTGCAGTATTGCTTCCTCCAAAGCTGTCTGGTCATAGATGGGGTTTGTTTAAATTTGCTTGAGGGACTGGCTTTTCCAGCCTAAAATTGTTTTTTGAGAATCCTTGTGTCTGAGAACAGGAAGAGCCATAACAGCTGTGTCTGTTAAGGGGAAAAGGCTTCAACAATAATTTGTAGTTAGGCAGAGACAGTAATTTCCTTGGACTTGAATCGAAGAGTAACCTGTCAGCTCTAGCAGACTTTGCTGGTTTGTGGATAGTCCTTGCTAGAAGGCTTCATTGGAACATCATACGCTTGATAATTTGGGAGGAGACATGGGTGTGTTCTGATGGATGTATCTTGCATGGTTGTAAATTGAAGGAACAATGGGTAAGAAATGGTCGTGCCTGTTAAAGGAGCACAAGTACTATTGTCCTTCATGGAGGATGAATAGAATGGGGTAAGATGCATTAGTAACAAAACCAGGAAGTGCTGAGCAAACAGTAGGGGAGTTTAATAGCCTGATTCAGCAATGGGTGTGCCTTGAGATGGAGAAAAAAGTGGATGCACTGGGTTTGCATGGCACTTGTTTTGTGGGGCAGTGAGGGGGCTACAGGAGTGGTTTCTGTGAAAACTGCTAGAAGCTTCCCCATGTCCAACAGAGCCAAGGCCAAGCCCATCAGTGACAATGGTAGTGCCTCTAGGATAACCTGTTTAAGAAGGGGGAAAAGGTACTGCAGGAGAGCAGCTGCAGCTGGAGACAGGAGTGAGAATACATAAGAGAAACAACTCTGCAGACACCAAGGTCAGTGAAGAAGGAGGGGCAGGAGCTGACCAGGTGCCAGAACTGAGATGCCCCTGCAGCCTGTGGTGCAAACCATGGTGAGGCAGCTGTGCCCCTGCAGCCCATGGAGGGCCATGGTGGAGCAGAGGTCCACCTGCAGCTGTTGGAACAGGTGGATGCCAGAAGGAGGCTGTGACCCTGTGGGAAGCCCATGCTGGAAGAGTCTCTTAGAAGCAAGTGTTGAGAGGAGCTCATGCTGGAGCGGGTTTGATGGCAGAACTTGACCCTTTGTGGAACACTGGAGTCTGTTCCTGAAGGACTGCATGGTATGGAAGAGACACACACTGGAGCAATTTGTGAAGAACTGCAGTCTGAGAAGGACTCCCACTGGAGAAGTTCATGGGGGACTGCTCCCATGTGAGGGACTCCGTGCTAGAGTTGGGAAAGAGAGTGAGGGGTGGTCTCCCCCTGAGGAGGAAGGAGTGGCAGAGACAATGTCTGAAGAACTGACTACAGCCCCCATTCCCTGTACCCCTGTGCTGCTGGGAGGGAAGGAGGTAGAGGAAATCATGAGGAAGTTAAGCCTGGAAAGAACAAAGGAGTGAGAGGAAGGTGAATTAAGATTCAGTTTTATTTCTCATTACCCTACTTTGATTCAATTGATGATATATTGATTTCCCCAAGTTGAGTCTGTCTTACCCATGATGGTAATTGGTGAGTGATCTCTCCCTGTCACCCTTATCTTCATTCTTGAGTTTTTAGCTGTATTCTCTCTCCCCTGCCCAGCTGGGGAGGGAAGTGATTGCACAGCTTTTGTGGGCACCTGGTGTCCAGGGAGGGACATCCTGCCAAGTGCAACAAAGAAAGAAGCTGGTATGTGAATAGTTGGCTTCAGGAGCAGGCCGGCTGCAAAAATGAGACTCCTGAAGGAAAATGTGACCTGGATTTTTTTTGTAATGGGGATATTATAATTAGCAGGCTGCTATAAATGTAGAAAAACTTTATGGAAACAAAAGGGCTATGAGTTACAAAGCTAATTACTTATAGATGCAATTAAACTGTCTTCAGATTGGAGGAGGGGGGAATGTTCATTACTAGGTCAGTTCTCAAGAAATTTTTTAGTGAAGGACAGAAAAGAATAATGAAAGTAGAGCAAGAGAGACTCTACTACTGCAGGGATAAAGGAAAAAGATTGATATAAAGCAGTGAATTGCTCTAAGTTACTGTACAAAGATAAAGAGGCACGTTTGAGTTTGGGCTGGAGAAACAAAGGCAGTGATGTATTTCTGATCTTTGTGAACTTATCTGAAGTTACTTCTCTTTGTTGTTCCCGCTCTGAAATACTAACTGTTGGAACAGAGGGAATGGAAAGTGTTCTGTAAAGGTGATATTTGTGCTGTGGCATGGGGTAGGAGGGCTGCTTCTCTTGGGGTGGGAGTTGGAAAGCAGAGCAGTGTCAGGTGTGCCTTCATTAGGAATATCAGGAGTTAGGGGATTTTTTTAATGCAACTCTGCAGTAAGATCAGAGAGCAGAACTGTTTACCTCTCAGTGACACAAAGGTGTAGGCAGTGCCTAGGGGTGTTCTGTGAAGTACATGGGCTCCAGGCAAGCACTGGAGTAGCTGTCTACACTGTATATATACATTGTCAGCTCTTTATATAGGATGCATAATTGCATTGACAGACCATGCATATCCAGTTCTAGACCCATAAAAATCACAGTAAGTTGTACCCCAGCTCTTCCCCTTTTGCATTGCACTGGTCCATAGTGTACCCTTAAAGTTAACAGAGATTTGTGGAAGGATGGCAGCCCGGACAACAAGCTTTGTTTAGATGAGAAAATGTATATGGATCTTGAAACTGCTTAAAATACTTTATATCTCAACAGACCTAGGTATTCTGAAGCAGCGAGTCTGAGTTTCCTTAGAGAGTGATCATAGTGACCCTTCTGATTCATGCAATGCTTTTGCAGTGATTTTAAAAAAGTGTTTTTATGTTCAATATAGGCTTCTCTTAAATTTAATAGCTGCACTTGAAAATAACTGCAGTTTTCTGAATTTCTTCCTATTGCTTCAGAACTACAGTGTATTTAGCTCAGGTTTTTCAGTTCCATGTTAAATGCTATGTTCTCATCCCTTCTCTTAATGGAAAGGCTGTATCCTACATTTCTTGCAGTTTTCTGGGTCACATGAAATGCAGAGGACTGAATGCTGTTCTTAGTGCTTTTCATTTTTTTCAGTACTGTTACCAGTATAATACCATCGCTTGTATCTACAAATAGTGTGAGTGGAAACCTTAGACTGACCCGGATTCTCTTTTTAATATTTTTGTCTTCTATGAGCTGCAGATTGTATTGAATCATTAATCTGAAAGTTGCTGGTTTAGAAATTACTGCTCCTAATTTCTACTGTTTTGCCTCTTTTTTGCTGTAGCTTTTCCAAATTTAAGCATTTATACTTTCCTAGAAAAAACAAATACTGACAGTAGCAGCCTCTCTGTTGAATTAAACATTGAATCTAACATTCATTTTACTTTTGCTTTACATTTGCTTTCTTCAGATGACAAATGTCATTCACAGTTGCTTTGTCAGCCACAGGGCACTCAGCAGTTCTTCCAGAGCTGGCTAAGGAAATACTTTTATCATGAGTAAGCACCTTTTACAAAAATGAGGTTGAGTATATGTGGTCTTACAACAGAACAGTCAGAATATGCTATTTATATATTTGTCACTTCTGTTTATGTGTTTGTTCACTTCTTTATGATTCCCAACAAAACAGAGATGTAGTCACATTGTGTGTGTCTGTCTCACATGTAGGTACAAAGAAGTCACAGGATCCTGCTTGTGAAAAACATTAATGTTCTGGTTGTCCAGTTTGATTTGGTCTCGGTTGCACATCTGAAATAGGTGCCCATAGCACCCCTCCTGCCACACATAAACAATTCCCTCATTTTATGTTCAGTCTTAGCTGTGTAACCCCTTGCATCGTGTTGTCTTCTCACAGGTATCCTTTGTGTGGCTGACCAGTGCCATGGCTTGCGTGAGCTGGCGCTGAACTACCACCTGCTGAGCGATGAGCTGCTGCTTGCTCTGTCTTCGGAGAAACACGTCAGGTTAGAACACTTGCGCATCGACGTGGTCAGTGAGAATCCCGGACAGACTCAGTTCCACACGATTCAGAAGAGCAGCTGGGACGCTTTCATCAAGCATTCTCCTAAAGTAAATTTAGTCATGTACTTTTTCTTGTATGAGGAGGAGTTTGACCCGTTCTTTCGTTACGAGATCCCCGTCACTCACCTGTACTTCGGACGGTCGGTCAGCAAGGACGTGCTCGGCCGCGTTGGGATGACGTGCCCGCGCTTGGTTGAACTGGTGGTGTGTGCCAATGGATTGCGGCCACTGGACGAGGAGCTGATCTGCATCGCCGAGCGGTGCAAGTACCTGTCGGCCGTGGGCCTCGGAGAATGTGAAGTCTCTTGCAGTGCCTTTGTGGAGTTCGTGAAGATGTGTGGCGGTCGCCTCTCTCAGCTCTCTATTATGGAGGAAGTTTTGATTCCTGATCAGAAATACAGCTTAGAGCAGATTCATTGGGAGGTCTCAAAGCATCTTGGTAGAGTCTGGTTCCCAGACATGATGCCCACTTGGTAAAGTCCTTAAAAGACTCCAGGGCGAATGGAGTAGCACCTTAAACCCAAGCTTACCATATTGCAATTTCCTGTATAAGCTTATTTAATAATATAGATTTTGCTGCAAGTTAATTAATGGTTTGATTAGAAAATTAATTTTTCTTTCAAAAATTGTTTTGGAACTTGAGAACCAAAAGAGTTCACAGTCCAGAACCTGTTTTCATCCAAACAAAATTCAGTTTTCTGTTTTATAGTCCTTGTCATTAAAGGTGACCTTAGATATTTTTGGAAATAAAAATTATTTAAAATATTGAAATGCACTTACAAAATACCAGTTTTAATATGGTGTTTTTCTTTGATTTAGATTAGTAGTATTGGACACAATCATATTTGATCTTAAAAAGCCAAGCAAAACCCCACCAAAATTGCATGTTTTGTTGCAGACTGTAGTATTCTAAATCCAGTCACCTCGATGGCAAGATGATGATTATGAGGAGTGTTTAGTGGCCTGTGAAATACACACGTTCTGTTAAGTCATAAAGGCAAGAGCAATACACAATAATAAATTTAGACAACTAAAGTAGTAAGTTTACCACCTTATTCAACAGATTATTATATCCATCTAAAATGTATTTAGAGCGCTAACAGCCGGTAGTGTGAGCTACCAAAAGCAGTGTGGGGTTTTTTCCATGCTCTATGCATTTTAATGTAGTTTGCTTATGGGATCTCAGATCTGCGTCTAAACCTGTTTTAAGGTATTTTATGTCTAGCTCAGGAAGCGAAAGCATTCTGGGGGAAAATGTAGATACATTGTATTTAAAACCACACTGGAGTTAATGAGCTTTTCTTGCACATTACCCGGTTTGGCAGCATACGGTGAGATGGAATAATGCATGGTTTGTGAAATGAACCCAGCAATGTTATTCTGATGACGTGGGTGTGAGCAGTGTGAGGTGAGAAAGGTAAAATTTGAATGTTGACCAAGAACCTTTTCACAAAACCTTAGACTTTTTGGCTGCTTTCAGTTTGACAGAAATGACATTGGAACAGTTGCTTAAGCTGTATAAACTAACTGTATACTGTAAATCTGTTTCAGAAATGTTTATGTATAAAGTGGATGTTTAATAGATGATAATTTTTGTATAACTTTAATTCAGCTACTTCTGTCATTTCATAATATTTAACAATTCAAAAGGAGTAGATTTGGTGAAGTAGAGCAATAGGCAAAAATTTGTTTCGAACATTTGATAAATCAGTTTTATTAAAGAAAGTTTTTAGTTTTTAAGTGGTGTAGGCAAGACACTGCCTGTGATCTGGATGTGGCTTGTGACTTAATTTCTTACTGCCAACAGTTATTTTCTCTTTGAGGTTGCTGATGGTAACACTGAAGTGTTGCCTGGACAGCTGCATGTTTGAGAGATGTGGTCAGCCCTCAGCAAGGCAGAGCTGCCCCCGCTGGCTGGGTTGAGCTTAGCTGGTGGCTGCTGCTCACTTGAGCTCTACAGCTCCTTCTTGTAGTAAGTAGATTTCCTTCATCTCTGATTTCAGTCATGTTTATCCGAATGTATAATTTAGTGTAATACACTTAAGAGTGTATTAAAGTTCATAACTATATTTTGAGCAAACAATGCTCAGCAGACTGGACATCTTTATAGGGGAGTTGTATGTTTCTGTAGAGCTTTGATTTAAAAATTGCATTTTATGAAATATGCGGTTTTTGTATTAGAATTTGTTAAATTAATGTAATACTATAATTTGCTTTTATTTGTACAAAAGGTGTCAATGTATTTAGTCCGTAAAAGTAAAAAGGCTCTGTGTCTTTTATAACCTGACTCTCAGAACTGCCTGTATGAGAAAGGCGGAATATCACTTGTAGTCTAGGGAACAGGATTTAGTTTTCACAATTCGTGTGAAATAATACCATTGGTAATGGAGCCAAAAGCTCTTTGGACCTTGACTGCAGGTGTCCCAATGCTGCAAGGTAAGTCACCAACATGTTGGTAGGGGAATAACTGAAAGGTGAGGCACACAACCTCAGTACCAGATCCCACTCCTGGAAGTCACACCTTGGAAACACAGCGTTCTGCTGCTCACAGAGAGGCCTCTGTCCGACCCCTGTGTGAGGAACATATTAGAAGCTGAAGGTGGCAGGGTTAGCTGTGGCAGAACTGCTTCCCCAGCAAGGTAGCTGGCTGGCTTTGAGAAGCCTGTGTTGTTGCATTGACTTCAAAAAGTCCTTACTGAATGCAACACCACATTATAGTGGTTATTAAGATGTTCAGCACAGGAAAACTGCTTAAAAGCAGTTGTCTCCCTCTTCCTTGGGAGGTCAGCAGTTTTTATACATCCTTCGTTCAAATAATTCAGCTATGACATAAACTTGCCAGGCAAGCCTACAGTGCTTTTTGAGCAAATTCTGTATATTTTCTTTTGCCTTCTAGATGTTGAAACAATTCAAATACATAAAAATCATGGCACAAGTAGTAAAGAGTACCACAGACTCACAAAGTTCACTAGAAACAGGAACGTGAGTGTCATAGATATATCATTTTCCCCGAGCTCACCTTTATTTCTTATCAGAAAAACAAAACTCAAGTGTTGGCTCAGTTGTCCAGTTTTGGGTAGGAGTGTTAATGTGTGCAGTGACAAATCTTACCTCTGAATCCAAGTAGTTACAAGTTAAGATATTGAAGGCAGCAGCTCTCCTGATCCAGGACATCTGGGGGTGGGTTTGTGAGGGGGAAGGCAGAGAGCATTGGTACAGTGACTTTCATTGCACGGTGCTTTGAGAAACAGGAGCAGCACACTCTGTTTGACCTTGATGGATGATCAGCCAGGATCTGCTTTGCTGGAGAACCCTCATGGAATGAAATGTGGCTTACAACCCCGAGCAGCCCACAAGTGTGGCAATGCAGCAGTTTTGTGCAAGACAACTGTGCAGACTACGAAATCATTGTAATACAGAATGATTGTATATTTTTGCCCTCAAGTGTAATGTGCATGAGAGCAGGGAGCAGAACGAAGCACAGTCTGAAGTGATGAGCAAGTCCTGTATTCAAAATGTGAGTAAATACGGAGTGACAGTGACATAATGTCAGGCTTATCTTTCAGCCTGTCAGTTTGGACAGTGCCCTGGTTCCTACTGCTGGGCAAGTGCTAATACCACCTGGCTGTGAGTGAGATGAGGTGAGATCCTACCTACTGGTGACTTTCAGGAGGAGGCCATCCTTAAGTGTTTCAGGTGAATAGGTGGTTTTTCAGTCACAAGCAAATCATCAGGTTCACAGAAGCTGTGACATCTAATGCTTCCTTTTTAAGTTTTAAAAGTTTCATTTTTTTTGGATGTATTCTCGGCTTGTCTAAACTTTGCAGAATTAGCCTATTCATAATCTCTCTGTTTTTTTTGGATCTAACTCTGTAGGCCTAACTCAAGGATTGTGGATTCTACCTACAAAACAGCACTGCACTCAACAACTTCAGCTCATTCCAGTGCAGTGATTCCAGTTTAGCTGCAACAACAGCACCTCCTTCAGGACTGCATTTTGTACTGGTGGAGTTTATTCCCACCCAGTTGTGCATTCAGTCTGAGCAACTAATTAACACACAAACCCCCACAGGAGAGAGAAGCAAAAAAAGTGAGAGCTCTCATAAATACTGGCCTCAGAGGGAACTCATGTATGTTATACAAAGGGCAACTGCTGCATTGACAATTGGTACTTTTAAACTGAGGCTAGTGTTCAAAGTGTGAAACAGACACATATGACTGCATAGAGGCATCCCCACATCACTGGCAGTGTGATCTATAAGCTTGGTTCGGTGATCCTATTTCCCCTTCAGAGCTTTAAACAGTGGTTTGTGATGTTCCTGGGAAGACAAAAGTGGGTTTAACAACATTGAGGGTTTCAGAGACATAAATGAGAATGTAACTTCTGTTGATGGGCTTGGTGTAGCCCCTTTGACTTCCCTAGAGCCTCCTGGATTACCTTCCTGGCGGTGCTGTGTGATGCTTGATTGCTGGGTGGGGTGAAACCATGACAGTGTCTTAATCGAAAGCTGAGCTCAGTCACAAGGGCCTGTGACTTTGGCTAAAAAGACTTAAGTCTTTCAGTCTGTGGTAAAAGATGAAGTTTCACCTAACAGTGGAGGCAGCAACTTAAAGAGAGGTGTGCTCATCCTCTCATTCTTCTCCCATTACCTCTCATGCTCATCCCATTACATGATAATGCAATTCAACTAATTAATTTTAGTGACTTTCTGAATACAAGGGTAATTTTCTGTCATTCTTATTGTTTGAATCCAAGCACTGTGTAACTCTGCTCTCTGACTGCAGCAGGCATTAGCTTGGCTCAAGCCAAATGAAACTGCAGAGTTGCGTTCCTGTGCTTCTACTTGGCCACAAGGCAGCAATAACCTCTGCAGGAGCACAATTCATCCCATAGCTACCTTAAAAAAAAAAATCCAAGCAAGCAGTGAACACTTTGAGATGATTTCATTGCTGCAGCTGTGCTTGTTCAGTGTGCAGGCACCTCAGTAGTTTCCAGAAAGCCAGCATTCCTCTGGCTTTGGTCCCTTGGCTTTAAAGGAAAGTAAGTAGTTACCAAAGTACTCTAAGCTGAGCCTGGAACAGGACTCAAGGACAGCACAACTAGCACAGCACCACTACTGCAAAAATCACGGCTAGCACTGTCATTACTTCTTTCATATTAAGATTTCTATGGGTTTTTTTTAAATTTGAAAGGAATATACACAAGATCTATGAAACTGACCCAACTGAAGTCTCAAGTAGACTTCAAGATAGTAGATTGGAGAGTAGAACACTGCAATTATGCATGAGTTGACATCAAGGTAGGCAGTTTGGCTTTTATCTGTGGCACAGAACACACATGAAACTGAAGAAGAGCCATCTTGTACACATGTATAGTGTTTACAGTGCAGCTGAAGGAAGCAAAGTGGTGAAAAAAACACGCCTGCCATCCTCCAGAATACCAGAGAATAGTTCACAGGCCACAGCCGAACAGACCAAAGAACTACAGGAACATCAGTGTAAGGCACATGTTGAAGGAACTGGACACATCTAGACACTCATGTTGAGCGAGTTAATCCTTGTAACTTGTGTCCCACCTCTGCTGGTGGCCAGGTGCCATCTGCTGCCACGTGGCCATGCATGTGAAGAGCAGCTGAGCCAAGAGCAGGCAGCTGCCTCCCCATTCCCCCTCTGGCACTGCAGAGCTCAGCCAGAGGAGCCACTGCAGTCTCCCCTCAGGAAGCAGGGGGCCATGCTTACACAGAAGCTGGCCAGGTCAGAGATGCTGAAGCGTTCATTAATGTGTTATACAAGTAGTAAGAAAAAAAATGCAGTCTTTCACCTGGTACAGCAAAGCCTGTCTGACACAATTTTTTACAGTCAGCAGTGAAACGTACAACCCGTTCACAACATCATTGTGCCCCAAAATCCTTAAGAATATTTTGCCATAAAGGCAAGTTTTGTTCTTCAGTAGGCAGTCATACACCAAAGGATGCTTTGCTTCCAACAGGCAAAGGGACCTCTTCATAAATTATTTTGAGATAAGGGGACTTCATAGGTAAAAACCAGTATTCCAAGTTGTAGAAGAGGTAAAACTGATGATTCAAGATAACACGATCAATTATTTTGAAAAGATCCACGAAAAACTCCCTGACACTCTGATGAGGTTTAAATGGATTGTAAAAGTCTCTTATAGCTGCTGCAAGTGTCTTGTTTCCTTGTGGTCCAAAAATAGATGTTTCATTCCCCAAATATATAGGTTCTCCACTGAATAAAATTATGCTTGTGTAGTTTGTTTGCATCTTCTTAAATACAGCTCCTAAGTCAGCTAGCTTCTGGTAGGTTCTCAGTATAAACTTGGAGCACTCATAAGAGTCAAACCACACTGTTGACTTTTTGTCAGGACTTGCTTGAACTGTCCAGGTCTCGTAGTAAATGCCAGTCTCATTGTCGTATTTTACCCATTGTGCCATTTCATTAAACATGGTTCCTGTAAGAGATGAAAGTATTGCAGAGATGAGGTAACAAATGCAGGATTCAAAATATTTTCCATCTCTTTAAAGGTTCACCTGCCTCCCCTGAAAAAGTTTACCTACACTACCTCACCATACACAGACGCAAGGCTTAGGTCAGAGGGGCAAGGGATAACCCACTGAATACACTACATTTACATGCAGGTTATTTAAACTGTAATTCCTTTTCCTGCTATTATGCCAGAACATTCAAACACCAGAGAACTGTGACACTTCCCATTTGGCATTATCCATGCAGATCAACAGGACAGAGGCAGTACAGTCTACAAGAGATGCTGGCAAAATGCTCACCAGCCCAACAGACATTTCTGCACTTCAAGTTTTAAGTAAATTCAAAAATTCAGAACAGAAATTTTCATGTTTCTTCACAAAAGAGACACAGACTGAGACACCCTGCTGATTTAGCAGCTCCACAGCTGGCAAAGCTGAATTGAGCGAAATTATGAATGGGGTGTAAGACCACTAAGATGGGATGCTTTTTGCCAGGTCTCTGAAGGGAGCAAGTTCAGCTCATTATGCTGTTCATCTGTGCTCGCATCCACTCACCCTCTATGACTAGAAATCTGACAGTTATTGTGAAATTCAGACAACTGAAAACTTTCAGAGATGCTACTGCCTTATTCATGGAAATGGAAAGCGAGAAAGGTGAGGAAGACTGTAACTATGCCTCCATGAGGCACCAGTGTAGCCTCACCTTTCTTGGGCATCAAGTAATCCACAGAGTAAGGAAGCATGACAAGTTCCCCAGCTGCATGAAAAATCCTAACTTGGTATTCGTACAAAAGAATTCAACTGTATCAGGCATCAAATACTTCAGTTACAAACTACAAACACAGGAAAGCAGCTCCACTTTACTTCCTTGTTTAAAGAACTGCCTAGAATTTCTTAGCAGCACTGGATAGATTATGCAGAGACTGAGGCCAGCAAAGCACTAAGGGTGGAACTGGGCACGCACAAAGCACCACATCACAAGAGCTGTAAGCTGACTCTCCACTGTGTCTTGCACACTGCACCAACTTCAGAAACTAAGAAGTTTTCATCACTCAAACTGTAACTCTCCAAGTCCTCAGTGAACTTTTTTTTGGAAGTCATTCACTCTATTGCTAGAGCAATCAATCAGATTTATTTGAATGACCTTTTTATTTTAGGACTGCAGTGATCAGTATACAGCAGGAAACTCTTCTGGTGATCACCTATGTATTTTGAAGTGTAAGGCCTAGGTTTGTTCTACAACATATAACAGAGACCTATTACTGGGGACATTTTCACAGTTTTTAGGACACATAATGAGGGGGACAGAAATAGAGATTAATATTTTTATATCTTTGAGATTGTTTCTAAATATGCCTTATTTGTTTGCTCAATAATGAACATGTTTTTCAACAGTTTTTCTATCTCAGCAGTCATCTGCCACTTCACAATAGAAGATTTTGTTTTGGTGAAGCCATACGAAAAGAGCCCATAATGACTCTGTTTAAGCTGTTTTGCTATTTTTACACTCAAGAGACTCAAGTGTTTTTGTACAGCAACACCAAATGACTCTCACTTAACAACTCTCCAGTGTGAAATGTTCAAAAGGCAGCAGCCTCATGCCACTTTCTGTATTCAATAGAGTGTTTGAAATTAGCACCATTGACTAATGCTGCTAATAACCTACAGAATATAAATTAAAAGATACTGCTTTACAGAAGACAAGGCTGACTCTATATTTTGTATTAACATTATCCATCTAAAAATCTACCTGTTATTGTGGTCACAAGAACTAAAGTTCCATTTGCCTTCCAGTGTGCATCATCTATTCCTTCATAAAAGCAGGCAGCTCCCTGGTTACACCAGAACGGTGCATCCATGCCAGGCCGCAGATGTGGAAATGTGCAGTTGCCAAGTTGGAAGAGCTCATACCACTCCATTGTGTAGTTTTTGCCTGTTAGAGAGCTCTTGAAACCCACAGCATCATGCATAATTTTCTGGAAAACAAAAAAAACAAAGAACCAAACCACCAAAACATTTATTTCATAACTTTAGCTTGACCTGAACAGAAGGTAAGATGCTCAGGAGCTGTTCTGTAACAGGGTGAGAAGACGGGAGGGAGTTTCTGTAACATCTTGGATTCAGTAACACTGAAGCACAACACACCAGATTGCATGACACACAGACTTCTATTCAGAGTATCATGCTGTCTCAGTGGTTGTCTATCCATCCATTGTAAATTCTGTCACTTGGAAGCAGACACTCAGTGGGAGCTCATAATCAAGACTCAAGCTGTCTTTTGAATCCTTAACTTCATGGGGGTATTAGAGAAATAAAGAGCAGAACCAAGTTACCAAAAATAGATCTTTCTAATAAATGCCATAAAACTAATTATATATATACTTCATTTAAAAGCTGTAGAGTAAAACATAAATCCAAACTTAGTTAACAACTGAGATAACAATATTTGAATCTATTTAATTTTTAACTCTTTGTGCTTGGTTTTGATTCACTAACATTTCTTTATTAATTAGGAATCACGGTTTGAAGATTAATTTTGCTACTGCTATAACTATAAATATTCCTAAAGCTGAGACTTCATGTTTGCATGATTCCATGAATGGAGACTTCAATTCCATACTCATCATAACACTCAAGAAAGAACTGCAAAAGCAACCAATTTCTCATGATCCACCATTCTGACCAGCTGGCTGTCTGCTCCTGACAGATACCAATGTCCAAGCAAATATGTGAGTTTTTAAGAAGAGAAAAATTAATACACTAAGCAACTATTTTACCTGATATAAGGTGACAAATAAAAGTATTTTCTTAATATAGGGATAGCACAGAAGAAAAGACATCCAAGACATAATGGTGTGTGTATACAAAGCACTTATTATGCAGCTACAGAGGGGAATGTGTTCAAACCCACCAACGATGCTGGTCATGCTCTTGTCTTTAGCTGAGCTGAATCCTGTACATTTTGTTTCAAACTTAGTGTTCTTTGAGTATCCTCTCTACAGATAGCCTAGCTCTAATTGTGTGGTCTAATATTCTTCCATACAAGCATATCCCTTAACTTAAGGGGATAACACCTTAACACCTGCTATTAAACTTAACACCTGCTATTAAATTCAGCTGAATTTGTCACTCTAACTTTGTTAAAAACGTCACCTTACCAAATGTCCTAGTAGGTCCCCGTACTTGAATTCCCATACTGGAGCCTGTAATCGATACACTTCAATGACATCCTCTTCTTTCATAAGAGGGATGGCAGAGCCAGTGGGACAGAAGGTGTAGCGAGCTTGGCAGTAAGGATCAGTTTTTGGACGGTAATCAAAGCGCCTGTGTTGAGAAAGAGAAGCACACAGAATGACACGCACAGCTTTGCAGCTGGGTAACTGTCACGGCTTCCTGAGGGGGACAGCTTACATGTCCAGCACCCCATGACACAGATTCTGTGACCCAGACACTGCAACACTTGGAGTACACAAGTTCATAAGGCTGCTGGGGTGCACAGAAACAGGACTTAAGGCTCACAAATGGAAGTCACGTTGTACTGATCGTGAAGGAGTGGAAATAATGTGGATTACAAAGGGTGACATACAAAGATCAGAGACACACAAATGCTGAGTAAAGCATAGTTTGAGATCTGCCTCAAAAACATTCTCCAGGCAATTTATTTACATGGGGATTGACCAATTTGTTCTTACTATTTTATAGTAAGAGGTCCCCAGATGCAGCTATTTTGACTCTACAACATTGCCAAGTTCAGAAAAATAATTAATTTGTCTACACTAATTTAGATAAAGAGTTCTAAGTACATAGCTGGGATCATTGTTTCTATTTCATTCCAGTTAAACTTCAAAAACTGAAGACCCAATCCACTTCCTTATCACACTATATTCAAACAGCAAAGACCATTTTTGACAAGTGGGGGGGGGCAGGTCTTGGTAGCAGGGTGGCTACAGGAGTGGCTTCTGTCAGAAGGTGCCAGAAGCTTGCTCCATGTCAGGCAAGGCCAATGCCAGCCAGCTTTAGGATGGATCCTGCACTGGGCAGGGCTGAGACAATCAGGAATGACAGCAACACTTCTGTGATAACAGATTTAAGAAGTAAAAAAAGTTACTGCACCAATGTAATCGTGGCCGGAGAAGAGCAGGGTTAGAATACGTACAAGACACAGCCCTGCAGACACCATGGTCAGTGAAGAAGGAGGAGCAGGAGCTGCTCCAAGAGCTGGAGCTGAGATTCCCCTGCAGCCTGTGGAACAAACCCACACTGGGGCAGGTGGATCCCTTAAAGGATGCTCTGACCCCACAGAGCAGGCTGCAGACCTATAGAGAGAGGAGCCCATGCTGCAGCAGGCTTCCTGGAAGGACTTGTGACCTTCTAGGGGACCCATGTTGGAGCACACTGTGCCTGAAGGATTGCATGGAAGAGTGACCCATGCTGGAGCAGTTAATGAAGAACTGTTGCCTGTGGGATGGACTCAGGCTGGAGAAGTTCATGGAAAACTGTCTCCTGGGGAAACAACCCCACGCTGGAGTAGGGGAAGGACTCCTCTCCCTGAGCAGTGGCAGAACAGCATCTGATGAAATGAGCCTGAACCCCACTCCGCATCTCCCTGCACCGCTAGGGGGAGGAGGCAGAACCTGCGAAGGAGAGAGGGGTGGAGCAAAGGTGTTTTTAAGATTTATTCTACTTCTTATTATTCTGCTCTGATTTTGTTAGCAATATATTCAATTAATACCCCAAAGCTGAGCATAATTTGCCTTGTGACGGTATCTGGTTAGTGATCTCTCCCTGTCCTTAACTTGTGATCCCTCAAAATACCTTGCTGTATTTTTCTTCCCCTGTCCACTTGTGGAAGGGAGCAAGGGAGTGACTTTGGTGGGCACCTGGCATCCAGCCAGGATCAACCCACTGCAAAAAGTCTTCCTGTTCCAAGTTCCTTTAGAGTCACTCCTGTATTTCACTTAAAACAGCACTCCTATATTCCTGATACCACAACAAACTGGCACACACAGCTTGTCCAGACCTTGTCTGGTTAGCTGGGGTGGGGCAGGGGGTAAAGAAAGGAAAAAGAAGGGAAAAACAATCCCAAAATGCTAACGAGTATATCTGAAAAAAACATACAGAAAACAAAAACTTAGGCCAACCACACATTCAAGTCCTATTTCTAGGTTACACACCTTACATTTTCAATAACCCCTTGCCCTTAATGTGACAAGAAGGTAACAAGCATGTTAAGAAACACTGAAACCCCACATTTCTGAGCATCTCACACTGAAAGGATTGTTCTCCAAATCTGACTATCCCAAGGTCCAGTCTTGTAACTCCAGAACTTGCTGGAAAATCCCAACAACTCATGACTGCAAGACCAGCTCCTTCAGGCATCACCTGACAGAAACGGAACAGCTGGGAATTGTGCAACAGCCTCTCAAAATTTCACGTGTGCATTATTAAGCTGCAGTTAAACATTGATAACTACTCCCTTTACAAACAGCAAACCCGCACAAAATGCACAATCAAGCATAGTGCTTCTTCTGAAGGGGCTCATTTCCTCGGCACGGCCAAATCTATCGCTATTTTCATGCCACAATGTGCAGGTGTGGCCCAACACCACCAGGAATTCTGGAGGTCAGGCAGCTCTGGAGCAGCGAACAGGATTTTGTACCGTATCAATTGTCACGAAGCATGACGTTAAGTTAAATTTAAAAAGTAAAAAAACTCGTATCCCGATTTCCCCACCACCACCTTTTCTGCGGGCATTAAGGAGCGTGTTTAACTGTGGGCAGTCATTCCCGGGGAACCCATCCCTCCCGTTGCTGAGACCAAGCGCAGCTCTCGGCCTGGCATGGCACTACGGCTCCCTCGGCGAGCCAAACACGCCAAACCCTTGTCAATGATCACCACCCCGAGATTAGAAAGGTGAAGCTTCCCACGGCCTCTCCAGGCTAATACACAGAGAAGCAGGAGCAGCGCGGCGCTGGTGGGCCGGCCGAGGCCCTCCTGCGGCACTCACCTGTAGGGCACCGGCCAGCGCCGCCGCGGCGAGCGGAGCTCCCCCGACACACGCGGCCCCCACGGCGCCAGCAGCAGCAGCAGTAGCAACAGCAGCGGCGGCAGCAGCCGGGAGCTGCGAGCGGCGCCCATGTCGGAGCCGGGCAGAAGCGGGGGAAGCGGCGGGGCCGGAGGAAGCCGGGCGGGAAGGGGCCGCCCCCGCGCCCGCCCACGGGGCCGGGGAGGCCGGCGGTGCCCGCCGAGGCCGGGCTCCTGGCCGGGCCTGACCGAGCGGGGGTGCTTTTCCTCCTCCTCCTCCCGAGGGAAACCAGCCGTGTGCAGAATCATCCCTGAGAAAAGTCACCCGGCCGAACTGCGACTGAGTTTTCTGGAGGTCCAAGGAACTACACGTCGTTACCGTTTAGCTGGAGCAGGGATCGTCTGCGTTTCACACATTGCTTTGGAGACGCGTCAAGGCTGGTGGAGGGTCTGGAGCACAAGTCCTGCGAGGAGCAGCTGAGGGAAGTGGGGGCGGTTCGCCTAAAAAAAAAAGGAGGCTCATGGGGAACCTTATCACTTTCTACAGCTCCCTGAAGTTGTAGGTCGGGGTCGGTCTCTTGTCTCAGATAATCAGTGACAAGATGAGAGGACATAATTTTAAGCAGCACTAGGGGAGATTTAGGAAGAATTTCTTGACAGAAGTGGTGATTGGATATTGGAATGGAGTGCCCAGAGAGGTGGTGGAGTTACTGTCCCTGAAGGTATTTGAGACGGGATGCAGCACTGAGGAGGCACTGAGTGCCATGGTGTAGTTGACATGGGGACTCAATCATAGGTTGGACTCGATGATGTCAGAGGTCTTTTCCAACCTAATTGATTCTGTGATTCTGTAAAAGGCACATCAAGTGCCCATCCTCACACCCAGAATCTACTGAGTGGGTGACCTCTGGGCCTGGCCCCAGGATGATGACTTGAGGCTTCACCAAATGGCAGAGAGGCTTTTGCTGTGATAAACCCTGTAACCCTGAGCCACTGCAGACTGCCCAGTAGTCTTGTCTGAAACTTTTCAGGTCTTCAAGATAAGTTTGTATATCCGTCACCCGTTTCAGAACACTTTTTAAAATTGTAACACTTACATTACAGGAATCATGTAGCAGTTTATTCTCTCATCTTTATGGTAACGGTGAGAGCCATCTTGCAGATGAACTAAGAGAAACTGTGAAGACAGGTTTGTCAGCAGGATCCCTGCAGAAAACACAGGTTCTTCCAGCTCAGTAGAGTTCAAAACTGGCTATTCTGGCATTAGAGTCCAGGAGGCTAAGTTTAGTAGTTGGCATCCAGATGAAAACACTGGTGTATGCTACTCACTGGGTAAATAATAACTGTCCTGTGGACTTTTGACCATCAGGAGACAGAAAAATATCCCTGCTCATTTCTTATGAGCCCCTAAAGAACAATCAGTTCTCTAGTCAGCACTGTGCTAGGCTATATATATTCAAAGAAAATTGCAGGTGAAAAACCCTGCATCCTTCATAAAAATGCAGGATAGGCTGCTGAGTATCAGTTTCAGAAATGCTGAGAGATCTTCGTAAAATGCAATGGAGCTGATCCCTGGCGTGGCATTTGTGTGCAGAGTCCTAAGGAGGAGACATGGGATGTATTCTTTCCCTTTTAGTTCACTAAAGCAATGCCCTAAGGGACTAAGCTGGGAGTGGATCAAGGAAGAAAGTTTCGTTTGCTGAAATTCCTCAGTTTTCCCTGATAAAATGGAGCAGTTCCCTGAAACCCGGCATGAGGCTGAGGGACTAGGTGGAATCACTGAAACAGCATCAGGGCCGAGCAGTACCGCAGGCCTCTTACCAAATTCCACTTTTTTTCTTTGGCTTTCAAAGCAATTTGGAAGCCGATTTTCATTACCCAATTATATCCCTAGGCGCAAAACAAACCCACCAAACAAAACCCAGCTCACAGGCACCCCCTGAGGCTCTGCGAGGCCCTTTGGGACCAGCGACAGGGCCCACGCCTTCTGCAGCACACCGAGGGTCACCGTGCGGCACCCGCCCGTCACAACCCCGCCGCGGGGCGCAGGCCAGGCCAGCCGGGAGGCCGAAAATACGTCTGAGCCCCTTTTGTTTACAACTAGAGACACATGCCCTTTGCTTTCCAGACTTCCTCATTTATTTCCCGCCCCGTCCGCCCGTACGCTGGCGAAAGATGGAGACGGCGGCGGAGCCTGGCGGCGCAGGCGCGGTAGGAGGAGGAGGAGCAGCAGGGACTGGGACAGTGGTGGCAGGCCTGGGCCCGCACCTCTTTGCCGGGCCTGAGGGTCGGCTGCCATGGGCAAGCGGGTGGCGCTGGTACTCGCCGGCTGTGGCGTCTTTGATGGCAGCGAGATTCACGAGGCGTCGGCGGCGCTGGTGCACCTGAGCCGCGGCGGCGCGGAGGTAGCGGGAGGTGTGGGTGTGTGTGTGTATGTATATGTATGTGTCTGTGTGTCTGTCTGTCTCTGTGTGTGTGCGTGCGGCCCGGTGTGCGACACAGCAGCCGAGCCGAGAGTCCCCCTCTCCGTGGGACCGGAGTCCCTCCCGGTTTGCGGTGCTCCCTGCGCCGCCACTGCACCCTACGAAGCCCGTTCAGCCGTAACCTCTGTATGCTGTCCCCCCGCCCCGTTTTATTCATCCCCCTCTGTGAAAAACGCCAGTCACTTGTTTTGAAAACTTTAAAAGTTTAATAATAATAAAATGGTTATAAAAATGGCAATATAATTAGAGTAATAATAATTTGGACAGTTTAGATTAGGACAATATGAGACTATAAAAACAAACAGTTACGGACGTCCGGGTACCTATTTTTCTGGGAAAAATAAGCCCGAAAAAGGACACCCGTTAACAGAGGATTAACCCTTAAAAACAATAGCCTATTGCATATTCATACACTTCATACATGATGCATAAATTCCATTCAAACGAAGGATTCTGTCTGGTCAGTGTCAGTTTCTTCTTAATCCTAAAGGCGTCTTCATGGCTGAATGAGGCGGGAAGAAGTTAATTTCTTCTGATAAGGGAGCAATAAATCCTTTTCCTTTGAAAGATTTAGGTGTCTTGTGGCTGCTATCTCAGTGCGAGTCCTTTCTTGGAAAAAAGTATCTTACATAGCATAGTTTCTATTTTAACATTATGTTATAACCTAAAACTATATTTAACACACTAATTAAGAAATTAACACAGCATAACTTTTTAACATAACACAGATGGTATTCATTTTAATATTTGCGAAAAGCCAATCATAAAATACGCATTTTTCACACCCTTCAAAGACCTGCCTGGCACTCTGACAGGAGTTCAGGTTGCACAGGCAGCTGGACACAAAACTGAAAAGGGGTCTCGTTAATACAACTAAGCTGTTATACTAAGAGTCATGCCTGCAGGTCAGAAACAGCCCTGCCCAGGTGAGGACTGTTCCCCTGAGCCTGTGTAGAAGTTAACTGGGGATACAAAACTTGTATGGCAATGACCAGCCAACTGGAACAGAGGAGCTGCACCTGGAGAGTTCTCTGAATTTCCCTGTACAGGCAGTGGCACAAAAGCTCCAGTGGGTGTGCTTGATTTGTGGAATACCACCAAACACCCAGGTTTGCATGACTGAAATAAATAATCTATGTCTCTCTGGAGTGTGTAGTTATTTGCTTGTCACACACCAGGAAATGAATCTAATTTTTGGGGCAATAGTGCCAGACTCTTTAGTGGTGCCCAGTGACTGGATGAGGAGCAATGGCCATAAACTAAAACACAAGGAGTTTCATCTCAACATGAGGAGGAACTTCTTTACGTTGAGGGTGACAGAGCATGGGAACAGGCTGCCCAGGGAGGTTGTGCAGTCTCCATCTGTGGAAATATCCAAAACCCACCTGGATGCATTCTTGTGTAGCCTTTTCTAGGTAACCCTGCCTGGTCAGGGGGGTTGGACTGGATGACCTCCAGAAGTCCCTTCCAGCCCTTACAATTCTGTGATCCTGTGAAGCCAGGAGCAAGGAGAAGCTGAAGACCTGTCCCTTCTCCTCTGGCCACGGGGAGCTGAGGATGGGTTAGAATTCTTTATCTTCCTTCTGATTTCTTTTGCAGCCCTCACTGGGGTTCACCTGCTTGTTTTCTGCTCATTCTTTCTGGGCTCTCTTCGGTAAGCTGGGACTTGTCAGAGAAGCCTGGGCCAGGATGTAGTGGTGTACTTTGGTCCCATCTGTGGCTTCAAATGGCAGAAGCTGGTCACTGTCTGTGTGTAGCCACACTCAGGTGTCTGATGGTAACAACAGCACCCTCATATTTAGCACAAAATTGTCATCTCTGAGAAGTTTGCAAAGGAGGCTTCAAAACAGACGGAGTGGTACAGCCCTTGTGGTATGCCTGTCGCAGAGCTTTATGTTCTGATGCACTGTCCTCCTTTTGTGTCTAACCAAAATCTGTTCTCCTGTATTTTGGTCTTCCTTTCTGCTGCTGGTGTTTTAGGACAGCTGGTAACTCCAGTATTTGCTCTGGAAATGCTAATAAAATTAGCATCTTTAACTTTTTTTATGTCAAACTTTTTTAGCACTTTCATCCCGTAACAGTTAAGAGCAACCTTTCTTCAAAGTCAGCTGCATGTTCACTTGGGCTGCTGGTATAAATTGTGGTGTCCTGTTTGTCCTTGGGCTTATCTGCCATAGCAAAATCGGTAAGCTTGATGTTGGCATAAGAATACTCTCCTGTCAAAATGCTGTAGGAATAGGTTGGGAAGAATGCCTGTGTTTATCTATCCTAATATATCATATGTTGCATTAGATATTTAATGTGCTAGATTCATCCTGTGGAATATGCTTAACTTAGATAAGAGGCTTCAGGGGCAAAACCTGTTTTCATTAAATGATCTTTATTGTGACAAATACATATTAATTTTGTTTATATTCACAAAATTGCTTCATCTCTCTTCCTAGGTGAAGATATTTGCCCCCAATATTGAGCAGAGGGATGTAGTCAATCACCTTAAAGGAAGTCCAGCAGAAGAGAAGAGAAATGTGTTAGTTGAAAGTGCCAGGTTGGCAAGGGGAAACATTCAGGATTTGGCTGAACTGAAAGCTAGTGAATTTGATGCTGTCATTTTCCCTGGTAGGTATCAAAAAATACTGTGTTGTAAGGCCGACAAGGATCATTGAGTTCAACTCTTAAGTGAATGGCCCACACAGGGGTTAAGCCCACATTAGGACCATGCTCTGACCAGCTGAGCTCATCTTTCAAAAGAAAACTGTGATTTTTTAACTCAGTATATTTATTGATTCATAGTTCACTAAGTTAAAATGCCAGAGTGTTCTTTTGGTATTAAGTTATGCATCCCACCATTCCTTCTTACTGAATGTTGTGAAAACTTCACTACTTACGTGTGGACAAGAGCCCTGACCAGAGTGCAAAAATAAGGTCATAACTCAGTTACATGGCAGTGCCTTGATTTCAGGGCCTCTGAAAGTGTTGGCAGAATAGCAGGTTTCCAAATAGATGATGTTCCATGTCAGATGGGAGTACATTCTGTTTTAATCATGTATCCACTCAGCTGCTGATCAAGTTGTACTAAATAGGATTATGGATAATTTTTCATTTAGAGACCACAAAATTTCATTCCAGACAGAGGTAATTGTAAGCATTTTTAGAAATGAGGAAGCTGGAGCGTCACGAGGAAATCATTACTTGCTGAAGATCTGTTTCCAGAATATTCATAGTGCTGTTAAATACTGCCTTCATGATTGGGCCTCAGTGTTAATTTTGAAGTTTTCACACTGTTGTAAGGCCAGCAGAGGGAGTGTGTGTATAACACAGAGAAACAATTCTGCCTGCACTGTGAGTAGTTGATGTCAGGGCTGATCAGGAGCGAGTAGAGGCTCACAGATGTTTTCCACATTAATTTCATGCTGTTATAACCCAGGCTCGAGGGGATTGCTGTAATAACTGTTAGAGGGAAATAAACCCTATTTAGTTTGAAAATTAAAATCTTACCTCAGAGATTTCAGATAACACTTGAAAGTGAGCAAACTGGGAAAGGAAAAATATTAAAATGCAAAGCTTCTTGATGTTGTCTGTTGAAGTACTTGTGGAAATTTCCTTATGCTTATTGGAGAAAAGTTGATGCTGTGCACATTCCCTGTGGAATAACTTTACTTTGATTATTCTGATGGTTATAAATCCAGCAGACAAAGGAGCTGTAAAATACAATCTGCTTATACAATTAAATGAAGATTAAATGTACCTAAAGAATTGTTAAAACTAATTTATATAAAGACAGATCAGCACTATTTTTAATAGGAAATTATATTATCATTTACAATTTTTTTTGTCTTAGAATACCATATGTTATAATGTCCATTTTATCCATAGTGTTTTTTTATTGTATTAATGGCTTTTTTTAAAGTTGAAAAGTAGTTCTAGGGAAGAAGAAAAACTCTTCTGTAATTGCTTAAGCATTAAAGTAAAACTTCAGAGTTAATTACTGTAGAGGGTCAAATCACTGTTTGCATTACTCCCATGAATTCCATACTTGTGGTTTTAACTAGTAGTTGTCTTCTAGTCCCTCTTCCTTATTGAGTGCACAACAGATGGTACAGCTGTTCTAGTGACTAGCAGAGGAATGTGAGGTTTCCTCTTTGTCTATTTGTTACTTTTTGAAACAAGGTTAAGCTTTCTGGCCTATATATAACCTACACAGTATAAAAAACGTGCGCAGTTAAAATTTTAACATTGTAAACCCATTATTTACAGGTTACAGTGACATTGTAAGGCTTTCAGTACAGTCACTTAACAGTCCCACTGATACCAAGATTATGTTGTAAAAAAGAGCTTCTGTTTGGTGTGTGCTATTACCAAATTTAATGCTTTTAGCAGTGCCTTATATTTGAGCTTTTTGGTTTTGGTTTGATTTTTTTCTTAGGTGGTTTTGGTGTAGCAAAGAATCTGTGTTCCTGGGCTGTAGATGGCAAGAACTGTACTGTCAATGAGCACGTGAACTCCACACTCCAGGCCTTCCACAGTGCTAAAAAGCCCATTGGTTTGTGCTGCATATCACCAGTTCTGGCAGCCAAAGTCTTTCCTGGTTGTGAGGTTACGGTCGGTCAGGATAAAAACGTAGATGGAAGGTAAGAAGGAAATGGATGGAGAGGATTTTCCTTAAGAATTAAGATTAGGAAATGGACAGGCTTCTATGCAAAAGTTTGGTAGCAGTAAACCTAGGGGAACTTAGTTACTTTTAAGAAAAATTAGTGACAGTTTTCACTATAATAATAGTAGTAGGTACAGAACTCTCAGGGCAGACAGAGTGAATCCATGAGTTCGGGTGACTTGTGATGCTACAACCAGATATATACTCATCTGTGATATCATAGAATTGTTTAGGTTGGAAAAGTCCTTTAGGATGGGTGAGTCCAACTGCTAACTCAGGGATTTTAAATAAAAGTTTTTCTTGTGGTAGTAGTTTGGGGCCACTTTAGGGCGGGGAGATGAGAACAGGACCTGGCAGAAATCAGTACTGCTTCAAGAACTATCAACTCCCAATAAAACTTCTGAATTAAATTTATCAGCAGCTGTAGTGGGGGATTCTGTTCAGAACAGATTGCAATCTGTTCCTTCTTTATCAGAAAGGGAAAAAAAAAATCAAAATCTCTAGAGATCCCAGAGGAACACCTTACATGGAGGTGTTGGAGAAGGTTGCAAGTTCAGTGGCTTCTCTCAAGCTTTTAAAGATCAGTTATGGCTGCACTAGGTATCATCTTCCAAACTTATGGAAAGATTGTTAAAAACTATTGTACCTTTTGACATATTGTGGCTCCATATTTCAGACCTTGTTTTCAAAGGTATTAGATCACTTGATGTGTCTGTAGGGGATAAGAAAATCAGATAGTAGCAGCCTCCAACTCCCTTGTCATCATCAGTTAAAGACTCACGTAGATATTATTGTAGTTCTCTCATTCAAGTTATGTGTGCAGAATTTTATGGCTGTATCATTACTTTATGTTAATTAAAGTATTTTTATTGACAGATTTCCTGATGCTGAAACGGCATCTGCTATAGCAGAGCTTGGATGTAAGCACATTTGCAAAAATGTAAATGAATCCCACGTGGATAAAGCCAATAAAATAGTTACTACCTGTGCTTTCATGTGCAAAGCTCCTCTGCATGAAATCTTTGATGGAATTGGAACAATGGTACAAGAAGTCCTGAAGCTTGCCTGACTAGAAGTATACAGACTTCTCCAAGGAAATCAGTGTAGCTAAGCATAAACATTTAGCTTCCTTAGATTGAATTAATAAAATAATGCAACTGCTAAACTTCACTTATTTGGTGTGATAGGGGTGTTTTTTAATGTTTAATACATCAGATGGTCACTGCTGAATTTAACCTATTTATTTCTTTTCTAAAATAGAAACCATATATTGAAGGTGATGGGGGGAGTTCCTTTCCTTCGTGGGTGGTTTTTTTTTTTTTGTTGTTGTTTTTTTTTGGGTTTTTTTTTTTTTAATGAATCCGAATGTATTCAGTCTTAAAATTACTGAATGGGTAATGGGGTTTTATCACATCATTAATGGTTATCAGTAATTCATATCTGCTGTTACCCAGCTGCAATTACAAGTGAAGTAGCTGTAAATGAGTCTGTTTACCATCAGTATAGGTGAATAATTCAATTCTGATTTCTAATCAGAGGGGAAAAATAAAAGAATGTGGTTATTTGGGTTCTTTTTTCCCCTTGCAAGTCTTTAAGCAAGTATTACTAAGGGACTTCCGAAATTTTTGCAGAGCCCCTAGGTAAGGCAACTTTATAAACCAAGATGCAGCACAAATGAATGCATTGCATGTGGAAAATGCACCAGTTTTTTGCTAATAAATGAAGTAACTTCAGATTTCTTTAGTAAAATTAATTAGATTTATTTTGTATTTTTTTTTTGCATACATTGTTTATTGCCCTGAGGAAGACAATTTTTTATGTATTAAAAACCATGCTTAGATCTTATAAATGTGAACAAAGGGTTGGCAGCTTCCCTTAGAAGCTCACTCTGGCAAGGCTTTGTACTCCTGGAGGAACAAGAATTTCCCAGAATTCATGATCTGGGTTCACTGTGGACACTGAGCTGTCTCTGGTAAGAAGTGCTCTGGTGCTCACAGGTCTCTGTCATTCCTGCCCAGTGTAGTGTAGCCCACACTCTGCTGGGACTGAAGCAACCTACACTGACATCTCCTGCTCTGTGTCTCATGTAACTGAGGCAGGAATAAAACAGGAGCAGACCTGTACCACAGAGGAGCCAACAGGTGGAACTGGGCAATAATGCCTTTCTGATGAGGAGTGTGCAGCTGTCCCTCATGCTCAGTACTCTGTGATCAGGTTGGGCCCAGGCCTTTGCTGCCTCAGTGCAAGAGCAATGGCTACAGTGACACCTGACATGCTGCAAGTATCGAGTGCTACCCCTCCCTACATCTGCTGTGTTTATTTTAGCGCAAATGTCAACGCTCAGAGGTAACAGTTTCCCTCTTCAAGGAAGTTGTAGAGATAAATCTACAGAAATAATTATGAAAAGGTTTTCATTCTCTGTACTTCTGACTATGATGATTTTCAAGGACACAGCACATCCATACTCTTCCAGAATTCAGGTTTCCTGTATGGAGTTACTTAGGAGAAGCAGAACACAGATTTTTGGCAGAGGAGCAGGGAGATTTTTGTGCCGTGAGCAAGCAGTGAGTCCTCTGCCTCTAGAAGTACAAAGATAGCTGGGGTCGGCTGTGTCAACAGAGGATCTTCTGTTCAGCCTGGCTAAGCTGGGCACATAAACACCAAATTATTTTCCTAGTCAAAACCTGCAATATTGGACTGAATATGGTTCTTGTGTTACAGGAATGTTATTTAAAAATGCTTGAGTCACTGAGGAAGAGTTTGTCCTGAATTTTGCTTTGGCTTTGTGAAGAGCACGTAGCTGTTGGCTGGAACACTCAAAGGAAGCGCAGCTTCTCTGGAAGCACTCTAGCAGACTGTCCTGATAGAAATGTACTTAATACAGAACAGTCCTCTACTTTTTCCAGGTTGTACACGGTCTCTATAATGCCTTTTATGGCTTCTGCAGGCAGGATGCTGAGCGCATTGGATTGAAACTTTTTCTCCAAGTCTTCCTTTTTCAGAGGTTTCCTCCAGTGCCCGTAGAAGGTAGTGCAGCGGTCGCTGATGGTGCTGCCGTCCCGAAGCGTGGCGCTCACTTCACAGTAAAGGCTGTCAAAGCTGGGCGTGTTGTCAGGAGGGTGCTCCAGCTGTGTTTTGCAGAGGAGCTCCCGCAAGGCCGGCCGGTGAACTTTCTCACTGGCGAAGGACTGGACTGACATGCTGCCATCCAGCAAAGCCGAGCACGCAACAAACTGGAAGGAGTGCCGTGCTTCATGCTCTGAGGCTGGGCTGGGTCTGTTCACGTATTTGACTTCAGGGACTTTGAGAATGACTTTCTCAATTTTATCAAGGGGGAGCAAGCTCTCACTGCCCTCCATGAGCTTCCTCCTAACTGAAGATGCTGCATCAGCCACCCAGTGTGTTGCAAGATGAGCAGGAAAGCGTTTGATGGCCACATCTTGCTGGTCCAAGAGCCAGGGGTAGGACTGCAAGGTTGGCAGAGTCTCTGGGTTGTAATCTGTATAAAAGGCACCCATCCCTGACTCCATGTCTAAGATCTGTTTGTTTCCTTGAAGGCCCTGTAAAGCTAAGCACGCTGCTTCCAGTCCATGTTTGGCAGCATTCCCAACGTGGAGGGGCTTTATTTGGGTTGCTGCATTAGCCAGAGGGGCACCTGCATAGGAGGCAGCAATAGCCAAGGCATTTTTACATTCCAGCTGGTCAAGAGCTAGCAGTTTAGCACAAGCTGCTGCACTCCCCATCGTACCAACAACAGCCGGTGGGTGAAACCTGAGAAAACAAAAGTATCTTCATTACCAGATTTCAAAAATTCACCCAAATTCACTATCTACAAAAGCTTTTCATTCACTGTTATGGGAAATGGATTGGACCATAAAGAAACATACATTCAGCATTCTCGTGTGGGCCTGAGAGTTGTCACTTTTCCCCAGGAAAAAGTAGAACTGGAATAGTGCTGCTTGCAGTAAGTCCTTCCCAGAAAGCAACTGAAACTTTAGTGCTGCTTATAGTTTAAAGCAAATTTAGAGTCAAATATAAAGTTATATTTAGTATTTATTATTATTTAAATTTATATATTATTATAAATCTATAAACATTCAAAGTAGGGAGATCATTGCCTCATTGTGAATTAGTCAATGCTTAAAAAAAAAAAAATCTATTCGTTACAGAGTTAGGAATCAAATGTATTTATGTGTAAGATAAGCCTTCCCAAAATTTCCAGACAAACAGTTTAGGAATATGAATAACTGTGCCACCTGTATGTTAACTGACATCTAAATATGTATATTAGCACTGATTAAAAACCACCTCCACTCCACTTTCTACTTTAAAATTTCTGTGTACCTTCTTGGAATATTCCTGGCTTCTCTGGAGAAATGCAGCAACCTGCCTTGCACTTCTATTCCCACATTGAAAGCTAAGAGCAGATCAAGACCCGAGATTTTTTTCTTCTGAGGGAAGGCCTCTGAGAGTGCAATCAATGCAGGGAGCACAGCCCCAGATGGGTGTGTGGCTGGATGCCAGGTGTCATCAAAGTCCATTGAGTGCACCTAAAGGAAAGAGGAGCATTGGTATATTAGAAATAAACTCTGACTTTGCAAGGTTGCCTCAGTCAAATGAAACTAGTGTAACTCATATGAAAAAGAACCAAAGAACTAGGTCTTCCTTAGAAAGCAAAAATTTCAAAAGTCTTTTAAAGAGCTTTACTCCCCACATGGCTGTCTGAGAAGTGGCAATGCAGCAGAGATCTTTCCTCAAAAGAGAATAATTCTAATTCAACTTGTACCAGCCTGAAACCAGTATGACAGTGTTTCTTTTTTTCTGCAGTTGGCTTTTGCTGCTTTCATTAGACTGGTATAATTAAAGCAGCTGTTCTAGGTCCACTGTGTGAACAGTGAATTTTCTCTTCCCCCAAAACATAATGAAATATAAACACAATGAAATTACATCACTAGTGCTGCAACTGATGCTGCCATTAGGACTGGCATCATAAAACTGTAGCAGTTAAATACTGGTAAATGGAATTTATATCATCAGAGCTACTTCTCTGCTGCAACCATCCACTGTCAACAAGCACGAGCCTGCAAATGTACAGGAGGCTTTAGCCTGAATTTTCAGCACATTGACACAAGACCTGTCACACAAGAAAACAGGTTCCCTGGAGCTGCTGGGAGTAGGAGAAAGCTACAGTCTGAATGTGGAATGAGCTGCTTGGCTCAACAGAGTATCTCAAGTGGTGCCTTCTCTTTCTCATGCCCAGAGCCCAGCTGCTCAGGAAGGTTTTAGGTGTTCCCAGCATGGCACATGGCTGCTGATCTGGCAGCAGATCGTCCCCAAAAGTGCAGTCAGTGTCTGTAAAGCATTGCTTATCACACACATTCCTTCCTCCTGCAAAGTTTTGAGAACCCCCAAAGTCCTCTCGCATCAGGGACAGCATTTTTTTTTATAGTTGCATAGTAAAACACCTCAAAAACATGAACTTTCACATCTCTTCACCCATGTCTTAACTTCAGAGCAAAATGGGAAGGTGGTCAGGCCCTAACAGTCAGGTTTTGCCCTGTTATATGTGACTGTGCATTTTTGAGGACTGTTTCTAAACAGATAGAAGAAAATACAGTGTCTGCCTTGAAAGCCTTTGATGCCATCTGGGAAGATGGCCTGCAGTGCAGGATAAGGAAAGTTGTGGCCAATACCCTGTAACCTGTGTTTCTGGTGTCTTCAGTAAGTGCTTAAATTGACCTGTGACCAAGATATAAACTGATCATATATATGCTAACAGCCAGATCTGAGTATCACAAGGGCTGCTAGGAGCTGAGTGGTACCAGATCTCATTTCCAAGGTAATTTTCTCTACATTGGAAATGAGCTGTTAAATTTGACCTCTGATATTGTTGTCACACTAATTTAAATAGGCTTAATATTACTATTTCCTTGGTTGGTCACCTTTCCTAGTTTTGCATAATTGCCAAATTTGTCTACCCCACCTCTTGTGCATCTTTCAATTTCAAACGGTTTCAGCCTCAATCTGACTTTAGACAAATGTCTGGGGAGTCAGTTATTGCTTTAATGACAAAGTGCATGTTCAAAATACATTGCTGGCTTTTGGAAACTGTGACTGAAGATTAAGTTGCCTTGTGATATTATGTCTGGATGTATCTATATGTGCATCCGTGTTTTTCTGTAACTGTACTTTGCCAGTTGGCACAAAATTCGGATCCCAGTGCAATAAGCTAGAACTAGAGAGTGCATTTTTGAGCAGCTACAGCAAGGTTGTAGCCTTCCTACAAGGTTGCCAGATTGTAAGCTGTAGAGTTCTGACACTTGACAACAGCCGCAGGTCCCATATTAAATGTAAGGGATGCTGTTGAGTTGGATCATACATATATTATACCTTAAGTTCAGACTCACTGGAAGGGAGTTGAAGCACATTAGGAGAATAGTCTAGAAAAGTTTTGTAGCAGGCTTCAGAATAAGCTATGATTTTTGGGACATTCTGTTCTCTATAGAGCAAGAATGGCATCAATTGGTATGATTTCAGAGCAAATAAAAGAGCATCCCTTACAGCCACTCCATTCACAAAAGCTGCATACAGAGGAGGCAGTCGGAAATCCAAGTGGCCCCAGATGGTACTGGATAAATCTGAGCTGTAGATCTGAAACAAATTGACATAAATTAATTCTAAGTCATGAACCTAAGGATAAATGTGCCTTGTATCTCTGATGTAACTGAGAACAGACCATGTCCTCTGGGGACCTAACTGCTCCCTTTTATGAGAAAAGTATTGTTCTTTCGGAAAGTCTGAAAAGGAAGTCAGTTTCCTGTTGGCTTATGTCCTATTCCACCCAAACGGAGCTGGGGGCAGACCATCACCACCCACCTGGCCACTCAATACCTTCACACCACCTCTGGCCACTGTGCCCCTTCTCACCACCCATTGACAGAATCACAGAATCACCTGGGTTGGAAAGAACCTCAGAGATCATCAAGCCCAACCTAAATGATGATGGGACTGTCATATCTTGTTGGGGAAGATGTCTCATTAAAGGGTTTTGTTTTCTGTGTTTTAGTAAGAGCCTGAGTAAACGATAGATGGACCCCTGGTGCTGCAAACTGAATAAAAGTGCATAAACAACCCTGGTTTGGAAAGGGGAATTCCCTGTGGGAAGGGACTAACTGGCACACAGAGCTCTGGAGCACAAGTCCACTCAGGAGGTCTGAATCATAAAACAGTGGGCTGAACTCCTCATTGTTGCACTCCTGTGCTGGGAAGGCTTGTTTTCAGGGTCAATTACTCTGCTAGTCTGAGGAGAGCAAGGCTGGAGGAGAAGCATGGCTAATGCACCTCAGACAATTATGTTTTATGGACTGCAAGTAACCCACTGCTAATTCCCCGTCTCTTTTACAGTTCCTTGATTTGAAAGGCTGGTGATAAGTGATGCTTACTTTGTTGATGTTTTTAATAAGATATCATAGATGAAAGAAAGGAAGGGGTTCTTAGTTGACTGTGTTTGTAGAGGGGGATCTTAACATACAGACTGATACAGAGACTTTTGCCCATCCAGAGTGAAAAGTAATTTAAGCACTGAAGTTTCACTGTCTCCAGTGGGAAGAACACAATTTCTCTCTTTCCATCCGTGAAATAATTTCACCATGGCAAAATTTCCTTTTCATTGCCCAAGTTTTCCCTTGCTTTCTTAAAGCTAAACCTTAGGGTGTACTATGAATGCCAGGCAGCTTACCTTGCTGTATTGTGCCACTTTGTGGCAGACCTCAGTGCTGGTACCCAGAAGCCCCACTCCAAGAGTATCCAGAATCATTCGCTTACTTCTCTGAATTACTTGATCTGTCAACTGATTTGCATTCAAACCATGAATCACCTTGGCAAAATTTCCTGTAACTGTCTGGGAAGGGAAAAAATAAAGAAGAAGAAGTAGATATTTCTCTATATTTATAGTAAACACTATTTTCTTTCCTCTTTTTTTTATCCTTTCAGTTTTTGGGCTACTGTCTAGCACACTGGCCATTTCTGCCCCTGCTTACATGAATTGCATCAGCAAAGCCAAGGTTTGAATTCTTCCTCTTTTTATTCCCAGAAATGTCATTGTGTTATTTATATTTTACTTAAGCTTTCATCATTATCCTTTTCTGTTTGGTATTTCTTCTGCTTTCTCCCTGTGCCCTTGAGAGTATGCACTGCAGGTGCTATAACTATGCAAGATTATTATCTCTATCTCATCCCCATCTCATCTCCATCTCTAATGACTATTCACACACACACATCCCCCAAACAGAAGTAAAAACATCTGTCTTTCCCATGGCACCTACTTGTTGGTATTGAAATCAGTGGGAGAGTAGCATTTCAAGCCAGTGCACCCACTACCACACAAGGCAGCAAGATTTAATCTCCCTGACTGGCAGCCTTACTATCCCAAATCTTGCTGAGTTTGGAGCTCAGAAGGAGGCAGGAGTTGGCAGCCCTACCTTGCACATACTGCTCATAGCTCCCACTGAATTCACTCTCAGCTGGAGTCCCATCTTTTCTCCAAGACAAGATCTTGCCTCTTTGAAAAGCAGTGGCTCCTTGTTCCTGGATCTTGCTGGTCTGGGAATTATATGTATTTATTTTCCTCTCCTGTTGAGCAATGACCCATTATGCAAATTCAACCTGCTTCTTGGCTGTGAGCTGCTGGTAGTATCTGTATCAGAAAATGATCTAAAACTTCCCTTCCTGGACCATTAGAAATGTCCCAGTTCCTGGACCATTAGAAATAACGTGTAGAGGTACCCATTATTTACAACCTAAAAAAGAAACAACAGTTTCTTTTTTATACTGGCAGTAGTGAATATTTATCTTCTCTCTCTTTGGAAATTATCTCCTTTTGTTTCCTCTCTTCATTGCCCTTCCTTTACTCCCCTGCACATATCCCCAGAGAGTGTTGGTATTGCGTTTTGGCCTTCATTGAGCTGAAGTAAACAAGCCAAACTCTGCTGCTCTCTCCTCTACAACATGGACTCACCCCTACCATGCCCGTATATTTTCATTGCGCTGTTCACTCTGCATTCCTCTTTCTCTAGCAATGGTGACCAGAATTGTACCCACCATTACAAACAAGCTCTCACTCACACTTGCAGTAAAGCATTAAGATTATCTCAAGGAAGCACTACAAGCAGTTACAAGCAGGTGAACCCCACATCCCATGGTGTGATGCTCACCAACTGCAACATTTGGAGTGAGAGTACGAAAGCTTAAATAGAGAATCACATCTTACAGTGCAAGGAAACAAGACAGTACCTTTGCCCACATCCTGCAGGGGTGATGCACGTCCCAGAGAGATGCAGCAAATGAGTGGTGGACAGTGAGTAGGGGAACTCACTCACTCTCTCACTATTTATATGTGTCTGTCTGAGGAGGGGGAAGGAATATTAGGCCTTTCCACTCATGCATCTTGTCCTGCCCATTTCCTCTTCTGCCTGTGATGTTCTATTTTGCTTCACTTTCAACTTTCCTCTGACTAATTGCACTATAAACCTCTGGGACACATGTGATAGGACGTAGCCAGTCATCTTTACATGTCGTGTAAATTAATACATGTAATACTTCATTTCCAGATAGAAGCTGATTCATCTGGTAGCATGGAGAGCTGTGTGGAACCACAGTAATACATGGCTGGAAAAGTCCAGTACTAGACTAGAGGATGGCAAAGGCTGTTTTAAGCTTAAGCAACCTGTTGTTTATTTGTTTTGTTTTGTTTCTTCTTTTGCTATATGTCTCCTCTCTAACACATACAATTCAGACTTGGGAGATGTGTGCCATAATAATTTCAGGCCATAAATTGGATTAAGGCAGTTCTTGGCACTTAGCAGTGTTTTAACAGCATGAATCACTGTGTGTTAGCAATAGATAGTGAGTGAGAAATCCCTGCCTATCCCATCAGGAAGGGAGCAGACCCTACAGGAGCATGACTAGGGGCCACTGAATGATTCTGAAGTAAATAAGTAACCATGTCTGAAGTATGGAAATCACCTAGGTTAGGGAACAAAGCATCAAATCTCAGAATTGCAGCCTTGCACTTACATGATAAGTGCTGCCTAAAACAGTCTAGGAACTTCAGCCCTTTACTGAGAATAGCTCCAAATAATTTTGTAAAGCCTTATCTAACTCCTGAGTGCTTCCAGGCAGATAACAACATGGGTCTAGAGGTGAAGCTAAACATCAATTTGAGTGGTTCTAACCACTACTGAAAGGTCCTATTTCAGGCTGTGTCCTTCCCCCTCTCCTGTTCCCTGGGCTAGTCCTGATGCTGAGCAGACCCATTTCTGAGCTGGTCCAGCCTGTCTCAAGAGCTAGCTCTGTGATTCTCAGCAGTCAGGCATAACTGAGTTTCATTCCCTTGGAAATGCAAAATTAAATCTTGCAGCACAAGCAGAGGGAGGGAGGGGTAGGGCTAGCAGTAGTCTGTGAAATTTTGGGAGAGCACGGTAACATGAGAGAAAGAGGGAATCAGCTGTTCCCCAGCAAGCTCTAAGCAAGACATTTGCCTATTTTTCCCATGCTTTTAGCCAGTTCTGCTTTTGGGTGCATAACTTGATGCTGAACATTGCACTGGTTAACAAAGGGCCTTAATAAATGACAGAAGCAGGGAGGAGTCAGTTCATGGATGCAGCCAAAGAGTCTGAGGCCGAGGACTCCTAAAACCCAGCCCTACAAACAAACAATATTTTATACAGGCTAACCTTTATCATGTGAAGGTTCTATTTAAACTTTTGTCCTGTCTTTCTTTTAAATATGAGCAGCATATTTTTTTAAAAAATATGTTCAGCATGGCTACTAAACCTATTCCCACACATTTCTCTACGAGTGTGACAGTTTCCTCACCCATGTAGGTATAACATGAATCTACATAAAACATCCCAGCACATGTCCTAGGTCCTGAGATTGTTTTGCCTAATCCTGATCCCATAGGGACAGAATGTGTATCTGTGCTTCTTCCTTGCCCTCCTTATTTCCACACTGAGGAAAACCTCAGAGGTAGCCTGAAGAATTATCTTTGGTGCTGATAAAATCCAACTGATATGTTGGGATTGCTCAGGTTGACAAGGTTGGCAGTGGTTAGAAAGGTTAATAGAAGTTAATGCTGTTGGGCTGATAAAGGGAAAGATTTTGTTGACTTTCACCTCTGTTCTTTCAGCTCATCCTTCTCTCAGAAAATTGGAAGAAAACATCTAAATTTCAGAACCATACAATCACAGACTGGCTGCAGTTGGAAGGGAGTTCCAGACCCCTAACAAGGCCACCCAAAGCTGGCTATGTTCAGTTAGGTTTTGAGTATCTCTGAGGACAGAGACTCCACAGCCACCCTGGGTAACCACAAAATATATTAAATATTAAATAAAAGATATTCAAAACCCTTAAGTTCACCCTCTTTCCCAAAACCTTTGGGATATAATTTATATTCTGTTTCTCATTCCCTTCTCCTTCTCAAGTGAGACTGCCTTAATCCCATGATGAGACTCCAAAGTGAATTTGGATGGGACCCAGAACTTGTGATGTGCCTCGCAGTGTGCTGTGCAGTCACATGCTGCTGGCTGATCTCAGATACATGGTCACTTCCTTCTGTCATCTTGATTGCAGGATGCACTGTCCCATGCATAATAACATTAGTAATATTTATGGACTGAACTGAGATACTACGAGAAAGTGACTTTTTGTTTAAAAAATAATGAAATGAAACAGTTCCTTTGCTTGGGAAGCCAATTTCCAAACTGTGGGCTGCAGACCTCAGGCTCAGGTGTACACTGTAGACTGAGGGAAAAGAAAGCAATATGATTATCACTGCAGGGGGAAGAGGCATCTATACAAAGTCCTGTACCTCCACAGCAGAATTCCTAGGGGTCTAAACAGAAGAGGGTTGGAAATCAGTGACTGAGAATTTGGTACAGCCTGTGCACCCTGACAAAGGGAGTCTGCTGCTTTCCTCTTCTTTGACACAATACTTATGGTTCAGCAATTTGGGCAGACAATTTGTTAACTAGCAAGTGTGGTGGAAAGACAAAATGTGTTCATCCAAATGCCATTTGCAGCATTGCACGCAGCTACAGTAATGAGCTGTGTTGATTACAGAACAAGGCTTTAGAAAACCAGTGCCCCACAGAGTCTATTTTCTCCTGCTGACATCACATTTTTAAGCTGCTTTTTTCCTTCTTTTTCCTCCAGTTATTTTAGGCTAAACTCTGCCCACACCTGCAAACTGTATGTTTGCTACTGAAAGCAATTTTGGCCCTAACCTTATGCTCCTTTTGTTCTAAGGAAATATTAAAAATTATGACAAAATACAGAGCCCAGGCTTCCTTTTTTCCAAGCCAGCTTTTAAGAAGTCACTTTGTTCGTGGCCTGTGCTTAGACGAGAAAACAGGAGACAGGTGCCAGTGTGTTGTGTTTACAGAGACTCTGCTGTTGCTGACCCTCTGAAAACAAGTTACAAGTTCAGAAGTTGCTCCTTTTCCCTCTACTGGGAAATTTAATTACAGTGAAAAGGTGAGAATCTTAGACAGCAATAACACACAGCAAATGCCATAGGCAATGACTGCACCATGACATGTATCGTCCTGGAAATTTCCAGCCTACAGTAGTTCTCTTATGCACTTACTTGCACAACTAGTGGCAGTGGCAGTGAAATCTCTGAGAAGTCATCACCCTTGTTTGTTTTTTTCAAAGTTCCTGTAGCAAATCTGGGAAGTTCCCAGCCATGTTGTGGTAAAGGTTGCTAGGAGTCAATGTGCTGGTCAGTGCATTACATTACAATGCCCTTGCCTTCCTAAATTAGCAGTGCTATTCCTAAAGGCAAGACCTCAAGGTTCATTTTAACTTGTAATGTAGATGCTGGTTTGCTTAAATGAGCTGTTAGATAGAAGTGCTGGCACCAGACATGCCTGGGATATTCCCTTAGGATCACATTCAAGACACATCATTTATGGAGTAGTGTGAAGAGATCTGGTCTATAACAATATGAGAAGACACTGCAGCTCCATGACATTCCTGTTGAACCAATTTAGCTCTCACTAGTGCTACAAGCTTTACCTGTTTTACTGGTGCCAGCACTTAGTTTTACCCTGTCTTCTGCAGCACCCTCAGGCTCTGCTGCAACACTGTGGATCACATGGAGTCCTTCAGTGGAAGGACTGGGAAATGAGTGTGGGGGTGCCTTGGGGGGTCTTTGATAGTTTATGACACCTTCTAAGATAGGACAGCTGCATCTCATGTAGCTGAGCCAGTTATGCCCCATCAGAAGGGATAAATACCTTCAGGCCTATGTGTGAATGTGACCTTCCTCAAGGTGGGGGGATTTACATCTAAGTCAGAAGTGCAAGGGAGGACAATTGATGTGAGAAAAAACACCATCCCCCCTCTGCAGGGCATGCTTCTTATGGACCTTCTATCTTATCTGGCTCAAACCCCAGAATGTCTGGTGGTGGCTGTTCTCCCCCCCTGTCTAATTTGGATCAGAGGTTTTGCCACCACATACCCCAAAACTCATCTCCTCCCCTTGGTGGGTGCAGTCCCTGCCCCTGCACAGCACTCTGCTGCCTCTGCAAATGGCCAGATATTGGAGCCATTAACCATTAATGTCTCTCCCAATGATCTCCAGTATGAATAATAGCAGTGGGTGTGGGACATCACATAGGTTTTGTGTACCTCCAGTTTCCATAACTACTTTTTGGTTTTGGCAGCCTGTAGCACACGCTGCTCTCTTAATCAGAGAGCATGATGTCTATATTATGTGACCAAGATGCAGCCAGATGTCATTACATGACTTGTGCTATTTGGGGAGGCGATAAAACTTGACTAGCATAAATTCAGAGTTTGATGAGCAGAAACCAAACTAAGTGAGAGCACATGTGAGGGATGTGGCAATTGTAATTAAATTACCAGCAGAGCTCCAGTGGTGCAAACGAGGCATTACCCCCTGTGCTAGGCTGTGCATCATACTCAGAAAGGCACCAAGCCTTGATGCTCCTGATCACTTCAGAGCAAGGCCAGATGTCAGGACATAATGGGCCCCAGCAAGGCTGTGGTGGTGGTCCAGTGGGGAGATACAGTATCAATACCTAGTATACAACAAGCTTAACCATTAAGGGACAAAAGAGCTTCTCTGCATCTATACTAGTTCTCAGGGATTTGGAATCCCTAAGAGATTATCCAAGATTCATAACAAACTTTTGTATGCACTGAAAGGGCTAAAATAACACCTATAGAATATACAGCAAAACCAAAATGAAAAATAAAGCAACATTCTTCAAACAGAAACAGGTTTTGGGACAAAATAAAAAATTCACCTAATTTTTTGGGAGCCCATAATTTACCTGGCAGCAGCTGCAGAAGGCTTGAGATGGGTGCTGGAAGATGCTGTGTGAGTTAACAGAACTGTTCCTCCACCTTTCAGACCAGATGCTTTCTCTCTTGATCTCAGCTTTGTCCCTCCCAAACATGGCCCCTCCTGGAAAGATTTAAACTATGAGTCATGTTACAAAATCCACACACAGAGTTGCTAAAGGAGTGCCCATTCTTCAAGCTCTTGCCATGAGTTAATTTCCACTCCTCCCTCCTAGCTGGTGGACAGGACCCCCTGTTCGGACACCATGCCTTCACTGAGATCCCCAAGGCAGCCTGGGTATCCCATGAGTGACAAGTCTGTCCCTGCTCTTTTGGAGTACTCCAACAACTGCAAAAAAAAAAAAAAAGCTTTTTCCTCATATGTGGTTGTACCCAGCTAGATTATGCATTTTCCACCCTGATATACTTCCCAAAGTGCCAAGAAATATTGCAAAACAGCCTGAAATTATGCTTTAAAATGCAGCAGTCTCTGATTTATGGTGCAATTATAAAACATGTCATGGTAGTTATTAGCTCTGAGATGGAGTATCACATATTTCAGACTGTAAAACATACTGAGGAATTTCTAGCTGTGATTGTGTATTCACCTCTAAAGAGGAAATGGGCTTAATTACACCAACATTTATAAAAGGGAGAAATAACAGCAAAAATGGAAGAAAGGTTAAATTTGAACACAAGAGCTGTGAATACATAAAACATTTATATTATTGCACTTGTAATTGAGCATCTAAGCAGAAGCTAATGATTTGATTTAAATTGGTCCTTTTCACATAAGTAGCATTTGAAGAATTTTGGGTTTTAGAATTTATAATGACACTATTTTTTCCCTATGATTACTCATCTTCAGCATAGTAGATTCAACCAGATGTAGGAAGAATTAAAAATCAAGAAAAATAACTACTTTCACAAAATGATAGGAATGATCAACCATGTTGATGCTTCAGTCTTGGCAGGGTTTAAAACTATTCGCCTAAAAATGAAACCTACTGTCAGATGTAGAGGACAGCATTTTATTTACTTTCCCCCCCCCCCCCCCTGCAATGGCTGGAAGATGTCCCTCCTTGTATGGCCTTGAATTATTGCTGGAGCCCTAGGGTTGGCTGTAAGGGAAATAACGGGATGCCCGAGTCTTGCATTTATTTATTGAGAAAGGTCATATTCAGTGAGAATAGATGGTGGTACTGGTACCACCAGCTCACACAGCTTATCCTCCTGACTTTGGTAACTTATTTGCATGGCACAATGGCATCACTATGAGTTTGGGGTTTATATAATATGGATATAAATCATCCTTATTTCTCCTTTCCACAATCAGAAGATTTTTCTATTTCTGCAATCTGGCTATTTCCATTCTTTATCAAATTGGGCAGTTTTGAAGCCTGTTTAGAAGTCTGTGTTTGCTTTGGGCATTTATTTTCCTTTTTCTTTCCTTGATTTGGTATGATATTTTTATTATTTATAACTCAAAGAGAGCTGGCTGGGGGAGTCAAAAAGACAGGAGGTACATTTTTTCCCCCCATTGAATTAAATGAGTCTCAAATGAAGGAGCAGTGAAATGTTATGGCCCATCGTGGGCTGCCAGCACAATTGCAATGGGGTGTGAATCACCCTGCCACCAGCCATCCACAGGGTAGAGCCAATGCAATTCTGTTTCACCACAAAAGAAAAGCAGGAAGCTGCCTTTGGCAGCAACTTGTAGGAGATAGCTTGGTGCCCATGTTGCCTGTGAAAGAAAAAATAAATCTGAGTGGCTTTTAGCCCAATCCACCCATTGCTGCTTTGTGCTTCTGTTGTGTTCAGCTCCTGCTGCCAAAGGAAGGGTTCCTAAGGAGGAAGAGAATGACTGATGCAGAGAAGTAGATTTTCCCCACAGCTTCCTGCTGTCTCACCCTACTACCCTTGGCAAAAGGACTTTTCCCCACCTGTGCAGCCCAGCCAAACCCTGCACTGCCTTTTTTCTTCCTGTGTTAGCAAGGGCCAGGCATATTTCCCCATGCATCTCTGCTCTGTGCGGATTTGGGAAGCCTCTCCAGTCAAGGTCAATTAGTGAAGATGGATGGAGACAGTGAAGGAAGAAAGAAAAGAGGATATATGACTCTGTGGGAATAAAACATGACATGTCTCACAAGGACGCTGGAAAAGCATATTTTTGGGGGGCAGGGAAAGGAGGGGAAGAAAGGAAGGGAAGGAAGATACCCCCAGCCCTTAGATATTCCCATTCACTTAGGTCCCCTGATTCCTCATAGGTCTTCTCTTCCCAAGCCCCAGAAACTTTCCTGTGTTCCAACAAATCAGGTATGTGGTGAGCTTGCTCCTTGAGTGCAGGTGAACAAAACTGGTAGGTCTCTGTCCACCCTCAGCATGCTGCGCTGTTTATTGCTTTCCCTTCCCTTCCCTTCCCTTCCCTTCCCTTCCCTTCCCTTCCCTTCCCTTCCCTTCCCTTCCCTTCCCTTCCCTTCCCTTCCCTTCCCTTCCCTTCCCTTCCCTTCCCTTCCTTCCCTTCCCTTCCCTTCCCTTCCCTTCCCTTCCCTTCCCTTCCCTTCCCTTCCTTCCCTTCCCTTCCCTTCCTTCCTTCCCTTCCCTTCCCTTCCCTTCCCTTCCCTTCCCTTCCCTTCCCTTCCCTTCCCTTCCCTTCCCTTCCCTTCCCTTCCCTTCCCTTCCCTTCCCTTCCCTTCCCTTCCCAGCATCCTGAGAAATTCCTGTAAGGCTATGGAAAGATGGACTTCAAAAGCTCACTGAGGTCTCACCAGAGGGTGGGCAGCACATGAAGGTGAGTGGGATTCCTTCCTCCATGTCACTACACCACAAAGAAGCCTGGAGGGGAGAGAACTTGCCCAAAAGTCCCACATCATCTCTGAGCCTGCAGGGCAGTGTATCCAGTCTGCCCATGGGCTTTGGTCACTCCTGTGCTCTGAGAACCACACAAGAGCCTTCACAGGAAGGCCAGGAAAGCCTGGCACTCCTCAGCTTCAGATCAGGCATTTTGGAATGTTTCTGTACAATCTGGCTCATCTCAGACCAGACCTGATTACAAATGATGGAGCAGCACACAGGTTACCAGAGCCTGGGGTGGGATACAAGTCAGCGATGGAACCATCACTGATGCACCTTCTTTACAGTGTGGGTTTCATCCACAGCACACTCTAGCACAAACTCCAGCCTCACAGTTGTTAACAATTGGTGAGATTTATAAGGCTGCATATATTTGGGGCTTCTACTGCTTTAACTTTGCTGTTGCTGTATCCTCAGGCTTCCCATTTTCCCAGTGATAACAGTGAGAAACTGTTAGAGCAAAAACTTAAATTCTCAGTTGATGACATGGCTTCAGGTGGTGATGGCTTTAAAAGAAAAAAAAATGCTTCAAGTGTCTAGATCATGTGTTGAGAGAAATATATGAATGTAAATCAGGAGTTAATCTATACTGGGAAATATACATTATTTATAAAAATCTAAATGTATAAATATCTAAAAGAATACAGAAAATCTTAACATCTTATTCCTTTAGAGTGCCACGAAATTATACTTGCATGAAGCCATTAACCCCAAAAGAGTTCTGATTACAGGAAAGGCTGAGAATCTGTCATATGCCTACTCTCAATGTAGGTCAGTGTACACACAGAGCAAAACGGAAGGAAACTTGAGGAAAATTATCTACCCCATCTAGAGAAACTCTTGGTTAAGGTTCTTCTGGAATTTAGATGCTGTTTTAAGTTAAAATAGAACATGATAAGATGGCCACATGAGCAGTGACCACATAGGGAAAGGTGCAGATGGGAATGACTGCACTGAATTTGAGAAACTGGAATTTCTTAAATTGAAAAAGCTTGGAAGAGGGTGACACACTTGTGTTTATCCATCCATCTTGTAAGAACAATTATTACACAGGCAGGCCAAATCATGGTAACAGCACGCACAAATTAGGGCAGAAGAGCATGTGAGGAACAGCTGATCTCTTTTATGCCTCTGATGGCCTGCTCACTCATAACTGAATCAAACATTTTAAATATTCTTTGGATTGAGAAATACATTAAATATACCATTCATGAAAAACATTCAGATAAATTGGAAATTATTCAGAGAAGGCTAAGAACAGTAACAGCCTTGGAAAGCACGGTCTGTGAAAGAGGTGTGAGGAGTTTATTTATCCTAGAAAAGGGAAGCTATTCCATTTCACATCACAGCTAAGCCAGTCCGACCACTGGCACTTCCCTGATGCCCTCCATAGGGCTTAATCCAGTAAACTAAATGGCCAGGAAACAAATTTTATTATTTATTTGAATGCTTCTCCACTTTATCCTCTGAACTGGTTCATCACAATCACATGAGGATTGGCTGAATGGGGAAAAATGTAGGATGGTTCATCTTGCAGCATCTGACCTTCAGCTCGGCCTAGCTTTAATGTGGAAGTGTACTTCTGTACGCAATACAAAAATACAATCTGCACACTTTAGAAGTAGAGAGTGTTGAGCAACTTTGCTCTATCTCCTGAGAAAGAAAGAAAAGGAATCTGTTAAATATTTATCAGATTCTTGACTGATGTGATAAAACCCCTTTATAACAGGAAGGGTATTGAAATATTATACATAAGAATTTTGTGGAATTTCCTTTATTGGAATCATTACCAATGTATTACCCCAATCTGCCAGGACTGGTTCAAGGTTTCTTTTTCTGCCTTGGGGCAGATGTGGATTTTGAAAATGATCTGTTGAGATTCATTCTATCCCTCCTTTTTTCTGACTTCACCCAATTTGTCAAGTTCACCCATCCTGCCTGAGTTAGCTCTGAGCTCAATAGTACTTGGAAAAATTGCTTTAACAAGAACAGTGCCAGATTCTAATATTGCTTTTTGTTGAAGACAGAGCAGAATTTGTGAATATGCTGTTCATGGACTCATTACCAGACACTCCGCTCATGGCCTGTTTTACATTCTTGAAAACTTCCTATGCTGGCATAGCTGGTCTCTAAATACACCATGAAAATAAGCCCATAAGAACAAGTCACATATCAGAGGTCATTTCCAGGTTAAAGGTTTGTACTGCAAATGGAGTTACAGCACTTGCAAGTAGCTGCTGAAGCACAGTGGAAATCCAATTGCAAATAGGGGAAGCAGGGTCACCAGCAGGGAAATGTGCATGCTGAGATATACAATTTCATTAATATATCAGAAGAAAAGTAAAGCAAACAGCAAAGCTTTGCTGAAATATTACTGGTGTTCACAATTAAAATACACTAGTGCAGAAATGGGAAATTGGAGATCAAAGGAGGAAGAGAGGTGCTGTATTAGGGACCTTTTTTCCTTTGGAAATCTTTTCCAGAAATGACAGGCTGCAACATCAAAACACACAGATTTGGAAAATACTGAAATGCACTTAACCTTCTGTCTCCTCAGAGTCAGTAAATGTCATTATTAATGATGTTCTCTAATGAAGTGTTTTGTGGACAAAATAAACACTGCAGCTTTCTTGTACAAAATTCTCTACTCACTTTACTGCAAGTAAGTTCTGGGAAAATTCTTGTAGGTAGGACAAAAAAAGAAAAAGTGGAGGCATTATTAAAGAAAATTTAACAATCACTTTAATTAAGAAAACCTTTTTATTTAAAGAACTAGACAAAACTAGCTCAAATGCAGGAAGTCTGTGGATTCACCTAGACTTTCTGGGGGAGGGATCAAGCTAAGAAAAATGCTTTTCCAAGTATCTTTTCAAGACTTTGGAAGTCTTGTCAAACAGAGAGGATCAATACTAATGTAGGGAGAGCACATTAACCCTTCAAAGCCATCTGAGCACAGGAGTTCCTGTGTAACTGCTCCCACCCTGCCAAGCTGGGCAGCCTCACTTGGGAACCACCCCTGTGGGACATTGAGCTGCCATCCACGGTTCCAGGAGCAGGCAGCTTTCTTCTTTGACAAGCCCTGCAGCCTTTGAAGCCGGGATCTGCTTGTTCTATTCTAAAGGGACTGATTAAAGAGGGAGAGGAAGCTTCAAAAGACCTCACTGCCTCTGTGAGCTAACTAGTTAGAAGGCTGCACTGACAACCTCCTATGACATGTACCATAGTTTATTTTTTAACTTGTTCCTCATTCTGCCCTTTAACATTAACATCTTCTTTCCATTTGTATGTGAGAACACTGAAGCTTGCAGAAACATCATAAAATGAGCGGTTCCTCTACTTCAGATGGGACTCTCCCATATTTTTCCCCACTGAGCTTTATGGATTTTTTGTTTGGAAGTTTTGTTGTGATCCTGATTCAGCAGTGTGATACATGGCTGTGAGTACTAAAGGAATAATTCAGTGGGAAGGGCGGTAACTGACACATGGAATAGGAAAGGACAAAATATGGTTAACAGTTGGACTCAATAATAATCTCAGTAACTATTCTGTGATTCTCTGAAAATACTAACAAAATTCTGAAGATGGGTCTGTAATTCCTCCAGACCTTTGTATGTGTCTGTTCATTTAATTTAATTTCACTCATGTAATGCTGATCTGTGCTAATACTGTCAGATGCATCCCATTTCAGTCCAAAGCAGGACAATGGACAAATTATCTCACCTTTCTCAGTCCTGGCAGTGAACATTGGGTCAGCATATTCTGCTTATTTCCTTTTCCCACTTCTGTCTGCCCTTGTCTTTCTCAGCTGATTCACCAAATTATCCAAGCCCTTACTGAAAAAAACATTTCACAAGACACCCATACTAATGGGAATAAATTTTAGAGATTCTCTCAGAGGGGAACTTTCAAATGTCTCCACTTTGACTGATATGTCTTTTCAGAGAGGCCAAGGGTTTTCTTTAATTTGCTGACACTGCATCAAATAACTCAGATGTCCCATTTGAGCAATTCAGATTAAAAACAAAACCAGATCCATATTTATGTAATAAAGAAGCTGACAGAAATGCTTTGGTGATTAGGCAGACATCTAGTTTAACATGTCTTGAAACTGTTGACCTCAGTGATTCTCACCTCATCCTTTCAAAGAAAAATTCTTTACTTCATTTATTTCCTCAGTTTATATTTATGCTTTTTATCTTGCTTCCTGTGACCTAACTCATATTTTATCTGAATTCTCTTGAGATAGCAGAGACCACAAAAGACATTTCTTGTTTTCGTTTGTTCTGCTTTTGTCTTGATTGTCAAAAATCTGGTGGGAAACAAAGGAGAATTTAAAAAAGGAAGGATAATGCCACTTGATCACACTAATCCATGAAGGCCTGGTCTTGTGGCTCCCTCTCATCAAGCATTTGCAACAAGCCATTCCTTTCCCCATCACTTTCCAACAAGCTAAGGCAGCAGCTGTCACTCTGTCCCTGCTCCTCCTCCAGTCCTGCCCCGCTCCCTGCAGGTAGCAGATGTCCTGTTTGGTATGTTTGTGCTGATGAACAGCAGAGCATGAGGGTGTGAGCACTGGTTTTAGACCCCTGGTTATCCACATTGCCTAAACTTTAATTCTGTGGTTTGGGTCATGGACCACTTCAGTTCTCTGTCTGCAAGACAGCCTGCTCCTGAGCCATCAGCAGACTCACGCGACCTCGGAGCCATGGCCTGCAAGCAGAGTTTGCAGACAAGGAAAAACTATTGTAAATCAGGACAGCCCCAACGTCTGGGAGGAATGATGAGGAGGAGTGCATTGATATCAGAGGGCTAATTAATTACTTTATTATACTATATTACTCTATACTATATTACACTGAGTCTGCACAAGCACCCAAGTCAAGTGAACTGCACAGAATCTCGTGACTGTCAGCCAACAGTCCCAACACACACACCTGGATTCAATTGGTCAGTGAATCAAAACAGTCACACCAGAATCCAATCAAGCAAATTCCTTCAGGTAAATAATCTTCCTTAAAGCATTCCACTTGTTCCAAAACACAGGAGCAGTAAATGAGATAAGAATTGGTTTTTTCTTTCTCTGAGGTTCAGAGAATGCGAACCCCAGAAATATCTTTGGGAAGTTGTGCCTTGCTTTTCTCTGTGAAGAGTTATGTGGCCACAGAAGGAAAAGGCAGGGCTAGGCATCCCATCTACTGCCTTCCTGACCAGCCCTTAGGTATGTGGTGAAGCCTCATTGCAGGAGCAGTGTTTGCCCCTGTCACTGACACTGCTACTGAATTTACTGCTGAGAACCTCTAGGGATGGGTGGCAACTGTGCCTGCCAGAAGCTGCTGCTAACAAAAGCAGGAAAGATGTACAGTTCCATTGTTTTTAGGCAAATAAATCTTGGGTTAAAATTAAAAGCACAGAAAGGTCACTTGGACTCCTTACTACAGACATTTACTCCTTGCTACATAAACTGGAGCAAATGCTATATGCGTGACTTGGAGGAATTTCATGTGCAGAAAGAAGGCTACAGTCTGGAGGGTAAGTTCACTCCACCCTGATGAGGCCAGTTGGCACTGCCCATAGGCAGAAGTACCTTTATTTGCAGGAAACTGAACTATTAAACACTCTTGATCGAAATGGCTTCTTCCAGCTGTGCTGCTGCAGTGCTTAAAAACAGAGAGCAGAGACAGCGCTGCCACCTGCTGCTCCTAGGGACGTGGCTCTCATGCTCACCAAGGCCATTAAAGCTTTAGTGTAGAGTCCCAGAATATTCTGAGCTGGAAGGGACCTACAAATGTAATTGAGTCCAATTCTTAAAGCTTGGATGCTAAAAGTTGGTATGTACTGGTAAAAATACATTAACTATAAAATTAAATGGTAAAAAAAAAATTAAAGTTTATAGCTAAAAATTGTTTACCATAAAATTAAATACCAACTGTGATCTTTGCAAAGCATCAGGTAATAACATAAGCTACCACTATGGTCCTGTCACAGTTCTAAAAAGAAAGCAAGCTGCCTTGCCACCCTGTTTTGCAGTTTAGTCACACGCTTTGATGCTGTTGTCTTTGGCTTGTTCAGTGTAGAGAGTTTGGTTAGAAATTTACTGAAACTGCAGGCAATTAACCTCTCACCAGGTTAAAGAAACACTATTTTAAGGTCATATTGAAAACCATCACAACATTTTTCATGCTAAAATGGTAATTATTGGTAAAAAATAGTAGCTACTACAATTGCTACAAAATTTTGTGGAAATGGGGCACAGATGTTTGTGGCTGGCAAGAGCTGGGGCTTCTGCAAATTAATTCAGTCACAACAGACCTGACTAGTGAAGGATATCTAAGGGTTACTATAAAGTCGGTGCTAATGAAACTATACTGGAATTTTAACAGCTAGGGCTGTGACCCTGAAGCTTTTGATGGCACTTTAATAAAGAATTAGATCAGAATCTGTGATTTAACTACTGAGTTGCAAAAGCTGCCAGAAACTGACAAAGGGTGATGATTTTTTCTTACAACAATGCCTATGTAAATTTTAAAGTAACTGTACTATTTCAGAAATTCAATTTCAGATCTTCCCCCAGAAAGCATTTAGATGAAATACAGAAGTGCATCTGGAAAGACATGCATGCTGTGCAGCCAGTCACGCATCCTGGCAAAAGCTGCAGGGAACTGCAGCCACCAAGTTGAGAGAGGCCAACATTTCAACTTCTATATTTACATTTGCAATGTTGATTTCACTGGGAGAGAGTTGCTTCCTGGCTTTTGGAACACCGCTTTCTTTGTGCTAGATTCCAAAGAAAACTGCTTTTCATATTAAAAACAGTGCTTGGAACACGGTGTGGCATTAACACCTGCTCATGCTTTGTCTTGCAATGCTTTGAATCAGGATTATCCTTGCTTATCAAGTCAAGCTGTCAGCTGCTTCGCTATGGAGGTGCATGAGCACCTCTCTGTAAGCCCATTCTTCTTCCCTCTTAGAGTCCTTGCTCATGAATCATTCAAATCCCTCAACCTGAACCCTGCTTCGCTGCTGCCTTCAGTAATTTTTATTTGTGCCTGGAAAATCTTTGGGATGTCAAAAAAGAACTGACTGAAACAAATGCATTCCAATGTATCTCTTTCCCCCTGCAGTGCAAATTCAGGCAGGTTAGCTTCTAGCCCTGGGAGCTTGAACAAGAGGGGAGCAAAGGAATATTTCCCCAGCCAGACATGATTCTCAAGTGTGAGAAGAGGACTAATACAGCCTTACCTCCTGGGCAGCCAGGTGCCTGGCATTTCCCAGCTGAGGTGTATTTAACTGGATCCTCATTTGGATGCATCAGGCTAGGAGGTCTGTGAGTGAAAGCACTGTGAACATACTCAGAGTCCTTTCTAAGGAAAACTACTATGAATCTTAACACAAACATTGGACCGGATATTCCCAGACTAGTTAGAATGCACAACACACAAAATACTACTACTACTTCAAATAGTCAAGAAATCATTGAACTAGGAGTTATATATATATATAGCTAGTACAAAGTTCAAACTAAGTAAAGATGGAAAGTAGAAGTTAAGAAAAAAAAAAGGGGGTAAATTTGTACATATTCTCTTAGTCACACTGTGTTAGCAGACAAAACATGTTCAGGCTCCATGTGCATTTAGCAGTATATTGTTTCTCACTCTGACACAGCGACTTGAAAAACCATAAGCATAACTACAGTCTTCCTAGCTTAGGTGATAGATGTTTGTGCTTCAGGGGTAGAGATTAATGCATTAAATTAGTTATGCTTTCCTGGGCAGCAATTTGCCAGAAGAAGTGTGGATGGATTTGCGATTTGCATAACAAGGTTTGAAATACTCACAGCTGAGGAAAACAGAACAGAATATTTCAGTTGGATGGGACCTACAATGATCACCTAGTCCAAGATTTAGGCAAACAGCTCCAATTAATATAAGTTGTGTGGCTAAGACCACTAATAAGCTTTGTGTCTTCAACCAAGAATCTTTAGAATGTCATGAAATTTTCTTATACAAACTCGTATTTTGTGCTCTGAGTAAGCTGAATGCTATATAGAAGGGGAATTGCTTGAATTCTACAAGAACACTCAAAATAAGGTATGGTGAATGGAACAAACCAGGTATTAGCTTAATCTGGTGTGGTCTGTAAGGTTTAAATGTCCAATAAGCTTACTGACAATACCTAGCAGAGATTAGTAAACAAAATTTTATTCTTCACAGAGAAAGAGCAATATCAGAAAAAACATTTTTGCTCAATGCATTGGGGAAAAGAAAAGGTTTATGTAGAAGAATAAATTACATGAAGCGGGGAGAAACTACTTGGGCAGATGTTACAGTCAGTTTTACAGCATCTCAGTCACTATAGCATGTATAGATGAGGTTACCTTGATGTTTCCTAACCTGCATATCAAATCCATACCGCTGGAATGTACCCAGCTCACTTCTGAAGAGCTCCTGTGGGGAGTATGATTACTCATACTAAATGTAGTTTAAAATATTTTTCCTCTCTATAGCTACCAGAAGAGCCTCTCCATTCCATCCACTCCATCCTACTCTTGAGCCCTGTTCTGGATGCATGACATGTAGCTAACTTGGCACTGTTGAGAATGTGCCCTCTTGTACCTGCAAAGAAGCCAACCCTTGGGGTCATAGGTAAGCACCTTCTCTGCCTTCACAAACATTTTCTTTCTACTGTAAAACAAAAAAGCCCCGAGCAGGTGTGTTGAGTATACTCACTGGGGATGATGGAAAAAAGCAACAGCACAGTAAAAGGATGAAGGTAGAGGTTTCTTGGAAAAAGTAATCAGAACCTCCCCTAAGAGTACAAGCCTTCCTGTGTTCAGCTGGTAGTGATCCAAACATCATCTTTGTCCACTAGAAATCAGAGAGAGCCACATCAGCCTTGACCTGGGGACAGAGGCTGAGGGGTTAAGAAGAGACATCACTTGGGTAGGTTACTGACGAGTATTTTCAAGTCACTCCACTATCAAACAGGTTTGAATAACCACATTTATTGTCAGTATTTTATATATATATCAGTATTATACACAGTATTAAATACATGGTTATTGTACTCCCCATAAACACTGAAAAGATGTGCCTGAGGGCTTCTAAAATACAGAAATAATAATTCCATACTTCTTTTGCTTTTCTTTAGCTATATATTTAGCTTCTTCCTTTCTCCTCTTCCCTCTTAACAATCCTTATACTTGGTGGTTTTAATTTTTTCCCTTTTTCAGCCTGTCAGTCACAACCAGTATCTTGACTTAAAAAGAGATCTTTTCTTATTTCTGAAGACTTTTACTGTCACTATGACTGCAGGCTTTATGCTTATCTCCTGCTTCTCAGATAAGCTTCCCCTTCACTAAGATCCATCCTATAATCTCAACCTATTTATATGTGATTTAAACTCCTTGAGATGAATAGATTTTTTCTGCTTGTTTTATTTGAAGGGATTTTATTTAAGGGACTGATACAATCTAGACTCTTGGCATTCTTTTAAAAATACAAACATTAATGAAGAAAGCTTTCCATTTTCTGAGAAAGGCATTTTGGCAAGAACTACACAAACACAGCACTCATGAAAAATTAAAAGGTGAAAACAAATAAACAATTTGCTTTGCATGGGCATAGCACTTTGCAGGCTAGCAAAACTTTGGGGCGTCTACTTCTGCTGTTGTCATGTTGCTGAGAAGATAATTCCTCTGCTTAGTTCATAAGTGATTAAAAAATAATTTTTTTTCAACAGCTTGCAGTATACAAAAAGAAAAGAACCTCTTAAAAATCTGATTCCTATATTCTCAAGGGCTTGAAGATTCTGTAGGCTGCTGAAATTAACTGGCTGTGATTTTCTGTAAATCCAGATGTTTAATTCATTAAAACTTCATGAAATCTAAACACATTCTTCATTCCATATATCTCTTACATGTCTCTCAAACATTTATTCTGTTGATATATTATTTTTTAGTGATAATATATTTGCATTTACAAACACGGATCATACATAGATGATACCTTACAGGAAATCCCTACAAAGCAGAGTAGTAATCCCTCTATGTAAACCCTTGCAAGAGGAAAGCACATTCAGAATTTTCTAGACACATGAATTGAATTCTATTAGGGCCTCTCCAAGAGGCCAAGAGCAAAATACATGCAGTGAACTTTTCTAAGAAGGAATACAAGCTTGTCAAACTCACCTTCAAGTAAATAGAAGCAACCCTTAGTCTTTCTTTGCAGGTAAGAAACAGATGCTTTTCATTACTTTGGGCAATAACATCTCATTAGCAGAGCACATCAGCAAGCTGGGAAACACCAGCTATGCCTGATTAAGTTAAGTCCAAGTTTCTGCAAGCTTGGCTCAGTCCAGAGAAAAAGTCAGGTTGGTTTATGCAGTACTTTATAACAGGTAGGAGAAGTCCTGGAAACACTGCTAAGGATAAGGGCTGAAGGAAATGTTCTGGCAAACTCAGTTTTGGCCCTAACAGAAGGCTGTCTGCTATCTCACTCTCTAGGCAGAGATTTTTGGCAGTTTAGGAGTGAATAATTTCCCTTGCCAAGTAACTGAAATATATTCTCTGTGACACATTATTTTACATAGCAGGTCAGGAAGGGTTTCATTGAATAGGAGCTCCAGCATCCCTTTCTGGCATGGGTTGAACAGCTGAGACACACTGCCTGCAGGAGCTAAGAGTATGTAATTACAGCCTTCACTCACAGATGTCCTCACTGGCATGAACTCTAGTTGTAGCCATTGGTGACAAGAACTTTGGCAAGTTCTTGACAGAATGGATATTTTCCAGGATGTCTGGAGCAGCTAAGAGCTTGTGGAACTGCACTCACCATGTAGGAGGCTCTGAGGCCAAAGAAGGAGAAACAAGTGTGAGTATGCTAACATTGTGGGTTCTCTCTTTCTCTTTATGTGTACAGAAATAGTTTTTAATCTTCACTTCTCTGGAAGTGAACAGCAATTCTCTAATGAGATTTCATTAATTTAATTTCAGCCTTTGTTGAGAGATGATGAAATCTGGCAGGGAGACACTTCACTGTGAAGCACAGTGGAGAGCTGGAACCACCTCTACTCCAAGCATCCTTCAGGGCTGATGCCCTGGGGGGACAGGAGCAAGCAGGGGTCTGTGATACACTGAACAAGCCTTGCAGGGTTTGACAGCACTAAGGTCAGTTCTGCCAGCAGGGATACAAACTTGGGTCTCAGCAGAGGAACAAACTAAACCAGTGCAAACATGTTTTTCTCAGGTCGTCAAGCAAGGTACCTAAGGCAAAACACATTTACCAACTTATCTATAGTAGAGTGCTGTGAGTAAAAACACAGTAAAAACACATTTACCAACTAATCTATAGTAGAGTGCTGTGAGCTTTCACTCCCTTCATACCTTTTCAGATGCTGTAAGCACCCCTGCTAAGGATTTTGATATTTCTTCTATTAAACATAAGAGGAATTTTAAATTGTTTTCAACAGAAAAAGAAGCAAAGAGAACAAAGCAGCACATTCAATGTCTGAGTCTGTTGAAATGAATGTCTGCATTTCATTTGCTTATTTTAATCTAACTTAAAGAGTTAATGTTGGTTAAGCACAGTTGGTAGATACATTGGTACATAGTGGAAGAAAGCAAAAACAAATGCATTAATTACTGTTCACTGACCACAGTTATGATTTTGAAACATGCTCAATTAGTGAACAGTATACCTCCAAATCACAGCTAAATTCAATACAAAAATTTGAAGCACAATCACCCATGTCATTATTATTAACTATTCTACCTTTGAGGGATCACTCTGTCAAAAAGAATAATTTTATCAATACATTTTAATTCCTTTTTTTTTAAACACATTTTTGTAAGAAAAGGTGTAAGATCTGTACATTTTAAAAAAATCCCATTAAAAAGCATTTTTTCTTGGATAGAATTCCTACCCAGGAATAATATCATCCTTGTGATTAACGTCTCACAATAGACTTAGGGACAGACCTTAACTTGCTCCTCTGCAAATCAATGCTCTTATCTTTTGATTGTACCCAAAAGCACCAAAAAAAAATGTTTTTACCCCTTTAAAACTTATCTGAACCCTGTCCAACCCTACAGGAAGGTAGGCTGGTGAGAAGGGGGAGTAGAGGTTGCCTTTTTCATCCTAATTAGCTAGATAATGAGTTGTATTTTCCCTATTAGGAGAGCTCTTTTGCTGAATCCTCACACTGTTAAGTTCTAAGAGACAGCTTAAGGCTCTTGACTCACACTGATGGTAATGCAGAAGATGGATGTAGGTTCCTCTCATGTTTTGCAGAGGCCTGATTGTGTTTCAGTTGTTGTTGTGGTAGAAGCCAGGTCAGAGTGCTATTTATTCACAGACAGGAGAATTGCTGAGAGAAGATTTGAAGACATGACTGAAATGTTTCGCAGAGATACGGAAGATTACTTTCAGAGAGCCAAGGCTCACAAAAAGAACTCTGATTTAAAGCTGCTCCATAGGGGTTGTGAGTAATTTAGCATAGGAGAAAAGCCTAACATGTTGTGCATGTAAAATACCACACCACTGTATGTTATAAAATGACACAGCTGTCCTCTGCTCCTTTGGTATCAGACAGGGCTGTAACTTCCTTATAATTAACCAAAACAAGGAATCAATTATCACATTTTCCTAGATATCACCTGAAAAGAAGCAGCTGGGAGTATTTCCCCATTTGACATAAGGTGCACAGCCTCTTTTGCTGTGTCATCCAAATTCAGTGATGCTCAAGATGTGTGTGGAAAGTGTCCCCCTCAGTGCTCTTACTTACTGAGGCAGAAACTACCTGCAGGTCCCCACGACATCAAGAGGGTGCTTTTTGTTTTCTAATTTTTGCAAAGGTGCTTGAAGGAAATTATCACAGCTCTGACCTTCACTAATTGCTCACTTGATTATGTTTCTCAGTCACACTCTGTAGCTCTCTATCGGCCAAGGACACAGAATACACTGCTAATGTCTGTCCTCCTCCTCTCCCTCCCTCTTCTCCAGACTCTGCACAGCACTGCCCTCACAAAATTATCCAAAGAAATGTCTGCAGCACCCTGGCAGGAGGAAAGTGCATGAGCTCTTGATGACTCTCTGAGACCCCTTAAAGCCTGTGTTATTCTGGCTCTTCAATATCTTTCATGCTTGAATGTGCAGATTTCCACAGCAGCTGGATTTCCTAGAACATGCAGTTCCAGCTAAATGTATCCAGCTGTAAATGCAAACAGAGACAAAACAGAGATATTATCAGATGTAACTTCACAGGTAACATTCATTACATTCACTTGAAATATTGAAATCTTTGAATGTATGCATTTGTGTCTAACTATATACAGCCTGGGAAGCTGAGTTTGCAGAGAGAGACAGCACTCTCTTTAGAAGGAGTTGAATTCTTCTTCTGTCATTGGGTGGAATAATGCATAATTCAAGTTTTTGGAGATATTACTTGGTATCACTTGAGTGTAATGCTGAGGCTGATAAGTTCACGCTGATCAATAACTCAGAAATGGGAGAGGTTTCAACCTAATAGCCATCCACTGACTGTCAAAGTCAAACCTATGGAACTGCACATCTTAGAGGCATGTAAGTCCCAGAAAAGCAAAGGATTTCTGACTCTTAGGCAATATGCTCTGCTGTGGGACTACTAGACTCTTTTTCTTGTGCTGTCTAAGCAAGACTGTGATGCTTAAATGAGTGTATTTGAACCTCCAATTCAGTTTAGATCATTAACTCCTATTGATGATTTTATGCAGAAGGCTAAATATTTCACTGAACTCAGTATTAACAGTCAAACAATGCATTCATATGCAATTAGGTATTTTCTAAGCAATATTATACCACTTCACACAGCAAAGACTGCTAGAGGAAATAATAAACCAGCACTTCAGAACAGGGATAAACTATGTTCTTGCTCTACTTAGTTTCTCACGAAGAGGCTGAATACATCATAGTTTACATCTACCGAAAAAGCATCGTTTTCTCTTTATATGCCTTGGGTCATGCTGGCAATACTTTGGAGCCCTTTGTATTTCTTAACAGCAATGTGGATTTGCTGCCACTAGGTGTTACCCTTCCTCCATTTGTGAAGAAAACTCTCCTCCCTGAATAAACCTGGATCATCCGTGGGTGTACCGCCCGAAATGCAAAACAGGAGCCCATCGCGATGGAAGCATCTTTGTAAACCTGGAAACAACAAAAGCAAAAGCCTCCCCCACAAACAAACAAAAAGTCACAAAACACCCCAAATCCACTAAACCAATCCTCACAAACCAATGAAACTTCTCAAAATATTAAAAGAAGAAAAACTGTTGTCTCCTGACAGGTTAAGACAGTGTCCCTGTAGCTAGTTCTGGTCAGCAGCTAATAGCAAACACTGAAATGACTGTCCTAACTGTAGGAGCTACTGCCCAGAAATGTCCCAACACTGCACAGTCAGAGATATTCAACTCCACGCTTATTGTCATAGAGCCTTGCCTGTTCATTAGACCGTATTTCATATTTACCAGCCTTTATGGGGGTTGTATGCCTTACAGGAGGCATTCTGTGGCAGCCTTTAATGTTCCATGTACCAGTATTTCACTGTCTCCCACACAAAATAAGAATAAACCACTACGACTGTGTTACGCAACCCAGTGACTGACACATAAGTAAAAAATTGTTGATATATTTACCCATTGTAATACCCACAGACGAAGTCCAATCCTCCTCACTGAGGCAAACGTCGCCAAATGAAAAGAGATGGGAAATGGAGAAGAAATCAGATGAACATATTGTGAAAAGAGGAAAAATCTGTTGACGAAAGAAGCTACAATAACCAAAGCCTCGCAGCCAGGCAAGGCACAAAGCAGCAGTGAGATGCCCACAGAATATAATTTCTCTGATGAGATGTAGCTTCAAAACCGTTATTTCAGTGCTGGGCATGTTTTTAAGCCCAGAAAATGACATCTATCTCAGAGACAAACACTGCAAGCCAGGTCTTTGCCCAGGACTGTTGAAGAGGCCATATGAACAGAGAAGGCTTGAGAAGGCTCCTTGCTCCCTTTTAGAAGGGGAGTCTGGAGTCAGCTTCACATTGACAGAGAGAACACTGCAGTGGGATGGACAGGTTTGTGGCCTTAAAAAGAGACCTGGGACAGTGGGCCAAATTACTCATTGTGTCAGCTGTGCTCCTCCCCACCCCTCTGATGTTCATGGCTTTGGGCATCCCAGGGTGCTGCACAGGAGCAGGTGGGTCCTTGTCACCTGACCTCCCACAAGACAAAAGGCAGGCAGAGGAGCTCTGAGGAGCCAGTGGCTGCAGGAGCAGCATAACTTACTCATCTCTGAAGCTTGTAAAAATATGCACTAGAAGAATCCATTAAGCTCAGGTCTTATGAAGACTGGTCTCAAATCTAACAAAGCTCAAGACAAACAGAGTCAAGTCTAACGAATATGAATAGTGTTTTGGTTTGTTTTTTTTTCCTTAACCTGCATTGATACTCACCTAATGCCAGAAAAATGAAATAATTTTAATTAACAGATGAATTAAAGATCCCATTTTTTAGTATGGGAGCATTTGTTAAGACTCACCTGCCAGTAGGTACAAAATCTTCCACTGCAAGTTCTGCTATGAATAAGCGACTGCTCAAGCATTATATGATCTCATCCTCTGGGTGCACAGTTTAATCACAGTGCTCTCAATAGAGAGCCCACACTAGGGAAGTGGAGTTTAAAATACGAATCTGTGGGAGGCTCTTGAGGTGGCTTCTTGCTAAGTATGGCCAGGAGCAGGGTGATGTGGGGGGAGATGCCACATTAAGAGACCAGGAGGTAAAAGCAACTCCATAAAACTGTCACCAGCAAACCACCACGTGAAAATTTCATGTGCTTTTACTCTGGTGAATTGACCCTGAAATAGTATACAGAAAAAAAACAAAGATTCTGTGTGTGGCAGTACATGTCACATTATTTCCCCCTTTTTTTTTCCTCCAGCAACAAATTCAGCTGTTTAAATGAGTAGCAAAACAACTTAATTCAAGATTATTTAATTTTCCCCCTCATCTTTCAGAACTGTTTTAACCTCCCTTCTACTTCTCTCAAAAAAAAAAAAAACCCTAACAAAAACCAAAAACCAAATGAAACTGAACAAAAAAAAAAAAAAAAAAAAAAGAAAGAAAAGAGAAACAAGCTCTTGTAATAAAATGTCAGCAAAGCATCATTCCTTAGTTTGCCATTCCACTCCCACAAATGAAAATACTTGGTCAAAACTTGACCAAGTATTGAAAATATGAAAATACTTGGTAACTGGATTTCCAACATGGAAAAAGTAGTAGTCCACATCTTTCTAACCATATTCTTAGTCTTGTTCAGATGAAACTCCTGTAAATTCTGAGTGTCCATTCTCCCCAGACCACCCCGTCTCCCCCCTTAGACCCAAATATCCCCCTGTCAGTTCTGCTGAGAAACATTATTCTTTTTTACCCCCCATTCCCTTTTCAAAACTTCTGTTTCTCAACTTCCTCTCTTCTTCCTCTCTTGGGCAAACTTCCTTCTCGACAACTAACTTGCCTTTCCTTCCTTTCCCACTTCTCAGTTTTTGAAGGGCTTCTACCCCCTGCCTCTGCATCTTTTGATTTCTACTTCACAAGGGGGCAATACATTTCTACTGCAATGGGGCACTTGCAGCAGGGTAGTCCAGAGAGGGCTTCGTTCCCCCCTACGAAAGAGAGCACTGACCACTGTCTTCACACTCGTCAGACATTCAGACATTCCTGTGCTCCGAGCTGTTCTCTCGAGGAAGAAAGCACACGTGAACTCCCCCTGGAAAGCAACTGAATGCATCGAGGCAGCAGCTCTTTACCGCTGCTTGCAGAGAGACACAGAAGCGTAGATTAAATTCAAGCAAGAGCCTGAAACAAATGCTTTCTACCAACGCATGTTAAGTAGGTGCTTATGTTTCACGCAGATCCCGATGTACCTAATTAATCCTAATTAAATCTGAGCTGTAAGGGCACCTAAATACACAAATATGCACGCAGACACGAGGAGCCTGGCTCTCACGGTGAAGTGCCGATTGTCAGGCAGCTTGATGGGACCCCATCGGGCCGAGGTGTCCCTCGCCACCAGGGTCTTCCCCCGGCCGGCAGGGCATCCCTTGGACGGCGCTCCCGGCACCGCCCGACGGTGCGATCCGCCGCGTCTCCCTCCGGGAATGAGGATCGGCAGGGGCTTTTACGGAGTTCTTCACGGGGGTGTCTCGCAAGGCCGGAGAGCCGCAGCAGGAGAGAGCGGACAGCACCACGTTTTCTCCTGCGAAGGCGACAGGAGGGAGGGGACAGGGTTATCTCGCTGGGGTTCTCATTTGGAGAGGGCTGGGACAAGCCTTAGGAAGATTAGCAGGGGTGCAGCACAGCGCCTTCGGCAGAGCAGCAGCGTCCCGCCGCTTGCCCGCTCCTACACTTCGAGGCAAAGAGAGGGCTTTTCCTGCTTGTGAAAAACGAGACGTCTCGGAGAAGCCGAGGAGCGAGCCGGAGCCGGAGCCTCGCTCAGGGGGACAGGGGGAGGCAGGGAGAGAGGCGGGACCCCAAGGCTTTATCCCCGCTGGACACACACCGCGGTGCTTGCCCACGGCGACGGGAGCCCGGCGGGCGCGCACCGGGCGGGGAGAGGCTGCGCACCGCAACCGGGGAAGGAGGACCGGGGCGGGAGGGGGGGAACGGGGGACGGACGACGACGGGGGACCCTGCGTCAGTGCAGGGCCGTCCCCTTCTCCTCCCCGTGCGCTCGGCTCTGCCTCCCGCCAGCCTCCCACGCCTCCCGCGAGGTGCGGCCGCGCTACATAAACACGGACCTGCCACCGGTGCCGGGGCTCTCCGTTCGCAGCCCGACGGAGGAGTTTGTCCGGCAGCGGGTAGAGGCGCGGCCGCGGGGAGCGCAGCGGCAGCGCGGCTCCGGCGCCAGACGGGGCGGGAGGCTGCGGCGGGCAGCAGCGGAGGGCTGCGCGCTCCCCGAGGGCGGCGGCCCTGCCGTAGCCCAGGCGGCCGGAGGAAGAGGAGGAGGAAGGGCGTGGGCTCCGGCGGGCTCGCTCCGGTATGGCCCTGGCGGACAGCGCCCGCGGGCTGCCCAACGGCGGCGGCGTGTCGCCCGCGGCGGGGAGCGGGGCGCCGGGCAGCGGGGCGGCCGCAGCGGCGACGGGCGGCTGGTCTTCCTTCCCGGAGATCGTGGAGCTGAACGTGGGCGGGCAGGTGTACGTGACGCGGCGCTGCACCGTGGTCTCGGTGCGCGACTCGCTGCTCTGGCGCATGTTCTCGCAGCAGCAGCCCAGCGAGCTGCCCCGGGACAGCAAGGGTCGCTTCTTCCTCGACCGCGACGGCTTCCTCTTCCGCTACATCCTGGACTACCTGCGGGACCTGCAGCTGGTGCTGCCCGAGCACTTCCCCGAGCGCAGCCGCCTCCAGCGGGAGGCTGAGTACTTCCAGCTGCCCGACCTGGCTCGGCGCCTGGCGCAGACTCGGGCGGCCGCCGCCCGCCCCGCCGTCCTGCACCGCGACGGCTCCATCTGCGCCGAGGAGCCGCCGCCGCCGCTGCTCGGCTACCTGGAGGCCGAACCGCTGGAAGGAGGCGGCGGGGCCGTGGCGTCCGCCCCGTCGCCCACCGCCAGTCGCAGCCCGTCGGGCGGGCCGCTGCTCACGCCCTCGCAGTCCCTGGACGGGGCGGGCGGGCGGCGCTCGGGCTACATCACCATCGGCTACCGGGGCTCCTACACCATCGGGCGGGAGGCGCAGGCTGATGCCAAATTCCGGCGGGTGGCTCGAATCACCGTCTGCGGCAAGACGGCCCTGGCCAAAGAGGTCTTCGGGGAGACCTTGAACGAGAGCCGCGACCCCGACCGCCCTCCCGAGCGCTACACTGCCCGCTACTACCTCAAGTTCAACTTCCTCGAGCAAGCCTTCGACCGACTCTCCGAGGCCGGCTTTCGCATGGCCGCCTGCTCCTCCACGGGCACCTGCGCCTTCGCTCCCGAGCAGGGCGGCCCCGCCGATGACAAGATCTGGACCAGCTACACCGAGTATGTTTTCTGCCGGGACTGAGCATCCGCCCAGCCCGTGGCGTGGGGACAAGACAGCCGGCCCTGCACACCCTCGCACCTACGGTCCCCTCGCATCCCGAAGGAAGAAGGATGTGAAGCGGGGCTGTGTCTCCCTGTGCTTTTCTCAAGCCGGTTTCTGCCTCCACGCACAAGGCGGGCCAGCCCAGGCGCAGCCCCCACCCCTCTTGCAGCATCTCCTGACGGCCCCGGGGCAGGAGGTCACTGTGTTGTGCCTCGGCTTTCGTGTCCCTGCTTGACCATGGCTCCCACCTTCACCCTCCCTCCTGCATCTCCCAGTAGCTGTGTTGGTAGCAAGGGAGGAAAGAAAGTATTGGGAGTAGACAAATGCCGGTCCCACAAAAGCATGCATGTGCATCTTTATCCCTCTCCCCACACAGAGCTGAGGTATAGCTCTGGCAGGGTGGGGCATTTCAAAAATCATCCAGGTTGGGGCTGAGAAACTTTAAAAGTTGCTTTGAGCAACCTCTGTTGAAGCTGGCATGACAAATGCCTGTCCTTTCCCATCCCAATACCCTTATGAGGGAGTTTGCCTTGGTGGGCAGACCCCTAATGGTCCATTTTTAACTCCTCCCTTCCCCACCCATCCAAGCGATGCCTGTCTGTGACGGACTGTCACATAGCAAGGAAGCCTGACTGTGAGGGGTTTGCACTGGCTCACACTTTCTCTGTTGAGATGAGATGAGTCATTTTGCAGGAGGCCTGCATGTGGCCCTTCACAACTGGTTGCTCCCATCTCCCCTCTTTGCTCCCCACGTCTCTGAACTCCTCTCTGTTAAGCTGGACCAGGGCCTGCTCAGCGAGCACGTAAGGCTGATGTGATGCTGGATAACCAACCATTTGAACTATGAAGTGTCCTCAGAGACAAGTGTTTATTCCCTTGAGAGGTAAAACAAAGACACTTTGAAAAATTAAAGTGCTTGTGAATTGTAACTTCCATGGGTGGTCTGAAGTCCTCTTGAAGTTACTGTCTATAATATGGACAGAAATCTCAATGTGTACTTTGTTAAACACCCTCAAAACGATGGGAGTGAAGTGAAGCCAGGCTTGCCTGGGTAAAGGTAGGGCCTGGGTCTGGGTCCTGGGAAGCTGAAATCACGTACATTGAATTAGTACAAGATGTACATTACAACTGTCATCATGAGCACCCTTGTTACTTTTTGTCATGTTATTGCTGTAAAGCTCTGAAGCCAGCAGATGACAAAAATCTTTTTAAAGAGCCATTTCCTTAGTTTTCATAGCAGTATTATTTGGGCACTGACACTGTACCTCTTCCTAGACAAACTTAGTGCTTCTTAGAAAGGATTGAGCCCTGTCCTCAGAAAAACAAGGATGATGCCAACTTTCTTCAGGGGAAGTGACTTCTTCTGAGCTGTATTTTGTTACTGCTGAGTAACAGTCTTTCCCAGAGGAGGCACTCAGAGTCTGCATTGGAATAGATGATCTGAACCGCAGGTTTTACAGAGATTCAGCAGCTCTTTCTAATAAATTTCTTGAAGTCTGGAGTATAAAAGCACTTTCCTTTAAAAACCTAAACTTGATGTAAGAATATGTATAGCCTGTTCAGACTGTCTCAGAAAATATCCTAAATATACCTGAAGTGTTGAAGAATTTAGCAGTACATCTTAAAGGCTTGAAGTTATGTTTTTAAAACTCTTGAACAATAATTCTAGTTCTAGTTAGTTCTAGTTCTAAGTCCAAATTTAGAAATACTGCTGGCACCTGTATTGTAACCAAAGAATTCCACAGTAGGGCTTTTTAAAAAAATCCTAATTCCTTTTGGAAACAGCTATAGCTACATTTCTGTTGAGTTTCAGTGCTCAGACTCTGTTCACTTGGTCTTTCATAAAGTGCATGCACAACTACATAAAACTGAAAATAATTTGCATCACCACGGCTTCTTTTTTCTGATATTAGCAAGGTTGTTTAGCAATGTGATTGAATTGAAGATGTGCATATGAAAGCACTGGGTACTGTCCATTTGTAGATAGTTGTATTATGGAGTATTTTTAAAAGGATAGAAACGTAAACCTGCCAAATTAGATGAGCAATAAGATACAGTGAGAGGCCAATACACCTGAGGATGGAATGAAGTCTGTTTGTCCTATGCCTTACTCTGAGATGACTTTGTGCTTATCTTGTACCACAAGTGAAAAGACATTGATCACAGCTACTAGGTCTTTACAGTGCCCTTCTCAAGAGTAATGACCGTCTTTTTCTAGTTTCTGTTATGTAATTCTGAATTATGTTTTTTAAGATTTTGTATAAAATCAGTTTTCAGTAAAGTGTTCAAATTTGCTCTAGATAGCTTTCTTTTTTAAGAATCTGGTAGCTTATTAAATCCATCATAGGAGCTATGAATAGGGGCAGTTTTAAATTGACCTTGTGATTTAGTGTACATATATATACAGTATATGAACATTTTACACGAATCATTTAGTTTTTTTAATAATTTTAGTGCTGCAGGATTTCATAATGTATCTAGCTGAGCAATTTCACATTATGTTATGTACATAACATGGTAATGTTTTACTGGTTTCTTATACCTGTTTCAATGGAAAAACTGAATATGAGTATCATCAGCTTGTAGAACTGAAATTGATGACATATTTGCTTGAATGTGAATCTTCTAGGTGGCTGAATGCATCTCTAAAACAAAGATTGCCTGTCTTTTGATTAATGGTTGTCTATCCCTTTCCTGGCAGATGACCAAGTAATTCTCACTTTTTACATAAAAATGGATGTCATATAAACAGGATTTTTTTTTTTAAGTTTTTGTGCTAAAAAATTTTAGGTGTTATTAGTGTTAAGAAATGGGCCTTTAATTTACTGATAACTCACTATCAGTATCGTCAGCAGGCTTAAAATGATGGTGCCGTAAATATAATAGTCATTTGATGCTTTGCCACAGGAGATGACACTTTTCTGAACCATTACTTAGTAATGGCAGTAAACTTTTTAAAAGAAAAAATTCTCAAGGCAAATTCAATGAGTTTTATTTGTGTGTTCTATTCAGAGCTTGAACAATGGATAAACACAACGACTCTGCTGACTTGTTGACATGAAAACACACAAAAATATAAAGGCACAGTACTGGATTCCTGTCTACGTTTTGTAGCTGTTGCTGTTCACAGTTCATGTACTTATGGATTAATGCAGTAGCATTTACAAGTGCTATTAAAAAATCCACGAGGGCAGTCTTTCTTTTAGTTAGAAGTTAAGGCATAGGTCTTTTCAGTGATGCATATCATGAAGGGTGATTTTGCATATGTTTGATAGGATGTTTATATTTTTATACATGTAGATAATGAGCCACTTATTCATTCTTATTTTCACATGTATAGCATTGAAAATAAAGATCCTCCTAGGACAAAGTTGCATACCAAATTAAATTTTTGTTCTTTAAATATTAACTCAGTTGTGTGGTTTATGATGTCCTTTTTATTCTCTGTGCAGATGTTGTTAGCTTTGTTCTTTCTCCCACAGTATCATATTTGTAACTTCAGCAAAGACTCCAAACTAATGTGTAAAGCAGAAACACAAAGAAAATGATCTATACAGAGACCTCTAGTAACACCCATGGCAAGATAAACAGAAATATATAGTACTCAGACTGCATAATTTCCTTTTAAACATCACAGAGCATTTTTGTAGCACTGGTTAGTCAATCCTCAGGAAGAAATAGTGATTGAACAGCTTAATTTGAAAAGCAATGAGGAATTGTTGAAGTCAAATGTTGATTTTTTTTTTTTTATGAAGCTAGAGAATAATAACGTGGGGTACAGTTCTCATTTAATGAAAGAAACATTAATACCTAAGGTAATACATGATCTGAGAGAATTGCATCTAGAAATTTTAATTAGCTACCCTGTGGTATCTAGCAAACTCCTCTAAACTTGTGGTCAGCTTCATAGAAAATTAGTAGCGACTTGTTAGTATAATCCACGTGTGAAGTACCTATATATTTAATAGTTCTTTCTTGGGTATCATGGTTATACTACAAAGGAATCAGCTGAAGGAAGTTTATTCAACTGTTTAATTTGACAGCTTGATAGTAACTGAGTGCTTTGTTATCATGCAGTAATGTAAGAAAGGAGGTCATTCTATGAGCAGCAAAACTTTGAGTCTGAAGGTCCCATTTTCTTTGTACTACTCCTTCTGCTCATCCCTGCCAATTTTATTCAATATCTACTTGAAAAGGAGGCACATTCCTTGACAGAGCCACCTTCTGCTAGGCTGAAGGTTATGGCTGAATTTTGGCTTTGTCCCTCTGTGAACTACAGGTTTTCTTCTTCCTTTTCCTTGCCTCACCATCAGTATTAATAGAATTTGTAAGAATGTAACAGCTGTGAGGTTTTTCAGTTCTTTTGATTGTGTTTAAATTACCCATCAACTCAGAAGTTAAGGGGGACAGACATCCACCCAAATGGACAATGCAAATGCCATGAGCCTTGTTTCAGTAGGAAACAAGGCTGACAGAATAGTGTGATTATACCTGCCACTCTCTGTATAGTCTGAGTGTACTAAATCCCTATAGAGTGAGAAGGCAGGCGGTCACTCTTACTTTTGCAGCTCTGGCCAGTCAGTCAAACTAATGGGTATGCTAGAATGTCTTAAAAATACTTACAGACTCCTATTTTCTGCAGCATTTCCAAGGCTGAATCAAATGTGTGCAGGAAAATATTTTCTGAAGATTTGATTTGCCTCAGAGCAGGGTTGTTTCTTGTTCTTTTTTTTTTTTTCTTTTTTTTTTTTTTTTTGTAAGAACCCTTCAGTAGAGTTTTCAATGAAATATTAGTGCTAATGTGTTATTTATTTAGAAAGTACTTAGTTTTATGAAACTGAATGCTAATTTTGTTTTTCATTAAAATGAGCGGCATGTGTTTTTCCCCTGCTGCTAAACAAAACTCCTGTGTATGACTGCTGAAGTAGTAATGCCACCAGTGCAAATAGTCTGTTGGAAATATGCAGCACAACTGCTGTGACAGTCAAAACCATAGCTGGTCAAATTATCACATTTCTTCACATTCTACTCTCCACTGTGCTCAAACTGGAATAAAATTAAACTCTGTTACACGTTTCTTGCTCTGGAAGTTTTTTAGCGCACACTATGGAGCTTTTGATACTTCTGTCAAAGTTGTTGGCAACTGTGAGTCAGGGATTTGAAGCAGGTCTGTTTCATTGTGAGGAAATAAAGGCTAGGAAATATTCTTCCACAAAGGGGGAGTAGCTTCAAGCAATTTGGGGAAAATTCTTGGTATCACAGGAAATCAAAGATATTTTTCTGTATAATGCAAGTAATACACTCACACATTACACCCTCGTGCAAACCCAACCTGCCCTGGAAAGCTAAAGTCCTTGATGACATTTGCTTGGTCTAGGTTTTATTTTGTATCATCTGGATGAAAGAAATTATTTTGTTTTTCTCCTTCAAAAACGCTCAGTGTTTAGCAGCTGGGAAGTGACAATGTTAGCGGTACACCTTGCTTCGAGTTAACATTTCATCATCCTTTTTGTTTCAACATAATGCAAAAGGTAGAGAAGTTCACATGGGAGCATATAGGAATCACAGAAGCATGGAATCACTAGGATTAGAATGCTTCCATGTAGCCTCTGACTTGCCTTTTGCAACTTAACAATTTTCTCAACTTAGAATTTAAGTAAGTGTAGATTCATTGAAGTTCAGCCACAGAAGTTGAGACCTGAATATCTAGATTGTGATGACAAAAACAGGTCCATTGATAACGACCATGAGATCTATGTTTTTAATTTGTAATTTTGAGGTAAAGACAGAGCCTTGGTTAATTTATTAAGGAGCAGGCTGTTATTAAAACAAAATAAAATGAGGGAAAAAATGTTCCAGTCTTCTCCCGCATTCTTAAAGAGGGAATGCAGGGCTGGTGTGATGAGAACAACCTATCTTTTTGATTTCAGAGATAGCTGAAATAACCCACAATGTTGCCATCTCAATTCTGTCTGTTTTTCTGGTCTTTGCTGAACTTTAAGGTCACACCCACCCCTAATAAGTGGTCCTTTAGAAAAGCATATATTCATAACTATGTAGACTTCCATAAAATTGGATATAGTTTGGTTTTGACTCATATTTTCCAAATAGCTTAGTGACAATCTTTGTCCTCATATTACAGCAAAGCCTGTGATTATTAGAAGCCTGAAGTTAAAGTTTTTCCCTTTAAAAGGGCAGCAGAGACTGTACCAAGAATTACTTTTTTTTATTTTTGGAAAGGATACAAATGGTGCACTTTCCCCTCCAGATATGTATTGTACAAACATTTCTAATTTTCCCCACCTTGTAAAATTCACTTCCACATCTTCCCATGGCTGACAGGTCAAGGCATGAATATTTCTGAAAGCTGCAAGCACCAGGAGGTCTTGCAGTGATTCCCAATTGTTCCATAGCAATCCCTTCCTGCTGTGGTCCCTTGTGCAGTCAGAACCAAGCTGGGTGGGTGGGCAGGCAGCTGAGTCCCAGGCCCCAGGATTACCCAGTGGCCCTGACCACAGCTTCTCCCTGTGCCTCGCTTCCTTCCTTGGCCACGACCAGAAAGGGGCTGAATAAAGGGGCAGCATTTGTATTCTGGTGCACTCCATGCAGCCCAGCAGCCACAAACTGGCACTTCTTCTCCAGATTTCTGACCCACTTATTTCCAGGGTTGCTTTCACAGTCTGCACTTTATCTGCTGTCTCGAGGTATGGTTGAAATATGGGAAATATGAAGCTGTTTACAGTAGTCTGTCTAATAGCTTACCTGCCATGGCACTAAAGGGACAATGAGGACAACTCACTTAAAAAGAGTTTTACAGTTCTTCAAAATTTTATGGTCTAAATAAACCATGGAAAGTGCTGCATAAACTACAACACTGGGTAAAGGCACCTTTCTGTTTAAGGTGAGGATGATAACTTAATTAGTTTTGCTCTGGCACTGGCATGTTTATCCTCTTGGGCTTGTTTGAGGCTGAAGAGCACTCACCTCCAGGTAACTGGGCCAAACAGTCCCATTTCTTTAGAAAATGTTAGATTAAGAGTATATGTATACAAATGTGCCAGTGTTTCTTTTTCTAGAAGAGAAGTTTCATCTTGACAATTATCAGGTTGGATGTTTTCCAGCACATCACTTCCTAGGGTTTGAGAACAGAAAGAAATGTCCAGATCATATGGGTCTGCCATTCAACATAGCATACACTGTGGGGCTTCCCCTAACAGAGTCTTTAAATCAGGCAGTGAAATTTCTTGGGCTGTCATCTAACTTCATGGATGATTCTGCTTGTGCCAAAGAGGACATCACAGTGCCTGGTTAGTTGTTAGGCTGTGAATGCCACCAGCTTTGGCTTTCACCCAGAGGGGTCTGCAATGTCTTCATCGACACCCTGAGGCTGTAGAGAGTGTTCTGCAGGAGGGTATGTACAGAAGTAGTTCCATTGACCAAGACCTGGGGATGAACTGTCCTGTGGTGTCCTTTGGTTCCCTGCCACTTGTCCCTGTAACCAGTTTTTCACTGGCACTGCTGATGTGGCCGTGGGGTGCACCAGTTCAGGGACCTGGTGTAGATGGAAACCTTAAAACAAGGAAACAGGAAAAAGCAGGCCTATTTCCAGCTGGATCAGCTCCCAGAATGGGCTCACAGCATAATGGAGTTACTAGTGTCGGGGGAAGGAGCCTGATATCTAAACAGAATGAGCTCCTGTGGTCTGTCAGTAAGGCATATTTTTCACTCCTTTAGTCATGTCCTCTCTCTTCTCTAAATCCCCTTCAATTCATCAATGTCTTTTGAACTTCTGATTTCAGATGCTTCTCATTCTAATAAAGGAATTCACAAAACAAAGTAACATTGTCCTAGCCTCTGTTTTTTTCCATTCATTTCTTCAAGGTCTGAATTAGCAGGCCTAGGGGTTTAAGTGTCTCTGGAGTTTATGTCCAATAAACAACGACTGCAAGAATCTGTATTCCATCTCCAGAATTCCATCCCAATTTTCAGTCAAATGCATGGGAGTGCCCAAAATATTTTCTTATTAAACATTATGCCACAGTTTAACTTGAAACAACCAAGGAATGAAGTCTAGTAAAAGTGGAGCTATTTCCTACACATCAGCATTGATGGACATTACTGTGACACGAATGTTGGGTATCATTTTCACTGGTTATTGCATTGGATAGGTAGTTTTCCAACCACATGAATGGATGGATAAGCATTGATTGACAGGTTGCAGGCCTGAAGTTCCTAAATTACCCAATTTTCTTTTAACCACAGTCCAAACAGTCCATGTTTTTTTTTCCCAGTCCTTTGGAGCTTCTGCAGGGATCTGAGAATTTTGAGAAAGCTGCATTAGTAAATACACAGGCTTGTAAACATACCAGATATAAATTGCCCAGACCTGACTGAAAAAAATACTTGTTGCTCATATTTTTTTAATTAGGTTTGGAAGGGAAATTGATCATTATTCCTAACAGACCTGAATAGCAAAATGTTTATACTTCTCCTGAGCTAACGAGCCTAAAAATTCCATCTAATAATGAATCTGTACAATTTTTCACATTGTTCCAAATAAAGTTAAATAATTTCATTTGTAATCATGCTGACTACTACTTTCTTTGTGTTCTTTTTCTCTTACCTTATTAAATTTATACAATGTAGTTAGTACAGTATTTGCCATTTATAGCTTTGATTTATACAGATTGGTATAGCCTTCTCTTTCCATTTTCAACTTTATATCTATGACTTTTTTAATAGCAGCTATCTGGATCCTGTCCTAGGATGTACTGGATGGCTGTTGCCTCCTGTTGATCTCAACAAAATGTGCTGTCACTTCAGGATACTAATGAGAACTTAGACAAAAAGAGGATTCTCTTTTTTATTTTCAGGACTTTGCATTTGCAGTTATTTGCTGAACTTGTAACTAGGATTTAGAAATTCATTATTTTTAAAGGTGTCTTAACATGCAACTAGTGTGAATTTATACCATCATGTTACTTTGTGTTTTGACTGTTTAATCTCTGACTATCTGTTGTGGTATGTGTACAAAGAATACCAGAGGAGTATTTTCTAAGATCTTAGCACTATTTCAATATATTTAGAAGTTGCTTCTTCTTTAAATACTGTTATTCCTAAACTCCATTTACAGAGTTACCTAAGAACATTACTGATACACATTTTGGAGTATTACACACATGGCACACAGGTCATTCCTTTGTTCTGTCTTGGACTTGCACTCACTGGAGTTGGTATTTTCTTTCTTCTGAGGCCCTGCTTCCAGTATGTATGAACTGGTATGGAAATCAGATGGGCAGCATGAAATTCAGCTGTGGTGAAATAAGAGTGCCATTACTGACAACCTCTCAGCTCCTAGAGGCTACACACTTTGCCTACCCACCCCACAAATTCATGGTGTGTGAAGGCTGATACTCTCTGGATAAACAACAAACGCTGAACATTAAAGCAATAGGTTGTAGTAGCTTTTCTCTTACTTTGTTTTCATCAGGCTACTCTTCAAGAGAAGGCCCCATTGTAATTTTAACCACAATTTTGGCTATAATTCCCTCACTATAACCATACAGTTATGATCTCCTTTTTTCCCTTGATATTGTCTTAAATAATTTCCACTTTTTCATTTACAGCAATAAATTACAGGGAATTAGAGGAAGAAATGTTCCTTCAAATTATCATCCTTAGACAGTAAGAAATTACTTTTAATCTTAATTTTGATAGCAGCAAAGGGAAATAAAAAAGTCACTGGCTGAAACCAGGAAGTCACTCTCTCTCTATGGAATACCAGAAGAGGTAGTTCTGAATAAACTGGTTTCAATCAAGCAAGAAACTTTTCCTGTGGTCAGAGCACCTCTCTTCTGGAACAGCAGTTGCTTAATACTGAATGTTTTCCTCAAGGTAAAGTATACATCCCATAGACATTTCTCAAGCACAGGACAATTATTTCAGAATAAGAAAATCGTAAGAATCTCAGTAAAGCCCATAGAGCATCTCAGAATAAACCCATTTTTAAGTATGTGGCAAAGCATAGTCTGTGTTAATAAGGAATTGTATGCTGTAACTGTACTATGAAAAGGCAATAAGCATGGCTGATTTACCTTCTCTAAGGAAAGGTCATGAGAAAAAAAACATTTTGAATGTTCTTCTGGTTTTTGGATGCAGAAAAAACCTACAAAGTACTGGTGTTTTTTATGTAAAAAGAGCTTGTGGGTTAGGATAAAAGGGCAGACTGGAAAGGGTGGCAGTGTTGTGGGTGTTTGCTACCAGAGCAGGAGGAGGAAGTGCATGAGGCCGGGAAACAGCCTCCAAGTCCCAGGCACTGGTTCTTGGGGGGCATTCATCTACCCTGACATCTGCTGGAGAAGCAAAAAGAGTCCAAAAGGTTCCTGGAAAGCTCTGATGACAGCTTCTTGTCCCAGGTAGTGGAGGATCCCACAAGGAATGGTGTGCTGCTTAACTTCATACTCACCAACAGGGAAGGGCTTGGAGATGTTAAGGTTGGGAGCAGCCTTAGCTGTTGTGACCATGAGATTGTGGAGTTCAGTCTTGGGGGAGGAGGAAGCAGGGCAGCAAGTAAGATTGCCACCACAGACTGCAGGAGAGCTGACTTTAGCCTCTTCAGGGATCTTCTTGGAAGAATCCCATAGGAATGGGCCTTGCAGGGAATGTTGATGTCTAGAGTCACTTCCTCCAGGCTCAAGAAAAATGCATCCTGATGAGCAAGAAATTGGGCAATGGGAGCAAGAGACCTGCATGGATGAACAGGAAAGTCCTGTCATCACTCAAATGTAAGCAGGAAATATACAGGAGAGGGAAGCAGGGTCAGGCTCTTTGGAATAAATGTAGAGAAGTTGTCAGGTTAAGTAGAAATGAGATAAGGAAGGCCAAGTCCATCTGGAATTAAATCCAGCCAAGGATGTCAAGAGCAACAAGAAGAGCTTTTTCAAATACATCATTGACAACTAAGGATAATGTGGTTACTAAATGGAGAGGGGGCCCTGGGGACAGAGGGTGCAGAGAAAGGAGAGCAACTGAGCTCAGCCTTTGCATCCATCTTCACTGGCTAGACCAGCCCTCAGGAATCTCTGACCCTGGAGACCAGGGTAAAAGGGTGTCAAAGGACTTTCCCGTGGTCAAGGAAGTTTGGTTTAGAGAACACCCAGGGAAAACAGACGCCCACAAGTCCATAAGCCCTGACAGGATGCATCCATGAATGCTGAGAGGGCTGGTGGATACCATAGCAAAGTCACTCATGATCATCTTTGAAAGGTCATGGTGATCAGGAGAGGTGCCTGAGAACTGGAAGAAAGCAAATGTCACCCCAGTCTTCAAAAGGCTGTCTTTGGGGATGGGACAGGAACAAGGAGGATGAGTTTTGGTGACAGAGTGCAGAGAGCCAGTTTCCACAGAATGCCATCTTTATCCTTTTTGCTGAACTCCAGCTTCATCTTGCATTCACCTCCCTGTGGGAAGTGTGTGCAGACATGTTTATTCTGAAGCCTAGGTTTAAAATCCACTCTGGGTATACTGGAGGTTCGGCCTCAGCTTAAAGAAAGGTGCTTTTGTGAAAAGTAGATTGCAAAGACTTCCTTGAATACTCTATGCTGCTGAAGTGGTAAAGCATGAAGGATGTAAGAATGAATAACACCGAGTTATGCTGGAGCTGCAAAACCAGGCATGGATTGAACATACCTCCAAACCAGGAGGAGAGCAGGTGTTTGTTTGTATAGCAGGTGTCAGTTCTGACCTGTTTCTGTTGAAAATGTTGCTACCAGGACAGGGAAGGTAAATTGATATTAACCTAGCAGTGTTCTGAGCCAACTGTTCCATGGTTAAGTGCTCTCCATGTGAGGCATGTAAAAATGTGCTGGTGACACAGAGATACTCGGTGAGAGCTGTGTCTTTGTTCAGCTGAAGAAGTGGAGGTTGCACTGGGTTTGTTGCTAAGTTAGAGCAATAGCAACTACTGCTCTAGGCAAATGGCTTTCTAGAATTAGAAGCCATTACTGTCTGAAGTGACAGATTTAGAAAATGTCTCTACATGAATAATTAGCTCACCCGGCAAAGCTGCAGCTACCTGATAGTAAAATTTTTTCCCACTTTTGAGCGTATTTTATTTATTGAAAACTTTCCAATGGTCATCCCTGGTAGTTTATTTCATTTGACAGATAAGTAGTAAATGAATGTGTTGACATAGGTTGGAACAATCTGCATGTTTTCATGTTTTATAGCTCCTCCAAGGGTGTAATTGAGACCCTGAAGAGCTTTAGCTCTTCATACTACTGAAAGCCATGCTCAACAGCTTTTTGCAAATTTCCAGTTTGAAGAACTGATGAGTAATTATTCAAGTGTTTATGTGGATGGAAAAAAAAATCTTCCTGTAGAGACAATACTTTGCTACAGACTTTAGTTCTCTCTTCAATGCTTCATTTGCTCTTTCTTCAGCTCAAAAATGTCTGGTTTAGATATAGTTTCATGTGGTGGAATATCTTTCTGAAGTAGCTGAAAAGGAACTGGACCTGCCTGTTGCCAGTCAGATAGATACTGCACTGAGTTCTCATTTCCATAATGCATGCAGTTTTTCTTCCCTTATTGAAGAAAATAACAATTTTTAAAATATATGGCTGCCCTACAGTAGCTGGGGATCACATATCATTCTGAATGTGTCTGGCCCACCATTAGTTTTTGCAATTGAACTAAAAATCTGCCAAGTTGTGTCATAACACAGTAATGGAAATAGTAGGGATGACTTACTTCACATATATTGTCTGAAGATTGGTATGACCAGCTGCAAGTAAATGGGAAAAGGATTGGTAGTTGATATCTTTAATTTAATCTTTGGCATCTCAATGAGTCATTTTAAGATTAAAATTGTTTTCATTATACTTTCTGCATGAAAGGCCAAAAGAATCTGTATTTTTAAAAGAACTTATTCAGGAAAGCATTGACAAAAAATACTAGAGTATTTTTAATATTTGTTTCTACATCAAACGTGCTGAGATGAGGCTTAAAAGCCCACCTGGGAATTCACGTTTGCCTCATTGCTGTTAGTAAGAGCTGTAATTATCTGTATCTTTTGGAAATGCTTAAAATGAAACACAACCTAATTCTCACAACCTGTTCTACATAGAACAGTGTAGTACAACTAAGACATTGTAATCTATTTTTTTCATTATAAGATGCAGATGTGTAAGCAGGAAGAAAACAAACACAATTATTTTTTTGTAAACCTTTACAGTACATAAACATTTACTGAAACATTAAAAATCAGAATTTATTCTGACTTTTTAACAGCAGAACCATTCAGTTGTAGGTAGTCAAAGAGCTTGCCTTTCTGTGATACTCTCCCTCTCAGAGTCCTGTTTTCTCTCCTTTAATTGTCGGTAACATCACTGCCCAGTGATCTTCGTGGGGCTTGGGGTTACCCTAATTGCCTTTCCCTTCACTGCCAACAGCGTTAGTGAAGCCAGCATTTCCAGCAGAGTCCCTGGGGCCTTGCTGCTGCTGAGTGTGATGCATTCCAGAGCCCTGTACCCCAGAGCAGCATTCACCAACCACGCTGCAGGGCTTGGCCAAGGGAAGTCTGATCCCAGCAGAGACTGAGCCTAGGCTGGGGTAGGACAGTCTAGGCTGACAATGACCTCATTAGGAGCTGTAGGACTGAGAGGCACTGCAGAGTTTTCATCAACATCCCTAGCCCTAGGTTAAGGACATCGGGATTTTTGCGTGGATTTGTTTTATTTAAATATTAAAGCAACCACTGACATATTTCAATTTTTCATCTGTCCACATCTTTTAAAAATGTTTGGATTCTTAGGGCTGAAACCCAATGGCTGAGGAGAAAGCTACAAATGTGTTGTGACAGGGAAGGGCATGCGACTCTTCTGAAAATTTTAAGTACTCAACTGTTCAACAGCTTGTGTTGTTCAGGGGAAAAACAAATGAAGGGAAATGGGAGTGGAACAAGGGGCTTCTGGAAATAAGTGTGCCAGGTCAGGTCACATATTCATTTAGCCCAGTGTTGTCCTTCTCCAAGTGAGCAAAGGAAGTTTAGGCAAGAAGGGGAGAAGTTAAGGGAAGAGTGCAGAGGCACACAAATGTAAAGCAGACTTGTAATGGTACTTCCCTACAATTTCCTACTGTCGTTTTCAGCTTTGTCCTTGTATCTTATAATGCTTGATGGCTTTCTAGTTCATGACTTTATGTGGTTACTTTTCAAACACCTGTGAACTTATGCAATCTTCAGCATTGTGCAGCAGAGAATTCTAAGACTTTAGCAAGATCATGTTAAAGGGATTCATTCCCCTGCTTGTTTTCAACCCGCCACACAATTTTAGTTGAGAACCATATTTGACAACCTAGTTCTTATATAGAAAAAGAACCTTCCCCCTGACATGGCTACTTTTTAGCCTTCTGTCATATTATCCCCCTAAGTCTTCACTTTCTCACGGTAAAGAGCCCCTGTCTAGTCGGTAATTCCTTGCCATTTCCTTTCTCTGGTCAGTCTTATGCTATTTTCATCTTCAGTGTGGTTTCTCATGTTCTCTTTGTTGCTTGTAGAGCTCACAAATGTAGTTACATTGATTCCTTTATACACACCCCTGCAATTTATGGTCTGGAAGTGAGGAGCTGAAATGGATCAGACCAAAAGTCTTTTTACTGTCCTGTCTCTGAATACCCATATAGCAGATTTCCAGGGAAGTATATAAGACTAGAAAGATCTTCAAACCTTTTAAACTTCAGAGATTTAAAGAACCTCAAAGGTTCTTTAAACCTTTTAAACAACTGCTAGTTGTTTTTCATACCATTTTCAAATATTGCAATATTTAGACTTGTCCACGAGACAGTTTTTAACCCTTTCATTCCCCAGCTTTGACCCCTACTGTCCAGTAATAAACTAAAAATGTGGCTCAGTCTACTGATAACAAGTTCTGTCTTGACAGTTAAAAACAGGAAGAGATTTCCCTCTTAAGAGAGATTGCATTACATTATAAAAAGTCCTGAAAACTAGGCAAGCCCAGAATATTCAGCCATAACTATTCATTGAAATAATAAAATTTTAATATTCATCCTGAAAAGTAATTTCCTGGGGAAAAAAACCCACTTTGACATCTGAAGCTGGATCTGCTCTGAATTTGTTCTACAGTAACAAATAAATACAGAATGCTGCAAAATGCAGTTAACATAGCAGATCAGGAACTGTTGACTGCAGAAGATCCTTGCTGAAGCCTGGTTTAAGGCAATACTGTGGTGTGGACAAACTGATGAGAGCCCACCTTGTGGAGGCCTTCTCATGAACTCAAAAACCTTCACTAATTAACATTTTGGTCATCTAAGAAACAGATCATATATACATGCAATGACTTTATAAAGGAATGAATCACTTAAAGTGCAATTAAAAAACTGCTGCTTCAGCATGGATCTTTGAAGTCAGTTGGGAATAATTAACTTCAAGATGATTTATTGAAGAGATTAATCTTTCACTTAGAGCTGGAGTAATCTGTATTAATTCTTTGGAAAAATATTACTCTCTACAGTTTTAATGGTTACAGGATGAGCCAAGATAGAGTTCCTTGCCTTTGCTATTGCCCAATAGATGCTCGCCTCAGTGCCTCTTTGTCTATGTAATTTGTTTTAACTGGCACATACCTAATTAGGTAGGTTCATATCTTGGGCATTATCTTTCTTGATGCAAGGGTTTTATAAAAGGCTAAAGAATTTCACAGATCAGATCTTTCCACTTTCTTGCAGTACACACCAACATAATATCAAATCATAAATTGCTTTTTTGTTGTCAAATTTCCCATTGAAGTCATAAAGCCACAGGAAGTTAAATGTAAATGTAAGGTCTTGTTGATTTCTAATTAACAAAGATAATGCCTACAATCCATATGTACTGTAGGCATAATAGTCTTATTTCTCTAGGAAAGAAGTATTTGTGGATTTAATTGGATGTATGTATAATAACAAATTTAAATCCATATAACATAAAGTGTGCTCTTTGTATCCATTTTTGACTTCACTGTTTTTGGTAAACAAATAGAACTAACTTCCCTGTAGAAAACAGTTACTTTGTACATCTACCTTGAAAAAAAACATGAGCACTTTTGTGTACCTGTTTCTTCTCTCTTTCAGTGAGTTCTTCTCAGAACAGTTAACTCACTGTTTGTCTTAGAAAAGCAGACTGTCTTGCTCACATCTCTGACCCTTTTGGGTTTCAGTCAGTCTGAGAATAATCCTTAGATCGTTGACAGTGTATTCATCCCCATTTCTTCCCAGAAGCAGCTTTTAGCCTTATAAATAATAAGCTAAAATCAGCAAAGCTGGAAGAAACCTAACAGTACGTTTCCTACATGATTCTTTTGAGGAATCAAGTTGGTTTAAATTGTTTGATTTCATGTTCCCATTATCAGCCTCCTTGCATTTCATTGCCAGTGTACATGAAGGACAGCAAACTAAGGCAGACAGGCTAGCTGCAGAAAAATGCCATCAGTTATGCATGGCAATCCTTTCCTCAGCAAACACTTGAGCTTGAGGAACCCTGTGTTTTCCTTCCATGTCATGCACATGTCATGCCTAACATGTCAGATAAATATCTTCAATATAGCTGATATCTTTGCATAAGATAACAAGAGGGAATCTCTGGAATGCCAGCTAGCAAGATGCCTTCCTGAATGGTCCCTTGTTGTTGATCTTATTAATATTCAGTATCTTCTGTCAGAGATGTAAAAAAGTACTTTGAGCCTTTCTGTTATTAGGAGCAGGCACGGCAAGTGACAGCAAAATGATTGCATGAATTAACCGGAATAGCTTTCTTTTGGAGTGAAGCTCAAGGTTTCTACACACTGTGATGCATTGAGTTTTTAAGTTTATTTTTCTTGCTCTGTTACATTAGCACTGCTACAGTTTTATCTGTGCCACCCCACCACTTCCTTTTGCTTGCAATGCATTTCATCACCTGGCAGACTATATAATTTCCTACTAGCCCCAAAATCTGAGCAATTGGCACACACAGAGCTTGGTGGCAGAGCAGCAGCTGGGCAACTTGCAGGGCACGCTCTAACTTGGGTGCACCAGTCTGTGTGTAAACAACTTCCAGTGTAATAATCCTACTTTTTATTAAAACTGGTTTTCTCTCTTTGTCAGCCAGTAAGGCCTGGCTGACGCAGGAAGGAGAAATTTTTGCGGTAATGAGATTTCAAAAGACAGGTTAAATTTGTTCCTGTAGAAAAGGAAGGACATGAGAAGTAGGAAGTGCTGAGTACAAATACGATTATGAGAAGCTTACAGGCTCTAACAAGATCTTTGGACACCAGAAGGGCCACCTTTGCACAACCCCCAACTCTGGGCTCTCAGAGCCAGCCAGAATGAGACAAAGGACATCTCCATGAGTGTCTGTCTTTTTCTCTTTGTTTCAGCTGGTCCTAAAAGCCTGGAAAGGAATCTTCCACCCTCTATTTAGTAACTCAAAGAGATAATTATGGTTTTTGCTTTTGGCAAGTCCAACCATCTCAGCTGCTAGAACTCTAAGATCCGTGAACAAGGACTTTATAGTCACTATTACCAATGGCTTTTGTGTTAAGTATGGACCTTTTGAAATTTCTACCTCCAGAAAATGATTTTAAGCTGACGAAGCCAGTTTTCCTGCATTTCCTCTGTTGTCAGTATAGTAAAACAGCCACTGCCATGGGTAGCATTCCCTTGGCTCCTGAGTGTATAGACTGTAAGGAGAACTCAGAGAGGAGAGATTTAATACTCATACTTCCTGTGTATTATAGGACTACATACAGTTTTTCTTTTTTTTTCTTTTTCGGTTTGCTTGTAACACAAACAGCGTAGTAATAGCACCTAAAAATGACTTTATATACCCTGTTACACAAAGCTGTTTGAGACGGCTGAGGTGCAACAACAGAAGTACCACAAGATTCCAAAACCAGAAGAAATATTGGTTGGTTCAGATTATCACATATCAGATGTTTCCTGTATCAGATAACTAATTTTAAGGTGTGGAATAAATGTTTTAAACTTGTATAGAATATTTAAATAAATGCAAATGCCTGAGGGTTTTATTTATCAAATAACAAGCTCATGGATAATATGACAAAAAATATACTCTGAGGTCAATATTTGACCTTGGCTAGAAGTTCCTGTTGCATTCTGCATTATTTTTTTCCCCTTGGTAAGTACTTTCAGGAAGAAGTTTGGTCTTTTAATTGTTTGATAGATGATTAAAGAGGCTCAATAACTTCTTTTTGTGGACTGGCAAACATTTATTTCTTGTCTTAGATGTGGCTAACTTACAGGCATCCTTCCTGTATTACAGGTATCATGTTTCACTTATGACCTTTCTACTGTCAGCCTTAAAATTGGTACCACCGCTATCCTCTGGCTTAAAATTCCACTATTGATATGCAGACCCTGAAAAAATAATTTTATCTTTTCCAGTGCTGCGTTGTGACTGATCCAGGGTCTTGTGAGTAATCTGTGTCAGGAACAGGAAACCAGCTCCATTTCCTTAATGGCAGTTAGCGATTTACTCACTACAGAATCACTGGAAAATAAATTACAGTGTAATCTGAAGTCTGGAGAAGCTTTCTAGTGACTCTCAGGGGCTTTAAAGCCAAGAGTTACTTCATTTTTGGCATTACATCTGTATAGTTGAGTTCAGGCCAAGCATTTCTTTTTCACTACAGAAGCTGCCTCAGGGCACAGTAGTTGTTTATCAGCTCTTTCCTTGCTTGTGTACTCTTGTGTAACTTATTAGTTGTAACTTATTAGTTCCCTTTTTTGTAGTATACACTAACACAAAGCTTTGGGAACTTATCAGGAAAAATTTAATGGGCTGTCTTACATGAAGATAGATGAAGAAATGAGAAGTTTTGCAAAACTTCAGATAACGAATATATCAATGCCATTGTCTTTAATACAGGCCTAATTTATAAGTCATTAACACTGGAAATTACCAATTACCTTCATTGCTGCCTTCCTACAGATATCTCCAGTGGCAAGAAAGTTTAGAAATAAAGGAATGGAACATTATTTTGTTGCACAATGGTGCCAGATTGTTGTTTCCATTTTGCTTTCAGAAACTTTTCCTCAGTTCTGCTTTACCAAAGAAAGGGTACCTACATTTTTGTATCTCCAGGACCTGGGTCTTCATCCTAAGTACTTTGTGACTCCCCCAGTCTCTCTCTCTCTTTAACAGTCAGAAAGAACATAAGAAAAATTTTGATGGTATAATTTTCAATAACAGCCACACAGCAGTATTCAAATACTGATACATTGCCTGGGGGTAGCCATCCCTGGGCAGTATAAAATTATTCTTTTTATTCTATACTGCAGGTACTACCTGTGTACTGAATATTTTTACTATCTGTGATATTAGAAAATTGTTTTGGGAACACAAAGGTTTTTAGGGCACATTTTAAGTCTTTTTAAAAAGAAAAATATACAAACTGTGTCTTAGATGTGGCCTCTCTCTCCCTGCTAAGCTTTGGGTCTGTTGAGCCACCACAAGCCAAGCTGGAAGACCAGCAGGAGCTCGAAAGACAATTGTGTTGCCACCCTTCTAATGAATGCTGATGCTTGGGCAGGAAGGAGGCCCAGGCTAATGGCCTAACTAGGAGAAAGTGAAGGATCTGGCTGGTGCCTCAGCCCATGCTTTTGTCTAGGATATCACAGCCCTGGTGCCTCTTGTTTCTATGGACCCACTTGGGATGAGAAGCTGGGGCCGTTGTGGCAGGTGGGAACCTGGGAGCAAGGCTCCATTTCTAACAGACCTGGGCTTTGTTTGATTTCCTACTTATAGAAAAATTATGCTTTATAGGCTCTTTTCTTGTATGATTCTGAGTATACCAACAGAAGGATGAATTTGATCCTTATTTTTTTTGATAGGAAAGTGTTTTTGATAAAACACCTGTGCAAGAGAAATCTATCATTATAGTCTGCCTGCTCACTCCTATCCTTCCTTTCCTGTGTTTAACTGTTTTATCTAGCTGTTTTATAGCTTTTACTATGCATCTTCTTGCTGTACAGCTTCTTACAGCTTTTCCAGGCAGTTCTGCTTGCTTTTCCCCTAGGTAGATAGCAACCTATTGTTCTACTTTTTACTCTTGGCCTTAAAAGACTTCATTTTATTGTGCTTAAACCATAATTTTAAAAAATGGAAAGGTTACAGAAGTGCTTAGGGCTGGCGATAAGGATTTTCTTAAAAGGAGCACTTTTCTTGGAAAAGTACAGCAGCTGAAGGAATCTAATCTCAGGTACTAGGGTGTGATTTGGGGAGCTTTACGAGGCGCTGGATATGCTACAGGTGTTTCAAATTATAAAGTGTGTGATAAAACCACTTTTCAGCACTTTCAGGACCTTTTAGTAATAGGCCAGAATAAAGGAGTGCTCTGTGGTCGTGATTAAAATTGGTTCCAGGGGAAAGAGTCTAAAATGTCTAACCAGCACCTATTGTCCATGACAAAGAGAAAAGGCCTCATAAACCATGATGGAGGTCTTGTAACCTATTTGATGGAAGAACAACAATTTCAGCACCATTACTTCCCCTCACAATGGGACCAGGGGGTACTCTGTGAGGACAGGAAGGCCACCTCCACCTCAGGGACAACTGGCTATGTAAGTCCCTCTGCATTGCTATGGTGGACTCTTCTCACACATGCAGAGAAGAAAGTCTCTGTAAATCCTCTCAAAACTCTCCAGTCATTCTGATAAACCCTAAATCCTGCTCTGTGACCATTAGAGTATCAGAAATCAATAGTAAAAGCACCAAGAGTCCATGACCCAGAAGTTAAAAATTTACATATAGAGATGTGATTCAACAAGTTACTGAAGAATTATGCACTGCTTAAGGTATCAGTGCAATTAAAGGAAAGAGGTTGTTACTGGTGCAAGACATCTCTGGTAGCTTAGATAAATCTAATTTAACTTCAGTTCTTATAAATTCCTGGTGGCACTTGCCAGGAGAGGCTTCTCTGTGTTCAGTACAGAAGGAGCCATTTTAGACCGAAACGTTCTAGTATTTTAGCACTAAGCCAATCTTTACATCACCAAGGCAAGTGCATGTACCTGTTATTTACCACTGACGTGTCTTAAGTTTCTGGGAAACACTGGCCCATCTCCTGCATCCTCCCCATTTTTTTGCCTTTTTCAACAGCTTGGGGACCTCAAGAGCCTAATCTTTAGGGTAAACATTCCTGTTGAGGTTTTTATGGTGCAGATGGTTTTATTCTCTGTTCTAAGTTTTATACCCATAAAGGTACCTAGGATTTAAAAATCCTTTCACTTATTATGCCTAAAATGTAGAAGTTGAAGGTCCAAAAGTTTGATTTACCATTCTTAAAAAGAAGAGCTTATTATGATATATGGGCCCCTTTTGTGTTTTCATAAAAGATTTAAAACATTTTTTAAAATACTTAGCATGGCAAAATACCTCTTATTAGAACAAAAACTGAAATACTAAGATATAATTCCAAGCCCTGTGTATGATCTGATAAAGAATAGGGATTTTGGGGGCTCTGTTATACAGCCAATTTGTCCTACATATGTAGTAAGAAAAGGAAAGCGCTTCCTCAGTATGTTCTGTTTGAGAGGTATTAGTTCCTTCCCTACAGTGCCAATGCCTTGTCCATTGGCACTGTACCTGTGGCTCCTTAGGCTTGATTGTAGTGGGGTAATTTCAAACTCATGCTGACAGTGCTTATGTCATTGCATACAAGAAGTCTACTCAGGATCTAACTTCATCTTGCAAACTTTACCTTTTATCATTTGCATTATGTTTGATGAGTAATTATTTGACTTGGAATGACAGCTTCCACATCTGCCTCTGCTAAGGATATTTGGCCAGTATGCTGGTGCATGACAATTTTAATCTTATGAGATCACTATTTAATATTCATGCTGTATTTTTATAAACTACCTTTGTATAAACTTTAAATAAAAGAGAGGAATTTACATGTAGTGTCTTAGAATTACCTTGTCTCTACATTCTTTCTCTTTCTTTCCTTCCTTCCTTCCTTCCTTCCTTCCTTCCTTCCTTCCTTCCTTCCTTCCTTCCTTCCTTCCTTCCTTCCCTTCCTTCCTTCCTTCCTTCCTTCCTTCCTTCCTCCTTCCTTCCTTCCTCCTTCCTTCCTTCCTTCCTTCCTTCCTTCCTTCCTTCCTTCCTTCCTTCCTTCCTTCCTTCTCATAGCTCTCAAGCTAGCAAGATTATCTCGATTTATATTTTGTGACTTTGATATTGAGAAGTGTCTTTCAATTCCTAGGGCAGGTCCAGCTGCATTCAGAAGGACTTGCTTTAAATGGAGCAGATCTCTTCAGTATTCTTCCTCCTATGTAATTCAGTGAGATTACCATAAATTTAAACAGGATAAACCTGAGTGTCTAGCAGCCTGGCATCCTTCCCAATCTAGAGGTTTCCAGAGTTCATGTCTTGCAGACAAACCCCAGATTGGCTGTGCACAAGCACATGAGCTGCCTAGGTTTGCTTGCTGACACATTCACTCCTTAATGCCCTATCCCATACTGGTAACAGGAAATGCCCTCACTTGCAAGAGCTCATGGGCTCTGTCAATGACTGAAGCTATCCTGAAAATACTATCCTGTATTCCCATCAAGTGAAACACATGCTAGTCGTTAATTTTCCAAAACCTCAGTGTTCAAGTGCAAGATATAGCTTTAAATTGCATCTTATTTTCCAGGTTTTTACTATAAGCAGAAAAGAGCAGAGGGAAAAAAAGTTGTGGTAAGTTGCAATAACCTTTGTATTAAGTAGAATGCAACTGGAGATAATAAGGAATGTCTGCTGAGAAATAAATACAGCAGATTGTTTGGAAAACCTTTGGATTCTATCAGGGAAGATGTTTCTGATTCAAGAAGTACAGAAAGCAAGTAAAAGAGACATTATTTTATATTTGTTGACGATTGTGAGGAATATATGAGAATTTGAGGCTGAGAAGTCCATTTAAGAATAGCCATTAGAAAAAGATTCATGATTGTTCAGGACAAGAAGGAGGAATAGCAGCTGGGGCATAGAAGGTAGACTTCAGTAAATTCACAGAATGGGTAAGCAAGATCTCATGTGAAGAAAAATGCTGCTAAAGTGTTAGTGCTTTACCAATAATACACACAATCAAAGTATTCATCCACAGGTGTATTCTATCCCACTGTGAAGAAAAAGAGAGAAAATGCAGTAAGAAATCAGCTTGATTAAAACATGAGCTGAGCATGAACCTTAAGCAGCACAAGAAAGAATAAAGCTGGAAGCAGAAACTAGGTCAGGCTGCTGAGGATGAGTGATAAATATAACCTGAACATGTAGGAACAAAAATTTAAAAAGTCAAAGCTCAAAACAAGATGCATCTGCCAAGAGATATCAATCAATTTGAAAGTGCAATCGTAACACAGGGAAGGTGAAGGGAAGGGTGAATTGGTCAGCTGTTCAGTGGAGAGGAAAAGCTATTGCTGGATGATACTCAGAAGGTTAAATTTTGTAATACCATTTTGCCTTGGTCCTTGCAAGCATGATCAAGTGAAAAATGGGTAGTACAGTAAAGTAAAAACATGAGCTTTGAATGGAAAAGGAACAATTTAAAGATTAGAGTTTATTAAATCAGCAAGGGATTGTGAGTGTCCTAATGAATTTTAACAACTTTATTATGAGCTATTGGATACTCATGTTGCACTGAAGTGCATGTAATTGTCTTGAAACTTGGAAAGTTCATGAAGGGAGAGCCAGTGTCTGTCTTCAAACAAGGAGAAAGGAAGATCAGGGTATGATTCAGCCAGTAACTTAATTTCTGCTCTCACGAAATGCTTGAACAAGTAACTGAAACTGTTAGAACTGGGAGAGAACAAGGATATGAGTACATCCAATACAAAATAATCAAATCCATGTAATTTCCTTTCACAGCAGGCAAACAGGATTTGAGAACATAATCATAATTTATCTTCACTTTATTAGGGCTTTCTCTATTGTTCTATGTAACAAATTGAAAAAAATATTATTTGTATTAATGTTAGGCATTTGTCTAGATGGCCTTCAAAGGTCCCTTTCAGCAGAACCATGCTAGGCTACAATTCTATAAAGCACTGGCACAGTGTGGATACAGAAGGACTGGGAAGGTTTCACAAGCTATGAAATGATGATCAATGTTTTTCAACAGAGACAAAAGCAGGTATGGTTCACCAGAGATGATTCTTTGGACTTTGTTCAGTTTTTCTCCTAATGATCTGAAGAATACTCGCATTCAATTTTCAGGTGACATGGAGCTGGGTGGCATGAGAAGACCAGAGAATTCAAAACTGACATTAAGAAATTGACTTAGCAACTTGAAAATGTAAGATGAAATTGATTAGGACCAAGTGTAATGTATTATTCTTGGGCAGGAGTAATCAGCTGGACACTCATGGGAAACAAATATCTAGTTCAATAGTGAAACTTCAGAAAAGGATCTTGGGACTGCGGTGGATCACAATGTGAGTGAGAGACACAAATGGAAAATACAGAAGTAATTGCTACACATTCAGGGAATATAATATGTAAGTCACAAAACACTGCTTTTCCTCTGCTTGTTAATGTCAAGGTAACAGAACAGTAACCCAGTTTGGGACAATGCATTTAAATAAAGGCTTCTGACAGATTCAGAGAAAAGGATGAAGAATGATCAAAAAACTGTAAAATATGACCTGCACTGAAAGATTGAAAAAATTATTTAATCATTAAGACACAAAGGCTATGAAGACAGCACTCAGATATGTGAGACTATTGCAAATAAGATGGTAATTTGTCCCTTTTTTCCACAGTGGGTAGGACAAAAAAAAAAAAGAAATTATAGGAGGGAAGACTGCAATTAATAACTGTAAAAACTTGCATATGTATAAGGATGCATGACCTAATGACTACCTGTAATCCCTTCTAGCTCTGTGCTTTTTAAAGTTAGAAGTCAGGTCATGTAGGTCTGATGCTTATGTTACGAGATCCCAGCTGTCAGTCTGTCTTCAGTGGTTATAATGTGAAAATACTTGAAACGAAAAGGGGAAATATGAGTAAGCCCCAAACATGCTATTGGAGAGTTAACAAAACTTAAAGCAAGAAGACATGTCCTGTTTTGTCTAAAAGGAATGCAGTGAAAGAGAATTATGAGTTGTTTTGGCACACAGGTGTGTGAAAATGTGTATGAAAATATATGAAAATTAGCTATTTATCTTGTTTAAGAAAAGATTGATTTTATGATTACAACTAGGAGGGCAAAAAACCTGTATTAAATAGCTCTTTACTAAAAAAATAGATCAAAATTTTGTATGGGCTTCCTGAAATGAAATTTGCCCTATACTTGCAGTATAACATCATGTTCAATTGATATAATTTGAATAAAGGTTTAAAATGAAGACTCTGTAGACACATTGGATGATATTCTATAAGAAAAAATTGTAATCTACAGCAATTCAGACTTTTCTAAAGGCAAAGACTTTGTTCTGCAAAACTAATTTATAAATAATTTTCAGTTTAGATGATTGAGCAGTATTCAAACAAGAAGGCCTTCACAGAGAAGAAAAAAAAATACTCCAACATTTGTGAAACTTATTAAGATATTTCTAGGGGGCCTTTGGGTTGTGAATACCTCTACTATAATATCAGAAACGTTCATAAGACAAGAAAAGAGATAAATCCCCCATATTGGTGAGAATGAAGCTCTAGATAAGTACTTCCAGCTCTAGATGAGTACTTCCATAGCTACTTTTTTACATAACAGTGAGTTGATTGGGTTAGGGAAGGAAAAAAAAGCAAAGAAAAAGAGAGTTAATTTTTTATCTCAACTGTCAAAATTTGTGTAGAACCTCTTAAAATGCTCTATTGCTAACATAAATTCTTTATATGGCCAAGATTAGAAAGCTGAGGTTTATGCCTGCACATTTGTCTAGATTTTGAATATAATGAGCTGCTCAGGTTATACTTGACTCAAGATAGAGCTACAAGTGCTGTGAAGTTGAGGCACCGTGATGACTGAAGTAATTTTTGTAGTGTTTTGAAGTTGCTGCATGTTCCAACCCTTCCAAACCACTCAGCTGAGGAAGAGGTTTGAATATTAGAGAAGGCAGATTAATTTTCCATTCACTAACTGTGGCCCAGTGATGCCTGAAATGTAAGCAAGCAAATTGCAAAAAAATCAAATTAAAAGCCAAGATGCCTTAAGAAATGTAGCTGGCTAGAGGTGTTTGTGTTCCAGTAAAAGCTGGCTTTTGATATAATTTTCTTTTGCGTGCTTTAGAACAATCAGTGGAATTTTGGCTAGTATGTATTAAAATAATAATTCGTTAATTTGTCTTGTGAAGGTTTTTAAAACATAATTTTGAAGGATTAAAGAATCAGTCAAGAGCAAGAGTAGCAAATAATGCAGACTTTGGACCTTGTACTGAATTTGATTGGGATAGAGTTAATTTTCTTCTTCTATTTATATTTTGGATTTTTGATAGAAACAGAGATATTTTTGTTACTGCTGAGCAGCCCTTCAGCAGGGTGAAGGCCTTTAGAGCCTCTCACCTCACCCCACCAGTGAGGAGGCAGGGGGTACACAAGAAGTTTTGAGGGGAAACAGCTGGGACAGCTGACCCCGAGTGACCAAAGCGATGTTCCAGACCATGCGGTGTCATGGTCAGCATATAAAGCTGGGGGAAGAAGGAGGAAGATGGGGGTGATGGGAATGATGGTGTTTGTCATCCCAAGTAGCCATGACATGTGAGGGAGCCCTGTTTTCCTGGAGATGGCCATGCACCTGCCTGCTGATGGGAAGTGGTGAATGAACTCCTTGTTTGCTTTCCTTGTGCACAGCTTTTGCTTTACCTGTTCAACTGCTTTCATCTCAACAGACAAGTTTGTTGACTTTAGCTTTTCCAAGTCTCTCTGCCATCCTGCTGGTAAGAGAGTCAGCAAGTGGTTGTGTGGGGCTGAGTTGCTGGCTGAAGCTCAACCACCACTAGTCCTGATTCTCTTCTTGCATCTTCTTTAAAATACTGTATTCCACTTGACTGCAATGGAGTTATTCTTTATGTGTACTGGAGTTGAAAAAGACACAATGGTGGTAGACACATGCATGAACAAAGAAATAAAAAATAGGAAAATAGAGATTTCACCTATCTAGTGCAGGGTGACAATTCCATCCTGACAAATGTAATTGCTCCAAACACTGATTCTGAGTCTGCAGGACAAGCAGGATGCCAACATGGCTATGCTGCTCTTCAGTAACCCAGCCACATCCATGCTGTAAAATGCTCCAGCCCTGGATACCATTGGATGCCTTTGCAGATTTCATTATTATTATGTGTGTGGTTTTCTGGTTTAAAGGACCTGGAATAGTCTTAGGAGAGTATTGTAGCCTTTGAGATTGAAATTATCAAAACCAATAACATTTGTCTAGAAGAGGAAAAAGAGGGATGTATCTCATCTTATGGTCTTGCTGGCATTCAAGGAAGATTATGAGGCTGATGTGGTGTCTCATAATCCCTTCCCAAACCCACTCTGCTCCTCCAAAATGGGAGATTCCCACAACTGTCTCCAATGCCAGCTGAAACAGACAGCTGGATCTGCAGGAGCATGCTGTGTGTCTGCACCCACATCATCTTGTAGGGACAGAAAAGGGAAAGCAGGAGCAGTCCTAAAGCTCTGTGGGAGCATCTGTGTATTTTGGGATCTTCCATGAAGAGACATGTCAAGGAAGTCAGCCTTTTCTTCGGACTTGAGGAGTCACTTGGAAAACAGCCCTCATGGAGAAGTTTTGCTAAGCTTAGGGCCAGAAGATGCAGCATGCTTTGCATTCAGTGGACTGAAAAGGCTCTTGTGCATGTTGCCTGCCTTCCTCTCAGTCCTTTTCTCTGGATCTTCCAAGACTGTCCGAATTAACAGTAAATTGTCCAGTTCCTTTGGTAAGGAAATCCTTAAGATTCTTTTGTGGCTTCCAGTTCAGGTGCCAATACAAAGACAACACTCATCTGTAGGAGGGCTGTGGGATCCTATTTTCTGCCCACAGCTTCTCTATGCTTTCTATAGAAATCTTGTCAAGACCTTGGCTTTAAAAGTACAGAAAAGCTGGAAAAGCTGCCCTAGGTACAGTTAGGGAAAGAAAGATGCTAAGCCTGCACTGAGTGACCATGAACATCCATGGTGGTGTGTAACACAGCTAGGACACTCACCAGGATGCCCTAAAAAAACAGAAGAACTTCAGGCAGAGCAGTTTGTGTAAGAGAATTTTCAAGAAGGGCTTATACTTAGAAATTTACCACAATGACAGGAAATGTCCTCCAAGTTACACTTTAGGCTTTTGGAAATATTTTTATTTAAATACACATTATCCCTCATAGCTTTTCAATCTTCAGGCATCATTTATCCTGAAGTTTAGCTTCCTCCATATGTTTACCATCAGCTAAAGCACCAGAGCTGATGAGCAGCTTGGAAATGTTTTGTCATGTGGTTTATATAAGGTTTTTTGTTTTTCAGCTAAATGTTTTAACATTTAACTTGAACCCCTTCTGAGAAGAGCTGAATATTGAACATTAGTACTGTTCCTTCATACTTACATAATAGCTATTCATTTGTTCGATGAGTGAATTTTTCCATTAAGGATTTTCAAGCCCCACATCACAGTAGTCTGGGACTGCAATTGCAAGTTGATGCAATCTTGGATTGCACATAATTAGTGCAGAATGGTGCATGGTGTCACCATCTTCCATATGATGAAAGCTCTGTCTTAGATGGTGTAGAGCACTTCCATTTGACCTAAACAAAAAGGACTCAATTTAGCAAATCAATCTCACTAAAGAGCGTCTTGGGACTAAATAACATGCACACAGTATGATAAAATGTTTGGTAAGTGCAAGGGTAAACAGGGATCTTATTACAGAAAGCTATTAGATAAATTTGCAAATGGATTTGTTTGTTTATCTATGTTTATAAAAAAATTCTGATGCAGTTCTGTAGTTGAATGATCTATCATTATACTTCATAATTATATTCATTTGACTTGCATTTTGTTTCTTACTGTTTTAAAATTTAATCAATGAAGTCTAGGAAAGCAAAATCAGAAAAAATTCCAATTTGATTTGTATTATACATAATTCAGGATAGGGTTAACACTCAATCCATTCTTTTGACCTGTTATAAAGTCAGCAGATAACATTTATAGTCTGTCCTTTTTTATCAAAATCCTTTAGAAAGGCATGGGAGTAAGAGAAGAGAAGAAAAATTACCTGTGTGATTCAGGACTATTGTAGTTCAGGACATACACAGCAGTTTCAGGGACTACTTTCTGGCATGAGATTTGTAGTTAAGAACCAAAGAAAGTTTGTGCCCCATTAGAAATGTTATTAAATGTGTGTCTGTTTGAAAAACAGCAACTGAGAGCATTTTCCAGAAGCCTTCAATTCCCCCTCCAATCTGGAGGAAGGTTCATTTACTTTGGCCAACACTGCTTGCACCACAGTCGTGTAAATTCTCACAGCCTTTACCTTCTCTGTTGATTTGACTAATAGATTTTCAAAATTTTCATTTTTGCATTTATAATCATTCCTTGATGTCCCTTCAGGTTTTTCTACATTATGTGCATTAATAATTCACAACATTTTAGGTGCCCTTTGAAAATTTGGATTTGATACTTACTTACATTTAGTACTTCTTCTCTTGACACCTCTTGTGACAAACTGTTTTACCTTTTCTGATATTAGCCTGATGTGTTAAAAAACTTAGTCTCCTTTTAATGTGTTTTATCTGAACATATTGGTTATAAAAGGTCATAGATTACTGGTGGCTTGTTTATTCCCTAGAACTGATGCAGGCAGAAGCAGGAGCTCCTTCAAAGGGAATTCTGTCCTGATCCAGAATGCTCTTCCTCTTACTAGCAGGGAGGCTTCTCCTATTTGTTGCAAAGTTTGGTAAAAACAGCATACATTGAGTAGGAGCACAACTCATTTCACAGGGGCTAGAGGTCAGTGCCAACTCCGTTTTTTAAGATGTCCATGTGTTCTGGATCCCAAAGGCTGACAGAGCAGGTAAAATCTTCCATTGCCTATTTCTGAACACTCTCTTGCTTAGCAGGACTGTGTATCACCAGTGATCAAACCAGATTTAACTTGACTCTACTCTGTTTCTAGAACAAACAGATTTTTCAGTCTCCTTTCTACACCTTTCGTCATTCACCGCAGCATCAGTTGGCATGTGCTCCACAAGTCCAGCAGCCATCCTGCCCAGTCTCTTAGTGCTTTAACCAAGCTCCAGGTGCACTCAACTGCATGGCTTTCCTCTGGATGAGAGTTCCCATCAGCTGCTTCTCTGTGGTGTCAAGAGCCCCAACAGCTCTGCTGGGGCATCCAAGAAATCGGCTGTATGCCATGAATCCATTGAGGTATCCTTCCAAAAAGGATATGCTATATGTCATGTCTGATGTGAAATACAGAAAACTCATGGTGCACCTTTGAAGCCAGAGTATTAGGGGAAACAATTTAGTATTTAGGGAGAAGTATGAGCAGGGCCACAAAGTTTGACAGCTGTCCAAATTAATGAGTTTAACATGAAGCTCTCTGCCTAAGGTAACAGCTCACATGCTCTAACAATGAACAGTCAGACACATAAATATTAATGCATATCTAAATTAGTTTAGCCAACCAACAACACAGAATAATGAAACAGGGAGACCAGATTACCCTTAGAAACTGGTAAACTGAAGAAACTCCAAAGACCCTTGTCTAACTAAATATTGTTGCACTGTACCCTCAATTCCTTGAAGCCCTCATAGGAATCCATAGTTCTTAGTATCAAAACTTTTACCTAAAGAATGAGGCTGAAAAGATGAAAATAAAATCTTGTGGTACCGTGAATTTAAAAATCTAAATGAAAAATTATATGCTTGTTATCAGCATTTATTTTTTCTTTTCAGCTGCAGTGTTGGACTAAACACATTACTGTGAAAGTTTCTGTTTCTTTCCTGGACTAATGAAAATAGGACACTGTATAAATGCAGAACATCTATCAAAACCCTCCAAAGAGACATCCTGCTTTTTTTCAGTAGGGGCAGATTAGCTTTTGCAGAGTAATTTTCTAATACTTTCCCTAAAACCATACTTTTGAAAGCAATATCACAGTTTATAAAACTTTTGAAATGAGACATCTCATTTTGTGCTTTGATGCTTGCAGTTATTTAATGATGTTTACCAAAGGATGTTTGTAGTAAGTGCATTTTGCATTTGAATGGTGCTGTGTGATCTATGTTAAAGCACACAAGTTTGCAGATATTAGGCTATATTTCTGACTAAAGCTGTCGAAATCCTTGTCCTTTATTGCCAAATCAGGGCTGGGATAACTTAACATGCTCACTGAAAAAACTTCCGAGAATCTCAAGTGTTTTGAATCCAGTAAGCACCAGATTACTCATTATTCTGTGGAACATGATGTCAAGCGTTTTTGTAGGGTTGATTAAGCACAAAAAGCAGAAAATCTATCATATCAGCAGGAATGATCTCTTCAAGATCTTCATGTCATAGTTCTTCCATTTTAAGGCATGGATTTAGACTCTTCTTTCCATGTGAGCCCCTTGAACAGGAAACAAGAAGTGCCTTCTAATCTTCTGGATTGATATTGTTTTTAAGTACAGTCACTTTTCTGCATTGACCATAACCAGCAAGGTGGTGTTGCAGGCAGTACTTTCTCCTCTCTATTTTTAATGGAGGCTTTTACAGCTAGTCTTCTTTGCATTTCTGATACAGCCTGACAAGTTCAGTAAATTAAATCATGAAGCTTTTCTTTGCAGTATTTAGCAAAACAGCCAAGAAAGGAGATGGCAATCATTTTCATTTTTAGTACAGAAGCTCAAAATTGCAAGGCAATCTCTGCTACCTTTTGCATAATCTGTGGAACAAAAGATAGAAGAACAAATCTAATTCCCACCACAATCTTAGCAGATCCTAAATCCTTCAAGGATACTTGTCCGGGATTTGATTACATCTGGAAAAATATAATCCAATATTTTAATTGCCACTGTATAAAATTGTTTGCTGTTTGACTAAACATTATTTGTCATCCCCAGATCATCATGTAAATTGAAAACACTGCCCACATCACTGCTATATATGGATGTGTTGCTGCTGGCAGATAAATGACTATGGAGATTTTCACAAAGTTTTTATCAATCATCATTTGCCTCTGAAAATATGAATTTGAATTATCCTAGGAATACATAGGTGTGGTCATATGTGGGAGGGCAGAAAGAAGAGTGAGGCATTTTTTTTCTTCTGAGTCTTTTTCAGTGCAGGCTTACACAGAATTCCCAGGACACATTGCATTTGAGACAGCAAAAAAATATTCTTGCAAACTTGCAAAAAGTCTGCTCTATATTCAGACGGAATAGAGTCAGCATAATGAAAAAGCAGTGCTGGGTTCCTCCTGAATGTCTGGAAAAGGCAAAAGTACTGGCTTTTATTTCTCTGTTGCTTTGCTATTCAAACAGATTAAAATATCTGATTAATAGCATAGTGCTTTTTTTTTTTTATCTATGTCTGAACGAGCTCTCTTGATATTTCAAGGCTTGGTGCACAGTAGGCTGGTTACTTGAGTCTCAAATTTCCTGTTCAGCTAAATGATATAACTTTCCATGGTCCCACTTCTCCAGAAACCCTCAAAACAGTCTTTGAAATTATTTTTTACTTAAAGTATATCTTGTACCTCAATATTTGTTATACAAATTCTCCAAAAACCACTGGCAATAACTTTCACTGGGCACATGAACATTTATTAGACTGTGGACAAGGGTGGTTTTGAAGAAACAGTATTAGATATTTCTTCTAGAAAACAGCTCTTGGCAGCTCTGGTGGATATTATGTCATTCTCTGATACCCAGGGGAACTAACTTTTAGCTCTGACCCCAGAGGAGACCTCAAAGACCTGTCTCAGCAATCAGAAATCCAACAAGGTTACTTTGCACTTGCTGCAAGACGACAAATTCTGTTTTCAGTGGTGTTAGGAAAAATATTCTTGAAACATTTCTGCTTGCCTCCTACACATGACAAGTGTTTCTGAAAAAATGCATCTTGGTGGCTACACCTTAGTAGGTAGTAACAAGTCATCTGACAATCTGTTGCTCAGAGAAAAATGTTCTGTTATCTCTCCCCAGACAAGCTGCCAAGACTTCTCACAAAAAGATTCTTGTTTCCATGTCCAAAGATTGTTCACTATTTCTTTAGTCCTTCAAGCAAGTGGCTTCACTGATCCTAGACACAACTGTTAGAAAAAGGAAGCCATGACAAGGCTGCAGGTGCCAACTGTAGCTCCTGAAGGAATCTGTGTGGTTGCTGCCTGCCTGTGAAGTTTCTTATGTATGCCTGAGAAGTTTATGTATGTATTCAGTTATGCATCCTCACTTATTCCTGCCATGCTGGAGCAGCGACGATCCCACTGAGCACCTTGTGGAGCAAGACCTCCCTGCACATGGGTCAGCAGCTTTGCAGCACCTTTATGTCTTCCTTCCCCCTTCAGGGACTAGATTTTCATCATAAGAAATGGATGCCACGTGGCAGTCAAAAACCTGCACACAGCCAGGACAGGTGGAATTTGGTTTAGGATCTGGAAGCAGCAGGATAAAATTAAGAGTGGGTTAAACACCACCTTGGCACTCACCCAAGGTCTGAGGTAGATTCTGCTAAGTTTTGTGTTGCCATGGCTACATGGTTGGTTCAAACACTCTCACGGGTTTCTGTCTGAATGGCAGATTGTCTTTGACTGCATTTAAATGTATTCTGTCACTGGGACCATGAAAACTTTTGCTGACTTGGTTTGTAATCCTAACCTCCCTCTACCCCAAAGCTGCTTTGCAGAAGTAGGTTGTGTATTACTGAATCTAGTTTTAAATAAAAAATAAAATTTAATATGGAAATTTAGGAGCAATAAATTTCAGTGCTAATATTAAAATAGTTTTCATTATTTTAGGGAAATAGAGTACTCAAAAAATTGTTCAGTCCGTACTTTCGAAATGCATGGCTGAGGCTAAACTTTCCTGCATCATATTTTCATACCAAAATTTAGCCCTGAATAAACTTTGTATTTAGTTTTGTACTCACAGAGGACACTCCAAAAGTGATTTCATTACTAAGTCTTTGTTTTTGATGAGAATGAAATCTAATGAAGCAGGCCATGTTTTCTTCACAAGTGAATTCAGTGGTTCTCAAACTGGGTTATCTCGCATTTTTGTCCTCAGTCAATTTTCCTTGTCCTGCTAAGGAATAAAAGATTTGGGTCAGTTTAATGTAAGACTATATATACAAAACAATGCAAAATAACTGAAGTCAACCTTAACATTTTTAGTGCAAAATAATTTACAGAGACACTGGAATCTGGAAAACTCTCATAAAGGAAGACTGACTGAAAACAGATATACTTTATGGAAGATGGATAACACGTTCTGCTTGGCAAGGAAGCCCAGGATTTTACAAAGCCCAGCAGCCTTCTTTGAATGCTAACAGTGCGTCTCTGTTTGTGGAAACACAGCATTCCTGTTTTGTCTCCTCCATTTTGAGCTGAGTCCATGTAACTTTTTCCTATTGGATGTCTTTGTGTTATAAAGGTCAGTGGAGCAGTTTTCACTTGCCTTTGCAGGTAAGGGCCAGGGTTACTGATGGCTGCTGTGCTCCAGCATCACTTCTTACCCTCCGCTCAGTAAAAGGACTAGCAGCATCAGCTGAGGATTTCTCCAGTATAAGGGAATCAGAAGTAAGCCCAAGACTAGAGAAAGAATAAACCCTGAGCCTTGTTTTTCATAATTACTATCTGGTTTATAACATTAAGTACAAAAAGGCATGCACTTCTGTTTTGATATAATAATTTATTTGCATTGACTTTCAAAATAAAATCATTCAAAACCAAAATTTCCAACATTCCAAAGCCACAAAAGTGAAGGTAAATTTGTGGACTTTTTACAGTTGCAGTGACTCCAACACTGACAATGGAAGAGAGTGTAATGATTGTTACAGATGTGGAGCTTAATTCAGAGCAGTTGATGCTGTAGTGCATGTGACTCTGTAGACCCTGGTATGCCTTGAGCACTGGGAATGTTTGTAATATTCTGTGAGATCTGTCATAGTGTCAGCTCCACCTCATTTTCACTTTGTTTTGCTTTCCTTTCCATGGCTGTTTCCAGCCACACTGAAAACAGATGAGTGAGGTTAACATCTGGGTACAGAAGAATAGCATCAGGAAATGAAACCCCCACAAGTTTCCTAGGAAGTGGAAGGTAAAACACTATCGTATATGGCAGGAAATTTTCTCAACAAGTACACAGTTAGACAGTAGTTATCCACTTTATCTGACCTTTATTTTCTCCATCTTCAGTGCAATCATACCCAGTTATTTATGTTCTTGGTATTAGAATTTCATGCAGTTATATCTGCACACACAGCATGTGTTATTTAACCATGCAGATATCACATACAAAACACCATTACTACAGCAGAATACACAAGGGTTTCTTCTGTTATGTTCACACACACTGTTAAGACCTTCAATTCTTGACCTGCCCAACTACCTTACATGTTTTCCTCTCTTTCAGAAAAATTCACCTCTCTTTTATTCTGTGACAGCAGAGGAAAACAGGAAACTGGATATCAGCTATCAAACCTTTTGGTTTTCCCTCTTCTGAACCGGTTTTATCTTGAACTCCCCATTGCTGTTGTTGGTCAGGAAAAAGCTTTTGCAAAGCTTTGCCAAAACCTCAGAAAATAACTTTTTTTTTTTTTTTTTTTGGTTTTCTATTCCTTTTTTCCCCCCCCTATTGCCAAATAAACATTTCTGCATAGACTTAGACATGCAGGCATCAAAGCATAATAGAAAACACTGTAAGTCAAGCATTCACATTTTAGGAAGGAGATAACAAGCAGAAAGGGCTAATGTTGCTGCCTTTTTGTCATGCAGCTGGTAGCCTACTAACTCTCATATCTTATGGGGACAGATTATTATGGGTTCCAGAAGCAGAGAGAAGGACCAAGCAGAAAATAGAGATGATAGTAGTCAGCCTTTCCTTCCTGCCACATGTAGCCGTGCTGTGTCCCAGCACTGGGGTGTAATTGCTGCTGGAAGTTGCAGTCATTTTCAGTTTCAGCTGGGAACCTTTGGAGCTGAGTTGCCAGGGTGTCCCTTGTCTTCTGATAACAGCCTTGTACAAAGAGTTTAAGTGTCATGTGGGGGTCAGTCCCATCTCTCAGGGTGACACTGGGGCACCTGCTGCCCTCTTGCCATGCTGCAGGCTGTGAGAATTTTCAGTTCTCGAGTCAAACCTCCATTCTGAAATTGAACGAGTCGCAATTTTTAAGCCCTCCTCTGAGTTCCCAAGTGGATAGCAGCAGGGTATATCCCTGCAGAGAGAGCAGAGCTGAAAATCTTCAATACAGTTAAGGCACTGGAGTGATAAGGCCAACATGTGTACTTAAAATAGGAAACGTTTCAGGGATGGCTAAAAAGTGGAATGCTGGCCTTTAGGCTGAAGTTTGAAGTTCTTGTTTCATTCCATTCACCCAGGACTGAAATAGAAACAATTAGAGAGAAAGAGGAAGAGGTAAAGCCCAGCATTCAGGGAAGAGCAGTATGTAGCTTTCAGCTCAGCTTATAGACATTTGTTCCTTGAAATATGGCAAAAGAAAGGAGCTGAGAGAACTGAAAAAAGAACTAATTTTTCTTGGAAAACATTAGTCAGCTTGTGATTAAAAATAAAAGCTTCTATTTGTATAAGATTTACAAGCCACCCTCATCTGGGATGTTATGACAGGAGATGCCCAAGAATACAAAATTTGGAAGCTAGCACACAAAAAGCAAAGACAACCATGACAAGGAGTATTTAAAAATACTCCTTCTGCAAGGACTAGGAAACACGTTCTAAAGACTTTTTCTTTAAAGTTTGAAAAGTTCCAGTGTCTGATGATTTTTTCTCCCAAAATTTTGTGATTAAGTTTTTGCACATTATTACAAAGAACTTTTTTATTCTTGCTTGAAACGCATATCTCTGTAACCCAGAGTGTGGTGTTTTGATAGCCTGAGCTTACTGTGTAAACTGATTTCATTTCCTTCATTGCTCTTGCATCATTTCCCATTTTTATGGTGTTATTGTTCTTCATAACTAGTATTCTGTATTCTTCCCTTGCAGAGCTCAGAGAGTAGTAGAGGATGCCATAGATTCTTTAGACAGAAGCCACCTGTGAAATTTATGTATTTACATTAATAGAAAACAGTGAAATTGAGTGATTCTTTTGCAGTTTTATGTCCAGAATAAATCATTTATCTGTCCTCTGTCTGTGACAGTCTGCAGTTTAAGCAAATTATTTGCTGACACAAAACGTAACTGAAACTGTAGGTTCAGAAGCTTTGCTGTGTTCTTTTATCTGCTTCCATTTCTTCACGGAGCATTTTGATCTCCCCTGCAGAAATACTTTGAAAATATAAGCCTTTTTTTTCTTTTTTTTTTTTAATGTGTTGCATGCTGGGTAATATTATGAGGACCATGTTATAATTGAGCAAAAATGACTTCTCCTTAAAAACAAGAATTTTCAAAGTTTTTCCCACAGCAACTTGATTTCTTTTTCAGCCGTGTGCACAGAGGGGTTTCCTGGTGCCTGCTTCAAACTCCTCCTTCCCACAGCTTGGTCTCCTTCCCCCATTGTATAGTGCTGTTTCCAATGTGGGCAGTTTTTAGAAAAAGATGCAAAAAGCACCTTTTAATTTCTGCCTTTCCAGTAACCCAATAATTCATTGCAAAGCCAGTACCAGCATGGTCTGATTAGAGCTGACCTGGCACAGCAGCACTCCACCTTATGCAGAGTATCCATTATTTCACTACATGGAATGTTATTTTTGCTCCTGCTGGAGCCAGTCCTGATGTGACAGAGAAACTCTAACCTTCAGAAAGTGGGAAGTGACATCCCAGCATGACTGCCTTCTGCCAGTTCTTACCTCCTGGAGATGAGAAGTCAATCAGGGTTGCAGCCAGAGAGAGAGATGCCCCCTTCCCCTCCCTTCTCAGTGCTGATCTAAGGCAGGCAGGAGGAGGTGAAGGTTGGGACATCATGGGTAGCCCTTCTCTCTCCTTTCACCAGCAACTTTTGGGCTGGGGAAAGAGCAGAGGCAAGTTCTTCTGAGCATCATTGGCAACACCATGGCCAGATTTAACTTCTAGGGGTGAGATTGCAGAATTAAAAATTTTGCTCAAATCCAACATGATTAATTCTCCAGAAATAAGTGAAGGAATGACTCAGAAGTTGTCTGCTCAGTGGGAATTAATATCCAATGACCAGTGTGCTTGGCTACAGGGTATATAGAAATGGAATATAGAAGTGTCTAGGTCCAGCTACCCAGGCTTGTTTGGAGTGACTTCACCAATCCCCATCCTCCTACCTCTTTCTACCCTGCCACCCTGCCTTCCAGTGTTGCATTATTTCCCCCCAAATGATGGCAGAAAACTCTGGACAGCTGCAAATGCCTCAAATATCCTTTAGCAAGGTGCAAGTGGTAGCTAAAGCTCCAGTGCGTGAGGCACAGTCCTTATCTACTGAGATGGCAGTTCAGGGAATAAGTCTTTTTTCAGTACTTCCCCTTCTCCCTCCTTCTTCTACCCCATGCTACAGCCTGTTAGTGCTTTCTGGAAAAATTAGAGAAGTGTCAACAAACAGAGTGTATGCAGGAAGCTTCATTTCTGGTGCTGGAGAGGACAAATGTCTGGCTTGTAGGAAAATAAGTGTGTTACTATGCACCCTTTTGACTCAGACTCTTCCTTTTGTCTGCTATCCATTGTAGTTTAACTTCCTTCTGCATCCAGCAGCACTGCAACATTTTTATCTTTCTCTCTGTATTGCAGCTTCCTGTAGTATTCCTTGTAAATCAGCTTTTGTACTCTAACTTCAAAGCTGGAGGCCTGCTTTGAGTGGGATATGGACCTGATGGCCCCCAGTGGTCCCTTGAGTCATAAATGGTCCCCAGGTGTATGACTCTGACTTGACTTTTACATGTTTTCATGGCAGGCCACTTTCAGGGATCTGTGCCGGAAAATGAGGTTGTGTCATTGCACGTTTATTTGGAGGATTGAACAGCTGCATCTCTTTGAAAGGTAAGGTAAACTACAGGATTTGTGCTGTAAACAGAGGTGTCAGACATGATTATCTGTTCACCTGCATGTTACAACTGCAATACGGTTGCTGAAATTGAATATGCACAATAGATTTGGAAATTTTACTTAAAATGTGTATTCCAAAAAAGAAGGGCATTATCAAATCCCTCTCCCATGTTAAAGAGAAGCGGATTTCAGGATGAAATCTTGAAGATATACACACACTGAACTAAAAGTTGCTCAGCTCACAGGCACAAGGTCTGCAGGTTTTTCAGCCAAAAAGAGACAGACTCCTGGGGCAAAGGAGATAGAGAGGAGTCTAATCTCCCACGAATGAGTTCAACAGACATTTCACTCTTTTCTTTGTTAATGTTTTTATGTGTCCTATAAACATAGGAACTATCATGGAAGAGTTCATTTTGCCAAGGAGTTGAGCACCTGGCTCTCCAACAGTGTTTATGGTGCAGATTTGTTGAGCCTGGGTCCCACCATGATGACAAATAACTCTCACTGCTCTCTTTGACTGTCCCTTCTATCTGCATCCACTGTGTGTCTCATCATTTACTTGGATTAATTCAGATTATGAATACTTTGTGACAGATAGGTGCTGTCTTATTCCATGGTTGTGAGATATTTAGTATGGTTAGGTGAACATTCGTTGGATCACTGCTTTTTAACCTGTGCTTGTGCCATGGACATATGAATCTGGGAATTGTATCGCTCTTGAAATTTGTCTTCATCCAGCTAGGGAGCAGCTGTGCTACTTTAAGTGACAGAGGAGGAAGCAGGAGAGCATTTTGAATTTTAGGAAGCAGAAGCTTTTGTGGTCAGTGGAAAAAAACTCATCTTCCGTGTCTCTTGGTGAAAATATGGTGACTGTGACTGCTTTTGTAGTATTAACATATCACGAGCACAAGCTGTTCTTGTGGCATTTTTGTCTTGGCTGTCTCATTGGAAAAACAAGGGATGAGAGGGAAGAAAAGGAAATATCAAAAGGACTCTGAGTATCTGGTTGTGTGTGTGTGTACATGCATGAGGTGGGAAGAGTGACAGAAATAGTAAGGGAGCAAAAATAAAAAGGGTATGAAAGGTGGGAGGGAAATAAGCAGAGGAAAACAAACCTAAAAGATAGCAGATTGCAGAAAGACAGAAATTATGAAGCTACCAAAAAGGATGCAGGAGAGAAAAGCCCCCAAACCACCACAATGGAAAAGTAAAAAAAGAAAATGAGGCATTCTTGGATTCAGGCATTCTTCCATCAGTTTTGTCAGAAATTGAATTAAGCTGTTTACCAGCCATTTGTGTTGTCATCTGATTTAAGTGGTAAACATATTATTGAACTACCACATAGAGCTGGTTAAGCTTCTCTGTGAAGTCCTCAGGAGTTAAGAGTGAGGGAGAACCATGAATTTTGTTTTTCTGCTTATGTAGTTCTCTAAGGGGCTTGATTATTTTTAGATTTTCATAGATAAAGTATCTATGACTTCCTTTATGACCAGCTATTGAGGCTATCTGAGAGAGCAGGCAAGGAGAAACTGCATGAACTTTATTTTTGTAGCTGCTACTCCGTCTCTTCCACTTTCTGTCCCATTTCACCAAAGAGAAAGGTTTTATAACTTTGGACTGATATCTCACAACCCATCTTTTGATGATGGTGTTCAGTATCCAGCACTGATGTCAGAATTGTTGGCACAGCACGGGGCCAACAAAAAGTTGTGGCTTTTTAGAGGCTTTGTGCCTATGTGGAAAGAACAGGCTGCTGAGGGCTTGTGTGGAGAAAAAATTCCTTGCAAATGCTGAGAAGACTGTGCTTAGGTATGCCCTAAAGGACATCTCCTCACCCCTCCATGTGAGGTGACCCAGATGTGTCCCTGCCAGGAGTCCTTTGGAGGAGGTCCCTGCCCTGTCTCCCCTGGCACATGAATCCTCCAAGGGCTGTGCCATGCAAACATCCAGCTCTCCTGGTCACACCAGGGATGCCTGCCTGAGGATTGAAACTCATGCAAGGGCAGCCAGCCCTCCCCTGGAGGAGAGCTGGGAAGCTCAGGAGAAGAAACACTGGGCTCTGCTTGTTCTGTTCAGCTGTACCTGCCATGATCCACTGGCAGGGTAGAGCTGCTCAGTTCATAAATTGAATCTGCTTTTAATGAGGGCAGCCGTGCAGCAAAAAGTCAAGCCACAGTCAAGAACATGCACCAGCAGAGAAACCATCACCTGAGGCTGGAAATGGAGGATGCAGGAATTTCCAGCAATATTTATGTCTTACCGAGACTGTGGGAAGCTGGATATCCCTGACACTCATTGGTATCCTTGGAGTAGATGGGATTATTGGTTTCACACACAATTTTGTATTTGCTTTTTTATTATCCTTTCTATTTCCAATTTCAATACTTTGATTTTTCTCTTCTTTATCTGTGTAATTTTAGTTAAATAATTTGGCTTTTAGTTTTGACTCAGTGCCGTGGGACCAATCTCTTATTTCTTCTTGTTATTTCTGTCCATGGCATAAGCTCTGGATGACATATGTAGTCTGTCTAAATATCAAAGGTTTTAAAAAAGGGAGCAAATGAGGGAAATGTCAGGAAAAGATATAACAGACTAGCTGTGATTTACATGGAAAAACATTTTTTAATCAAAGCTGATTGCCAAGGTAATGTTTAATATTGAATTCAGTTGCTGCTAAAAAGTGGACATGGTTCTTTGAACAAAGCCACCCACACCTAAAAAAGTGATTTTATCCTCAGGGCAGATGACTGCAGTGCAGCTCTCACAACCTGATTCTTTACCACAGTACTTCCATGGAACAGCAAGTTGACTCATTTCTTCATTCCATGACAGAGCAGGTATTACAAAATCTAATGTGGCTAATACAAATCTCACCCACATTTCATGTTGACCAACCAGGTGTTATCTGTTCTGTTTGACTTCTCTCATGATGCTTATAAAATGGACACAAAGACACCAGTTCCTATGAGATAAACTCTCATGTGAGAGGCAGAAGCTTTCTGCCTCATTCAGGTTAACTGACTAATTAAGCAGGTAGCTACAAAGCCCAAGCCAAAATTCTTCTAAGAGAATGTCACTGAAAATCAACAATGTTTCTAGCCCTTGAACTATTGTGGGGGGTAAAAAAAAAAAAAAAAAAAAATCTATTTTCAGTTAGAGTGAGAAATCACTTAGCATCAATGATTAGGAATTAGTACTGTCAGGAGCAAGAAATTGTCACTTCACTCTTAGTCACTGAAGAGATAGGCAGGGAAAAGACAGGAGCAATTTTCAAAGAACTTGGGAAGAGGAACACAACTTGCAGAAGTCTCCAAGAAAACACGCTGTACTGTATTTAGCTGGAGTGCTCCCTGTGCCTACTGGAAAGGGTTTTCTTATAGAAATAAGTAGGCCTGTTACTTGATAATCCAGCATGTGCTTTATGAGACATATGGTCAGGGGGCTAGTGAAACTCAGAGCAAGGAATAAAATCTAATTAAGACACAAACAAAGCTGAGTAAGTCATGTGTGTGGCAGAAGCATCCAGTGGAGATGTGCACAAGGATGCAATGTTTGAGAAATGCAACTACTAGGGATACACTGTGCAGCTATGATGGTGCCCACAGGAAAACACAACTTTCTTGTTCACAACAAAACATTTTTGGAGGATTTCTAGCTCTTCTATGCATTGCTTCATATTACATATTTTACTGCAAAGCAAAACTGAGAGGAAAGAGTAGAGTTAATTAGGACCCTGCTAGGAATTTTAACAGATTATAAAGATGTATTTCATGGTGCTGGTGTGAACATGATGATGGGGAAGTAATGAGATTACTGGCTAGCCAGCAAAGAAAAGGACTTATGCTCTGATGAGTAGACCACCAGTCCTATAAATGCCAAAAAAACTTTTAAACTTTTAGTACAACCAAAGTTTTATATCAGAAGCTGATATTTGCATAAAATCTCTGAACAGAATTCCCATTGTCAAAGACCAAATTTGAATTTAGTATATGTCCTGTGAAAAGACCATACCACATGGTGATGCCACAGCCAGGCAGACTGTAACACTGCAAAGCCCATGTTCAAGGGTGAGTATTGGACTAAACAGGCAAATTGAGGCTGAGGAAAACTTAGAGCCTCTTAATTAAGAATCTATTGGCTTCTGAAGACATTTGGACAGTCCCAGGGAAGCTAAAACTTCAAGGGAGTATCTAGATCAAAATAAATGAAAGACCCAGGGATGCTGTGAGATCTGACAGATCTTAGGTTTTATTGGATTCTCTCAGATTCTGTTCTGTTCTGCTCTTGAAATGTTACATGATGGCAGCACTGAGACTCAGAAATGTCTTTTTCAATAAAAGCAAAACTAAACAACTTTCTTCACCAAGCTGTGGAGCAGCTGGAGCAAGAGAATAATACATCTGAAAGAGACTTGACAAGACCAGCTTTGTCAAAAGGGTCCTGAAAAAAGGAGAAGAATAAGTTTGGATTTAAAGTTTTTAAGTTTGGATGTTGCTGGCTTTCCATTATGGAACAGTTCTGTCTTTCAATCTTAGCTATTTCAATGGTACAAACCCATCACAAACCACTGGAAAACATAATGTAGAGGCTGCTGGACAAATACTATCCAGGAAAGGTAGTCCCTATGACTGAAAAGCTGAAAAGGGTGTATTTTTCTGGTTCCTAAGTGCCTGGGGAAAGATAATAACATTATAACTTGAATTATTAACATCATACTGGAATTATTTTACTCTTAGGGTAAGAGGCTCTAGGTTGAGGACCATCACCTTTGGCAAATGAAATGGAAATAAAACTGTTTATGCCCACAAACTGTCTAATCCATAAGGAGACAATGTCATAGGGACACAATTCTGTCACTGGTTGGAAGGCAATCAATGTACATTAATGATGAGGCAGTAAATCCAGATAATTCATGCCTAGGATATTAAAAGGCCTTTGGTGAAATAAACATACTGTTGAGGAATGAACATCCAGTGAACCTTATGAAATGTGTTACAACTACAATAGTCAAGAACAGCAAAGAATATTTTTGGAAGTCCCAGCCCACCTATCAGAAAAATCAGATAAGTTTGTTTTTACAAGAGAAAAGTGCTGCCAAAAATGATTTCTCCATTCTCTGGAACATGAGCTGTCCTAGAGAAGCTGAAGCCAGGAAACAGAAGGCGTATGGAAACTGAGAAGCCCATAAGGATGTGTAATTCTTTCACAATGCTCCAGTATGCTGTAGCAGAATTCAAAAAAGAACCTTTGCTGTGTTGTTGTCAATGTCCAGAAATCTTGAAGAATAACAATATTACTTTTCTTAAGACCCAAAAATGAAATTTACTTGGAATCCAGAAGAAAAACTTCCCACACCTGTGAAATGAAAGTTCTTTCACACAAAAATAATTGAGCCCATCTTTTTTGCATAAAACTTAATAATACATTAAATGAAAATCATGACCGTAATCATACACTTCCTTTGAGTCTGAAATAAGAAACCAGCAAAGACCATCACATTTAAATTACTAGCATTGTTTTTCTCAAAGCATTATTTCTTCCTGAGGCTCTCACAAAGCCATACAAAAGAAGTGAAAAATAAAAAGAGCCACCAAGGAACAGAGGTGACCCATGCACAGAGCTGCTGCTCTGCAGAGAGTCAGAAAATCAAGCCTCTGCTTCCTGGACTCTGTTTCAGCAAAAAAAGTTGGTGTTTACAAACAGCTCAGACAACTCTTAGTGAGCAGAGACCCAGCTGCAGTAAACCAGACAAGACAGAGAGACTGCTGGGCACCACGTTAGTCATCCAAAGTCCCTATAAAATAATGGCAAAGGAAGGACCTGAGATTGAGGTCAGATGAGTAGGTTATAAACTCAAGACAGCAGTGAAGCTGTAAATAAAAGCAGCTTCAAAGTTGGGGCAGACTATAAAGAGTTAGTCTTTTTTTTAATTAAAGAAGTCTCCCGAAGATGGGAAAAAAGCCAGCAAGCTCCCTTTCCCTTCCAGCAGCTAGAGGGGAGTGGAGTTTCAATTTTAAATATTGGTAACTAATCTGGAGCTAATATAAACTACTAATCTCTTACTTATGCCCCAGGTCTAACATCTTCCTCAGTCCTGCATTTAAAAGTGTCATTCAAAATGTTCAGGATATTGAAGTTTCAACTTTCCTGGGGAAATGAAGAAATAACTGCAGTTTCTGAGGAATATTTCAAGATTATTTTCTACTTAAAAAGCTGTTGCCACAGCTAAATTAAAAAAAAATTAAAACAGGATTTCAAAAAAGTCAAGATGTCCAAACTAACACATGATAATTGACTGTCTGGTACATCATCACTGTTTCAGTTATCCCAAATAATGGAGAATCTCCACATGCATATAATTAGGCCACTGGAACAATCTTGGCTCTGCCCCATAGTCCCATGGTGCAACAGCCATATGATTAAGATTGTGATTGTGATTAAAGCCTCTCAGCCTGAAGTCCCAGGGCAGTATAAATTTCTTTTTCATTTTGTGATGTTTTATTTTCAATTCTCTTATGCTAACCTCTCTTACCTTTGCTGCAATGAGTAGAATTTTGAAGAGGTTTGAGATTGCATGGCATTTACTGCCAAGATTACCATAGCTAAAAATTCATCTGCATATAACTATTCCCATCAGTGAGGCTATCAAAGAACTTCTCCTGTCAAAAGGTTTCCAATGCTGTTGCTGTAAATGGGACTGAGGGCAAATGTCCCCTCTTGTGCTGTGGTGGTCAGCACCTTGTTCTGCTTCCAACAACATGATGCTGACAGCAAGTAAAACCCCCAGCTAAGCTGCCCCACAGGGGCACCTAATTGACAGGATGAATTTGCTCATGCTCCTCTGCTGCCAGCTGATCTAAATCTCCACTTTCTGATAGTGCAGTGCTGCTGTTAACTAGCTGAATTTTGTCTACACTCTCAGAAACCTGGAGGCCTTGGTAGGGAAAGGTAGGTCCTGTTCTATGAGGGATATAAAGGCATATTTTCTTCTAACTCAGGTAATGGGCCTCGTGTTATTGTAACAGAATTATTTGAGTTCAGTTTTCCTTTTGAAAGTTCAAGTATAATGGTGAGGTTGACCACACATTTGTTGCATCTCCTGTTTTTGATCATAGAATGTCAAGGCAGATCCTTACTGATAGCTGTGTAAAGTGGCAAAGGTCTTTGCTGTTTTTGTACAGGACAAGTTTTAGCTGGCTTGCTTTTCCAAGTTTCTAAACAATTCATTCTTGCTCCTTCCCATTTCTGAGGCTTGTTAGGTTACAAATTTTCTTTCTCTTTGTCTGCCTTTCCTAACAAGTCCTCCTTGCAGCTAAGTCCTTCCTTTCTGTTGCCATGCACATTTTTTCCCCATTAGGTTGCTAGGTATTATTAGGTTTCTCCTCATTTTACTGCTCATGTGACTTCTGCTCACCATTCCCCCCTCCCTGCCACTCCATGACTCCACACCTTATATTCATCACCCTCTCTGCTCCCACATACAGAGCTGAATAAAAGTTTAAAAGTGAAGACTGTAAGAGGCTTAAATGAAGATTCTTTGCTATAGCTATTATTAAATGTAAAAAAAAAAAAAAGCAAAATTCAAACTTTAAGGAATGGGATTTCATATTCCCCGTGAAGAATGCCTTTTAATAAACCCCAAATTTAATGCAAACAATTCTGGTGAAATGAGGAAGTCCTTGGCTGTAATTATCTAATCTATTGTTACACTCAATAAACTTAGCATAAATGATCACTGAAGTTAAGCTACACTTCACTATATTTGTTTAAAAAAACATCATAGACTCTCTTTGGGATCTAATTTATTAAACCCACTTCAGCAAACAGTGGCATGAAGAAGTAATCAACTTGTTTTTTCCATCAGGAAGAGGAACTAAACAATTGGTGTTCCATACCAGGTAATTCAAGCAATACATTGTAGAAGTTCTGTCCCAGAGGACAGTGTGGAAATTACCTTCCTAAAAACTGTGAAATATCTAGGGGGTCCTTGGAATTTCCTACAACATTTTCTTCCACTGATGGTGCAGCAATGATTGTAGTGCTCCCCTACTGAAGCTGCTTCTGTCATACAACTTAAGCATTGCCTTGGGTTCAAAATGACACTCCCTGGAATGTATGGGTCATTGTCAGAGCCAACAAACTCAAGATAAGAGGTTCACCACAACCTCTGCTGCACCTAACAATCTTCTCTTATGGAAAGTTGCTCGTGTTGTCCTTCTGGAGCTCCCTTACTTCTCTTTATTATCCAAATCTCCTATTCTGCAAGTTTCTTTCTGAATTCTCCTCTTCTGTTACTAGAGCCCAAAGACCAGCCCTTGCTTACCAGACTTTGACTTTTCTCCATTCATGATGAAGACTCAGGCTAAAAGAAGCTCAGACAGTGGTGTTTGTCCATTTTTCCTCTCTTCCTCACCCTCCATGCACAGCAGACTTTGCTCTTCACTGCTTCTATGGATGGAAAGAGCATCCCTTGGCCACAGCTGCCCTTTATAATTGCTCCCTTCATCTGTGGGAAAATTTAAGAGGATAAATGGTAGAGTAAAATAATAAACAGAGGTGATACAATAATGCCATGTTAAAAAAACCCAAAAAGCCATAGTAATCTAATAATCTATCTGGTTCAGCCTTATGTGATGATGCCAAGACACCTTTTATCACTTCTCTAAAATGCTTTGCCACAGCATGGCCTTTGCTGGGGTTTTGTTCCAGCCTGAATTGAGGGTCACACCTGCATGTTTTTTAGAAGGTTTTACTTTGTTACTTGCAATAGAATCACTGTCAATGTATCTTGGTATAGGAGGAAAATAAAGCTGGCTTCCTGCTCCTTATTGAATAGAGACCTCTTTTCACCTCTTTTCACATCTTTTCACCTGCCAGAAAGTTTCAGTTCCTCTCACATATCAGGTCTATAGAAAGAAAAAAAAGTCTGTTTCTAGATAGTCCTTGAGCAGGTTTGATATTAAAACACTAGTGTAAATTCTCAATCAGTTTAGACCAAAGTAGTATCTCTGACTGCAGAGCAGATTTGTGGCAACCAAAATGTATAAAAACCTTAAAAACCATATTGAATGGGCTTCTTTTGTACCACTAAATCCCATCTCTAGCAAATGCAGTCTATTTTGCCAAATAACCTATTTCATAAACCACACTGTTTGGTTTTGATATGTGAATATTGCTTGCTTTGTGATAATAAAGCAAGTATTTTCTTTTTTATTTTTGGGAGGGGGAGGGAGGAAGTGGGCGTTTGCAGGGTGGGGAGAAGCAGAATGTATCTAAAAGAAAGCCATTATTGTGCTGAATATGGAAGAACTATTTCTTTGCCAAAGCAATAGGAATGGAAAATGGGGTAGAAAATTTCTAAATAATTTAAGGCCTCTTTTCTGAATCTTGCTTCAGCTGGAGATGGCTGCCAATAACATAAACTTAAAACTGAGGTAGAAGGATGCCCTACACTACAAAGTTTTCTGTACCCTGCACACTGTGCAATTAATGTGGACCCAACATCCAAGACTACCTGACCTCTCTTTCCAGAGCATGTAGGGCTTCCGAGTCCTTTCACTCACATCAACGCCCATACAAGCTTGGTTTAGTAATGTCCATATCAGCAAATGCCTCCATGTTCCTCCTTCAAGTCTTGTAAAATGCATGTTCTTTGGCAGGCCACTGGAGGATCAAAGCACAGTAATGTCCTTCCTCATAAAGTTAAAACCTAATAGTGAGAGGAGCCAACAACATTGTGCAAGAGTAATGAAGAAAGAGAGTCACAGGTCTCAAAAGCAATACAGCTGTTTCACTGTGATGCCACTTCTGCACCAATAAATGTTAACATTCAGCTGCCTCCCAGTTCAGGATGAGGCAAACCAAGCAGTATCTGCAGACTCCACACTGATGAAGTTACGATATCCTCAGAGCCCTGAGGGTCTTGCTGGGAGGGGAGAATACATCCTCCCTCTGCAAGTCCTTCCCCACTGTAGTAACAGTGTGACCCAGCTTGTTTTGGAAATTGAAGCAGGCCCAGTATAAGCTTGCCTACTTTTTGAAATGTATGAGTGGCAAAAGCCACTTCCAAGAGAAGTAATCTAAAAGAAACTGTCCTCAGGAAGGTTTAGGAAGTTTTAGATTGGCTTTACTCTGTGCACCACTAAGCCATTCTGTAATCAAAATAACAGCTTCCTATTAATCCCTGTTGGTAAAGTCCCTCCATTTCAAATCCTGATGTGATAGAAGCCAGATCCCATGGAGCTTCCTTTACAAGGCCAGGTCTTGGTGTGTAGATGTGTAGGCTGTGAGATCAGACTGGGGCCTGAAGGATGATGGCAGCTGAAGAAACACCTGCTGAGTTGCAGGGCAGGGGACCCAGAGGGGAACAGCACTGTCACCCAGTAGATCTAAAGTGGCATGGCACAGTCCGGGCCTTAATTTAAAATATGGGACCCTCCCTTAAGCCAAAGGCTTTAAAGATAATGTAGAAACTGGAGGGAGGTTTGTTTTGTGTTAAAATATGTATTTCTATTTAAACTAGCTATTAACTGAAAATACAAACCTGTTTGTGGGACTTGGTGTCTTTGGTTCCTGTTCCTCTGAGTCTCCCATTTTTGGAAAAGGATTTCAAAGAAGTGAAACTCACCATACAATCCTGTGATAATGCAGGAATTTATAACTGTTCCAATGGTTTCTGTTATGCCACTTGGAAGGTAGGAATAATTTACATGTGGTCCCAAGTATGGGCATATGTACAAAGGGGCTTTTTCTAAGGCTATGTCCCTGTATATGTTTAGACATGAAGAACTCCAAGAAGAGTTGGAAGTGACATTTGCTTTCCAAAATGAAGTCTTAGGTTATCTACATTTGGTTAGATGTGGAATAAAGCCTGGAAGTGGAATGAAGCAAAACATGGAAGAAATGGAGGGCTTGAAAAATGAAGGACTTAACTGCATTTGAGAGGAGTTTAAGATGTGACCAAGTGGAGAATTTCATCTGTCGTGCTCTCTGACAGTGTTTGCCTATCAGATGGTAAGCAGCATCCTCCTTCATTCATTGTTTTTCCTTTAGCTACTGTTGCACCAGGCTTATGTACATCTGCTGGACCCAAATGATTACATGAACAGTAGTGTTTTTGAACAAGTGTCTCAAAAGCATCTTGACAACAAATACCCACTCAAAACCAGCAATCATATCATCCCTCAAACCTCTTTAAAATCTAAAGACTTGATGACCAATCAAATAATTTCTTTACAATGCTGGTGCATGGAGGTTCAGAAGCATTTTTTTGCTGTCCTGAGCCATCCCCAACAAATTCCTATCCAAAAATGGTTTTTGTGAGCCAGTGGGAAAATTTCAAGTAATCAGGCTGCATTGCATTAAGTCATCATTGACCAAGAGCTTTGCTGGAAACAACTTTTGCTAAAAGAACTGGTGAAGTATGTGCATCATTGTACAAAATGCCCTCCTACTGAACAGAAGAGGACATTGAAACTCCTTCCAAGTGAGAAGGCTGTAAGCCAGAGCACCTGGAATGTAGGCTTATGCAGAGTATTTCTAGAGGCTGAAACAGAAGGAAACCACCTTCTAGAAGAGTTTAACACCACGCTGATTTGCTTCCTCTAATGACACTGTTAGTGCATTTCATGCCAAAGTAGCAAAGGTTCTGGTCCCACCATTTGATGACATCTGGGATAAATTAAAGCTATTGCACTCATATTAAATAATTGCACAATGCAGCAAACCAGCTTCATTCACTAAAGATATTAGTCCAAATTTACAGCTCCCATAGGGAACTACAGCTCAGCTGGGCTCAACAGTCTCACACCCTTTTACATCAGCAGTTAAACTCAGCCAGTGTTTCTCTGAGATATTTTTGTACTCTGTTCCCAAGCACTTATTCGGCTTCCTGGGCCAGTGTCACTCTCTTAAACAAACAAAGTGACAGCAAGTTAGTCATTTAGATGATTTTTGTCCAAAGGAAAATACTTCCAGTTCAAATGATTTTTCATAAAAGCCTTTTTTCAAAGGAAAAGTCTGTGTGCCTTGGCTCTTGTTCCTCTCAGTGGGAATAAACTGCATCTGAATACTGAGAAAATCTCAATTCATGTGAGACAATGGTTCTTGCTTACATTATGTATGTAAGGTCACATCCTCAACACTCTAAGGGCATGAAGGCTATACAGCTCCATAAGATGTCAGGGTTTTGTGCTGAGGATCCCAGATTAATTTTGCTGTGTTGGCCAACATGCCATGCAATAGCTGGGATGCCAGTCTCCATATAATTCAGGGTCTCTGGCAGTCTGAGCAGGTTGTGATGATGCCTGAAAAAGTATGGAAATAGAGTGAAAGGGTACAGTGGGTGTGAGTCTGTTTCTGTGCTGCCGTCAGACATCCTCCTGCAGGGGCTTAACCTAATTCTGGCTGCAGACTTGCACAGCTCTGGCCAGCAGTGTTTATAAAAAGGACTGTGATCTACTAAAAAGTTTCTAAATTCAATTATTGCTTTTTATTTCCTGTGCCATTGCAACAATGATTATTTTATTTTGCTTTTGCATGCTGTCATTCAGCACAAACTTTCTTTGTACAGGTTTTCTTTAGGGTACTTTTCTTTTTCCTCCTACCCTCACATTTTGTGTTTCTGTTCTGCATTTGTAGAATCATTTGTAACTGGTAACTTAAAGCAGATCCTCTTCTTTTTCACCAGGTCTAATATTGAAACTTAATCAGGAAGAAAGAAGGGTGAGCTGATATGGTGAGGAAAGGGAAGGATACATTCCTGCTGTGCACAAAAAGTAATGTCTGCCAGCAGTAGTACAAAGTAGCTACAGAAAGGGCAAACATCTCACAAGTTAGATGTTCATGCTTATAATATCTCACTGTTTTCCTTAGGCTTCATGTTGCTGTCTCCCAGCTGGGGGCTGAGAACCCCTCTCTCTTCTCCAGTATCCATGGTTCTGCACTCTCCCAGGGTAGTGCCAACAGGCTGAATATGGCTTGGGGGCTGAGAACACTCTGTGTGTGTATAGGAGTGTGTGGGTATATAAGTGTGGCAAACCCACCCCAAAGCCCAGCTGGAAGCAGTTCTTAACAGCAGCCTCAATATACAAATGTCAGCTATAGTGCCTCCACAACCTCAGGTGTTGGAGATACCAGCTCCAGATGCCCAGCACTGCCTTCAAGATGCTGATGGGAGCCCTGTGTCACTTTCAACCTATGGACATAGCAGACAGAAGCTCTGAGAGCTGGGACAGATACTGGTGAGAGGACTTAGCAGGGCCAAGCCCCAGTCCTGCTGCAGGGACCATCCCCATCCCCTGCTGACTTTCTGCTGGAGCTTGGGTGGCTGGTCTTGCTGCGTGTCATGGAGGAAAGAGCAGAACAAACGACATTAATTTTCCCTGTAGGACTGGCAGAATGACCAAAAATTTCTCTTCACTACTCTGTTTGCACAATGTGTCCACTGAGCAAGGCTCCCAGGAATCCTGCAGGTAGAAATTGATCTCTCCTGCACCATCCTCACCCAGCCCACACAGATGCCAAAAGCCAAAGGACTACTTGTGCTGGGGCTGAGAGTTCACATTCAGGAAGAACCTGTAAATGCTGCCACTTTGACACTTAGACTTTACAGCTCACCACAGAAATATGTGAGAACATTAAAGGTTTTTCCATCCACAGTTTTGAAATTCACATTGAAAAATTTTCTATATTAGTGTTTTCATTCCACATACTTTCTGAGAAATGGTGCTCATTTAATCCAAATATGCAATATGGATGCATTTATACTAACGCAGAGCTGTTCATTCAAGCCAACTTCATTTTGCACAGATTGCCACAATTGATTTTTTGTGATTTACTAGTGCCCCAAACTCAAAATCAATGGAGCCATTGTGAAAAATCTGCAGATATCCAGAAACTATTTGCTTAGCCCTGACAATTTAACTTTCATCATCACCAGCTATTTCACTACAGAGCATTTTGATGGAAGTGCTCACTTGCTTGCACTCTTTTAAGCTTTGCTGGCATTTCATGTAGTGTGTTTGCTGAGGGGGCAGGTGGTTTGAGGTTTATATATGTGCTTCTGGAGGGATAAAATGAGAGTTCATCTCTTCCACACCTATTCACAATTGTTGGTAACATGGTGTGGTATTAAGAAAGGGAAATGAGGGCACACTTGACACCATTTTGCTGCCTGCTCTGTAATGTGAAGCCTGAAGAAAATTGACTGTGTAGACTCTAAAGAAAAGAAGTAATTCATTGATGTGCAATGTTTATACATTTTTAAATGTATAAACATTGCGCATCAATGCAATGTTTCAAACATGGTTCCAACTCTAACACCTTTTTTTTTCCTCTTAGTTATTGTTATTGTGACTAAAAGGCTTGTTTACTTGATGAATCTCTCATTCAACTTAGGAACATGGAGATGGGAAGAAAAGACACCTGAGCAGCAAAGGAGTCAGTTAATGATGGGGCAACAGAAGGGATGTGTGCTATGGTAGCTGCTATCAGTGGTCTTGTGAGGGCAAGCAAACCCCAAAGGAAAAAATACTGGTTAAAGTTTCCTTCCAAGTATGTATTTTCCTTTTTTTTTTTTTTTTTTTTTTTCCCTGAGACACTATGGGAACTTTGACTTTTCAGCTCAGCCATGACATACGAGGCTCAGTCTTCAGTCTTTTTTGGAGCAGACTCAGATGTTTGGTGCATCACTGAGATGCTCCTAGGATCCCCATGGGAAATCAGGTGCTGGTGCTCCTGCTGAATGCAGATGTCCAGCAACTCGTGGGACAATCTAACCCTGTTTTGCTAGTACAAAGTGTTTCTGTGCTCAGGTAGTGTGAGACAAAACAAAAACCTACAATTTAAAGGCCTTGATTTAATAAATTTCTTTCACACACCTTCTTCCTTCAGATTACATGCAAACAATGTACTAAACAACACAACAGTTTGGTATTAAAAAGGAGACATCCTTCACGTCCTGCTGCATGTTATGAGCACAGGATCTCAGGAATGTGCTCTGATCAACACACCTACACAGATCACTTCCAACTTCAGGGTCAGATTTAGCAGCAGAAAGGAGAAACAAAACTATCACATAAAGGGAAAGATGAAGTAAGATGCAAAGAGTTTATGCACTCTAACACTGCATCTATGAGGGTCATATAATTTCTTCTGTTAAAATGATCCAATCAGTAATTTGCAGCCTAAAAATACTTTATATAAATATGGAGTTTAATAATAGTATGACAGGCTTTGTCCCTATGCACTCTCAAACTCATCTGAGATACCACAAGAGGTTTTAAGTGGAGGCTTTTACTTTTCTGTAGGCAGTTGTGAACTCAGACCTACTCAATATCTGCTCCACCTATACATCCTCAATCTCCTGGGGTTCAGTCTTCAGTCTTCTCATGGAAATGAACTAAATTTACCTACAGTCTATGCCTGTTTATGCACTGGTTCCTAAGGTTTGCTGAAATGAGTTGCGCTGGGGATTAGGCAGTATACAGTAGCAAATAAATTCCTGGAGTCAAAAGGAGTCAAACACCTTGAATAGATTTTTCTTTCTAGATCTTCCTGACATCTGGCAGCTGACTTACCACAAGCTCCTGCCTTCCAGTAATAATCACCCATCTCAGCCATGCAAAGGTGGGCTCTCTGTAAACATTTATATTTGGGATTTTTATGTGATTGCAGAGGAGGCTGTCTGCATCACAGTGCACCTAATAACTGTCCCCTTTGAAAGACTAAAGGACAGTTGTGGTCTCTGCATTATTCTCTCTTTTAAGGAAGAAAATGAGCATTAAGCCTCCCCAAAAGTCAAATGCATCAGCAACAAAAAACCAGTGAGGTGATGAGCTGGATGACCTATCAGGACAAAGAAACCAATAAAAAGCAAAACTACAGTAGGTCATTTTGAATAGTCTAGCCTCACTTATTAGAAGCTCAAGCCCCTCAGAAATGTCATAAAATTATTTATCAACATATTCCTTTCTTCTTTTCTGTTCCTTTTTCCTGGATTGTTTTCCAGATGAGACATCCTTGTTGTCATAGCTTGCTCTGAGGATGTTGGTAATGTAATAGACATCCTTGAGCTAAGCTCTGTATACTTCTGCTTATAATTCTTTAAAGCTATCATTGTCTGCTCACCAACTGACTGGTGTTTGAAAACTTGGCAGAAAAAATAAGTGCACAAATAATTGCAGATATTGTCACACAGAATGAAAACTGACCCCAGCAGGAATGGCAGGTTAGCAGGTCCCAAATTATTTATACATTTTAACAACTATACATGCCAGAAACCTAATAAACTGGCAGCTGCTGGAAAATTGCATCTTAGAAATTGAATACAGAAAAGCTGTTTGCAGATAGTAAAAAGGAAAACAGCAGTCCTAGACTATACTAAATCCTGGGAAATAACAAAGTTTAATGCTATTCCTCTTGGCTATGTGCTCCCTGGATCTCGCTGGTCTTGTGTCAGGATCCATCTCTCTTTTTCAAAGGACTGCAGTCTCTAAGTGATCAATTTGATGGATCCAGCCTTCTGCTATCTGTCTTCCCTTCCCAACCTTTCCAGCCCTCCACAGAGAAATTCAGCCCTTGAATGTTGTCTGACATGCTTAATGCCTTCCCTCTCAACCCACTTCCCTGGCATACCTGTAATATTCCTGATATTTCATATATTCCATGATGTGACTATCCTTAATCACATTTCCTGACTTGCTTCATCATGCTCCAACTGGTTTAATTTCTTGCTATTGAGGTTGTTGCTAGAAGAGTCTCTGATAAGGGGGGGGGGAAGCCCTAAACACTCCAGTGCCTTTGAATCCAGTCCTCTGGGTTTCACAAAACTGGCCCACCTATGGATTTTAGTCTCTTTTATAAAATTGCTTTCATCTGAAATACTTTTACCTTCTTTAAGAAAGGGTCTTACCCTGTGATTGTATAGTACAACCATCCACAATTTCACACTTCACTCCAGTGAGCAGCAATGTTTTTTTCTCTGTCCATACACTGATCTGAAGAGATGTATTTTATAAACAGTGAGTACTTTGGCACTTTTAAATAAGCTTTTGGGAGTACTTAGAAAGAAATAAGCTGATTTATATGGAAAAGAAAAAGATGAGGCCAGTGGTGCAGGCTGAATCCTTAAGCTGTGTAGGCTTATTTTATTTAGCTAAACCACAAAATGTCTAGAATATTTAAATACCTATTGTAAAGAATGAGCACAGCATAACATTAGCTAAGAAGTCAGAATAATAAAAACTACTACCGGTAGAGAGGATGCTGTTCAAGAGAAATTTTCAAGCAACAAGGCAGATAGACAAATGTATAAATGCCCAATTCTGTCAAGTTGCTTGAACCAAGGAGAACTAATTCTGAAATAATGACACAAGATTTATATATAGGAAAACCAGAAAAGGGAAGCTAAAAGGAGAAGGCTAGAACTGAAGCAGAAAATGGCTTTAAAATCCATAAGGATTGTGTGTGTTTCACCACTGGATTCAGATAGATGAAAACATCAAGTCAGCCTGAGGACACCCAGATTATCTTGACAGAGCTAAGCTGTGTGCCTGGCCAGGAGCTGATAGAGAAATGATAACAGCCAGTGGGTAGGTACTGATTGAAAGAAAAGCAGTCACAGTTTGTTTGGAGGGCAGATGAGGTGCGGAAATGATTTTTGACATCGGTTCAGTGTTTTGACCTCACTCGTCTTCTTTTTTTTAGCATCTCCTGTGCTGGCTGCATCATGTCATACTTGCAGAAGGAAATTCAATAAGCACTACCGGTGTTATTGGATATTTGTACCTCCTTTATGAGAAAACAGACTCTAGTTTAATGGCAACCCCTGCTTTATGATAAAAGTCTGAAAAAAGGCATCAGCCGTTCTGAGTTACTTACTAGCAAAACTAACATTATGCAGACTTTCCTGTGGTGTTTTGCTCAGTTTTTTTCAAATGCCTCTTTGAGCATTTAAATGAGCTTCCAGTGTTTCCACAGAAATTTCTACTTCCACAGACTAATTACATGAAAATATTTATTAATATCTTGTGTTTTCAGCTCCTTTCTTAAAAATTTTTAAAAAACCCAAGCAAACAAGGATGACTTCATTATAAACAAGGCTCACTTCAAATACAGATCACTTAAGTCTGGACAATTTTCTTGTTTTCTCAGTGAGACTGATCTTTCACATGCAGACACATTGGCATTAAATTTGATTTACCACATTTGAAAATAATTCAGTAGTGGATTTATAGGAGTTGGTATTAGGATGTGTCTTTTTTTTGTTGCTCCACTCTGACACAAATGTGATTTCCTGCCATGTTTAACAAGATTAGGTGATCTTTGTTCAGTTTCTCTCCTTCCATTCCTGCTGTTCAATTTAGAAGTTATAATTTGAAAGAAAAAGAGGTGACAATGGTAGTGTATTTGTGCCTGTTTTCCAGCAGCAGTAAGAGGGAGAAGACAAACACAGTGATAATAAGCTCATAAGGGTGGCATCACCATGGTAAATTGTCAGAGTAACTCCTCAGTAGGGCACAGAACTAAATTTAGAAGACTACACTGCTGGTGAGTCATTGATCACTGCACAAGAAGCATGGTCTTCTGTTGTGAATACATCTACTGCATTTTGCATGCCTGGCACTGCATGTGGGTGGGGATCAAACTATACAATTGTGCAAGTTATGTCTTAAATTGTCACAGGTGAGATGGAGCAAACAGCAATGCATGGTGGATCTGGATATTGGGGTTTATTTGAGAACCCCTGAGATTTAAGCTTTTGCTCTGCCTTATTTCCCTACACACTCATCCTCTCCCTCCCCACCAGCACCGTGTTCCCCAGGACTCAGTGTCCCTCTGCACAGAGAGGGAGCTGCTGGCCAGGGAAGAATAGGCAGAAAGCACAGCCAGATGATGCTGTGCCACTGCTCACAGGTACCAGTCTCAGATGTGAGAGGTCTCTGGTCCAGAGTGTCTGCTTATCCCCCAGCTCTTGTCAGCAGGCAGTGATCTGATCTCCAGGGTCTTCTGCTACTTGCAGGATCTTTTCTCCAGTCGTGATCCTCACCGCCTTCTTTTGCAGCCCCCAGATTTCCCCATCTAAATAGTCAAAGTGCAGAAGGAAACGCACGATCAGCTCCTAATTGGTGGTTCTGTCTTACATCTTGTTATTAATTGGAGGAATCAGGACATGCCACAGTTATTTAGTCCAAGTGTTATCAAAATTTAGTCAGTCCATGCCATTTGCAGCTAGCAGGCTGCATACTCACAGCTCGTGCTTGCTTATGAGTTCAAAAGTTCACTTTGAGATGATCACCCACTCACCGACAGACATACAATTATCTTCTGCCTGTCAGTGTTCAGTCTAAATTATCTTCACCTACAATAGTTGTTAGAAAAAAAAGAAAAAAGGTAGCTAAATCTTGATGGAAAAATAATTGGAAAATAAAACATCCCTGGTGCATTTATGGCAGTGACAGCTATTAGGATTGCTGCCTTAGTGGGATACCAGGTACAAAGGCATGCACTAAAGTTAGCTTGTTATGTTGCAGTGCAATGATTCAGAACTAGAAAACAGGATTTTTTTTTTCCCTCTTACTACACTATACACTGTCCTGAAACAAATTTCAAATTTTTGTGGTTGGGTTTATAAAAAATCAATAGTAACTTCAGGAAACATTTAGAAGTTGTTCTTTCTTCTGAAATTCATCAAATTAGAACACAGGTTAGGCTTTTCTAACAGATTTCCAGGAACCATGGCTATCTTAAATGACTTTTGGAAAAGAACCTGTGTAGTTCATTGGCTCCCTGGAAAGGCAAGAAGAACTGATCTCATGCCCAAGAGGGGAAGAACTGGGAAGAGCTATGCTTTTTATACTAATTTTCCTAGAGGAAATAGAAAGAAAGAGCCAATGTTTTTTCTGAAAATGCACAGAGTGTGCACAGTGGCAGGGTAGATATCAGTAGGGAGACCACTGCTTAAGGTACACATCAAATGCATGGAGAAAGTTTACATATATCTCATACACAGCCAGCAAAGAGTTCAAAAGTGGCTAGTATATCTATTCCACTGTATTTCAGCTTTGGGTGTTAAAAATACTATGAAAATAAAAGTTGTTTTACAACAGATATTTTTTCAAAAACTTCTCCATATAGTCACTATTTCAGTACTGGCTATGTAAAATGATAGAATGAGATTAGAAAAACTAAATTATGCTCTTAGCTCTGCAAACATAAATCTGGAATAGCTCTGCAGAGGTTTGAGAAATTGTTTCTGATTTACTTTAGTATAGCTGTGAGACAAATTGGCCTAAGGAGTATAGCTGTCTAATATTTTCTGCAGTATACTGCTTTATTGCTTTGCACACAAGAGAAGTAGACAACCTTCTGTTACAGGGTGATTCAGTAGCTCCCCAAGACACTGTGATACCACTATAACCACACAGCCAGCCAGATGCATCAAGCTGACAGCTAAACAGACTCTTCTTTCAATTCCTTGGTGTCAGTTGCCACCCAGTGATTTACATCTGGAAATGAACATAAAGAAAAATACTTGCTGGCAGCCCACCATTTGGATGATGTCTTCATTGATCTAAAACCACCACGTGGTGAAGCAAAAATTTAAAATTTGTCAGGAGAGTAGTCTTTGTGTCCAAAATGTCTGTTATTCTAACAGAACTGACTTTAATTTGTTATCACCTTGAAAAAGGAGGAAAATAAATACAGTTAGAGATTGCCAGCCACGTCACAGATGCCAGGGAGCCATGCAGATAAACATTTTAAAACCAAAAGGTCTAAACACAGTGGAGGTCCAGTAGAATGGCTGTTTGCTGCAGAGTCTTGCAGCAAGGACCTTGAGAATTGAAAGCATGATTCTGAGCAAAGGAGACAACTCCCACTCTCTTAGTATTGCTGAGATTCGTGTTGTCCACAGAATAGCATGGGGAGAGGAAGGATCAGGAAGAAAGCAAGACTTTGAGGTTCCTTTGCCATGTTGTTGTAAAGACTTACAGGGCTTAAATCCTGTAAGAAAAGAATTTGGCTTAGAAAAGTTTGATAGTAAAGACCATAGGGGTGGTAAGAGTTTCAGCTTCTTCAGAAGGGATGAAAGTTGGCCCAGGAAGCTGGGATAGGACAGAGTGGTGTAGTTGCTGAGGGAAGAGTCCAGGTGAAGCAAGGGTGTGTGGAAGGGTAAGGAAAACAAAGCTGAGACAAAAGCTGGACGATCTCTCACTGATTTCCAATGATAAAAAGGCTCTTTTAGCAAAGTGTTTGTTTTCAAGTTCTGGCCTCTGCTTGTATAACCTAAATTCAATTCCCTTCTGACTTCTTTTGAGACATAACTGCAACTAAACTTGTTTCCATAGTGTTCTACTTCCATATGCTGTGTATAGCTTATTATTGAGGTTTATAACATTTCATTTGTAAAATTACAGGTTGATTAGCATTGACATCAGCATTGCTAATGCAGGAGTGAAAATCAAAACAGCCTCACTGGTATATGAGACTCGACTTGTTTGGTCTATGGTTCTCACTCAGGAACAGTCAGTGAAGCTAGAAAAAATGCAAAGCTAGAAAAAAAAATGGACAAGGTCTGTGCATCCTCTTTCACGAAGTCTTGTTTGATGCCTGGAACTTACCAACACTTCAGAACACATAGATGGGTAATGCTGCTCGCTGTGTGCTCCCAAAAGCCTGACGTAAAATCTTCTCACTACACACAATTTAGCATATATGGAAATTTTCACTCAAAAGGAGTAAAAGGGTTGATCTGGGAAGGCATGCAGCCATGTACAGAAGCAGGTCAAGATTTTTACTGCCTATAAATCTTATGTTTGAAAAAATGGAAGCACTCAAGCACTGTGTAATTGAAAGTTCATGTGAAAAAACCCAAAGGTTCAAAGGAGAAGGAAGAATTGCTTGCCCCAAAACCATGGAATGTTGCTGCTTTGGCAACATCCCTGGATGAATGAGTCAAAGTTTGTAGGGAGAGAAAATGTTTTTAGAAGTGGGAAACCAGACAGGCTTTCAGATGTGTAATCCCTTATTTATACATGACATGGAAACAGAAAACTTTAAACACAGGCTGAGAACAACTACCCTGAACAAAACTAAAAACTTTTATAGAATTATGTGATAAAGTATTTGTAGCCAATGTGAAGGAGAAAAGTTGTTAATTTATTACTTGTCAAAAATGGTGGTATGTGAGAAATGGAATGTGAGAAAAATAGATTGGCTTTCTACAAAAGCCATGATTTCTAATATTTAGTAATTTTAGTCCCCAAGACCATCTTTCGGAGGCACTTTGTAAACAGGAGAGATGTCTCCCTTGGTGTTGAGAGCAGGGAAGTTGGTACCCAAGGACCCATATAGTGAGAAATGTTTTCTTTTTGGTTAACTGGGTATTTCGGTCCTTTGTCTGTTGTCTGTGTGTGTTCTTTTTGGTGTGCAGTGGCACCTTAACTTCAGCTACATGGTTCTCATGTGGGCATCTGCAAATAGAGGAGCTGGAGATTTTCATGGTACTATTACAGGAGCATGAATTCTGAGATGTGATGGTATGTTGGCAGGTTCCATGCTGGTTTATCCATGCTGGTGGTAAGGAGAAGCATGTCCTGATGATGATTTTAGGCAGGTGGGACAGATGTCTGAAGATTTTTTTCTATAAAAATTCATAAACAACATTATCCGTTTCTAGCAGGCCTAACTTCCTCATACCCTTCTGTTGCAAGGGCTGGAGCAGTGCTTCCCACATCACTTTTCTTTCTTTCTTTTCCTCTAAAGAATCAGAGAGGAACCAACATGAGTACAGCCATGCCCAGTTGTATTTTGGATAAGTCACTGAAAAAGACACCACAGCCTGGAAGCTCTGCTTCTCTAAGTTGAGATAGAGAGAAGGAGCCATACCTCATGGTCATGTTTTCAAAATGGCACTGAATCACAATTCTGCTGAAAAACCCAACAGTGCATTATTCTAACAAATAAAATACAATCCCCCCCGCCAGGAAGAAGCTAAGCAAAAATAAGATGATACTGCACAAGAAAACATTCAAGAAGCATACAGCTGAGTACTGCTTAAAATTCAGGGTCATGTTCTGCCCTCAGGTATACCAGATCATAAAGCTTGTGGATGACATGATACAAATTTATATATTTATCTCAGACCATAAATTTGGACATATTTATTTTTCCTACAGCCTGACTGTTTACCCCTTTGAAGTCCTATGTAAATTCAAGATCTGCCCTGTTGCTCTTTGCCAGTACAGAAGTGCATGAAATTGGGAAGAGAATTTATTTAATTGAATGTTTTTCTTTTCAAAAAAATCATTCAGAGGTCTAAGGTAAGTCGACCACTGGGTCAATTTTGCATACCTGTTTGGAAGCATGAAACAGAAGAAAGAATGATTGGAGGGGTCCCTTGTCTAACAGTCAGGGGCTATAACTAACTTATAAAGATATTAGGTAAATTTTCAAAGAGCTTAGGCAAATTACAGGTCCACTCCCATTTTTATAACTGACTTCTGAGTCTGAATGTCAGTAGTATGGAACAATTTCAGTGTTTCTCCTTGCATCTGAGTGCACATTTGGAGCTAGCCTAAAGTGACAAAAGGTAGTACCTGGAGCAGCACCAGAGACTGCCTATGTTACCTTCTTTCAAACCCCTTTCCCAACCTGTGCTTGACAAAGAATGTTGTTGTTGAATCAGCACAGTGAAAGAATTGCATGAAAGTCAGAAGAAAAATGGAGGATTCCTTTCCGGAAGTCCTGGACATTCATAAACATCAGGAATAGACAGAGCATATGTGGGAATCAATTCAGCAGAAGTTTCATTTTCATCTGCTTGTAGGTGTTTTTGGACCGTAGGAGGAATATGTAATAATGGTTTTATAATCACAAGAAATTTGGCTGTAGGATGATGTACTGATAGAGCAATTTGTTTCTGCTTTTACTCATAGTGTAAGCAATATGTTTGCATGAACAGTGAAAATAGAAAGCTTATTTTTCCCATTTTTAGTCAAGGAGGACTAAATGTATACAATGTGCAATGTCAAAAATAGCTTCACAGTATGCATGGTGCCTAAAATAGTTACTATTCCTGTCTCACTTGCACAATTTCATTAGCACATTTATGTACAGGGCTTAATTGACAGAAGAGTAGCAGTTCTTATAGAAACCATTTTGATAGAACATTTAATTTTTTATTGGAAAAGAGATAGTATTGGAAACATTAATGTATACTGAAAAATGACATGTGATGCAATGATTGTTCTATCATTCTTTAGCCATTTTAAATTCAAGATACACTTGCTAAAATACAAAACAAACCCTCCAAAACCTAAACTGAGTTTTACAGAACTCAGAAAGAAGGAATTATTATAGTTTGGCCTTCTCCTCCAATGAGAAATCAAAGCAGAGACAACTGATCTTGAGGAATTTTATTAAATAAAAAAAAAGGAGTGATTTTTGTAGGTAATAAATTATAAGACTGCTAAAGATACACAATGCAAGTAGACTTCTGCCAGCTGTAACTGAGGAAGATGCATCCTAATCTTGTAGGGGTTGTGTTCAATGTTGGAAAAAAAAGCCCTGCCAAAATGCTTAGTTAGTTTGTGGGACCAGCTTTGGAAAATTTTGAATGAACTGTCATTAGCCAGTTAATGCCTGACTTCCAATTTTTTGCCCTTCAATGTAAAAGACTGAACACTGATGAAATTACCAGTGATTTGACAAAATGTCAGATGCACAGAGAGATGGTGCTTTGATACTCAGAATAGTACGTTATTATGGGCTGTGCTATTTGAAAAACTAAACAAAACTCTGTCTTACATTTCCTCAAGGGCTAGAACTCCAGTGGTTAACAAATTCCATTCAAAGTTCTTTTTCTTGCTTGTCAGCCTGGACATTTGTAAGGAAACTCAGAAAGTGCAGAGCATGATGTGGATTCTTGGGGGTTATGTGGAAGTTATGAGGAATGACTTGGTTAGCAGAGAGGCTGTTCCCAGAGTGTCAGTCTGCAGGAAAGGGTAAGACAGTGTGTGTCAGAGTGTTTGCTAGAGATACAGGTTTGGAACCGACAAGGGATGGGAAATCAAATTAAACACCCTCTGAATGCCCTGAATCAATTACCTTTTCACATATATTGCCATCTCTTTGAGTTCTGGTCCAGAAAGGGTTAGTCTGGAACATCATCCTTTCAGTGGGAATTTTATGCTCCTTCCAACATGAGTGAGTCACCATTGCCTGGCTAACAGGCAATGACATTTGTTGACAAGAATGTTACACAGTGCATGTAGAATGAGAGGCGTTGCAAATGAAATTATGTCAAGCAGAGATCTCACCAGAACCACAGAGTCTTAGAAGGTAGGTGAGCCTACAAGGGTCCTCTGTTGCTGAAAGAGGGGTACAGGCAAACACAGAACTTGTTTTTCTCATCTGACTTAATATCTGGGTCATCTTCTGAAGATGCCTCTACTGACTCCATAAAGATCCCAGTGAGACTCCTAAATTAGGTCCCAGAACTGCCTAAATGTCTGTGATCATTTGAACCATCTCTATGACTTCAGGTTACCTCTGCATCTGTTTCTAGTACAGACTTTTTGTTTAACCTCACACATATGATAATAACTTTCTAAGTAAAACTTCAGAAATGTTTTTTGAGGATTCACCTTCTCTTTGCATCCTCTCCTCAGTTCAGAAAATTTGGAGATAACTTTCTTTAGCCTTTTTTTTAAACTTAGGGAAATGGTATTAGCTTTTGATAAAATTGAAATATCTCTGTCATCCTCTATCAATCACAGTAAGTTTCTCAATAAACAGATTGGTTTTGTTGGTATGGCAGCTGGGCACAGGCTGAGAATAATTCAGAGGCATTTCAGAGATTTCTGACTAACTGCATGAAGTGACACTGTTTTTCTCCTGGTCTTCTCATCTTCTTCTGGTGTTTGGAAATTATTTTCTATTTTCGTAACTCACTGGACATTAATTTTATTGCACTTCTGCTAAAGCCAGTCCAGGAACATGGTGGTTCTACAGAAAAATATAAATGACACAGTCCACCCACAAGCATTTCAAAATATCTCCTTCTTTACCTCATGACTTGATGGCTAGTAAAAAATTGTAATATTTATTTATGACAAATTGAATAAGGCTCAACTACACAAAGGTAGAAAGGTCAATACAAAGCACACAATGATGTCTCATTTTAATAAGAATCCCATCCTTAACTTAAATTGTTGAAATTCTGATCAAAATTTACTTATTTTCTTGCTTCAATTGGCAATTGTAACTATATTTATATTTTTCCACAGTCAAAATGCTCAAATGTAGTAATAATTTGGGGTATGGGCTTTTTATATCTTGTAGGTTCCTCTACACTATGAAAAGATTTCAGCCTATAAAACTTATGACAGCACACATTTTTTTTCCAAAAAGTGTGGTATGATTATATAGTCATAGTATTTAATGTTCTTTTGTTCCTACCTCAGCTAGAGTAATTATTTTTAATATTAAGTGATATGCTGACAATATTACTTAACATAGTAATTCAGCTTTCTTTAGGCCTGAAAGAATATGATCCTTTGTTTGTTATAAACAATTGCATTTCAAATTCATAATATTCAGTTTCAAGTAAGAGTAATTTACAGAATGGTATAATGTAGAAGCATGAGTAATCACGCCTATCTTTCATGTGAACACTTGAAGTGACACTGATTGCAGAGGCATTCTGCATCCCATCTTCCCTAAATCAAATGAAACAGACTTCATTTCACTGTGATTCATAGGGGTTCTGGGACTTGGATGCCTGTCTCAAACTCACACACCTTGCCAAGGTTGTCATCATGGTGCTTAATAGGGGAAGTCAATACTTTGGTGAACAAAAACTCAGTTACATGCTTGTCTCTTTCTATTGCCAGTAAGGAAAGCATTGAACAGCTGCATTCCTGCATGGGAATCTCAGCTGACCACCTGAATTTGGATTGACTTAAACATGCAGAAAATGAATCTTTAAGGTATTTTGCAACTGTACAGAGTAAAACTTCTAACTTAAATGCTGTTCTGAGGATGTATTTCTAGTAAAAAAAGCTGAAGGCTTATCAGAGGAAATATAAACAGTATGGGAAGTATGCAAAATAGCTTCAAAAAAACCTTATATTAAAATGGAGACTACTTGCCATCCACTTCTAAGTTTGTAGATCAGAAAATGAAAGGGCACTTTTTTTTTAAGTGCAATCTGTGTTCTATAGCTTAATTCAGGAACTATCCTTATTTAAAGCCATTAGCAGATTGGACTCTATTATAGAATAATAGAATAGTAAAGGCCTTCTAGGCCTTTTTTTTCTTGAATCTGTAAGAAAGTTGGATCCTCATACAGCCTAGATGGCAGTCTGGATTCATAAGATGTTTTTGACAGAGGATTTTTAGCAGGGATGACAAAGATGGGAATTTCCCTAATTTTCTGTTTGATAAAGATTTTCTGTATCAAATTAACTGCCATTACTCTCAACTCTTTTGACTTCCTTTCCTTGTCCTTTTCCAGAAAATTATTTTCTAGATCCCTTCAAAGAAGGGGGGCACAATGTAGGCAGCACTGTACACAGCAAATCTCACCAACTTCCTTCTTTATTCATTTTGTGGTATACTTTATGTGACAGAGCAGCTCCCAATACTGGTGACAGGCAGGGATTTAGTGTTGAAGTTTCTCCTTGGCCCTTTAATTACAAAAGCACTCCATGAGTTCAGCCCCAGAGTGTGAGTTCCTCTGTAGGTACATCACTGCTTTCAGTGAAGTCAATAGGACATTTACATGCAGCAAGGCTTACTGCCATCATTCTGATATCTTGTAAGTCAGCATAAATCAGATTGAATTCTGGTTTCCCATTGCCTGTGATCATTACCAGGGTAAGAAGGAAAGGGAAAAAGAAAAAAAAAAATCCCTGAAAGAAGAATTATTAGAAATCTGCCCTCTGTAATGCTATTCAAAGGGTTCAGTTATTTGAGAATAGTTGCCTGGATAAAAATAGATTCCTCATTGATAGTCAGGTCATTGAGACTCCATAAAAGGAGATGCTATTGAAAAAGTTCCTGCAAACTGGCTTTGTTTGGCATCTGACTGAATTGTGGGAGCCCTGAAGCTACCAGCAGCTTCCTGCCTGCCACTCCTGGAAATCCTTTAGATAGTACAAGCAATAAACACTACCCAGTGGGAAACTGAAGAGTAATGTTTTACACTGATTACATGCTAACAGCAGGGAGAAGCTTGATGTGGACTTTCAGAAGTCAAATATATGAGCTGAATACCCTTTTCTTATAACAAATAACTCATCAAATCTAGGACACTACACTATCCTCTCAGATAAAGGGGGTTTAAAATTCACACTCCCCTTAAGCCAGTGACAGTGATGTGGCTCTGAAAAGCATGAAATTATTGTTTCCTGATTCTCTAGTAAGTCAAACTATATCCATTAGGGTTAACTGAAAAAAAAGAACAATGGGATTTGAATTTAAAATTTCATATGTTTACCAGGCAGTACAGCTGATTGGATTTTTTTTCTTCTTGTTGAATGAAGTAATTGTCATACATATATTTTTGAATACATTTTTAAAAATTATTTTAAAAATACCCCAAACCCATGAAAACAAAATAAACACAGGTGAATTTAACACATTTGACAAGGGAAAAAAGTGAATTGAATTCTGATTGAAAGGTGTGGTTTGGTGACTAAATCTCCCTATAGCTGTGGGTATTGTCACAAGAGGTGATGTTCTTGCTCCACAGGGAATAGAAAGTTTCACAGAGTATTTGTAATGCTATGTTATATTTATAAGAAGGAAAAGTTCATGATTTAGTAAATAACAATACTTAGTATTTTTAAGAATCAAAGTGCATAAACTTTATATTGAGGTTAGTGACTTTATATGTGGGTTTCATTTTTGCTGATATCATTCATAACCTTATATTGCATTTAGTAACAGTAATGGTATCTCAGCTGCATTTCTGTGTGGAAATCTTCTAGCTGGCCTTTTTGTGAGTTTGGCAGGTTTTGAGGTTTTTTTCCAAGTTTCTGGCGTGCTTTTCATTGGTGCTCTTTTATAGCTTTCTCTCTGCTTTGGACACTGCATGCCTTTCCATTGCTTTTCCATTTAATAGTTCTAGCTCCAATTCCTCTGCCAAGTCTGTTAGAAGGAAAGGAGCTGGGTTTAATTTTCTTGATGAAGGAATCATCTTGAGCCCTGGCAAAACCTTCCAAATCTCAGCTATGGGGGATGCTGAAGTGTTCCCACTGACACAGGAACTACTTTTGATGGATGTTTCAGGACAGGCTGCCCTTAGGAGCTATTCTTATACACAAGCATCAAGTGCAAGAGATTGAGAAAATATTTGAAAAAAAAGAATAAGCTATTGAAAACCACTACAATAATGCCTCATAAGATCTGATGAGTACTCTCTTCAGTCCTCATTTAGTGCTGAGTTGCTAACAAAATTATGTGTTAAGTCAGCTGCTCCCCTCCTCCACTTCATATCACTGTGGGCTGCTGAAACTCAGTAATTCAGCAGCTCCATCATCTGGTTGTATAAAGCTTTGGTGAAGCTACTTAAAGTGGGTCCACTTCTGATGCTAAGAGCAGAGGGTATCAGCTGAACCAGCTCAGGCATTTTCAAACACCTCTGAGAATGGCTGTTCCACATTGTTCATGGATTCCAGGCTCTAGAGGGACTTGGAAAAACTTGAGGAGAGGGTCCATGGGAACCTCATGATGTTCGACAAGCCCAAGTGCAAGGGGCTGCACTTGAGCTGGGACTTCCCCAGACAGGAGTACAGATGAGGAGAAGTCATTAAGACTAGTCCTGTCAAGAAGGAATCCCCATGGATGAAAATCAGGAGACAGGAGAGAGGGGGACTCAATGGGGTTGGGCAGGAGGGAGCTGGAGGCAGAGGGAGTGGGGGCAGGAGTGCCAAGGACCTGGAGCAGGTAGGAAAGGGGATGAAGGAGCTGGGTGGCACTGTGTCCTGTAGTATTTCAGGGTCCCCTGGACAAAGGGAAGAAATGATTGAATCTGACTCCATGTTCTTAGAAGGCTAATTTATTATGATATGATATATGATATGATATGATATGATATGATATATGATATGATATGATATGATACGATATGATATGATATGATATGATGATATGATATATGATATTACGCTATGCTCAAACTATACTAAAGAATAGAGAAAGGATGCTTACAGAAGGCTTAACAAGATACTAATGAAAAACCTGTGGATCTTGCCAGGGTCCTGACACGGCTGGACCGTGATTGGTCATTAAGTAAAAACAATTCACATGAAACTAATCAAACAACAACCCGTTGGATAAACAATCTCAAAACCACATTCCAAAGCAGCAAAACACAGGAGAAGCAAAGGAGATAATAGTGCTTTCCTTTTTCTCTGAGGCTTCTCTGCTTCCAGGGAGAAGAATCCTGGGCAAAGGGGATTTTTCAGAAAATATAATGGTGACACTGTCCTGCCTGGACTGGACACCCAGCTGGCATTTCTTCCCCAGCCCTTGTCCAGCTGAGCCTTCACCACATACCCTGGCACTCACCCCTGCCCAGCTGCACTATCACAGCCCTGCCTGCTCTACCATGCTTTGGTGATTGTCCCATTGTGATCTGTCCCCTCTGCTGTCACTGGGGATGGAATCCCAGCAAAGACCTCCTCACCTCTCCCCTTCCTTTTACATTTGCTTCTTTTTACTATTCCTTTTTTTTTTTTTCTCCACTTGTCCACTCCATTCTCCCAATTCCTTTCTTCCCCCTTTTTCACTCTGGTTGCCAGAGTGTCTCAGGAGGCAGTCCTGAAGGGTAAAGTAGTCCAGGAAGGCTGGGCATTCATCAAGAAGGAGATCAGTTCCTGCAGGGCCAGGCTCAGAGAGTGGTGGTGGATGGAGTTACATTCAGCTGGCACGGTGTCACCAGTGGTGCTCTTCCCAGGGTTCAGTGTTGGGGCCAATCTTGTTTACTCCCCCTCCAGATCAGGGAGAGAACAAAAAGGGTAAAAGTGAGAAAAGGATAAAGACAGTTTAATAGGGAAAGCAAAAGCTGTGCAAACAAGCAAAGCAAAACAAGGAATTCATTCATCCCTTTCCATAGACAGGCAGGTGTTCAGCAGTCTCCAGGAGAGCAGGTTCCCATCACATGTAATGGTTACTTGGGAAGACAAATACCATCAGTCCAAATTTTCTTTCCCTTCCTCCTTCTTCCCCCCACTTCATATTCTGAGCATGATGTCATATGGTCTGGAATATCCATTGAATCTGATTGTGTCACCTGTCCTGGCTCTGTCTCCTCCACACACTCCCAACTTCCTCACCAGTGTGGCAGCACAAAAAGCACAAAAGGCCTTGGCTCTGTGCAAGCCCTGCTCAGCAATAACAAAATAATCTTTGTAACATCGACTCTGTGTTCAGCACAAATCCGAAACACAGACCCAAATCAGCCACTGTGAAGACAATTGATGCAATCCCAATCAAAACCAGCACAAGGTGCAACTAAAATGTCTTCTTTGGGATACCACAGAGGGGTTTTATAGGTTAGAAATAGCAGTCCTTGTGAATCCTGCAGTTTGTGACTCTCTGGCATGTTTTGGTCAGACCTTTTCTATGATATTCCACACTGCAGAAGGTAAAAAAAAGATTAATGAGAAATTGACTGAATGGCACAACAGTGAACCATTACCTCTAAATCAAGGTTTTTCCTATCTCCAACAAATATTTAAATGGGAAACAATCTGCGAAAATTGTTACTAACCTTTTCCTCTGTCAACACAGAGTGCTGAAGCAGACCTTGCATTGGGACCACTACTTGCTATGAAGGTAAAGAAACTGGGGCAAGAGTCTCATGTGGGGTGACTGGAAGTGAAACTGCTGCTTAGAAGGTAAATGTCCTCATTAAAGAGTTTAAAGCAAATGCAAAAAGAGGCTCAATTCTAGTAGAAATGATAAAGGAGGAAAATGAAATATCAAGAAATCTTCAAATAAACAAAGAACAAGAATTATTGCTTTGGAATGAAAATGGCTTTGCCACTTACCTTTCTGTACAACAAATGCCAAGACTTCTCATTATTCTGTTTGTTTTGCAGCCAAGGACAGCAGAATCAACATGTTTTTTTCAGTACAATCCCCAGGGGATAATTGAAATATAATTACATTTTTATGAGGTGTATAGATTTAAATTTTACTTTGGTTTTAGATACTTTTACTTTCTAAGAAAAGGAAGAAGTAGTAAAGTCGCTAGTAAAGTCACTCAAGTTTATCCTTTTAAATTACTTTTACAGACTTCAATGGAAAAAGCATTTTTATTCTTTTCCCCTGATGTATAGTAATAATGAAAAAAAAAATCACTCTTCTCTTTTTTTTTAATTCTCATTTCTTAGGAACAACTGAGACAGTGTCAGTTCTGATTATAGGTAATTATGGAGCTGGCACAGACATTCAAGGATAATTCAACAATGGCCTGAGCAAAATATAAGCTGAGAAGTTCATTTCCACTTGTGTTAGCTGCATTTTGTCATCATTGGAGAAGATACAAAAATGGTAGAGGAAAACTCATTCCTACTTTCCAAACTAGCTCCTGCATAAGGATGTTGACTGTCTGAAATATTGGGTACCTGTGTAGTCAAGGAAGCACTTGAACAAATCATTCAGTAGACATTGGCACAGACAGACAGACAGGATGGCTGACTTGTTCCATGGAGGTGCCAACTGCCCTTGAGCCCCTGGACGGGGTGGGCCAAGGCACTCTGTCCAGCCGAGGTGACAGACATTATGTAGGGTGAAATCCACCCTTAGTCACTCAGTACAGCCAAGTTTTCCAAACTGCAGATGGAATCTCCTTATTTTATTTATTGTTTCACATTGGATAAGTTAAATGAATGTCAAGGACTTGTTTTTTAATTCAAATATTTCTTCATTTGCTGACATCTGTTATCATCTCTAGTCAGTTATTATAAAAAAAATTAGCAAACAAGACCCTCTGCTTTCCTTATTTGACAAAGGACAGAACATTTCTAATGAATCAATCTTCATCATCCACTTTATTTAGCATCACACTGGCACAGGACATTGATATTCTCTGTTTCAAAGGCTGAAGCTCCTCATCACCTGTGTAAAAGGAAAAATAAGGTATTTTTCCTTTTCATCTTTGTCAGTTTAAATTAAACTGTGTCTCTGGCTGTCTCACAGACAAGGTTCTTTTAAGACAGCAGATAAGGGCCAGTGTTTGAAGAACATTAATTATAGGTTCAGATGATAAAAACTGGCTGGAGTAGGCTAATTTTTACAAAAGACCTTATCCTGTCATGTTCTTGGGAAAAGAAAAAAAAAGAAACAAGAAAAAAGCCAAAGAACAAGAAAGAAACAAGAAAGAAACAAGAAAGAAACCAAAAAGCCTCAGCACCCCAGACTGAGAGAATCACATGCAATGCATACAAAACTATCCTCTCACCTTTGCCCAAAGCTCATTTTATTGGCAAATTTGAAATGACAAAAATTACTTGACCCTTGCTTAGATTAATGTCTAACTTTTTTTTCCCTAAGTATAATAATCATCAAGTCCAACTTCCTGACCACTTCAGGGCTGACCAAAAATCAAAGCATCTCACTAAGGGCGTTGTCCATATGCCTCTTAAACACTGATAGGCTTTGAGTAAGAGTTTGTTTCCTGTGCATACTATAATAGACTAGGATAAAAGTAAACACAACTGCAAAAAAAGAAAACTTTTCTTGGGTTTTGATCTTTCATTTCCAATTTTTGGACGAACAGCTCATTCTGGGTAATTCCTTTCCTAATGCAATGCTGTATAACCTTGTCCATGGATTCTTGCCTACAGATGTTGCCTCTATCTAATAGAGTGTCAGATATGATAAACTTCAAGGTTCTTCTTTCACTTGAGAAGAACACTGTGAGCCACTCAATTTCCCCTGTGTTTCTCTGCTGAGCACCATTTTAGTGTAATCCTGTTTAAAACATGCATGAAATACAGTAGAGATAAACAGAGATTCGGGACTGAACAACATATATTATTAAAAACACTGAAAATCTCTGTGTGAATCCAATCTAAAAAATATAATTTAAGTAAAGAAGTAATCCATAACATTACTCACAAAAATAAATTGTACAATTATTGCAATTACTCTCTCCTGATATATAAAGAACTGGTGAATTCCAGCAAGGTTAGAAAGCCAGACATTTAAAACTGTTTTTTTTTTTTTTTTTACAGAAAAATCAATACAAGAAATTAATCTTCTATGCCTCCCTCTTGATGTATATGGGTTAGTGCATTTTAGAAAAGGACAAAATATACACACAGATACAAAAAAATGAAATTTCAGAGTCAAAAGCCTGGATTGTGTGCCCTTAGTGCACAGAGTCAACACTGGGTATCAATTAAATAATGAGCTGGTGGGTAGCTGCTGTATAACTGGCTGTTTAGGGGATTCAGGAGTAGAGTAGAACTTGTAATACTTTTCTGCCATTCTGGCCCAGAATAGAAATTTTATTGAATAAGGTGAAATGTTGTATCCCAAAGGGAGGTTAAGGTGTCAGAGGTATACCTGAATTGATGGCACTTCATTCTGAGAGGCAAGCCTTACTTTTGCAGAGACTTTTCAAAGCCTGGATCTACCACATCCTGATCTTTTTGTGGAGGCCAGAGTCTCTTTTGAAAGGCTTGTCAGACTCAGCAGGGTTTCCTGTGATTCACACTGGTATGAACAAAATGCAAACAGACCAAGGACTGTCATCAGATGTTTTTTAAACAAATGACCCTGGCAGATTTCAGGGGTAACTCAGGTTCCCACAGCTCCTCACTGCTTTTGGCTGTAGGAACCTACCTGACAGCTGAGCTTCCAAAGCAGAGTACCAGAGCACCTGAGCCTTGGGACCCAGTGAAATTTTCAGACTTATTTCACAAGGTCTAATGGTCTCACGCCAAATGTAACAAACTAAGAGAAGGGAAAAAACCAAACCCCCACCCTGTGACGGTGTTCACAGGGGTCCCAGGATGAGGGAAGAGGTGAGAAAGTTGACTCCATGTTTCAGAAAGCTTGGTTTATTATTTTATTATATATATTATATTAAAACTATACTAAAAGAACAGAAGAAAGGATTTCAGCAGAAGGCCTGCTAAGAATAGAAAAGGAATGAATAACAAAGGCTTGGACTGACCAAGACAGTCTGGACACGTGGACTGTGATTGGTCATTAATTAGAAACAACCAGATGAGACCAATCACAGATTCCTCCTGTTGCATTCCACAGCAGCAGATGATCATTGTTAACATTTTGTTACTGAGGCCTCTCAGCTTCTTAGGGGGAAAAATCCTAAGGAAAGGATTTTTCATGAAACATGTCGGTGACACCACCCCACAAAAAAAAACAAACCCCATCCCTAATTAATAATTATAAGATATCCTATGCTGGTATAGCTTATTCCTAGAAAACGTTGTAATTTCCATTGTAAATGCAGTTTTTAAAAATCCACACAGCATTATGTGTGGGTATTCACAAATTTATGGGATGAAAATGTTGACTTAGAGCAGCTGTATATTATACAGTGGATAGGTATACTGTTTTGATTACAATTCTTTTCTATCTAGTTTAAAGAAGATTTCAGGGACTTTAGGAACAACCACACAATAAGTTGTAGTGGTCATGCAAAGACTATAAGGGTCTAGATAAGTTTTGATTATAACTCATGACCAATAAAGTGGTTAGTAAATTTCCTTTAAAGGAAATACTTTCATTCTGGAGGAAAAGAAGCTTTGGAGAAACTTGAATGACTATTGTAGAAACAGGTTTTGATGGTATTCTTGTTGTTGTCCTATAGGTTTCTTTTTTTCCCAGAGAAAGTATTTGGAGATAGAGGGGTAGATGTTGAATTTATACTGATTAGTGTTTTGGGAATTTATCAGATTTTTCTTTTCCTTATTTTTTTTTTTCCCTCTCTTCCCTTGATATTTAGAAGAAGCTAAGCCAGTGCAAGTCTTGATTTCGGTGTGGTGAATTTCACAGCTTCTGAAGTGCTTCCCTCTTCTCCTTGAGACATCTGTGTGCTTTCCAGAGAAAGGGAGAGCTTTGCTTTTTTCTTCCTTCATTCATATGCAGTGGTGTTTGAAAGGAGACTTGGTTAATGAGAGCTGCAATGTGAAAATGTTCTCTGCAATGTTGTACTTGGACATATGTTTCTACTCACTGAGGAAAAAAAAACACAGGAAAAAAGGGGAAAAAAAGAGATTATAATGAAGAAAACAATTATTAGCAAAACTGAGGTGTTTCCAGATGTTTCCAAAATTAAAATATTGTTCAACATGGGCAATGATCACACTGAGAAAGACTAAGCTGTTCCTTGCTCAGATTAGTCTAAAATTACTGTGAACACATCTAAAGTAAGCTTTCATCCTCACCCAATGATATTATATGCAATTATGTTATTTGGCTGAATTATGGGCTCTAAATCTGTGGGGTTTATTCACAAAAAGTACTTTAATGGGTCTAAAAAAAGATGGAACTTTTAACTTTATTATGAATCTATTCTAGAAAATATGAATTAGTGAATTTTGCTCATGCCAAGATTTTATTTTACTAACTCACTTCTATATTGCCATAGAAGATAGTGACAATTCAAAAAGTAGGAAAAATAAAAAAGATTTGGTTGAATTAGGCAGAAGTCTTTGAAAATATGGAATTCATAGTTCAGAATAGTGAAATAAATAATGTTTCAAAAAAATTTGAAACATGTATTTATTTCACTCATGTATATTTTATATCAAGAGTTAACATTTCAGTAGCTCCTGCCCAGACATTTATGTGAGTAGAAAGTGTTGAAATTTGACCCATCCTTTGTTTTTACATTTTCAACTTTTAGTGGTATTGTTCTGAACATATTCTTTTCAAACTACAATGTTTATGCATAACTTTTTCATAGTTCATACCAAATCTTGGCTACAGATGCTGTAATTTGATATACCCTGAGCTCAAACACTTGTGTTTCCATAGTACTTTCAGTAATTCTGTATATTAAAAATATTCAGTCAAAAAAGAAAAGAACTACAGTTTAAAAATTGTTTTGAAAATTATATTGCTCATTGGACAGACATCCTGTGCACATTTATTTAATTTAGCAATGTTCTGTGAGTCTGTAATCTGCATAAATCTTTAGAATAAATCATGCTTTTTCTGTCCTTGAAGAACCTCCTTGTAAAGGTGACCAAATGCTATTGAATTTTGAATTTTGTTTCCAAAAATTCTAGCTAGTTTTTCTCCCATCTGGAAATGTGAACAGTAAATGTATTTGAAGTTAGCATGCATATGTTACTCATATGAATGCATTCTTCATATTATAGGATTTTACAATTGATAAACACAGTTTTCAAAATGTTTGCCAAACTTTGACTGTTTCTGTTACAACTTAGGTGCAGATGTGATGTTACTGACACAAGTTTGAATGCTGTGTCTGTGGCGGGCTGACCCCAGCTGTCAACTCAGACCCCATTCAGTCACTCTCTTGCTCCTTCCCAAGCAGGCTGAGGGAGGATAAAAGTGAGAAAAAACCCTTGGGCTGAAATAAACACTCTAGTAAACAAAGGGGAGAGGTGGGGGAAAGAAGAAAAGAAAAGAAGTCATTCTAAAATCCAGTCATAACATCAAAGCAATGCCCTGACAGTCCCCAGGCAATGGTTATTCCCTCTCCATTTTATTGCTGGGCATGTTATGGGGTACAGGGAGCATCCCTTTGGTCAGCTGGGGTCAGCTCTCCTGACTGACCAAATCTCCCTGACTCTCTCTGACTGTCAATCCTTGCCCACCTCAGCCCCCTCTCTGGGGCTGTCAGAAACTGGGATGGCCTTGACACCAAATAGCTAAACCAGGATGTGTTATCAGCACTTTCTTGGTCACTAGTCAAAAACCATACAGCTGAGAAGAAAATTAACTCCATCCCAACCAGACTCAGTGCAGTGTGGACGTAGAGAACACATTTCAGGACTTGCATGATTGCAGACCAAATCCTTTAGCAAAATTAGTGATGATTTATTTATTTTGCTGATGGTTTCTAATTCTCTTTGTTTGCAATGGCCTGAGCATGTACCTGGCTTAGTTAATATGCCATCTTTTAGAATGTTTGCTGCTCTCTCATTGATTCTAGCAGGAGTCAAAACAGACCTGACCATCATCAGTGTCCTTTACAAAAAAATCAGAGGCCAAGAGAGCTGTCATTCAAAAAATGGATGGAAGGAGAAGTCAAGGAACATCTCTTGAATAATTTGATCTCCCTCTCTACTCGAAAGGAGGTAGCAGTGACACCAAGTAGTATACCTGTCAAATAGTCAGAAGAGCTGAAGAAGACAGGTCAAATTCCTCTTTTTCCATTAAAACAGAATTATTTTGAAGCCTCAAATGCAAAGCCCAGGAGTGAAAACAGCAGGGTAGCATAGCACATAGGGAGCTCACCTGAAGAAGAAAGTTTGGCTCTACATAACTCAGTGTTAGCAGTCTGCTGATTGAAAAATAGAAATATGTTATTTATTGACTTAATTATTTTGTGATCTTTTCAATTTTGTTATTTCAGCTTTTGTTTTTTGCTGTCTTTCTGACCTTTCAGTTTTTTCCTAGTCTTATAGGAATTTAAAATCGCTCATTGTGACTCTGTTCTTTGGATTCAAGATCTTATATGAAATGCATAGCATAAAATTGAATTAGAAGATTAACTGATTGTAATAGAACATTTGCAATTACAGAGTCTGACCTTTGTAACACAGCCCATAACATTTTGAATTAATTCCTACTGGAACTGGAGCACATCTTTTAGATAAACATGCAGGCAGTCTCAATTTTAAAAGCAGTCAGTGATGAAGATTTTACCATAGTTTTTCCTCTCAGGTAAAAATTTGCATTTTACTTCTAATAACTCTGTCAGTTTTGAGTTTAATGATGACATCGTGATACTCTGTGCCTGTCAATCTCTGCATTTTTCTTTATTATGGGCAGTAGAAGAATGTATTTGTAAGTCTATTTTGTAATGCAAATAGACAATATGCTCTACAGGAAGGCACTGAACTTCAGCCTTTACTCTGATCCTCTCCTTGTGCCTCTCAAAATGTCAGTAGCTTGCAACTTATCACATCAATTACTTCAGGACTGGAACTTTCCATGCTTAGGGCTGAGCTCCATTGCACACAGTCCTCACCAAGCTCATTGTGGAGAATCACTGTAAGCAGACAGGAGGAACTCTTTCCTGCTGGCAGATTGATACCACCCTCCCCAAGGATGGAGGCTAAGCCGTGGAGCTTTGACATAGGAGTGCCATGGACTGGGCACAAGTAAACTTGTTGCTGGGTATATCTCTTCTATGTTTGAGATTAAAAACTAACACCTGGAAAACTGCAATGTGAATTGGATCTCAGTCTTTCACTCCAGAAGAGAAGAGCAATGTTTGTTTCCAAAACAGATTCATATGTTATTTTGGTAGCATATGGTCTTGTTTTATGATGTATGTTGGCATTTCTTGGGATGGGAAATGCAATACAAACATGACTGATCAGGAAAATTGTTAATCAAAGAGAGAAACTAGAAGAAAGGATTGGTGTATTTAGCTCATTGAATGAACTTGCTAAGTACTTACTGAAGAGCACGGTCCTTTGCTCAGTTTAGGTGGCCAGTGTCAAACTCTCAGGTTTTCAGTATTTGATATTCTTCCCTAAAAACTACCTTGTAGGTTTTCTTCTTTACCTTTTTAGTTAATTTTGGAAAGAAAAATAATATTAATTACTTTTTTTGAGCTGTCCCTCTTTTCTTTTCAACACTGTGGAAGCAGAACTGTCAAGGAATGATTGCGTCAAACTTTAGTAAGGATCTTTGTGAGGGCTTTTGTTACCACTGGGAATCTTGTATTAAAAGAAAAAAAAATGTTCAGTAAGTTAAGAATTCACCTTTCTAATACTATCCCAGACTTTTGGCTGGTTGGGAAATTGCTGGACTATGTCTGTCCCTGGTAGATAGACATCTATTTCATATGGAACAGTTAAAATTGTGCTCCCTGGGACACATCAATCACCAGTCATTCAGATCATATCATGCATCTTTCAGCAAGTCATATTATGGAAAATTCCACAGAACTGATGAAAGTTAAGCCAAAAATCTGCTTCAAGTAAGTGCTTCAGTTTTCAGGAGTTTATATTTCTATGCTATTTGTAAAAACAAGATTATATTCCTTAGCATTTAATCAAAGAAGTTATTAGTATCCTTTAAATTTGAAACTCAGTTTTAGGAAAATTTTTTTAGGTATATGCTGTTCAATATTAAATGTGTCAAGCAAATGCTGGTTGTGATCAATCAGTCCCAGATATTCTTGGAACTGACAATGGAATATTTTTTTGATGCAGAACTCCGTGAATTGCTTATTCCTTCAATCTGCAACAACAACATCAAAATGAAGAAAAATTGCTTGGCTCTTTCCTTCTGTTTCTGTAGACAAAGCAATCAGATTAACATGTTAGGATTGATGCCAAAAATGTACAGTTCATAAAGCCATCAGATTTTTCCTCTTACCACATGCTCTTTGATTTCCAGTAGTGTGAAATTATCTTTGTGTGCCTTTAGAAATATTTGGTTTAATGTTTGTAAAGCCTCTGGAAACTCTGGACATTTGTGATCAAAATGTTACTAGTCGAATGCCTTCTAGAAATTCTCTGCAGGTCGTATTCAGACTGTTTAAGTTCCTCCTGAGGTATTATCTGCCATTCACTGTCTTGATCCTGCTCCCCTCTAAGAGCCATTATGTCAGCCCTTCAAAAGCCTTCAAAGTTGCTGTCTGCCTTACTGACTTACCACCAGGAATTTAAGTGAAATTTAAGTGTTGTGAATACTCACTGTGGAAAAAATAAATTTGGTATTCTAGTGTGGCCTTTGAATTTAAAGTACATCTGGTGTATACTTTTCTCTTTATGTACCGTAAGCCCTGTATTTTCTGCATATTGAGGACACTTGGTTACAAATTAGAAAAATATATTAAATGCACATTAGCTACAAATTAGATCGCATTTTAGATTTTTAAAATGCATAGGTTTAAGCGTACTTCAGTGAAAAGTATTTTTGCAAAACTGCATTTTTGAAGGTGTTTTAATAGTCTCACCTGTGACTATTTTATTATGTGGAATAAAATATTAGTAATTATAGCAAATTGTAGAAAGTTTGCATTTTAAAGAAATGCAGTGCTCCTTACACAGCCAAAGAAGCATGTGTGCTACAGCATACAAGTACCCTGGAAGCTGAATATGGTTCTGGCAAAGGTGATTAAATCAATTTTTGCTGATTCTTTGGCTTTTGCTTTTTCAGAGGCTTTTTGAATGATGTGTTCCTTATGCTTTAATAGCTGCTCTCCATCTCCATCTGAGCAGGCTGTGAACAATGCCCTGTGCTGCTTGCCTTTGGTCTGCTGCCTACATTGTGCCATTCAGCACTGTGCTGCCTCTCTGCACAGCACTGCTGGTGATATGCAGAGCACCAGCCCCAGTTGCAGAAACAGAAGATGATAACTAGCCCAGGGTTAATCACTGTCCCCTAATTCAAATTCCAGAGTTACTCTTTCCAGAAATATCTGTCCAAGGTATTTCTGCATGGTGCAGTATTTTATAGGATGGATATGTCTTGAACAAAACTAGATTGGAAAGGTTAGCACATGCAATAGAAGACAGCCCTAAGTCTTCATAGCATCAGCACAGCTCAGATGCTTGCATTTATTTTGCTTATGAGCTGTACTAGAGGTTGTCATATTCAGTGTTTGCTGCTTTAGACCACGTCTATTTGTGCCTGAAAGGCCAAAGACTTCTTTCCTCACACTGAAGATGATGGTGATAAATAATGACCATAATTACTTTTTAAGTAATTAGAGAGTGCACTCATTTGCTTGGACTGCAATAGGACCTATTTTTGCATAGGTCTTGCACACAGCAACAAGTGAGATGGCTTCTGTCCCCCAGAATTAAGAGGGGTGGGGAGGGAATTCACGTAGCATTCTGAACTATCAGACAGTGGGACAGATTTTGTGTGCCTTACCCACAGAATGCTTTGTGGGTGCATGGGAAAAGGCAAGCAGGGGTCAAGGTGAGAATTCCTCATTTTGAGAGAAGCCAAAAGAGGGTGTATATTCATATATGTGTTCAAGCCATAAGGGAGACATAATCTCTGGGTACTTATCTCCTCCTCTTCATGCTGCTACCCAAAGAGGTGTAAGTTCCACGGGGCCTATGCTTCTGTAGAGCAGTAGAGCAGATTGAAGTCATTTGCCACCTACTAAGACAAACAAGGGTTGCTTGAATTATTTTGTCCAAGTAAAATCTCATTCTCCAAGAGAATGAGGGTAGACCAGAGAGCTCCCAGTGGTATGAAAAAATGCAAAGCAGCTTTACTAGATGCAGAGGTCTCCACTGACATTGTGTGTTAGGGGAGACAGGATGTGTTGTGAGGAAGGAGATAGCAGGAAGCAGGGTGATTGCTGGCATTTAAAGAAAGCTACTTGACTTTTATCAGATAGGGGGAAAAGATTATTTGGCACTTATGTTAATTACTGAAGAGATGTAGGAGACTCTAATTTTGAAACTAAGAATGATGGGATACCTCATCAAAGGTGCAGAATAAATTTTAGTTCATCTAAAAAATGTACGTATGAGTAAGAGCATTTTTTTTAGTTTTGCACCTTAAATTGAGGCAGAACTTTGTTTGAAGCAATTTTGCCTAGCTTGCTGCCTCTGGCTGCTAAAGATCAGAGTTGCTTCCCAAACTGGCTTAATCTGGCAAACCTTGGGACAAAGCTCAGCAGCTACAGGTTGGACAATATATCTGGGGTTTTACTGTAATTTCCCAGTGAATACTCTTGAATAATATTGGAAGAAAAATGTTTTCTCTTCACAGTAAGTTCTCATTCTCAATGGGAATTAAATATTCAAAATGCAGACGTTCATGAATCAGCAGTCTAAAAATGTTCATTAAAAATAACTCAACACTTCTTTTTAAAAAATATTTTCACTGCTCTTTTGCATTACTTTGTGAAATAATTAATTTGTGGTTTCTTTCAATATGATCCAGTATAGTTGTAAAAAAGAAGATATTTTTAAAATGAAAAAATACTAAACAGAAAAATACTAATTTGGGGGCGTGGGGGATTTAAATGCCAAAGCATTTTTCTGAAACATTTTATCAAAAAGACTGTCTTTATTTAAACAGATTTCACTTTGAAAAACTGGCATTTTATAACAAAATACATCTCACTGTAAAATTTGCTAGCAAGTTTAATCGCAGGTCTATGACATGCCACTGTCTTGTATAATTAAAGTTATCCATTGGAGCATTGCAGATAAATCTGTCTTTATGTCAGAGCTCCTGTAAATAGATGCAGACCATTGAATTATCAGAATCAGTGGAAAGCATGGAAAATTGATGCAAGAAGTAATGATATTAAAACATAGGGAGACAATAGGCCTGCATGTCATTGCCCCTCTAAATAGTTATCCATTAATGTTCCGTAACCCAAACCTTTGAACTGTAACAAGTCATTGTCTCCTCAATTAGTTTTGAGAAATCCTTTCTAAACTTACAGATTCTAATATTTTGTTATACAAATCTTAAACACATTTTGTCTGGTGGTCAAGTGGCTTTTGCCTTACCACTTGTAGATCATACTGGAAATGCTGCAAGTGGCAAAGGTTGGTCAAATCTTATCAGACCTTGCCCCATGGGCCAGTTTAAGAGCCTTTTGTGTTATACTGGGCTAAGGGATGCTACTGGAAAAATTTCAAACTTTAGCTGAAAGCTGATCTTTTTAAGAAGGTGACCACCAAGCCTGAAGAAGAAGAGATCCCACTGCCATGGGCATCATCCTCTTTTCAACAAATGCTTCAGGGAACTGATGACATGAGGTAAAATGCACTCATCACTTCTGAAGGAAGAAGATTGGTGCTCTCAACTCAACCCACAGTGACATTGGAATGGCAAGCATAATTTAATGGGAAAAAGGTAAATAATAGTATCTTTTACTGTACAACAATTATAAGGTTATAATTTATGAGCGCTTTTTATATAATTTGTTATGAACATATAGCATCAAAACTGGACTAATGATTTGGAGAAATACATTGCTAAAATCCTAATGGGGTAAACAAAGTGTTCTTAGTATCATACGGTCAGTACATTCTTTTTTTCTCACAAGAAGATTTTGGGTGTGCATCACCATTTGTTTGATCCAGATACTTTTGTTTCCTTTTGTTGAAATGAGAAACACTGCTTCCTGGAGCCATTGTTTTCTCAATGTTTTAGTTTGCTCTAAATGATCGGGAACAGAAAATGAAACTTTCTTTTCTTCATTATTTTCTGTGCTCCAAACCCTTGGTTTTCTTTGAACAAATCTTGGCAATAGATCCCAAGCACATGTATGGGCTGGGCAGAGAATGGATTGAGACTAACCCTGGAGAAGGACACTTGGAGTTGTTCGTGGATGACAAGCTCAATATGGCTCAGCAATGTGTGCTCACAGCCCAGAAAGCCAAAAATGTCCTGGGCTGCATCCAAAGCAGTAGCCAGAAGGGTGAGGGAGGGGATTCTGCCCCTCTGCTCTGCTCTGTTCTGGTGAGACCCCATCTGCAGTGCTGCATCCACCTCTGGGGTAATCAGCACAAGAAAGAGGTGGACCTGTTGGAGCGAGTCCAGAAGAAGCCATGAAGAGGATCAAAAGGGCTGGAACACCTCTCCTAGGAAGACAGGCTGGGAAACTTGGAGCTGTTCAGCCTGGAGAAGAGATGTCTCTGGTGAGACCTTCGAGCAGCCTTCCAGTACTTAAAAGAGGCTTACAAGAACTCTGGAGTTCTCTGGGACTTTTCAGAAGGGTATCTGTTAGGGAACAAGAGGGAATAGCCTAAAGCTGAAAGAGAGCAGGTTTAGATTAGTTATTTGGAGAAAATTCTGGGAAGTTGATGGGAACAGGTTTCCCAGAGAAGTGGAGTGCCTATCCTGGAGATGTTTAAAACCAGGCTGGATGGTGTTCTGAGCAACCTGGTCTAGCTGAACATTCCTTGTCCATAGCAACGTGGTTGAAACTAGATGATCTTTAATGTCCATTCCAACCCAAATCATTCTATGATTCTATGACCAAGATTAATTAATTTAATGAGGACAGCATTTTACAGCTGCTCTGATTCTAAACTTCCTAATGACACAAAAGGCTAATAATTTCTCATGTATCTATTGAACATGTAGATCAACATTACACCCTGAATACAAAGTTAGATTCACAGATAAGCATGAAAAATTTTGAATGCTCTAGACTGTTTTTCTTAAGATGTTGGATTTATATAAGAAAATATATCTTGCCAAACCTAATCAGCCTTTTAATTTCTCTGTAGTTACTTTAACTGAACAAGATTAAAAGCCAGCCAAAGGAAATAACAACAGGGACAGTCGAGCCAGCATGTCAAGGGAGTCTTGTTTACAAACTATAGCCAACATCAATTTATTTCTGGCTTCAGTTCCTGACCTCCACTTTAAAAGCAATTATTCACAAATGACAAATCTTCTGAAGTCTGAGGACTGGCATGTTATGGATCTTGTAAGTATAATAACCATATATTTACTGATTCTAAAATCTTCATTTGGCACCTCCAAAATGCCAGGCAGATTTAGCAGCCTGTTTATTGAACTGATATATGCAAATAATATTTGTAAGCAGTAAATTGGCATTCTAAGATGGTGTCTATAGGAAAAAAAAAAGGCAAAAAAATATTCTAGACTTGCATATACTTTTATTACTTCAGAAACACCATAATCAAGACTATTGTCTCTAGACAAAAAGTATTTTTTTCCTTTTGCTTCTACAAATAATACATTGATGATCCATAAATGCCTTCTCTGCTGGAAGTCCAAAAGTCTCTTAGACTGCAATAGTAAAACAGGGCTTGCTTGATTATCCTGCTATTCTTTTCAAATGCACTGATTTTTTTCCAAAGCAATCAAATGTTTTCAACTTTCTGAACATTTGCAATTCTTATTATTTTCTGTGGTTTATTCCACAGAAGTTTTAATTCCACCACTGTGCCAGTAAAAACATGGGGGAGATAGGTGGAGGATGATAGAATATATATTGATCTACATAAGAATAGCAGGTGCCATCTCTTCACCAATGTAAATATGTGGTGTAGTTTATCCAGTAAATGTGATACAAATCAGTCTTATTTTTGAAGTAACCAAGATGAAGCATTGCTGTTCACTCCCTTTTGCTGTAGAAAAACTCCTTTTCTGAAAGCTATTGTTTATCTACTCATTTAAATTCTAGTTACTGTTTGTTAGAGGCAAGCATCATAAATACTTTTTTTCTAATACTGACAATGTTTGGTAGCAATCAGAAAAAGCCTTCAGTTTATTGCCCAGATTTTGACTTACAAGTAAATTCTCACTTTGTTAACAGCTTTATTCATCTTGTTGATATCCCATGGTAATTGACGGCTGAGAAGAGTTTGAAATTAAAATGCAGTCAAACTAAAATATCCTCAGAACAAATAAATTGCCTATTACTATTGAAATACATAATTTCATTGCTGGACATCTTTGAAATATTTAACATAGAATTAACAATAATTTTATATTACAGAGGATGTGTGTAACATTTATTACTGTCATGTGTAAGAGTCTTTTGAAAGTAATTAAATAATATAAGACATGGTTCACTATCTGTTTAATGATGTATTGAAAAAGAGACAAAGTTGTTTGACTTCTGTTGGTGACTGTATTCCTGTTCCTATTGTGTTAGTTTAATCCAGTAGGCTTTTTTGCATGACATATCCCTTGGCCAGGGATATCCTCTGGAGATGCTAAGTCATGACTGAGGTGTCATGTGACTGTATTTTAATTTGGTTTAAAGTGTCTGAAGTGATGTGATGACTGTGAGTCAGCCCATCACAGAGGTGTTGTCATGGCATGAGGCAGAGTGAATCTTTTGTGCCCACAGGTGTGGCTAGAGAGAATGTGGAGTCATTAAGCTTCAAAGCTGACTGGGGTAGTACTGATAGGCTATCAAGGGTGGAGACAGAATTTTGATGAAGCCTCATACATTTTTACTTTCTAAGGAATTGCTGGAGTGAACTATGTTGAGAAAGCCTGAGATTAGTTAACAAAGGTGGAAGCCACCATGAAATTGGGTAATGGAGGAAATCAGGAGTACAGTACTGAAGTGATTCCCTGGCCTTCTGTTGTGTAGAGCTATAGATATTTCCTGAGGATCTTGAAAAATAGCAAGGCAAGTACAGGTATATATTAAAACATTTAGGTGAATTCAGGTGTACAGCAGATATCAGGAAGCACATGAAATCCTCACCTAACTTACAGATTTTCACATAAAGCATTCTTCCCACTAAAGTCACTTTAAAAATATATCTGTAGGTAAAACTGTGGATTTGGGTCCCAAAAGGGTCAACTTAAGTCTTATGTGATGTGGTACTGAGTCACTGAGATACCTGTGGAACCTGCCACAGGCTGAGTTTAGATTGATTAGGAAGACAGAACGGGGAGCAGATAGGACCCCATACTCATTGTTAGCTGGAGTTGCCTCTAGTTCCTAGCAGTTTATTTTCTTTTTCTCCTGCAAAATAATAGCTTGATGAGTCTAGTTGTATTTATGTATATACATGAAAATGAATTGCTGAACTATGCACAAATACTGAAAAACACTGAAGGAAAACGGAGTTGAAGCAATTGCATTCTGTTTGCAAGTTTAATGGAATTATGGCCCTCTTGTTTGCAGGAATTAGTCTACAATGTAGATGAGGAGTATAACCCTGGCCTTCCACCAAGATATCTTTCACCAGGCCAATATTTTTTAGCGGTCTTCAGTCTATTTCTTGCTCTTATTTTTCCCTAAAGCTTTCAAGCACGGCTGGGAACCAAGAGATTTGTTCATGCTCCATCCTATGACTGAAAGTGCGTTCCCCAAAGGTGTGCTCCACCAAGTGAATAATGCATACCCATTTGAGTGAGGAGCATGTACGTAGGCATTTGGTCATGTTTGTGCCCTGATACACACACTTGCTCCATTGCAGCACCAGATGTGTCTATGAGAAGACAGAGGCTGTTTTCCTTTTGCAAATGCAATGGATGCATGGGATACCACATGACAAGGAAGAGGCTAGAGTCATTCTGCCTTAGGTGAATAAACGTGGCTCCACCCCAATTTCTATATTAGCCCACAGGGAATCTTCCTGTGCTCTATTTCACCACTCCAGGGCAGGACTCATCATGGAAGCTCTTCTGGTGGACAAGACATACTCCCACAGGTAGCAAACATCAATCAGCCCTTTAAGACATTCTGACATCAGAGAAAACACAGCTTCTTTGAACGTGGCCTACGCTGAACTCAAGCTGGTCCATAAGCCTATGAATGGACATGAGCAATGGACCAGCGTTTTCAAGGAAATCTGTGTTGGTAAGCAGATGGGATGATTGTTGTTAAACTGTTTGTAGATTTCACTGGGTATATTCCCAGAAATAAGTAATCACATTAGAGTTGATTATGATCCTTATCTCCAACAATGCACAATAGATTTAGGAACCCATAGACCGCCAGAACCATTGTTCATGAGGACTCCACAGAAATGTGTTTGAACTGCAATTGACTAGCTCAGAATACTCTTAGGAATAGGTTCTTCACTTTCCACATACATTTTACTATAAAAAGAAGACACTTCCATAACCTTGGAGAATGCACAGAATCCAGGAAAACCAGTTCCAAACTTGAATAGGACACAACACTGGTAAACATTGAGGTAAGGTTAAATTTCAGGAAAGATGGATTTAACTCATATCTCTGATTTCTTGCCTATTTTATGGCTGTTACTTCATACTTTGTTTTGGTTTACACACTAGATAACATGCATTCCTTCTAGCTCATGTTCTCTGTTTAAAATATGGTTTCTGCCATTATTATCACAGATGAAAAACGCATTAACTGTGACATCTCTATAAAAACTCTTTGGTGACTCCAGTTCATAGTTCTTCAATCCAAAAACAATCATGAACAATCACAATGAAAGCCAGAATCTGAGGATACTCAGTGCAAAACAAAAGAGAAGTGGTATGGAAATAAAGAGTGATAATCAGAATCCTTTTAAACGACATTGCATAATAGACAAACAAAACCCATAAAGCTCTCACTTGTTTTAATAGCAGCTGAACCATCTGCCAATGGTAAATTCATCAACTAGTACCATCAGATTTACTGGGACACCTAAGCCTGTGTATCATATGAGAGCAGAGGTACTGACAAACATGATGGAGTCAGTAGACATATCTTCCTAATTCCTATGTTTCACCATCATCTATCATAGTTAGGTAGTTTCTAAGCATTCTGGACATGAACTGATGCAGTTTTGATTAGCATTCAAATGTAATATTGCTCAAGTTTTTATTCTCCGCCCACAATTTCCATCTGTTGGTGGGCTCTGATCCTAGCTATGTGCATTGCTGTAAGGCTCAAGTCTTTCTTCCAGCTACTATTGAGTTACTACTAGCAGTAACACACAAATTTAAAGTTCATTTATTTTGTTCTTTCACAGTCACTCAAATCCAGCCTAGTATCGTGTTTATTACCTTTCTGATTATTATGTCCACTGCATATACATGCAAAGATATGCAACCCATTTATTATTGATAATAGAAAGAATCTATACAGGGACTAGCCCATTTTGAAGAGGGAAAAGAAAATAAGAAGAAGTTAGGTATCTGCCTCAAGGGCTCAAACTGCAAAGATTTCATCAGATGGCTTTTCTTTGTCTTCAGTGGTCGGTCCTCAAGAGACTCATATCTGTAAAATTAGTAAGCTTGTTGCTCAATTGTACTGTCAAAAGGAGAAAATAACTGATGCATTTGAGATTGTTTATTTTTAGCTTGTTGCAAAGCCATGTTAGGTATAATCCCATTTTTCAGAGTGAGTGAAATCCCATGTTATCGGAAAAGCTAGAGCTGTTGTGTCAGATTGATGGAGCTTAACTTGTTTAGCCTGACAGATGCTGCTCAGGATCAAAAGACTTGGTTGTAAACAATGGAGTATCTTCAAGGTCAGGAGAACTCTGGGGAAGTTGTCTTGGTATGACGCAGGAGAGAAGGAAGAGGCATGTTAAATGTGTAGATAAACACAGCTGTCTGAAACAGGATGATAGCTTTCATTAGGATGAGTCCCAGGACATAAGACAAGTCCAGCCAGGCAAGTACAGCAATACTCCAGTGCTCATTCATAAGATCACTACATGATGGCCTCTTGTTTTTAGTAAATCCTTAGCTTAAATCCTATTTTTTTTCACTGCTTCTCTGGGACAGCACAAGACAGATTCTTACTATATTTCCAAGATCTCCTTATTTTGCAATATAAAAATGGTACAGTTTTTAAAAAAATGTTTTCAGTATTTTGTTACAATCTGGAAGAAAACTTAGTAATTTCTGGACAGAAGCCCTATTGTTGGGTAGCTAGTGTAGAAATATGGAGTATCTTGCCATTATGAGCACTGTTACTGTGAGATTTTGAGCCCCTAGTCTTAGAAAATTTTATTCCAAGGGACCACAGAAAAGTCAGAGAAGACTTTGGAGTAAGTCTATGTTCTTTTGCCCAGCTTTAAAATGTGTTTGACCCCAAAGCTAATAACCATCTAGTAAAAGTCTGAGTGATCTCAAGAAATGAATGGTGTTTACTTTGGATGACTATGTAGTCATTTTAGACACACAGTCAAGTGTTTTTGCTAGCATTTCTTTTATAAATAGAATCTCTTGAGGGCTTTCCCCCTGGTTATTTAACTAAAAGTTAACTTCCTATTTCTCTCTCTTTCTATTTTTTTCCTACTCAGAGTGTAACTGTGGAAGAGCAGAATGTCAGTTGTTGCTCCCTTTCTGTGTTTGATCTCTTCTTTCTGGAACAGCACCTGGTGGGCACAAAGATACCAGTGAGTACTGGACTGGAGCCTGGCAAGACAGGCAAAGGCTATGGCAGATATGTGGATCTCTAAGCAGCTAATACATTTTAGGAACACTATCACTGTAGAAGAAAGGAGGGACAACTGCAGATCACCTTTATAATCCTCTACAGGTCTTCACACTCAAACATTTTAATAGATTGGCATCCAATTCTCTGACCCACATAGAACAAATGCAAGATTGTCATAAGCATTCATATTTGACCACATGAAACTAGCATTATTAAAACTAAAAGCACTGAATGCAGTCAGTCCAACTGTGTTACATCTAAGATCTTTCCTGGTTATGAAATATTTATATCCAAAGCAGAGATTTCTTGTCTGTTTTAGACATTCTGCTAACTCTGAAGACTTTTCAAATATTATCACGCAAGTGTCTAGTTGCTTCTAGCAATGGTTTTCTTTCTTCACAAAAGTGAGAAACAGGCCAACTTTTCCCATCTCTAGACTGTAGTTTAGTCTGCTGCAAATGTTGCAGAAACAGGAAATCTGACATTTCCAGCTATTGGCTGCAATTTGTAATCCACTGCAGAATTGTGAAGTCGCTGTGATGACATTTCTTTGAAGGTCACAGTTGTGTTGTTGGAATTAATGACAGCATAAGAAAAAATTGAATTAATAGTATGATTATTGACTACCACCCAGACTCAGGGTTTTAGGTATTGCAGAGACTAAAGTGTTCTGGCACAACTTCAGAACCTATAAAATCATCTGAGACTGATGTTCAAAATTTGCCTTCTGCTGCTGACGTGTCATGCTGTAACGCTGGACACACAGCAGAAACTTGAAAACTAGCAAGACATCTAATGATTTTCATATGTTAATTTTACTACCTACATCAGCACCAAACACATAAAGCATTAACTGCCTTTAGAATATTCCTGGATAAGGTAATACATTTCTTTTTATTTAGCTACAAAGAAAGCCTCTACTATTAGTGCTTAATTATGGAGCCCTCTGAAAGTAAATTTTTTCTCCATCATTGTAAAACAAGTTGAGACCCTGGCTTTTCTGATAAATAACAAGAATCCTCTTCAGGTAAAAGAGGAGCTCAAATTTTGTATTGCATTCATCTCACATCTCAATGATTAAACATCAATCAAATAATTATCACAGTCGGTTCCACCGTCTCTGTATTAATCAATTAAGTATTCGATTAAATTTGCCCTACTTGTCCTAAGAATTTCTACTTTCAGAGGAATAAAGAATTTTTTTCTCTGAAGGTGTATGTGTGCTACAGAAATCAAAGGAGAGTTGGACATTTTGTTCTTTACAGTAAGGTCATTTGAAGAGGAAAGAAAAGTTTATTTGAAATTTATATGGGAAAAAGTTTTTGTTTTCTTTCTTGCTAACACAATCGGCAAGGCAACAAAGTTCCCAGCTATTGGTTTGAACTTTCTACTGGCCATAGAAACACTTTAGTTGGTTGAGAATATTTGTATTTTCAAGCTTTTTTATGCTACTTTAAATTTTGTTAATGTTCTTTGCTTGATTCCTAAAGAATCAGGTTTACATGGTCACTTTCTGTTTGTCCTTAACTTCTGAAAATGTCCTTAACTTCTGAAAATCCACTGCTCAGCTGGATTTGAGTCAAAAGCAGAGAACCCTAGCTGTCAATAGGATGTAGGGGTGTGTTCTGGGAAGAGTAAGGAAACCCTGTACCAGCCCTCACTAAGAGAAAGGCTGCTGAATGAGAATATGCATTACTAGACATCTGTGAGGCCATGTGGGGAAACAATGTGAATGCTTTAAACAGAAACAAAAATATTTTATCAGAGCTTCTATCAACCCCAAGACTCAAATGCACAGGAAAAAAATAAAAAGTCTGGACAATTTTGGTGCTCTCATTACTGTTTTTTGAAGATTTTCCTGTCCATTTTGTTAGAAGGTAAGCTGAGACAGTGGGCCTTAATGCTCTAGCAAATGGTGGGCTTGACAACAAAATACACAGACCTGGAATCCCAGGTCTCATAAGGCACTAGCAATTATCCCATGTGATTACTCTCTAAGTACCAAATATATTTAACCACCTGCAGGGTCCCTCTTCATGCTGTGCCTTCCACAGGTTATAGAAGAGGGAGGATGAGATTCCCAGGGGCTGCTGAGCTTTGGTGTCCAACAGTTTGATTGACCTATCATGAAGTGATAGGTAAGAAGTAGAACACAGAAGGTTCCTTAGAGTTTTCCCTTCTCTTACTGCATGTGAAAGGGTTACATGAGGCTCCATGAAATATATTTCACCTGCTGGAGGGCTCTACACATCAGGAAACTAATATTTTGTCTCTTATGTGAATCTTGAAAAGCATTCCATAGAAAATTTAGATATAAGTGATTATTCAAGAGGAGACTTCTTTGTCATTTAAGTCTGTTTGACTTCTAAAAGATAGCCTAAATAATGGAAAATTCCAATTCAAAATTGCAATCACAAGTTTTACTGGCAAACTGGTAACTTGTTTCATGTTCTAACACTCATTGAGAAAATCTGAAAAATGAGTACATATAATTGCTTATCCATACCTTGTAAACACCATTTAAAACCTTCAAAATGTTAATGTGAATGCAAATCACAATTTTCTCCCTCAGGAATAGAATATGTGTCTGAAGTTCATGCTAGAAATCTCACGCTGCTAGGTTTTTATTATGTGAAATGCAGAACTTGAGACTATTAATTTCCTTAAAATAGTGCAGTAAATGTCATTGTTAAATAGAACATGAAGTTTCAGGGATTAATCCAACAGTCACCAGTCTGTCAAACAAGAACAGCAACAGTGCAAGGGATTAAGAAGTTATTGCAAATAAACCCGATGGGAAAAGTGAAGCTGTAATCATTCTTAGTTATCAAGAAACAACAGTGCTAGTTCTAAAAAAGTAAAGAATCAGCAATGTTATGGATTCAAGCTTGTTTCTTTATCCATGTGACACAGAAAACTTTCCAAATTCTCTGTGTCAGCCAAAGAGAAGCTGAAGATAGTGCTACAATACAAGTTAATACAGTTATAAGCTGTTAGTGAAGATATCATAGCAGAAATTGCATGAAAAGGCCTCCTAGAAGCACTGCATTGTCCCATGAATTTGGCACTTCAGAGCATCAAAGCACTATGTAAACATTAGCTAAATGTTAGTCATGGTTCCTTTGACTGGTAAGACAAAAATAAAATCTCCCTCCCTTGCAAATGCTGTAGAGCTGCAGTTTCCCCTGTCACATACAAGGCATTGAGGAGAGCAAGTCATATTGTCATTCAGAGTAAACCAGAAGACTCTGTATCCAGCTTACCAGGCTCTATGAAATATAATTTGGATAGGACAGAACATGTGATATGTGGGAGAATATTAAAGTAAATTTTAAGTAAATTTTAATTTTTAATTTAAAAAGTTAAACAGCGTGCTTTGCACAAGCAGATTTTTTTTCAATATTTACTATTTCAATATTTATTTTTCACATATGTTGATTCTTTTTAGATCTTCCACCTGCTTCAGTTATGCTGCTTGAAGATCTCTGGTGATATGAGAAGAACAGGAACAAAGGAAGAGAGTTTGGTACTCAGCACTACTGAAAAAGGGTTTGAAAGTACACCTGCAATCCAGTCTACCTATCCAGATATGTGATGTGGGACAAACTGGAGCACTGCTTCACCTAAAAAGCCTCCTAAAGCAAGCACCTTTCCTCGTCAAGAGAATGAGAAAAATCTCTCTGATATGTGCAGAGGGAAAACACCACTCACCTATTTTAGGCATCTGGTTTTCTCACGTAGTCGGTAAGGAACAGTGTTTGTTTAGTGATGATGAGTGTCTTTGGCATAAGAGCCCTTCCTAATTCAGAAGGTGAAAGACACAGAGCTCTCCTTCCAACTCCCAGACACTTCTTGTCTTCAGCCGTGGAGAATGTATTGTCTCATGTATGAAGCTTAGAGGGAGCTGCACCTTGAGCTTAGTTCCCTTGCCCAAGCCTGTGGATTAAACTCTGCATGAAGTTTCCATTCCTCTCTCTCTCTCTGGCACCTTGGAGTTTTTCCTTCCTCACTATGCAGTATTGCAGGCTCACCAGGAGTTGGGAATGTCCTTCCCAGGGTATCCAAAAGCTTCATCACTTAGAGGCTCTTCTGAGATATTTCAGCCGTGGCAGCAGCTGCTCTCACACTGGGAAAAGGATGTGAATTTGGGTCTCATGAAATTCATTGCATTTGGGCAGCATCTCCATAACACAGAGTGTAGAAGATGTATTATTTATATGTAGAAGAGCAGACTGATTTCCCAGAGCTAGAAGCAGGGCCAGCATGTTGTGGATAAATTAAAGCTACTGCATTTCTACTCTGCTTTGGGACTGTGGCCATTCGTTTTCTGCACACCAGGCATGCTGTGTGGATCTGCAGATGCTTGCCCTCCTCTGAGCTTATTGCTGCCTAGAAATCACAGGAAAATGTTAAAACACTATGCAGTGTTGTAAGGAGAAGGTCCTAAGGCAAGCTGGTAAATCTGGAACTGAGGATATTTTTGTAGTACTTGGTCAAGTCCAGCTTTCACTTTTCTCCTCCAGATACTGAAGTCTGAACTAAGTACCAAATATTTTCAGTTTCACTAAGAGACAAATTGAGACATATTCATCCCTAATGGTAATCCATGTGACAATGATATCGACCCCTAAGATCATCCTAGATTATTTGCCAGGTTGGGGTGAAGTAACTGAGGCAAATATCCTGCTCACAGAGAGGCTCCAAATCTCTGCTGATTAGCTGAAGCTGAGTCAAGACCTCTTTCAAAGAGACTAGAAGTGAGGATTTCCACTGTGCAAGGTGGAATCTTTGTCAGGTCTGAAGTGTTTCTTAATTTGATAACAAATAAAACTTACCTTATCAATAGATTCAAATATCCAAAACTTTCATGGTCTTATTAAGAGTGTGGGTGGTTTGGTAGGAGTGTGGAGCAGGCCCATATCATTGTCTGGTGGGATTCAGCCCACAATAAGCTACATGACACAAGGTCTATTTTTCAGTGAAGAAGAGGGCCAAGGATCCCTCATCTATCCCAAGAGAAGGGAGAAACCAGCTGAGGGACATCAGAGGTTATAAAGGCAGGTCAAAAATTAGAAGACAAAGGAGTAAAGCCTTTAAAGTGCTAGCAGTCTTCTGCTTTCACTACAAAGTTTACAGATGTTTATCCAGCTTCAATTCAAAGCCTCTAGCTAATTCCTTTTATCTTAAGGAATACAATAAAGCAGGTGAGGAAGTATTTTTTAGGCGGTAGTTGTAATAGCAGGATCTGTTTATGCAGTATAATATGAGAAGCTTTCAAACATAGTATAAAGAAGTGAATCTGAAAATATGGCTCTCTGCTTTTGTCCATTTGTTTTGGGACAATTAGTTTTCTTTTTGTAAAATCAGAAAAAGAAAAAACCTTGACCTTCAACAGCAAGTAGAAGTCTAATTAAATTCTTCAATGAAAATTTTTTTGTGGTTTTCAATGACTTTGATAATACTGAGATGTACAGATCACTGTACATTTCCATCTGGTTCAAGATCAGTGGTCACATAAGCTAGACTCATTCCTAGCACATTTCAGTCCACATTTGATCCTGAAAGGATCAAAAGCAGAATTCAGCTGTTCTGGGAATCTTGGTAGGTGATTAAATGAACATTCATTTTGTTCCCATTTACTGGTGTGATATGTAATGATTTGCTGTCAGATGAGAGGAAGATCTGAGTAGACAGATTTCATATAAACCAAGGGATAGAGATGAAAGACAGTAATTGGCTGTTATGTGTTACAGGGAGAAGGTCTTCATGATCACCCAAATTTCCAGACATGAGATTTACAAAAAATTGTAGCTGCATCTACTCAGAAGATCCTGCCATCCTGGGGTGGGGTGGATAAGGAAGAAACACAATGGGAGGGTAGAGGAAGATGGGAAAGTGGAAAAAAGGAGCAGAGAACTGACTAGAGGTAGGGGTTGACAATGTTAGTTTCTCAAAAAGGCAACACATATGGAGACTATTGTAGTATTTGATGGAAAACTTAATAGAATACTGTTATAAATGTAATGTTTGAAATTCTCTTGTTGTTAATGATGTAGTTGTAGTAGCAGAGAAAACATCTCACCTCACATTTATATTGAGCGCATTTTCTCTTTGTCTTCTAGAAGATCCAGGGCACTTTGAGTTACAGCCACATAATTATGGGTGATAGTTAAAGAAACAAACAGGTATGAAGTTTAAATGTATAGAGTTAGAAGATCATGTACATTTAAACTATATTTGAGCATTATTTGAATCTTGTCTCAAATCAGATTTTCAGCTTCAATTAATTCCATGTGTCTGTTGGTTAAAGTTCTTGGTGAAAGAAGTAGGATTATTTTCAGTTTGCTTTAGTTTTCTCCTTGCCAAGAGATGTGAAAGAGCAGGGGTACTGTTTCTGCAGAGCATTGACCTTTTACTTTATATTAACAGCACCATCTCTGAAACAGCCATCATTAGATCTGCTAAAGGATACACTTGCTGGTCTACAGTCTGCTGGGGTTTAGAGAAACTCAATCTCTTTCAATTTAAACCTCCATTCTCTTTGGTTTAAGGTTCACATCTGGCACTGGACTTGATCTTTTGGCTTTCACAGTGGAGATAGAGGATATCACAAGGATTTCTAGAGGTTCCTTCAGTTTGACAGGGCAAAGCTGTTGACTGTCAACAGCAAAGGGCCAGATAAACCTCATGTCTTCACTTAATGCTTGACCCTGAGGACCTGACTTCTCAAGTGTTCTGAATGCAGCTATTGACACTGCACCTGCAGCTGCTATCTTTAACCACAGTAGGTACTGTAATGAAACCATCCTTTAAACATTTTAGGGGGATTTTCTGATCCACTGGTGGCTGGATGACATGTCTTGTCTCCCATTCCCATTCATTCTTTTAGGAATCTCCTACTAGTAAGGTCATCTCATCGCTATGATATCTCATTAAGGATGAGAACTGCATCAATTCTCTGAAGCTATACATTTTCTTTTAGGTATTTATCCTCAATATTTACTTACAAAGGCTTAAAGAGGAAAGAGTGGCATTCAATCCTTCTCACCATGACCTTTAGCAATTCTTTCACCTGTTTATTTACTGATTAATTTCTGGCTCATGCTGTTGCCATTTATTATTTAACTCACTATATTGCCTGATTCTACAAGGTCAGTTCAGGTGTTGTTTATTGAAAAGATGTACGTAACAAAATACTCAAACATCATGTCATTGCTTTTAAATTAAGTGCCTCAGAAAAATACAGTTGAGTAGTTAGTGAGCTAGTTAAGTAGCCTAGCGTGTTTACGAGGAAACACAGCATGCCTGGGAGGAACTTCTAATTTTAAAAATTAAAAACCTGGCTTTCCTCAAGGGTGAAGTATCTTCGAGAGCACAAATCTACCATGAAATGCAATAACTCTCTCCTCTGAAACAATGCAGACAGCATTTTTAATGCAGGTTTTTAATTATTTATGTGAGAAACTTCAGCCCTGGGAACTGCGGCATGATTTCAATAATAGGATGGAAACTGGGACAACCCTTATCTTACTGTTCAAATAGAGGTGGCTCTTTATGAAGTCATCAGAATTACTCTGTTTGGCAGTGGTACAAATATTTTGTCTGAGCATCACAGAATCAGGACTTTCTTATCCCATACCATGTTTCTCTTGTAGGCTGAGTATCTTGATGGGAAAATTAGGAGTACTTTAATCTCTTTCTAATTCTGAATGTTTTCCAAAGGCCTGCCCCTGCTGTCAAAACAAAAGGCTGGCTGCTTTTGGGGCTTAGGCAGTTTTATGGGAGATCCTATGGGCTCATAAGTAACACTGTCCCTTTACAGTATCTTACAGTGTATTACACAAATCTGTTCTTCCTCTCGGCTTCATTTTGCAGGTTTGCTTTATAGTGCTTTTCTCCTCAGCTAAGCCACTTTTATTTGTCCTTTGTCATTACTTTCAACCTTGATGGAGTTTATCTATGCATGCTAGTATTGACTTCATTGCTTTCACCTGAAAAATGGGCCATCTTTTCAAACCATTTTTTTGGTTAAACCGACCTTAACACCATAAGTTGTTATGACTTTTCAAAATTAGAAGTAAGCAACTAAAATAACTGGATTAATGAAGTTAATTACTCAGGGGAAAAAAAAAGTTTGGATATGAAATGGAGAACCTGAGAATTAGTAGTGTAGGAGCAGGACTGAACTCAGCGTTCCCATTAGCGATCCAATACTGCCAGCAGCCAGGGATTTCAGCAATGAAACATGGCACTAGATGAAGGGAATAACAAGATATTGCCAGGGTACTGAGCTTGCTACACAAGACATAATGCAGCTACTGTGACTGACTCAGGGCAATATGGCTTTCTTCTCATCTATTCCAAGAGTTAGTTTGGCTCCTTCAGCAGCAACTCTGTGTGTATGCCTGGACAAAAGGAGATGGCATGAATAAAAGATATATGCTGCTGATTTTAACCCACAATCTTCCCTCCACTCAGTGCTTTACCCACAGCACTGCCAAAACACAACCTGCTAAATAGTTTCCTATTTAAAATGTCACTTTTTAGCTTGACATATTCAGCTACAATGATTTCATTTGAGACAGGGCTGTAATGATCTGGATATAGTTCAATAAAATAGTGAGATGAATCAATTTACTGAAATGATGGTTTCTGTATATACTATTGCCATCCACTGTGGAGGGACTGAATGAATTCTTTCATGCCAGCTCTAGGTGTATTATTCCTTCACACTTGGCACAACTTTTTTTCCCCTGTTCTTGAAGTTCTCTAAACAGTGAAGTGACTTTTATCTTTAGCCCACAAAGATGTTAAGGCTGGGGGAAAGGTTGTCTGCTTCTCTAGATGATGCTACAGCAGATCTAAAGCTAAGTAAAAATGTTGATACAAAAATGCTCTTCTACCCCCATTACTTTTTTGCCTTCCTTACTGTGAGGAGAAAGCTGAGACAGAAACTAGGTAAGGGCACCCTTCAACCTTCCTCACAGAAAATAATCAGCTGGAAAGAGTGTGGGGTACAGATAAAGTTCCAAAGGAAAAAACAATATGAGCCAGAGAGTCATGTTGTACAGTTAAGGAAAGACTCAGTAAAGTTGCCCATAAAAGTACTTTAAAGTACTTTAAATACCATAGATGTAGGGGAAGAAGGGGTCTTTGGGTTGGTTTATATCACCTTCACTGTATTGCATAATTTAGTCCAGCTGCATTGGCAGCAGGCTTACCAACCAGTAAAAGAAAGACCTAGGTGATGCAAATGTGCACATTGTAAAGATAAAGTTATGTACTGCACTGATAAAACTCTATCAAGTGTGCAGTGAATGGGACAAAGACAAGTATTGGACTTATTTTTATTAGAAATGGGTGCTGATCACTAGATACTCAAACCCAGTGAAGAGCTCTGCTTCTCAGGATTAAAGGTTGTATTTTCTCCAGCTGGTTTCTCCATTCTGCAGAAAGATTTTAAAAATATGAATTGTTATCCTGTTCTAGATGACTGAAATGCAGAGCATTGACAGAGACGTAAGATGTGAGGAAACAATTTTTTTTTTACCACTGAAGTGTTTTCATGGAGTGTTTGAATAGGGAGGAAATAAGAAAATTCATTGCTTTTATTAAATGAAAGGAAGCAGAAAATAATCCATTGTGCCCAGTCCTTAATACAAAAATCCCAGGAGTTTCTAGTCACTCTGTGTCTGTCAGTGGAGCTAATAATCCCTCTTCAAGACGCCCTGCTAAAGGCAGCTACTCTAAATCTCAGCTTCTGAGGTTTGCAATTGCCAAGGAAATAATTCCACTCCCAAATTTAGGCAGTCATTTTGGACCATGTTCAAGGAGAGAAGAACAGTGTGAAAGCCAGTGATTACAGAGAGAAAGGTGGGTATGGTGCTATGAATTTCCACTTTGGTTTTCAGTGCCTGGTGAAGATGTTTTCTTTGAATGCCTGCTGAAGGGACAGGCCTCCTGTGGGGATTCAATCCACCTCATCCATCCAGCTCATCAGCTCCACAGTGGCACCCCAGCAGCATGTTTGTGTGTGTGAGAAGGGTTTTATGGAGAAGAGAGTACAGGAAGAGATTTCAGTGGTTAGATGGGCAGTGAGCTGTTGCCACCTGTCCAGGTGGGGATGCTTGGAATGTGCCTGCCTGCATGCAGTGCTCTCCCAGCGCAGAGCCCAGGCAATGCTGTGCTTGCTTCTCTCTGTTTCTCCGGTGTACCTTGGTATAATACACTCATACATAACCCCAGTGCTTAAAATATGCCATTCCTTCTGTGTAAAGGAATTACTCATGTCAACAGATGATTCACCAACAGGGAGGAGTGAACTGGTTTGGATGCCAGGGGAGAAAAAAGGTCTCTTTTACTAGAGAATCTTAGAGGTGGGGATAAAAATATTTTGGCTGATTCTGGTTCAAGGATCCTGTTGTTCTTAGGATTAGGAAAAGACATAAGTTTGGTAAGTATCCATCATATCAGAGTGTAGCTAATGTGTACTAACAATTCTATTTCCTTTTTTTGACAGAAAAACCTACAGACTTCATGGGTGAAAATACGATAACTTTTCTATCAATTTCATGGCTAGGACCTCACATCATAATTTATATCAGAAAGAGAAGTTACTGGAAAAATTCATATTACTTATGTTTTACTGTAATCCCTAAGATGAAGTAATGCTAAATGCCAAGTGTCTGTGATTAGGAATGACATTCATGGGATGGGTCCTCTTGACCCTATTGGATCATTCAGTTTCAGTTCTTCACGTTAGGATGCTTAAAGATTAGTTTCTTCCCACACAGGTAGAGGAGAAAAGTTTCTTCTCATCTATATGTTCTGTCACCAGGTTATTCTAAATATCTGCAAGATTAAGGATTTTGATTACTACTGTGATTATTTTTAATTACCACTTGTATGTACAAGTCCAAGGAAGACCTATACAAACAAGGATGAAAATGTGTGAAAAATATTGTTTTTACCTCATATGGCTAAGCAGAAAGTCATACTTGTTATTCTCAAGGTACCAGAATATTCCAGATGAGAACAGGAAAACTGTGCTGAAATATAAATGCATTGTTGCTTAGTATCTAGAGATAATTTACATATACACAGCCATTAGGACCAATGCCTAAATGTGCAATTTGTTCTGAAAGCTCTCTCTCCCTTTATCTTTTCATATATATTTTTCAATACTGGAGGATAGTGATTCCAGAATTCTCAACTGGGAGAGAGGAAATTAATGCTATACCTTGCCTCTCAGAGCACGCTCATACTGCAAATTGTCTTTGAAGTTACTTGATCCCTTAACAAATTAAATTCATTACATTTGTTTCATGGCTATCATGACAGCCAAGTGCAGAAAAGGTGTTTATGCAAGGCTTAGAACTGTCCTTTATTTTCAGACAAACAGATATTAGAGTGAAATTTAAATTATCACTCCTCAACAGGAAGGTCAAATGTAGGGCATCTTCATATGACATGTAATCTTGTATGGAAAATATTATGTTATTTGATATGCTGACATCAGAGACAATATTATTATAGTTAATTCCCATGAGCTGCAAAACTTGATTTCAGTACCTGTTACTGGCAGCAGAAACCAATTAAAAAAAATCTTATACAAGCATAACTGGGTTTTCTGCATTGGGAAATTTTACTGTAAATTAGTGGCTTTTCTTTCTCAGTGTGGAAACAATAGAGAGAAGGGCCAGCTTATCAATTTAAGTTAGCCAGGACTGAAACTGTGCCAGGTATATAGATGGTGCATTTACTTGGCATCACTATCAAAGGAGGATTGGAGCCACTATCATTAATTTAGGAACACAGGTGCATGTATTCTTTACAGTTTTATTCAGCCACCTGCTACAGGCACTTCATCTAGGCAGAAAGCAGTAGTTCAGGCACTACAGACAATGCAGAAATGGGACCATGTTCACATGAGGTGAACAGCTGTGTTGGGATCCCTTTGCTGTATATCCTGGTGGGGTATCCTCCAGCAGGATGTCTTGTCTGACCCCTGTGTGCTTCTCCAGAAAGCAGCAGGTCTCCTGTAAGCCCTGTGTCCCACCTCCCAGTGCTGCACAGGTGTTGTGGATAAGCCTCACGAAGGGTGCGAGGCGCCCACATTTCGGTAACGGGGCCATTCCCCTGAGGTGGCACTGGTCTCCATACTGCAGGCACTGAAGTGTCTTGCAAGGTGGGTGAGTCCCAGCCTCTAGGTGTCCATATGGGAGTGAGGTGTCTAAGCCTCTGCTGCTCTTGGTTAATTTTTCCAAACAGAAGTTTGTATTTCCATATTAAGACGCAGTTCCCACAGGATGCTTATGCCTGCTTGAAATGTCTGCCACGGGCCAAGCGGGATAGCCTTGGCACCTGTGGCCAAGATACCTATTTATGTGCAAACTCCATTGATTACAAATGGGAAAATCTCCAAATCTCCATCGATTACAATGGGAACTCAGATGTCTAATTCACAGGTAGATGCCCACATACAACTGTGGTCATACTTTATGGGTGGATTTCTCTGTTCTGGCTTTTGTGGGTTAATGACTGGAGTGATGTTTTTCACTTACAAAACAGTTATGATCTTCTACTTCCCTGATAAACAAGATGTCCTGTGCCAGGTTTTTATTCACTGCTGAAGAGCATCTCCATGGAGGAAAAGTTAAAGGAAAGTCTCAGTACTGAAATTGTTTTTGACTGAGGTGTTTAGTGACAGACTTGTAGAAAGGTTTAAAAAATTTATAGATAGATTTACGACTGGAATTTCAATAATTTATATTGATTCACAAAAAATATTTTGTGGGAAAACAATTTTTTTTGTTTTACCGATTTTACTCTCTTCTATCCATTTAGCTCTTTCTATTTGATTTCTGTTTGTTTTGACATACAATCATTTACTTTTGAGACAGATTAAAAAAACGTGATGTTATCACCTGTCTGTAGAATTAGTCAGCTATCACTGAATATCCTTTTCAGTAGCTATGCCAGTAAGTATTTCATTGTCTTTTAAATGGTCAGTCCTTACTCCTGCAACAATGGAATGGCAAGTTTATTTTAGTGGCAAATGGAAGGTGTACAGACTCATTCTTTTTGCATATCTAATGCAATTGAAAGTGCTTCAGTCCAGACTGTTTTTCCATGGGGATGCTGATGAAATGCCTTTAAATTGAATTGCTGGTCTTAGAAAGGGACTTTGTCACAGAGCTACCCTATGAACCACTTCCCTTCCCCTTGAAATTAAATCTTAATCATGCTGCTTCTCTCTATGTTTTTGATGCCCCAGAGCTACTTGGAGAACTGAGCTCATGCATAAGTGTCAGCAAGCTTTACTAATTGGTAATTTCACTACTCATGTATTACATGTTATTTTCAAACAGAGGTCTGTCAGATGGGAACTCCCACAAAAAGTAGTCAAAAAGAGGACTTTTCAAGTTTCTGTCATTTCAGCTGGCAGAGAGTTTCTGTTTAGTATTTAAGAAGACTTTGGGTACATCTTGGTGGTCTTGTGAATCAAAACTTAAGATTCTGTTCAATAGTCTCATCCTCACCCTTTGGGTTTTTACCAGTCCTGACCTTATTTTTGTCCTGTCTTGCCATTTCTTTCACCTTCATTTTTCACCTTCGACCTTGGGTTGAAGACATCACCTACTTCCTCACACATTCTCAAGAAAAAATGAGTGCCTAAAAGCATTCATGCTTATATGCCCAAAGAAGTGAAGATATGCTTAGGTGCAACCATCTGGAGCTGAGATATATTGACACCAGCACAAGTGGAAACTGTTCCAGTTCTGAAGAGTTGTGTCTGCATATTTCATGTTGTACTGCTCAGCCATGGATCTCACATCTTCCTCATGCTGCAGAAGTGCAAACAGAGGAATGCGTCCAAAGAAAAACAGCAGAGACAAATTTGATTATCTGCTACACACTATTAACAACTCTCATCTCTCCCTGCTTGAGATCTTCTCTAGTTTAATTAATTGCCTGATCTGAGACAAAGCTTTTGGATAAACACACACTTATGAATATTGCAGATAAATCAGGCAGGGAATTCTAAATGGCATTCATCATTTCTTTCCTTTTGAAGTGTCCTCCAGGCACTAATTTACCTTTTCATTTTATTCTCTTTTTTTTTTTTTTAAATAATCTTTTTCTTTCTTTAATTGGAAAAAAGTGGGCATGGCCAGAATAAAATTGTGGCATTGCTGTACATCTTTCTTTTTGTGTTGTCATAATGCCTAACTTGTAGACGACTTTTAATTACCCTAAAATATTTGGGACCATTTATTCTATTTATGGCATGCAGAGCAAGTGAACCTTCCCTCCCCCATGTGAAGGGAACAAAGGTAAAAAAGGAGCCAGATCTTTTACTCAATTGTTTGATTTAGGAAACTCATGTTCAATTTCTTATTCAGGCACAGAAAGATCTGAAGACAAAGCATTTGAATGCACAAATACATTTGGCACCTAACTTTTCTTGTTAGGTCCTAGGTGTGTTCGGAGAAAAGTCCATAAATATCAATATTGATCTGTGCCTTCATTGTTTTGGGGTTGGTTTCCCCACTGTTTAATCAAAGTGACCTTACTTCAGGTACCAGATGAGTTATGATTAAATCTTCACAGATTTAAGAAGCATCCAGCAAGCTGCTCTGATACTTGTATAGAACTGTAGATTGAAATATATACAGTGCTTTGGTACTAAAAGATGCACCTTGAATTTTTTATTTCTTTTTTGGTCTTATTTCAAATTGTTATGTAACAAAATAGTGTCCAATAATCTTGAATACCAATATCGTTGAAATTACAAATTTTTAGCATTTTCTTGACTGTTAAATCCTAGAATCCTTGACTATTTTTAATAATTTTAACTTTGCACTCTTGGTATTTTTTATTGAGTCCTCCATTTCTGTGCATTCAAATATGCATTTTTATTCCCCATATTCAGAATACTGAAGACTAACCTGCTGGTGATTGAAAGATGAAGCAAGCCTCAGCTGAGAGTGTTGGAGTCAAGAACCACCTCTAGACAGTTGATGTCACTGAAACAGAGATGAAGTGGGCTTTATTGTTCTGCCTCTTAAAAGGAAAAAGAAAAAAAAAACTAAAAAACAAAAGAAGGAGGAAGAAAATGAATAATGAAAGGGCAACCAATAAATAGTAAAATGAAAGGAGTATGAGTTCTTCCTTATCCAATAATTTCTTTAAAAAGTTGCAACACTTAAGAATTTGTTGTTATCTTACAAACATAACTTAGTGTGAAGAAGCTATTCACCATTAAGTATACTTTGAGAACTTAAGGAAACCAGTGCCAGCTGCATCTCCACACTATCTGCTTCACTATGGAACAAGACTGCCTTGCTTTCTATAATTTTTCTATCAGTAGGACTTATCATATAGCCAGGGAACCTCTTATGGCTGTCTGAATTGTTTAACATCTACTACTACTGCCTCGTTTCCAGTCATTTTCTTTTATGGAAGGTGATTTGCTGAAAAACAAGACACTGAAATGTTAAGGCCACTTTGGGAATGGAGGTACATGGTGGTATTGTGAGAAACACCAGCATCTGTAAACGCACAGCTGAATGTTCAAATAATCACCTTTGGTGTCTTCACTGATAGGGTGCCCCTCTTACTCCAAGCAACAGGAACAATGAAAGTGTGTATGTGCTCCCCTGGATGTACCCTGCTTTACAGTAATAAATCTTAATATACTTTCTCCAAAATAAAAAAAAATACAGTGGAGAAGTCTCCAATGTTTTCAGACAAAGCCGAACTCTTCAAATTACACTGTGGCTGCAGGAATAAATGTTACATTGTACTTCGTTATCTAATAGCCACAGACTTAAACAATGAAATGAGATGATGCTGTAATGAAATTCCTCTAGTCTCCCTGACACCATGGAAAAATTGAGACTATTAAGTGAACTGCAAGGGAGAGAGAAAAATTATCTATGGACAGAGGTTTGTATATTAGGTGGTGATTTTTCTACAGATGCACTAATTACAATTTTAATTCATGCATGGAACAAAGGATCGAGCACAAATTACTTCTGTCAAAATAGTTCTGAATGCTGTGAAGCTGGTAATGAGTAATGTTCCCTTGGTTGAAATGTTAACATGTCTTTTTCTTCAACATTATTTTGCTCTACTCCCTTGTTATCTTGTAGAAAATGTTGATTGTTATTCAGGCTTTAAAATAAGAATATAAGGAGCATGTAGGATTTCAGAAAGAAAACACAAAATGCAAGACAAGCAAAGCCCTTTATCTGAAAGTATTTTTTTTTATTACTCTTCAAAAGTTCTTCAGCTGTTTAGAAAAGTATCCATAAATCTCTGCTTATCTTGATACGTACTTAATCATGAGATAATGAACTGTGCTGAGTGGTGACATGCACCAGTAGCCCCATTTTAACATTATAATGCAGTGCTATTAGCGCATTTTTCTGCAGTGCAGAACATTACTCCTAATGGAAATAATGTCCTGTAGGCAGATCTATTGTGCCATCTCCCCTAGGTTTTGCTGGAGTACTTTAGTACTTAATAGCCTGGGGGAATAGCAGGGTGTGTATCTAAATCAAGATTTCACAGTCAAACAAAGGATGAGAGAACTAGGGGAAATGCTCACCATTTTGTGACAGTTTGCTCCAAATAAAACAGCATTAAATATCTGAAAGTTTCCTAGAGACTTACAAGAGAGTTGTTAGATATTAAACAACTTTCTAGATAGTGTTAGATATTAGTGTTCAAAGAGAAAAAGCAGGGAATTACTGTCTTGTCTGATAAGACATTTGTTTTCCTCCCTTCTTATATTAAATGTGTTCTACAGGATTGTACATTAACAGCTTTTGAGAAAAAAAAATTAACTTATCATGGTCAATATATTCTGGTCTTACAGAACAATCAAAATAAAAATATAAAATAATAAAATCATAGTATGGTCTGGGTTGGAAGGGAGATTAAAAATTATATAGCCCAACTCCCCCACCATGGACAGGTGATATCCATGGTCATTGCTGCTTCCTGGTAACTGCAAACTGTGTGGGATGCTACACAGTCGTTGTGGCTAAAGAGCAGCATGCAGATAAAATGCATGACCTTCCCTGCTGCTTCTATGTATCAGCCATTCATCAGCCTGAGTTAGTCACATATTAGTTTCCATCTTGCCTTATTGGACATGCAGGTTTAATGATATTCATCTTTATTTAAAATTTTTGCCATTGGTAATGGAACAGACGTAAACTCTTCTGTCACATATTGATTTTTACATTAAACTGCTAAAAGAGCAAAAGTTGATTATTCTACTCCTGCGTTTTCTCCATAACTCTCATAGTGCAGTTGGCTTATTTATTTGTTTTACTTCACCCAGCATGACTACAAATGCAGTCAAGTATTTGGTCCTTGTTTCCCAGCAATATTCAGAGTAGGCACTGCATTATAGATTCTAAAGTGTAAGTGAGAATAGTTTTAGATTCTCCATGAGCATGAGCTCTAAACTACTTCAGCCCATTTTTATCAGAATAAAACCAATATTTTTATAGGCATCTTTAAGATTTATGCCCCTCTGAAGGAAAATAATTCTTAAAATTAAAGTAAATATAACATTTTCCTATATTCCAGTTTCAAGTTGTAACAAAATTGCTGATGCTGTTTGAATCAGCAAGCAACTGATGAAAATAAACTATCAGAAAATGCAATCTTTGAAGAGCATCAGAATATAAATGGCTAAAATTTTGATGCAATGGTGATGTAAATTGGAATTTCCTGGACTGCAACTATTGAAATTATGTTAATTTTTAAAATAAGAACAGAATATTAACCTAGAGAAGACTGAATATATTTTACATTTTGCTTTTGATCCTTTATGCAAGGGTTGGGTTTTCTTTTTCCTTATTATTAAAATTTTAATGGTTTTGTCCACAGCTGTTACAGTAGCAAAACCCAGCTACCCAGATAAAGATGAAGAATCATTTAGAAATCCAAGCAAAATTTCTTGTTTGGTTATTGGTGAAGAAAGAAGGGGAAATATACATGAAAGGATGCTGTAATTATGCATTTCACATACATTTTTTGAAACAGTTTACACCATCTGTAAGGCAATGTTTATCATAAAGCTGGTTCCTTAGCTCCTTCAGATTCCAACTGATTTCCATATGACTTAAACTGCTTTAATTTATTTTACATAAATGTATTGTTTGTGAACAAACTTGTGACGTTGCAAGTTGAATTGCTCTCCCTAACTACAAAGCTGGCACAATATACATGTCAACACTGCTTAGCTGAAAGACTGCTCATCCAGCCTGAAGAAATCTCCTCTGCTTGAATGTACTGCAGTCCTTAAAACTTCCTCTAATCAAGCTTGAAAAAAATCTGTTTTGTTGGTTAGATGCCAAGATTTCATTTGCTTGCTCACACCCTCTTTCCTGCTTCTGAAAACCTTTATTTATGTAGTCACTCTTTAAATATTAACAATAATTATACAATCTGAAGAGTAGGAAAGAACTCTTTGAGTTTCCAGAGAATATGTATCTACACCCATAGCTTACTGCCTGTATTCCTTTCCCCTACTTTCTACTGAGGCATACTCTCCTGCTAGCATATATGTGACCTTTGTGTACCAGATAATAGCACATGAATTTTAATAATATTAAGGTGTTAGAAGGTTTTCCTAGTACAAAAGTAAGTACACAGCACATGGCACCATAAGAATAGCTCACTTTTGCTCTCCAAAAAGGTGTCTAAAACATGATAGAATACCGCTGTGAGGCAATCACATTGGGAAGCAACAGAACTATAATTTTCAATATATCTGAATGTACCAAACTTTTGAAAGGATTCTTATTGTGAAGCACAGTAAAATGAGCACTGTCACATCATTGTAAGCTGATAGAGACTCTGTCAGGCTTTTGAAAGCTAAATTAGAAGCAGATGTCTGCCCACACAAAGAAAATTATCTTATTAGTAAATGTTTTTTCTAATGATTATGAAAGTGAGACTTCAGCCAAAAGACAAGAGAAGTTGTGGATAGCAGAAGATGGACTTGAGAATTAGCAGAAATTAAGGGAGCAGTTTTAGTGACTTAATTAAGATCAGTTAAGTTAAGTATATTTTGAAAAATTTGGTGGCAGTTTGAGAAGTTCACTCTCTGTTAAACACACCACATAAATCTTCTATGTTTCCTTCCTATTTGGGAGGGTGGTCATGCACTGGGACAGGCTCCCAGAGAAGTGGTTACAGAAACAAGGCTGCCAGAGTTCAAGAAGCATTTGGACAGTGCTGTCAGGCTCATGATGTGACTCTTGGAGCAGTCCTGTGCAGGGCCAGGAGTTGGACTTGGTGAAGCTTGTGGGTCCCTTCCAAGTCAGGATATGTGATAATATTTGGGTTCCTTTGCAGGACACTGCTGGGAACCTTTTTGGAGTTATGCAGTGATTGGAAATCCTAAAAGTAATGTAAATACTTTATTTTCTTGACACAAAATGACAAGCAATATTCTTGAGCAAAAATAACGTGTGCTCTCACAGTTAACAGCCTCAGGTGTTATCTTGCTTAGATGTGGTTAAAAATGCTTTGGAGTATAACAATAAGGTGCTTTTATTTAGCCATTTTAGTTTTGATTCAAGTACTGTAATCCCCCATCTAAACTGAATTCAATTTTAATAACAGCAATTATCACCATGTTATCACAATGGAAAATTCTGTGGCTCTTTTCACCAGTGGCAGCCAAAGAGCTTGGTAAGGAGGAGTAGAAGATCACTCGCAGCATTTTATTTTCTTTGGCTGGGACTTATTACTTTGAATTGTCGTTTAACCCCAGCTGGCTACTAAGCTGGCAAAGCAGCTGCTCACTCCCTTTGCTTCCAAAGTGGGATGGGGAAGAGACTCAGAAAAACTGTAAAACTTGTGGCTTCAGATGAGAACAGTATAAAGCTTGAAAAAAAAAGAAAGTAAATAATATAAACATAATTATGACATAAAGGAAGGAGCAAGAGAGAAAATTAAAACCCTAAAATACAATTGCTCACTACTTGCTGACCTGTGCCCTCCCCATCCCGAAGAAGTGATTGGCACCTCCCAGACAACTCCCTGCATTTTATACATCCAGCATGACTTTCTGGGTTATGGAGCATCCCTTTGGCCAGTTTGGTCTGATGTCCAGGTGGAGCTCCCTCTCAGCTTCTTGTGCTCCTGCTCAATGGTCCGAGCATGGGGGACTGAAAAGCTCTTGACTTAAGAATACACATCACTCAGCAACAACTAAAACGTTAGTATGCTATCATCATAATTGTCATAAAAAATCCAAAACAGCACTGCACCAGCTCCTAAGAAGAAATTTGACTATCCAAGCCAAACCTTGGACACTTTAAAAGAGAAAACCCTGTTCTCAACTGAAGCATATGAAATATTTATTTTTAAGTAGGAGTACTAATCTTAAAGCATTTGAAATATTTACTCCATAATGCAAAACCCTGAAAGCCTTTACATTTGTTTGAACCCTCAGATGAACTAAGATGAATGTAGTTCTTGACTTCTTAAAGCACATGTTCCCTTCCTTTTTGAAGTCTTACAGGCTGGTTTAGCTAAATCTAGATCTTCTCCATTATCTTGAGGAGCTAGTTTTTGGGGTACCAGAGGCTCTAGCCCAAACAAGGTGGTTTTTTGGCCCTGCTGCTGACATCTCCATTGAGCTCTCAAAACAAGCTGGTTCAGAGGGAGCCACATCACCCCTTGCAAGGGTTGTAGCAGGGACTGCTGATGCTGCCTCTTACTTCAGGCTCCAGGAAACCTGTTGCATGGCCATGAATTTCCATTGTGGCCTTCAAGTAATAGTGCAACGTTGTCTAAACTGTTTTAATATATGGCAGCAATATCAGAACAACAAAGTATCAGCATCAGAAAATGCTATGCTTGGAAGCCTCCTGAGTATCTTGATTTCCAAGAGAAGGTTTGGATTTCAATATACATGTAGGCAAACAGGAGTAGATTCAATATTTTAATATATTGAATTCCAGCACACCAAGGATACGTATTTGAGCATTTTGAGGGAAGGAGTGGGCAGAAAAAAAGGAGGAAAAGAGAAACTAATTACAACACTAAATTAAAGCAGAAACATGTCTTTTTAATGCGGTAGTTTCCAATTTATGTAATTTCCCTCACTTTTGTAATGCCTAGCTGATGTGCTTCTGAACAGAATGGCAAAAGGATGGGAACAGTCTTCCCTTACAAATGTCAAGTTTACTAGCTCAGGTTAGCAATTTAATACATTTATTGCACTAAATTCAGTTATGAATACAAGAAACAGTGCTGGTGGAAAGGCTACAACCTTGTTCTAAAGCTTACAAAATGAACGGCTACACCACTAAGATGTTATTCACCTGTCAAAAGGAAAAAGGAAGTTTTAACTGAAACATTGTTCCAAGCTAAGTGTGCCTCAGGAGAACATGCTTAGGAATATAATCAGTCTCACTGGGTATTTTCACATCCAGTTTCTTCCTGGAACTGACCAACAGTCTTGCACAGTGTGTCAGGAAGAAAAGGCTGTCAAACAGGCAGCTGAGGACTCAAAACTGCACATGGACACCTGGAACATGGAGCTGAATTTTATTGATTGTCTTACTAGAGGATGAAAAAAGCTTTTTTAATTCAACAAATGTTTACCCACACCTCAATGTCCTACCCTTTTTGTCTGGTTTTTCAGCATCAGCAAAAATGTCAATACAGAATACTATTGAGAGAACAGTTTGGCACATTTTTGTTTTGTTGTGTTTTGAAATAAATTGTTTAAGGTGAGTTAAAAATGATACTGACTCGAATTGCCTAGTTAACTGCAAATACTGCAAATGTTCAGGAGAATGAGCAGAAACAAGACTAACTTTTCTCAGGTCAGGAGGAGATATAAGGTGAAAATAAACCTCTTGCAATAAATAACCTGTGGAGGAGAGACCAAGTGAGACAGGTGAGGGGCTGGACTCTTGCAGCGGGTGTCCAGTTACTTTATGCTGGCTGCAAATTTCTGGTCCTGCAATAGAGCATCACTTTCCTGGAAAACAGTTAATTCCATCTGAACTGCCTCAAGAAAACATTCAGAGGAGGTCATAGAAATTAAATTTATGTGGAAGGGTCGATACTTTATTAGTAATACAGCAACCTTCACCCAGATTATCCAGCAAGAGATTGCTTATTGAGTCATTGTTGTCTCCTACCCTTGGCATGCCACATATCCCACAGCATGGCACATGTCACATGCCATGCCACATATCAGTGTCTACATCAGTTTTAGAGGGGATCTGCAGGTCTTTGTTGAGCTTGACAACTTGTCATGTCTTCACATTTCATTTCTAACCTCCCTGCTTTACTATCTTGTACTCTGTTTCCCCCATGAGCATCTGATCCAGAATGGTACGTGCAGGAAGCCTCCAGCACAGATAAAATTGAGAAGAGGGGCCATGAGAACCTCATGATGTTCGACAAGCCCAAGTGCAAGATGCTGCCCTTGAGCTGGTGCTTTCCCAGATAGCAGTACAGATGGGGAGACACTGTCATTGAGACAAGTCCGGCTGAGAAGCCCTTGCAAATCCTCATGGATGAAAAGCAGGACATGAGCCACAAGTGTGGCTCAACAACCACATCCTGAGCTGCACCAAAAGGGGAGTCTCCAGAAGGCCAAGGGAGGTGATTCTCCCTGTTCTTCTCAGCTCTCATGAGACCCAACCTGGGGTGCTGCCTCCAGCTTTGGAGTCCTCAGCACAACAAAGATGTGGACCTGTTAGAACAGTGAAGGGAAGGGCCACAGATATGATCACAGGGATGAAGCACCTCTCCTACAAAGACAGGCTGAGAGCTGGGATTGTTCAGTCTGAAGAAGAGAAGGTTCTGGGGAGACCTCATTGCAGCCTTCCAGTACCTAAAGAGGGCTCATTAAAAAGAGGGAGAGGGACTTTTCATATGGGCAGACGGTGAAATGACAGGGGACAGGGTTTTAAACTGAAAGAGAGTAGGGTTACATCAGATATTAAAAAAAAAATCCTCACTTAGAGAGTGGTGAAGCACTGGGACAGGTTACTCAGGGAAGTTGTGAATGTCTCATCCCTGGAAGTGTTTGGGCCAGGCTGGACAGGGCCTTGAGCAACCTGATCTGGTGGAAGGTGTCCCTGTCCACAGCAGGGCATTTGAATGAGATGGTCTTTAGGGTTTCTTCCAGCACAAACCATTCCATGATTTTATGAAAATTATTTTTAATTGAGCAATATCTTTCATTAATTCATTATGTCACATACACCACAAGCTGAAATGATCCTCTTGATACTACTTTCCACCCCTGGAGAAATTAATTTTCCTAGATTAAATGGAACTTTGAAAGGCCATCCATTTTTCTACATGAAATTTTCAAGGTGTAAACAAGCTGCAAGAAATCATTTAATTCATATATGTATTTGTGCAGTGGGAGGAAAGGGTGGTTTAGCTGTCACAACAGCCAAAATCTTTTAAGATGAAAGATGAATACCACATTTGTTTTCATCAGCAAACATCTTCTCATCCTCATTTTAGAATAATAATAATAATAATAATTTTTTTGTCCCAGAATGTCAGCATTGATATATAATACCCAGAATGATAAAAAGCCCAGAACATTCTTCTCTGCTGATAAGACTACTTGTGGACAATAAAGGTTTTTTTCCATATACAAAGGAGTTATCACCATTCTTTTATCATGGGATGTGTAGTATTTATCATCATAGACTCTGCACAGCTCCTGTTGTCATGTGTAACTCTTCCTGTTTGCAAGACAAGGCAGACAGGATGGCTCTGAATTTGTACCTGACCTGGATCTCGCAGTGTAAGAATCTCCATGGCAGCTGTGGGCTCAGGTTGGCTGCCTAAACATAAACACCTGAGGTTATCTCTACACATTGAGACGTCATAGGGTACCTGAGACATGGAGCTGGTGTTGCAACATGGAGCCTCTAGGAGGCTGTGTCCTTCTGGATCAATAGCTGGATGCTGGGCAGGATAGGCACCTCAAAAAGCACTGGTTTTCCATGTCTAATCAAGGGCACTGGGCCCAGTGGAGTCTTCAGAGCTGTTTACCTGGCTGAATCAGTCTACTTCAGGATAATCTGCATAAATCTCTAGACTGCACTGACTGGATTAGCTGGATTTCCATTGACTATGAGGAGTGAAGACATCCTCTTCACTTGTGAAGACATACTTTACAGACAAATAAATCTATGTGACTGATCTTGGACTTAAGTCAAGACCTGAATTACAGCTTTTGTTGAGCTGAGTTGGTTCTGAGAACCATTCAGACCAACTTTAGGAAGTGGAGAAAGAAATGGAGTGAGAAAAAGAGAAAAAATATTGGTGGATTAAGAGACAGGGCTTGTGAAGAAAGACTGGAAGAAATTGTTTGGTCTGGAAAAGATCAAAAAGCATAATAATGGCCTTCAAGTAGTTTTCGTAGAAAGAGCAGCTGTAAATTATTCCCTGTGAGCATTGAAAATAAAGGGAGTAATTGCAGTAAAGGGAAATGCAGTTCTGACCTTGAAAGAGGAGTTTCTAATCATGGGGATGATGAAGTGCTGATGTGCACTGCCTGGGGAGGTTGTAGAGTTTCAATCCCCAGTGTTTTTTGCAAATAGGTTGAACAAACATTTCCAGGAATTATTTTGGTGTAATCAAATGTGCTTGAGGGCCATGACCTGGGCCAGGGGAGCTTTCAGTCTGTTCAAGCGTATTTTCTCCAATCAAATATCTTTTAGTTTTTAATCTTGAACAACTCTGCACCGAACAGGACACATCAATAAAATATCTGTTATAATTTTAAATTACACTTCCCTTTGTGGTGAGGAAACAGTACATGCTTAAGGTTAGACAACAGTGATGAGGTCCTGAAGGAAATAGCTTACATAATGCCTGTACCACAACTCTTAGTAGAAGAGGAAATAGAGCTGTAAAAAATAATTACCTGTAAGAAGCACATGTCTTTATTTATTTAAATCTATCTTTTCTTTTCCTAGCAAAGAGAAACAGCTGTAGCAGTGTGGGATGCAATACAAAATAGAAGGTGTTATTTTACATCCAGTGCTAAGGCAGTCACTCTTTGTTCCCAAGGATCCACAAGATTTGCCTCTGCTCTCCTGCTGTGGGGCATTATTGCAGAGAGCTCTCATGGCTAGCTGGGAGCTAATTAGCTGGAGAAGGGAACCAGCCTTCCCTCAAACCAGCCCAGGGGCAAAACTGAAGCAAATGGTAGGTCCTTGGCAGGCCCCAAACCACATTAGCACTGCCCACAGTCATCTAAGGAGAAAGGGAGGGATGTGCTGGTCACAGATCTGTTTGTGGCACTTTGAAAACAAGGGCTGGTATAAAATTTTAGACCAAAGCTTCCTGCTGTGCCTTCTTTCACCCTATGTATAAAGACATTTTGAATTTATATTGAGTTCTGGGTTGTATTTTGCCCTTAGTGGAAATTAGCACAAAGAACAAATAGTTGTAATACCAAGTGAAGGAGTTTTGCTGGAAGTTTGCTGTGGCCTCCACATAGCTCTCCTGAGCCTAGGGCTGAGAATACTGAATTGAGGAATCTTTCTATAACAGTTAATCTCATTCTTCTGGAAAAGATGTAAAAAATGGGTAGACAAGACAACAGAGACTTCTGGCTGACTTCCCACTTCAGGTCACCAAGTCCCCTTGAAATTCCCTATGGTTTAAAACAAAAATTTAAAAAGTTATATTCTTCTAACTTTGTGGTACTGTGTGAGTGAGGCAGTTTGTGTTCTCATTGTAGTTCATGATGACAGAATTCTTTGGTTCATTTAACTGAATACATTCTTTTAAAAGGTGGGAAGAGAAAGTGAGAAATTTGCTGTCTGGGATGTACACTGTCACTGCTATGGGAAGGAGGAGCTGAAAGAAGAAACATTGATGTTAGCTGAGAGGAAACAGGGGAGGACAACAGAGGAGAAAGTTACTAAGATCCCAAATAGTGAGTAACTGGAAAGTAGCTGAGAGAACAGTGACAGGAACAAAGAGGCAATTCCCAATCAATCTTCAAGCGAGGGCTTACACTCACTGTTTCTTGGGATGATCTTATGTGCAGCCTAGGAGGTTATTGAACAGCAGGAATCCAGAGGAGAACTCTGTCACAAGGAGCCAGGGGCCTTTTTGGCTCATGGGTGGAAGGGAGGAACTGGGGCAGGTGGCTGCATCCATGAATGTTCACACTGCCTTAGGCTGGTACAGCTGGAGAGATAAAAACCAAAATCAGTTTCACTATTAGTGCAGAGTTACTGTACCAGGCTGTGAGAAAGTCACTGGTTAGTACCTGCCCTTGTTGTGTTTTATGCTCCTGGGGAATATCACTGTGAGAATAAATCTAATCTCTTTTAGAAGTCAGCAGTGTGGGGCTCCCTGGGTGTTTCAGCTACCAGCCTCAGGCCTGGGCAGCTGCATCCCATGGAGCAGGCATCTGCAGTGAGGATACAGCACTGAGTCTCTAAATCATCTCAGCAGCCGGCCATCGGGCTCAAGGTAGAGAAAGGCTCCAGCCTCCAAGCCAAGCTTTATTATTAGGCTGTCAGCTGGATCTTTCAATCAAAGTGAACTATTGGCACTGCTGGCAGCAGAAAGAGCAGTCTGACAACAGGACTGAATGGTTTTTGCTACTGAATGCAAAAAGAAGCCCACAGTTGTTTCAGTTTATTTCAAACGAAGGTAGCACATATTTGCTTTGATGATGTTGTATGCTCTCATCTACTTGTTCATAAAACTTGATCATTAAAACATACATATGACTCCAAATTATTTAGTTGAAAATGCAAAAGATATCATACCTAAGCAAAAATGGTACAGCAATATAGAGGTAGAGAAACAACCATCTAGGAAAAAAACCACTTTTTTTTTTCCAAATCCACGAGTCTTAGGAGCTACCATTTCTTTATGAGAAACAGTTTATTTTCCACAGTGAAACATAAAAGGATTTTTAACCTCAGTGGTATAACCTCAGTTGCCACTTCATCCAAATACTCTGCAGGAAGGGGTGATACTTCTGAGAATATGAAAGGGGAGAGAACATCTTGTTCAGGATAGTTCCCAGTAGTCAGAAATCACAGCAGTTTTACGGATGAGCAAGTTATCAGATGTGACACAGTGAGTGTCACTAACTCCACTAGTACATTCACAGAACCAAAAAATCAATTAAGTTAGAAAAGATCTCAGAAGTCATTGACTCCAACCTGTGACCAAACACCCTCAGGTCCACTAGACCATGGCACTAAGTGCCATGTCCAATCTCTCGTTAAACAGTTTCAGGGATGGGGACTCCACCACCTCCCTGGACAGTCTATTTCAATGTTTAATCACTCTTTCTATGGAGAAATTCTTTCTAATTGCCAACCCATTCTTAAATGACCCCTGGAGTAGCTGACCATTTCCTCTCATCCTGTAATTGCCGGCAGAGGAGGCCATCCCCACCTGGCTACACTTTCCTTTCAGTTCATTGTAGAGATCATCCCTGAGCTTCCCCTTCTCCAGGCTAAACAACTTCAGCTCCCTCAGCTACTCCTCTCAGAACTTTCCCTCTTGAGGCTTTATCAGCTCCATTGCCCTTCTCTAGCCTCAAAATTCCCTTCTTCACTGAGGGCAGTCACTGGACCAGGCTCCTCTGGGAAGTGGTCAGGGCACCCCACCTGTCAGGGGTCAGAGAGGTTCTGGATGATATCTTTAGTCATATGATTTAGTTTTAGGTAGTCCTGCATTGGGCTTGATGATGCTTACAGATACCTTCCAGCCTGAGATATTCTATGATTCTGTGGTTCAGTAGGGATATCACCAGATGTCCACACATCCACGTAACAGCACAGGCCATTTCAGAGGTTTGGGTTTTGTCAAGCAACAGGTTCTTTATAGGCATTCAGATTCTCCAGTCCACTGATAGTCCTTCCCCAGGGAACATCTGTAATTATGAATATCAAGCAATATGTGGGAAATTGTTGCTTTATGAGACATCCACAAGAACTGGCTGTGTTTTGCAGAGAAGCTCTTACAGCACAGTGCTTAGTAGCTAGTGTTGGCTATTATATAACAGCATTAAACTACAGTCAGTGTTATGAAAGGCAATTTGGTCAGAGCACTGGCGCTGGCAGGGGCAGCCTCTGTCTGGATCCCTTTCCATGCAAGCACTCTGCAACAGGGAGCTCTGCTGTATAGAACATAGAATCATAGATGGCTTGGGTTGGTATGGAGCTTAAAGGTCTTCTATTTCCAACACATTTGGATTTGACTGTCCAGTACCATGCAGCACTAGTTCCTTGGTATGTGACTTGCTCTGAACAGCTCCTTCTGGAGTGCCTTTAACTCTTTCCATCCCAAATGGGTCCACACCCAACTTCAGCAGCAGGTGCAAGGGTTTATCTGGAGCACTGGTTTGGAGTGTAGGCCACCGCAGGTCAGCATCTGCCTCCATGGCCACAGTACCACCACACTCTGCTCTTGTTCTGCAGTGTTGGCCAGTCTGGAGCCAGTCTCTGTGGGGTTTTACTACATCACTGACTTCTCTCAAGAAACAATAGCATCACCTCTAAATCATGCCTGTTTTACCCTCAGTCTCTCTATGATAGTCTCTCTATGATAGTCTCTCCATGATAGTCTCTCCAGCCTATCCACAGTCTGCTCTCCTTTCTTGGGCAGGATTTGAAAGTGATGTGGAACAAGACTCTTCCCTTCCACAAAGCAAAGAACAAAGATGACCTTTTTTTGGTTAGCAAAAAGTGTGAAATTTCCATCTAGTTACCTACCCAGCTGGGGCCTGGAGCTACCCCACAAGATCTCCCCTCTAAGGAGAGCAGCTAACTCGGCACTGCCCACTTCATGCTGTGCCAAGAATGTCAAACTGCAAGAGAAGGTCGAAATGCTTTTTGCTGGTATAGACTCATCTGTTTCTGCAGCCACCAGGAATGATTCATCTCACCTGACTTAAGCCTTCTAGGATCTAGGCATAGACTAGGGCATCTAGGATCTAGGCATCGACTAGGCTATCTAGGATCCTGCTGTAGTTAGTGGACTGGAGAAGTCTGTTACTCCCCATTTACCAAAGAAAGAGCCCAGGTAAGCAGCTACAGAGTTTAGTGTACAGAGTTTACTACAGCTGTTTAGTGGGGAAGAATAATCCACACTGATAATAAAAAATCTGTATCTTCAACAGTGCAAAATATTGTGTCAGGATTAAATACAACTGTTACCACTTTGTATCATCCAAAACCTGCCCTGGACTGGTACCCAGGGGAGGAAGGATGGCGATTGTTGCCCGGTTAGTCACCCCACACTAGTGTGAACATACATGACACACAGACTGATGAAAGTTACATCTGTGTGTTTGATTCCCCAAGACCTCTCCATTAAAGAAAAAATTATTGATAAATGCAAATGGCTGTGTTTTGAAATTCTTAGTACTACCTATATTTTGGAAGAAGCCTTTCCACTTTCTCAGCATTGGAAAAAGTGTAAGATTTTAGGGTACCAAAATTAGAGAAAGACAAACCTTAGTTTGAGCTAATGCCAGAGAAAGCCAACAAAAGGAATCAGATCTAAGTAAAGTACAGTGGGAAAACCAAAAGTTGTGGAAGATATTCAGGTATGTCTCCATCTGCTTGTGTTACCAGGTAAACATGCCAGATTAAAAACAAGTTATTAAAACTTTTTAGAATTATTCCAGCCAAGTCAGAGTTTCAAAAACAGAAGACTGATAAATGTTCCTATTAAATTTTCTTTGACTTTTTTAAAGATTAGGCAGTTTAGTGGGATTAATAATTCCCTCTAGGTCTCACTGAGCTCTTGCTGAGTGTATGTTCCCACATTTGTTTATGAGTCATTATAAACATGGCAACTAACCAAGATCCTGTAGTTCCTATGCAGGAATGTTATTTGAACACATATATCATATACTAGGAAATTGGTACCCTGTTCTTATGATATTTCTCTCTCCTGCTCCTGATTCCAGCCTGAATCAAGAGCATTAAGCAAGCCCATTTTGAGACATGGTAATAGACAGGAAAGCTTAATTTAACAAGTAATATGTATGTTGAAGTCTATGGTGTTTTGTGATTTATTTCATTGACTTGATTAATTTCAGAATGAGAAAACAATTAAGTAAAAGATCTGAGAATCACCTAAGGAGGGGGTTATCAAGTGCCTTTTGATTTACTCACAGAATGAGCCTGTGGATGAGTTTGCTGATCAGTACTTCATTTCTTCCAAAAATTTATTTCTGAAGAACTTAGAATCATTGCATCTGCCTCACTGCAGCTACTGTCACCTGTGTAATTTTTCTGGGCTTTTTCTTGACAACTTTTCACCAACTAAAGAAACTAAAAGCAGAAACTAGCCTGGCAGAAGGAATTAGATCATGGACTTTAAGAAGTAATTTTGATCTCGGTTAGCAACAGTGACTAGCTCCATGAAACTGTGTAGTTGGCAGACATAATAACTTTCTCTGGTATTGTTTCATAGGGCTGAGGGCATCAGCAAGACAAGGTTTCTAGAGAGAGATAATACTTGGGTTATTTTTTTCTGATTCCCTTTGAAATGTTTCCATTTATTGACACCAGTGTCACTAGCTCTTGCTACAATCACAGAACATATCCAGTGAGACACAAGAAGTCAAATATTAAGTATTCAAAACTGCACCACCAAAATTTAGAGGATTTTCAGACATGAATCACTGAGCTGATGAAAAAAAGAAAGAGGTGGTGGAAGAGACAGACAAATTAACAGCTGTGTAAGCTGGTGTTTACAGAGGCCAAAATGGATGTGTGAACCCATCTTGCTAACATCCTGGATCTGATGAATACTTAATATTTCAGTTAACTGTAAGCTGCAAAAGGGAAGAGCTTCAGTGAAGGATGACCCACTCTCCTGAAAACTATTTCCTGAATGTTCCCTTGGGGAAAGGCCTCAGCTCCTACTTCATTTTTGCACCCTACTACTCATACTATGTAAATGTAATTTCACAAAATTCAAGTACAGCTCTTGGAACACCTTGTTAAACTCTGCTCCCAAAAAGCACAGACCAAATCACGTCACTTTTGGCTCCCTCAAGCCAACACAACCTTCCCATCACTATCCTACTTGGCTATGCCACCTCCAGGTGGCATATTCCACCAACCTGGAATTTTCTCAGCAGCATGCTCTAAGACTCTCTGGTGGTTTGTGACAGATCTCTGGCATGACAACTGTTGCTTTGAACTGAAAAACCACATAAAAATAATTGAGAGGTTTAGTGCTATGCAATGCATTTGTACCCAGTTTGCCTTGGAAGGTAATAATTTGGGAATGCAATTACCACTAGGCACTGGAGTAGAAGCATTCAGCAGGGCAGATGTAGTTAGCATTACAGGGGAATGCCAAAAGGAATACACATAATGATACCATAGCCCCTGGCTAATCTGGTCCCTTTTTCTGCCTCTATCCAGGCCATCAAAAATCAGTCAAATATAAGCCACCAAAATGTACTTTGTCAGTTGTGATTTTATGAAAAAAACTAAGCAAGCTCCAAAACAACAACCAACCAACCAACCAACCAAACAAAATTAAACCATATCAAATCAGTTACTGGTTGATATAGTCCCAGAATGTGTAACATTAGTTGGGTCTCTGAGTCATCACTTCGGATCTTCACTACCATTGACTCCTCTCTCTCATCACCCAAACCAGCAGAGGGAAGACCTGGAGATGAGCTGTGGTTCCATTTCCCACCCTCCTGGTCAGCAGCACCCCACCTTGCTCCAGACTGGCAGAGCGGGTCTTGTCTGCAGTTTATGCAAGTGTGGCAGAAAAAGTGGTGCTGTATTCAATCCTGATTTAAAGGGATAAGGAATCCACTGTACCCCTTAGACAACAGTTTGGTTAAGCACATAGCCACTCAAGGAATCATATTCACATGATTTTTAATTTTAATTTGTTTGGCTTCAAATTCCAAATTTTGGATTTTATTATACTTTAGCCCCAACCTCTAGGACTGGATTGACCAAAAATCCATCTATGAAAACATTATTTATCAGGTTGATTCTTACATAAAAGAAGTTATAATTTGATCTTAAAAGAGTTTGAGTACCCAAAGTTTTTCACTAAAAAGAAGCTTGTTGATTTTTTTCTAGCTATTTTTTAAAGGCAGACAAGTTCAATGCCCTCCTTCCACTATATTTTCCAGAACCAAATTCATTATCCTCAACATGGTTTCATCAATGACAGACACAGAGGTAAGGTAACAAGTACAATGTGATCATTACTTGAACTGTTTTTCTTTTAAGCTTCCACAGACTTTGCTAGTCCTTTCTGTAAAAAAACATGAGCTGATAATTCCCAACTACCAGAAAAACACTCTAACCATCTTCTATATGATATATTTTCTTCCAAGAAGGGTAGTAGGGAAAGTAGGTAGTTTGTAATTACCTTGCATGTGTATGACATTCCTGCAGTTTAACCAGCAGCAGGGCCAGTCATAGCACTCTGGCCTCATGATCTAAGCCCACACTGGACAATTTTGTGTTAATTGTTAAGTGAAATAGAGATGGGAGCCCAAATGTCTTCTCTTCCCTGCATAGTGCCCTGAGCGCTTCCCTTCTAGACTCATGATCACTATTGTTCTGTGTCTCTGCTAATGGAGAAAGCCTTCAGTTACCAGGAGCTGGAGGCACTTTCATCTATGTTCCTCATGTAAGAATAATTTTGGTGTTATTGCTCAGGAGAAAGATTGATTGGATTGGATTTTTTATGTGTATGCAAATGCAAAAGTGAGTGACATGGAAAAAAAAAGGAAGATATATGACTGGCGTATATTGCGCTAGGAGTGAAAACCAGAAGTAGCCCACTGTGTTTTGTTTGGTAGCTGCAGGCACTTGAAAAGAGCTGTAACATATAGAAACTGAATTTTGCTTATTGTTTATTGAAGCAACAGAATACTTAGAGGGTCAAGAAATGAGAATTTGACAGAGTCTTCAGGAAATTGTAGAACTGAAGCCTCAGCAGATCTATATGATTAGGGATTGGAGAAAAATTATCCCCTTTTTCTTGGTGGAAGTTGTAATTGTGAGGTAATGTAAATTCTTTAAATCTGTGCACAAATCCTCTTGCAGCACTGGATCAACAATACTGGAGTTTTCCCCAGCACAGGGAGAAACAGCAGGCTCTCACAGGGTGCCAGTTTGTTGCCTGATTAGCCTGTCCCTTGCCTGCTGCTTTCAGCAAACCCCTCAGGTGCACTAGCAGGGATTTCAGCTGGATTTGACCTTTGCATCTTTCTTTGATCTGCATGAGAGGCAAGTGTCCCAGCACAACATGTACACTGTACAAGGCAAAACACTGCAGAAATTACAGTGTTCATCATTTTCTCTATCCCAGGCCACAGACATTATGCCTTTTTCCATTTCCTAGATGCTGTGTGGTTTTAGATTTACCAAAAAATGGATTATACGCTCGGTTTGAATAGTCTTTTTCTAAAGCAAAGATTGAGCTTCTTGTCTCTGTCAGAGCTGTAGCCCCAGACTGACAAGCAAGAATTCAGAGTGATAATACTGAAGCACAGACTTCTAAGGAGTCTGTTTTAATAATAAGTATCCTGAAGCCAGAAACTGTAAAGCTGTAAAAAAGTCTAAAAAACCTCCAAAGAGAGTGTATAAACCCAGTGTATTTTACTTAATCTGTGCTGTGTGGTAAAAACAGAAACATTTTCAGCTTTTTTAATTGTGAAGATCAATTCCTATTTGACTTTATAATAGTGATAAAGCAGACATAAAAAATTACTAATAAAAAAACTCTTGCACTATTCTATATCAGTAAATTTATTCTGAAGTTATTAAGAACAAAATAAGGAGTTAAAAAAAATTACAAGAGCTTTACAGCAATCTTTACATCGTGTGACAGTAAAATATACCACAGGTGTGCTCTTAGTCCAGAACAAAATACAAGTATCTTAGCAAATAACACCAAAATGCTTTATAGAATGTAATGTGTCACTTCAAAGAGCTTGTCTTGGAGCTAAAAGTGAGAGCTGTGTATCCCATCCTAAAAACCCAGATTCAGGGGTAAAAAGGTCTTTTTGCTAATATAAAAAGTCATAAAATATCAAATTGTTATTGAATGCTGACTTACTTCATGAAAGATAATTTTATAAAAGAAAATAAAATTGTCATGGAAGGGAGACTGGCAGAAAATTAATATTTGAAGGAAAAAACCCCTATCATAACATACCAAGAGGAATATTTTAGGCTTTCTCTTTGAATGGTCAAAATAAGTTCTGTTTGTGATGGATTACAGCATAGATTTTAGTGCACAGATTGGTTTCTCATATGGCTGTGCAATTAATCACATAATTATCTCCTCTACATGTCACACATGCGCTAAGATACCGCTGTCCCTCTGCTAAGCATCATCATCAATTTCTAGGACATGTGAATCAGCTTCTCTTTAGAGGAAAAATAAGAAGGATTCTCCCTGCATAACTTCTCAAATCACACGTGTAAAAGTGTCGCACATTTAGCCAGATTATTTGCCACCCTCGGAGCAGAGGTGGGCATGACCAAGTCACAGCCAAGCTGGTGCTCCATGAGCTCAGCTGAGCGCAGCTCCTGCCTTCAGGCAGTGGCTCTGCCTCCATAAATAATCCTGCTGTATTAGCAAGCGTGAGAAAACCAGTTCCCTTGCCTTTTAAGCCCTTGCTTTGCCACCCACCCACGGTCACCACCAAGCAGGCAGTGACTGCCTGCTGCTCGCCCACCACGCGCTGTGGAAGCCCTTGCGACAGTGCCATCTAGTGCCACCTGCCGCAGAAACGCCATTGCAAACACCCCCGGGCATCCCCCAAGTCCCAGAACGTGATCATTAATGCATCAGGCAAATACAATACAATTTGTATCCGTGGAGTACAGGGATAAATGTGTTGTCCAGGTTTTCCCAACGGTGACCTCTTCCCAGCCCTACTCCTCCTTCCCTTCTGTCAGCTCCTACCCTCATGTGGAGCAATTATTCCTGGATCTAAGTACTTTGGTATCATCCACTAAGAAAAAAAAAGTGCCCTTATTTATTCTACTTATCCTACTGTGAACCTTAACATGTTCAAAATACAAATTTTCAGATAGGTGTTCTACAAACTCTAACACATACAAATATTTATAGTGTACCTATTAGACTGGCTGTGGATATCAGATGTTTGTACTGAACATTGAAATACTGCATTTTAAAATAGAGAAATTATTGAATATTGTGCCAAACACAGTGGCACTAAAGAAAAGCCTCGGTAGCCTCCAGCATAAATATGGTCACTGGATGAGCACAGTCACTGGACAACCCCTGCCAGCCACCTCAATAAGTGATCCAGCATAAGGTGACAGGGACAGATGCTCCTGGCACTGAAGAAGATACATTAGATTAAGAAAGTAAATTACATTTCAAATATTTTCAATTTCTTTAGGTCTATGAAAATACAAAGGTCCTGTAAGGAGCAATTGCTCAAAATGATCAGCAGTTTAGTAAAAACCACAAATAATAAAAGAAGAAAGAACAAAAAGAGTATGTTTCAAACATTAATATTTAATGGTTTCCTACTACTGGTTGCCCAGCTTTCATATCTTGGACCACAGGATGCTGGCTTGCCTATGGAGGATGGCAAGACCACTGGGAAGTGAATCAGATGGATTAATTCTTTAGTCCTTGAGAGGCCTAACATGATTTTTAGATTATCTTCTGTTCTGAGGGCTCTTTTTATATGGCACATGTAGAGAGTTTATGTTAGCCCTCATATTGGATCTATCTTCAAAGTCAGATGTGGAGCAGGCAGACAGTATCACTTTTCAAAAAACATTATTTCTTTGATTTGTATGTCATGTCTCATTTTCAGCAATCTCAGGGAGTATAGAGTCCTTAAATAAGAGCATATATTAGGACTGCACATCTGAACCTTTCTATATGTCACCAGAACTCTGCTGTCTGCAGACATGCTACTGGTGGAAATGGGAATAGTTGAAGTTTTCCAACACATTTTAACATCAAGAATTTCTTCTGGTTGCTGTTACCTCCCACATTATTTCCACAATGTCGATCCGCTGTTTGTCTCTGTCCCCCCCCACGCTTATGCCCGTTTTCTTCGGCCACCCCCATGGCCTGCCAGTTGCCGGGGTCTTCTCCCTAGCCGGTCAGAGTGACCCCGAAAAATTTCGAAAGTCTTTTCCCAGCCTGGACTCTGAAGAAGGAGTCAGGGCTCTTCATTTTTTGGTCCAGGTTAGTATTACATCTGCTCTAAAATTCTTCTGCTCCCTGTCCAGCCGCGATCCGTCAGCAGGACCGTCATAGGCACTCCCCCTCCCCCAGGGCGGTGTTAATCTTTATATACTACAAACTACGTGTCCCTAATTTTCCAACTATTTCCATTACCTTCATCTACGCTACGAAGTGAGTTTCGCACTCGAGACGCATCTACCAGTGCCAACCTCACCAGAAAAAATGTCCACACGCTTCCTTCTCTCTACGCTCCTCCTTCTTCCCCTCCCCACTCCCTCCTCTTTTCCCCTCCCCCCCTCTCCCACCTTCCTCACACTTCCTTCCCCTCTGTGAGTACTTTCCCTATACCATCTAGACCTCCATGTGCCTCTTATCTCCTCATGCAAAGTTCCTGTTTGTGGCCCAGGTCTGTTCCATGGCCGCACTCGAACCAGATGGTGTTCTGTGGCTTGTGCCAGTTTCTCTGAGTCCCCCTTGCAAGGTCCCATGAAACTCCGGACTCCAGAGGGTGTCCTGAGTTCCGTACACACAAGACTTTTGTCTAATTGAATGGGTTTTGGAAATATTGGGGAAAAAGTTTTAACAAAGCAAAGAAAATAATTTTAATGGGATATATTCTATAAGTTAGTTCTGGAAATTGGAATCTGCTTCCTTTTGTTATGGTATTCCTTTGTCATCCTAAGCAAGCAATTAAATAATTGAGCTGGTTTTACCCTATAGTTTAAAATATTTTTGCTCTCTCTCCCCACATTAGCTCCTTAACTGATAATGCATGGTAATTCTATTTCTCTGTTGCTCAAAATTAGCATAAAAGTTAATTTATTTTAGTCATATATTAGTCAATTATTTTGCTTATTGTGGACACGGTCAGGTTAGAGTAAGAATCACAGAACTGCCTACATTTGACATGCTACACAACAGGCATGGCTATCCACTAAATATGAGCCTTCATTCAACATTGTCTTTCAAATTTAGAGCATCCTAATGAAAATGGAACTTTTATTGGGTATATAATAATTACATAACCAATATGAAAATAAGAGAAATAAAACCTTAGTCCTACCATGAGTAAAAACTCTGTGGTCCAATATAGCTGTACTACACACAGGCTGAATCTGCAGCATATGCCCATTTCCCAGGTCACAGTTTCTCGGCTGAGAGCATTCCAGATTAATTAAATATTTTCCTGATGAATGGTGGGACCCATTTAAATGAGTGGAAATGTTTCATAAACATTCAAGGAGCAAACCTTGTCTGGTGTCTTTTTGAAAAGAATTGTCACTGAGAAATCAAGAATAAAAGATGTTTTTGTTGAAACAAAACTGGTTTGATGCCTTGGAAGTTTTTCAAAAATATTAAAAGAAGGTTATTGGGTATCTGCATAACCACACATTCTTCTAGCATCTTCCAGGAAAATTTGTAGGGCCATTAAGCAAAAGGAGATTGTCAGGAGCTTTCACAACTTAAAAAGAACAGAAATTCTCCTTAGTAAATTCTGAAACATTGGTTATTGGTACTGCTTGAGAAGTGTAGCCTTAACACAAGTACAAATACTTTTGTGTCCATCTCAGAATTCTCAAGCAGAATTTAGTGAAGAAAGCTCTCAGAAATGGCTACTCCAGAATGACAGAATTGTTGGATTGCAAGTGACATCTGAAGCTCATCTGCTCTAATTACTCCTTGCTCAGGTTGGGACACATATCTCCAAGGATGGAGACTCCAAAGCCTCTCTGGGCAACCTGTGCCACTGACTGATCACTTCCACAGTAAAAAAGGGTTCTCTAGCAGGCTCAGATGTTAATTTGTGTCCACTGCCTCTTTTACTGTCACTGGGTATTACTGAGAATATTTCTTTCATTGCCTCCCTTCAGGTACTTATAAAGAGGGAAAAGATCACCCCAAGCCTATTCTTCTTCAGGCTAAACAGTCCCAGCTCTCTCAGCCTTTTCTCACAGAAGGCAGATTCCAGTCCTTCCATCTTTATGGACCCTCACTGAACTGTCTCTGGTATGTCCATGTCTCTCTTGCCCTGGGGAGCTCAGAACTGGACACAGCACTGCCAATGAAGTCTCACCAGGGCTGAGCAGAAGGGAAGGTTTACCTCCCTCATCCTGCTGGCAACACTTTCCCAGTACACTCCAGGGTACTGGAGTCTTGTTTTGCTACAAGAGTACATTGAAACATCCTGTTTAGCATATTGTCCATCAGGACCCCATGGCTCTCCTTGCCAAAGCTGCTTTTAGTCCAGCTGACCCTCCAGCATATACTGGTGTCTGGGATGGTTCCTGCCTAGATGTTTCCAGCACTCCTGCTTGAAGTTGGTGAGGCTCCCATCAGGCAGTTCCTGAAGCCTGTCAACATCTCTCTAAATAACAGTTAAACCTTCTGGTGTATCAGCCCTTCCCCCAAGTGGAGGTATTTGGATATTAGAAAATATTTAGTAATTTTCAGTGTAAATAAACAAGGACCTGGCTGTTTGAATGTGTCCAAATATTAACAGAAGATGACTCGAAAGAGCAATTAATGGTTTTCCTGCCAAAGACACAATCTATTCTTCAGCTTCCTTATCTTTGCTTTGACCCATCTGTAGTACAAGACCTTTGTCTGGTCTCTGCTGCACTTTTACACCTTATCTCCTTCTGATCTTAGAAATCTAGAGAGCAAGAGCTATAGTTCAGAAAAAAAGAAAATATTTTTTTCTTTTTATTTTTCACTGGAATAAAGCCAGGATATTTCTATATTCTTCATCAGGGAAATTAAGACAGAAAACAAAACCACCAAAAGATAACCCACCATGACATTGTGGATAAAATATTCACCTGATCCACAGGAGATGGTGTGTCAGTTCCCACTTCTGACTGACTCAGGGCTGACACTTCTCTTCCCCATCGAGTGCCCCAGTGCACAGGTTACAGCTTTAGTTTCTTTATTGGGAACAATAAATAATGAAAAACAGCTTCAAAAGGAGAGACTGAGAAGGATTAGCTACTCCTCATCGATCCAAAACAGTGGGGGATTTGCATATAATTCTTCAACACCTTCAGGACATTTCCTGAGCATTTTCCTGATGGTATGGTTGTGAAATTGTTTTTTGTTTTTCTCCTCAACTTTTGCCCTTTAGCTACACCAAGTTTGCAATGAGGGTTAGTTTAAAATGACACATTTGCATGAAGAGATTAGGGTTTGTCAAACTGCTGTATTCCATTAAAAACTGTTCTCACTGAAGATAACCCTTATCAGCACTCCTTTTTGACCTTCCCTGTTATAATGTCACTTCTGTTGTGATCTCTTTTACTTTATTAGACAGCAAGAAATGCACATATTCACCAAAAAATCCCAAAACATTAACTTTAAAGAATGCGATTTAAATGAAAGCAAGTAAAGTGTTTTGTTTTCAGTTCTGAAGAAAGAGAGTACATAACCAATTACTTGGGTTTTGTTATTTTGTCTGACTTAGCCTCAACGCCTCTAGCTTTATAGGGCAAGCACAATGAAGCCTACGGAGTCTTGGACAAAGCCACAACTGCTGTTATCTATCTTCTGGTTTTTTGGACCTGTAATTCTCTGCTAACTACATCTGCAAAGAAATAAGTTCCAAAGCATTGTATCAAGTTATTTTAAGGAAATCAGGACCATTGAAGCATATTGCCTGGGCTGAGGAGCCCTAACATTAGTGTCTTCTGGCTTTTGTCTTGCTTCCATGGTTACCTGTTGCAAGTACAGCAAAGTGCTAACTATAGAGAATGGAAGATAAAACTAAACAGTGACTTTAGCAGATATGTTAAATATATTTCCATTAATTATCTACAAAGCTAATTCTTCTTGCCAAACCTGTGAAGCATCTAAGCTTTTACACTACTTTGCCAGGGCACTGTGCTGCATCTATCAGCTCCACCAGCTCTGGTTCCACTCTAGTTTTCTTCCACAAGTTTCTTTACAGAAGACAGAGTTTAGAAATGACTGCCAAGTTTACTTTTACGAAATTCTCAAATTTACCTTCAGGATTGTACTGCAGTTTTACAAAAAGCAAAAGAGACACAATGAAAGACATAAGACTATTGAGTATAAATCACATATTTTCTTCAATATAAACCATTTTTTGGAACAAAAATATCTTCTGAAGAATTAGGTATTCACTAGAAGAGACAGGTACATTTGTATGTCTCATGGGTAAACTCTTAAATGAGACTCTTTTGCATTATAATTTCAGAATAAAATTAAAACAAAAAAAAAAGAGAAAAAGGAAGAGCAAAAAGGAGAAGGCAATTTTCAGAATAAAATTCCCAAGATAGAATGAAATTCATTAGAATATGAAAGATCTGTGGTATAATAACTGCCATTCCATAAGAGGCTGAAATATAAATCACTATAATAAAACAATAATAAAGTAATAATAGAAAAGATTATTCCATTTAGACCAACAGCCTCTTTGGGGAAGAAAGAAAGATAAAACCCTTAACTGCTTTGTTTAATCCTTTTATAAGTGAAGAGCATGTTTTCTCTATTTGCAATTTTCATCATGCTCCTGAGTGCTCCTTATAGCTGGTTTTATAAAATGTAAGTACAAGTTCTCACAGGTAACGTTGCATTACACACTTGATTCTAAAATTTGGTGGTGTGCAAATGTATTTCTCATCAACAGTATTACTAGACAGGACTCTAAGCTGGAAAACTGTGTCCACCATTGACTAGTCATAGAGAATTGAAATCTGCCTAATTTATGAGCAAAAATTACACACACTGTGCCAAGGCAGGCAGACAAACTAATGATGAAATTGGAGCAAGGTGACTCCTGGTGCTGAGCCCCTCAATTAGGATTTCTGTGGACCCTTAAATGGAGCAGGGAGTAAGACAGTTAAATGTATTTTTGTTAATGTGCATGTCAATTTACTTTTGTGATATTATCCTAAAGGCAGGGAAGTAAATCAGAGGAGACTGCTGGAGGAAACAAACAGAGATAAATCAGTGGGGACAATGCCACTTGGTTCTGACTAAAAGCATAAGATTTATGCTTCAGTGGGTTTTTCAGCAGCAGCTGAAATAAGCCTTTTAAAGAAAGGCACACACAAATTGCAGACAGTCTCTATCTCTCTCAAGCTAGAGATTAGAAATTGAAAGTCCAGGAGTATTATAAATTACAAAGTAGATAAGACCTTTGCCAATGGTGGCTTCATTTTCAGTATTAACCCTACCTGCTCTCTGGCTTTCTGGGTAGCTAATGTCTTGAAAAGACTGGGTTTTTTAATTCCCTTTACTGTTTTTGCAGTCTCAACCATCTCTGCAATTCCATTCCCTATACCTATTAACAGATAATAATGACAGACAGAGCAAGGGGCTGTGAACTTTTACAAAAATCAATCCTCTTGAAGGTAAAGGTCAATTTTTTCTGATGGTTTATTTCTGAGAAAGTGTGATGTATCAACAAACCTAAGTGATGAACTTCAGCGTGTAAAAAAAAGAATACATTAACCAGATGTAAATTTGTAGTTGGGATTTTATTATGTTTTGGTTAAAATCAAGTAGAAATTTTGCCATGACACCTTGTGAACTCTTGTCTATAAGATGCTCTTGTCTTACATGTTAGGGAGTCCTTAGGGATCACTGTCTTATGATGCTATATGTAATTTACATTGTGTGTGAAATTATGGAACAGGGACAGGGTCAAGATTATGAAATATGCCAGAATTCAGAGTTAATAATTTAGATGTTCTTGGATAAACTCAGTTGGTATATTATGCCTGTTTGACTTTGAAGAAATGAAGCTGAGAAAAAAAATAACAGCCAGAAATAGTTTCATCTATGCAATGGAAACACTTGGTTTAATCTTCATGATGAATGTAAATGTAGTTAGAGCAAGTTTGAAGTTTTCAATTGAATTTCAGTTACAGACAAGTCAAATATCAATACTTGCATTTTTTAGATCATTGTATAATGTGAAACAAATGGGTTTTTTTCTGCCTCATGAAAACAAAATTATTCTTTATTGAAGGTGGCAAAGTTGAAAATGTTTTTCTTCATTTTACAAAGTTTATTTGCTATTAAAAAGAGTGAAAAATGGAAATGCATTAGTATGATAAAAAATATTCTGATTTAATGAGAAAATACTCAAATACATGTTAGCAATTGCAAAATTGGCAGCATTTTGATATATCAGAGTAAACTCAGGAAAATTGTGCAAGGTGCATTACTACTCCTTTGTGATTATCTTATGTACAGATATTTTCTGTAGAGAGATGACATGGAAGTCCTATAGCAACCTGTGATGAGCCAGTGAATCTGGGGTCAGAACTTTTAGCTTTGCTTCTAAGCTGAGAAAATTGGTCTCTCAAATAGCCTGATGATAGATATGGTGTTTAGCCTGTCTTTCTAGATATGGCTTCTGGTGGAAACAGCAACTCAGAGAATTTACCCAGATGGGGAAAATAGCTCTAAGACATTATGAAAACCTGCAGTGGAACAGGAATTTGGTGTAATTTAAAAAACTGGAGGGGTTATTTTGTTTGGGTTTTTTGTTTGTTTGTTTTTTATTTTATGAGATAGAAAGTAAGATCTCATTTGGCTACTTCCTTCATAAAACAGTCCAGTTTTCATGAAAAGTCATAATTGTCTCACAGCCTTGGATTAGATTTGCTGGGGATTTTACTTTTCCAAGTACCTAGAATCCAAAAGAGCTCCAGGAGAGGACAGGCAGTCATATCTCCTTTGAGTTCCCCTATTCCATCTGTAGTAACCCAACAGACCACAGCCTCCACTGATCACTTGCCTTAGGAATCTGCTTTGTACTTCCTGAAACATGGAGAAAGCAGTTATTATACAATATATCTGCCCTTGAGATCAATCTATAAGTAGGTTATCTACTTATGGACATTTTCCAAATACCTCTAAACAATTATGCCAATTACTGGCATAGCTTGAAATGAATCAGAATAAGCACCAGCAAAGGAATCAAACTGGAAGTTGTAGAGTTTGCCTTGTTAATTATGCTCCTCTTAAAATCACTGTCACGAGATGTCTGCTACCTGCTGACTGGAGAAGCCAGGGAGTTTGTCATCCTAATTTTGAACACTATTAATAAATAGGATATTAAAATGGGAAAATATAAATAGCTTCAGAGAGTGATCAAGAGTTGTTATTTTAACCTATGGAACATTTCCAAATCTCTAGATCTGGAAACCTGGCATTGGTGGGTAAACCTCTGTAGTGTGTTAGCAGAAAGTACTGATGCTTTTCTCCTTAGTTCAAACTCCCTGAAGCCAGTTCCAAACAGCTTTTTCTTTTAAGCTTCCAAGACAAGTAAGTTTTGGTGTTACAGACTGAAGAAATATAAATACAGGCCATTGTTGGCAAGTTGTTTGTGCCTAGTTAAAATAAGCAGATTCTTGTGCTTTCTATAGTTTTACTGAATTCCCCTCCTTAGAGTATTTCACACTTTTTGTTGCTTCTGCAATCCTACAAATAAATGTTTTAAGAAGTTATTTCCAATGGAGTTTTATTGCCGTCATTTACAAAAGAACTGGTAAGAAACAAGAAATATTGACAGCTAATAATACCCAGATTTATGTCACACACATCAGAATAATAAAAACAATAAAAATTCATTTTGCAATTGACCCTTTCAACTGGGCTGATACTTGACTGAAGTTATGAGGTGTTGCTTCTCCCCACTGCCAGCTGGTTCAGTCCCACACAAGGTGACAGCAAAGGCTGGTGAGGGGGAAGCAACAGAGAGGAAGAAAAGACTAAAGCTCTTGCTACCTCTTTGGCATTCTTTGCTTAGCTGTGCTGCTCAGCAGCAGCAGAAGTGCCTTGCAGATGCCTCTTCAATCACCTGTGGAAGAGTGGATGTGTCCTCTCCACTCCCAGGGGTCAGGGAAACCAGCACATCTGTACCCCCTTGCTACCAAACTTACAGCTCAAATGAGACACTTGTTAGCAGCAATAAGGGGTGTGAGGCTCATCACTATCTCTAATGCCTTCTGTATTTGTTTCTTCTCAAAAGATTGGGGATTACAGCATGCACAGAGTGAGAGCAGAAGTAAAAGTAGCCACATGTCTATGGATGGCTGCAAAATTTTGCTGGTTCAGAGCAGAGAAAAGCAAAGCTGGCAGAATTCTGGGTGGAATGCAGTTCACAGTCCATTTTCATCACTGTGGCTATCCAGAAATGAATCTGGCCAATGGATTTTTCCATGGTGAAGCTTTGATAGTAGAGAGAGGGTAGAGTAATGAGTTTCAAAAAGAAGAGAAAATGCTCAAATGAACTTATTTTGCTTACTAATGATGCATGAAGAAGTAAACAGAACTAATTTGGCTCTTACCCTCTATGGTCCATCTCAAGATGGCTCACAAACACTGACACCAGGGAGATGATTGTTATTTATTGGTTACCTGTTTAGGATTATCAGCACACAGCAGCATTTTGCACCCAGAGCTGTAGTTACACATTGACATCTCTAGTAGAAGTGTGGAATTTTTCTTGGAGAGCTTGCTGTGCAATCAGATAATTTAAAACCAGAATCTAGCATCTGAGAAACTTTGTGTTGGATCCCCAGGGATGCCTCTCCACAGGTCCCATCCAACAAGTCTCCCTCATTTTTACATTTCATACATCTCTTTTTTATCTCTTCAAATTGAAAACTGTCTCTAGCCTACCAAAATTTTTTCAGAAACACCCACACTTTCAATATCACTTTTCAGAGAGTAAAATGTCTCTAATCAAAGGTTCCCATTCTTGCTTTTTTCTGTTGTGGAAGCTGAGCTCTGCTCAGAGAAACCAACATAGAAAGCATCTTGAGCAAAAAAGTAATATATCTCAAAAACCTTTGTACTTTTTGTCATATCTGTTATGCTCATTTTTATAAACAGTTGTGCACAGGTTCATTGCCTTGATATGGATATAATATCTGTGCTTTAGTGGCACTTCTCTCTGCTCTGCAATACTGCCTCTGATTTTCACATACTGCAGAGCTGTGTTTTGAAAGTAAGTTGCAAAGCAGAAGAAAGAATCTACTTGGAGATTAGGCATGTCCTAAAAAAGGGGGGGAAAAAAGAAAAGAAAGGAAATGAAACTCAAGCTCAGATAGAAGAGGCTGTGAAATACTCAATTTTGGGCAGGATCTTGGACCTCAGAATTAGCAGCAAAATTCTTGTCTTAGTTGCAGTAGATTTTGTCCTAGTTGCAGTAGATCATGGATTTCACTGCTTTTATAATTCTGACCAGAGGAAAAATGCTGTTCAGGAATAAAGTCATGACTACATGAATATTCTCCTGCATTCTGTCATGTAAGCTGTGACCACCTGCTGCTTAAAAGCTTTTGCTCACCATTCTGAAGAAAATTAAGGAAGGTAAATTCTGCAGACAAAGTGTTCTGTTACAGATTATTTGAAAGATGATGAAGGTGTGTAGCCAAGGTGGTATTTACAGAGTACCATCTGCCTTTTGTTGCTAATGATAATGTGTGTGTGGCTGCCCATTATGATGTGATGCCTGATGTGTGTTAGGTATTGCATTACTGGGGCAACAGCATTCAAAACCACCACAAAGGAGTTTGCCATTTATATTTCTGCTATCAAAAGTCAAGGAAATTTCATCTTCCTCTTCTGAAAATATCAGAAGAAAACAAAATAAAAAGGAAAAAAGAAAAAAAAGGGTAGAAATTATTGGTCTAAAGAAACATTCTTTGAATGAAGCATGAGAGAGGCAATGAAGGAGTTTCCAGGTGATAAACTGAAGAAAGTGGAAAAGCTTGCAAAAAAAAAAAAAGCAGTCAAGAGGGAAAACTTTTGCGTGGTAAAGGCTGAGGTGAGGGGTAGTAGGGTGGGGGCAGAACTCATCGTAGACAACAGAGACAAAAGAGTATAGGAAACACAGCTGAAAAGAAATGCAAAGTACACTGAATGGAAAAGGGACTGTGATTGTCTCAGTGAAGGGAAGTGTACAAACTGAGAACAAAGAAATGATTCTGGAAAGAGAAAATAAGAAGATATTAGAAGCAGCAGACAGAAAAAGAAATAAAAGGGAAATCCAGTGTGAATGCTGGCTTGGAAGAATTTTGTCAGGATGAGTGGTTGGGGAGGTGGGGTATTTCTGAAGGGACGATTTTCAGGAAAGAGCAATTCTGAAATAAGGAAGTAAAGTAGAAATATTGAAGAAATACATCATCTCCAGCTGCTCCTTCCACTTCTAATCTTTTCTTCATGCCACTTAGCATCATTTTCAGTTCAAGATCCTTGAACCAAAATCTATCATATGCTTCCCCCCTTCTTTGGAAACCATCAATAATCTCTCTTCCCATCAGCCCTCTCCCCTGGCTCCTCTGAGAACAGAGCCTGCCCTTTGAGGAAAAAAAATATTGCATCACTTCTTTGCACTGCATCCTGGAAAGGGCAAATGTAACCTCATCAGTTATAACACAGAATCACAGAATGGTTTGGGTTAATAAGGATGTAAAGATCATCTAGTTCCACCCCCCTTCCCTGGACCCCTGGATGCATTTCATTAGACCAGGTTGCACAAAGCCCCATCCGGCCCAGCCTTGAACACTTTCAGGGATGGGAAATTCACAACTTGTCTGGGCATCCTGTTCCAGCACTTCCCACCCTTCAGAGTAAAGAATTTCTTCCTAATCTCTAATCTAACCCTAACCACTGCCAATGTGAAGCCATTTCCCATTGTCTTGTGCCTTCAGGCCACTGTGCAAAGTCCCTCTCCTGCTTTCTTGCAGGTCCCTTCAGGGACAAGGCTGGTGTAAGTTCTTCCTGGTGCCTTTTCTTGTCCTGGCTGAGCAGCCCCAACTCTCTCAGCCTTTTCTCATAGGAGTGGTGCTTCATCTCTCTGATAATTTTGGTGTCCCTCCTCTGGACTCACTCCAACAGGTCCATCCATGTCCTTGCTGTGCTGGGACCCCAGAGCTGATGCAGCCCTGCAGGTGGGGTCAGAGCAGAGCAGAGGGGCAGAATCCCCTCCCTGTCCCTGCTGCCCACTCTGCTTTGGCTGCAGCCCAGGACATGTTTGGTTTCTGGGCTGTGAGTGCCCATGGCTGAGCCATGTCCAGCCCCTCATCCACCAGCACCCCCAGGTCATTCTCTGCAGGGCTGGTCTTGAACCATTATCTCTTCACACTTCTCACAGTAAGTGGTGAAATAAAAGAGCCAGAGCCCTCAGCACAGCCACTTGCAGTACTGCTGCCTTCAGGATCTTTGTCAGTAACAGTCTCAAATCCAGAGAGACATGAGACAAAGAGGAAAGCAGCAATCAGATCATAATAAGCATCCTTCACAGCTGAAGTGCAGAAAACTGAAGTAAGGGTTTTGACAGAGGACAAGCACTTTCTCTTGCAATGTTGCTGCATTTCTGATGGAGAAAAACCCCTGTAGCTTCCCCTCCTAGCTTCTACAGATTTTTGCCATGGTCCTAGGGCCTTTGCAACTTCTAAAATGTAAACTGAAATCAACAGATTTTCCCCATTTACCATTTCATTTTATTGACATCTTTTGCTTAAGGATGGTTGTGCCAAATCTTTTGCTTCACCTTTACATAAATACCATTAACATTTGGAGCCAAAATAAAGAAAGAAAGCATGTGCAGGTAGCAAGCAAAAAAAAAAAGAATTTTTGCTGTATATACACAAAGAAAGCATTTTACCCAGTGTTTATTAAGTATAGTAGTTACAAAGTCAGACTGGGAGACACAATATCCTACATTACTGAATCCAATATACTTTTACTTTTAACTATTTGTTTTCAGTCTGGGAAAGTAAAATATTAGTGGCTTCAGCTCATCTTGACATTTCATGCCATCTTTCTGTATGATGTGGAGAGAGAGGCCTTGAACCAGCTAACCAAAAGAACAAGGTTGAAACAGATTCTGCAGAGAACTGACAGTATTTTTAAATTCCTAACCACAGCCTAAATTCCATTAGCATGAGACTTGGAAGGACACATCTGTTATTCTTTAAGGAACTAAAGCAGTTGGCTGGCCTCCTAGCTCTTGAACAAAGTGTTCAAGGCTCTCATGGAAACACTGCGCTGCACATAACAAATCTGTTTAATTTAAATTATTTTTCTAACAGAAAAAAGAAAGGAAGAAGTGATGATTGTGAAGCATCTGTGAAGGATCTGCTATACCTGGTTTTTTTTTTTTTCAAAATCTGTCTTCATATCTTGAGTCATCCATCTTCTGGAGTTGCTGGAGGAAACACAAACATGGAAGCACTGTAGACAAAAAGTACAATGTCTGAAGATTAAGTCTAGCTTCCTGTTTTACTGTCTTGTATATGAATGGGGAGTTTACAGAACAGGTATGAAAAAAGCTCTGCTTGAGGTAATTGTTATGCGCAACAAAGTGATCAAAACACTGACCAGACTTTATGGTTGTTTCGGGTGGGAGTGGGAGGGGAGGGGAGGGGAGGGTGCGTGGAGGTGGAGGGGAGGGGAGGGGCGGGAGGGGAGGGGAGGGGAGGGGAGGGAGGGGGAGGGGAGGGTAGGGGAGGGGAGGGAGGGGAGGGGAGGGGAGGGGAGGGGGGAGGGGGGGGAGGGGGGAGGGGTAGCGGGAAGCGAAGAGGAGAGAAGAGCAAGAGAAGAGAAGAGAGACACGTAAGGAAGAGAGGCAGGAAGAGAAAGAGCAGAAGAGAAGAGAAGAGAAGAGAACGAGAAGGAAGAAGAGAAAGAGAATAGAGAAGAGAAGAGAAGGAAGAGAAGAGACGAAGAGAAGCAGAAGAGAGAAGATGAAGAGAAGAGAGCGAGAAGACGAAGACCGAAGAGATCAAGAGAAGCGAAGTCCTCTCTATCCTCTCCTCGTCCCTCTCCTATTCTCCTCTCCGTCCTCTCGCCTTTTCCTTTATCCTTTTTCTTTTTCCCTTTTTCTTTTATTTCTTCCTGCTGGCGTATAAGGTGCAAGACCTCCTTATACAAGATTTTGATGGAAAAATCTAAGTTTGCAGATTTTTAAAAATCAGCCTTGTAGAATGGGGGGGGGGGGAAGTAAAGGGTGGAAGAACGACAAGGAGAGTAATATTATTTATATCTATAAAACAAAGGTTAGGTGAAAACAGATGAACTTGAACCTATCCATGAAGTACCCTACCAAGAAAACCACACAAATAAGTTATAAATAGAGAAAGTTTCCATTCAATCTTTAGGTTAAGGAATTGAAATCCTCACATCTGGATGACTATCAAAGAGACTGAGAGGCTGTAGACATATGTGTTTATGTATGTTATCTAGAGAGGTGCAGTAGGTTAATGAGAACAAAAAATTACCAGGAACTATATGTTTACAAGAAATTTATACAGGAATTATTTTGTGACTAGGTGTGTAGACTTTATCCACTGCCTTTGAAACCCTGAATACTCAAGTTTTATAATAACCTGTAAGTGTAAAATATAAAGGCTGAACAAGGAAAGCATTCATATGAACTGTCCTGAGTTTTTAATGTAGAATGTACCTGTAATCCTTGAAACCACATTCATGAATTGTGTACAAAGCATAGTATTTTCATGTCTTTCATTGTTAGTTGATAGACATGGGAGGAAAAGCCAATTGTAAGTCTGAATTTCTAATTTGTGGTTTTCTTTTTCTACCAACTGTCATAGAACTAAGCCCACTGTAGATGTGAGGATTCTCTTTTAAAAGTCTCCTCTTCGCATTTGTCTTTGATTTCTTTGTTACAGAGAAAAAGAAAAAAAGGAAAAGAAAATAAATATTAGAAACTCATAAGTATTTGAGAAGACAAGGTGTTTCAAGTACTAAAGAAAGGGAGGACCAGCTGTACTTTTATAAGACTTGGACAAGCCTACAGTCATGTGGCCACAGCACTCTTGATAGGAGATTGTCTTTATGTCTGGTCGTCCCTTACCTAGAGTGGATAGCTTTATTGATATTTTATGGGTTTGATTTCTTCATTTAAAGGAGTTAAAAACCCACAAGAGTGCTGTTTGCTGGCCAGCCAAGTTCCACATGCCTCATAATGCATGCTGGTCACTGAAGTATGTCAAACACTACTCCAAGCAAAACCCTCCAATTATAAAAAGCACTATAATCGTACATCTAGGAACATATGTTTAAACTGGCTTCCTCTATTTTAAGCAGAACAAAGGCCAACTGAAATGTTTCAAGGGAGATGACACTGTTTTGTATGGAGACACTAACAGGGCTTTTTGGGGTGAGAACCCCGTGATCCAAAGCTGAAAATGAAAATAAATGTACTGCGGGAAAAAAAAAATTTCAGCATGTAGGAACTTACAGATGATTGTCAGGAGAACTTTCCCACTTATGCTGACACCAATTCTGTCAGTGATTTGCAGTATAATCTGAAATTAAGAGGGATAAAGCCTCCACAAACAAATAATTTGCAGTAGCCTATATGAAGTTGAAAATATTGGACAAACTTGCAGACCTCTCAATCTTTCAGTCACAGAATACCACAGTTCCAATGCTGTCTGTCTGTAAGTTAATACACAAACAGATTCAGCTTCATATACTGGTTGAACCATCTGAGTTCTGCCACCAGGAAAACAAAGCATGCTTGTGTGCCCCTTGAAACCACTTTAGTACCTGTTCATCAGGGGTACTGAACTCTGTCAGCCTTCATGTTCATACCTGATTCTGGTCCAAGGAATTCGGGCCCCATACTCAGAGTATTGCCATGCGTCACAGCATGCAAGCTGTAATTTCAGAATGCAGCCTTAATGTGGCACAGATGCAAGCCTGCCTTCAATCCCACAGCTCTGCCCTGGCAGTTCCAGCCAGCACCATTCATTCCCCAGATGTTTGGCTATACAACACACAAGATATCATCCAGTGTATATCAGGGAAAAAGTCAATAAGTAGGATAGACTTAATTTCACCACCCACTTTTAGCAGTGAAAGAATAGGAAGCAGCATGTAGGGAAAGCTTGAGAGGCTTTGAATAATTTCATTACATTGTGCTGCACTGGGGATTTCATCATTCAGAATGAGATGAGCAAGCACTTGCTCAAAATATGGAATGATTGACCTTCAAGGTCACCAGAATTGGTGGCAGTGCACAGCATGACTACTTGCCAAACAGTAGAAAGAGAATGAATCAAATGCTATCAATGCATTTTTCATCTTCAAACTCATCCTGTGTGCCTCATGGAGGAACAGAACTGATGCCACTGAGGACAAAATAGTATGAAACTAATAACATTTCCTGTCTTGCATTTGCTTCCTCCATCTGCCCACATTTCCTTGGTGACAGGTTCATCTCAGCAAAGTTTAGTTGAAAATCCATTCAGAGTGCAAGCTCTTACAACTTACGTTTTCAACTGTACACAGAAAATCTGAGTGGTTTGCAATGATTTAATGTGTGAATGTTTACTTTAGTAGCAACAAGAATTTTTGCTTTGTTAGCCTTTTAAGGAGTGTGCCTTGCCCTTTTTGCTCAACAGCAGGGAGAGAGGAGGCTGTGTTAAAAGCTCTATTTACCTAGAGAAGAGCTCTTTCCCTTGTTCTCAAATGTGTAGATCCTCATATAGTCTGAGCAAACTTTTTTGGTGTCATTTCAGCATTCTTGCTCCATTGGCTTCCCTTTTAGAGAGGGACTATTCTCCCATTTTTTAAAATAAATTGTGACATCAACATTTTAAAGATTTTCCATTTTGCTTTTAAACCAAGATGTTGAAAAGTGGTATTTCCTAAAGATCATATTCTATCCTAACCTTTCTCTCATGGCTTTTGACCAGACAATTTTCCCTGAATCTGAGAAATATTTAGCAAAGGAGAAAAAAATGCAGAGTCCAACACACTCTTCATTAGTATTTGGGTAATCAGATAAGGATTTAGTGCTTTCCAATTAGCCTGTGGAGTCTACTGAATCAAGAACTCATTCACTAATTATGTTTACATGTTTAAATGTTTAAATAAAATGTAAAACCACTAAACGAGAGATGGAGTTTGTAACTCAGACCCTCACCTAACTCATGAAAAGCAAGCAAGAATTTGGCAGTCTTCCACATGACAACTGTATCCTTCTGTCACTGGATTCCAGGTTATTTAGACATAAATAAATTTTGCTTAAAACAAAGCATACTCTAAAATTTTTCTGTCATTTTTTCTCATATACATAGTTTTATTCTTCTTGGATTTGAGAAATTTTGCCCACTGTAGAGAAGCCTCCAGAGAACTAGAGCTACCATACTGTCTCTGTGACTTTTATTTCTCCTTTGAATCTTTTGCTTCATTGGCAGCCTAGCAGATGAAATGTGACTCTGGAGTTGAGGAGAGCTTTGTTCTGTCATTCTTTCCTCTCTGTCCTTACCTTTCTCTAAGAAAAATACTGAGACTTCCCTCCTTTAAAAAGTTTCATAAGACCTGCTGCTGGCAATCATTCTATGAAGGATGACTATTTTATTTAATCTCTATATCCTTCTTCTCTCACCATTGTTTTGATTCACACCACTGTTTGCTCCAACACAAAATTTCTATCTGCTCCCATTCATTCAAGGCCTCTTAATTCTTTCAAAGCCACTTAGTTCCTATATTATATTATTGAGGAGCTTTGTCTCACACTGTCAAAGAAATGTGATTAAACTCTAAAGATTGCTTTTCAAAAACTAACCTCTGTGTTTATAGCAAATCAAAACAGAATGTAATCAACTCAGTTTGCTTTTGACAGATGTTTAAAGCAATTTTATGCTACAAAGCTTTCTTCTATCTGGTTTCTGCAGGGCCAGGATATATCAGTGATAATTTAGGTTCATAGAAAATGGGGTGGATTGTTTGCCATTAGATAGTTGTTTTCTATACAATACTGCTCCTTTACTTTTAGCATTTATGTTGTTATTTTAATGCTTGCAAAACATGGTGCTCTGGCAGAACTGAAAAGTTAAGTCCTCTGTTTATAAACCAGGAAAAGCACACTAATTTCCTCTTCTGCCTCACTGAAGTGCCTTAACAGCAACATGGCTACAGCTGCAAAACTAAAATATCCTTGAGGATATGATTAGCTTTAAACAAGTGAGTGGCCCCATTAAATGTCTTGAAATCAATTATACTAATTCTGCTCTAAATTAAGTAACTGAACTGCTCTATCAAACTGATGCTCTACTGCCCACTCCTGGGCATAGGAAAGTAATTCATCCTCAAAATCTGCAGCTTGGCTTTCCTCCTGAGCACTTGATGTTGACTGAAGCAAACACTTGTCTCACCAAGAGCCAGAGTCCACTGGATAACCATGATCTGAATGCAGAAACATTCTGGATTGGACTTGAGCCAGTTACCTGACAGACTCCACATTTCCCCACTGACTGGTGAATCCCCTTTCCCTTGCTACTATTGCCATAAAAAGAATTTCAGTATTCCTGATCTTCATCAGACTACAAGTAGCAGGAAAGGAAAGTATGTAACATGCATCCATCTAGCAGTCACCCTAGCAAAATTGTTTTTCTTCTCAAGCTGAAATGTTAAAGAATCAACCATGGGCTGAGACATCCCATAAAGAGGGAATCTCGAAGAAATGCTTCTTTTGTTATTATGTGGGAAACATTATTAAAATAAAATATTATATCTTAAAAGGGAATGTAAGCATAATTAGGGTCCTTAACATGGTATTTAAGTAATTCACTCCCCCAAGTGAAAATAAAGGTTATTTAGAACTGATTCTGTAATGCACAAAATAAATCCTTTTATCCCCAGCACTGGCTTTAAAGACATGTCCTGCCTGTTAAGAATGCCAGGGTTTTGGGCCTAAAGCAGTTCTTTGCATTAGTCTTCCCTTTGCCCTTTGAAGCTTCAAATGGGTCCTGGCAATTATTGTTTTAGCAGTAATCACCATGGGGTGATAAACTAACAGTTACTAAAAATGAAGCATGGATAATAAAACCATGACTGTATCAAAGGGAAAATTTGCAGGAGGACTCCACTTCAGGTGTCAGGGGTAACAGCCTGTCCCTGTAATGCAGGGAAAGAAGAAATATCATGAATTCAGGGAAGGCATAAACAGCCATAAACACCTTGGTATACTATTCTGGCTCATACAGCTAGTTGCAGTTTGTAAATGCTGAGCTTTAGATCTTCCCTGAAGTCTCACTGACTTGGGGACAGTGTGTCTATCCCAAGGATACACCAGTTAATTTTTAGCTTGCTTTCTGTCTTTGTTTGGGACCTTAATACATTTTTCCAAGAAAAATCCATGGTGGAGACAATTCCCCCTGAGCAGCATAGATGCAAACTCGTTGTTAATATGCTCTCATTTCTCACTGTGCACATGTCCTTGGAGTTCCTTGGTGCCAACTGCTTTCTGTCTTTTCCCCACTTCAAAGGCATCCACAGAACTTTTTCTTAAATATTAAGGATTTAACAGGGGTACTGGCAGTATCTGTGAATTTAATTGTTTTTGATAGTATCAGCAGCTAGCACTCATACTTGGGAGAAGCACTTAAATGATTTGTATGGGACCTGTTTCCCTAAAAAAGCTCTACAGTACTGCACAGAACTGGCAAGGACCACAGCATGAATATGCAACAACAGAATTATTCAAGAATCACAGTTAATGGTAATAACCTTTTTCCCCCCAAATTAATCAGAAAATTTGTAAGTCAGCATATTTAAATAATGAATTGAAATCAGAGCACAGCATGAATAATATTTAAATTAAATCTGACAACACAAGAAACACAAAAAAAGAATATTCACAGTAATGGAAATAAGAAATTTTGAAAAATGCATTTTCTGAAGGAGCAAATAATTAAAAGACCTAATTCAGCACGATAATTTATGGAATGACCTTATCAGCAAATAAAAATTGTAGTTACACCAAATGAGGCCTGCATAAAATGAAAAGGAGAATAAATGAAAGCAAGACTGATTTATACCTACTGCTTTGCAGGAAGGCAGAGAAACTAAAAGAGGTAGGATTTTTTAATGAAAGACAGCTCAATTTTTGTAGCTGAAACCTCTGTGTCACTAAAAGTGCTTTAAGGAAAGAAAGCCTTTTAAAAACCTGTTTATAAACTTAAGCATGTCTCAAACCAAGGACCTAGGTAACAAGGATCTCTACTTCACATTTCTGAATGCTGGAGCTCACAGTGGGAGAGCACACAAATGCAAATGGTTGAAGAGCACTCTTTTTCCATGACAGTACCTTGCTTTGGGCCAGAGATAAGGAGTAATACTTTGGAGAAAGTATTTGTGGTTTTGCATTTCACTGCTGATGTTGAAGTATACTCAGGATACCTGGATGTTGCACTCTGCAAGGCAAATTCCAGACAGCAGGGGAAATACAGAGCCTTGGCCAGTTCAGCTCTGACTTTAATACCATTTAATCTCTTTGAAAGCCCAGTTGCCAGTGCCCTCCCTCCCCTTCTCTCCTCGTGTGACATAGCTGGTTACACCTAGTATTTAACTGAACATCATGGTCTTTGAGCAGCAGTGTTACAACCTGCTGAATAAAAAGAGTCCCTTACGTTGCTGCCAGATCAAGAGCATGTACTTCTAATTTAGCTGTTTGTAGGTGTTACTCCTCAGCACTGTCAGAAATGCTCCTCAGTGGTTTAGTGTGCTTCCTGGCTCCCATTTCTCTTCTGGATCTGCACACAGGGAGTTTTCTGAAAGCCCTTTTTAATGTTCACACCGAAATTCCCCACCTTTGGCTGCAGTACGAATGTGTCTTTTTGGCAGCCAGCAGTCACTGTGAATAGTGACTGATTCCCTCCATTCTGCTGTTCAGGCTTGCACAGATATATGTGACAGCAGGGATGAGGAAGGTGTCACCACAGCTTCATTCTGGCACACGAGAGGGTGGTGGGGAAGTAACAGCGTTTTCGTTCCAATGCTGGCTGCTCAATTAAACCAATCGCTGATTGCAGACAAAGGCACTCTGAACTCACAGATGGGAACAACGCCATCCTCACAGATGGGCATGAGCATCCAGCACCAAGGAACATTGCACCACCACTGAATATCTGCCTTGATGCCTGGCCAGAAATGTCAAAAAAACAGGTGCTGATCCTCATCTTCTATGCCCACAATACCAGAGAATGCAGCACCTGTCATTAATCCAACAACCCTCTGAGTGAATTTCCAGAAGTTCATGGGAAAAATAAGGAGAATGAAATCAGTAGGCTTAAACAAGCTGAGTGGTTTTGAAATGCACTTCTATATTTAGAAATCTCAGAACAAAAAATTGTTCGATATCTGGTCTCAGTGACACCTTGATTTCCTGAAAACATTGGAATAATCTTCCAGGAAAATAGCAGTTCTCCCAAAGCCATTGAACTTATTGCCTACTGTAGGATTCTGAATATTTTAAGGGAACAGAAGCTATGTATCACCAAATACAACCCTGCTTTTAGCACTACTGGGTTTACAAATTTAATATTGTGATAGAGGACACTGAAGAAAGAAGGGACATGTTAAAAAGACAGTCATGAACAGACAGGCAAGTCTGAATGATGTTGCTCTTTAAGTGAACGGTCAAGATATGTACAAAATCACAGATTTGCTTGACAGCATTCACGGTAATCAAGGGGCAGCACAGCTCAGAGCTCTGCCCGAACACTCCACATCTCTAATAGAAATGTATTTCCAACTGCTTTAAAAGGCATAGGCAGCCCAGAGCTCATTTTTTTCACTTGAGTCCTTCTTCTTTTCTGCCTACTGCATGAACATCTGCCTAATGAAAGCAGAAGGGGCTCACAATAACATGAGCACTTTGGGAGAGGGATCATAATTTTGGCTTCCTTCAAGTGAGAAAAGAAGGAAGATAGAAACAAAAAGGTATAACAAGTTTGAAGTAATAAAGAAAAGTTGAAAAATGCAAAGTAGTGCATAGGAAAATCTTGAGAGGCTTTGAATAATTTCATTACATTGTGCTACACTGGGGATTTCATTGTTTAGAATGAGATGAGCAAGCACTTGCTCAAAATATGGAATGATTGACCTTCAAGGTCACCAGAATTGGTGGCAGTGCACAGCATGACTACTTGCCAAACAGTAGAAAGAGAATGAATCAAATGCTATCAATGCATTTTTCATCTTCAAACTCATCCTGTGTGCCTCATGGAGGAACAGAACTGATGCCACTGAGGACAAAATAGTATGAAACTAATAACATTTCCTGTCTTGCATTTGCTTCCTCCATCTGCTCATATTTCCTTGGTGACAGGTTCATCTCAGCATTGTTTAATTGAAAATCCATTCAGACTGCATTAATGTGTGAATGTTGACCTCATCAGCAGCAAAAATATCCTGCTTTTTAAGCCTTACTAAAACCGTGCTTTTTCCTTTCTGCTCAACAGCAGAGGGATAGGAAGCTGTGTTGAAAGCACCACATACCTAGAGGAGAGCTCTTTCCCTTGTCCTCGAGGCTATAGACCCTTACAGAGAGTGAAAGTCAAGCCTGAGTGCTTTCCTTACATCATGCTAGCGTGCCACTGTGAAGCAGGAGTCTTGTTTGGTTTCCTCTTTAGAGAGAGACTATTCTCCCATTCTTCCAAACATACTTTGCCTGTGGAAGAAGGAAACAGTATTTGGGAAATGGGAAAATGAATGGTCAAAAAGGGAAAAAAAAAAGTAGAAATATAGGAAAGCGCATTTTTTGTGGGGAAAAAAAAAAAAAAAAGAAGGGCAGAGGATTTTACTCTACCCCAACTAGACTTCTAAGCTCCACATCGTGTCAGTTGCTATGAGATTTACCTTCCTCTGCCTAGACAAGAAAGTTGACAGTACCTGATTCTGCAGAGTAGAAGGAAAAATGACCAGCTGTGTTAGCTCTTTGTTTGTGGACAATGAGTGTACCTTTTTATAATTCAGGTGGTTACAATCTCAAATTGAGCTTTCATGGGGATTGTCTGAACACTGACATGGCTAAACTTACCCTAAACTGACATTTCTATACTCTGCATGTTTAAAGAAACACAGTGCCTCTCTTACAGACCTTTTCCTTTCTTCTACCTTGTTTATAATCATTGGCACAACCCTTGCCTTTGCATTTTGGTGTTTTCTTTAGGAAAGTAGCTTTCCCTGTGGACAAATGAACATGATGAGATGCTATGAAAGCTCTAGCCTATACAAAATTAGTTCCTTGTCTTTGAGTGAACTCCTTACAAGTTGTTATGCTGGCCTGTATTAGGAGTAAATGTATACTTTATCCATTTCAGAAAGTCTTAGCCATTTAAAAGCTTAGTTCTCTACAGAATTCACAGATAGCAGGAGGAATTACCATCCACCTTCTTCTAGGCATAAACAAGCATGGATTATAAACTGTTATTCTTGGAAGGAGATATAGTCTCAGGCCAGTCTCTTTGAACCAAAATTCAACATTTCTTTTCTGTTTGCAAGCACTTCCTGAATGCCCTGTTTTCATATCAGTGAAAATCCCCCTAAGGACAACAAACTTGATAAATTGCCTAAGGATTTGGATCCAATTGTTAATACAGCAAATTTGTTTGATTTGGGCACTGGGTAAGGTATTGATGGCTTTCACAGAAAGCTGAGATGTGGCGACATTTAATAATAATTTTCTGAAAAGTTTTTTTTTTTTGTTTTACACAAAATGGTCAATTTTTTTTACTCAAATACTCTCAATTTCAAAAGCAAACATCTTTATTTTTTTTCTGTCAATTACACAAACCAATTAGCAGTCGATACAAGAAAAATTGTAAGAAACATCATTTGGAACAAATCAGAACCAGTGAACAGATGAATCACAAAAAGACAAAAGGTTTGTAAAAGAAATGGAATCAACAGTGATATGCATGCTTTGGAAAAGAGTCATTTGAAGGACAGCAGGATATAGAGTTGTCCAGTTTATGAGGGCTGCTCTCTTTGTGCCATAACCAGTATTTTTGTGTTTTGAAAAAAATAAATGCTCTTAAGTTAGCTAATCAACCTTTATCATGTACGCTATTGCTTTTATGTTTTTCATGAAAGTTTAATAATTAAACCACAGTGGTTACTATTGTAAAACAGCAATGTGAAATGTTTTTCATAAGATTAATTCTTTCATCTTGTTTCAGAATTTTGACCCTCCCCACCCACCTTTCAACTCTCTCATGGTAATTTCCAAGAGGTAAAACTTAGGAACCATGTCATCTTCCTGCACTGAGAGAGTTGTTTACATCTCTGTGGGTGTTATTCTTGTTAACCTGTGCAAACTATGAGTTTAATTTTTATAAACCACCTGTCTTGGCATTTCCAGTAGTCAGTAAAGAGCCATGAACGCTCCTTATGGAGACTCATTAAATCTGTCTTGCATGTTTATTTTGGGCCCTTTTTTAAAATTGAGGGGTTTTTCCTCCCATAATCTGTTAAATGAGTTTATACCAACTAACTTTGCATGGTATATTTTCTAGATAGTTGAAGATAGCTGTGAGCAGTTCAACTGTGTGCATAACAGATCAGATATTAAAAGATTTTTGATTATGCATGGGCAGATGTCCCAAAATTAAGACGTCCACACACAATAGGAATAATAGCTCCAACTTGAGCTAGTTTGGCTTCATATATCACCAAAAAATAGTAAAATAAATAATTCTGATTTTAAGATTTAATTGAAGAAGTTAACCACCATGAACCAGAGAAGGAATAGAGACTTGCAGATCTGGAGACCTTTTCCTTATTGAATTGTACAGAGGTTTTGGCCAGCATCTCTTTGAGTTCACCAGTATATATGCTACAAAGGTTTTTTATCAGGAAGGTCCCTACCAGGTTTGCATCTGTCCCTTGTCCTTGTACTGTTACAATTATACCATAGGTGCAAGGACACTGATATGGAATTGTTATATATATATGTATGTATGTATGTGTGTGTGTGTGTGTGCATGTGATATATGTGTGTGTGTGTGTGTATGATGTACATATGCATATATGTAATCTAATTGAGATGGAATGGGTATTCAGGAAGAATTCAGTCTGATAAAGCACATGTTTAAATAAGAGATTGATTTCTCTTCTTAGTTGTGAATTTCTGTCATGGACTGTTCCATACCCAGGAATAGAAAGAAAAGCCAGGGAGGATATTTCAACGATGACTCTATTTTCTGATTTAGGACTTCCTGCAAATCAATTTCAAGACCCTGGAGTAGGGTATCATCCATGCCATTTTGGTCAGGAAAGATCTGCCAAATCTAGGCTGCCATATTTCTAATGTGCACACCCTCAGAGGGTTTAATGGCCCCACTTGGAGCAATTTACAACGAGTGAAGAGGAAACCCCTCATTAAAACTGTAGGTGGTGGAAAGTTTAGCCAGCAATGTATGCTACAGTGTTTCACAGGTATATTTCTGCACTTTATTTAATCAGATACACTGGGAATCTACTTAATAGTGTATGATCCCAGAGAATCAGTTTGGCCTCAGGTAGTGAATGGCACTGACTGCTGAGTAATGAGGATACTTCTGACAAACATTTCTGTTTGATAGGTATTGTTCAGTTGGGTTGTGTTTAAGTACATGACAAATGAGCACAATATTCTACACATTCAATTTCCTAATACAGAGCTAGCCAAATAAAAAAGTAAAATTATGTAATTAAGGTGGGATAAAATCATTTGGTGTGTCTGTGTTTATACGTTACCCCATCTTATTTTGAGTCATTCACAGCTTTAAATTGCATCCTGGCCTGTAAGAGACCATTGAAACATTATTTACTGCTGGATGCCAGCTATATCTGTCAGCACTTCAAAAATGTACAGTTGACAATGAGTCATAAATATGAGATTAATTAGTGTGGTAGTTGGAAGTTATGTTGCTGATTCAGTTATTTAGCATCCATTTCACTAAGATGATTTGCATATGTTCTGCCCTCTTATCATCTGTTAAAAGATTTGATTAGGAAAAGGAGTCTAAGAACATTGAATGCTAAGGGAAGAGAGGGGCACATGGGAAGGGCACATGATGGTGTTTGGCTAAAACAGAACAGAAAACAGCCCTTAGTGTTGGCATGAAAAAGGCTGAAGAGTCAGCAAGGTTGACAGGATTGCTGCCTTTTGAAACAGAACAATAGGCATTAATTATATTTAGAAGTTCAAAGACCAAACATGAAAATATCTAATTGGTTTATACTCTTGATTTAAACCCTGTTCCTTTATTCTGCATTTATTTTATTCAAGCCACTGGGAATTTTGCCAGTGCTCCCAGTGGGAGAATTAGGTATACTATGAATACATTTTCAGATATTAAAAAAATTTACAGCAGTATAAAATTCTGCATTCATATTACAGATTAATCAGGCATCACATATTGAATGTGACATATATGTGCCAAACTGCAGAGCTATAGGAAAAATTAATTAATGAAAAGCCTTATCTTCACCTAGCTCCATCCTCTTGCTCCCCCTTTGGCTTTAATAGCCTAAATAAATGTTCAATCCTTCTGTAACACCCTATGTCCTAGAGAATGTTGTGAAGCTTCTGAAGGTTAGCCATCCTTTTCAGGGCAAATATGAAATTGCTGAAGATACAGTCACCTATTTCTCTGTAAGTATGCATGGGAAATCAACAAAAGTCTGCCCTAGACTGTTTCTTCTAAACATATTATTCCATAGGTTCCTATTATTGACTTGTAGGCAATTGCACTCTGAGTTGCTTACCTCCAGACTTCATACAGTTAAATAAACATAATAGGCACTTTTAGGTGTTTTTAGTGTTTCTTTTAGATCTGATTTCTTTTTAATTCTCAATCAGATGTAGACATCTCCTTCTGCGTGACTGAAGTCCTACTTCAAAACTGCCTGTTTCCCCTACCCAAGAGAGCTAGGGAGACAAGATCAGATTTAACTATCTACATTTGGTCAGATAAACTCACCCTGTGAGCCCAAATTTCTAGTGAAGCTACTGACAGATATTTATGCTGATGAAGGTGTAAATTGAATGACATACTGAAGCAGTCCTTCCATAATATTCAGAACCACTGAAAGGTGGTTCTGAAAGTCATGGGCCAATTCTGGTGTACTGTCCTGGGAAGTCTCATTAATAACTGGAAGTCTTGTAAATGGGACCTTTAAGAAAATGTGAGGAAAGGAGTTTGGCTCATTGTAGCAATGAGAAGAATGAGGGAAAATATAAAATCATACTGTGTGTATTTCTTGGACCTGCTAAGAGGCAGACCAGCTTGTGTTCACAAAGGGAATAGGGCAGGAAATAAAAGAATACTTCAGTGAGGAAAATTTACATTAGATATTAGAGAAAATTCTAAGAGAAAGAATCCCACAGTGAAGGATCAGTTTGCTGAGAGAGAATATGGAACCTTTTAAATAAATATGTTTTTTAAATTTCAGGGCAGCATCCACTGTGTACATTTATAAGTTAGGACATGGAGACCTTCAAGGTTCCTTTTTCCCTTAACTCCATTACTTTTCTGTGGTTTTTACTTTTTCTTTCACTCATCTCTCTCTCTCTCTTTTTCTTAATGGGTTGTATTGGAGAGGAGAGACTCACAGCCTCCAATAGCAGCCCCAATTTTATTTTTATGTATGGATTCCAAAAAAGTAAACTCTTTTTATATCACCTGAAGTTTCTTAGGTAACTCTGAGGTTTATGGCTTTGTATCTGGCCTCAGAGAAACAAGTTACAAGTGAAAAAATAATTGCTATGTATTTTACCCTTTGAAAAGAAAACAAAAGGGGCAGGAGCTGGCTAGAGCAGAGAAACATACATCATTTACAGAATAATCCTTTCTGTCTGAAACTGTGCTGAACATAGGGAACAGCCTCAGAGGAGCATGTGGAAGAAAGGAATGCCTGCAGAAACCCCCACAGTACCTGCCCCACTACCTGCTGGCTTAGCCTTCAAAAACACTATGTCTGACAGCCTGAAAAAGAACAAGCTGGGATTTACTTCTGCCTACAAATTTTTATCATATTTCCCTTTATGAAGAAGAATAATTTCCACAGCCTGGGATTTCTTCATTGCTTCTGCAGAGCAATGGCTACTAGCCAGGGTACTAGCCTATATTTAAATACTATATAGCTAAAAGCAGCAATATTAAATTTTCAAAGAAGATTATAAATAAGATGGGAAAAATCCTTAGAATCTTTGTTTTTCTACACCACATGAACACAAGAAAGGGTTTAAAAATGTGACAGAACAAAAGGAAAAATAATTTCGCACATTATCCCATTACTTTTCAGATAATCACTGGATTTGTGTCATTTGAATAATTTTGGCTTCTGTGGTTACTAATAAAAAAATCTCTGAAAGAAAACCCCAAACTATTGTGTTTCTAACTGAAATGGCATTAAGTTGACCTTCCCCCTACCCTGTTCCTCCCTTCAGCAGCTAAAGATGTATTTGGTTACCTATTAAACAGATCATACATTTGTCTTCTTTACAAATAGTAGACAGCATTTTTCTATACATTAGATTTTGAATAGTGGGAAAGAACCCATTGTAATGTTCCCACGTTCCTTTTGGAGATCACTACCTCTTTATTTTTCTCTTCTACTTTCAAAAATAGTCCAGGATTTATAGACTGAAGTCCAGAGGTTTTTCAGAGAATCTTCAGAAAAGAAATCCCACCATATTTTAAGGCCAGCAAAAATTGCTTTATAACGGCCATACATGTACATTTTTTAATTTTAACAACATGTATCAAGAATGTGTCTTTGGCCTATTTATGAACCTTGAGTTAAATTCAGGGTCCAGCTAAGACTTCCATAGCACACAAGTAATGCAATTTCAGTCTCAGAGATGACATGCATGCAGTAATGTGAGTGTTTGCCCCTAAGTATCCTTTTGATCACACAGTGGTCTAAATTACACACAGCAAACTTCCACATTAAATATAATTTGAGCCTTGACTATCCAACAGTAAAACACAGGAACAGGTAAATTTTTGTGCTTAAGCCCTACAATGAATCTACTTCTGAGACTTGAAATCTGTTCCAGTTCTTATTCCTCCCACACCAATGCCAGTGTTTAAATCTGCCTTTCCCAGAAACTTCTCCAGACACTTTCTACCCTGTCTCTTTTTGTATTTAAGTATCTCCTGCAAATTTTTTTGTACTGCTATCAACAACTAGAAACATTATTGGTCTGCGTGTCAAATGAGATCAAATCACAAATGAAGAAGAGCTGCCAAGGCTCTACTCATTTTAAATCAGAAGTGGTGGTAATGGGCAATCATGACAGCTCAGGGGAGTTTGCAGCCATGCTGCTGTCATCTCCTTTGGCAACAGGACCACTTTTAGGATGGCTACATTTATTTTTCTGGGTGGGAATTATTGATGCTATAGCCCACTGAAGTGTCCAGAATCTCTGAGGTAGCAGATGTTGGTAATAACTCAATGAATGCTCAGTGGGTGGTGCCCAAACCGCTGAGAACAGAAGAGAAATCAGAATACAAGCCATTTCCATCACCTTGATGAGCTCAGCCCTTTGCCCCTATTAGGAAGAATTTTGTTGCCTCTTCAATTTCTTTCTTTTGGTCTCTGCATTGTGCATTTCTTTCCACAGAGCTACACAGATGCAACAGGAAAAATGAAGGTGTATGTATGACACCTTTGTGTCACCCTCATGGGAGTTTGAGAGTCCATATCCCTCCAATATGAGAAGAGCTGAGATGTGAAGCTACCCTCCATCTCCTACTTCACTCCTCTAATATCTAGGGCTTCTGTAGATTTGTCCTCAGAATCACATTTCCTTCACCTGAGAATGCAAAAGGCTCTGGGTGCTCCCACAGATATGTTTGCAGAAGCCTAGGCAAAACAGAGAACCATATGGTTGGAGGCATACCCAGAATTAGGCAGGATTTTAAGAGGATTTAAGGACAATTTTGAGGACTAAGTTTTTGAATGTAGCTATGTGCAGATTTGCAGAAAGATAAAATCTATTCAGCTGAAATATTGAAAAATTTTGACAAAAAAATTCTCTTCCTCAAGTCTGAGATAAAAGACTACAAGGCCAAACACAAAAGTTTGTGTTTGCAGGCTAACAACCTACCACCATAACATAAATGTTGTTTACCAAGACACCTGGTTTGGCTTACATGGTTTGGCATATGTTCATGGCTGTAGATGCAGCTGGACATCCAATTACCTTGAAGATTCTTGGCCTTTCTTCCCTCTGTAAAATTGCAGAAAAATAAAAAGGAAAATCCCAGGAGCTTCCATTTATTTTAATAGCAAGTTAAATTCATTTTCTCTTTCCTCTATATATATAGCTTTAAATTATGACTCTCTTCCCAGCTACTCCTGTAGTAGTATTGTTTGTCTCTTGTAAGTACATTTTAACTGTGTCTTTGTAACACTTCGTGGAAAATGAAAAATATTTGGCTATGGGGATACTGACATTCAGGATAAAATTACTGCTGCAAGGGCTTTTGAGAAATAAGACTAAAATTTTCCCAGTTGCTAAAAATATATTAAATAAAGATCCCTCAGCACATCAAACACTTTATTTTCCACAATATTTTTGTTTACTCTTTGCCAAAGCCACAGTGATATGAAATAACTGGCAAAGCAGAGTTAACACCAGAGTTAACACTATGTTGTAAAGAAATCAAAACTCAGATAAGAATGGATGGCAAATTTCACGCCACATCCCACTTGAGTTCAAGTGGCTATTGGAGTTCTTAGGAAAAATCCACAAGTTCAGAAAATAAAAAGTGTGTGAGCACCATCCACAGAGACAAGACACCCTTTTGACTATCCCACTGACAATCTTTTACTCTAAGGCAATGTGCACTCCAAACCTCAGACAAAAATTCCCAGAAGAGGAATAAAACATGGCTTCATGAAAAACAAACAAACAAACAAAAAAATCATTAAATACATGGGAGGAGTTCAAAATTTTTCTAGGTGGTACAGTGGTGCCTTAAATTTTAGCTTTCATATTTTCCATATTCTGTACTGCATTAGTATGTAACTCTAAACTTCACATAAAGTGTTAGCAAGTTCTCTTCACAGTTCAGTTAGACAAAACAATCCTTTTCCAGCCTGAGAACCAAGGACACCATTGCAGCTTCAGACCCAAAAAGTACAAACAGCAGCAAACTGAGGAGAGCAAACTGGGAGGGTGGGACTTCATGTCCTGAAGCTGTAATTGGACAATTAACCCCAACATGGAAATGGACCAAAACTTATAAAAGTGTGAAAACTCGTGACTGGTCATCCATCTCGCATCCATCTTGGCTCCATCTTGGGTGGAGCCACGGCTCTTGTGCTGCCCAGGGTTTATCCTTTGAAAGCCTTTTCAATAAATACCTACTTTATTCCTTTCACACTGCCTAGCTTTTCTTCTAGATAGCCTCTCGAGGTATCAACAGTACTGTGTCAAATATCCCCTTCTGGTATAGAATATGAAGTTGACTGCTTCTACAGCTCTTTTAAGGACTACAATTAGCAGTGGTCAAAAGGCCATTGACTGACTTTTTTTCCCCTCTTTCTTTTGGGATGCGAGTGATGCACACACTCAAAAAAATGGTCTGTTTAGAGTCAAGCTATTAAATGAGCTCAAGAAAGGAGGCTATACCCTCCTTTCTTGAGCTCATTTATACTATTCATATTTTAATATTAATATAATTAATAATATTCCATAATATTATGCTCAGAAAAGCTGTGATTTTGAACAAAATATATAATTTTACCAAAATAGTTATTTTTTGCTAAGTATTCACTTTGTGATATGGTCAACTACAAGAAATAAGGAAAGAGCTCCTGTTTGTTATGTTATTCAAGGAAAAAATCCCTAGCTCCAGGCAAGGTTTCACTGTCCATCTTTTTCCTGTGAAGCACAATCTCATAATTTTTAAGAGCAGGTTTTTGTGTTCTTTTGAAAGATGAACCAAGTTCCATTTTAGTAAAAGGAAACAACTTTGGAATAAGACCAACTACTGATAATTTCAGGCTAAAAGGTAAAAATTTGAATAAAAACTACGTGGTTGTAGAAGCAGAGTTATCAGTTTAGCTATATTATGCCATATTAATGGAAATTATAATTAGTGAAAATTAGACTTGTGAAAAATATGCAAGAAAAATCTATTTAATTCAGATGGAGCAAGGGAAGGAAAAAAATCAATAATTTTTTTAAAAAATAAATGTAGCCTTGGGCTTGAATAGCCAGAGATGAAACCTTCAGTGGCCTTCAAATGATGTTTTATGAAGAGATGATCCCTGGTTGTATTTTCCATCTTCAAAAAGAAATGAATTGTCATTGTATTACACAAATAAGGAAGTATCTGAAATACTGCCAATAGTTATTCAAGCAGCATCTCAGCAAAAAGATAAGAAATATCACTGACATAAAACCAAAGCAGAAAGTGACTACTTAAGAATTATTTCTACAGACAAAGGTACAAGATAAATATCTTGACACAGACTAGAGCCATATTTTAGAGACCATTGGACTGAAACATGAGAAAGAAAAAAAGGGTGGTCTTGAAAGTGCAAAACAGCCAAGTTAAAATTAGCATAGAAGGCAGAGCCTTTGTAGAAGTTAAAAAATGGAATTCTGATTCTACAATGGTGAGGCGCTCCTGGAGTATTGATATATTCTGATATCCCTGTGGGGTACTCCCTCCCAGGAAACAAGGGAAATTTCAGCTGCTTTTTGTTTTTCACGCAAGCAATGCCTAACATTTCCTTTTATCTTTTTTCTTCTTTCCTTTTTTCTGATTTTGTTTGTTTTCTTGTTTGTTTTCTTTCAAATGGCTGTGACCTAATAAGTGATAGGGAAGTGAAATGTCAGTGTGTACGTTAAGATGAGAAAAGGTAAGGCTCTGAGAGACATATCCATTCATCTCTAGGCTGCTAGAAGCTGACCATGATGACAATGATGATATCCCATGAAACGTGCTCTTTTGTTCAAAATGAGCACCATACTTTATTGATTCACAGTGAAATTGCTCTGAGATGAATCAAAATACCAGCTGCCCCATTTATTGAGCTGTGAAATATTTCTATTCGCTGTGCAGCTGTGTGAACCTGAACTAATCTAAAGGGCAGATCATCTAGAAGAGAGCTCAAAATAGTTTTATTGCAGGCAGTTTGCCTAAGTATTAAATATACCCTGTTCACACAGGATTCTGAGCAAGGACTTTCACTGAAGGAAAAGCAATGCTGCGTACTCGTTAACACACAGATTGCTGCATGTTTATCATAGCTGCATGGAGATTACAGAGAACTATTAAAGACACCCAATATTGACAAGGGCAAAGAAATACCATGGCCAAATACCCTGCCATGGTGCTCTCCATCTTGTATGTGCAGAACTAGAAGGCTGGGTGGTGACTCAAGTGTTCCTGATAAAAACATGTGTCTCCAGTGAATGTTCTCTCTGTGAGAGGTCGGAAGGGGACAGAATAGGCTACTGGTTTGTTTTTTGACAGATGGAAAATGATAGAGCACTATTAAAATCAGCCAACCAGCCTAAACTTTTCATTCCAGTGCCAGCACATATGTATGTTGCTTGGGGAATTATGCTCTAATTAACCCAATGCATGTAGTGTTGCTCTTTCACACATAATGGGAGGATTGAGTGAGTGCAGCAGATTTTATGGTCATTATAAAAATACCCCTGGCAATATGAATTCTAGAAAAATATAGAAATACTCTAAGAGAAAAACTGAAATCTCTCTTCTTGGAAACAGATTTTTCATGCCATATTTCAAAATTTTTGGCAAAAACAAGGACGCCCAAGCAGTACGTGATTCAGCAAATTCTGAAACCAATTTTCTGTGGTGAATAGCTGAACACTACTCAGTTACAAACTGAATCATGTGGCTTGACAGAAAGGAAAAACCTATGGGAAAGAAATTAATTTAGTTGCATCTTTAAAGTACATGTCTATAATAAGCAGTATAAAAAAATATTGAATTTCAGAAAAGCTGAAAATACTATCAGGATAGCCCTACTTGTGCTATTTTGGGAGCTTCCAGTAATTGAAAGAAAAAAATCTCTCAGTTTGTCTACTACTTTACTTGTGAAGTAGTAGACAAATCTTTGAAAGATTATATTCCATCACACCCAGGTTTTAGGAACTATACTAATAATTTATAGGTAGAAAACTCCAGAATTTGGCAAAGTCAAACAGAAAAGGATGTGTGTGCATTCTTTGCCATCTCTTTAGTACAACCCCTGGTTGAAGCACTCCTGTAACTGACTTTCCAACCACTAGCAGTTTCACACTTGATAAGGCCATCAAAAATACAAAGCAATTCCTGGCACTCAAGAGAACAGAACAGATTGATAACACATTTTGCAAACAAAAGATGATGTCATGGAATATGAAGAGGATATGAGCTGGTGAAAGAAAAACTGGAGTTGCCCATTGGATAGAAAAGAGAGGAATGGATGAATGTGGGATAGGAGGAATGGGATAAAGCAATACTTATGGCACCTGTTCTGAGAAGAGAATAAGGAATGCTGCCACTGGGGATGAAAGAGTTTGGACAAAATGACCCAGCAAATAAAACATTTGGTATGAGTTCACAAACCAGCAGAGTTGACAAAATAATCTGTTCTGGTCTTAATGGAACAAGAAGAGTGACAGAGCCCATGACAGATGCCCCACCACTCAGCAGGAGGTGCTGGGGGCCTGAGCAGTATTTTAATCCAGAGAAACAGAAAGGCATAAGGGAAGACAGGATGAAATAGCACAAAGAGTCACTCATAAGAGGGTCCTTGACACAGAGAGAGAACAGTTATTATGAAATAAGCACTAGCCCTGCCAGGAGGAAAATGCAGAAGGACAGGAAGACGGCAGATAGGACACAGTGACAAAATAAAAGGAGGCATGGTATTAGTTCACAATAAGCTTAACTGACAATAGCTGTTGAAATGTGCTTCCTGGCTGCTGCAGCTTGCCTGTGCTTTTTAAATACCCCCTTTCCCTGCTGGCAAAATGCAGTAATGCTTTCAGTTGTGCAGACAGGGGGATTCTGAAAAACCTGATTATTTGCTGTCTGTGTGGATGCTGGTAAGGCTTTCCTGCAGCTTGGTAATGCAGTAATGTTTTCATGGCTGATGCATAGTTAGAATCTGTTGATAATACTTATAGTACTGCAAGGAATGCAAGGTCCTGGTGCACTTAGTTAAAGATATTATTTGCGCACTGCACCTCTAAAAGAAGGATCAGCATAATCCACAATTTTGCCAAGAATGGGCAAGCAGGAAAAACCAAGACATGAATACATAAATATATAAATATGCATACATATAGTGTTTCTTTGCTGACATATTTCTGGGGGAGGAAAAAAAGAAAACAACTAAAATTTAAATCACTTACACAAAAATGTCTGCAAATAGGACTGAATTTGTGATTGAGAAATAACCATGTGAAATTTGAGGAACTATTCAGAGACTGATTATGTAATGTTAATTTATGGAAGAAAGATTTCCCATAATTGATAGAACTGAGTTGGCTAGATTTTATTTTCATCTCTGAAAATAACTATTAGAATCAAACACTTCTAAAGGCAAAGTTAAGTCTGCTATGGCAAAGAATACAATAATATGGACCAGTCCATATTTATAAGATCAAATAATTTACATTTTAAAACATTCACTTTCAATAGAATTTTAAAATAATGTAACAATCTATATATTCCAAGATAGCCCAGGAATTGTTTGGGAGAATGCCAACTGTCCCAGGTCTAAACCCCATTGATTTAGTGCTGTATGTAAGGTAATCCAGTGACTGAGTAAACGTTCAATTTACCTGTATGGATACAGCACCTTCATCTTTACTGACAATCCAAAGAATCTTCTTTCATGTGCTCAGAAAAAAAAGGCATAAATAAGAGATATTCCACAGTGCAACTCTTCTCAGTGCCTTTTAACTCTGTAGTCCTCATTGAAGTCTTAACTCGGAAAACATTTGTGCTCATGCTCAATATTTAGCTTTGAGAGAGTGTAACTGTACAGCCATATGCTTTCCTGGGTATAGGCATCCACCTGCTCATAACTTCATGGAATGGTATTAGTAAACAACATGCTACCACAGTGGCATTTACACAGAGAAAAACCCCAAACCCTACTATATATATTATTTTAAAGTTGTCCCATTAAAATATCCTTGGGAAAACTTAGCATTTAAGACATGGTATTTTAAAAATTTTAAATTTTAATTTTTCTGTCTTTTAGGAATAAGGAAACAAAGGTAATTCCAATAATAAATTCCATTTGCAGTACAGGCTTCACTAAAAAATAACTTCTAAGGAAGGATGGAAAAAAAAAATGTAACAGAAAACCATGATTTGCTTATCCCCAGAGTGCTAATTTCCTAGCCTGTTTTCTAAGTATACACAGCAGCACATATCAGGAATAAAGAGAAACGGGGACAGAGCAGAAATAAACTAATTGCATGAGGGAATATGAGTGAAATAAAGTTGGTTTTTGGTTTGGTTTGGGTTTTTTGGCTTTTTTTTTTTTTTTTTGGCTTGTTTGGTAAATGGCATGAAACAGGGTTCAGAAATATGCAAAAGTGACAAATGCTACAAAAAGTCATATGATGAGGGGCAAACCCTCAGTGAATGAACATGATTGTATAACATGAGAATGTGCAAACTACATCCATGAACCTGCCTGTTGACCCATAGTCCAAATAACAGGATCAATGTCTGTGGCACAGGGGTGGCTCACAGCAGGCAGAAATGTCTCTCTTGTAATACCTACCATGAAACTGCTCCTTCATCAGTACAGCAAATTCCTGAGAATAGAATTATTTAAGGCAAAAGCTCCTAGCCCTACCTGGGAGATCTTTAACTGCATATCCCTTAAAATCCTGCAGGAATCCAGAAATTCAACCAGTGTCTACATTTGTATTTCCAGGTTCAAAGCCAACCATGACAGGGATGGTGGGATGTGAAATGGGAGGGTGGGAGAGAAAGTCTTCTCCTGTGGGCTGTGCATGAGCTGTAGAGCTTGATACCTTGGTTTGTGGGACTTAGGCAAGTGGGGGAGGGATGGGGATTGATCAATAACAGTGTTTGGAGGAGGTAAGCTGTGTGGTTACAGGAGGGACAAAAGGATGATTCTGTTCTGATTCTATGTTTGCAGCTGAGAGAAATGCAGGTGGGAAAAGCAGGATGATGTGTGGGTGTGAAAGGTGATGGACCTTGGAGGTTGAAAATTCTGAATGCTACCTTGTCCTGTCAACAAGGGCCTTTTCTGGTAAGGAGAAACAACATTAGGGATGCGCTCATGCACATCAGAAAAGGCTTTAAAACATTTTACCTTTCCAAAAAGCTTGTGCATTCTTCTACCATTTTGCACCATCAGGGTTTTTTCAGGAGCTGGAGCTGCTGTTTGAAATGTGCAGCAATTCCATGTTCTTTACATACAAAGGCTTTTAATTTGCTACAGCATGGGGCCTGTTGTTCATTTGAGAATTATGCATGACAGAAACTAAGAAGGGGGGAAAAAAGGTAACTTTGGCTTCAGATCTATCTGTTTTTTGAAGCCTGAATATTGCTTCAATATGAACAGCTATTTTATGTTCATAAATAGAAGCACACAAAATATGTTTTAAAAGGAGAATCATAACTGACCTACTAATTAGGGCTTTTGATCTTTTAATTAATTGATCCCCTAATTATTGAAAACTGTAGCAGAACAAATGATAAACAAGTTGGTTTGAGTATTTTTTGATAAAGGTTTTAGTAACACAGCACTATGTGTATGCAGGAAAGCATTCTACAGGATTATACAATATATTGCTTCTTAAATACAACACAGCTCTGAAGATTAATGTTTTCTGAATAAGCAACTACATATTTTGGAACTGTCATTCTGTTGTGCCATTAATCTGTGGATTAAAGTCCCTATCAGTGTACACAATAAAGTACAATGACATCAAAAGAATATCTCATAAAAACTGGGTTACAGACAAGGGGAAAGCCTGAGATATAAACTTTGGTTTATGTTTTCAGCTCACATTACATATTAAACAAAGTAGTAAAGAGTTATTATTTTCAAATATATTCAGAGACCCAGCTAAACGTATTGCATAGGCTTTAATTTTATCCATTCTTTCTTTAGGCAAAATATATCCTTCTACACATGAAATTAGTTTTATTTCAATAAGATAACATTAATCCTTCTTAACCTCCCATGAGATTATCCCTGAACACTTTCTGTGAGATTATCCTCCCTTTTTCTTCAGCAAATTCATAAATCAGGGCCATTTACAGGATGAGAGATCAACAGCACAAGGAGACATGATGGTGGCCATTGTATGTGGTAGTAATTTCCAATGTTCACAGCTTTGCAACAGGGGAAAACACACCCAGGGAAGAACAAGGGAATTCTGAGGAAATCACCACAAGTGTTAGCAGTTCCTTAGAAAACATTGTAAAGAACTCAGTTGCCAGAAGAGGTTGTTTCTTGCAGGCAATGCATTGTGTGTCATGCTAAGGATACAGACAACTAGGTTCTGATATGTGTCATTTGGTGACATCTTTAGTGAAAAGCTACTCCAGAAGCCAAGTTATAAGGGTTTGATTTTTTTTTTTTAACTGTAATTGTTTATTGAGCGGCATCTCATTCAAGAAGTTGTGCCCATTATGAAAAACTGCTAAAGGCATTTAAACCTGGCACAAATTAAGTGAGTTCTTTCTTTTTCTTTAAGTGGTTTGCATACACAAACTCTTTGTTGTTGCTGTAAATAAGCTGGAATTTTTCTGTTAACCAGAAAATCAATCTTTTTTCTAGTCTAGTCTTTGTTTCATAATGAATCAAATGCATAAGTATCTACATGAACACATTTAAGTAAGAAGTGCTACTATGACTCACTCCACCATTGTAGAAAGAAAATATTTCTCTGAGCTTATTATGAAAGATGAAAATTACTAGAAAGATACTATCCAAGAGAACTCATGGTTTCTGCAGTGAATGCTACAAGTTGAACTATGTATTTGCAGCAGATCCAAAACAATTTTAATAAATGCCATTGGCAACACTTCTGCTGTTGTTGGTCGTGACATCCTGGAGATCAGTACCCTGTCAACTAGAGGGAAACACAGTCTGAGACACTTCAAAACTCTTCTCCACCCACTCCATTACATCTGGAACAAATCAAGATGCTGAAAGTTGTTTTTTTTCCCACTGTCAATGAACTTAAACAAGAATGTACAAGCTTCAGGCCCTGCTAGCTGATTGCCTCAGCCCAGCTGTACAGCCCTCACACCCTCGTGCTGACTCTCCTGCTCACCTATGCATGGAAGCATCACTTTTACCAGCTGTATGTCAGCCCCTAGAGTGCTGACAGAACCTCCTTTACACACAGTAGATGTGGATTCAAAAACCCTTTCATGCTGAGCAGGGAGATCACAGTACATACATATCCACTTCATGAATAGATGCATACCCATTGAATACCTGCACAAAAATGAGGAAGTCTTATCGGTGATATTTTTGCCTGACATCCAGGAGGAATGAGGCATCTGACTACATTGATATCAGAAGGCTAATTAATTACTTTATTATACTATATTATTCTATATTATATTACACTATATTACATTACATCTAAACTGAATCTGCACAAAGCACCCCACTCAACTCAGCTGCACAGAATCTTGTGACAGTCAGCTGACAGTCCCGACACACGCCCCTGGCCCTGATGGGCCAAGGAAACAAAACACCATCACTTTGGGTAAACAATCTCCATATTGCATTCTACTTTGGCACAACACAGGAGCAGCAAATGAGATAAGAATTGTTTTGATTATTCTTTTCTCTGCTTCTCTCATTGCTTCTCTCAGGTTCAGAGAATGTGAATCCCACAAAGTCTTCCTTCATTAAAAAAACCCAAAAAACTCCCGACCAACCAGCCAACCAACAAACCAACCAAAAAAAAAATTAAAAAAAAACCAAAAAACAACTAAACCCCAAACCCCAAACCCCAAACAAAGCCAGAAAGAAAGCTGCAGCTGAAACCATATTTTTGCAGGAATCATTTCTGCCACCACACGTCATGTTCCTGTTACTCCAGCCATGCCAGGCCCCAGCTAATGCTGGATTAGCTACATATGAGTTACTTGATGCTTATGGCAGATACAGTGCCCCGTGGCCCTTTACCACTCATTGCCTGGTGTTGCATTCCCACCCTGCTAGGACCAGGTCTCCCCAGAGGATCTTGGTGGTATCCACACTGGAAGGAACTGCCTCATACTGTCCTGGTCTTTTCTGCTGGAAAGCATGTGAGGTACAACTTTGCATCTGACCCTGAAAAACCTGCATGTCAGTATGCCAAGTTAGAGATGGCTTCTTTAAAGAGTCTTAGCAAAATATTGCTCTCCAATTTGGTCCTTTCATTTTGAAACCAGAGCATTACACATGAAGCTTTGGGAGTTCACTGCTTTCACATTACACTTAGGACTTGCCGTTCCCTGTAACTCAGCAACCAGAGCAAATAAACGCCTTCAGTTTTTCATTTTCAGTCATTATTCTGACAAACCTGGAATAAGACTTCATCAGAAACGATCTTTCTAGCAGTTACCTTCAACTAGTAAATGATAAATATTTTTCAAGCAATTTTAGTTCATATTTCCCAATGGTCCTTCAGTTTCACTCTGTGAATGGAAAACTGTCACAGCTACAGTGGGTGTAAAGCTGCACTGATAATTTGGCTAACAGGTACCAGCTCGACCAGCCTGGCTCAAAGTAAGCAAGCCCCCAGACATGATAACAATGGGTCAGATTCAAACCCAAACAGAGAACCTCAGCCAACCCCTCAGAAGCTCCTTTGCACCCCTATCATTAGCTAGGTGGAGCTGATTCACGTCTGTGAATAAGGGAAATTTGAAAGCCCTATGAAAGGAGCTGCCCCAAAATAACTTGAGCCTTTGTGTGTGCCTGTCGCTTTGCTTGTCTCCGAAAAAGTAACAGAAAACCAGTAAATCAATGATGCATTTTCCCTAAATGTCAATAACTGTCACGCTGATCAAGCATCACAAAATTAGTACCTGCTAGGGATAGGCAAAAACATGGAAACATAGTATTGAAATGGGAAATTGCAGCAGCCCATAACCAACACCAAACAAACCTAGGCTATCTAAATTCCTTCCAGTGATTCTTATTATGGGACTATTTTTTTTGGGTACAAAATACTTGAAAGTGCTTTTTCCCTCCTATTAATCTGCCAGTGGGCTGCATGTGGATATCCAGCTATCTAGCTGTTATGCAGTCTGTGTTGCCCATCTTTGGAATTTATGCAGGATCAGAAAGCTTTCTGGTAGAGATTTATGCCACTGTCTTTTCCACCGACCTCTTCCCATCTCATTTTTTATGAAGATAGTTTACAGTGGGCAAAGAGCCCTTTTGCCAACCAAGTTTAAAGCGGCGCCTTGGAGAGGCACTGAAATGATGCACCAAGAACAGGACTTTTCTTTTGTCTATGGATAACAAACAAATTGTAAAAATTTGTTTTAGTTCATGTATAAGTTATTTGCCTTGACTTGCTGCAGATAAAGGGGGGAGAGGTGGGTTTATTTAGCAGGCTATCCATGTGACCTTTTTTGCTAGCTACTTTAACACAAAATTAATTGGACCTTAATAAAGTCCTCCTCCCTCCTCAGCTGTCATTGTGGAGTTGCTTGAATCTGTAGCTTATACCTTAGTATCTCTTAGGACTTTCAGACTAGGTCTTTGAAATCAGCCCTGAGAACCAGCTTCTGATCTCACTCCTGCTTGTGTGATTTAAAGATTTCTCTAAAACTTCCATGCATTTATTGAGAAATATATAAACAAGGGCAGAATCTGGAATATCTATCATTCTTTACCCCAAAATAGCTTAATGAATGTGTCCCCATCAGTAAATGAAAAGGAACGGGGTAGATTGGAGTCCTTGCACACACTTATCTATATTGTTAAATTTTCAGCAAATTCAGAATAGTTTGTCCTATGTCATCTGGAGAAAGTTCTGCAAATTATGAGGGATGGAGTAAGGCCAGAAATTATCCCAATAAATGTGTGGAGAAAGCAGCTTTCCAGGAGGAGAGGAAGTTTATGTGTTGTTCTATGCTATTTGTCCCCAGAGTCAGAAATCTGCCCTTTTTCAGTAGCAAATGGGTCAATATTGATGGAAAGTCCAGGACTCAAACTCTTGACATGCAAAATGTTAGTGCTGCTTTATAGAGCTCAAGGTAAAGGGCAGCATCTGGCAACTAGTAGTAGTGGTGGTGGTGGTCTCACCTAAATTCCTTATTCAGTTCCCAGGTAATACTGCAAATGTAGGTCACTGAAAGTACTTTCATCTTGCCAGGTGATTGTAGTAATTAATCCTGAACTCATTCAGCTCATTATGTTGTGGAATACTTTTAAGAGTTTTATTAAAATTACTGTTATTGAAATCTGTTTCCTCAAGCATGTTTGAAGGGGAAAGATTTCTCCACTGGATGTATCTTTGTCTTTGTAGAGTATGGCTAGTATAGCTAGTGTAGCTAGTATATTAAGTCCATTATCATGAGGAATTGTTCTACCAATTGTTTCTACACATTTGGTACATTCTTAATCTCCACCATAATTTCTTTTCCTGCTTTGAGTGCAAGCTGCAGAGTAGCTATGATTATGTATGGTATAGATACACATTAGGTTGCAAGGGGTTGCAGTTTGCACACTGACAGAATTTGAAGCTCTGACTATCACTTATTGAAATATTTTTCCAAAGCAGTCTACAAATTTTAAAAAAATTCTTCCTGCAGAAATATATTTTAATACTTATGGCAACATTATCCAATGAAAAGCTGTGGAGGACACTTTTAATTTAGATAGGTAGAAAACTAAAATGGTGTTAAGCATATGCTGTCAGATAAATCTGAAGATTTCCTTAAGAAAGATTTAATAAGTCACAGACTTAATGTTACAACTGACTTTGATGGTACAAGTTGAACTGGGATAGTGCTCCCTGTATGCTGTTCCCTCTTCTCTCAATGTCAATAATCCCTTCTTACAGTGGTCCTGCCTCATTGCTCAGCAGTGGAGTTTCAGGGACTTGTACATGAATTTTCAAGGGAAGGAGAAAATAAGGCCTTAGTAAGAAGAAACTTTAAGTCTGGCTTGTTCTGTCAGCACACACACACATACACAGAGCAGCCAGAAAAATGTGGACCAAAACCAGCAGCGAGTCTCCCTCTCAGGAATACTATAATTACAAAAACTCCTGGTATACAGAGAACCTCTTCGTTTTGAGCATTTACTCAAATTTGAAAGAAGGGAGGAAACTGCCCTCCCTCTTTCAAAGCACCTTTCCAAAGGCTGCAGTCTCAGCCAGAGTGCAGCTTAACATAAGGCTCATGGGACAACATCTTCTCCCTGAAGCTCTGAGGCTTATTTGCAGGCTATGTGTAATAATGCCACCTACTGCCACCTGAGAAGTATAATTTGCTTAGCTGCAAAGCAATGTGGTGATTATCTTTATACAAAGTCCTCATATTTGTAGATTCATTACCTTAATTTTGAGAAAAAAAGGGAATTTTTCAAGCCATATTGAAATAAACACTGTTCATTAACTTGTGTTTCAAGACAAATCCTGATTAAACTGTCACACACATATTCATAATGCATAAATTCATGCTTTTATTCTACAGAAGCTAAAACAGGTTCCTCACAAAAAATAAATACAGTATCAAATCTCAAGAATCTGACTGGAGTTTTGGAAATGTATGATTCAGATATTAACTTTTCAAACTAAGAAAAGGGAAATGTAATTTACTCACAGGTCAGTATGTCAGGATTTTCAGCAGTACTTAAATCACAGATTTAATAAAGTGATCTGCCTAGAAGAAACATGTAAGAAGTTAACAACAAAGTAATAATCTTTAGATTTATAAGATTATAAGCACATATATCAATCCTCCTTTATTATTTACTAATTAAAGGGAACTATAACTCAGTATTTAATAATTCATATTATTTATTACTCTGTTTAACATTCCTTTCATTCTGAATATAGAAGAAATAAGACTTTTTAAAATTAATTTTGGATATTTATGATCAAATTTTTAACCTTGATACATAAAATTCTGGTGTATGTCCATATTCAGAAAAGCAAAAGACTTAAATGTATGCTTGGATTGTTTGCAGTAACACTGTACATGGTTCCATAATTTACAATCATTGCTACAGTCATGGTTGGAGTAATGCATTACATTTCCACCATAATTCTACTAGGAGCAGCACATATTCTGAAGCACAAATATTAAGTCTGCCAAATAATGTATGCCTGTCCTGAAAAGATGTATTTTGCAAATCAGACTTGACTGAAAGAAAATGCAAATGAATTTTTATTTGGAGCCATGATTTTACCAAAAACAGATAATACACTAGCCTCCTTCTATTCCAGGGGTGAATATGAATAACACGCATGCACAGGACTCAGAGGAACTGGATTCACTTTCTCCTTTTGCAACAGAAAATATAAACCCAAGTTTCTTTCTGAGAAACACTGGCCCACTATCCTGAGCTGAAGTGGACTCTATTTGCTGCTGTTTATTTAGCATAAATTTTGACTGAAACATGTAGCAGGACTCAGATTTTCAGGATCCTAGCTGGCTGACAAAGTGCTGCTCACCAGGACTCCTTTTAACCTATTCCACTGTGTTTCAAATAACACCTCTGCTCCTGAGAAGATGAGCAAAATACAATTTTGGTAACTAGCCTGGAGGTAGGAATGGGGCTTCACTTTCCCTGTTTTATTTATGCATTTGTATACAAAAGGGAGAAGCAAGATGATGTGAAAAGGAAGACATGAAACAAAAAGGAGTAAGAACTTACTAAATACCCAAAGATCTTCTCTTCCCTACCAAAAATTCTCAAAAATCAGCTTGTAACATATAATGCTTATGATCCTTGATGATCCTTGTAGGTTTATGTTTGCTTTTCTAAGCCACAAGGCATTGGAATTTTCCAGCACTTGCAAAAAGAAGCTTCACTGACAGGGCAGCAAAACTCAGTAACTCTGCCAAATCAGATCCATTGTGAAGTTTGCTTTATACTAATTTTATTTCATAGGTGTCCTGGTGGCATGAAGCAATTTCACATATATCATGGAATTTTGATTTGATTGCAAAAGAGAATACAGACAGCTGTATCTAAGAAAGCAATACCTAGTTATTTTTGCTCCTAGTTATTTTTGCAGAGGGTAAGCTGGAGTTTGGGCGTGGCTTCGGCTGACATTACATGATATTTTTTCTAAAATACATGTCATTTAGCTCCTGATATGTTTTTTGTGCTTTCTTCTTCTGAATAGAAAATTAACATATCCACTAAATAATTCATAGTAAGAGACCCTTATCATGTAACTAGCTTATTCAGCACAAAGATCTTGAAGGGTATTTCACTAAAAGGCAACACACTCAAAACTGGAATTTCAACCTCTTTAATTAACCGTAGCATTATTAGTTCCAGAAGAAATCACAGAAGCATCCAGAGGCTCACTTGGAATACTCACAAGTTTTATCTCTATCAATCTTGAAGACACAGCAAGAGTGAGGGCTTCCAGGCTGTGCTCCACTGGAATTTCTGAACCCATCTCTCTGAGATGCTGATAAGAATGCTGCAGAAGATTGCTTGCTAGTGCTATCCATGAGGTACCCTTTCAGTTAAAGCCTTTTCTTAAAAAGAAATTTTGGGATTGATTTTTGTCTTGATTTAAAGGGCTACTTGTCATATATATTTATATAAAATGACAAATAATTTTTCAACTGAATAGAATATTTTAAAAATAAAGTCAACGTACCAATAAAAAAAATAGACTTCTTAATCTGCATACCAGTTATATAAAGCATGTAATCAATTTTGCTGATCATAATCTACTAAATTTAGCTGATGAGTGGTTTTGTCAAAACCATATTTTATCATTATAATTTTTAAACCAATGTCCAAATATCAGAGACCCCAAAGTGTACACAGAGTGAAAAATAAGCATTATGCTATGTCTTAAAAATATTCTGGATCTAAAAGAACCCTGGTTCTCCTTGGAGAATTGTAAACTTGAACTTGACAGCAATTTCTATTTTTTCCAAACTGGTTTACCTATCTCTAGGATATAAGATGAAGTAGTTGGAAAATGAGAAAGAAAAAAAAGTCAGTATGAAATAAATGTAACTGAGCAATTAATCATTGAATTAACTACTGCCAATTTGTATGTTAAATTAATTCCTGCTTACTGGTTTTAAAACAAGATTAAAAATGTTTACGAGGTTACAGACCAGTTCTTCCACCTGTAATTGAACTCAATAGCTCAATTGGCAACAAAGAGAAATAGTTTCCTCTTCAGAGATTTTTTAATGACCAATTTCTTTTCATTTCCCACAAAACAACTGGAGAGCACCATGCTCCTAACTCACTTGTGAGGATTTAATTCTCTTTGGATTTCAGTGCTCTGTTTGCAAATCACTAAGGCAAAACATACAGCTTTAAATGACCTGAGAGCTACTCAGACAGGTAACACGATGCTTCTGGAAAGGGGAACATGAGGCTTTCAAAGAGACTGTCTAGAAAATGGATGTGTGTATGCATACACATGAACTTTCCTGAGAACTACTCAATCTCAATCTCATAGCTCCATCTCATTTTATTACAGTACTGTACTGTATATCATCAACTACCATTAATGATATTTGATATGATAAAATATTAATGACATTTGCAGCCATGGACTCTGTTCAAATCTAGGTGACAAAAATTCCCCTACAAATTTCAAAAAAATAAGAAGCTTTAACTTTTGACTGTCTTGTACTTTCTGAAAAAGCAAAATATATTTCAAAATATCTTACTACTTTTTTTTCCCCACTAAGTAAAATACGGGCACAATGAACCATCTTGAGTTGAACTTGAAAACTAACATGAAAAGCATTGCATGTATTTACATTTCTTCTTTTTACTCTTTAGCCCTCTTTTGCGTCATCTTTGTTATTTGGACAAACCTTGGTGCAAATTTAACAGTGGAAGCATGTTTCTGCAAGAGACTGAAAAATCCTAATTCAGGGGAAAAAAGTAGTCTAAGTTCTGTTTAAGGATTTCTGTCCTCAAAGTTCAGACTGGATAAATAGAAAATTGGAAATCTCCATGTTTTAAGAAAGACGTAACAGAGTTTAAAGTGGGTAATGATAAGGACAGTTAAAATGAGCAGGGTGGCAGACTGAATGCCTTGTGAGGACAGGCTAAAAGGGCTGAAACTTCAAAAGGGAGAAGCCTAAGGAAATGTGACTGAAATGTTTGAAAAGACATGAAACATTAAGCTGAGTGCAGAACCTTATTTGCTAAATCTTGCAATACAGGAAGCAAGGCTCAGTTTCTGAAAGTAGAAAAATTGGATCAAGATAGAGGTAGATGCAAAATGTTTCTTTATAGAGCAAAATGGTGATATGAAATTAGTTTTCACAGAAAATGTCTAGGCAGATAATAACAGCAGATTCCAAAAGGGATTAGGCAAATTCATGAGAATCACTCTCAAAGACAGGTATCAAAGGGATAGACAGGGTAATACCTTGTAGCACCCTTAATCCAACAACTGGAGACACTGGCAAGGTATAAAGGATGGCAGCAACAGATAGGCCCTATAGACAACAGATGGGCCCTTGTCCTCCCATTGGACAGCATATGCCACTGGCACTTTCAAAAAGTGAGATGGGGGAAAGAACACACAATGAGTTTTCATGAGTCAATAATATATTTTGAAGGGAAAAAGGCCACATGGGAAATTATAGGATTAAGTTGCTTTATTTTTCTGGTTTGATTTAGTGGGGGTTTTTTCAAGGAGAGTAGGCTACATGCTGAAGCCAAAGCCTTCATGGAATAACTATAGAACTTCAGACAACTCAAAGTCATTTTAATGAAAACCTTAAATGTTCTGTTAAATAACCTGTCAGAATTCTTCCTCATAGTTGAACATTATTGACAAAAATTTTTAATAAGCTTGCTCAAGAAAGTCATAAATATGTAGTTCATTTTTCATATTTTTTCAAAGACTTTAATGACTGCAGAAATTACAAGCTAGTGTTATTATTACTATTATCCAGTATCAAATAGGAACACCAGAAAACACTCCACACAGCTTAATCTCAGTCAGCAGTCTTCAGCTGAATTATCTTAAATGGAAGTTGTCTGTGCTCTCTTATTCCAAACACAAAGAAAAACCCACCAGAGAGTATTAGTTGATCAGTAGGTGGCATAAATTATTCCTGACTCCCCACTACAATCATTGGGCTTTATACAGAACACATTAAAACCAATAAGAGCTTTTATATCAACCACAATGGAAGAAGGGTTGGGGTGGTGTTTTGTAATAGGGGGCCTTATGTGTAGAGTCCCAGTAATTTATAAATCATTGCTGCTGAACAAAAAGAACACAAAATGTCATCCCACAGCACTAAATGGTTTTCCAGCAGTTGGTCAATGATTTTCTTCGTGGAAAAAAGGGCTGAACAAAAAAGTTCCACACCTGCTGCAGTTTTAATATCAAGCCTTGTCCAATGAGGCCATTTGAAATATTTTAACTATTTTGGTTTCCGCTCCCAATGACCACCATACAATGATTATGGGTGATTGCTAAGAACACACAAACAGCTACATTGTCTCCCTCAGATTATCTGACACTAGTTAAAGGAGGAAAAGTAATACAGGAACATCCATCCATGGGGAGAAAGCTGCCATCCTTTCCCAAGTAGATGCATCCCTGTCTTGCCTGAGGTACTCTCTCTCACTTGCTTCACAGTAGGTCAGATATTAATGAAGAGAACAAAGGCCAGTTTAGATACTGCACCAAAAATCCTGGTTGAATGGTTGCTCTAACTTTAGCATGCCAACTTGCACATGAATAATTATTTTTGTCTTAGAACTAAACAAGAACTTAGGAAAATTAACAACATCAGAGCCCCAGAGATATCTGATTTCTTTTACCTGCCATAGAGCTTGCTTATGTCCCTTATAATGCTCAATTCCTCTTCACTATTTAGATAGCTGATGTTCCCCAGCACCAAAAAAATGGTGAGGGAAAATAGGAGTAGTGCTGAAAGACTTTTATTCTTGTGGGCAGACATGATACTTGGAGTACTGTGTGTCTCAGCAAGGAAAGATGACTCTGTCCAATCAAGTTTAGGCTGGGCACTTACTGGGAATGGCAGTTCCCTTTTCCCTAAAAAAGGAAGATGCTGTGTAAGAAGAACAGAGAAAATAGAGGAGAAGGCTTCTTACACATATTCCCAAGCCCTCTGCACTAACTAAGAGGCATCCTTTAACTCCTCTCATTTATAAATCTATTTAGGTTAATGTACCTCTGAGAACTCATTAGTGGAGGCAGCAGAAACAGAAAGAACTGCAGAAATGTTTTTGTTCAGGAAATCAGACAGCAACACAAAATACCTGGAGATTTATAGGAAACAAAACTGTTGCTAAAGTCACATAATCAGGAAGGTATTGTGAGATGAAATTACATGTTCATCTCTGTCAAGCATTAGGGAAGAGAATGGGAAAAAAGCTCCTCTTTCTTTTTTTTTTTTTTTTCTCTGCTATCTCTTTCAAGTCTCTAAAACAGGGTTTACAAGATTGCAGTAGTTCAAAATTCACTCCTTACTGAGCTCTGCACTTCATACAAATCAATGAAGAATGAAATGAGACCCCAGGGTTTCTTACTTGCCTTGACTGCTTGGTATCTCTGGAGCTTTCTGACTGAATTTTAAGGCAGTCATTTGTATTTGGCTGTAGCTTAATCACTAATTAACTCCCCCTAATACTGTCTTTCTTTGATTCCTAGACTCATCAGTTAGGAGCACAAAATAAGTGTAAACTCGAGTATTTTTTTTCATCCTTCAACAGAACATATATATTCCTTCTGCTAACGTTAGGAGACCATACTTTCTCACCCCCTCATGGTGCTTCAATGCCTCAAACCTTGCTGCCCATCAGATTGCATTACAGAGGCAAAACTTTTTGGTAGACTTGTCTCATTTCAGCAGCCTGCAGTAAGAAAAGCACAAAACAAAGGAAGGGGGATTATTAGTTTATTCCTTTCCTTTCTTCCATCAGCAGTATGCTATTAACAGCAAGAAAACTGTACTTTATTACGGTTGTATTTATATACAAGCAAATCAATGAGAGGCTTTGTCTTGCATATTTCCTCTATGCAGTTGCAAGCTGCATAGTGAGCTTCCTAAATTCGTTTGAGCCAGATAATTGCTTAAAATAGACAGGAAACACTCAAGAGATAACTAAATCCCCACCACCTGTGTGTCATTCTGACTCATACCCCAGCAAAGCAAACACTGAAGTCACTGAGAACCTTTCCATTGACACGTGTAAGTTTTACCCTTTTACTCTTGTCTAAGCTAGAAGAAGAGCAGATCATCTTCGTGATCCTCCAACCCACGTTTTCATGTTCATATGGGCAAAATCAGCAGGAAAATAGCACATTTCACAGAGATCCAAGATGAAAGTTGCAGGGGGGCATTGCACTAATGGGACAGATCAGGCTCCCAAGGCATCCCACTGTTCTCTCTCAGCACTGCCATGCATTGCAGGATAATCTGGCAGTGTTAGTCTAATTAGGTCCTGGTGTTTGGTTTTCTGGTTGTTTTTTTCTCCCATAACAGAAAACCTGTTTATTCCTCTTGTGCCTTAACCAGAAAACAGCATGGCTACAATACAGTAGCTATGACTGACCTGGTGATAAGTCATTTGAAAGCCACAAGTAACCCATACCTGAGCTCAAAATCTCAGGTTTATCCTGTCATTCGTGTTCTCCTCAGTCTGCTACTACCTTAGAGTGAAAATCTGGAGATGGTGAGCTTGCAGTGCATTGCTCGGATCCTAAATTGTTTCAGATCCACTGAATCTAGTGCAAGAGTGTTTGTTCACAGGTTCTCTGAATAGCCACAAGCTATTAAATAAAGTTTCACTACGGGACTGTAACAAGTACAAACAGTGGGACTGTGTCTGCATAGTGGTCTAAAATCCTGGCATCATGCTGAATCAAACTGACAGGGCTGAATTGTTGCTAAGCCTATGGATATAATCAATCTAAGGAGAATACAGAACTGCTCTTTGCAATGTCATTTTGGGGGACTGGCTCCATGCCCCCAGAGCCCTTTTGAAAATGTTGCTACATTCAAACAAATACTGTTTTTCATATGATTAGTCAGGAAGACTGTAAATGAAATGAAAAGTTTGACAATTTGCATATTTTTGGCATTAATCTAAACATTAGTTTGTTGTTGAAGTGTAAAGAATATCATGGGCTGTGTGCACAAAAATGAATTGGTAAGATCACAGGTATTACAAACTTAGAAAACATAGCTGGGCTCAGTACCTTGTACAGCCAAAATAAGGAGCCACACAAATTCTCACACTGGGAGCCCTCAAACACTATCATGGTCCATTTCAAACTGTAATACACATGAAAGACATGCATGATGAATACCTAAGTTGGAAAGCTGAGAGAGGCAAAATTGTCTGGGAACTATAAAACTAGAATTTGCTTAGCAGCATAACATTTGAGCTGAATCAAAGAGATTTGGTGCCTCAAATCTGCTAAAGCTTACAGATGTTACAGCTTATTTTCCCTCCCCTGGAGTTACAGTATCAAAGAATTTGAGCTGCTATATCCACTTTTCATAGTTGATGTGGTAGGTACTGTCACATTCAGCATGTTTTTTTTTTTAAGTGACAGAGCCATCTGCAGAGAAACACTGTGTAGGCATCTAGAAGGGCCATGATCATGTGTAAAGACACCACTGCCTTAATGAATTGACACTGAAATTATTTTAAATATCTGAAACAAAACTCCTAACTGCTTTGGGAAATTCTACCACAGTGCCTAAAGTATCTATGAGTGTGAGTGGAAGCTCTACAAGGTACTTCTCTTTCAGGAATTTTCCACTTACAAGACTAGCATTCATCATGATTAACATGTAAAGGTTATTGATCATTCTTGCAGGTAACCAGAATGGCAGAGCATCAGCCTGTTCAGAAAAGAATGCATGAAGATTACTTTGTTAGGTTGGCTCTTACTTTGTAAATGATCTTGATGTATTTTATCTTTTCTTAAAAGCTAGCAGAGAATACATAAAAAAGTTGTTTCTACCATTGGCAGTAAAAGAAGAGAATATGTTTTGAAGGGATATTGTGAATGACACACAACTATTCAGAAAGCAGATTGCTGTCTCAATAACTAACACAGCTATTATTAAGGCTATTACAAAAACAGGACCCTGAACTTTACTTGACTTTTACACTTCCCTCTTGGATACTGTAGCAGCTTAAGCTGCAGTTCACCTGGTGCAGAATTTTGAGTAGGTGCTGAGATGCTTAGGGCAATTTTTTGTACAGTCTGCAACTGTGAAAGCCAAAAACCAGTTAGAGGAACATGAGTTTTGTCCTGCTCCCTCTACTTTCTTCTGCCCTTTGTGCTTCTTTCTCCCCACAGGTGTACCTGCCAAACAGATGACAGAGAGCCATTTAGTAGGCTTTGTGTCCCTTGAAGTCTCTGCTTAATAAAAAAATCCATATCTTTCTGACTGTTCTGATTAGGTTCAACCTAGCTAAATCATTTCCCTTCCTCTTTCATTGTGCTTTTTCTCATTTGCTTTTATGGCACTTCCTTTCTTCAAAGCACAGTCCCCTGCTGTGTTCACTGTTCTCTCTGCTTTTCCCCCCTATTTTCCTCCCAATGTTTCTCCATTCATCTATTCACTTGACTTTCATTTTCCCAGTACTGTACCCTTATGGACCTCCTGCTGGCTCTGCTATCCTCTTATTTCTCCCCTGCTTCGTCAATAGATGTCTGGTTATTTACAACAGGTTTGCAAGAAAATATTAATGTAGTCAAGAGTATTAAAAGACATAACAATCCTGAAATACTGAAAGCCCAGTGTCTTACAGGAACACAAGACCTCCTTTTTAGTAGGGGCTTTGATGCTGTGAGCTAATGCTTTTCTCCCATTAATTTTTTTTTCCACTGAAAAAAATCTAGAAATAGTGCTTAAATCCTTAAAACAATTTATGTTCCAAACCCACAATATCGTACAGGAATCTTTCAAATATCATTCATTATTTAGGAGACCTTGAAAGTTCACGAAAGAATTAGTCCACAAGTTTCTGCCACCTCCATATTACCCATGTTCCATTTTACTTATGGCTGATCTCTTTGTACCCATTTAGTCTCTAAGGCAGGTCAGTGGTTTTCAACCTGTTTCTGACATACTACAGAGAAGCTTTACAGATTCTTCTCTATTTTTTCTCCATTTGATAATGTACTTGCTTTATATTTAATAGATAGTATTTGTTAGATCTTGAACTGTTTTCTATATTAACACTAGCAGGAGTATTTCTCTCAGTCTATCATATTGCATTCATTTTTATTAATTTCTCTTTCATTCCTATCTTAGTATTGGTTAAATGTAAATAATTCTCATGCAGAGGCATTCATTAAAATGTTAATTTTTAACCATACATAGTATCATCCTCTCAAAAACTGTCAGAAAATAGTTATCAGTTTATTGTATGACTTTGGAAGAGATCATGAAAGTTTTCTTCACTGGGCTTGGCAGAAGCCTCATGGGGCCACAGCTCATATGAAGTGATAATGACTTGTCTTTCATTAAATTCCTTCATTTTATGTTCTAAGTCATGCATTGTTGTCTAGTGTTGTGATTGAAGGAGATGAGTGTGGAACTGGTCCTTTCCTGGGCTGATGGAGGATATAATCAAAATATAGTCAATTACTCTGTGATTCCCAGCCCTACATAAAATACCAGAAATAGCAGATAAGCAAAGAAATATTTGCAGTGAGTGCTATACACTGGTATTCACGAGGTTTGAGTCTCTTCTCCATACCAAGAGACTGCCCCAGCAGTATGTTACTCTGCCTTCCTGCTGCTTCCCATCAGTGTTGCAGTGGGAAATGTTTTGTGGTATTTAAGTATGAATCAAACCTAAGACATCTGACTATTTTCCATTAAGGATGGACTGTTCATAACCATGTATTAATTCAATATTCTTTCCACAGGGTGCTTGGACAGACTGCTCAGTGCTCTAGACTACAGCCTGCAGAAATGAGCTTATGCCAGGTGCCACACAGATATCTGTAACCCATCCTAATATACTCTCTTCCTTCTATGAAAAGGGCAGGACCCCACTGAAGCCAAAAAGAAAACATTAACTTTTCTGCACACTGTCTCCAGAAAATACCAAGTTGCATTTGTTGGACCTTCCATCATGGAATGTTATCAGTTGGAGATGGATGGCCTTCAGAAAACTGAAAATCTGTGAAGTAAACTGTGCTGGCAGTTCTTTACTAACATTATGAAAAGTGTTAATGATGAAAGCTTCAGCACTTGTTTTTACTTTGACATTAGAGGAACTGGGGATCAGAAGAAACAAGGAGCACAGACAGCAGGGAGAAAACACTGGTGAGAAACAGACAAGCAAGTCAAGAGGAGAAAATAGCATGGCAGAAGCTAGATAGAGAGAGAGAAGGACAAGGGGTTCTGTAAGGATGAGGGGAACTGGAGGATAAGGAAGAGGATCTCCTTGTTTAGCTCTGGGCTATGTAAAATGGGAGGTATGCCACCATCAGGCAGACATCCTACACCTGTCATGTTTCCAACTGTTAGAGTGCTTCCAGAGCAAGTTCTCTTCTTTGGCAACAGGAAGGTGTTGCTAAAAGCCTTTGTGGTGACCTTTTCTACACAAGTTTAGACACATGGAATATTGCTTAAAACTAGCAAACAGACTTTACCATGTGATTTCTCTCCAGTGACAGACTGTAGAGGGAAAGTGGGAACTTACTTCTTTAAGCACCCAAAGTTTCACAGTAAGGTATGTGCCAAAGCTGAGCAGACAGATTGTCACACTATGGCATTTTAAGTAGAATCTGGCTAGCAGGTCTGAATTCCCTTGTTCACAGTTGAGATAATTCCTTTATTTTTTTCCTTTTTTCTCTTTTTTTTTTTTCCCTGAAGACACACAGAGGAAGGCATATATTCCTAGATTTCTCCACTAAATGTGACTAGTTAGGTTCCAGATGTCAGCTTTCATCTCAGCTGCTGTCAGGAACACACTTCACTCTAGGGTAAAATGTTAGAATTACAGTATCAAACATGTATAAAGGGTATGGGGAAAGGCATTGTGTGGTTTTTATCTAGTTACCTAACAATTATTCTCAGCCCTAAATAAGACGGATTCATGCAGTGATTAACAAGGGATGCACTTTCCTAGCATAGAGAAACCTTAGCCCCAGCTTCTCAAGTCCTAGACTCACTAACCTGCCTTCCTATTTTCCATGTGACTGCCTTTCAGTCAGGTGTCAAACAACTATTCTTCCTGCCACACTACACAGGTTGAGGCTGTACATTTCATACAGGTCAGCCTGAGGGGAGAAGAGGAGGAAAGATGATGGTACCAAACACTAGGAACAGAAAGTGAACAAGCATAGGGATTTCTGTCATTCCTGTTTTCTTCACTGCTTCCTCACCAACAAAAGGGAAGATGTTCCTATTTTGATAGTCTCAGCAGTCTTCCTCCACTTGTTTTCCTTCACACATGTCCAGAAATCCCATGATTCCTGTTAAAAATAGAGTGAACAAAGGAAGTCAGAGTCAGAGGAACTTCTCTTCAGTCTTTTTTCTCAGAGAAGTAAAAGAGGGATGTTTGCTGTCCCACGCTTTCTCCTTTATCTGCTGCTAAGGCAATTTCTCTCCTACCTTTTGGAAGTTTTGGTTCACTTTTCACTAAGCAGGAATAAAATTCCTGTGAGGGGGTCTTCCTCCCCGTAGTCACATTTTCCCCTTGATGTTTCCAATGACTCATGTCAATACAAATTACTGTAGTATGTATCAAACAGCCATAGTAGGAACTTGCAAGAACAGAAGGGACGACCACAAAGCAAATCTATCTAACTCTCAAGTTCACTGCATGATCAGATTTAATTAGTTAAAGGAGTCCAGTCTTATAGTTCTGAAAATTTAGGGCATTTAGAGTTTATTTTGCAGAGCTGCCCCAAACTTGTGTTATACAGTACCACATAGATAAATCAAAACTAAATCAGGCAGGTCTGACAACTTCCTCCTTTCATGAAAATAGATGTTTTAAACATGACTTTTAAATTAATATTTTTCCTAGTGTATTTTTAAAATCACTAACAACTGCTAAATCTTTCTCTGCTTTCAGGTTCTTATCACCAATGAAGAAGTGCAGATAAAACAGGTAATAAAACAGAGGAAAACTTTTTTTTTTTCAGGTAACCAGTCTGCTCTCATGAAAAATCATGAAAGAATAAATTTTTTGCTTATTGTTGATAAGAAAGATCTCATCATATTCCATCCACATCCTGGCTGCACCTTCTTTCTCTGTGAGAAATGATGTGTGAAAAACAAGTTTATGAAATTGAAAGAGTAGATGATGTAGGCTGAGAGAGCATTAAGAAGTTTGGCTGATAGTAATGGGATTGTCTTAATTTCTCCTTCTGCATTCCTATGGAAACGACAATGTCTGCATGTACTCTGACCATGTATAATGGAGTCAGAAAGCATATATTAATGGAAATTTCTGATAGCATCATTTAAATCTGGTCATGGCCCAAAGACTGGCTTCTGTCTAGCACAGACTAACAAATTCTATCCGTTTTCTTGATGTGCTTCAAGTAACTTATGCTTGATGGTATGTTTGATTATTTATCTTAGTAAACAAAGATGTTAGCAGGCATATCAGCAATGAAAGCATCTGTCGTTCAGATGTAGGTACACTGTGTACAGGAAAAGTTCATCTGTAACTGAAAATACAACAGGTAGGTAATTCCAGGGAGTAGATAATGAAACATGAAAGGGACCTATAAACCTATTTAAAGTTATGTGAAAGAAAACTGGATTATTTTATTTTTTAAGCAAAGAGTTTATATTTGAAAGCTCTCCAGATTTAAAAAAATATATGAAATTATTTTGAAATACTGTCTCTAGATTGTATCTTGATATGCCTTAACAATATGGTGGGAAAATGAAACTATGCATGCACAGAGTCAGTTTAGACTTCTGCTTGTAAATCCTTTCAAACCAGCTCAAAGAGAAATGAGGCAAGTAATTTGAAAAATAAAAGCAGCATCTAGAAAAAATACTGTGCAACAATGATGCTAGGAGGTTTGGGTTGGGATTATTTTTGGGGGGAATACATGGTAAATAATTTCTTGAAGCAGTTAACATGGAGTCCATATAGGAAAGGTGACTCTGGGCAAAGTCAGACAGTCCCTCTGGAACATAAAGAGACATGATCATTTAGTATAAATTCTTTTATTGACCCATAAGGGAAGAAGAGCCACTTGCCATAGCATGCTGATATGTATCATTTCAGTTTGTGTGGAGAAAGAAAAAAGCAAATTTTCTTCTTTTTGTACCTGCTAATATTTTAAGTTGTTATCATGTTTCAGAGTATTTTGCTCCTATGTGCCTGTCACCGGAGCAAGTGATGACAGACCTGTTTCATGTCTGACATCCAGCATCTTTTAACAGTACTTTGAGGAATGATTCACATCAACTCTGTATGAAATTAGTCAGCTTGACAAATACAGCCCATGTACTCAATGAGTGTCAGAGGCTCAGCCCTCTAAAGCTCTGGACTTAACAGCTGTAGTCAAGCTTAGAGAGAAGGTCATAAATCTTCCAGGACTGTGAGAGCTGCAGTTTATTTGATAGCTGCAAGTCACTGAGGACTGCATTGAACTCTCAGTGAAAGACTCATATTTTTCCAGGGTAGGACTTGGACCAAGTCCAAAATCGTACTGTGTAGTTTAATTGAATGAATGAAACACAATGTTGATTTGCCAGCTGTTATATTAGAACCCAGGCTTTTAATTCCTTGCTCACAAATTACTCTCGGCATGCAGGCGGGACGTATGGACTGCCCCACTTAACACCTAGCAATTCAGAGCCTGGAGGGAGTTCCATTGCACACATTGCAAATACCTGGAATGAACAACAAAATATTCCCTGATATGTAAATGAAAAACCTTCCGAGCTTTTAAGAAGTAACACAGTCTTAAAGACTACCAATCACATTCTGCAATGAAATATGTGCAAAACACAAATTCATACATATGTTACAGTGTTTAGTCTGGTCTTGGACTGCTAAGATTTGTCTTCTATTAGTCTATTCCAATCTTGAATCAGAAAAAGGATTAATTCAAAAATCCCCTTGCCTTCACCCTGTCCAGTATCATGAATTCAAACAGCCTGTGCCCAATCTGGCATCTTTTAAAATGAACACTCTGGATTGCTGAAAATGTGACAGAACCTAGAACAAAGATCTGGGTAGGCAGAGGAACACAGCTTGAAGGCAGATAATGGTGTTGAAATGTAGCTATCATTTCCAAATGGAAAGGTTTGGAAATAATGCTACACTTATCCATCAGGATGGTTTAGATGAAAGGAGAGAATAATTTTTTGCTTCTTCCATAAGTGAAGAGCTGAGGAGGTCCAAGCTCTTAGTTTTCTAGTCTGTTCTAAGAATGCAGCATTAGAAAGCTAATTTCTTTAGCAGTTAGATGGTTTAGCCACATGGACAGCCACTTGCATATTGAATAATGGATTGCAAGGTCAGGTCCTGAAGCACCACCATAGCTATTGTATTTGATTCAGTCAGCAATGCCACATTTTATAGACCACATGTCATAATCCAGTTCCCTTTCACAACTGCATATGGCTAGATGCAACACTATGTAACCTTTGCACGAAGATAGAGAAGGAAACTGATTACCAAAGATTCATACTTAATATCATAACACTTCATAAATTTTTTTAATTACACCTTTAAAGCCAAGAAGATTTTATGTTCTCAATGGAGTATTATAATACAGGGATATTAGAGTTCATTTGCATGTGATAGGGTGTTAGGATAAATAAACCAAATGAATTTCATTTGCTGTTGCATCTTACCTGGAGGCAAAATGTGCTTCTGGCCAAACATTCGAAGTTTAGGCCTGTTGCATTTTTTAGAAGGCATTAAATGACAGTTTAAAACCAACTTCCAAACATTTAACAACCATACAACCCATACATTTAACTGAGGGAATAGCAGTTTTGCAACAGAGACAAAATCCAGGATGCAGATTTTATATCCTTTAGTGAAACATCCCTTTTTGTCCTATCATTGCAACTTCTGCATTATGATTCAGCAGTAAATGTCTATTTTAAAGAAACAGTCATCCTCACAGTGTAGATGATGTGGCCATTATTCAGTAATTTCTATTCTTGTTGATAACTTGTGTCCCTGTCACTCCTCATGCATCATACACTCCTGAAAAGACAAAGATTTTTATCCCTGGTAGTCCCTTTATTGGAAGTCTTCAAAGATATCAATAGATTGGTTTTCAACCATTATTTTCTCTGTTTTACAGAGAAATTCAGCAGTCAAGTAGGAATGTATGGATTCCCTTTGGAGTATTCCATATGGTACTGGATACTTTTCTATGCTACTGAATGCTGCTCTAGATCTCTTAATATGACTACAGTGGGAATTTAGACATTTAACACAGTTACAGGCACATATTGCCGCACACTCTCACATAAATAATTTGAAACATGCTGAAGATATGTACTTGCAGAAGACACAGGCTAGGTCAGAAGAAACTAGAAGAGCTACTTCACTTTCAGATTTGCTTAAATTGGCTTGGGCAAGTCATATAGGGGAAAAAACTCACCAGTCTTTCTGTCTTTAATATGCTTTTAAACAATCTTTTGCAAAGTAATTCTTCTTACAGTAACATGACTACCTTGCAGCATTGGCACTGAACAAGGCAGGATCTAATAACATTTTTCTCCTTGTATGTAGAGGTTTGTATATCCTCTTTTATGATTCAGCATTTTTTACTAGCTTATAAAAATCACCTGCATGCTCTTCTTTCTCCTGACAGAATGCAGCACAAGCAACCTGTTAATATATAGATGCAATTACAACTTTGAAAGCATCAAGAGCAATGCTGGATGCCAAGTATTATTAATTAGGAGGTATCACAGATTATGTTGGCCGTACGGACTCTTAGAAATTAAAGCCAAAGTGGAACTACAACCACAGTGGGCAAGAACATTCTTGTGCCCATGGACTCAAAAATCCCTGGATACCAATAAGAATAACAATGAGGAACACCATCTGCTGAAATATTCTCTTTATGCATGCTTGGCAGACCTGCAAAAAAGGAGGGGGAAGGAAGGGGTGGGAAGAGTTTCTAGCCAAAATTTGCAGCTAGCTAAAGGTAAGGACAGCAGATGTTGTCAGAACTTCACTCTTGAGGTTTTGTTTGCCCAGCCACTATTTTTTAGTAGGAACTAGAATACATCATTCAAAGGTCCTGCTGAAATAAGCCTGGTACTTTTCAGCAGTCAGGTGTTAACAGCACACAAATACACGCTGCTGTGAAATAAATTTAGATCCTAACAGAACGCAACTGCAATAATTGAGATGGAACTAATGTTTTTTTGTGATTTCTGCAGGGTAGGCTAAACTAAATGCTTTGTGGAGAAGAGAAGGGATATTTTCTCCTATAGAAGCATGGAAGTTCAGACCTCCATCATTTTAAACATTAGTCCTTGGAACACTGATAGTTGAGTTCACAAGTACATAGCAGAGATTTGTCAGCTGAAAACCAAACTAAAACTCCTATTGAACATCTTTTCAAGTACCAGAGACATAAAGCAGATTTACAGAGCATCATACAGTTTTACAAAGGATTTAAAAGGAACACACAACACTGAATCTGTACCCTCATGAACCCGGGTTTTTCCATTATTAGCAAAAATCTTCAACCTTTGGGCTGATCTGATGGCTCAGGGTCTGGGTAGTTTTTGGCCTTGTTTTTGCCAGAGCTGACCTTGGCTTGCTTTAATGACTGTGTTGTGGTCAATGGACTGGCTATAGCCTCTCTACCTATAACTTCATTTGCAGGGGTACTGCATGAGGCAAAGGCCTGACATATCTTGGTATGTCATATGTTGGGGCAAACAACAGCCCTTGTGTCAGGTGGGGCAGATGGAGGCTTCTGTTCAGCTTTCTCACTTCTTGCCAGAGAACATGTGAAATAACACCAAGGAGACACAAACAATTTGAAGGCTATTACTGATGTGACATCTCTGTATTAATTTGAACAATGAGCATATATTTTTCTAACAGAGTTAATTGCTAAGACTGTTAAGATATTAATTTGGTTAAGAGTAAATGCTTAGTTTCAGATATATGGTACGTTCCCCTCTGCTCATAGCAACATTTGCAGTGTATCAAGACCATTTACTACCAATTTTATGCCCTTCTGGAACAGCACTTTAAAGACAATTATGAACACATGAATACATTTCTGCTGAATTAGCCAGAGAATGCAACATGAGTTTTATGTTAGATTTATGCTGGTATGCTGACTTTATGTCAGCTGTGGAAAAACAGGTAACACAGGATAAAACTCACTCCACACATACGAGAAGATTTGCATTAATTTGAGCCAGCACTGAAAAATTATATGGGATCAGCACTTTGCTCCTTGCAGCTGTAACATTTTGATCTGGACTGGATCCTGAAGACAGGCTTTCCTTTATCCTAAATTTGTGGCCTTAGAAATGCTGATGTTACACTTTAGACTGATATTATATCTTACTCCTTTTCACTTCATGTAGGCTCTAGGATGTTCATATGAAAGAATGCTCCTTTAGATTCAATAAGTGTTGATATACTTATACAACACGAAATTTTGTTGAATATGCTGATTCTTTATCTCCTCAGGGCTTTTTTTGGTCACCTTATCTTTCCTTCTTTCTCTCCTCTCCCACCTCTGTTTATTATTCTCCTTGATTTTCTCCTTCCTGGCTTTGTTTCTCACTACTTATCTCTTGGTTATGTCTCTCCCTTTCTCTTGCCTTCCCTGCTTTTTGATGAGTCTCTCTGCTCTTTCCTACAACCCACTCCCCCCCTCCTTCTTGCTGCTCTCTGTCTGTTTGTGAGCTCTGCAGACTGATCCTCTGCATGCCTTTGAGGAGCACAGGGATGGACTGGCATGCTGCTTCCTGGTTGGAATGAGACCTTCATGTTTATGGAAATAATTGCTGTGTGGATGGCTTTGTTTTGACTACAAAGCTGTAAGTGGTGCTAGTAGTTTAGCATTTTCAATTTCCACTAAGTGAGCAAATGGGAGGTAAATAATGGCATTTACATAATGAATAAAAATCCATTGGAACTGTATTATATTCAGCAAGTACCTGAGGAAAAAATGTGTGTGATTATTTGAGAGAGGTCAAGCTGTCAATATAAAAGTGTATTAATGCAAAAATGTATTAATTTAGAATTAAAACCCAAGGAGACTAATAATAAAAATATATTAGAAAATAAGATATTGTGGAGTAGGGGAAGAAACTCTCAGGATGTAAAAATCAGACAAATCTCTCTTACCTGTCATGGGATGGAAATTACATTGAGAAAATAGGTTGCAAAATAAAAAAACAAATTATAAGTGTATTAGATTAGAGGGGGATACTGACCTTGCAAAAGCTGTGGTTACCCTATTCACAGTACTACTGGGTGTACTGCTGTATCACAGGATGACTTTTGGTTATCTCCTTAAAGGAAACTGATGACTTTGATCCAGCCTGTAAAGCAAAGTCAAAACATGCAAGAAACTAACATAAATTACAAGAAAACTTAGGCATTATGGTTGTTGCAACCAGAACTAAAAGGAATTCTTTCTACTTGGCAACTGTATCACAAGAGAAAAATGGCATTTTAGGATTGGTAATATATCCAGAGGGCTAAGAGGGTGAGATTGACACAGTAGCAGCAGAGAACAATGAAATAATGCAATGAGATCTGAAAATGTAACATAAAAAAGATCTTTATAGAGGGCAAACCTTTCTTAATGTGAAAAAAGATTATATGTCCCAAGGGGATCATTTCATACTTTGTCTGTGGCTGTCAAAGGACAGAAAACACTCAGGAACTCTAATTTCTTCCATTCCTTCCCTTAGCAGTCAGTGAGCTTTCAAATCACCCTTCCCCTTTCCATGGCTGTTTAATCCAGGTTATAACTAGAGAATTTTATTGCTGCTTTATTTCAGGCTTCAGTATGAGATGTGCATGGACTTGCTGCTGTAGCTCCCTGTTCTACCAGACCTCAGAGACCCAAAGAAGGCACCTAAGTGAGGAGCCATTGCTGTCCATCATAGTCTGGTAGAAATACCAACAGTAACAAAGGTGATTCAGCTCTTAAACTGGCTAAATTTATTTTAAGATTTCTCTGTGAGAAACTACAGGGGACATGTGCTCTAATTATTGCTCCAAATTGGTTGAAATTAGGACAAATTGTTTGAAATTAAGAGACCTGAAATAAACATAATCCTGTGCAGTTCTGTTAAATCAGCAATGCCTCTCAGGGGTTTTTCATCCCAGCCTGCTGGGAGATGTGGCTCTCACAACATGAAAACCAGAGGGATGTGGTGTCTTAGGATCCAATTCAAAGCACGTGGAAGTAAACGAGCTTTGATAGATTTCAGTGGGCTTCAGCTCCTGCCTCCCTGTGGGCTGTCTGCAGAGGTGAGCCATCCTCTTTCTCCTGGGGGGAGTGAGGTGTGATGGCCTGCCCAGCTGGCAGGCATTGTCTGCTGCGGCTGACATCCCCTGTCACGGGTAAAACGTGTTTCTTTATGAATTTTGTGCTTGCATGTTCTGTTTGCTTTCGTGTTGTACTTACACTCCTGCCCTAATCCTCACAGCATCTACATGCTGTGTGAGCTGTTTGCATATTCTACTGACCTTTCACAAAGGCAGGGAGAGGCTGCACTGCTGCATCCATGCTGACAGCTTCAGCCTGGCTTTTACATCTGCTGTCATCTTGCAAACTGCTTTTCACTACTCTTCAGAAAAAGAAATCCTAATGACATGCCTTATTCAAAACCAAATTATCCTGGTTTGGTTCACAACTGGTTTCCTGAGCTTGTAGAAAACCTTGTGCTTGTGGAATGCATAGTAGAAGAAGAAAAGGGAGATAGAAAAGGAAATGCTTCACTAGTTTATTCCTCCCCAGTCTCTTCATTTCAGAATGAGAGCACTATTTAAATGCCAGATCTGATCAACTACTAAACCACAGACATGAAAAGAGATAATAATTAATCTGCAAAACATTTTTTCTAAGGGAAACTTGGTAACATGCATTATTGTTGCTTGTTCTGTGCTCAGGTTTCTCGTTAGGTTGAGGATCTATCTTTTCACAGGTAAAATTTGTATTAGCACAGTACAGCAAAAATCTCTCAGCCACTTCAGCAAAGACATGTAAAATAAGATCGTTTGTAATCCTCATCATGAGCAGGTTTTGCTCTGGTATTTAGCAACATTTTCATACACAGTGATTTTTCAAGCTTGAAAAATGTTCTTGTTAAGTATTTTTGTGCAGAGTGATTTTTTTTAGTAGAAGTCTCTAGGTTTTTAAGAAAGTAAACTGTAAGAATCAGAACTTTACCAGCCCTGTAATTTGAAGTAACAAGCATTTAGCAATAGCAGTGATTCACGTAGGTTTGACACAGAAAAGAAAATAACTGGAACTCAAGAAACATGGATAATACCAAGCACTGTGCAATGTTAAATAGAAATATTTGAGCTAGCAAAGGCACCAGGAAACTGACTCATAACTCTGTTAGTGTGGTACATTCCCTAACCTAATACCTCCTGGTGAGAAGCATAAATGAAACAGCCCAGAGAGATCTATGGGCTTGCAAATTTACATTAGTTCAGGTACAAATATATACATGGTCATGGGTTGTGCAGTTTTGATTGAACTTTTTATCAAATTCAGACTGTAGTAGGAGCTTTCTGCTTGTACACAGGCTGTTCTGTTGACTCCCTTCTAGCTTAATTTTACCTTGCCATTTGTGTCACCTGCAGTCTTTCCCTTCTCTGTCATTCAGTCTCATCATAGCCCCAGGCTGTCTGTCCCATTTCTCCAGCTTTTAATAAAAGTGAAATTCTCCTTGTCTGAACAATTCTTTTCTCTCCATTTAAACAACCAGGACCACCTGCTGAGCCCACAGCCTGCAATAACACTTTGAGCACTTCCCTTTTAGCAACACTGAATCTCGAGTGCCCAGACTTTGCCACATTTTGTTTTAATCTAGCTCCTCATCCATGGTTCTACTGCACCCAGGTCTCTTTTCCCTGCCCCTCAACCTTGCCTCAGTGTCAGGGCATGTCTACCTGCTCTCCTGCTCTCTCACATTTTTTCCTTTGGGACACTGGTTCCCAACTTGACTCTACTTATCCAGATGCCTAATGAGCTTGCAGTTTCTTTTTTTCTTTTTTTCCCCCACAGTAGACTTTAATTTCCTTCTTCTATATTATTTCTTCCACTTTCACCCTCAACCTCTTGCTTTGACAAACACACTGTTTCAATCCTCACTTCCAGTCCCACTTTTCCCACAGCCTGCAATACAAGCTTCCACCATCTTCAGCCCTGCATCCCACCCCTTGCCCCACACCCTGTTTCCATGTGCCATTCCATGGTCACCCCTACCTTCCAAAGCTATTTTAACCTCTTGGTTTATGAACAAATTAGTCTTTTTCCAGATTTCTTGGGCCCAGCAAGAAAGTTGCTCCGAAACACACGGGAGAGAAAAGACCTCTGAGATCCAAAACCTGGACTTGGCACGATAAGACTAGGTCACAGTTATGATTTGAAGCATAGTTTTATTCAATCACGTGATAGACCTGCTGCAGCTGGGATTTTGGGAGGCTTTATCCTGAAAAGCTGTTTGAAGAAGATATCTCTGGAACATAAGCTAACTGTGGCATTTCAAAGGCCAAAGCTGAGCAGCTTTATCCATAGAGAGAAAAGGCACTTGTCTGCCAAAACACACAAATGCACACATGCATGATGGGTCTTCTAAAAGAAAAAAAAACAGGCTGAATTTTATAACACGAGCAAAAGAAATGTATATTTCCATTCCATTAATGTTATCAAATCATTTACAAGTTGATTTAAAAATGAATAAATCTGTTGGGCAGAAACAGGCTTTTGAAAATTTGAGTTAAAATAGCCCTATCAAGGAAGACATGTAAGCATTTTAAAAGTCTTCTCATAAGAAGCATAAAGCATACTGATTGCTAACTGACAATAACAACCCCAAATCTACTATTTTTCTGATATTTTAAAATTATCACCTCTCTTTAAATGTAGACAACAATCTGATAACAAGGTGTGAGAGGCACACTTAGGTTCAACAATCAGAAATGACTGAGGGGCACAGGTTGAAGCAGAAAGTAAGATTCTCTTTGTAAGAGTATTGATGAAATAGATAAACCACATACAGAGTTTAATCTGGAGATGTTCAAATTACTTTGACAACAAAAATGAAAAATAGAAGAGAAAATACCGTTCCAATGCCTGCTTATTGATTTAAGCATTTTAGGTGCCAGTAGGAATAATAACAATGAAAAACCATCTGCTGATCTCTGCAGCTAATTCTTTATCTATGCTTGAAAGACTTATGCAGAGATGGAAAGCTGTGTAAGAGATTGTAGACAAAACAAGTTGTATATGGCAGTTGTTTGGAGGGTTCCACTCACAGGAATCCAGTTGCCATGTACTTAAGAGCTTTCCCAGGACTGGAGATCAGCTTCTTGTGAAATGACTGTAGTAACACATTTCTTGTGGTTTAATTTATAAACCAGTAGTTAAAAAAAAGATTCTGAAAAGTGAAAGGGTTCAAAAAAGGACATTGAAATAATAATTTAATATATACTGACCAAAAATAAATTGATGAATAAACAGAAAATTTATAGAGGATATACCAGAGTTTTTATTCCTCCTGTGGAAAATTCCATAAATCCCTGACATCAGCTGGCAAGCTTTTTATTGTATGCACTGACTCAACCCAAACCAGGCCACTGTGAACTCACAGCAGTTCTGATTTCTAAATATTTTCCACAAAGTTGTAACATTTGGAATGTTATGAATGGTCTATTTGTGCTCACATGAGAAGAGATTTGACCATAGAGTGGGGAGAAGGGTGCTGCACAAACCAAAGGGAAATAAAAACTGAAGATGATTTTATGTGGGTGGCAGAGGTAAGCTTTTCCACTCCCACATAGGTATTCACATGTTGCTGAATAGGTTAACAGCTTCTGTTCACCACCACTAATCACAAAGTGGTATTGTGAATTAGTAAATGTAATTTAGTCACACAAAACCACAGGCTTGACACAGAACTGGCACTGGAGGCACTCAGGACTTCTCTGAGCTTGAGCCAGTTTTAGCAATAGTCAAAGAACTAGTGCCTGGTTTTATCTTTTGGCAAGGCAACTTTCTGTGTGGTAAAGATCCAACAGACCTAGGTAGTCACTGTGTGACACACATCAGCCCTTCATGTTCCCAAGAGCTGCTGAAGGATTGGGGTGATGCTCAGTGAGTAAAGGCAGGCCTTGTTAACGAAACACTTAAAAATAGGCACAGATGGACCCCAAGATCAAGGAGGAATGTACCCTTACCACTGCTGTAGTTCTCCTCCTGAAGAGTGCATGATGTCCAGGACTCACAGAATCATGGAATGTCTTAGGTTGGAAGGGATCCTAAAGATCACCTAATTCCCCCCCCCCCCCCCAAGGGCAGGGATACCACCCACAAGGTCATGGACCTTCCACCTCCATGCACACCCCTCTGCTTGAGAACAGCTGGAGCTATTTGCTGTAAGGTCCATAGGGACACTGCAAGAGTGAGCATAGCTCCAGGAAAAAGGGTAGAAATTATTAAGCTGTCTCTTAAAATTATTTTAAGGGTGTTATTGAGGATGTTTTTCCATATTACCTTGGACTATAATGGTTAATGGTACTGGAACTGACTGAGTAACTATTATCTGTATTTTGGTTTGATTGTTATAATTTTGATTATTCTAACAAAATAAATGTACATATATATGTATGTATCCAAAGGGTTCTCTTTTGTTCCCAGCAAGATTTCAAACATAACAGTAGCAGGGATGTTTTCCCATATCCTTCAAAGAGGAAATAACAGTCATAGGTAGGCACATACAGACCTTTTAGTGACAAGCATAGTATTTTTCATATTATAACTACACTCAAGAACACACTTGGCTTCCTACAGGGACAGATAAGCACTTTTGGACTGCAACCAAGCAATTCCAAAAGATTTCTCTTAATTCATAACTGTTAGGTGCAAGATGTGAGCTGAAGTTATTGTAGATTCTGAGATCAAATTACAGGTAAGACTCGGTCCAACCGGTTATTTCTAAAATGCTGCACCTCTTTATATGCTCATGCTTCTGTGGCTGCATACATCTCTATATATCATGTCCATAGTGCCAGATTCTGGATCCAGCCTGAAACCTACCTGTGGTCTGGGAACAGCAGAAACCACTCTCTTCCCATCACAGAAGAGAGTGAGGAAAGCTTATGTTCAGCCTTAAGGAGAAAAGCTCTTTTTCACAGTAAATGTTGTATTTTTAACCAGTGGGTCAAGTCAAGGACTACTTTCATACAATGTGGAAGAAGATAGCTCTGTAATAGTCAAATTCCTTTCTCTTGCTACAACCTAAAGACACTGGAGTCCATTTTTCAGTAACTGAGGAGTTATAATAACTTCTTCAAGTCCTCTGAGGTCACTTTACACACTGACCAGCAGAATATATCAGAATAAAAGTTGTCAATGAAAAATTCACACAAGTAGAATCCCTGTGAGCATGCCCCTTTGCTCATTTATCCTTCCTACTTTCCCAGGTTCTATAACTAGAGGCATCCTGAAATGATGGCTGTGGGCCTTGTGTTTGGACCTTGCAAGTCAGATTTGGCTTGGAACCAGGCACTACAAACTGAAACAACTGGTCCTATACTTGTGTTGTTGGCTGATGCATTTACCTCTCTACATTGCAGCTCCCTGCTTGGTGACTCAGAGCAAGTTCTCTGGGTGGCTAAATTGGTTATGTTGGTGGCCTTTCATCTGCATTTTTCTCACTAGTAAATAATCTTGAAGATTATCTGGAGAGGAAGCCAACAGAGACACTTTTCTGCTGTTGTTGTAAAACAGACCTTGAGAAATGTCTCCTTTTCAGAACCAATGATACCCCTCCAGAGATTAAAGACCCAATCTGTCCCATATCATTGCTGTCCTACATCAGTCCTTTAACAGGTTTCTGATGGCAGAAGAGCTTTCCATAACAGAAAGCAGCAGAAGTGGCAAGAAGAGCTCTCATCGACAAGCACAACTGTGGGATTCTTTTGGGCAGAGAGAGGGGCAAGTCATGGTGCCTGCTAAATAAAGTGAGCATAAGCCTGTCACTTGTCCCAGCCCTGCCTGAGCAGATCTGTGTGTATTTCAGCATTCTTCATCTACAAATTCCTTTCAAGTGTGCTCAATATTCAGTAAAGAGACTAGGCACATCTGCTGTTCCAAGAAGCAAGTTTAATTGCTGATGGGATTTTTTCCCACTAGCATTTCAACCCATCTGCATGTTGCGATTACTGAAGCCTAATTTTGTTTTTGTCTACTTCAACCTTTTCAAGTGATATTCATTAATCCCCTCTATGGCATCTCTAACATGTGGGAAATCTGCCTAGAGTAATTACAAAGTATTTCCTCTACACTTAGTTCTCATATAGGAGCATGTGAAGATAATGAAGGCTGATTGTAGTGTCATCATTCCATTGAGGAAATGAATGATGCTGTTCAAATAACAGCTGGCTTGTTACATAAAAGAAATGACAGATCAGAATAATAAAGACAAACTCCCCTTTAACAGATCTTTCTAATTTGAAAGTCTCAAATAATTGTCTGGAATCCTAGAAGTACAGAACACAGTGCAAAAAAGGCCCTTAAATTTACTCTGTGTATATACCCCCCCATATATATATATATATATATATATATATATATATATATATACATACTTATACATACGTGCCTAAAGACATACAGTATTTTTTATTATTTTTGCATTTGATAGATGTGTATATATATATGTATACATATATCTTGCAGTGAGAGAGCAAGACCACCAAGAATCATATTTTTTAATCAGGAATATCCATGACAGAAAATAAAATGCAATTTAGGAAAATTACCTTACTTATAGTTAACTGACCTGAAGTCGGCATCTAGGAATGTGAATGATACATATTATAAATTAATTTGCAATGAAATTTTCATCATACAGTAATAATTTACACAACAGTGTCATTATAAAAATATTGTGAGGCCCTAATCTCCAGCAGGGGTGTATATATATATAAAATACAAACACACACTGACACATATACATGTATGTATATATGTATAAAACAACAGAGGTTTTTCTGTTTTATAGATACCTAAATACAATTTTTATATAAATATCACAGATATAGGCATCATATACAGATATATACATACAGATAGAAAAACATCAGTTGATAAATGCTCTGTTTCAAAGTGCCCACTCCTCCACAGATACAATTGCAGTGCTCAGCTCGTACTCTGTGAAGTCAGAGGCTAATTTTACTGTGGCTTTCTGCCTGAGTGTGTTCCTAGATAGTCTTTCAGTCTAAACCTGAGAGTATGACTCCTTTGAGAAGGAAGAGATAACATCATATGGCACTATCAGACTACAACACTTGATTTCTAGCTGGAGTTTGAAGTAAAGGCTAATAACAACCAAAATCTGATATATTTCAGGTCTAAGAATTTCCTTGAATGATCCGAGGAAAGTGTCAATGTGTGACTGCAAGCGCTGCAGAAGACAAAATTAAAACTAGTGAAAACATTAGGGTAAAAAGAGGTACAGTGATGAAGTCTCTGAGAGGAAACTTTCTCAGCAATGCCAGCTACATTCCCAGATACACGTATGGACTTCAGAAAAAAATTTTCATATATAAAAAAATTTCATATAAAAATTTTCATTTTATGTTTTCAAGCTGATGTAAACCGGGCTCTTGGGAGCTGCAAATAAGACGAACCCAAAGAAAATAATTACAGAAAAATCCCAGTCCAGCCTCTTGCTTCAAGTGGCATTTGCTTGGATGAACTCCAAGGGTGAAGTTTATCCCAACCTGGGCAACATGCTCCACTGCTTGACTGTCCTAATTAAACACCCCATATTTTGTATTTATGCATTAATATTTGCCAATGGGGTAGCATAAGCTAAAATCAATGCTTGATCTTTAAAAAAAGAAAACCAAGTAGGACACAAAATCCTATTAGAGAAGGCAATAAAGTTGTTTAAATTGAGTGTATATAATGTCTTCATGAAATTCTAGCTTCAGGAAATGTTGGAACAAAAATGTAACTAGATTTAGTTATATTTTTATTATTATTCATAAATGAAGAAATAGGGATCTATATTGCCATAGCAACAAAATGCCATGAATTTTTTCTATATAAATTTGAAAATGTAGTGCTTTCACATGAAATTAAAACCAGAGCCCAGAAGCACAAAAAGTATTAAACTGCTGCATTTATAATAGGAAACCATTAATTTTCTGACCAATTGGTTTTTTCTCCAAATTAAAAGATTGTCGAAAGGGATATTTAACACTGAAGACAATTTTTGAAAAGTAACCTTTCACTCCATAACTAAAAGTTATCTCAGAGTCCAATTTTTCTCAAAGAATCACACATGTAGCTTTGTAGAAATAATAGTTGCCTGTTAGCTCAGGGTATAGCTCCTTTTTAAAGAAATGATTGTGTAGACAGAGGTGTAATCTATGCTGCACATGAAAGCTGATTCTCCCTCTTGAAAATATAAATTCTAAAGATATTGTTAATCACAGAATTAGTGAATAAAATTAGGGAAAGGCTTTTACTGAAAGTGATTTTATCCAGCAAAGGGTTATCTGCGTGCATTTAGCACTGGATCCAGCAATCCTGGGTTTTGGACCCCTGCACACACTGAAAGCCCTCTGACCTGAATAGCTCCTATTACTAAACTAAGCCCATTTGGAAATTTAAGGCAGTAGAGTTGGAAGCCAAAATCAGAGGGAAAGTAGTCTGCAATCTTTTAGCTGGTGGACAGCATTTGCATTTAGCATTTGAGTATCCCCTTTGAATTCATACAACACATTAAACTGAGTTCTTAATGGTTACTCCAAATGTCATTTCATTAGCAGCAGACTTCTTCCAGCTCTCATGAAAGTACCTAAGCAAGGGAACTCTAATAAAAAGCTTTTGTACTGCTTATTCTTTTCAAGTCTGAATCTTAAACTTTGCTGCTTTTATTAAAAATTACCTCAGACTTTAAGAATTTGGGGGCTTTCAGGAAGAGATAAAAGTAGGTAATTTTAATTCAAAGTTTTTCACCTGACCTGCTCTTCTTGATGTCACTGAAAGTTTTCCAGACTGAAATGTGGCATAACTTGTACAAAAGCACTGCATTGACTCTGTTTGTTAGTGAATTTTCTCAGATGACCAGGGGTCTCACCTAATGCACATTTTTCATTTTTAGTAACCAGGATAGACCACTTGTTCTTTTCTCCACCAATTTGACAAGGGTAGCAATTTTAGATTATATCTTGAATGTCATATTAAAAATTCATAATTGAGTTGTGAGAGTGAATAATTATATCAAGACCAAGAGAATTAAGGAGATAGATGTGCCACATTTCATTTATCCATAATTTATTTCTTTTTAAAGCATTTTTTAAGTCTTTTGAAATGAAAAAAAAATTACTGCCATTTCAGATCATTTAAAAGTTCTTTGAAATTTTATGCATTTGTCCTCATGACACTTTTTCCCTTCTCCACATTTTATTTTATAGTAGTTGATGCCATGTGGTCTTATCGTCAATGTCACTGAAAATTCTGACTGATGAGATCACCCACTGCTGTTCTTTCAGCAGCCCATTCCTATCACTTAGAGGGCAGCCAATTGCAGGGTACCCTGCTTGCAGGGTATTTCCAATTGACCAAGGAGATAAGTGTACCAAAACATGCCCTGTTTCAACTAGCAACCCATCTGGGCATACCTACCTTCCAGGGAAAAGAAATTCATGTTATGTGCATTGCCAAATTGATAATTGCTACCATTTCTGCACTGGACTCAGCGAGCATGGAAAAGATGGGGTAGGAAGAGAGAAGAAAAACTCTTCTTTAAATTACTTTCATCTTGGACCACAGATGTATCTGAGGGTTACTTCTTGATATAAATATATAATTGGACATAGGCTTTTGAAACTTCCAATAATATTTTCAAAGAATCTTAAAGGATTTGAATGCTCTCAGCTAAATTGAATCAGAAATAAGACGTTTGATTCTTTTTGTTCAAATAAATATAATAACTAAACCCCAAAATATATAAATATGTCTGGTTTAGTTACCAAAACTAGGAAACTTTAGATCTGAAATCAAATGTCCAGTTTTCACCATATACAAAAGATAAAGTGATTTTTTTTTTACTTTCAATATCCCTGGACACTTCTAGTCCTGTCCTTGATTATTTCCTTCTCTGTTTTCCTGAGTCGGAGCACATTTTGCCTAACTCACATCTACATTCTTAGTACATAGCATAGTCCCAATCTTGCCACAGCAAGCACAAGCCAGGACTGTCCCTGTCCACACTAAATACTGGAAGCACTTTGGCCAAGGTCCAGCTTGGGCAATCTGGCCTTTGGTATCCTGGGTGTTTTCAACAACACAGATTTACAAGGGGATGGGCAAACTCAGGGTACCTTGCAGCCTGTCACAGCACTCTGCCTGCAGTAACAGCAACAAATCATTTTAAATTGGTGCAGATGGGAATTCCAGCTCCTAGGTCTGTGCATACAAAGCATCAGTTCACTCTTGTACTTCTCCTCACGGAAGGAAGCCGTATGTGCACTGCTGGAGTGCACACCGCTATGGCTCAGTCTGGGCACCTGACCTGAGTTCTCCAGACACACAGAGGGCAAGATTGTACTCTTCAGATGGCAGCAGGATGACCCTGTACTTACTTTTTTTGTACTAGGTGGCTCCAGATGTACGCCCTCAGATCCTACTCACCCTACATTCACCACATGTAAGAAGCCTAGTCACAAATCTGGGGGAGGAATCCGGCCCCTGAACTACTACAGCAGTATTTGTTTCTTCAGCTAGAGATTAACCAAGCCTTCTACATAACAGCTGAATCCTGTAGCACTCAGCAGAAGACTACTCAGACCCCAACCTTCTTGAAACCTTTAATTATTTTACCAGCAGCTGTAAGCTGCTGGGGTTTTTTTATCAAAAAGTTAAAGCATCTGATCCACTAAGGAATGAAAGAGAGCAGAGCCTGTCCAGGAAATTTTGACCTCCTGATTTGAATGTGTTAAGGCCAAAAAGAAAAATGAGAGATGTATGAACTTCAGGAATTAATACAGCCAAGTAAACTATCCCTGAAATTCAGATACATCTAGACTGAAATCCAGTCAGCCTGACTTACAAACACAGCAAGCCAGTGAACAACTTCTAGCAAAACAGCCTTCCAAAATAAGAGTTGAAGTTTCCTAGAGGCTTAATGAAGAGAGGGAGATAACTTTGAAGGACTCCAGAGAAAGTTCCTGTTACTCTAAATTTTATCCCCTAAGCTAGACTGTCAGGGCAGCAGTGGGTCTGCTCTTCCCATGCATTTATTTCTTTTCACACGATAAATGAACATATGCAAGCTGTGCAGCAACTCATTTCCCTCTTGAGCCTGGGCTTGGAATTGCAGCTACTAGTTGAACATTGGAAAACATGAAGTTGTCTCTAAATTTAGCACATTCATATGGGAATCCACATGGTGGCATAGTGGAGGATGGGAATAGGAATAATTCAGCACTGAAGAACAGAGTAGAATAGAATAGAATAGAATAGAATAGAATAGAATAGAATAGAATAGAATAGAATAGAATAGAATAACCTTAATTGGAAGGGTTCTACAATAATATTCTAGCCCAACTGCCTGACCAATTCAGGGCTGACCAAAAATTAAAGCAGGTTGTTAAGGGCATTGTCTAAATGCTTCTTTAACATGCTGCAGGTATCAAGCATTTTTTCAGACAGTCTGTTCTAGTGTTTAACCACTGTCTCTATAAAGAAATAGTTCCTTACGTCATGTCTGAACCTCCTCCGACACAGCTGTGAACAATTCCCATGGTAAATGTCGTGGCTTATTTTCTCTTCAGTATCCAAGGAGGAATGTGTTCTGCTAAACTTAATTTAAGGGGTTTTTGCATGAAAATTTTCAGCTTCCTCCATGTCTGCATACCTACCCTTTATACACATGCATACAGAAACACCTACAGGGTACCAAGTATGTACTTGGTATATACTTAGATCTTTGAGAGGATTATGCAATTCTAACATGCGTAGGCTCTATAAAAACAAAGGGTACTAGCTTAAATAGAAAAGAATTAGGCAGAGTTAGTTCTGGAGAGTTAGCAGACTATTAGTATCAGGTCTTCTCTTTTTTTACTAATTTTGAAGTTAAAAAAACCAAATAATCCAAATGAAATTTTGAAATAAGATGTCCTTCCAAACAAATAATACCAAGCCTTTTGGGTGGCGCTTGACAATGACTCTCTTTTTTTCACCACTTGCTTTTTTTAGCATTTTAAATTTGCCAGTGAAAGTAGCACTTTGAGGAATTTCTCACAAAAAGCAACAGAAATTAAAAAATGAGAATGTAATTAAGGGGTGCATAAATATCAAGAGGAAAGAGGGAAAGAGCCACAATTATTATATTCTCCTTCACCCATTGATTATGTCATCAAAGATAATTTCTGTTTACTTTCTTCCCTTCTGTGAAACATTAGAGAATGGAGCTTCTTGCTTGTGTCTAATATATTTCACATATGAGCAATTAGTCTGGTGCTTCTGTTGTACTTCAGAATGATTTGGAACAAGCTGATTCCTTTTCCTGATACATAAGAATTTCCCTGCAGAGGTGTGATTAGGTTGCCCAGGGTCAGTATTTATTCCGCATTTATCCAGGTATTTGGAAGTTTGAATTACTAAAAAGACTGACAGACTTAAACTATGTTTGGGGTACAGCCAGCTAAGCAGGGATCTAACTTCCCCCCCAGATTTTTAACAGCTTTTCATCTCTGTATTTAACAGAGTCAAATATGCTTTGTACAAAAACAGAGTAATCAAATCATGCTGGAGAACATCAGTGCATGACAAGTCTCGTTGATCTAACACCTTAAGTTCAAATTCAATTTTAATTTATTTTTCAAACTTCCTGAAAATAGAGTCTAAACACATTCCTTTAAAAGTTACATTAGACACCTACTCAGTCTTAGCAATGAAAGTTCAAGAAAATGAGTGGTTTCTAAATAATAGGAGATTCATTACTAACGAGACAGCAAGGTATCTTAGATGAATTGTGCAAGTCAGGTCTAAGATAAATTCTGGCAACCAAAAAACTTTGTTCAAGCTGTGCTGGAGATGCTGGAGAAGTATTGGATATGGTTTTATGATTTTCATTGGGTGTTCCTTTTTTTTTTTTTTTGTAGCTAGGTTTCACTTTAAAAAAATTTGTTTTGATTTTGAAGTAATGCAGCACATGTTCTTGAAACTCTATATAAAATTGTTAAAGAATCTATGGTTCTATATCTCTCCATATACATGAGTATCTCAATCAACCCAAAACATCATTGTACTCAAATCCCATGAAAATCAACTGCAAGTTTCAGCAGAAACTGGAAAAAATTACTCTCCCACTATTTTTTATTATTTAATCCATGCTTATAGCAAACCCACAGCTTATTCCATACTAGTAGCAAAACCAAAGATAATGTTTTGATTAGATGGTTTTCTTGATGCAAAGATACAAAGTCAACATGCTGAAACCATAAAAAATTATGCAAAACAAGCCAGCTGAAACTAGAGGTTTAACATTGCTACAGTATCTGAAAACATGATCACACTGACACCAATCTGCTAATTCTGCACATTTCTAGGCATTAGTACTAGGTTAATTTTCACTCCAATACAGTTAATAATATGAAGTTATGTTTCCTATTTATGCTTCAGTTTAAAGCCAAGCAGGTCTTCTTCTTGGAAAGCTTGAAAAATAAATTCTTCACATTCTTCTTTCTCTTCATTATCTCAGAAAATGTCATGTGGCTTCATATTAAAGTTCCTGCCTTAAGGCTATCACATTGCTTATCCATCCCCCCAAAAAATCTCATGTCCTCAGCTAAAAATCTCATTAAACATAATGAAGCAGAAATCAATCCACTTATGAAGTACAGAGATATTTTTTAGAAAAAAACCACCATATGGTCATGGTGCTGTGCCATTCCTTCTCTCTGCAATAGATAACTCAGGAGTACCTTCATTCACCTCTCTTTCTATTTCAAACATGTCTGAAGTTGTCTTTAGCAGGACATAACTTGGAGCATCAGATTTCCTTGTTGAATTCTTTGGCTTGCATGTTTATGCACAATGTCAGTTTTTTGAGGTATGGTTCCACTCAATCAAAAATTACATATGATGCAGTAATTCCTGGAAATGAAAGTCTGTGTTACATGGTGTTAATGAGAAATCAAATGAGGTGAGAAGGATCATACCTTATGGCATTAGAAGTCAGTTACATGGAGGACAGAGAAATGTTTTACCTAAATTAAGAATCCTTTTGGCCTCCTATCATTATTCAAGCCCAAACCCAAGCTCAAGTGAAATAAAAAAAAAATTCTTCCTTTTCTTTATTATCAGCACTGCATTATTCTTGATGAAATATAAAGTTAAGTTATCATTTGGTTATGAAGAAAAGTTTGTGTCTTATCTTTCTGATGCAAGCAGAGGCAGTGAGAAACCTGAGAAAAGCCTTAAAGTGCTCTCACATAATCCTCTGCAATATTGAGTGTGTGTCTTAACCCAGTCTTAACTAGTCTCTAGAAGCTGTGGATGCCCCATTCTTGAAAGTGCTTGAGGCCAGGCTGGAGGGAACTTTGAGCAATGTGGTCTTGTGGAAGATGTCCCTGCTCATGGCAGGAGGGGCTGGAACTGGGTGATCTTCAAGGTCCATTCCAACCCAAACCGTTCTAGGATTCTGTGATAACGAGAATAAAATGTAAAGGAATGTAGTTCTCCTGCTGGCATTGACCAAAAGGACACATTCCCAGTTAAGCTAAGTATACACAACACAGTGGTCATATGGAATCACAGAACTATTGAGGCTGTAAAAGACCTTTAGGATCACCTAGCCCAGCCATCACCACATCCATATTCACCATTAAGCCATGTCCTCAAGTGCCCTATCCACACATATTTTTTGAACACTTTCAGGAATGGTGCTTCTACCACTTGCCAGTTCAGCCTGCTCCAATGACCTACAACTCCTTCCATGAAAAAAAAAATCCTAAAATCTAGAATAAACACAGCACAACTTGAGACCATTTCCTCTAATCCTGACACATTTTACCTGGGAGAAGAGACTGATACCCATCTCTCTCCAAGCTCCTTTCAGGTAGTTGAGAAGAGCAGCACAACAGGAAACCAGCTTAGCTCTACTGGCATCTACACATTATTCTTGCAACTTCTGACACTTGACTCATGCTATCAACTTCCTAACACTAATTATATTATCATTATTAGATGCATCTTTGATCAAATTAAAAAGGCTGTCCCCATTTCCACTTCTCCCTGCTTGTGTGCTTTCATGATGGCTCCATTTGTCTTCTTTCAGAAAAGTTTAGTGCATAGAATATTATTTGCTAAATTTATGAACTTTGGTCTTAGCCTTTGAGAAACTGAAATTTCATCTCAGCTGCAGCATCCCTTGTCTACCAACACAATCACAGATGTGCTGCTTTAATGTTCTGTTGATACAGGAGAAATGAGAACAATGACCTTTGTGTTAATTGGTTGGCCCACAGAAGCTACTAAGACTGAAAATATGGAACTGTACAGGGCAGTAGTTTACATATTCTACTCATATTTTATGTTAATTGTGGGCTTAAATAAATATTGCTTTATAGTTTTTTTAGCCTTATATTTCCTTTATTTAGGTAGTAAATAGCTTTAGAATTCCTTTATTTTAGTTGGGATAGGCATATATTACCTTTCAAAAATTTTTTTTTTATTCAGGTTAACTCAACCAGTAGAAACTGATCAGTGGATTGTGGAAATGGTGCTGAGTGATTCACTATGCTATTTTCTTCTTTTTCAAGGTACTCTCATGACACATTCCCTTTGTATTTTTGGTACCATAAAGAGTTAAGCCATTATCCATGTCATTTCAATAAAAAACCTCCTCATAAACTTGCAAATTGTATCTTTTCAACATGCAAATTATGCCTCTTCAAATACCTCAGCAGAGTATCTACCTGAACTATAACAGTAAAAGTGCAATACACTTCTAAATAAATGCAATTGTCATATTCTCCATTCTCAGCCCCTACTCTTACAAGGAAAATGCCCAGCTCTAAATGCTGTTCTTCAAGAAGTCACCAGTTCCTTAAACCTTTATAAATTACCATTTTGCTGTGAGAATATATTATATTCAGGTTATTACTTGAAGGGTTATTTGGCAGTGAAGCTAACAGAGAGTTGTCAGGTGAGACTGATGCTGTCAACCTGAAAGCACAGTCATACAGCCAGTAAATACTGCGCAGATACAGAGCTGAAACTGCAAGAGCTTCCACTGAAACAGAACCTATCAATCTGTCATGTCATCTTCTCTGATTAAAAGAATTTGTGGGCAGGCATCTGCAAGTGCAGCAAAGGTTTTCTAGAAAGGTAATAATGCAAAAATAAAAATGTGACTGATGTGTCTATCACAGAATGGTCAAGGGCTTAGTTTCAGAGCTTGTTGATTTGAGTGTTTCCATCTATCAGATGGCTTCTGGGTGGCAGTTGCCTAAAAGGCCTCTTTTGACTCACTAGTTCCTCAGAAAATACTTACTATATTTGCCATCAATACATACTCTTCAAGTCCTCCATCTGTCACCTTTGTTGAAGAAAAAAATTTAGTCTGGAAAGAACAGAAAACTCCTTCACTTTAATAAAATGTGGGAAAGAAAACATATTTTCTGTTCTATTTCTTGCTTTTCAGAAATGTGTCTGCATCAGGATTACATTTAGTCTCCACTCCAAAAGAGGTCTTCTACTCATAACCTTGGAGAGGACCCTTCAGGGAAATTAAACCCTAGAAACTTTGGCTGTAAATCACAGAGCCCTGTGGGTGACTTGGAATAAATAGCGGGAAGATCAAAGGGGGATTAGAGGCTGGCTGAGAAAAACATGAACAAGAATGACAAAAGGAAAGGCTCTAGTGTTAGCTTAGTTATGTTCCCACCATGAAAATAATGAAGGAAAAAATGCCATCACCCTATTCATATTTGTTGGATTCATTTGCTAATACAAGAATTCCCTGTGTACCTGTGTTACTGGTGTCCTGTTATCCTATATACCAGACAGGAAGAGACTCCTGCAGACCCTTTCATGTCATAAATAAATACATCATGTGTCCTAAACTCAAAGAATAGACAGGAGAAATTTCAAATGTTCTGTTATATACTGTAACATCTTAAGATTTAGAAAAATACACGCATAAAATAGAAAAAACAGACCTTCTCTCTCCTTGACTTTTCCTCTTTCTTCCTTGCACAGCTGTGTTTGTTCAAGCTTCCTGTTGGAAAGCACACAGAAAAGAAGATGGGGAGGAAAGGGTGAGGAGCTGTAATCAGGGGAGAAACTCACACTTGGAACTGGGAATTTCCCCTGGGCTGCCTAATGAATTTCTCACAATGTCTAATGCAGGCATATACAATACCTGGCCAAGCATTCCTCCAGGGGATTATATTGTACTTCCTACACCAACTTTCATTTGAAGATCCAGAAGTTGTTACCAAAGCAAACTTTCTATCTCTTCTTCTTAACAAGATGGGAAGCTGGAAAATAATGAAGTTAAGAAATTCCTAATCATTGAACCACTCATCTATGTTTGCAAGGTCAAAGATAGGAGAGGAGTGGGAGAGTTGTGCTTGGAAAGTAATGATTAAATGATGAGTTCATAGAAATTACCCATCATTTTCTCTTTGTCTTCTGAAACCAAGCAAACAGTCAGGAATTCAGCTAAAATCTTTTTCTGACCAACTGCTGCTTTGCATCTTGACAGAACTTCATTCCTCTGATGGGGGCTGGGAAATGTCCTCCAAAATATTTTCTTTCATGATAATGTCAAAGAACAGAGGAAATTAGGAGCTCAAAAACAAACCAAAAAAAGTGCTCAGATCTCTGAAATATATTGATTTATGTTAAGAAATTCAGCTGAAGCTCATCCAAGCCTTAAGCCATTTCACTCTATGTGGGCCTTGCTGCTCATAAAATACAATTGCTAGGAAAAGCAAACTCTGCCTGATGTCAGTAAGAATTTTTTTGTTGGATAATGTCTGTCAAATGCATTTAAGCTTGATCCTGTAATGATAAGAACATAAAATCAGCTGAATTGAGTAATACCAAAGATCAATTCTGCTCAAGTAGCTGTCTTGAAATATGGCTTGAAAAGATGCTTGGGAGACTGGGTATGCATAGGGATTTGAAAGATTTGAATGGACTACAAAGTTTAAGTCACAGAGCATGATGTCCTGTAACTTTGAGAGATCTGAATGGACCTTGACAAACTTACCATTTGACTATGAGTGTACTTCCTGCACCAGAGACTGCATCCAGATAACCATTTTAACAGATGTTAAGGGATGTGAACCCATTTTGGCCTCCACGATATCATGTGACAAGGAATCATGCAGTTTAATTATTTAAAATATGAAAACAATCTCTCTAGAGAGAAAGCAATAGTTTCAGTGAATTGTAAGGCAACTTGCTTAGTCACCCTGTGAATCACGTTGCAATGTCTGGGACACGACAAGTACCCCAGACAGTGATACCATGACAAAAGGATACTCATTAAAAACTATCTAGTTCCACTTTCTTGCTCTTAGTATCTCACCGAAGTGTCATACTGCAAAGTTTCTCATACCAACAAACCTGCCCAAATAACTTGAATTCTTATTCCCCGACAAAGTAGCAGAGGAGAATTCTCAGTATTACAGAGAGTTCAGGAGAATCCTTTCAGAGTTCCTGGTGTGATCCTTTAGTGTGTCTTGCAGCAGGCAGTGAGGAGGCATCTGTAGGACCCAAAATAAGTTTTCCTAGACATGCTTGCTGAACAAATGAATCCCTGTGAGGGGCTGGGAGAAGCAGCAGATCCCTGCACAGCTGTATCCAGGACATGGTCTGCTGCAAAGAGCCATGCTGGGTGAGATGTTAAAAATCCTATGTCTCCATCTGAAGAAGCCTATCCTGTATTCAATGGCTTTTAATTGCCTCAATACCTAATGAAGCTTTGGGACAAATGGCATTGGTTTATACTAGTTGAGAGCTCAGCTTCTGTGATTATTGCATTCAGACACAGGAAGTCTTGAAAGATTTCAAGCTGGACTTGCAGCTGTCACTCAAGCTGAACTCCAGAACTTAGCGTGCGTTTCTCAGACAGCATCACAAAGATTTCTCTCTGCCCAAAATCTTACTTTTCTATTATTCTTGCATACAGCCAGGCACATTTTCTTTCATTTGTTCTGAGTGACGGGTATGTACCTCTGGATTATGCACACTTGACAATTCTCTGCATCATCATATATGAAATGATGGATGTCCTTGCTGGTAAACTGACTGCAATAGTAGTGCCAAAAAAGAAAGAACCTGATGGCAGATGTCCTTCCAGGAGGCAGGAGGTTTGTGCTGGGAAGTAAAAGTCACATATCACTGAAAAATCCAATAATCATGGAATAAGTTGAGTTGGAAGGGACCCTCAAGGATCATTGAGTCCCATTTCTGGCCCTGCACAAGGCATCCCCAAGAGTCACACCATGTGCCTGAGAGTATTGGCCAAATGCTTCTTGAACTCTTCCAGGCTGGTGCTGTGACCATCTCCCTGGGGAGTCTCTTCCAGGGCCCAACCACCCTCTGGGTGAAGAAACTTTTTCTGATACCCAACCTAAACCTCCCCTGACACGACTTCAGGCCATTCCCCAGCCAACAGCAAAACATGAGTAGCTCCACCTTCAATAAAAAGAGGGTTTTCATCAGAATCTACTGGGAAAAAAAAAAGAGAACTACAAAAGATTTTGATTAAAGGAACATAAAACAGCAGGAGGCAACAGAAAAGCAGAATCTATCAGAGAAATAGCACTGCTATTAGCACCACATCTGAGTTTCTTAGACAAATGATGCTGGCCTCACTTCAAGGCATCAGGCTCTTGAGAGAACACAGTGTCCAGGAACATTGTTTTCAATATTTTACTAATGGGATACTGTTTTTAAAAGCAAAAAACTGCTTTATGGACCTGAACAAAAGAAGGCCAAATTTGTTTGGACTAGCTGGTTCTAAAAACTACTTTAGAAGCACTTTTACTTCCTACTTTATAAAAACTCCTACTTGAAGGTTTTCACAGCTAGGATTTTTTTATCCAAACTTCAACCCTAACGAGTTATTTATATCATAAAATATATATTTATCTTCAGAAAAAAAATTAAAAATAAATCAGAGGTATCATAACATAAAGGGGGGATCACTATCCTCCATGTAGAGCCTGAAGCCTAGGGGAGGTTGTTTCAGGGAGATCAGAGCACTTGGGTTTAAAAGAAGTATTCAGAGGGGAAATCAGATGAGTGAATAATCTTCCTCTGGAAAAGGATGCACCAGCATGGATAATGGATCACCATTTTTCAAGAGGAAGAAGAGAAATGTATCAGTAAGGTGGCAAATAACAGTTCTCACGGCAGTGTGGCAAATCACCTGTTGGAGGTACCCATTTAGACAGCTGGTTTTTTGTCACTGGCTACAGTGGTGTCCCCAGTGTAGGGTGCCAAAACTGGCAGCTCCTCACTTTTAGTACATTTTAGTCAGGTGAAAATATTTTTTATCTGAAGGTAAATATACCTTCTCACGCTAACAGAATTTCTGTTTCCATCCTTTTATAGCTGCAAACCAGGGTAAGATTTATTTAAAGACAGAGGTGTAGTATTTGATTGCAATTGTCTCTAAGGTTTTCATAGAAGGGAGCATAAAATGTGTCTTCAAGGACAGCAGTCCATCTCAGTTCAACCATATTAGTTTGAGATAAAAGAGACATGGTTTAATTTATACCTTCTACCTCCTGGGTGACATGGAGCAAATATTGCAAAAATACTTACACTGAAATGGAAATTAAAGGCATTCTGTCTTCCAGAGAAACACGATGATGTTTCTCTGGAAAATGAAAGTAGAGGCTGTAATATCTTAGATACCATCACAAACACTTTGCATAAATTTAATGCTACACAGCCTGGGCATTTGGAACTGCTCCCGGTTCACTGAGCCAAGCAAGCATTTCACTTCAGTGTTGCAACTGAAATGCTATGGTGCTGGCAAAGGCAGAGCACAGGCCTCTTCAGGAAGCAGTAAGTCAGCACCCCATCCTAATAATTTGCTTTAAAAACATTTGAAAACTTGGAAAAAAAGGTTTTTTTCAAACAGCTTATTTGTAACTAGATGAAGAACTAAAAACTTTGAAGTTGTGTTGGTTGAACTGCCTTATATAACATTATATAGGATTAAAACTACCTTACATTATTACAGAGAAAGTATTTTTAGGCAGAATGATTCACTACACAACTATGACAACACACTTCAAACAACTCAAAATAAACCAATATTCCAATAAACTATTTCAAAAAAAAGTAGAACTCAGGCTTTCTATAGCAGACATTGCAACTCAGCAGGGCACAGGCTAGCTCACAGACAATTGTCCCTGCCTTAACAGATTCCATAGGTGTCTGTATTTACTCTCTGTTTCTGCCTGCAGGTCTCAAAACCAATGCCAAACTTCTTTAGCCTATTTAGCCTGTACCTAAAAACCACACAGAAATAAAATTTGCAGCATTCATGGTTCATCAAAAGTATAATTGCTGCTGCTTATTAGAAGGGAACACGCTTTTGTCTATTTGCATGAAAACAAAATAAGATACTATCAGTTAGGGATGCTAACTGTAGCTGACAGTGCAAAGGAATAAACCAAGATCCTTGTCTCCATAAATATGTAAAACCACAGAGGAGAGAGATAAAAACAGTCTGATTTTTATCAGTGCAAGACAGCACTTATTCTGCCAGAATTTCCCATCTCCCCTCTCTGTCTGAGGAAATGACTCCTTTTGTTTGCTACACTGCATGCCTGGCACAGCAGCATGTGCTCCCCAGCCTCGTGTTCTTGAAAACAGTTTGCATGTTCATCAGAAGAGTGAGAAACATGAGAACAGCCACAGGGACAGGAAATGGCACTTAATCCTGCAAAGCCACCACACACCCCAGCACAGCTGTGAAGCCAAATGAGCAGCTCTGGGCTGGGCTTCCACACAAAGCCATAACCCTGGGGAGAAGCACAGCCAATTCCATCCCTTTCTCCTTTCTGTGTCCTTGTGACATTGCTCAAGAAAATAAATCCGTGAGATCAGGTCATTTGCCATACTGTAAAACTCCCGTATTTTGGATGTGTATTACCAAACTTTGTCACTTTTCCTGGGATAAATAATAAAATTTAATTTCTATTGTGCTATATAAATAAAAATAGATTATTTGGGGAAAGCTTTTATAAAAACAAAATAATAATTAGTTACAGTTAACCAAGAATTTATTTGTCCAAATTTAATATTCTAGTTAACTTAAAATTACGTACTTGAACCTAAACTTGTTCTTTTATATTCCCTTTGGAGTAATAAGGGATAGCTACATTTAAAAAGCAATTCAGCCTATCATAAAATGAGAGTTAAATCTGAATATTCCTCTGTAGGTGTGTATATCTCCCAAAAGGCAGAGTAGTTTAGGATGACTAACTTGGAATTGTATGTCTAATTTTTAGAGTCTTACATTTTGGCAGATGGATCCCACCGTGAGTATGCTAATCTATTGTATCTATGAAAGGCACTATTAAGACAACAACTTAGATGAAAAATAATTTAAAGAAGCTAATGATACTGTAGTTCCCATTACAGCAGTGGTTTTTTCTCCTGCAATTATTAGACCCATAATAATATTTCTTAGTGATGCCTCCTGAAATGAAGTGCACGTGCACCTGGGACCACCAGCTGAGCTGTACAGCCCATAAGCTTTTATGTGAAATGGCAGAAGCATCAGATACAACATCTTTAGAGTGCCTTTTCAGCATGCTTTTGTGGCCTAAAGAGCCTATGATACAACGTGAAAAAGAATGTGTGCAGCATTGATGACAATGGCTTTTATCTTCCCTGCACTCAAGCATCTTGGTTTTAGACATTAATAAGTAAATCTCAACAAATAAACTGTAGAAATAAAAAGGAAAGCATGTAATATATTAAATTGTCTGTAAAACATTACAGAACATTATCTCAAAACCTAGAAAATGGAGTTGTAATCCAGATCCTATAGTTCTCATGTTCTGTGTCTCTACTGCATGTAAATCTGAATTCAAAATTATTCCTAATTCTAATTCTAAATGTAAATAAAAATATTTCATAGTCCAAGCAAAAATTAAAAGATTGTCATATATCATAAGAATTAATGTCATATTAATCTTAAGAATCTCACTGACATTATTTTGAAAGGAACTTTGAGAGAGGAGTAGAATGTAATTTTGCACTATTTAATAAGACCACAAAAATCAAAGATTATGGCAGCATTTGGTAGAGAGACAAGAAGTTGATTTCCATTGTATAGACCGGCATTAGTGGCCTCAGATACAGAGAGAAGGAACCAGCACTGTTTGCTTCAAAAGAAAGAAGATGATCATACTGGTATTCCTGGCTATCAGAGTCATGTACCTGGAATGTTAACATACCCAAGACACATTATTTATACAGCACACCGTGTGCAAGGGAAGTCCCAGCACTGGTCCTGACACCAGACACTGCTGACACCACTGCCAATGAAGATCTGAAGGCAGCAGCATCCAACAGATACACTAAGTCCTTGTCTCGGGAGAAAACTGAAAGATGTACTTCAATCCTCCAGCCTGCATGGAATAGCTCCTAGCTCCCTGCAAGTCTGAAAAGTTTGAACTTTGTAACTATTAAAAGCTAACTGTTAAAGCTAAATGTTCTCAAGCTGGGGAACTGCAGGCATCTTGCACCTAAGGGTATCAGAACCATTAGAGTCTCTCTCCCTGCACAGTCTCCCATCATGTGGCCCTAAAAGCAATTAAAGAAAAAAGTAGGGCAAGCTGACCTAAGATTGAAGAATTGGTAAATATCTGTTTTCAGGAAACTAAACTGAGCCTTTGGGCCCAAGTCAATTTCAGACTAGGAAACTTTAAATGTCTCCATGTAGGTGTCTATAGATGTCTAAAATCCTATTACAGGCAATGAAGCCCAGAAAACACTCCAGCTCATGGTAAAACAGACTTCTAGAGGATGAGTCAGCTGCCCACACGTGGGTTTGCAGAGGCATTTGTTGTCTCTAGGCATGCTTGGTGTCACAGGGACTCGGGGGGACTGCTGCCCTTCTAGAGCAGCACCAGATGAGATTGCTGAGGACAGGGGAAGTGGCATGAATGTCCTGTCTTGTGAATGAATCCTATCCTTCATGGTGGTCAGCTGAGTTCTGCCTCACATCTTCACCAACTCTGAATTCTCCTCCACAGACACCACTGGGCACTAAATTTATCAGTCTAGATTGATCTGTCTTAATCTCAAAATGAATCCCATCTGTCAGAAACATTCAAGGAGAAACTGATGCCACAGTTACATGAAGCCAGTTTTTTCCTTCAATGTAAAGACACAGAAAAAAATATTGTGCATCATGGTAGTGAATGAGAGCAATGTGATAACTTGTAGGGCAAATGGTATCAAACAGGAGGAGGAAGGTGCTGCTGCCTCTCCACATACCATCTGCAAAAGCTTTTGGAGCTCTCTTGTCAACATTCTTAAAGAAGGTAATGACAAGTGGGGAAGAATTTTGCAGAGAGCTATTTGTAGAGATCTGGTCACAGTCTAGAAAAAAATAATACAAGGCATGGGAGATATTCTCATGCATTGCTGTCAATTTTCACACCTGTTCACATGGAAAGAAATTTCTGCCAGCAAAATTCTGCAAAGTATCAGGAAAATATTCACAGAGATGCCAGAGTTTAAGGACTGATAATTTCTGTTTTCCCTCAATAAAGAGAAGCTAGCACACAGAGGCAGGGAATTTCAAGCCTAGGCTTGCTGGCTTTTTCACAGAGATGCCCTGGATTGATTCATTCTGCTGCTGAACAAGCAGTTTTCTGCAGGAGGCCGGAGCAGAAGAGCAAATCACCCCCCTGTAGCTGTGATACTTATGACACTATTTAGTGGTGCTAACACATCAAAGTGCACCCCCCAGAAATGTCTCCAGGCTCTGCATGAAACCTCAGAGACCTTGGGGAATGCATTGAGAGGGAAGAGGCAAAATCTGCCTTTTAGGGGAGAGTACACTGTGTCAATTAGAGCAGAGCTTTGCTGAGGTGCATCTTGGTGGCAGTGCTTTCCTTTCATCTTTCACTAAATAGCCAGTCTCCCCCAAAGCCATATAAGTCCAACTAGTAGCACATCCCAGTGTTTATTACCAGAAATTGTTAAAAAGACTAAAGGTTTCTTACAGGGCACCTGGGGAAACATTCCATCACTAAAATTTTCCATTCCATTACTAAAAAGTTAAAACAAACCTGTATCATTTAGGCAAGTTCTGTCAGTATCAAAGCAAGATGCTCTAGAATGAAACCCAGTAATGAACTGTCTCTGATTAAATAGTATAATTTAGGGAAGGATGGTTTCCTCACAAGCTGAGGAATTTTTTCCTTTTCGTGCAATGAAAGAAAGGTAACAAGGAGCTGCTGGAATCTCATCCATTTCCCACAACAGTGATTGCAAATTTGCTGCAAAATTTATGGGCATCTCTGAGGGAATCAGAGGGGATTTGGAAGGAAAACATTGTACGTATAAAGTAATGTAATAATTATCAGTTTCAACTCAATATAATTACAAATGAGCTTCCACCAGCTACTAATTATCTTCTTGGTTACAGAGGCCATATTTTATTTAAATGAAGTGAAATGAAATGCTGGTGAAAGCTGTATAAGTAGTACTAACGAGAGAACACATTAGATGGGATATATTTCCCTTTTAGGCCCTTAGATTAAGGGTTTTTAAAAGTACTGAAAGAAAAAGTACAAAGAAATAGAGCATCCTCCTGAGAACCTGAGAGACCCCAGTTCCAGCTCAAACAGAAATTTACTTTCCCTGAATGTGTAACAAACAGTATATGTGAAGCTCATTTGTGATAGAGCTAGTTGCTGTTGAATTCTTTCTGAGAAAAAACAAACAAACAAAAAAAACCCCACCTCAAAACAGAAAACCAGCCAAAAAACTTTTTGGATGGGGACCTTGGGTCATATCCCTCTCATCTGTCTTTTGGCATTCATGGTAAGCATTTCAGCATTTTGTTCACTCATGAAGGTAAGCACATCTTTGTTGGCTGTTTAGATGCCCAAGTTATGTGGGAGGAAGAATTCACCCAACTTCACTTTAAGGAACTTAAAAAGCATTCCATGAACTGAAGTCAGACCTCTTCCCCCTACAGCAATGTATAAAACCATCTCTGTCAAATCAATATTATGCTACATTTAACTCTGAAAACTAATTAGCATTCATAATCCTGGTTATTGGAATAAAGTCTAAGGATGAAACAGAGCAAGACAAGGTAACCTGCAGTCCTTGCTGGAAAACTGCACCCTAAACAGACAAGGCAGAAGGGTGGGATAACACTTACCATCTGAGGTGATCCACAACTCTCACTTCTGTGTTGGAAGACAAAGTTCATGGAAATAGAGGAGAAGGAAAGAGATGTGGTGGAAAGGAAGTCAAGGAAGAAAGAAGGTATGCACGGAAAGAAGTTGTAAGGATCACCATTTTTCCAAGACGTTGCAAAGTACATTGGGTTAATGTTGGTCTTAGTGCATCAGATATAAATCCACAGTGAAATTAAAGCATTGAAAGACACAGGCAGAAATACCCGAATGATCAAAGACAATTAAAGTCTTGTAAGAATAGCATATCTTTTGACATTTAAATGTCAAAATTATTTTATGACAACAAGAGTAGCTGTCAAGTGCAAATGCACTGAGCTTTCCATTCACCTTTCAAGAAGCAATTTAATCAGTAGATTTAATATTTTTCCCTTCATAGACAAGAGGCCTGTGCTTTGTTTACAGGGTTTGTAATTCACTTTCAAAGTGTCATTCGTACCATGAAACATTCATTTAATAAATTGTGTTAATTATTAATCCTACAGTGGCTTAGCTACAGTGGCTAAGCACTCATGGTCTTGCTGTGAGATATTCACTTCTCCAAGCAGACTTTCAGCTGGAGCCCTGCCATGAAGTCCACTAGCAGGGTGCACTCTGGAGTCCAGCATGGCAATAGCAGTCTGACAGCATGGAAACCTTGTGGCATGTCTCACAGTGCAGGCATCACAGTTAAAAACCCCAGACATAAACACAGTATACAAACCTTTATATACGTACGGTCTTCTTTTATAGCATAATGAATGTACTTTATCTGTATTTGCAGCTGGTTCAGCTTACTCTTAATTATCTGGCTCATTTCTTGTGCATCATGCTGAATACATAAATGTAATATCCAGAGAAGCAGCAGAGTGATAAAACACCAACATAATTCCTATGAAAACAAAAAGACTAGAAGGCGATATTACTGTGCAGATGAAGATTCCAAGTTGAAGAGCATATATTTTTTGGAACATTTCTTTCTTTCTTTTTTCTGAAAGAGGAATAGACATTTGGCCTTAACCCTCCACTATTACAGCCTGTTTTATTACACACATAAAATATTTTTTCAGTATTTAGATATCTGAACATTAAGCACCAGATGCCCCACACTTTATATTTTATAGGAAGTCTGATTTTTTTAGCATCTCTGGTGAAATTCAGAAAAAATAAAAGCAGGATTGTTTTTGTAGTTTCTCTAGATAACAACCTCAAGCATGCCTCTTGTGTATGGACTACATTTCCATATGTGATTAAAATGATAGGTGTCTTGTGGTTTATAAAATCCAATCCTATTTACTTAGCTGAATTTTAATTAAATGTGCTTTGCAGTCAAACTCTCTGTGGCACTTGTATGAGGAATGCTATATAACTAAAATGAATGACTGCATGTAATATTGGGTATGGATTGCAGAAATGCATTTTAATGTTTTGAAAGCATGCTCATAAAACTTATCTTGGACAGGCTAAAAGCTCAAATTTCCTGAGGAGAAGAAAGTTTTTTCATTATTTAGCCAGACTGACATAGGATTAGTTGTTACAGTCTACCCAGAAAATTAAAAAAACTCTTTTATGCCACTATTTCTTCTCTGAGTCTCAGGAATTTCTACCTTACAGCTGTTTTCCTCAGCCATAGCAGAGCAGGTTATAAATGAGTCTCCTCTTCCTGCTCACAGATTTGCAATTATGGTGGCCATGTCACAGGAATGAAGGACTTGGAGCCCCGGGTGTTTGAATTCTGCCTGTTTTTGAACCATGTGTACATCTTACATCTGGAAACACAAACACCCTTAAATTACTAGATGGCATCGGATAGGAGATATATAATTATCTGGAAGTATATTCTGTACTTTGTTCTTTTATTGTTCTTATGCCCATGACTGGAACATGCAGAGCCTCAATTTTGATCCCTTTCAGATAATGCCCCTACCAACACAGAAACAAAAGATGATCTCTGGCCATAGCAGTATATGATCTCAACAAGAGATTATAGAGAGATACAGGGTCATGCTTAGGTTATGCCAGAAGGAATGATGGGCAGTAAAGTAGTCACTCTAAAAATATGCACCCACTTGGGAATGAAGTGGGCAATGGTCCCCAAAATGACCCTTCCTCTCTAGTGACTATTAAAGGAATCTGGGAATTTGAGAGCCAGATATCCACCTTACAGATATCTAAAATGAGTGAGGAATCCCAAGGAGTCAGAATAACTATTGTGAATTTTCTCTGAGAATGACAAAGATAAGGCTTAAGGAAGGGTGTTTGGCAGAGAAGAGAGCCAAGGAGTGGTTTGGGGCCTATTTACATGGAACTGATTCGGTAGGATTGACACCACACTATGATACCTGGTCAGGCACTTCCCATTAATGCAATACTGCAATCAATGACTTTGCAATGTATTTTTTTAAAATACATTATTCAATTTTGTCATCATCATCTGCAGGAATAAAACAATGCTTTGAATGTGGTAGAAACTTCAGCAAGTTGCAGGAGCAAAATGTACAGCTACTACTGCAGGTGCTTCACTCTGTGAATCAACTTTCATGACTCATTGCAAGCCCTGTATTATACTGCATCTAGGAGCAGTGAACATAAGGTTCATGCTCTTTCTGGTGCCCTCTTTGCTTTCTAAACACAATTTTCTGTGTGAACCTGTATATGTCGGTAGTATGTCATCATCACAGTGAACTAAGCCCATTGTTGAGCCAGGTCACTTGTCCCCCTGAATATTTATTCCAAGTGCAGTCAAAGATTGTATTATGGTCAGATAATAGTTCATGCTCATACAATGTAAAATGATTAGGCACGGTGGGACTGATGAAGATACAGCAAAATCCACCATCATCTTAAATTTGCCTCTTTCTAAGCTGCTTGGTGCTTTGAGCCTCAGCCTCAGCTGTGACAGGGGCTCACAGGACAAACAGAAAATGTGTGGATCAGGGAGCAGCTTGTTTATTCCTATTTTTCACCTCTACAGTCTAGTTAAGTACACAGTCTTTTTCTGCTTGTCTGGATATCTGCTTTTATCACAGATCTTCACTTGCAGAATAGGGATCATGCCAGCTTCTTTGTCATCTTCCTTCTCTATCTGGGATTACAAAAAGAGAAACAAATTTGCACACAAATACTTCAGTGGATGTTGAGAGACACCTTCAGTGATTTTTTGTGTGTTTTTACAAGTTTCAGTTCCTCCTGTTAGTTTAAGTGTTAAAGCAGCAAAATACTTAAGTTGAAGAAGGAAACTGTGTTCTGTGTTGTGAACCAAAGTGTAAGCTCTTCACTCTTACACTTGTGATGAGCATAGTAGTCTAACAATTTAAATTACCCATTTACAGCACTTGAAATTTCCCACTACATCCAAATAGTGCATGGGGCAGTGTAAAGTCATGAGGAAAATGGTACAGCTGTTGCAGAGCCACACTTTTAAAAAATAGACCACATGCTACTAATCACAGGAGAGGTGAATATTTCTTAGCACACATTTTAACATGTTCAGGTCATTGTGTAGGCACTGCTTGAGTTGCCTGCTTGTTCTTTGTCAGATTTTAAAACTGAAAGTATTATTACTTGTTGCATCATGCTGACTTCTAAAGAAAGCAGCGAATTTTGACAATATTAAATTTTGTGGCTTAAGGGGATAAACAGAAGATGAATGTCCAGCCAAAAGGGAGAGACAGGGAGAGCTCTGCCCGTTTTTCATTGATGAACAAGGGGATGCTGGCCAAAAGAAAGCAGGCTTTGAAGGATAAGCTTCTGCTCTACTAACAGCATTCTTCTCTCAATAAATAGGCCAGTATTTAATTGTCAAGGATAGTGAAGAATACAAATTTAATCTTTCATTATCTTGTTCTGCACATCCTAGTTAATTTTGCACTTGGATGTGTTTCAAAGGATTGTGAATGGGTGAATCTTCTGCAGTTGTCTTTTGTAATGTTGCATTACCAGTACTCTTTCCAGGAAAACCATAGCATCCCACCGAGTCACAAGAACTGCTCAATGCAAGGATAACAATGTTCTGTTTTAGAAAAGTGTTCTCATTACAGATTGAAAATGGCACAATATTGATGAGCTATGTGAAGGCCCTTGCTCAATATGCTCAGCTGATAGAAACTGCGGCTTTTTTACTGAATAGAGCTGGACAGAGCAGAAAATCAGACTCTGTTCTGTGATGACATTCTTTAGCTACTGATCATGAATTTAAGTTCATTTTCAGATATCCAATAATAAACAGCTAAGCATTCCTGGTTCCTGATGTTTGCAGATACTACAGTAATAAAATCCTGCAATATGCTGCAATGTCAATATAACACAGTTGTTCCCATCTCTCTTTCTTTCACCATTGAACTTTGAAGAAGAGCTAGCTACAGCATGTGACATGTAACATCTCTATTGCTTAAGGTTGGTATGTCATTACTGATTATTACATACAAAAAAGCTTGGTACCAGTCCCTGCCACATATTTAAAAAATAGTGGCCTATAAAGCTCAATATTATAGAGTGGGATTTTTCCTGGTTTTTTATCAGTTTTCTGTAACTTAATACAATTGTAGGGTACTTAATGAATGGGGGATATTTGAGGCAAATAGTTTTATCTGTTCAGTTGTTTCTGGTGAGTCATTTAGGGACAGGAATCAGAATTGGTCTGCCTGGTGTCTGGACACGCCTGTGATTTGATGCCTCCACAGCTGAGCTCTCACCATCAGTGCTGATGGCTGTCACCATTGGTGGAGAGGAGCAATTCTGCAACCTCATGGAGAAACATCTGGACAATGGTACAGGACATAGTGTCTCTTTAGCCAACTCAGTCATCCCTGAGGGCAGGAAAGGAGCGGGAAAGGGACAGAAAGAGCAGTTTGGATGGAATAATGGAAAGGTCAGGAGCAATAGACTGGGTTTTTAGGCAGGGGATTTAGAACAGGAAAAACACAAACTACTTACCTACTTCCCACTGCAAGGAGTATGTGCAGAAAGCGTCCTCATTTACGTTTCCTTCCCCTTCCAAAAAAAATCTCAGCCACCACTTGCCTCCATTTGTCTGTGCTCAGCTGCCAGGCCAGAGAATCCAGCTGAGTGTTGTATATCCTGCAGCATTAGTGAGACTGAGCAACTCCAGACGTGCTGCCTCTCCCCTTCTCGGCAGAGCAAGTGACACTATCTATCCATCAGCCCCACTCCTCACTGTGACTTAGCCTGCCCTCACTGCACACACTCTCACAATCAATCTGCTGGGTGTTGTATGCCCTTATTGTAGTTACAGCACTGAGTATGCTTCATATATCCACACAGTTTATTTCATCTTCTGTTCCTATAAAAAAATACATATCTCTTTAATTCAATGTAGGCAAAATCACTCAATTTCTCTCAGTTCTTCAGCTTCAATTTTGTTGCTGGTATTTATCTTGTCATGTTCTAGTAGCAAAACACATTTACTAGCTGCAGTTGCAAGAATTATAAATGGGTTTCTTGCTTTGCTTAATTTCATCAAATCAGGAGTCTTGGTGGTACTTTCATAACAGGAATTTGTGGGGACACAGCAGTGAAATAACTCCTGCATCAGTTTGTTCATATCAGGGCAGAAGTTTTTCTGTGTGAGAGAATCTCAGGGGAAATTAGGAGGAATACAGAGCAGATAGACAGTGAAAAAACAGGCATATAACTTACTGATTCCAAGGCACTCTGCTGAAATACTAGCTACTTCTTTTTGCACCAGAGGGAACTGTGCTGAGAAATACCTTCATAAGCCCATTGTTTCACTCACTGATTTGACAAAACAGAATGAAAAATTACATTTGGTACCTGATTCTTCAAACTGTAATGCAGATGCTTAATTACAGGTGATTGCAAGAGCCTTGGTGACTCAAGCTCACGTGTCTCTTAAGTCATTCATTATTAAGACCACAGAGACATAATGCTACATTCTTTAATTATGCCACTAGAAGTGGAGGTCAGTCTATCTATTAAATGATCACAATCAAACTGTTCTGATCAGTATCACAATATTTAATCAATAAGAATAAAAAGTATATATTGTTAAACATAAGAGACCATAGGCTACAAAAAGCTTGCATGGTTGTTCCTTGTAGAGGAAACTTAAGATATCCAAAATCCATACGAGATAGAGCAAGGACACAAGAATCAAAGCAGGACACAAGAATCAAAAAAGGACTTTGCTGTTTTCTCAAAGTAAAAATCAATTGTTGGATACAGCTGTGAGGATCACAAGATCACAAAACATATTTAAGTTAGATGCCAGACAGCTACAAAAGCTTTTCTGAATTCATGGACATCCCAGGGCTTCTTACAACAGTCTGTTTAGAGTTGTTTTTTCCTTTTCTCAGCAACAAAATAAGCCTGACAAAACCAAAAGGGCTGTAATGTCATCCCTGCTAGTACTGCAGCATAATGATCTAAGATCGAATAGATTAGCTTAAATTGAAACATTTTTTGGCATCATAACAGGGCCATTATGGGATATTTGGTTACCATAGAAATGCAGGTAATGAAAGAAGCACTGTCACTAAATCATGAAACATGAAACAGATTAATACAGACATCAGAAACAAAGCCTCACATATTACGTTAAAGGACTGATCTCACTGACTCACCACTGGGTCTGGCATGTAAACTCTCACTTTACTGATTGTACAAATCTAAGTGTCTGTGCCTAGACGTCATTCAAATGAAAAAAAAAATTCTTTGTTCAATTTTTGGGAAAAAAAAAAAGTTTTAGGAAATTGCTGTTATATATTTGTTGCTCACCCATGTTAAACAAATATTCTTTAACAAGAAAACAGTACTTCCTAAAAGGTAACATTTAACAAAGAGGGCAGCACCACAACATCTACAGCAACACATAGAATCTGTAATTGCTAGAAATAACTGTTTTTCTAGCACATCTATTTTCTGAGTTTTAAGGTTAAACACCATTATGTTGTTACTGTTTATTCCCCAAGGTAAATAAGAAGTTCTTTGCCTTTATCAAACAGCTTTGCCAACAACTATAAAAACAAGTTTCTACTCTGCTAGAGCAAATTGAAAAAGCTCAGCCTCTACAGGCACCATCCAAATGGTGAAATCCTGTATGCAGATCTGTGCAGTGAGGCAGGGGTGTGTTCTTGTGTTTTCTTCTTCCCTTACACAAAATTTAGCAATAGCACCAACATGAGAAAATTTAAAACTCTGAACCTTCCACAAAATTGCACATGTACAAAACTATCCCTTTCCACTTTAATAATGTTTGCCATTCTCAGCCTACCCTTCTCATTCCTCATACTTCCTTCTCTTCCCCATTTTAACTCCTGATATCCCTTGCACATTGACTTGCCTGCTTTGACAAAGTAGTTGGCCAGTACAAACTAAAAACCTTCTTGTAACCTCTGCTTTAATAATTTCTACCATATTTGCTTGGAATTAAGTTCTTCGTTACTGGATATGTTGCCAGTTAGGGAACACAATTTCCTGCTAGCTGAAGTTTATTACAGCAGCATGAAATACAACAATCATGACTTGAGAAAGAGAGTGAAGAATGAGGAAGGATGCAACCTAATAACTTTGGTGTTTACCCAAGCCTTAACGATCTGACACCTAGCACACAACACCTACATGAAGATCAGGGTTCTACACATTGGAGGACAGGGGACATCCAAAGACAGGGTTGAGAGGCACAGAGCATTTGTTTCATACATGACTGCTCTTTGAAGGGGGATGACAGCTTTACCATGCCACTCGAGAAGAGGGTCTGGATTTGAGCTGTTGCTTTTTCGGGACTAGAGAGTTTCGAAAATATTTGCTTCTGCATTGTAGTCACACTTCATCCACCTTCCACTAACAGAAGTTAACAGCAATATATTAATACTCCTTGTTTCTGATTCTACTATTTATAAGAAGTTATAAGAATATATTAGTTATAAGAATGATATATTAGTTATAAGAAGTTATATATTAGTTATAAGAATGATTAAGGGAAAAATTAGTCTCCACTAAAGCTGAAGATTATACACTCAACTTCCACCCTACTCCTGAAACATGACAACTAATGTAATGTCTACCTTGCAGGCAAAAAGGAACCAAAAAACTCCAACCTATCACCACCCAAAAAAACCCCAACACCCCCCTCCCCAGCCCCAAACCCCCAAATCCCTGTCAAATGCAGACTAATTCCTCTTTTTCCCAATAAGAATCTCACAGAACAGGAGTTATCATCAAGCAATTGAAATGAGAAAGTTTACCCAATATATATATGAATAGCTGACATAGAGAGAAAGGATGAATTTATTGATCTTCTCTTGTCTACGTAACGCTGATCCAATGTCAAAAGAAGGGGAGAATACAAGATGTATTGAGTCCAGATGGACTAGTTCTATTTTCTTTATAGCACCCCATTTTGGATTTGGATTGTGGCTGAAACAGAGTTCAATGACACACCGGTGTTTTGGCTATTGCTGAGCAGTGCTTTTCCAGTATCAGGGTTTTATTTTTCCCACTCTGCCCCAGTAAGGAGGTTGGGGTGAGCAGAACACTGGGAGTAGGCACAGCTGAGACAGCTGACCACTGGGAAAGGGTTATTCCATGCTTTTTAACGCTATGCTTAGACATAAAAGCTCAGGAGAAGGAGGAGGATGCAGGGACAATTGGGATTATGGTAGTTGTCTTTCTAAGTAGGCATTAGGTGTGCTGAGGCAGCACCTTCAGGGAAGTGGCCAATGGGATTTCATCTCTCTGCCAATGGGAAGTAGTAGATGAATGCCCTACTTTGCTTGCATGGCTTTGCTTCACCTATTAAATGCCTTTATCTAGAGCACAGTTTTCTTGCTTTTGCTCTTGTGATTCTCTCTCCCATCTTGCTGGGGCATGACTGAGTGACTGGGTGGGACCAGGACCACAGGATCACAAGAATACAGAAGAGGGGACAAAACTGAGGCTCCAGGTTGATATTTTTTTGTATTTTCTGATGAAAGGAGGCAAATCCCAAGGCTGAAAAGGTCATGTGAGCTCACATGTCAGACTCTGTTCTGTGAGCACTATCAAAGGTGACTTCCACCACATTTTTCTGTAAGGATAGCAACTGAGGCTAGACTTCTCCTATGAAACAGGATTCAGAAACTCTGTGATTTTCCATTTTAGAAGTTCTAAAAATATTTCTGTATTTTGTAAAGGATATCCTGAATTATTGATGAAATATCCTTTTGGCGATGTTCTTGATGGCTTTTTTAATACTGTTAAAAACCTCTCTGTGGTCAGATTTTTCTTCAGCAAATTAAAGAAAGAAGATGGCTCATAGTTCACCTAATAAATGTACATAAAACTTCACATCTATAAAATCGAATTGTGGTGAAAGATCATATTTTAAAACATTCAGTTTTTCTCTCTATTGATCCAAAGAAAATCCTTTACAAATTGACTGTCATTCTACTCTGATATCCTTAGGTGATGACTTATAAGTAATTCTGGTCAGCTGAATATTAGAAGAACTACTGTATTAGCTGTTTTTGTAAATATTTGTGCACAAAAGACATTTGTAACCTGCACAACCCAATTACTACACCAAAGCAAGAACTGCAAGCAAGGAATCACTGCAGAGAGCTACAGGGCACAGAGGTGTGTGTCTCTGGGGGCAGAGGCAGCTCCATAAGAGCATTTCATAGAATCACAGAATCAAAGAATGATTTGAATCAGAAGGGACCTTAAAGATCACCTAGTTCCAAATTCCCCACCATGGGCAGGTATGCCACCCACCAGATCATATTGCTCAGGGCCCCATCCAACCAGGCTTTGAGTAGCTTCAGATATCTGGAACCCACAACTCCTTTGGACAGCCTGCTCCAGTGGCTCAACACCCTCACAGCAAAGAACATCTTCCTAACATCTAATCTAAACCTGACATCTAATTCCACTGAGGACCCATGCTCTCTTGCTTGGGTCCTGGGGATGGCAAAGGAGACCAGAACAGGGGAGAAGAATGGACCAGACACTTGAAATAGAAGCAATTTGAAAGCTTAAAAAAGCAAATCCAAGATCTGGGATCATATTTCCTAGACTGAGCAATTGTGTTTACATTGCAGGCTGCTCCTTCATGTCTATGGATAAACATGAGCCACGGATACATGCAGCTTCCTGCTCCCCCTGCACACAGCTCAAAGTGCTTTCAAAGCAGCTTTCAAAGCACTCTGTGGCCAGTAAATAAATTTGTCAGACCCTCTGCCATTTGGAATGTAAGTATAGCTTACCCAAATGTAGGGTACCTGAATGTACCTACCCTTAGCTAGCCTAATGTAGCTGCATTCAGGCTAAAAGGGCAGGATGGAGATCCTGAAGTTGCAGAAGTACACACCCATTTTCAGCCTTTCACAGCACAGTGTTCTAGCACAGCAGCAGGGGAGGGAGATGCTACTTCTGTAATTTCACAATTATTTATTTTAAACCACACTGATAATAGCTCAACGGAAAGTAAAAAAAAAAAAAAGTCATAAGGACCTTCTTGACTTCAGCAGAAATTGTAATCAGCAGCATCCCACAGCTTAAAACTTCCATTCCTGCTGTCCCCAGATCAGCTGCTTCTGCTCAGTTTCTTTGAGGAGCTGACTACATTGCAGCAGTAAATTTCACCAGCTGGATGGGGGAAAAAAAATTGAGAATTCCTTCCACACAAAAATTACAATTGAGCACAATTTTGCCACAGAGGCAAGGCAGGAGAGAACAGTACAAATACCCATTTTCATATTTCCATGCACCTAAATATATCATAGCTTCCCTACAAAAACCTCTCCTGAGGAGTTTCGGTTTATTACAGCAGCAAACTGCACAGTAAAAAATACTGGCTGTAGGCTGCCATCTGCTGGGTTTTGGGATGAAAGGTCACTTGCCAGCAGATTTTGGCAGATTTTGCCTAAACACTGCAAACAGCATGACAAATCCTCACCCATGGAAGGCTGGGGGCATCCCATTCCCACCAGTGGCAGATGATGAAGTTTCTGGAAGCCAGTGGGTTTTCTGAACCTGACCTACAACTCCCCAGAGCACTTTTAAAGGACACTGCTTCACACAGATATTGTTTCTGTATTACACTAATTTTAAATTAATATAATTCGATGCTCTCAGTCAGGTTATGAATCTTTCAGCCACACAAATGCACAAACACACACACTCACACACACACACAAAATCCTCTTTGAAGTCATGCTAATATGCAAATTCTAGTTTTTGTGTAACTTCATGTCATGTGTACAACCTGTACATCGCTTTCTTGCCATAGGGTTATAGTTTTATTTTCCTAGTTGACATGCCCTAAAGGTTCTACATCTGTTTTCCTGGACTCTAAACATCATTTAATGACTTATTACAGCTCAGAACACAAACATTTTATTGGGTTCAATGAGAGCATGTAAGTTAAATGAACCTGTGCTGCTGAAGAGATATTGGGTCTTTTATTTAGCTGACATTTATGCAAACATGTGCAAGACAAGCACTCATAAAATATTCTAGAAATAAAATCCAGGCTTGTGTGAATCATTTTTGCCTGACTTCACTGGGTTCAAGATTTCAAGATATCAGTATATCACCAATATATCTTGGTGTTGGTACACAAATTCCTCAGCCTACAATGAGTTCCACATATTCTCCACAGTGAGTTCAGACTGAGGATAGTGCCACCAGTTTTGCAATGGAAAGCAGGGGACATGGAACTCCCTCCATATTGACCATATTCTCAGAAAAACTCTCAAATATCATTTCAGTTGTAGTGTGTACCTCCATCTTGTGGTTGTTACTTTTCAGAGACAGCCTTATTAACACTTCAAATTTTCATCTGAATTGTTCACCAGCTTTTTAAAAAGTCTCATGAGCCCCTGTTACAAGCCTTGTTAAACTTTCTTTGTTCCAAGAGATGCACAGCAGAGTAACTGACTGTCAAATGAGCCAACATCACAGTTGAATTTTGCAATAATTGAGCCTCACAATCATGATGCTGTAATCAAGAGGATATTTGTCAAATTAACAGAACTTATACTAGCTTATTTTGTGTTCTCTGCCGCCCTTTGTAGAACGGATATAATTCTTTATAATGTAAAAGGGTCTTCCCTTGCTTTCTGGCTTGAGTGTTCTAATGGATCTCAGTGGAAAGTAGAGAAGTCAGTGGTATTATTATGTATATGCATTTGTAAGTAAATGTTTGCATTTGCATGCACATGTTCTGCAATTTCTCAGAAAAAGAGGATAGAGTTTCAAGTGGAGTTTTTGGAAACTAACAGCATTGTGAAATTTTTTGTGGCTTTCAGCATACACCAAATAAGAGTCCTCAAGGACTTATGCAATCTCTGCTGGAGCTGACTTCTTAGTTCACTGTCTCTTAAATACACAAATCAATCAAAATTTAACATGATTCTTCTCAATTGCTTGAGCTGACAGGAGCCTCCTGAAATCCAGCCAAAAGGTAAATACAGAGTCCTGCATGTGGGATGGGATAACCTCAAGTGTCAGGGCAGACTAGAGATCAGCTTTGAAGGAATGACCCCATGATTCAGCTGGAAGGTTGGAACATGAGCCACCAATGCACCTTTGCACCACACCCAGGTGTCCTGACCATATTAGAAGTTAATCCAGCAGGTTAAGGGAAGAGATTGTGTTCAGCACATGTGAGACAACATCTGAAATACTGTGTCTAGTTTTGGACTCCACAGTAGAAGACACTGACAGGCAGGTAAAAGTGCAACAGAGTCCACCAGGCAGATTTGTGGCTGGATAAGATGAGGTAGAAGGAGATCATGTCAGGTCTGAGCATGTTCAGCCTGCAGAAGGGAGGACTATTGGTGGGGCATCTTGCTGCTGTGAACAATACCAGGTGTAGATAAAGATATTTTTCTAATAGGTGCACGGTTACCTATGAAGAGGCAACAAGCAGAAATTGGAACACAGAAAAATGTGAATAGTATAAGAATGATTTTCACTATGAGTGCTCAAGCACTAGAAGAGGTTGTCTCAGGAGGCTGGGGGATCTCCATCCATAGAAATACTTAAAACATAGCTGGATGTGGCTCTGAGCAAATCCTGACACTAGCTTTGAGCAGGGGAGTTGGATGAAACACATCCAGAAGTTGCCTCCTGGCCTGTCAGATTCTCTTCTTTACCTTCTGAAGAATTTTCTTGTTCACACAGCAGTAACAACATGGTGCAGGAATTCTCTACTGGCTCTCAGGCACTTCAGCAGCTGAGGAAGAAACAGCCCCTGACACTGTGACAGAATATTCCCTCGAAGCTGTCCAAGGCATCAGATCTGTGTGCACGCAATGAGACAATCCCTACCAAAGCTCCATTATAAAAAGGTTTGTTTCCCCTATGTGTGTTGGGGAAACAGCTCCCTTTCTGCTATTTAAATGCTGGGGTTTGACATCATCTTTAAATGAGTTTGCCAGCCGAACAGCACAACAACGGTGAGCTGTCACATTAGCAGATAGAGTGAACAGCTCGTTATTTTCCAGGTAGTGGAAAGCAATTAAGAAACTCCCATGTCACTCCAGTTGGTATGGTCTATTGCTAATCAGATGCAAATCTCACCTTAAATAAATAAGCAGACAGGTTTTTTCTAAGTAGAACATCCCCATTTACAACCCCAGAGGCATGTTTTATAAAAAACAGTAGGTCTCACTGAGTTTGGTCTGCACTGAATTAGGCTGTCCTAAAGTGCTATCTCCTTTTCCTGGCCCATAAACACATTTGGAAGAGAATTTTTGGCAGTCTACTGAGTTATTTCCTTCCAATCTGAAGGTTAGGAGAATTTGAGGGGCATTGTGAAGGTTTTCATCCCTAAAAAACAAAGCTGCAAATTATAGTTTCCAGTATTGATGTCAGGTTAAACAAAAATCCATCTTCAGATACATAGCAGTATTGCATGCAAAAAATGTACAAACCAGACTAATTTTTATTATAAAGTAGTTCCTAGAGTCAAATATCTAGGTTTTATTAATTTTTTTTATTATAATTAATGGAAATACTAAGTAAAATACCTCACATCTATTGTTGTGATAAATCAAATTCTAGTGCTATTTTGAACATCCTAAGTCTTCAGACTGTTAAACTGAGCATGTCTCTTGACAGTCAATGGATTTATCTATTAATTCCTGGGGAATTCAACATCATTTGTATTTGCTGTGCAAACTCCATTGGTGCCAGTGGATAAAGTAGATTTTAGGATGACCTCTGTTGGCATAGTCATAGTTTCCAGATATTGGATGAGACTTTTTCTTTCATTTCACCTCCTAGAGTGCAAAATTAAGGGTTATAATTTAAAATCAGTTGCCAGTTGAGAAGAACATATGAAATTGAGTATCAATGCCTGAAATTGACAACACCATAAATAATGTATGAGTGATGATGATTGCTAATCATATTTGGAGTTTCTTAAATGTAGCTCTGACTCCATTTGGTCTGAAATTGCAGGAAAGCAATAAATTGAGTATGAAGTATGACAGTTACATACACAAGCTTCAAAGGGTATTACAAGTGCTTTCTGGCAGTCTTTACCTATAAAATAATATCAACTCCTTTGTGGAAAAATACAGAACCTGGGTCATACATTTGGAGTACTTCTTACTGAACTAGTAGTATAGTAAAGACAGATGCTTATTTCAGGCAGATGTTCTGTCTTTATTTCACAGCATCTAAGTCTTGCCTTGCTTGTTGGCTATCTTCTCAAGTAACTATTTCTAACAAATATTTGGGTTCTATATATACACAGAGAGGATATAGGTGACACCAGAGCCATTATTTTTTATTTATTGTAAGCCTTTCAAACTTTAGTAGTGTTCATAAATGTTTAAAAATGTGTCTGATGTTCAACATACTCCTGATCTCACAGCTTTTTAAGTCATCGATTCTTTGTCCGGAAGAAAAAAAAAAAGATAAAAGAAAGCATCTGGGCAGGACATAAGAAAACTGGTGATTTTCCCAAGCTCTCCTGTTGCCTCCTATGTGAGCAAGGTATCTGGTACCAAACACTACTCTGATCTCCTGAAGGAGGGGGTCTTTTCCATGAATCATGAATGGCAGGAGTGAAAGAAAAGCAGCATGTTCCTTTGATGCTTGCCATGCACAACTGCTCGTCTGGGTGTTTATAGAAGTAACCCCCTCTGAAGATGGTGGGTTGCAGTCCCCAGGTTTTGGATTTGGAGCCCTGTTGAGCACTGCTGTGTTCAGACACTGCTCTCATATCTATATCGTGTGGTAACTCGTCTGCTTTGAAGGATGGCATGATGTTTGCTTGGAATGTTTTGAATGGCTGCCTGCTCATCCATTGTCTTATTTCTCTGATGTCCTTTGTCATAGGTGTAGATCTTTTTTCATCTCAAGTTTATTTTTCCAGTGCTGTTCTGTTCCTCCACACCCTGCAGTTCCCCTAGCTGGGAGAAAACAAGCTGTCAGCACCACCACAGGAAGCCTGTTGCCAGGGCATGGGCATGTCTGCTTCTCTTCATCATAAGGAGCCAAGACATTTTATGTATGTTCACTGTGTTAAGAGCAGGGTGACACAGTCACTTCAAACAGCAAAAGGCAAAAGAACAGTTCAGGAGATGCATGACAAGGCATAGTGCATAAAGGCCAGAGATGTTGGATGCATCTCGTGTGACCTGATTCTAGAACAAAAACAAGGACCAGGCTATTTAGCTAGGAAAAAAAAAAAAGAAAAATAACTGGAGTGATATTTTGTCATAAACAAAGTGGCAAATAAGGGAACTGGCAGTTTCTCAAGGGTATCTAATACCAGGGTTTCTCAGTGCTAAGTCTTTCTATGAGAAGCACAAACGCTTAGGCACTTCAAAGGTAACATCACACAGAGGAACAAGACATGAATATTAATGGAAGGCAAACAGAAACATGATTTGAAAAAGCAAAGTCAGACAGATCATTTAAAGGCAGTGAGATAAGGAAGGAAAAAAAAATCAACCAACCCACCAAGAAGTGCTTTTAGGTAAATTGCCTTGCACATCTGACTTTCTCCCTCTGTCCCTCTAGTAAATACTTGGGCAAGTAAACTCTGTCATTTAGCTGACTGCTCCTTACTGTTCCTTGGCCTTTTTCAGCACTCACAGTTCTCACAGTTCATGCAAAACATATCAACTGTCCAACTATCTATCCACACAGATAGAGAGTCAACATCCTTGCCCTTTAGTCTGATCTTTTTCTTACTCACCTCCAAACTCTTGCTCTGATCTGACTCAGTTCAAGTCACTTACCTTTCTTTTCATTCTCATGCATGATGCTAACTTCCTTCTCCTGTTCCTCTGCACCTTCTCCATCAGGGAGGACCAATCACTGCTGATCTCTCAGCTGAGTCAATCTCTGCAACTAGGATACCCTACATACTGATCGTTGCTCTTGAGAGCAACACCAAGTAAACATAGCATGGAAGACATGGATATTTTGGGTTTATTTTTTTTAATTGTAATTTCCCCAAGATCGAAATCAATTTTGCCAGAGGGGCAGCAAACTTCTTTGTTCATTTGTTATCTATCACTTTGATACTTGCATTGCAAGCAAATTGCAATACATGGTTTGCCCCAGAAAGCTGATGGAGTGAATAAAGGAAATTGAAGTGTGGATTTCCCCACAGCATTTAAAGTAATAAAAGTGATGGACCTAATTCTCACCAAGAGAGAAGAAGATCAGACTGCTCTACAGAAACCTATTATGGCCATCAGGAGAGGCTCTGAGATCAATAGATATTTAGAGGGTAGCCACAGTATGAGATAAATGTTTTTTGGAAGAGAAAAAATCTTAAGAATGTTGGTGCTAGTGGAAAGCCAACAGCTGCCTAAACAAGAACAACAGGGAAAAACCCCAACCCCAAAAAAACAAAAGTGCCAAAAATGTGCTGGTGACCACTTGAAAATATTTGCCCAAAACAGTGGGAGTTTTGGCTGTGTGCACACTTTTTTTGTTTTTCTATTAGGCATACAGCTGAAAACCATTTCTTTGACCTATTTACAGAGCTCCAATTGGAAAAATAGGATTCTTTTTTCTGACATACTCTGCAACAATATCATTAGTCAATTAAATAATGACATAAAGATCGTACAAAAACGCAAGTTGGACTATTTAACTTCTTTATTGCTTACAAATTAAGCTTATTTTGTCTCCATATGTACTAGTTCATTAAAATTGGCTCTTTCTTGTAAGAAATATAATTGTAAAAGTATGGAAACATCAGGCTGACCTTTCAGCCCTGGTATAATCATGACCTTACTTGTTCCATTAAGGTAGAAAAGCTCTCTCAGGGACCGTGTCTGAAAATGCATCAGTGGGAGATTTTTGTCTTTTATAGCTGTCAGGAAACATACTGAGATACTTTGTTTTGTGGCTGAAAAAATGATGCTTCCATGAGAAAAGAAATTATGAAAGCTATCCCAGTAAAACATGAAAGTGAGGCAGCATCTGGAATAAGCACAAAGCAAGAGCACCAGCCTGAGTGTGAACTGGAACCCACATAAAACTTACAAAGAAAAGGAATTCTAAACCTTTGAAACAGCTCCAATCAGCTTGAAATAAACTGGACTGCTATTCTAGTAATAATGCTCCTAAATAAATTGTTATGGTTCAAACAAGCAAAGCAATCAGACTTTCTTTTCTCTGCTGAAACCATATATACTGATTCCCTTTTATCTGCCTATCACAATGCTCTGCTCTGAGCCACAATAATTCATCCTTCAGGACTGAATTCTCCCAATAAAGTTTCAATTCATAAACAGATCCTTTGGTGGCACAACACATTGCCTGAGAGTTTTCTATTCAAGATGAATATTAAAGGCAATTATACAAAGAAACCATACTAAGAGTTAACCGAGGTCTGCAAAACCTTTTCTCCTCAGCAACAAAAGTCCTAGAAATAACATTTTAACTTGTTCATCTGTTCTACCCTATAGGGAAAACTTTATAGTTAAGTATAGAAAAGAAATTTGGCTTACAACTCTGTTGCAATAATAAGCACTGTTTTTACGAATAAACTGCAAAGATCAATGAAAGAGGCATGCTGTCTCGTGATGTGCTGCCAGTATTTTAACAAAGAGCTCTAACAATAAAAAAGGTCCTTCCTTTCCTCATGCTAATCTTGACACAGAAAGCAAGTTGTAAAACTTTTTAATATTGACCCCAAAAATTCTCTATTAGACTTACAGAAAATACAGAACGACAAAAAGGGGGAGCAGTCATTTAAAATTAGCTTTTGCTGGGGATTTTTATGTTGTGTCCTGAAAAACTGACCAGTTGAAAGTGAGGGAAATTCATCTGTGGACAAGAACAGGAGTGATAATGCAAGGCATAGATAGGATAAGCTAGGGGTAGGTACTTCTCTCAACATTCTGATGCCAGGTACACAGAGAATGCAGGTTTAGCTGAAATTCAGACCAGGAACTTCTAAGCCATCATTCTTCACATTTTAAAGATTTCTGGCTCACCAGAACTGCCCAGGAGAGTGAGCTCTCGCAGTAGGGTCTTCCTGAGAGTGTGAATAGCTATCATTTGAAATGAACTTAATTTAAAAATGAAAGAAGCCAGAACCCAGGCAGAATTTAGGGCCCCTAAGCTTAAAATTGCAGTTTCAAGTGTCTGTTTATCTGCTACCTAGTCCTGGAGACATCACTGTTTTCAAAGTGAGAGTTTCTCAGCAATTGACCAATGTCCAGCATCACCCAGGGTCCAGAAATCAGCTGTTCCCCTACAAGTATCTAGTAATCATTTCCAGTCAGTAAGTGCACACTGACAACAATTGTCATAAATCCACAGCTATGTTACACAGCTATGTATTTTCTTGTCAAATACTGCTGTTGATACATTCTCTCCTCAGACTCTTCTCCAAATTTCAACAGAGAACTCACTAGTTAAGTCACATATCAAAGGAAAGGGAGATTGAGGTTTATTTCCTATGTATTCTTGAGATTGGCTTAATTACAGTCTCTCTGAGCTGACAGGGTGTACACAAGGACCTTGCAAGAACATGCAGTATTTGCTCCTATTCTTTAATGTTACTATTTGCTCTCATTATTTAATCAGTCTGATTAAAACCAATACTTTGAGCTTTGTGCACAAGTTATTTTAAGATTCATTGATTCAGAAACAGCACAAAGATCATGAGAACTATCCTGTAATTCTTACCCATGGGTTGCTTAATGAATGACTTCAATGTTGCCTAAAAAACATGGATGTTTGAGGACACCTCAGGTGAAAATGCATTGGCTCCAGATTTATCTATTGCTTTGGTTTTACTCATTTGTTGCTTTCAGAGACACCTAAAGGATGGTCTCCACTTTGATACCCTGTGATCTGAGAGCACCCCTAGTTGCTCCTGTTGAGAATTTGTCTGAAAATTCAGGTTACTGCAGTTCAGTCTGATTTATTTCTTAGGCAAAGCATTCACTCCTCAGTAATACTGTGTGTGTGTCTTGATAACATCATTAGGTGGTGGCCTTGAGATGAGCCACAGGACTTTTCTAGGTAAGAAAAGTCTTGGAACTGGTAGAAGAATTCAGCAGGTCACTTGAACTGAACATCACTAAATTGCAGTCATGTGAAGGATTATAACCACCAAAACCAAAACCAAAACGCTTCAAGACCACAATACATGTAATTTCTCTGTGCTTACCAAACATTTCAAAACTCACCAAGTATAAGCCTGTTAGACTCCTTTGCCACCACTAATAAGCAATTCTGAATCTTCTGCTCCCAGATGAGATATTGTCTGGCATATCATGAGTCTCCTGAGGAGTTTTGTTTAAATAATTGAGGAAAAACACATATTTGAGAAATATTGGTTTAGAGCTATGAACAGCACAATTCAGGCTTAGCTACTGTTTTAAGATTCATGCAGGGATCCATCTTTCTAAAGAAATTCTCTAGGACTTAAGCTTTGATTTCACAAAGACACTTTTTGCCAATCTTCTTCCAAGCTTGCAACTTGTTTGCTGTCAGCATCTCCACTCTGTTGCAAATACCTGGTGAGTCACACACAGTTTTGGATAGGAATTTTCAGCATAGGAGAGAAAAAATGAAACATGGGGAAAAGCTCATACTTATCAAAAAAGAAAAAAAGAAACCAAAACATATCAAAACAACACCAAAACAAAACAAAAAATTACGTTTATGGTATTTTGGGTACTGTCTTAGAACAAAATTCATTCCTCTCCATAAGAAAGACCTTGGGCACATCAGGAGTAATGATCAATGTGGCTTTCAAACAGCTCAGTGTGATCCTGTAAGGAGTTCAGGAAGTAGAAAACAGCTGAAGTATTGGAGTGTTGTTTCAGTATATGTTCAGCTGGAAGACTTGCCTACAGTACCTCCTACTACTCCTTTGTTCAAAGCAAAACTTTTCTCAGGCTCTTGTCCTTGAAGTTTTTAATGTTCTATTGACTCAGCTCTATTTACCCTTTTAGACTCAAGCTCAGCAAGCTGGCAGACCTAGTTAGCCAGGAAGATCCATTAGCTTTTAGAAATTTTAACAATTAGTTAATATTTTTATTGGTAGATTTCTTTGTGTAGCATCCCAAGAATGGAGTGAAAAAAAAATCCAGGGAACTTGTAATGGGTTACCAAGGGCACTCTAAATTGCTTTGCAGTGGCAGTCCTCATTTCATATCAGCCTTTGCTGTTTTTTTTTTACAGCACAGCAAGAGGTTTATAGCTTACTGACAAAGACAGAAAGAGAAAGAAAGGAAACAGAAAGTTGTCAGCTGTATCCTTGGGGCTCTGATAATCATGAAAGGGCTTCCAATTTAACTGGTTCTACTTTGGGTTATTGGATCAAATCCACCTTTTATATGTGGAATTATTACAGTGGAGTTTTAAGCTTTCATGTGGGAGACTCGTCACTGCTCCACTTGTGGGATTTCAGCGCTGTTTCAGGGGAATAAAATGGGTTAAAGCTCAGCAGGCCCTGGGCACAGCTCACTTTCATGGGAGCAGAATGCTGGCATTGTGATAGGCAGAGAGACACTCAAATCCATGAAACTCTAGCAATTACTCAGGACCCACAAGAGGTTCACCACAGGAGGGGATTCCTGATCCAGCTGGCATGGGGTGCTGGGAGCTGAAGTTATTGGGAACAGAGGAGCTCTGTGACATCCTCTCTCTGCCCAGGGATTGTGGGTGCACAGCTCAGGGGACATACAGCCTTCCTGAGGCATCAGGGCACAGCACCTCACAGCTCCAGCTGATCTCACACTCCTGCTTAGTGCAGGAGCAATATTTTCCACATAGCTTCTGCATGGACTTTAAATAAAATCCTCCTTCCCTAGATGTAGTGAGCACACCTTGGGAAAATAGGGAAAAACCTGAGCACAGAGCACCCCCTGTTCTCTCACTTCGAGGAGTATTCTTACATCTATCTACTAACAGGCTAACTGTGAGTGCAGGTAAGAGAGCAATTTGACTGCCTGAGCTCAGTGATTAGATTGCAAACAGAAGCCAGCCACCCTGACCTCCTGATTCTGCTTTAAAGCCACCACTGTAATCATTAACTGCTCAGACAGAAAATACAAGTCATGTGTGTGACATCTCACTGTGGAAAGTATTGAAAAAGAGCAAAGACAAATAACTCCACTGTAATACCAAAAAGGGTTGGAATAGGTAATCAATCATAAATGGGATTTCCAGTTTGAAAAATAAAGGACCTGATTCAAGAAAAGCCAAGTGGCAGCTTTTGCAGTAGTGAGGACAGGCAGGGAAATGCTCTGAACAGTGGCAAGGTGCCCATTTATCTGTGCAAGGATCAGCTACAAAGGGCTGCATTCCCTGGCAAGAAGTCCTACAGGTCTGCTGCTCATGGCACAAAGAACCCACTCCTTACAATTGCTTTAAGTCTGGCAACCACTGGCTGCATTTCATGGTTCTTTGGCCTCACAACAGAAGAGGAAGCAAACAGACTTCTACTTTCTGTGCCACTCAAGGGCTGCAGATCTCTGCCACACTGTACTGGCACCCTCCATCCTTTAATTATTCCCACTTTTCACACCCTTTTCGGGTTGCAATGTCTCCCTCAGAAGATGTGTTGATCAGAACTCTGCTTAGAATATCAGCTGTGAAAAAACAGATGTTTATATGGCAGTAAGATGATGGGATTCTTAAAATTGATTTATTTTTTCCTTCTTAATGATCCCTAATCTTTAATATGGTTTTTTGACTGCTACTAGGGTTATGTTTTCATTTATCTATCAGAACTCCAGAGGTTTTCTCTGCAGCAGTAATAATGGGCATTTTACACAATTATAAGATCAGGTTTCCTCCATGTATATTTCTTTACACTTGACTATGCAAAATTTCATTTGCCATTTTTTATCCCGTCATCCAAATATATCCAGCTTTTTGATGTCAAAAATAGAAGTACTGCACTCCACCTAACTACTTGGCTTGCTTTTCATTCTCTATCAATTACTTCCTCAGGTAAAATTTTGTAAAATTCATACACCTTCAGCAACTCTTTCTGTTTTGCTGAAGCAACAGCTTTCCATCAAAAATATTGCATCCAGCTTTCCTTGGCAATATATTAGAGTCTTCATTTGCTTTGTTCAGTGACTTTGCGCCTTTTCAATGTTTTGCATATAAATTAAACTGAAAAGGACATAGACACAGCTGGTTTAACTCAATGTGGTTTCAAGTAAAGTTTCTAACTTTCTGCCCTTATTTTCAGTTACTTTGAATAATTATTTGTGCAGTTGAGTGGGTTGTATATAGAACTACTGGTGGGATGTGTGCAATAGAAATGTTAGAGATGATCAAAGTCTTACACATTTTTAATTATTTTAGGTTTCCCTTCATCATCTCTGCTGTCATTTTAACCAAAATATCTTTGGCATGACTGTGTTGACATGACAAGATCCACAACTGACAGACAATTTGCTGTAATACATGACTAAATCCACTAATCCAGAGCGGGATCCCTGTTGAAATATTAAACTGGAACTTCTTTGAAGAACTTGCCATATAAATTGAAAATATAAACCCCAAACACTGCACTATCCATGGGTTTTTTTTTACCTTATGGTCCATATTGGAGTAGCTACTGGAGAAGACAAAGGATAACCTGTGGTGTTAGAATATTGTTCAACAAAATAAATTGTTCTTGTTCCTGTCCAATGATCCAGAATAAGAGAGCCCTAGTATGCAATATTACATGAGCACTGAATCAACAGCTTATTTTGAACAAGAGCATCCTCTAAACAGTGACATGGCAGAAAAAATAGTTTTTACTAAACATTTTAAGAGAAATTTAACTAATGATCCAGTTGTTAATATATCCTACTTGTTAGTGGTTTTATTTATTTTACAGAAAATATAATTACTTTGGAAGCTTTTGCTGCCAATTTATTATACATCTCACATTTTATTATACATCTATTAAAGAAAAGATGGTAAGTGCCTTGAAATGTTGACTTGCATGCTAACTTCAGCTTCTTGCAGTTTACCCAGATGAAAATTTCCAAGACATCAGGTGAGCCTGATGGAAGTGAGGAAAAATATCAATTACTGGAATAAAGAGGCTGCTTGGAACCATGTATTTAGGTGAGCTGTTCTAAAGACAAGGTATATAGTGATGGTCAAGAAGTTTCAGAGGAAATGGAAACAGGGAAAAGTGAAATAATGCAAAAAGGACAATGAATATCAAAACTAGAGAGAACGATCCAAACCATTCACCCACAGAAATTTTAAGAGAAATATTGATTGGTCTGAAGGAAGAAGTGATGGAAATATCTGAGAGCACCAAAGAACTCAATGTAGAACAAAGGTTAAAATAAAAGCATGTGTTGATAGCCAAGGACACGGCTGACAGCAACAGACTGGTTAAAACTCAGGAATAACTCTCATCTGCAGGTCTATAATCTGATAAAACCACTGCACACATTATCTTTCAGCAGAAAATCTGCATGCTAACAACAGACAGATGACAAGAAGGTGATACCACAGTGTGTGTGCTATCCAGTTCCTCTTATCCCAGCAGGGAGATCGGGTAATGCTGTGGGGAGATCCAAAAGGAAGAAATGCTGATGAAAATTTGCTGTGTTTTAGGCAGGCCTAAGAAAAACATTTTTGAGGCAAAATAATCACACTAAGACTTATAAAAAGAGGTAATATGTCAACAGTGCAGGAGAAGAACAGTGTGAAATGATGAGGACCCAGCTGCTGGTGTACCTTTTCCCTGTCATACACAAGTGACCCTGGGCAGACCTCTTAGACACAAGTCCTTGTGCTTTGTGGTGGTGAGTCACAGAATCACAGAATTGTTTGGGTAGGAAGGGACCTTCAAAGGGCTCTGAGGGTGAGTGAAATCTGTGTGGGAATGGCCATGAATGTCATGAAGGTCTTTGTTTGGAAAAAATATCTCCTTGTTCTTTTGCAAGGTCTCAAAATGAGTTAATTTCCTGTTTATCTCAGCTAACCAGGCCTGTGTATTTTGATCACAATTACAGGCTTAAGAAATCCAAGAATTTATCTATTTAATGACAGCATATGCACTGTAAATTATTTTTAACATTTTTATATTACCTTTTTTTTGTTTTATATTTTCCATGGAAATTATATGTACTGAATTGTAAATTTGTATAAAAACTGCCAAAGACCTCAGCATCAATCATGCACATTTACTGATGAATATTTTGTAATTATTTTGAATACAATATTTTAATGATCAGTTTGAACTCTATCCACTACTCAAAAAGGGATAACTTCTTACACAATGTTTGCATTCCTTCACATCTGAATTATACAGTACCAAAGGTTCTCTGAGGAACAGGATTGTAATCCTCCCACTAAAATCAAGAGTAAGTTATTGGGAGGTGGGGTGTACAAATGGTGGAGAGAAGAAGCTTAACATTAAGTAAGAAGGACAATAATAAGGCTTAACTTCGATATTTATGTTTCAGAGTTTGGGGCCAGGGTAGGGATATTTATAATATCCCTAATTAATAACAGGGACTGTTATTAAAATTAAACTCAAAAGACCTTCCCTCAAAAAATTGCAGCTCTATTTTCTCTGTATGAATGAGCATACAGACCACTACTGGTTCTCGTGGCAACATTAAAAAAAACAAATCAATATAAAAGTGCATTGACAATGCTGAGGTAAAAATGCTGCTTATGCTACACACACATACAAATGGTCCTTATTCACAATAGTGCCTGGATTTTACAGACTCTGTGAAACTGCTGTGTTCATTCATTTTGTAACCTTGAACTGTGGACCAGTTCAAAGCCACATGAACTCCTAGGCAATTCAGGATTCCACAGAATTACTACCAAATTCAGCATCTAAGAGGGAGACACAGCCAGGAAAAGCAGATTAGCCACTAACAATATTGGTGTCTGCAGACTCTGAAGAAGCATGTGGATGATTGTTACACCTTGGCTAACAGCATGTGATCCAAAGGGACAAAGCAGAAAGAAAAAAAATTATAGCTAGATCTAGATATAGTTACAGGTATATAGGTATGTAGACATAGAGAAAACAGTTAGTCCAGACACTTGGACAATTAGCTGGAAGATAATTATCCAGGTAAAAGGCAAACCTGAAAGACATGTAAATTAGGGTACATTTTACTTCTTCTGAAGGCTGAGACCTGCTTCTCCCTGCTGACCTGGAAATTGCAAACGTAGTAACTTCCAGAACTGTTAGTGAAACATGGAGCAAGGGACTGGTGAAGCCCCTGTGTCTCATCTTGCAGACCTTCTCTGAGATCTGTGGCTGCACTGGATGCACAAAACAATCAGCTCTGTAATTCTGAAACTCTCTGAAATAACCTGACCTCAGGGGGGACCCTGAAGGATCCCGACCCTTCTTACAAAAATTTGCTGAAATTTCATCAGCTACTTTTCCTTTGGTAAAATAGATTCCTTCAAGGCTATCTCAGCAATCTCTACCCATTTCAACTCTTCCTCAAGTCCTCATGTCACATTAAATTTACTTTATTTTTGTGCTGGAAAAAGGCCACTATATATGTGAGATGTACCACACACATCTGAAATTTTAGACACTTTGAACTGGAAAAAACCACCACGTAAAACAGTAAATATGACATAGAGCTGGGGAAAAGCAGATAAAACCAGAAAATACATTGTAGAGACAGAGAGCATCCTATGGGATACAGAAAGGCCAAGTAGTAGAGAGCTGGACCCATAGCCAGGTCTGAATTATGTCTTCAAGGAAAAGAGAAAAGAAAGAACAACAGGAAAAAAAAAAAGAAAGAAAAAAACAAAAAAAAACCAAACCCAGTTGGTTGAGGTAACTAGGCAGGTAAAGCAAGTATTCCTGAAGTTTTTTATTGTGCTTTCATCCTTATCCCTCTTTCATTCCTCTGCTGCACAGTCTAGTGTGCTGCCTTTGAGAATGCTGAAACAGGAGCAGTACTTCCCTCCTCACATGAGCTGGCAGAGACAGAAATGCTTGCTGCATACTGTCTATTCCATGAGATCTCCCAGTATTCTGCCTGTCCCACCTTTGACAGGAATATGTGCATTTCCAAAAGTTTTTGTACTTACATCCTGACATCTCCCAGATCATTATCAGTGGAGGCCACGTGTTCCTGCATGTTCCCCATTTCAGAAGCAGGTGGCAGATGAGGTGTCTCCCACACTGAGCACCATTCTGCCATGTGCTGGGGAGAGAAGCTGATTATTTTTCAGGGATTATCTTGAAATACTTGGAAGTAAAGGAGTTTGTCTCTTTGTTTGCTGGCATTCTGGAGGAGAAGACTCTTGGTCTCCAACATGTCCTGAACAGCTGCTCTGTCATAGCAGAGATGGTGGGAGCCAAACACACATTGCACAGCTAGAGTAGGAGAAGACCAGGGGACTCTGCTGCCCCTATTAAGTAACAGCTTCACTATCCCAGGACAGCTTAAATCCCTCCTGAACTTGCATTTCTGAGAGAAACTGGCCTGCTGAGTGCTCAGCTTGGAGTGAGACAGTTCTACAGAGGACATGCACCATGGTGCCCAGTGCAGCATGCCAGAACAGCAGAACTGCCATTATCAGAAAAAACAGAGCATATGTTTTCAAATAACCACCCATCTGTTTATCCCTTTTATGCATTTACTCACTCTGACTGCACCTAGGGCTGGTGTCTGCTCAGAAATAACAGACCTCAGTAGGGAACACCTGGAGGCAAGTAGAGGCACCACAAAAGACACAAAATAAATAAGATAGGGTGATATTTTGTTTCCACCTGAACAAAGACTAGAAGGCAGCTTTTAGAACTTCTATGCATGTACAATTGTAATACTTCTCCTACCATTTCCAAGGTAATCTCAGAGGATTTCATCTTTTTTTAAATAATTTTCTTATTTTCTTTATGCATTCACACACAGAATTATGTAAGACAATGAAGCTGTCTCTTGATACAACTTCAGCTGCATCTTTTCTTGTTCTGATCTTTGACAATTCATGAGAGTTTTCTCTAATGTTAGCTTAATATTTCTCAAAAAATGTTCATTTTCTTTCCCTGAACACCCCCTCCTGCCAGCCTGCATGTCAACAGAGAAAATCTTACAGCAAATAGTAAACACCTGTTTCTTCCATCTATAGCATCATATATTGCACCTTTAGAACTTCTGTACATTTCATCGACCCCAAAGAACACAATAAACTTCTGTGGCATTGGCAATAAATGAGGTTGTAAAGATGTGTCAGCTAATACTGTGACAGCTCATAATAAAGCAGTTTTCTCTCTGTAGTACACATGTACAGCAAACTTCCATAAACACCCACAAACTTATGTGCAGAAAAATCCCAACTTAAAATTTCTAGGATCCCCAAGCCTAATGTGAAAATCATCTTCAAGAAATCCATGCCACAGTGTCTATATCTTGGTGAGCCATCTGGAACTGCAGTGGAAAACTTCCCAGTTTCTCTCACCTGCTCATTTTGGTTTCACAAATAGATGATCTCACAGAAACAAGCAAAGTTCAAAATAGTGAAAGATGGGAAATGTCTTCACATTGTTCAAATCTCATCAAAAAAGAAAATTGCATTGCTCACGCTTCTTCTCTTTATTTAGTTCTTCACCCATGAGTAAGTTCCATACTGCTGCATCTTATTAAAAGGAATCTTTGAATATTATTTTGGAAAAAAATCTTCTTTTGTAATTTTCCAATTATTTTTTTGTGCACTCACTGCAAGGAAAACTAGATCAGGCAAAACTCATTTAGTAATCTCACTCTTACTTTAGAATTTCTTTCAGTCTCATTTTAATTCCTCTGCATGGGCTTTTTTTTTTTTTTGACATACTATTCAAGCCTGTGAATCTAAATTTGATCAGTGCATATTTGTATTCTTCCACAGATTCTACAGCTGTCAACAATTTTTTCCATCTAATGAAGCACATTCTCATCATCACTCACCAATGACAGAAAATGCACTGCAGCTACATGGCTAATGAGAAAACATTAACAATATTTGAGTGAGCAACACAATTTCACTTATTACTTAAAGACAGAGCTATGTTATAATAGTTAAAGCTTATAATTAACTATTAAAATTCCTGTTGTTTGTGCATTTCTATTGTTGCTCCTATGGCAAACTGATTCTGTTCCAAAGAAAGAAAGCTGTTTTGCAGAAGTATTTTTATGAATCACAGATCATATCTGGCCTGGAATAAATGCTGAGTTCTACCAGATGTATGGAAATTAATTTCTTCAATCTATTAAAAGAGTTTTAATAAAGGACTCCCAGGAGAATTTGTAAGTTGCAGCACAACAGTAGAGATACACATTAGTGCATTTTCACCCTCTCTGAACTTACTCTGTACTCATAATTGGGGAAAAAATGGGTAGGAGAATGACCATCATCCAATTGCTCTTGTTTCCTTACCAGCAAAAATGTTATCAGTTAAGTTAAAAAATTAATGCCTCGCTTAAGATGGAAGGTTTGGGTACAGGTTTCGTTTTGTGAGATACATGGATGCAGATTCCCGCATGGAATAGTTACCATTCAGCCTCTGAATACTTAATTTACACTGCACCTTACACTCTGGGTTAAATTAAGCAAAATTTGCAAATGTCCATATCTGTTCACACAGATTTTTTCACTTTCGAATGTCTGAAGGAAGAGCAAACAATAGTTTATAAATCAACTATCCCTGTAGTTTATGGAGAAAAGCAAGGCTTCTTCCAAATGCTCTCTGATATCTTTATTAGGATGACATACAATGTCTTCTGGGAATATATAACAGAGATCTTACAAATTCCCCTCTTAAAAAATCTGTTTCACTCCACAGAAATTAGAAGGAGCTGGCAGGATGTATAATTCACAGTTGGGTGTCCAGTTTTGAGATTTCTGCACCCAGGGGTATGAAGGCCTGCCTGAAAAGGAAATGTTTATCAAAGGATTCAATCCCAGAACAGTCTGACTAGGGCCTACAGAGCAAGAGGAGTCCTTTAAGTTCTGTAAAGCTCTGTGGATTTTTAACACAAAAACCTGCATTAATTGGGAATTTATGGAGAGGACAAAATTTTGTCCCAAAACCAGCTTAAATATTGGCAATACAGCCCAGAGATGTCTTATGAGTTAAAATGCAGAAGGAAAAGAATACCATTCCCTTAATTGTATATGATGAGTACATGAAATATATGGCAGAATCCTATGTATCTTCAAATATGTCTATTTCACACAACTCTCTCAATAAATAAAGCAGGATTTAACACCTATGTGCTCTGGATGATAAATATGATGTTAAACCTTCAAATGGTTTCAAACAGGAACAAGAGCAGGTGAAATCTTTGGATCTGTGTTGGAGTCCTAACTGAATGGTTCCTGGCATCCTAGCAAAAAGTACTTTTTTTTACATACTTGCACAAGATAATGTTGGAGGAAAGCTCAGGGGATAAATACACTTGTCTTGTTCATGACAAAAAGCTCCTAAAGCTTTTGTGGATTTTTTTTATGCTGACAAAGTGCAGAAGTTAAAGAAGAGTGTAAGAAAGGTATTTTAAAGACACAGATGTATACATGCATTTATTTCTTAGCTACCCCTAAGCTGCTGAGGGCCACTTAAAACCAAAATGTTACTGCTAAATGGTTTGGGGCAGGATCCTTCAAACAGTCAGTCCACCTCAGGGAGCTGTTCTTGGTTCTGCTGTCTCCCACTGTGGGGTGGCCCTGCATTACAGGGTTCCTCTTGGTCTTCACTGGCTACTAATCCTGCCCATTGGGCAACTTGAGAGCAGGCAAGGAGGGCAGCAGAAGGCTGTTGGATCTGCCCAGAAACCTGCTCCCTGGATGCTTTCTCAGCCCTGCCTGAGCTGAAGTGACCTGGGGATCCATCTGTTTCTTAATTTAGCCATGCTTTGTTGTTGCCCCTGGCTGGTAAATCCCGTAGTTCTCAGTGTCACAAAACCAAAGCTTTGACACCTTCCCACTCCAGTTTTTTAGCAGCTTGTCTCTAAATGTCTGTCTGTACAAACTATGTTTTCACACTTATTTGGATAGCACCTGGCACTGTCAGTCATATTCTAATCTTAATATTTACTTGGAATGGAAAAATATTGAGTATCATCTGAGAGGCAGAAAGATCCTCCCAGAGGACTGAATACCTGTTGTTCTCCCCCTTTAATTATGCATAATTCTTTTCTAGGCATTGTACTTTATGTTTTTCTTGAAGCCAGATAAAAACTTTTTTGCAGTGAGTGATGTAGTTTTGACAGATATCTTGTTATGAAGAAATAGTTCTATGATTTCAGGTCCTATTAAATTGAGAATATATGTCTGGTATATGTAAGAATAGCCATTTTGGTACAATAACCACAGAAATCTTTCATTTGCTTCAATCAAGATACAGTCAGTCACAGGACTACCACAACACTGGTATTGGCATGGTCCTGGTGCTAAGGCTATAAACATGACCTTGGCTGCTGAGCTTGAGAAACCTAGAAAAATTCTTCTGGAAGGAGGTACTTCTGCGTGAATCTCCTCTCTATATGTTTTTTTCTGGCTGAAATATCAATAAGGTTGCATTGGATCTGGCAGAGATGGAGCTCATTTCCCCAGAGCAGCCCTCCCAGTGCTGAGCTCTGCACTGGTAGCTGGAAAGGGGCTGGTAACACCCCAGTGCTGTGGCCACTGCTGAGCAGCGCTGGCCCTGCATCACTGCCCTCTCTCCAACATCTCACCCTCACCAGGAGGAGAGGGGTGGGCAAAATCCTGAGAGAGGACACAGCCAGGACGGGTGGTCCAAACTGATCAAAGGGACATTCTGTACCATATGAGGTCTGCTCAGCAATGAAAGCTAGGAGAAAGGAGCAGGAAAGGCTGAAATTTGATACCAGTTTGTCTTTTGGAGCAACTGCAAAGTGTGCTGGAGCTGAAGGGAAGTAGGGAATCAAACCTTTGGGGTTTTTCTTTTGTTTCTGAGAGCACGTCCTTCACTTTTGTGTTAACAAACTGCCTTTATCTCGACCCAGAAGGTTTTTTTTCCATCTTATAATCTCCCCACCCTGTTCTGCTGAGGGAGTGATAGAGTGGCTTAATGGGCACGGGGAGTCTAGCCAAGGTCAACCACCACCAAAGACCATCAGGTAAATTTCATGTTGACCAAAACATAGCAATGGGGTGAGTTTGCAAAGCCTGAATAGACAAATAGATTCAAGCATACTTTTAAAAGCAGTCAGATAATCACACACAGTGAATAATTCTTTGTCACCGACATGTTTTATGAAAAATCCTTTCCTTAGGATTTTTCCCTCCTGAGAAGCTGAGAGGCCTCAGGAACAAATTGTAAACAATTCTTATCTGCTGCTGTGGAATGCAACAGGGGGAATCTGTGATTGGTCTCATCTGGCTGTTTCCAATTAAGGACCAATCACAGATCACCTGTCTGGCCGGTCTCGGTCAGAGACAAGACTTTGTTATTCATTCCTTTTCTATTCTTAGCTTAGCCTTCTGATGAAATCCTTTCCTCTATTCTTTTAGTATAGTTTTAATATATTATCTATCATAAAATAATAAATAAGCTTCTGATACATGGAGTCAACTTTCTCGTCTCTTCTCTCATCCTGGGACTCTTGTGGACAATACCACAATTCTTTTTTTAAATTGTGTTTGCTTAGAGGTTTTAATTACTATCTCTGTCCATTGTGGTAATTTCTGAATTGTGTGTTCCTGTTATGTGATACTGAAATGTGATTTTGAGGCTTTCCCTGAGCTAACTATTTTTGAGTGTACTGTATGTAGATTGTATATTTATAAGAAAAGTCTATTATAAAGAGGCCTTGGTTAAGTTCAGTTACTTAGGACTTGCATTTATTGAAACAATCTCCTATTACTCATTAAAGAAATTCATGGAGCTCTTTCATCTCTTCAGCAAAAACAATGAAAAGAAAGGCCTGAGCATTATCTAGAGTTATCTCTGGTGGATTTGGTTTTGCTTTAGCATGGTTAAATTAGAGTTGGGGCTTGGATTGATTAGTAAAATCAAGGACTCATGGTCTGAGTCTGCTGCTCACACAGGAGGTCCAGCCATGCCAGAGACAAACACCCGCTTTAAGTTACTGAAGGGAAACTTGAGTTACTGCAGTGTAACTGAGAGGATAATCCAATCAATTAACCAAAAGGTTGTAAAGGAATTCTTACATCTTGGGCTAAACTTTCATTCTAATTTGCATGGATTTGCATTACTTATACTTTTCAAAAGGTATTTCCATAATGTAAAAGTTCAGTATTTGGTCAGTGGTCCCTCTGGGTTGCTCCAGAAATACACTGTAATATTTACAACCCCTATCACTGTTAGGCTGCAACCACAAATTAAGAAACTCTCATTCCAATGTGTTGAAAACATTTCCTGTGGTTTAGTCTCTTAACATACAAAGAGTGGCTAAGTCAAACCCTACCTCAACCCACTTTTTAGTAGGATCCAGTTACATTTTTCAGCTCTTCTTGACTGTGAAACAAATAGTTTGGGGGTAACATCCATGCAGCTTGAGAGAGCCTTAACAGATGGAAACATTAAAATGCTGTTGGGGAAATATAAAGCCCTCAAAAGCTAAAAGCACATACATTGTGCTGTGTTCAATAGATCAGATCCATTTCTATTACTTGGACCATGTACTCTGCTGAAGAATTTCTGTGATTATTATTAAGCCGGGGACACAGCTGAGATCTGGATATCTCTTATCATTGCCATGCAATGTTCCATCTCTGATTAAAATCCTGCTATGATCCTTTTTTATCCCCTCAGTATCAAAAAAAGTGCCAGGTCCTCGCTTATCAAAGTTAATGTTCTCATCACATTTAGCTGAGCACACCAAAGAAGATCAGAAAGTCAGTGGTCAGAAATTTTAGAAGCCAGTTGTGACTGAAGTTCAGTTTTAGGCGAACCTGGATTTCACACTACCTGCTCTCATGTGTGTAGAGGAGGTTTATTTGGTGGTACAAGTTCCAGACATGAACTAAGAAATGGAGCTTTCCCCATTCAAAACGCAATTGCTGCTCATGCAAATCCACACCTGAGCCTGCACAGCTCTCAAAAGCAACAAATGAGGCTGGTGACCACAGAGAAGGAGGGGGCGATTTTTAGTTAATGATGCTGCTCTTTTCTGCAGCAGTCCTCTAAAATGGCTGAGTGGTAGCTAGTGTGCACTCTGCATTTGACTGGCCTGTTTTCCACTCCCCTTTATATTATGTCTCCTTTCAAATTTACAGAGGTCCCTACTGGAAAAAAATAGCCATTAACTTGTCCAACACCTACAGAAACCCAGAAACCCTGCAACTAAAGGAATCTACCAATAACAAAATTACAATGCCAGCTAACAAAAGGTTACTATTTATGGTGTCATAAATCTCCAGGGGAAAAGAACACATGGAGAAGCTGAAAGAAGGCAGGTGGGAGGCAGAGATATTCTTGCTGAACAATAAAAAATTATTGCTCCTCACTTTTGTGTTTGCACTTCATTTTGAAAAGTAGCATCCTACTAGGTTGATTCTGAGTTCAAACAGAAAAGAGAAAGTGCCAGAATAGTATTAGGTTTTAGTCAGAAGAATGGTTCAGAGAATTAAAAAATCACAGGGGAGAGGCTACAGGGAAGAGCTGAGATTGTTTGCTGTGCAAACAAAACCAGGTCTAGCTTTCCACTACAGCTCTACTTCTTCAAGACAGAAAAACCACCAAAACACCCCAGACCTGCATCTCCTGAGTACTTTTACATGTAGTTTGTTCCAAACAACTAAACAGCACTGTTTGCATGGTGTGTGAGACTTGAAACTCACAGGTTGGGATCTCTGTCAGCAGAATCATTCTTGAAATCCAGCCACCTCTGCCAAGTCTCATCAGGTAAGGATCTGACCCCGTGTCTTCTCTTGGCTCACAACATTTGCAGGTAATATAGCTGTGGTGGGTGGATCTTGGCCAGCTGCCAGGCACACCTCCAACTGCTCTCTCACTCCCCCTCCCCAAGGGGATGGAGAAGAAAATGAGATAGAAAAGCCCATGTGCTGAGATAAAGTCAGGATGATCACTTACCAAATATCATCATGACCAAAACAGGATTGAGGAAGATTAATTTCATTCATTGCCAATTAATATAGAGATGGATGGTGAGAAACAGAGGCAAAAGTAAAACAGCACCTTTCCCTTGCTCTCCTGTTTTCCCAAGCTAAACTTTATTTATTCATTCCAACATCTCTACCTCTTCCACCCCTCCAGACAGGGGAGGAGAAAGGAGGAAGAGGTTTGTGGTCAGTCCATAACATCTCCTCTCTGCTGCTCCTTCCTCCTCACACTTTTCCCCTACTCCAGGATGGAGTCTCTTCCATGTGATCCAGTCCTTTCACAACTGCACAGACATGGGTCCTCTCCCTGCTCCAGTGTGGGCTCTCCACAGGCTGTGCACAGATATGTGTTGAGAAAATTGCCTAAGTGAGTCTGTCAATAAGCAGCCCATCATCTCCACCTTCTGTCAACAACTTCCAAGAAGTGTTAATTCATTTTCTAACTAGAGTTTGCTGTCAGGCCTAGGCAGAAAGGAAGGAAGGAGCAGGGCTGGAGGACAGGGCTCTGCCCCAAATCTGTCACCTGTTCTTGGTTTGCATCCTTTTTTTTAGCAACTCTTACACTTGTGTCAGTGGAACACATTGCCTTCCCAAGTGTATTACCAGAAGTGTATATATATATATATATATATATATATATAATCTTACATTTGGATTTATGAAACACTCAGAGTGATCAGTAAAAACAGAGGAAGAAGGAGGCTTTATAAGTTCTGGTCACTACACCACTGAAGATAGTCAAAAATCAGCTCTGGGTTGCCCCCAAGGCCTCTGCCTCTGAACTACACCTAATCCTGCCTCCTCAAACAATACCAATTATAATTCCATTTTATTGTGAATAAACATTTAACGCTTTGAACTCTCCTTTTTATTGCAAAGACTTCACTTTCCTTCCTTCTCACTTTTCTTGTTTGTTTATCAGAGAGAAGCCTTTCTGCTGAGCTGCGTGGCTGCGGTAGATCGGAGCTGAGAGTAGCGGCGTAGGGAGGGAGCGGGATCGGCGCGGTAGGTCGCGGCGAGGGAGGCAGTTGCGCGGAGAGGCGCTGGCTAGGAGCGGCGAGGTCTCGGCTCTGCACGTAAATCGATAAGGCAGGACCGTCACGGATACTCGGCTCTGCTCTTCCGGTACTTACGGCACTGTCCCGGACAGGAACCTGGCCAGGCCCGTCCCTGGAACCTTCCGGCAACCGTCCCCTTCCCTTCCCGCCACGGCCTGTCACTTCCCGTCACCTTCCCTTCACGTCCCGGACCTTCCCTTGCCCGTCCCTTACCTTACCTTCCCTTCCCTTCCCTTCCCTCCCTTCCCTTCCCTTCCCTTCCCTTCCTTCCCTTCCCTTCCCTTCCCTTCCCCTTTCCCCATCAAAAATTAAAATGTTTTGGTTCTTTTTCCTATTGGAAAAAGTACTGAAATACTACAGCAGATCCCCTTTCACTCTCACCTTGTCTGAATTGATTTCTACTCCAAAAATCCTTTGTTCTGCACCATCTTGTGTCCTAGATTCTATGGGTTGTTGGCAGTTACCTTCAGTTATATCTTTTAATCTTCCCCTGTCACTCACCTAAACTGCTATTTCTGACTTCTCTTGCTCACCTGTCACTCACTTCAATCCCCTGACTTCAATCCACTTCTTTTTTTTTCTTAGTGAGGCACCTTAGACATTCATCATGTCAGCTGTCGATTTAACAGAAAACCCAAAAAGAAACAGATACACAAAGGACTAAACTCTGTTCTGCTATGTCTATACATACTAAATTACTTAAATGGAGAAAAGTTGTTTTAAATGTGAGAAGAACTGAGATCCCAGTCTCAAGTGTGCCTCTTGGAGCACTTTGAAAATGGTAAAGGCAGACGAGATCAAAAGGCTGAGTGGAGCAGAATACGTAACTGGATACTTGCACTCTTTTTTTTCCTCTCAAGAGACAGTGGTCTTTTGCAATGCAAACACTGAAAGGAAATGAAATAAAGTTCTTTCCAGTGATAGTTTTGAAATTGCATGAAACTTCATAATCTTTCCCTACTTTAAGACTGAGTTGAAAAGAAGACAGCTTTCAAATGGATTAATGTAGACATAAAATCAAACACAGAAAATTTTTGAAGCTTCCCAAATCTCTCCTCAACACTTTCCTGCTCACAGTTTAAGGTAGACTAGTACATCATACATTATGGCAAGTACTGTGAAAGTGTTACTCCTCCACAAACTCACAGGCCTTAGCACCTAACTCATTAAATCTACTGCTTTAAAAGCCACACTAATGAACCATAAGCAAATTAAAAAATGCAAGGGCTGTATACTGAGCAAAATAACTCAAAAGCAGTACATACTTTATCAGTCTATGTTTTGCAGTTCAATTATTCTGCTGGTAGAATCATTTAGAGAAGTGCTGCTCTGGGTGTTTTGGCTCATCCTCAAAAAAAAAACCAACCAAAAACCAAACCATTACATGGGCCCAGCTTAGTGAAAATAAATAATTTCATTAAAAACTTTCAATCTTTGCTCCCTTGTCACCTCAAGGCCATAGTGCTGACATTTGCAGTAGTTAGATGGCAGCTGAGACATATAGATATTTAACAAATAGTCTTTCTCTGCTCTGACAGCAGCTTTTTAAAGAGATTTGGAGCTCTGCAAAACAAAAGGATGCACAATGACTATTTTGCTTTTCCAGTCTCTCCTGCCTTTTGATCCCATGCAATAGAAAAACACCTCCAATGTATTTAAATTAAGCAAAGCAATAGACAAGCCAACAGAGCAGGATACTACCATTTTGACACTAGGCTGTTGTCTGGCAGCCTGTGAAGACACTTTCTTGCACACCTTCAGCTCCCAGCTCTGATCCTTCACATTATTCTGTGTTTTTACATAATGGTCAATGGCATGAATTACAACCCAGATATTACAGTGCATCCATTACAAGAGCAGTTTAAATCATCCTGTATTCAATTCTCAGCCAAGGACACAGCAGAAACCCAAACCATCCAAATAATTTACAAAACCAAGCCGTACGAAACCCAACACCAGCGTGAGTTATTTTACACACTGAAGAGGTTCTTCTTAGGGTCAGTGCAACTGTGGCCAGTTTATTATGTTGAAAGCAGTGCAATGGAAATTCAGAATGCTGAATATGGATGACATTCGTTTTGCAGCTGATTCTCAAAACAAGTGCCAGTACACACTTCACGTGCTAAAATCCACTGTAATAAGAAGCCAATATATACTCTGCAGGATCTGGTGGATCAGGATAGCTGTGTTTGTGTTTATGTGCCACCCATTTCCCCCACATCTGTATCCAGCAGGAATGAACCCCTGGCAGTTACTTGGTACTGGTGCTTGGCAGATATGAGTTGCTGCAGGCCCATCTGGGAGAGTAGGATCAGAGTCTAGCTCAGTGCAGAAAAATTCAGAGCATAGGAAGTTGCTTGTCAGGCTTTTTATGCCATCCCTGCCCTTGCAAAAAGCATGGATGCAACATGAGTATGACACTGAGCAGTGGTTTGAAATTTTCTTCATGTGTTGATTGTGACAAGATTCCACAGAAGTGACAGACAATCACAGCCTAGATTTAAACCCACTGCTTTTCTTAGTTTCCTTGCATGCAAAACTTGCATGGGGGCCCCCCTCTCCCTAGACACAGTTTAAACACCACCACTGCAAATAAAGCAAAAAGGTTGAGGAAAATAAACACACTGTTACTAAGGCTGGACAAAAAACATGCAGAGACAGACTGATTTGAAATCAGCCTGAAAAAGCAGGAAGACAAAAAAGATTCTGTTTCTGCTGCAAAGCTGTTTTCAAGAAGACTCAGAGTAAAGAAGAGATATCCCATTATTCCCCATCAGCTGTCAGAAAGTTCTCCCATAGACAGCCAGTGCCTAAAGAAGGAGAAGTTCCAAAAATCAAGTTTGTTGAAAATGGGATAAGGTGGGTTATGGCAAGGATTTAAAGGAAAACTTTTTAACTCATTTACTCCCTCAAAATTCTGTCTCTCAGAATCTAGACTTTGGAAAAAAGGGAAGTGTATGATCAGCTTTGCTTTAAGACATCTACAGAAATAGATGGGTTTTAAGCAAATAACATATTTGTTAAAATATGGTATTTAATAACATATTTTTTTGATAACACTTAAGTTATCAAATAATAACATAGCATTGTGGCAGCCTAAGCTTCCTCAGACACGGCCTGAAAATAAAACTTATATTAAAAAAAAAAAAAAAGCCAAAAAAACCTCAAAAAACAAAACAAACATCAAAAAAACCCCTTAATACCTAAAATGAGCAAAATGAGGCAAGGAAAACAAGCTGTCCACAACATGGAGTGTAAAGACCTGTTTAATATCTTCAGTCTTTCTGAGGTAAGATGTTGATTTCAGCCTTACTCCAATCAATGAAAAGCTTTCCTTTATTACAGCATACAATTTTATGTGTGTTTAGCAATGATTAGTGCCTTATTCATTAATTATAAAATTTTCTAGGATATATCCATGTAAAGACAAACAAACAAATATCCTTCTAAGAACTTCATGGTACCTCCTGGTTTTGCCAGAGAAGGTTTCTTTTGCTGATAAATCAAAACAGAATTTAAATATAAATCACATATACCATATGGAATTGCTGGCTCCAAACAGAAAGATTTAAGAGGGTAAGCTATTCTCAAATAACAGTAAAAGATTAATAGTGAGTCTGGATAATTTGATTAATAATGACAAAACAGTTAATAACAATTAAAAAACAGAAATTTCTTCAGTCCCACCCCAAAGAGATTAGCTATTACCTGGTTCAAAATGTGCAAAGTAATGTGCACAGATTCCTGCAGTCTGCAATCTCAGTGCAGTTGCTGTATCCCAAACCTCAGTACCTAAGGCCACACAGCAGGAGAAATCTCAAGAAAGAGATGGGGAAGGAGACGAAAGAGATATGCAGGATTTTGCAGCCAAAGCAGCAGCTGAAATCATTGTGTTTAACACTGATGATGAGTTCTCTGAAGTGGAAAACTAAAAGCAGGAACAAGTGCTCCAACCCAGCACTGTAAGCAGTGCCCCAGGTGTGTTCACAAATGGCAAATCCTTCTGGGCTCCTCATCCCTTTCCCAGTGCCCTAACACCAAAGCAGTGAGTTGCAGTGATGCCACTCATTCAGCTGCTGGGCTTTGCATGGCTGCTGGTGCTTGAGGCATTCCTCAGTGCTCTGCACCAAAGAGGGAAATGAACCAGCAACAGAGAAGTTGCTTCTCAAGTTCTTATCTCCTTCCAGTATGCATTGAGAGAAATCTCTCTAAGAAGAAAAGGCATTTTCCCCATATTCAGTGTAAGCTGGAGTCTATAAAGTTTATTAAAAGAATTCCATGTGTGTGGATTACCTCAAAAATGCTAGTACTCATTTTCCCTCCAGTCTAATATTTCTGCAGAAATAGTTCCATGTATGCATAATTATACACATATATATTCTCTTAAAAACTTTTTAAACACAATTTATTGTACTTCTTTTTTTCAGGGGGAGAAGGAGCAGTAGCAGCCTGCCCTTGTGAATCCTGAGTAGAGTGATACTGAAACTGCCCACTGTCCCTCAGAAATGTCTCCTGACATGATATCATCTAATTTTAAAGGCTGAGCTGGAGACTCCTGACTGCTCAATCAGTGATGGAAGAAAAGCATCTGGAAAGCATCTAAAGAGGGAGGCAAATGTATATGTCATCTCAGTGGTTCAAATTACTCTATGGAGTTAACTCTTCCCATGGCTCTACAGGGAATTTCAGCTTTTAACCTAAATTGAGTAACTAAAATAGTCTTACTGTAAATGTTAGGAATACCTTCACAAGGTCCCAAACATCAGTTCTCAGCATCCCTCCCTGCTTAAGATCAAATAAGCCAGTTAAATTGCTCCCTTTTTTTCCTGAAAAGAAAAAATTATTTTCCTGAATAGCTACCATGAGTTAATACATATAATTATTCAATATGTAATAATCAGAAATTAGTAAGACATATAATCCTTTTTGTAAAATCCTTTTTTCAATAAACATTTAGGGTCAATGGTGTGTACTGGTTTGGGGTATTTTGTTAAAAAGTGATTCATACAGTCAAGGCCAGAAAACATGATTGCATTGATTTAGTTTACTTTCATGAGCAAGAGGAGAATATAGAACAGAATCTAGAAGAACAGCTACTGTTCAGCAAATCATATGGAAAAAAATCCTAATATCTGACAAGACCAGAAGATTGGAAGCAAATCTGTAGACAAAACCCATTTCTATCTTGGTTTGTATGGAAGGTTGCATGTACAGTACTTAAATAGTAAATTAGGCAAACATGTATTAAGGGATTTTATAAAACCTGGTTCATTTATATGTTTGAACTTTCAGTATCTACTCTAGAGATACATTCATGAAGTTCATAAAATGCTGATTAACAAAACTGAGGAGATGCAGAGCTTTTGTTCCATGCTGTAAAATTAAAATTCCATATTAAATTTAATTTTAGTATCAAATGGACCATAAAACACCCATTAATTATTTTTACATAGACAATATAAAAGCACAGACTTCTGCCCAGACAATCTCTATAAAAAAGAGAAACATGCTTATGTCCAACAACTGATTGAAAATTGCTGGACTGGGCCAAGTCTGAATTATTTTTAGCAGATCTGGGTGGAAAGCATGAGACCACATTCAGAGATTAACAGCCAGACACGATGCCTGAGTTCAGCAAAACACAGATCACTCTGACTTAACAGCCAAAGCTGTCAACCCTCGAAATGCTCTAAGAAAATCTTTCCCAAGCAGATAAAATTCCATTCAGCAGACTCCAGGGACCTGTGTGGCTGGGCTAAGCAGAAAGGAGCAGAGCAGCACCCTATGATCCATGATCAGGGTGCCTTTTGAACACAGCTGTCTCTGCTTGCTGCTCCTCCAGCCACACTTGCTGTTCACAGAGGCTTCAGACCTCACCTCCAGCAAATTCTGAGGCTGCATGGACAACCTGTGTGTAAAACACCTGTTGGTCATGTCATCGTCACTTGTCACATGGTGTCAAGTGACACCATGTCACCGTGTCCCCCACGGTCACTCGTGTTTCTGTGCACGCTGTGCCATTTCTCACCCAGCCCTGGGGACTGGATCCCTCCAGCCTTTTTCCTGCAGAGGGAGCAGCTGCCCTGAGATTGCCCTGGGCTCCCCAGCAGCTCTGTCTCTCCTGTGGAGGTGGAGAGAGGACAGGCTGCATACAGCGGCTGCTAAAGGAAAAATAAACTACACCAGTCCCTTCTTGCCTTTGCTTTCTAACTGGTCACACCGGGTGCAAAAGGGGTGGAAGCACCAGGCTCCTCACATGTCAGGACCACTGGTCTCCATTCCTACCAGTTGTTTTCAGACATTTTTTCTAAAGGGTAAATGTCTGTGTTTTCAAAGGCACCTAGTGATTTTAGGCTCCTTGACCTTTGTCTAGCTTACTTACAAGGGCTTTTCTCTGAAAGTAGCATATTCCAGTGCTTGAATTGTAAAGCCAAATATTTAAGTGTCTCACCCACCAAGCAACAATGTAAAACAAACAAACAGAAAAACACGGAGGCACCCAGGCTTTAGTCATTTTCCAAAAGTCAGTCTGACAGTTTTAATAATCTACATCTACTTCCCTGTGTTACCCATACAGAGATGTGCCAGTTATTCTTTTCCTCCACCCCATGCAAGAGAGAAAAGTGTCAGAGAGAAAAGGAAAAGGGGAAAAGGATGAAAATACTGAACAAGTCAATCTCTACATGTGTCCCTTAAATGTCTCACCTGCTAAACCTTCTGAACATTGCCATTGGCTTTTGCTGATGGTATTTGGTTCCAGATGCTGGGAGTCTCCCTGTACTTTGATTTCTTTGTAAGGCAGCTCTTTGCCTTGCTGGTGGCCCTGTTACAAGCAGCTCATGCCAGAAGTGCCTTTTGGAGAATTAGAAAACACAAGGCCACCCTATTGCCATGGCCTTTATGTACCATGTGCCTCCTAGGAAGTACATGGTACATAAAGGCCATGGCAGTAGGGTGCTGTCATGTTTTCTTTAAAAATAAATGGTAAGATGCCCATTGACTTTGCTGGTGACAGGATTTCATGGCATGTACACAAAGACCAGGTTGAAGTGCTGCCCAGGTCTCAATTTCATTCTTCATGAGTAAGAAAGACAGTAGAATTTTTTTCAATCCCAAAGCCAGCATTGATACTTTAATACTATCTCATGTCCCCACAAGTAAGCCTTGTATATTCTTGTGGGAGTTTTTAATGCTTGTCATTAAAAGCTCATTCTCACTCTGACAGTTTGCTGTAGCATAACTTTTTAATCTTAGCTGAAATGGCTTAAGGCAGCTATGTTATGTAGAGCATCTCCAGGATAACAAAGCGGGAAGCAAATTTTATGGTTGTAAGAAAAATGAGATGGAAATGAGTGAGCTAATGTCAGAGAATGGGTATACACAGCAACAGCAGAAACACATGGAGGAGAAATGGTAATTAAAGAAATTCAAATCTACAGAGACCATCAAAACAGTGCTTAAGTGCAAACTATTTTATGTGCAGAACTGATCCATCTAACATCTCTTAAATTTGGCTCCTACAGGCAGAGCCTCTGAGTGCTCACATGTGAGGCTCACTGGCCCTCAGCAGATCTTCATGTTACTGCATTTCTACAAACATCTGAGTGCTACATAGGTATTGTCTGAAGTGTTGGCTTTGCAGTATGAAGCTCCAGACAGTTTGAGACCTGCTAATTTGAGAACTTCTTCTGTAGTCATAAAAAAGCTTACATGACTATGGAGTAAATTCATTAAGCCCCTGCCTTAGGCTGCTGGGATTTGAGAGTAGGAATCAGCTCTAGATTCAGACATTCCAACGTGGATACCTGCAGAAGTGGCCTCACATGGTATTAGTGGAAATCTAATCAGTGCAGCCAAGGGCAGCAGAAGAGCAGTTCAGCAAGCAGATGTAGGGATGCAATCCAATTGTCTCAAGTCAGTCACCTCACATCTGTAAGGTCCATGCAGGTGCCTCAGATTCCCAGGATTGGTTCAAGCAGAATAAGATATATATATATTGCAACAACAGAATTGGGGCCCCAACTATTGAGTGCTAGTATTTATGACAGTCACCTACTTGTTACTTTAGTGAGGAAAATAAGAAAAAGTATTTACAGGCATTAAGAAAAGCCCTATATATAGTTTCCTTTCTTTTTTTTTTTTTTCCCTGCTTTTGGACCCTGTTGATATAGATCCTGTGTCCTCTTTGCTAACATACATTTTATACCTATATATAGGTACTTTTAACACAGGTTAATGTCACCTCAAAATTTGGAACACTTGTCTAAATAAGTATTCACATCCATGATTAAATACAGTTGCTATCCTCTCTGCTTGACATCAGCTGTGCTGTGACACTAGCCAGCTAGAGCCACTGACATTTTCCAGACACACCTTCACAGGTTATTTGAAAGGACTTTGCTTTCCACATTATCCCATCTGGCTTAAAGACTGTTTAAGGTGAAGAAGGGAGAAACAATGTTTGCAGGTTTAAACAAGAACTGGGGTGTAAGGCAGGGGAAAACAATGTGGGGGGGGAAACCCCTGACCAATGGGCAGCAAAGCATTAAGGATGTGACAAGACTTCACAATACACTGCAAAGCTACTTCCATGTCTGTTCAGAAAGGACTGTTTCCATAAGCAGCAGAAGGGTGCCACTGCTGGCTGCCCTTCTGGCCCCAAAACCTCTCCAGTGTCCCACCTCTACGTGCCCACCAGCCCTGCAACAGCTCTGTAAAGACACCAAGGTGGTTGAGATCCACAGCTAACACATGTCAGTCAAGGCATGTGGCAGCTGAGCCTGGATCCATCGCAATTCACCTAAAGCTTTCCACTTAGGCATGGATCTGGGCCCTTTCCATCCACTTGGCATTTTCACAGAATCCCCAGGAATGTGTCTGTTTTGAGATTTCCACACCTCTGCCATGTTAAGGAGATGCTGGCCAACAAAAGCCTGACAGAAAGAAACAGTACAATCAAAGAAAGCTGCTACTCAAAGGAAAGCATCAAAAAACAGATTTCAAAGGTATTTTCTGGGTCAATGGGGAGCAGCTCCTACTGCACTGACTCTAAGAGGACATATGAATTGAAAGTAGAATACTTCCCCCAGTAAAAATATTTATTTTGAACACATTCTGAAGCAAAAATTATGTTTGTTGGTGCACTGATGTGACAGAGAAAGAGTAAGAGCCATGTCAAAATAAATGGCATCAACCTAAAATGCTGTTTGTTAGGTTTTGTCTGCTAAGCATTGCCCAGATTTGCCTTTTTAAATCCTCATAGCTTATCCAGGATTTTCTGGATTTTTCTATAGGAAAAGGCAAGGATATCTACCATACCCAACCACGGATTCAAGAAGAAAAATACATACAAATCAGAAAGCAAACAGTAAAAAACACAAGGAAGGAGAAATAGAGAAAAATAATCCTCTTGTAGGCTGGCAGGTAAAATTTAAAGTGGAGTCACAGTCACTAAGGAGAAATTAGTGTCAACATCCAGTATCACTATACTGCCTTGCTATGTATTAGCAAAGAAGAGAAAAGGCAGTTTCCCTGGATACAACAGGAGTCAGACAGCAATAAGCAGCAGCCTGGCTCCTCAGACAACAATTCTCAATTATGGGAAAGTTTGTTTTCTCAGCAGTTGCTCCTTTCTAAGGGAAAATAGTGCCATGACCTCTAAAAAAATAGCAAGATCCAACAACTACCATGAATATTCAGGGCCTCTGTGATCACAGTGCTCGTGTTGAATAAAGAAAATTCAGGGGTTGATAGCACTCAGTGGGTTCCCTCCTATCACACCTCTGAGACAAACCCTTCTAGTATTTGTCTCTGCACAGTTTTTGACCATCAATGGAGACCCAAAATGCACCGGTTTGAAGCTTCACTGAAAGTTATTTGGAAATTTGTTTTTAAAAAAAAATAGTACTTTTTGTTGGTTTTGTGGGTTTTGGCTTTTTGGGTTTTTTTTTTTCCAGATTTAAAAAAATCATGGCACTCCTCTACTTACAGATCCAGCCCTCTTTTTTCACCCAGAGGAATTCTGTCTAGGTTTATCTCAAGACTCCATCACTGGGCCTGGGTCTGACTTTAAGCTGTCTCTCCTGTTTTCACCCACACATGCACACCTTTCCTCAGTGATGCCAAACAGGATCTTTGCATGTCACAGTCCTTAACACTTAGGCAGAGGTGGGGGCAGCAAGGAGACACTGACCAAATGCCATGGAAATGGAGGAATATCAGGATAAGGTAGATGCTTTTCACCACATGAGTTGGAGATACCTAAAGAAATGACATGAGCAGCCCAATTTTTCAGACAGAATTGCACACATTTTCAGCACAAGCAGCAATTACAGCCCTTATATAAACGCTCTTGTTTTGTTGGTTTTTTTCCCTTTCCCTTTCTCTTTGCTTTACAAAAGAAAAGTGGGAAACTCTTTTCACAGATTTTGAACACCATAAATGAAAGTTTCACCATCTCTTTAATTGCACTCCTTTTACAAACATGTCATGAAGTGATTTGCTTGTCAGGTTTGGAGTAAAGCTAAAACAAGACTTTTTCAAAACAAAATAAGCAACAAAGAATTTTTGCAATTAAAGCCATGTTTTCCCTACTCTTTCCCTCAGAAAATATGTTTTCTATTATGGCTACCCTGAGACATATTTTCACACCCTAAATTTTTTTTCTTGTTTTCAAGATCTGCAAAGAACTATATGGCAATATGCTTTAAATAAAATCTTTGAATAGAAAAGAGAAAACAAATGAATTATCAAACTCTGGGATCACTCTGCACAACAAACCACAAAACCATATCAAGAGAGTGATCAGCTAAGATGTGGTTCATTTACTAATAAGATAATGGCTTTGTGGGCAGAGAACTCTTTGGGGGGATATCAGGCATGAGAGGATATTCTTCTTCAAGTTATTGCTGCAACCCACCTTTATATGAAAAGAACCAGGCAGCACCAAGTGCATAGGACAGAGGTTAGCTGAACCAAATGACTGTGAGTTTGCAGAGCTTTTCTTTGTCACAGTTAACCACCTTCTTCAAGGGGATGTTGGCAGTAGTATTGTACCCAGAGATGTCTGGATTTGCACAGCAAAATGCATGTGGGCCTGCACTGCAGGTTGAAAAATGCAGTTGTGTTTAGTGGATAGATTAGTCAAAAAAAAAAAAAAAAAAAAACAAGGCAGAAGGCAGCAAACAAATTAGCAGTGGTTTTTTCTTCTTTTTTGGTAATGAAGAAATTGCAGTTTTCTCCATTGTGGTCCCTCTGAGAGGTTTCCTCCTATACCCACAAGAACTCTATGACTTCCATTTTCTAAGTGTGGACACAACACACAGCACAACACACCTGAACCTGTGCACAGCAGCTGCAACCCACTGACATCTGATTGCTGGAGTGTCTTCAGCAACAGACTTTCCTGTCTGATTTCTGCCAGCAGAGAGGCTGACCTGGAGATTTAGGCTAGAGACACTTTTCTCACTAAATATTTCACTGGACTCGTGCATTTCTCCTTCAGAAAGATTGCCACATGGGTTTAGCCTCTAGTACTCCTCTGAGAATAATATTGAGCCCTTCAAGCACTGAGTATTTTGAGAAAGGCACTTCAGGTAGCTCACAGAATGGGTAAGATTGGAAAGCATCAGTAAATATCCAACCAGCCTAGCCCAACTCCCTGCTCAAGAGGGACCAACAGACTACCTTACTCAGGGTTGTGTCCAGACTGCTTCCGAATATTTCCACAGAAGGAGACTCTATAATCTCTCTGGGCCATCTGTTCCCTTTCTCTGTCATCCTCACAGCAAAGAAGTTTTTGACATGGGTGAACTATTCCCATTTACAGGAGGAGTCCATGCCTAAGCATGATTGTTATCTTTTCCTAAGTACAGCTGCATGATAAAAGAAAGCCTGGTAACATCTGAGGGCATAAATCCATATGTTATCTGCATGGTGGTTACACCTTGTAAACAAATCCTCTGTTCTTTCCACAGGTGCAACTCCTCCACAAGACTTAGTGAGATGCTCTGTGATAAACTTGGGTGGCACAGATGTTTACTTTGCCTGAAAGTCAACCAGCAGAATTTTAAAAAAGCGTCCTATTGCCCAATAGAGTTGTTTTTACAACAGCTGTCAGGATGAAGAGGGAAGAGTAGGTCAGCTGCTTCCAAAGGAATACAAAGGAATCTCAGTGAACATCACATGCATCATCAAATAATAGGCAAGTTAAAAATTGAAATGCAAGGATTCATACATAAAATTGCAAAATTTGACAAAAAGCTCATGGATGGCTTAATATGCTACTCATAAAATAGCATTTGGGGTGATTTCCTGTCTCACATCAAACTGTTAAAAAAAAGAAACTTTCGGAAAATCAAGAGTGTCCTTCCAAAATCTGAGTTGAAATTAATGAAAGACCAGATCCTTTTTGAAAAATTCACATCCATCAGTTTTTATAGTAGATCCTCTAATTGTGCATGAAGTAAACAAAAAGTAGACTCATTTAAAGAAGAAGCTGCTGCCCTTTAATGTGGGACAACAGAGATCAGGAAACCTTTTCTGTTTTTAATACTGAAGTCCCAATTTCTCTCTTTGTGGTGAGCATGCAACAATTTGGCGAGTGTAAATTTTTTAGGAAACAGCATTTCAATTGTTTCCATGACAAAATACTTGAAGAATGAATCTCACAGACTGCCTAAAAAATGTCTTCATTATTTTAACTGCCCAATTTATTAAGCAAATTATAAAATATAGGAGCGGGTATTTTTATTTTTTATATATGTTCATTGTCAATTATCTCTAATAGAGCAAATAATTAAACTTGAATTATTAGGATAATTCCCTAAAATTAAGAAACAGTCACTGCCCTCCACTTTTACATATGTCAGGAAGCAAGCTGATGATTTGACCCAGGCTTCTCATTAATATGGCACAGGAAAAATAAAAAAGAGTATATTTATGCACATATATAGACTTCACTGGCTTATAGCTCAATGTAATTTGCCACTAAAGTACATTTTTAAGAGAAAGCAGTAAATCTGTACACAGAGATAGAAGTGACCATTAGAAAGCAGGCAGAGGGAATATAGGCTTGATACAGTATTGTGCTTTAGTAAAACTCTAAATACTGCATCTTACATTATATCTGAAAAAATAATTCATACTGGCTTTCTGTGCTATGAACTGAAAGACTGGAAGAACTGTAATAAAAGGTTACTCTTGGATGTCACAGAATTTTTCTTTTCAGATTATTTTTGTGGTGTAAGGTATTGAATGATCTGGAAAACAGAGTAGATTAAATCTGAGCACAATTATACATATTTTGGAGGGGTATTCAGGTGGCCTCAAGTAATGAGGGGCAATTATGACTGACTGGTCATAGAAAACTCAAGTCATCTGCATTGCAGAGAGGGCAGCAAGCTGCCACAGGGAGGGGCAGCTGTGACAAAACTGACTACATGAAGTAGGTCTCAAATGAATAGAAAAAGTGAAAAAAAGTGAAAAAGAGCTATTGCACAGCTATCTAACACCCAGATTCAGTCAGGAGCTGAATTTATGTAACACAGAAATACATCAGAAAAGATCAAGAGAATTGCCACAGTCCTTAACCCAGCTAGGGACAGGAATGTGCCTTGTAAAGTTCCTTGTTTCTTCTAGTAGATCCCACACGTGGGCAAAACCCCAGGCATCCTGCCTGGGAAGGGCTCTGTCCTAGTTCCAAGAGTTGCAATCCAGTCAATCCTGTGAGTGATGACAGCAGATAAACCTCAGACCTGCAAAATGCACAAATGCCTTTAAAAGGACCAGCAGACCCTACTCATGCCAGTAGCTGTAGCCAAACTAATGAGCCTCAGAAACCATCAAGAAAAGGAAGAAGTTAATTCTGGTCCTACTAAAGAGCAATTCCCCACTTCCTCAACCCTCAGAAAAAGCAACCATATTAAGACATGCAAGAGCATTTTGAATTATTAACAAAAAATAATGTGACAGTTGGACAGCCTCGCATGGCATCTATGTATATTACAGCAACCACATAAGAGCTACAACTTGGATTTTGAATATCATTTAGAAGACTTGGTTTGCTCCCCTTCTCTTTGTTAGTGTTCTAAGTGTATGCAAGGAAAATACAATTGATGATTACGTGAATTCAATCTTAAAGGAAAACAAAACTTCAATTAGACTGGTAGCAAATAAAAGAGAAACTGCTATGTTCACTTAACTGAATATAACACTGAGCTGTTCATTGACTCCACTACCATTTCTCAGCATAAAACAGTGATTAAGTATTGCGGTTTTTTAAAGAACAACCTTTAAGCTCATTCACTAAATATATTTAAATGGCATTTGTGGAAAAGAACATGACCTTTCACTGAATGGTTTTATTGAATTTAACCTGAACAGGGGAGACTCATCCTGGCTGACAAGATTTTTGAGGGTGAAGAAGAGGTGATGCCATGTCAAAAAAAATTGTATCAGTTTGTGTTAATGGATGCAGTCTTGTACAATTATTTTAATATTAACTCTTTCCATAAGTGGCCAGTGCACTGTGTGATCCACTCTGGGCTGGGATTTCTTAGCCACGAGTTCTGAGTTTCAGATCAGACCAGGACACACAGGGAAAAGACTGCTCTAAGTTTGGAAGAACTCATGCAAGAAAAAAGCTGAGTATCAAAGCCAGTTCTTAACAGAACTAGAAAGGCCAAAGCAATTGAAATTCTAAAACATAACAACAGCTGAAGCTGAGAGGAGAACGAGGATTTCACCTTTTAAGTACTGCCTCTCTGTGTTTATTCTCCCCTTCCTCCCTTAAAATAAAAAATATTAAAAATTAATTAAAAGGCATTTCTAACTCCTTAATCATTCTACGTGTCTGCAAAGCCTGAGGCATTGCCTCAAATGCCACAAGGAATGCAAAGCCTAACAGAGAGCTTAAATACAAAACTTGGGAGAAAATCTACACTTACTGAATCCAGGCCAGCCATGGTGATGGGGATCAGCAGCAGCCACAAGCTGCCCTTGGGGTTCTGCTCAGGGTTCAGCAGAGCCTACAGCTCCTGGGACACTGGCATCTAAAAGGCAGTGCAAGGGCATCAGGGCAGGCTGCCAACACTGACAACTGCACACTTTTTAAGCTGTGCCACCTATGGCAAGGAGGATCTCTGCCACAGTGCCCAGCTGCCATTGGAGTCAGGGCTGAGCTAGAGTTAGGGTTGCAGGTAGCCTTAGGGTTGAGTGAATGAAAGAGCCTACAGCTCCAGGAGCACCAGGGCTGGAAGAGGCATGCCAAGGCCATCCTGGCAGGGACACAACATTGCTGGTTCTACATCTTTCAAATTTGGACCACCCATGGGCTATGGGCTCTGGGCTCATCAGCCCCAGCAAAAAGATGCCTTTTGGGTTCCAGTTAGGGTGGAGACGGCAAGAGAGCTTAGAGCTTCAGGCACACTGTGGCTGGAATATGCATGCCAAAAGGATCATGGCAAGGCCACAACATCTTCCACATTAGGGGCATGGATAGGAAAGGGAACCTCAGCCAAAGCGTCAAGCTTGGTCAAAGCTTAGTGAGAAAATCCATGTAGTTGTGAAATGAACTGAACCCAATGAAACGGAATGGAAGAGAAAGGCAGTGCATTGAATTAAGCCCAATCTCTTCATTGTTTTCACCAAATTTTATAATTTTTTTAAATTTCATTTAATGTCTTTATGTTTCATTTCCTGTGTTTCCATTTCTAGAAATTTCTTGATTTCTCAAGTTATATGAAAAACAAACTAATTACACAGAAAGCCCCCAACAATAAACCACACTGAATGGCTCTCTGCCATTTTTTTCCTGTTTGAAGGAACTCCTTCTCCCTTGAAGAGTGTGCCTTTCCCCTGGCCAAAGCAAGGAGGTGAGGTGGTATCAAATAACATCCAGGTCATAGCCATGCCCTCTCCTAGCTATTGCAAAAGTTAACTTTGTCCTGGCAAGAACCAGGACAATTTACCTGTCAGAAAGCACAAAAACATAAATTTGCATTGTATCATTGTCTCTTATTTTCCTTGATGACCAAAGGCACAGCTAAAGGTATGATTAGGAAAATATTTTTTAATGACTGCAACCAGTGACATTGATAGCTGCCTTTCACTACTGTGGCCCCAGCCCCTTCCTGCTGTGATCTGTGCTATTTAAATTCCTGCAGTCAGCACATACTATCACACCACACTCTCACATAAACCAACACACTAACCACAGTACCACCTAAAACCAGGAAGTAACCCTTCGTAGTTTCCATATTTCTGCTCTTCTTGGAGATGGGCTGAACAGGGATGAACAGCTCTCCTGCTAAGCAGCCCATAGAATCATGGAATGGTTTGTGTTGGAAGGGACTTTAAAGACTATTTGGCTGCAATCTCCCTGCCATGGGCAGGGATGCCACCCACTGGATCAGGCTGTGCAGGGACTCATCCAGTCTGGCCTTGAACACTTCGATGATGGGGCATTCACAGCTTCTCTGGGCAACCTGTTCCACTGCATCACGGCCCTCACAATAAAGAACATAAATCCACTTTCAGTTTAAACATCTATCCACTTTCAGTTTAAACAGGTGTATGTTTGTACATTCTTTACCCTAAATTACTCCAGATGCCCCCTGGCAATTTCTGACAGAAGAAGTGAACTTTCCTGAAAACAAATAACTTCCTTTGCATAGTGGAAGACCACACAGCTAGTGGCAATCAGGAAAACCCAAAAATTCTTTGCATTTAAAGCCAGTGATTTACAAAACCTACAACTTGACTTAATTGTAACATCAATGGGGAAGAGACCCCCTCAGCACAGTGAGCACAGAAAAGAGACCTGACCCTGGTCTGTATCTGTAAAGCATTGCTGAAGCAGGGCAGAAGGAAAGAAGTTGTAAGTATCAAGTCACTCGTGGGTTAGCTGCCAAGAGACATCACTTCTTCTGCCAGCAACAAGACTGGCAGTAAATAATCACTGAGCCAGCCTGACAGTGGGTAGGGAAGTGATGAGACTGCCACATTTCCCTCTCCAGCATGGCTACAACGCCCAAGGCTTGCTGCTTGGCATGTGAAACACTGCCATCAATTACTGACATTACAGGGAAAGGCTGATAGAGGCTGAACATCAGTTTGCTTCCCATTTAATTTGTCAAGAGTACAAAAATCTGACTTCAGTGCTGGAACGTGAGTGTGGAGAAGATAAAACCAATAGCCACAGCACAGGGTGTGTCCAACCTCTTGGCCATAACCAGCAGTGAAGAAAATGCACAGAAGGGTGCTGCAGTCTGAAGGTACCTAGGAAAACACATCAAATTCTGTCCAATGCAACCCACAGGGCCAATCCCATACTCATTCTCCAATGCCAGAGGAACTGGGACAGCAGAACTTGTCCAGCATTTATTTGCACTGGCTGCTATTTGCCCAGTCTTGTTTTGAAAAGCTGGCAGATGAAGGCCACTTTCTACCCATGCCAAGTGTTGAAACATGTCTCAGAGGTTCAGGACTTAGTACGTGGGCAGAGAAAAACCACTACTCCTTTTAATCTGACTTAATTCAGTAGAGAGGGATTAGTCTGGAAAGAAGTTTGATTCACTTAACCTTTTAGGACTGGAAGTGAGCATCTTCCACACAGACAAACTGAGTGCTGAAGACAAAAAAGTTCAGATTTTGGTCAAAGTTAGATCTAAAACAAAACTGAAACATGTATCATCCTTTTAAGCATTCTGCTCACAGGTTGGTAGGCTGAACACTTGAAGCTCATGGGTGCCACAAATACTTGTGGAAAATTCAAACTTAAGTCCTCATGTGGAAAATAATTAATCAGTAGAGCTGCACAGATCCATTTTGCAATCATCCAGCTAGAAAAATTGGAAAATACTATTCGCAGCCTCTTTTTAAAAATTGTGTGGGATCACAAACCCATCACTCAAGAGTCCAGGACCAGCTGATAGCTTGAAATTCAATTTTGCAATTTAAGAAAGAATTCAACCTCAGAATATCTTTTGGTGAAGTAATCATCTATCACAAAATATATTCTGTGATGGAAGGGACCCACAAGGACCTTCAAGTCCAACTCTTAAGTGCATGGCTCATACAGGGATTGAACCCAAACCTTGACATTGTTAGCACTGGGCTCTAATCAAGTCAGCTAATCTCTGGGTCAATCAAAGACTCTTCTCACTCTATTAGTTGAAGAGACAGGAGTTAAGTTTTTAAAAACTATTTATTCTGGTCTCTTTTTTTTTTTTTTTAAGAAGAAAAAAATTCACCAGGTTTATAAAAACTACCATTTACTCAGTTTGAAATCAGAGGCTTCAGGAACATCACAAAGAAAATTTCTAGTCCAACAAAATACAAGAGCACTGAACACCTTCCCAGCATTACAGCACATTGTTTTCATCACTCTCTTGAATCTCCAGCTTCTCTCTCAAGCTTCCAGAAAAACCCCTGGTGATACCTGTACAAGACCTCTTCAGCACCCACACAAAAACCTATAGACCAGAATGCCAAGGTAGCTGCAATTTAACCAGCACCATGCACACCATTCCCAGCTGAGGCAAACCAGCATAGTTCTGCTAATCTTTTTAATGCACTGCAGCAGCAGAGTCTTCACTGTATCCAGCTCAGCCAAGGTTATCCCTTCGCAGCCTCACTAATGGGCTTTGCTGATCTCAAGTCATATTCCTGCTCTGTCTGGACAGCAGTGAAATAAATCTCCAGCAGAGCAGGCTCTCCTTTCACAAAAGCTGCTGGAGTTTACTGAACAGCAGAACACACCCGTGGGCTGCACGGGGAAGCATTTTCCCACGCTAGAGAACAGCAGTGGTGTTGCAAAGAGCCTGTTCCATCATGGGAGGTAAGACGCAGGCAGCCGACTCCCAGGCTCATGGTCACTGAGTGCTCTGCATAAAACCAGCGAGGCCCTGTGGGAATCAGAGCTGCAGTCAATCTACATGCAAGAGAACAGGATTACAAACACACCTGTTTTGCTGCTTCAGCATCGAGCCTGATCAGAAGATAAACACACTTGCTGAATAGTGTAACCATTCTTGTTATCATGGAAAAAACCCCAATGAAGCAGGACAGATGAGAGAAAAAAAATAACACTTCAATTGCAAAAACCAGTGAGTGTAAATATCTGCTTCTTAAGGGATGACCAAAGAGCATTTTTGCCCTTTTCTATTGTGATGTCCCAGCCTTGTGGGGAACGGAGCACCCAAGATTCCAAGATGCTCATGGTCAAAAAGAATTACTAAAATCAGAGGTCTGCAAAAATCAGAGGGTCTGCAAAAACTCAAAATTTTATTAGTAAATTACACGCTTGGCATGGAAAACAGTATATTAGTCCCTGACCTATTATATACAAGCATATGGCATGGGGTTTTGGATAGAGGGATAAGATAAGGAAGAGAGAGAAAAGAAAGAAGGAGAGAGAACCAGTCTTGGTTTCAGTGTGAGTCCAGTTGATGGGATGCCCAGGGTCCTGGAGATGCTGCCTGGGTTTAGTGGGGGTACCATCTTATAGATAGATTTCCCTGCCCTGAAGATTTATTTCTCACTTTCTATGCAAATTACTTATTATGCATAGCCCTTTCCTCTGGAAATGGGCCAAAAGGTTTCAGAGTTCTTTGGTGATCTTCATCCCTCCCTCCAGACCATGCCAACTTCTCCTTCCTGCACTTGCACTCGACTGTGTTCTGCTTATCTTCAGGAACAAAGACAAGGATTTTATCCTGGAAAGTCCTGCACTACCTCTGTGTGGGCCCCTTCTCCAGGGACATTTTGTTCTTTCTCACAGCAGGTTATTACTAATGATCCATGGTTGGCTCCACAGCCATCAGCTACTGCTGTTTGAGACATACACATTAGCCCTGTATCTTCTGGTATTCTACATCTCTTGACACTTTCATGGAAATATTTCAGAGACCATAGCCTTTATAAACTGAAGGGAATAATTCAAATGCTCTCTATAGCTAGGTGAAGGGATACTTTGGTTTTACAAGCCTTACAAAGTCAGCACCTTCAGCTGGCATTTTCTACGCTCTCCAGATTTATGAACAACTCATGATCTGGCAAAGACATGAGGATTAAAAGATTATATAAACAGTTTTTCTGAATAGGCAGCTTTCTTGGCTTCAAGTCAAAGCTGTTACAGAGAAATAGGATTTAAGAGGACATTCAGTGTATATGATACCAGAAATATGCTATGTGGCAATACTATGTAGCTACAAAGTGCTATAGTGAGTAACCAAAAAGGGCATTGGTGTAATAAAGCTAAATGGATACTGCAGCCTGTATATCCCTCCCTGCTTACCATCTACTCATATTTTCAGTACCAAACTGGCATTTATCAGCCCACTTTTTGTTTTCCATTTAGCACAACATCACTAGAAGAAGCAGCTGAACTGGAAAGGGTTAGGTGATGGTGAAACCAGGGTGGTTGGCGTAACACAGAAGGTCTGAACAACCTAAATATATTTGTACATTGACAGGGGCAACCCCCAGTTCAGAATTACCTCTCCTTTACGCCTGAGTTGACACAGGAGGAGGGAGGGGAACACAAAACACTGTATTTAGCAGGTGCTAGACGTGCCATGAACTATCACAGGCAACAGAACCCTCCAAAGAACACTGAGTCCACAGGTAAAAAGCTAAAAACATCCAATTATTTCAATGGCAAAGAGCAAAGAAGTGATTTGTCACTTTTTTGTTTACTTGCTGAGACACAAAAGTACTTGTATGCATGGAAATTGTTGACAGAAACACATGCACATTAGTAATATGCATTTTGCACAGAGTATTGTGAATAGCACAACTTGTGACTGCCGTTCTGCAGTGCACTGTGATCTGTGGCTGTGGTTTATTCACACACAGGAGCTGTGTCTGGCTGAAGCTGCTTGTTTACCAACTTCCTCCATTGCAGTGGGGCATTTCCTAAACTGTCTGGGGATTTTCCTCTGATGTATGCAGACAGGAGTATGCTGGTAGAACCCCTGGCTCTAATAGCGAGCAGCACATGTATATCTAATAGACGTGACAGTTTCCTTGGCAGGAACTAATTTTATTTCAAGTATCACATGAAAGTATAACTAGTGTTTCTCTGCAGGAATCTTGTTTACATGGGCATCAAGAGACAGCAGTTGTTATCTTTGCAGAGCTAGAGTTTGATGCAAGGCCACAAGCCGGACCTCTCACATCAATATCTGCCAAACATAGCAGGCACTAACTGTATTTTTTGCAACTGACACTTCATGCTGAGAAATAGAAATGAAATGTCATCTTGTCCCCTTGTCTGTCAAGACACATCAGCATGGAAATCTCTTACAGGTGCTTCCCCAAGACAGGAAAATTTAGCAGAACCACACACGACTTTGGGCATGGCCATTCCAACAAAGGCAAATCAAAACCTTAGTAATTATGCCAGAAAAGCTATGCAGCAAAATTCCATTATGGACATTAGCTCTTATTTGAATATTTGCCTCATGTAAATAAATCCTTATAGAACCTCAGATTTTTTTAATGCACTTCAGGATTATTTCTCCTGTGTTATAAAAATTCTCCTGGGAAAATTTTGTGTTGCAGTTCACTGAGAGGACATCTTTCAATCAAAAATGTCTACCCATAGAGGCAATCTTGCATTTTGTGTTTAATGTGAGCAATAAGGCTTTATGTACAGGTCTGAGAAAGAAACAAACCAAAAATGCAACAAAACCCAAAAAAGGACATATGAACAATCTAAGAAGGAACAAAGAGTATTAATCTAGCTCTAGAAGTCTAAATCAACTTAAACAAACAAAAATACAATCATAAGCTAGAAAGCTCATTAAGTAAAAATAAAAGTAACATTTTTAAGAGGGCTAATTAACCACTGGAACAATTTATGTTGACACTTTTCATCATTTGCATACTTCAGATCTACACAGAGCTTCTTTCCAGCAAAGAACACCACTGTTCACACAGTGAACAGTGTTCAATATTGTGTTCAATATGGGAATTTCTGGATGAGAGATTACGATCATGCAGCGATACAGGCAGACCAAATATTTCAGTAGCCAGGTATGACCCTGAAATCTGTGAATTTCCAGCACAGAAGGGCCATATGCAGTTGAAGCAGCAATAAATGGCACATCTGGTTAAGTGCCTGAGGACGAGAGCAAATTCCGGTTTAGGGAATCAGAAACCCTTGTTCTGGCCCAGGTACCTGCAGAAGGCCATTTAGGAGGGCACACTGTGCCAAACACACAACCCTGCTCTCCCAGGGCTGTGTTCATGAGCTGCCCATTTGGTGGCCTGAGCCTTTTCTTTCTTCTATTGCAAACAATAAAAAGAAACTGTTGGTACATACACACTTGTACATGTTTTTTTTTAAAAAAGTGGTTTTTCTCTTTATACAATATCAACTGTTAAGGAGAACCCAGTAATTCCCACTGCACAATGTGCAGGTCTTTGGAGTGTTTGCTGCCTACAGCAGGTACTTAACTGGCAAGTTTGTTTCAAGTTGGTTGAGCAAATTAAAAAAATTCTGCAGTTTCAATAAACTGATACCCTACTGCTCACCCTAGAACATCCCTTTTGAGAAGAAGCACTTTACATCATCTTCATATGTTGTTTTATGTTGGTGCCCCTAGCTACCAAGAAGCATGGAGAGCTAAACTAAAAAATGCTAAAGTGCTTCCAGCATGAAGCTGCTCTTTTGTGCAATTATGCCTGCTGCTAATAAGCCTTCCATTACAGCCATGGCACAGGTTTTGCTAATCCATTACAAATGATTGGTTGGAATTTAAAACACTGCTGCAAGCATACCACTTTTCACACTGAGCTCACATCATCAGATTTCAAACACTTTCCCCCTCCATAAGTGACAAGGTTGGGCCATGCAACAACAGCTATTACCTAAGGGAAGTGTTGAATTTATCACTTGAACTCTCCCTTGGGATTCATCTGAAAAGTATTTTACTGAAAATAATAAGACTGGCTCTGACCATTTCTGGTGTCAGTGTGAACTCCAGACTCAGACATCAGGTTCTAAAAATGAGTTTTGCTGCATAAATCCTGCCACTGATCAGCATTGCCTGTGGTGTGAAAGCTTGCCTGAACAGGTGAACTCATAGCTAATTCATGTTGAAATTTCTGACAAATCTCCTGTTCTAAAAACTCTAAAAAAAACTCTCATAAAAACTAAGAACACATCCAGTACCTTGAATTGTACTCCAAGATGTCTGATTTGTTCTTATGTATTAGACATAACATTTCTATTTTTGAAGTGCCACTCTATTTAAACCTTGACCAGTCACAGAGCTGTTACCCATAGAGCACTCACTTCCAAAGCTGCATTCAAACATACACTGCAGTTAGTTAGCTGATAGCCTGCAAGCCTAAAGAGAGGGGACATTTCAAGAGTTCTCAGATAATTCTGGAATTTTTTTTAAGCCAATTAAGCACTAAGTAAACAGGTGTACAATAATGCAGGTGCCACAGTCTGCATGTCTGTTGATGTCAGTGAAGCTTAGACATCCAAGCATCTCCCCTAACAGTGAACATGTTCTCACCAGCCCATGGAATCACACCTTTGCACCACTGGCTGCAAGGAGCTGATGTGCATTCAGTTGTTTACTCATACATCTCTGCTACCAGTACTACAGCATCCCGCAAAACCTGCGCTGCATGAGTATCTCCCAGGCTTGTACCCTATCCAGACCAGCCCTGGGTAGATGTCCCAGAAAACCACTCCAAGTAGCACCCTGTACCCAAACAGAGCACACAGCCCTAAATGCACTCAGAGTTTAGCTGCAGTGCTGAGTTCCAGCTCTCCTGTACATCCATGCATTTGAAGGCTGTAACTTTAAACAGCAATTCTGCAGCTGAAGAACTGAGGGAGAGCAACTGGTTCTTCTTCCTGGAACATTACCTTAAAAAAGAATCTAAAAAAATACAGCAAAAACCTCCACTAGAAATCATCTAGCTAATTTTTTTCCACTGGAATTGTTCTCTTTACCACTATCCCTACCTTGTAGAGCTTTGAGAAGCAGCTAATTAACGAAACAGGAAAAAGAAAGCAAACAAAAGGAACCCAAGAAGACATCTCAGACACATTTCCATGATGCCAGGTGGGGAGAAAAGGCCAAGATTAAGACAAAGTTCTCTTACATCACAACTTTAGCATCATTTAGCAAAACCCTTTATATGAGATTACAATCACAGAAAGGGCTTTTTAATGTGCAAGGTGCACTTCCACACTGCCATCTTGTGTCAATAACCAGGTTTGCTGAACTTGAGAGCCCAACATGCTCCAAATACTTCAGCAAGGATCAAAACAGACAAATACAACATTCATTAGGTGGGTTCCTCTGCCTGTACCCCTCCAAGGGAAGGAGCGGACAACAGAATTTTTGTTATTCACATTTGCTAATGTGAATTAACAAGTGCAGATTTGAAGGAGCCTTGTTTAAACCAGGACTTTATCACGGGTGGAAACTCAGCTTCAACTTTTCAAGAGTTTCAATTTCAGCTCTTTGAGGCCCACTAAATTTGAAATCCCACCCATTTGTGCACCAGCAAGCTAATGAAATAACCCAGCCTTTTTGCAGATATTTTGTGGGAAAATTAAATTGGAACCTGCAGGGAAGTACTTGACCCCATCTAAGAGACGCCAGCCTGGCTCAGAGCATACCACTCCAGGCTGTGGGACATGAGTCAGGCAGCATTGCAGACCAAAGGCTGTTGAATTTTCTTTCCTTCTATTTTTCACCACCCGCCAATTTCCATGCCCAAGTGATTCCCATGGACAGGGAAACATGACTGGGCTCCAGATACAGAAACCAACATCACCATCCCTAAATTTTCTCACAGTTCTGCTGTACAACACAGCACTGGGAGAGGGGGAGTCACAGACAGGCTAAGATAAATTCATTGGTTAGAGGTTGAGAAACTTTGACTTGTGACCAAAAAAACCAGTGTGTCTCAGTGTATTTCAGGGCTGGTAGTGGAGACTGTAGGTATCTGGAATCTGGGGGCCAGGAGGACAGTGGTTCATTGGTTCATTATTGTAGATGCTGTCTACAATAAATGAAGTCTGAAAACTATCATGTAGAGGGCCATCACACCATATTAATCCAAGGTATGCACCTTAAGAGAAAGCCAGATCTGCACAGTACCTAAATCAGATTCTGAACAGCTTTCAGGGAAGCAAGCTTCTTCCACAAGCAGCAGAGAGGACTCCAGAGAGCTGTATGAGCAGGCAGTGTGACTATAGTCTGTACTTGATGAGTACAGACACATTGCAGTGCTGTCACCTGTGGTCTATCATGTCATTACTTACCACAACAGTAAAAACCAATTTAAACACTTTACCAGTCTTTAACTGAATACCAAAAAGCAGAGTCAAGTTTGGATAATGGCGCATTTTAGATTTTTATGACAGTTTTTAAAGGAAAAAGTAAAAATAATGTTTGGCACTTTGTAATTCAGCAAGCAGCATTCAGTTACAAGCAGGAGAAATAACAGGAGCACAGGTTATATCTCCCACTATGCCAAAACAGCACAATTTTCCCTTGTTGCCCCCAGCTACCACAGCCACAGTCTCTCTTCCCAATCTGAGCTCTCCTATGCACTGCCCTCCTAAAAAGCCCCTGAGAGCAAGGAGCACCCTAAGCTGCTTTGCAGCCTCACTGCAGCTCTTCATGGTGCCATATACAAGCTCACACTCAAGAGCTCTCCTACACCTGCCAGCTTCCTCTCCCTCAGTTTTACCCACAAAATGCTCCCCCAAATTCCTCTGATTCACTTCCTATGTTTTTTCACTGCTTCCAAGTATATGGACACAGAAGGGTACACAACCAGGCATGACAGGATTTGGGGAAGCCACCGTCCGGAACAATTTGGAAGCCACCACTGAGACATAGAGCACATTCCAGCTGTGTTTTCAAGAAGAGCAGAACCTAACCCAAAAATATTTTTGGCACTTCATTCCTAGCAATACCAGAGAAATTTTGAGGAACATCCACCTCTTTTTTTTTTTCTTCAGGGATGGGCATATAGTCTCACCACTGGTACTGAATACTCAAAGGAAAGAGCATGAGGAGCTTGATGAAAAAGCTGTACACAGACTTTGACATTGACTACAAAGGAAGAGAGAAAAGGAAGGACTATTGTTCTTGCATATATTTATGTGAATAACTTAATCCTGTCAGAAAAAATATTTTTCCCAAGATGAAAGTCAAATAATTTTATATTTCCACACACTACCTTAGACACGTTTAGCTGAACAGAAAGGACAAAAACTTCTAATAAATGCAACATCTGATTTTTTATTTACAAATATATGGTAATTCAACAACCATTCTCCACTCAGTTTGCAGAGGAAAAAGTGATAGTTACATTTCCAAACAGGAAAAGAAAACTCTCTTTCTTAAATGGATTCCACAGAATATTATGCCAACACCACTGAGCAAATTCTGAGATTATTCTTTGTATTTAGGTTTCAAAAAAGCACATAATTTTAGAAACCAGCATATGGAAAGCAAACACATTTGTGTGCATTTAAATGCAGCTTCATATTAACCTAGAGAATTCACTTTCAGTATATGTCAAAAATAAAGACAGCAATTGCAAATATATATTTATATTAGCTATTTCTCTAACGCTCATTTCAAGAGCTTAGAAACAAAATACCCTCTTCATATACCATTGGAAAGTCAACTAGTTGATTATAAGCCTCAAAAATATTTTGAAGTTATTACTGAAAATATACTTATTCTCTCTTGTGCTCTCGGTACTTGAAGCCGAAAATGTGAAAGCATTTTTCCCAGCTATTTCCTTACTGCAATTACTTTCTTATAAATAAAAATAGTTACATGAAGAATACAAGGTATTGCTATGAAGACTAGACAAGCAAGAGTGACTCTTAGAAAAAAAAAACCACACACACACACACACACACAATACATATATTTATAGATCTACATCAGCAGCAATCACCTCTTCTTGTATCTGCAACAGTGGTTTCATATCTTCATTTGCTTCACATGGAGGTTGGTTGTCCAGCTGTTAGGGAGAGACAAAAGAAACTGTAAGTAAAGTACTGAAGAACTTTTGTGACAACAACTAACATTTTAAAGTTTAAAACAGTCACTTAATAGTCAAAAAACATTTTAAAATTTCAAATACTTATTGAAAATGGTAACGTACTAATGTATGCATTCTGAATCAAGCAATCCAAATTTAATGAATAATACAAATTTGAGTTGAATCCAATTACAGCACTGCAAGTATTTCAGGCCAAGTCATATTCCACAGAACATCCACTTTACCAAAGTCTTAAGAATTATTTTTAATTTATTTAATTTATTTTTAGTATTAGCACAGAGATACAGTGATAGTTTCTCTAAATTTACCTTTCAATAATGAAATTAAAATTTGCTAAATTACTTTAAAAATATAAAGAACTTTTTTATCGTCTCTGCATATCTTTGTAGGTACCTGCCAATAAAGTGGTGCTTCACTAGAACGTTCCAAGTTTAAACCACAGAATTAACACAGAAATGTGAAAAAATATCACATAAAATTACATAAAATTCAAAGTGAGTATTAATAACCCTATGGTTTATCAAACCTTTTAGCCAACATGCTCACATTCCAAACTAACAAATAATTAGCCAGGTTGATGTCAAATGCCAACTGCAAAAAACAGGAATTCACATCACAGGCCAGAGCTGTGCTGCCAATACATTTTCGCTGCAGTAATTGCATAGCTGGGTTTTGTATTATTCAAATAGCTGATTTCAATTACTAATCACTAATTTGAGTACTGTGTTCTGTACCTACAAGTTCTTACAACTCCTGATTTTACTTGTATCTCATAGAATTATGTTTTGAGGTGCCCACTGGCCCAAGTAGATGCAGTCTGAAGGGAAGGGAATACAAACGTTTCCTCACAGATCAGCTCTGCTTCTGAAAGGCACTGCTGTGACTTTATGGGCTGTAACGTCAAAGAGAGACTAAATAGCAATTCATCCATAATAAAATTACTTATCCAACTCATCCAGCAATATTTCCCCCCAAAAGAAAAGAAAGAGAAAAAAATAATGTGAGCAAGCTCCAGGGTGAATCTCTCACACATTTGGGTGCTTCAAATAGGAACACAGTCACTTGAGTGTAGTCTTGTCATCAACAAGGAGATACATTCTCCAAACTTTAAATTAGACATGGTATGACCCAGTGCCCTGGATCACCTCCAGATGGAAAGGAGTGATTCTCTTCCTCTTTCCACTGATCACATTAGCCTCTGTGAATGAGCTATTACCCTCACGAGGTGTTGCGCTTTCTGGTTTTAGCTCAGGTACCACATCATCATTTCTGTGACTTCTCTTCATGGAAGTCAAAAAGAGCCTGCAAACAGCAACAGCATCAGATGCAGAGCTTCTCTTTTCCTGAGCTAGGTCTCACAGCCAGCAGCTGCCCAGGTCCTGCTCAAGCACTGTAGCATGAATATCCTGCTCCCTTCACTGCCTTCCAATCCACCATGAGAAAAATGTGCCAGGCTCATAAACAAACACGGACATTTTTCCCAGGAAGTAATTCAGAAATTATTTCCCTTCCCTGATTTTCATTATCCTATAGAATTCCACATTTTCTACATTAAAAAAGAGCCATATAAAACTCCTGACACTTATCAAAATTAGGAAGTTGTCTACCATCCTCTATAACAGCAGAAAAAAAGACCTAAATACCACTACACAAAACCTTAACATCATGCTCCAGTAAATCAGAATTCTGCAAACCATAAGAAGGAAAAAAATTATACTGCACCTTTTAATTAAGATCTGTAAGTAAATCAATTCCTCCTGAACTTGTACCTAAATGAATAACCAATTACAGACCTATAATTCCAATAATAATAGCATCACAAAAAGAAACCAGCATTTGTGCCACCTGCACAAGATAAACTAATTGCTTTCCAGATATGTATTAGGACTGAATTAAATACATATTTCAGTTTACTTTTAAAGAAAATGTAGACACTTTTTCAAAAAGGCTTCTCTGTTATCAAGACAAGCCTGTTTAGCACCTGACAGCTCCTTGACACCACTTTCTCAGATGTATAAAGGAAGGAAGATGACTATACCATGCTGTCTGCTTGAAACTGTGTAATAACAAGTTGGTAAAATCAGCTACCAGCGAGTTAGAAGTTAGGAATGACTACCCTACAAAAGACAGAAACTGGCAATCAAACCTTGCTGAACCTATTCACTAATTTAAAGATAAACATGAAAGCTATCAAGTGGCTCAGCTGTGCAAACACTTGAGGTTGTAGAGCACAGAGAAGAACTACAGTCATGCACACTGCAGTTGGATTGCCTTACTTTTAAATCTGATATAGCAGTCGTTGCAGAAGAGTTTGTTGTTTCGGATCCTGACTTCAGCTCCAGAGCGGGATCCACCAAGGTCGCATCCACAGGCAACACACTGTATCATACAGGAATAATTAGTAACTCCTTCCAAAATACTAAGAAACAAAAATGCTCTTCAAAGCAGCTCAGATTAAGCTCAACAAAGCCTGAAACATAACCCCACAATCACTAGAAGCAAATGTACAACGATTAGTAGATCAAAATGCAACCAACCCTGAGGAAGTATTTTAAGGCGACGACTGGACAATGAATAGCAGAGCTACACCAAGTAAGCAAACATAAAGCAGACAGTTTTTAGAGATTAGGTAATTTAATCTAATTTGAATTTTGGTTTTTCTGAAAACTAAAACTGGTTTGGCACAAAGAAAATTTTGTTCTCTAGATGTCAACAGGAATTTTGGCACAGAACACCTGGGTGTGCTACTTGCAGATTTCCATGTGGCACTACATGCTACTGGTCTCCTCAGTCCCTTGGCACTCAAAGCAGAAAATACTCAGGCACTCCCAATTTCCTGGGTTTGCATCATCGAAACAAGTTCTGAGTTGGAGAGATGGGGCTGATTTAATTTTTCTTGCATAAACACATAAGGGGCTTGACCACTGCCATGCTAACATTAAACTATTCAGCTATGGTAGCTAAACATGTACTTGCTGTGAATATGGACCACATCTGGAAGGAATGTAATCCAAAACATAATACTCCCCTTACTGAATTTATGAAGGACAGATAGTTTCCCTGCTTAACCAAGTAATGAATCTTTTGGATGGCAATCTTTTCAACAGTTCATTAATTTACAGAAATTTGAAAACCAGAAACTTGGCATTTTCTTATGTAGGTCATGGGCTACAGGTGGATGGTCTCACACAGAATACACGTCCTGCAGAAAAGGGAATGGTGATTGATCACTATGGATTAGTCCTGACTCTCCTGCTCAGGGAGGCAGAACCAGGAAGAGCTTGGAGTCAATCCCTAGTAATACTCCAGGTGATGCACTTGAGCTGGGCACAGAAGACAAGTGTTCTGAACTACACACAGAAATCTCTTTCTTAAAGTCAGAGAAGTAGGATCCAACAGCACCTCCAAGTTAGAGTCTAATTCCACATCTAGTCCAAGGGCAGGAGAATGGGACTGCTTTGCTGTCTTTTGCAGGCAAATATTTATTCTTTCAGCTCTGCAAATGCCCCAAGCTGATGGGAAATCATGTTAGTAGGTCTAGGTCTGAGAGCTGGGCGTGAGCTACTACACTTAGTTTGTGACTAGGGCTGAGTAGTATTAAACACACTTTTAGCTTTTTTTCTGGGCTTTATCCTACCACTTTGAACTCTTCCAATATGCCTTTATTTGGAAAACACCACAAGAACATTGTGTGGTAAGGTTAGCTTCGAAAGGATGGGTCATCTTAAATCATTTAATTGCCAGAGTCCAGGCTGAGATTTATTTATTTTTTTTAAGAGGAGCTGCTTTCTCTGGGAGAAGTGGTTCAGCATTTTCCGATATTTTGCCACCTGTTCAAAGAAGGAAATCTTTGATCTCACAGTCCATGTGCTCATCTCGCTTTTCAAAGTCCTACTTGTTAACTCTGGAATTTAAGAAACACTTCTAGAGTCGAATGCTGAATGCCTGCAAATGGGACTGCCTCATGGAAATATGCATGCACCAGGCTGTCAAGAGTAGAAGGCAAAGCAGGTGATTAGTAAGAACCCCTGTGAGCATAACACTGAGTAGCCATGCGTGCTCCTGATTAGTTCCTGTTCCTTCACGATGTGACTCCCAGCTCTCACCTTAAAGCACTGTAAATGATAACAAAGACCAAGAGACTCAATGATCATGGCTGCTCCTTTGCCCAGAATGTTATTACAGTATGAACAGATTTTCTTCCCACTGACTGACCTAAATATAGAATGAAAAACCTTAAAACCAGATTGAAAATGTTTAAAAGACAAAGAAGAGTTACCAAATACTGTTTGAGATTAAAAATAAAAAACACATGGGTAAAAAATGGACTATTAGGCTGCTTGGGGAAAGCAAACTGAAAATTAATATTATTTAGAGTAGATCTAAAACCATGGAAAGCTGTAGAGTTATAATTTACATCAAATTTAAATAGGAACAAGTTAAGAAATCCTGTGACATTCTTGGCACATATCTCATTGTATAAAATAGCTTCTACAAATAAAAAGTGTACTGTAAAGTTTGGAGAGTAAGAACAAAGGTTTTGTGCTCCTGCCTTCTTAGCTGTGGGCCAGAAGGCGAAGTTTTAGCAGGCACCCCTTCCAAGTTCCACCATCTGCACCTTGTTAGATAAAAAAAGGCTAGTCCTGGACATAAAATATTACGTTAACTCTTTGAACGTAAACCATTTGAAGGTCAGTTTCCATAGATCTACCAAGGGGTTAGCAAATGGAAGTGAGAACAAATAAGCAAACATGGTTAAGAAGGCAATTTTCTTACATCATAAAGGACATTAAAGATTAGCTTAAAAAAAAACTGGGGTCAATTTATCACTAAGTGCCTGAGAGTGTAAGAGCTAGGGAAATAGTGTTCACTGTTGTTATTTATAACACATGTAATTTTGTGTGGGATGATTCTCTGGAGTACTATCCCAAAGTATTTTTAAAATGTTTTAAGTACATAAAACAGCAGAGTTATCTACCCCACCACAGTTGAATTCCATTTTTGTTTCAAAATATGTTGCAATTCTTGCTTTCTCCTCCTAGATTAAAATCAACATCCTACTCTGTAATTCTCCAGGGTCATGGGTTATGAGCATTCCTGAGTGCTCCTCAAGATGATATTGACCACATGCCAGGAAGTGAGGAGGAGAGACCAAGATGAGGGTCATAAAGCGTGGGTTTCAGGAATCTTTTGTTAAAACAAACCAAGGAAAATAAATGTCAGAAATGCCATCTGGAACAGGCTTTTGCTAATCGTTTTGGTAACCAACACACAGCTTGGAGACTGCAGATTGATTATTCAAATTCCTTTGTTTTTTTAACCAATGTCAAGCAGTGATGACAAACCTGGGGAATTTTCTGAGTGACTGGAGCAGGGAGGTAATACCAGCCCGTAATTCCACTGTCCCCTCCAGCTAGAAAACTCCAGGTACTTATTAATCAATGTTAGGGGCAAGAAAAACACATATGTTGTAAATCCAGCATATACATAAAGTCTGCCCTTTAGTGCTGTCCAACATTTTTATCTTCCCAGAACAAGGCCACCCACTCACCTGTTGCGTGTCTGGGACCCTGACTGGGAAGTAGAGAGGGGAGACTGAGCCCTGGGAGCTGTCTGGGAGGTGGGGGGGGCTCTTGCAGAGGTGGCCACGGGAGGTGCTTTGCTGGAGGAAGGAGTGCACATGTAGGCTCGGTTTGAAGTGGACACCGGGCGACTAAAATCTTGACTAGAAGATAGAGATGAAGAGGATGCAGACTGGTTCAGCCATGAGTGGTGCCTCCATGACCTCACTCCTGAAGAATCAAGATTGTCCAAAGACTCCCCTCTGTGACAGAGAAACAAGCACCTCAAATGTAAATGGCAGTACGGATGGAGCAACAGAGCTATATCCTGACTTTTTTAAGAGAAAGCCATTTATCTTGCATTTTTAAAATTTTCTGGGATTAATATGTTTGTTTGATCACCCTGAGCAATATTCCTCATTCACAGATTTAAAATGTATGAGTAAGAAATTATCCTTTGTGTCCAGGCATAGTTCTCATGGTAAAAAATGGGCGAGGCAAAAGCAAAACACTTCACTGCAGCCTTATCAGGGTGAGCTGTATCAAAATCCACAGTGCAGAAACAGACCTCAGATACCAGCTTTGTTTATGTTTTCTCCTAGGGATACCAGATCGAAAAAAACAATCCACCCAGACTGGATAGCATCACCCAGGTACAAGGTGTTGGCCCAATAATCAAACACTCCTGACTGATAACTCGGTGTTTCCTAAGTGACAAATCCAACATTCATACATTAAATAAAGCCAAAAAAAAAAAAAACTATCCAAACTTTATGACACATTTCTGTGTTGAAAAAGGCATACTTCTTCACCACAGTAATTCATTTCCAAAACAGGTTGCCATGCTGAAATTCTTAAATGCATCTGTCAATGACAAGGCACACCATTCATTTCCATCGCTGCTGTACCAACCAAAAAATAAGCAGCTGAGTTATTTACAGGTCACATCCACATTCCTTACTTGCAAAAAAACCCATTCAAATCCCAGCTGTAATACAGCTACCTTCTTCTACCTGTGCTGCTATGCTGTCCACCTTACAGCATTTCACAGACTCAATTTGTTTCTATGCTCTGTAATACAGGCAACAGCTCAGAATAACCAAAGCAAAATGTATGATTAGAGACAGAGTTAATTTTTAATGTGATTCCTACCTCCTCATACTACTGCTGTACAGACTAACGGGCTCCTTATGTATACTGGCACTGCGCTGCCTAATCCAGCTGCTGTCCGTGTGCAGAGATGTTTTCTTTCTCATTTCCTGAAGGATTTGCTGTCTCTCCAACTCTGCTGCAGACAGGTTTTGCTCCTTCTGAGACTTCTTCTGCGACTCACCCATGTTCCAGGACCTCTCTGAATACTTGCTCTGGGTACCTGTGCAGGCAACATGTGCAAACATCAGCCAGACACCTCAGGGCACAGAAGCAGTTATTGTCCTGTCAGCACTCTGGCTATAATTCCAAGAGCTATTGTTCATCACTCCACTCAAAGCTATTCCAGTTCCCTTTAACAGCTGAGTAAAACTTACCAATACAGCATTACTGAGATTTTTTTGTTTGCATTTCCATTAATGTAGCCTTTTACATAATGCTTAATTTAAATGCATAAATTCACTTCCTAAGTGTATATGCATAGACATTTGTGTGTACACACTCCCCTTTTTAAAAGGGTATCACCTCTTTTAGAGCCATAATTTGGACTCTTCCTCCAACACAAACTGAACCATGGATAAAATACATTGTTAAATAACGAGATACATTCCTTCTCTTTAGGAGTTCATACTCTTTTCTTCTGTTGTCTCTGTTTACAAGAATTTCTTTCTTTCTCTCTTCAAGGCACTAAAAACACTGCTTTATATAGATATAAAGGGGAGAGGGAAATCTTTCTTTTATTTGGATTATGTGTTAACTACTGAGTTGAAATGAAATTTATGGTACAGATGGTCTTTGGAAATTTGGAAGGGAAAACAAATAAGCAATATTTCTCCAATAGGTGTTGACATGTCAGAAGGCAATAATTTTTTATTTCCTATATCCAGTAGGTATTCTTTATAGTAAAAACAATTAAGAAAATTACTCAGCAATAAGTCATTCAATTGAAACTTTAATCCTTTCAAATGCTGCTCTGACTGTAGATTTGCTCTTGGATTTATTGGCATAGATTACCACTGTGAAATACTGTGGAAGTTTACTTTCTCTTTAGTTTCAATGACAGTGCTTAAATGTATGAAAGCAACATTTTTAATCTGCAATATATTCCTTAATACATCTACTTTTCTTTGATTACTTGTGATTACTTTTTTAAACTGTGTTTTAGACAAAAAAGTAGCTTGCAGGCATTTTTGACGGTAATATATTTATAAAATTGGTTTGTTTGCTTTGCACATAATTCTTCTGATATAACCAAAGCCATATATTTGAACTGGAGTCCAGGACACAAGCCATTGTGACATATCAAGAGCTGACTTCTTGCTCTGTTATTACTACACTAACTGAAATTAAGAAGACAAAAATTGTATTAAAAACATTCATCATCTTGGCATGTGCAGCTTTTTTTTTGTTGACGGAGTCAATGCATCAAAACTACACATATCTTCAATGATACAACTGCGTGATTGATTTTATCTCATGTAAAAATCTCATGTTAAAATTTAGGCATCTAAGAGCCATTTGTAACCACTGTCTTCAAAAGGGCAGGTAATCATATTTGTCCTCAGCTTTTATGTTGACTGTATGATTTTCCTCTTGCTGTTGAAAGTTCATTAAATTGGGGCATAGTATGAATTCACAATGCAGCTATCAAAAAGCACTCTAAAAATTAATTTTCTTAGGATGACTATATGTACACTTTTTTTCCTCCTACTTTCCTCCCTCCCTACCTGCCAAAAAAAAATTAAATATAATGGAAATTATACATTACTTACCATTTCTGATTGTATTGAATTCATTCAGTTCTGTAGTTGATTTTGACTTATTCCTAAGGATATAAAAACATCTGTCTTAATTATAAGACTCATTACAGACAAAGCTTTTATCATTGCAGTCCTTCTTTTTCACTATTCCTCCCATCAACCATTTATGCTATACTTTAAACAAGAGGCAAAAAATAACTAAAGACCAAGAGGATTCTAAGGGGGAAAAAATGTCAAGATTTCAATCTCAATTGATAATCACCAATTAAAAAATTTCACTTTTGTACTGAAAGTTGTCAGTGCTTCAGGTATAAGGAACTGATCATTGTACTTGTTGAAAAAAAAACCATATAAAAAACCAAATCCTTCCCTGTGGAAGCTTTGTCAGATGAAGAAGTGAGAACTGTCAGAGCAGATTTACAATTTATTTGGCTTAATGAGAAACTGAAATAATACTTCAGCACTGTTACTACACTGTAAGCAAAACACCTTCTCAAAACCCTGCATGCAGACTGTTTCTGGAAAAATTTACTGTTCACTGATTATAGCTAGCAGCATAATTTTTTAATGAGTTTTAGCCAAGAAATGTCATTCAACAAAGGCCATATACAGGAAGACAAATCCAAGAAGTTATTTTTCTGACAGTACAGAGCAGAAGCTTCAGCAACACCTCTGCTGTATTATTAGTCTCAAGTAGTGCAGCCAATTTTTAGTTTAAAATAACTCACAAAGAAAAGATTTAAAAAGAAATCTTTTGCTTGGTCCTAACTCAAAGCTGCTACAGTGTTTTTGCACATACAGCATTGGCTGCACAGCCACATTTTCAAAGAATCTTTTCCTTTATGTGGAGATAAATGAAGCATAAACAACATCACATCTTGCTTCCTTAAGCTTTTACTGTCTGTCCTATGGTGTGGACCTGTTTTATTATCTATTTAAGAAGATGCAACACTCTCACAGCTGCCTGTAGTGAAGAAAAAAGCAGTGTCCTCCTCACACATATATCCATTATGTAACTATTTAGTGCATGCTCCTTCTGAAGTTAGATCTTCCATTAGTAACAGACACGTTAAATGTATCTTGTAATTTTTGGAGTTCCTCCTTATGTAAGAGAGGTATGCTCACTTCAACTACAAGAAGTGATCATATACACAGCAGAAGTCACCTTTCAGAAGTGACTGTGAGATGCAATGCAAAACAAAGGCTTAATTTGTAAAGCAAGAGATTGCACCTTAAAATTAACTTGCGTAAACTACAGGAGTAACATGCACTGTCCGCTCGATAAATATGCTACTGCTGCCTCTCACTTCCCTTCTTGTTTACTCTCTCAAGTTGCACAACCCAAATTGTGATGACTGCCCTTTAGTTTGTAGAGCACACTATGACACAACCACAAGAGATTTGAAATTGTTTTCCAGCCAGGTAAGTTTAGTACCACCCACATATTTACCTCCTCACAGTTTTGTTTCTCCCCATAGAATCCCACTGACTAACTGCTGCTTACAACACAGGGCATCATTTGACAAAAGTTTGGCTGCTTTTTTTTCAGTATGAAAACATGCCATAAAAACTGCAAAACACAGCAGCAATCCAATGTATCCATTTAGCTGCTGTGACTAAAGTTTATTAACATTTTAAAGGTTTTCTAACACAGAAATGGTGATGTTACAGTTGGTGTTGGGATTCAATATTGGACATACCTGTCAGCAAAAGACTGGCTAGGCTGCTCCTCAATGGTTTTAGAAACTTCATAACGCTCATAATGCCTATTTGAAAAAAAAAAGAAACATTTTGTTCACATATAGAAAAAGACACACATAGACATAGATAGTTCCTAAGGGAAATATTCAAAATAGATCCTTAAGGGAAAACAAACCCAGTTAAAATTAAATTCTTGAAACAAGTAAAGGTCTAAGGAGTCTTAATTTAACAGTCAGAAATACAACTGATAAAAGAAGGCAGAAAAAGAAGAGTTGTCAGAAAAACTGCCTGAAATTACATTTTTGTGAAGTGACAAGGAAACCAAACATGAGCCTGCCAGAATGGTTATTGCTAAAGATGTTTCAACTGTCTTGATTCAATTTCTTATTACCTGTCAATGAGAGGATGGCCAGCTCGATCCTCTATTGTTTTAGATACTTCATAGCGCTCGTAATGTCTAGAAGCAAAATAAAGATAAAATACTTATTAAAAGAAAATTCTAGAAACTGAGCAAAAATAAGCATCCTCAGAGAAACCTCAGAAAGTTCAGCTGTGTTCAAAGAATCCCAAAGACTAAGGTGCTGCAAAAAGTACAAGCATCAGTATACAACGGTGATTATCTCATCCATTTCAAAGCCAGGAAGAAAATTTTGTCAAAGCACAGCAGTTCTCTAAAAATTACATTTTTATTGCAGAAGAGTGTACAGGTGCTGTTTATAAGCTCACAAAGTTCTACAGAAAACCCTCTTTAGCTGACTGCCCCTCCCTCAGTGTACTTTGCAGCAAGTATCATGCTTCTGCTGGTGTTTATATAACATTTCAGATTTCAAGTCTTATCTTTGGATATCATCTTATAGCAAATATTTAACACCAGATATTTTAAAGCTCAGTTTCACTGAACTTGCTCCTTTATATTAAGTAAAACCACCCGTGTTTAGCAAAACACATCCTTTGGCAGCAACCTCAGAAGCAATGAAATCCCTGTGGACTAAAGAATGTACCAGGGATTGAGATATACAGATATTACAGCAGCTTAATAAGTTACCACACAACGTCCTATCATCTTGCAACTGGGACAGGCAAAAATTGTAAAGTTATCCTGGCTCTGCTGCCAGGAAGAACCTGTTCAGCCATGGTAGCGTTGTGTCTCTGCTTTGCTCAGCAGGCATATCAAGCAGCAGTCATTTAGATTAAACTAAAGTAACTCTGGGTCTTACAACCTCCTCTGCAAATATATACAGTTTTTTTAAATCATACTACTTTCTCCTAAGACTTAGCTTGATACCATGTGTTCTCTTCAGTCATGTCTTGTTACTTACATAAGAAAAGGAGAAAAACTTTAAGAGAAGCCACAAGTCATACATAAGGCAGCAAGGTAAATGGAGACAAAATAATGAAAGGTTGCTGGTTTAATCGGTTTCAGACAGATTAATCTCCTGTAACAGTAGTCTGAAAACTTCTGGGCAAGAACACAAACTTGAGAACTAATAGGTGGGGATAAGCTGCTGAAGAAGGTAATGAGAGGAACACATATATCTGCAGTGGATATTTCTAACAGGCTATGATATGTAACCAAGTTTGGTTATATGGTTCGCTCATATACCATGATATCCCTCGCTGACAAATTAACCCAGTAGTTAAATTGCAATTAAGCTTTAATGTTACACTGTAGAATTAAAATGAGAGATAAATCTGTAAAAATCAGCCACATGTTTGTTGAAAAAATGTTAACCTTGGTATTCCTTCTGGAAGCCCTGTATGTTGAGTCACTCACTGGCTCTCAAAGTTGAGTCACTGGCTTGTGCACAATTCTTGCAAAATTTTCTCATTAAGTCCTTCAGATCTTCTTTCATTTGGCTGTAATTACTGTACTTACACATGCCATTAAAAAAATAGCTGAAGTAGGGAAATATAGCACTTGATTCTAGAGGAATGCCTTTGTGTTATGCCTGATCCTTCTGTCTTTGGAAAGAAAGACTATGATACAGTACTTTTGTTCCTACTGACTGCAGCATGAATCTCACATGAACATCCTTATACGTTCAGCACAGATACAACCTCGTTAGAAACGCATTTCAATTTGCAGAAGGAAGAGAAAGAGCATTCTAGCACAAGTGCACACCTTTGGTACTGAGGCACCTCCACTGACACCTCCCTCTGCTTTTCCGCCTGCCGCCTCTGCTCCTCCATCTCTGCCTGCCGCCTCTGCTCCTCAGCCTGCTGCTGCTCCCTCTCTTTACGCTGTCTCTCGAGCTCCAGCTCTTGGAGTTCCTCTTCTTGCTCAAAATGCCGAGTTGCTTCTTCCTGGATCCTCTGTTCCTCCTGAAGCCTCCTCCTTCCTTCTTCCTCATGCAGCGAGCTCGCTGCCAGCTCGTTTTCCCCATCTCGTTCTGGCTCCTTGGGAGCATTTGCTTCAGGGCTTGCTCTCCAGCTGGACATAGGTGGAGCCTGAGAAGTGATGGATGTTGTATTTAGGGTTAGAACAGTCTGCTCCTGTGGCAAAGGAAAAAGAAATTATCATGTTTTTAGGGAAGGGATCAATTTTTTAAATAGATTGCTCGCTCAGAAGAGGTAATTTATTCTATATGGTAAGCACATATTAAAATCATCCCCAGCACTTCCAGTGCAAGATGCAAGGCAAAGTTTGGTTTCATATTCTCCTAATTCAAGAGCTTCAATCCATACACCAGCCTTAGCAAGCACCACAGGCAGCGTGGCCACAACTATGTGAAACATTCTGCTTTCCAAAGTATCACTTACATGTCAAGCCATCCCTTCCCCACTTAAATACCCATGGAAAACAAACCCTTCCATGATACCCAGCATTTCTCCCTACTGTTTTGACTTAGAAACCTGAGACCTACTTAAGAGTGTATACACAAAGATATACACTGCAATCTATATCAGACCGATGAATTTCACATGAATCTTCATGCGGAGGAATCTCCCACTCTCTTCCATTCTCCTACCACTTCAAAGTCCAGACTCAGACCTATCACTCTATGACTCTCTTCTAAAAAATGAGAAAAGGCCTTTCTGTGGTCAAAAGACGTTTTAGTTGCAGGAAAAAATAATGTTGATGGGTCCATCAAAATCCCTAATGACATTAAAAATACAAAATGGTTTAGATGCTTGTACAACAAAGTCCTCCAACAGCTCAAAAAGCTTTCTTATTGAAGTTCTAAGCCTTAAATTATGGTCTACTCATTCATGACTGTCTAAACACAACTGATCTAGTTTGGATGCCTGAAGCAGCACTCACTTAGCAGTAAAGAAGAGATACCTCAGACAGTTCCCATACTCAGGAAAAAACTTGTTCATCTTCCCATAAAGAACAGCCACAGAAGTCAGCATCTACAGAAACTACACACATTAGGTGTTTTAAAATATACAACTGGAAATCTAAAGTTGATTTGGTATGTAAATTTATCAGATGAACTGTCTGCCAGTAACAGGCCAGACACTTACGAACATGCTTTTTGATAAAGCATTGAAGCAGAACTCCAACAAGCTGCATCGGTGGTAAATAAACAGTAAAAGTCTGCATTTATGATCATAATAATTAATACATGCTGTGACTTTTTGCCAACATATTTTTCATGTTAGATACCTAACCAGCTCATAAGGAAAAGATACAAATTCAACATATTTCAATACATCCCACCTACTCTTTCCATCCCATTTTTGCAATCTCTTTCTACCAAGTCATGGAAAACAATTTATTTTCCAAAATGAGAAGATAAACTTTATAAAAAACCTAATATTTTGCCTGCTTTCATGCATCTAGTATAAGGGAAAAAAAGCCCTCATGAAACTATTTTATTCACAGCCTACCTCATCAAAATACTTGGAGCTCTCTTTTTCTGCTTCTTGCTTAGCTCGTAGCCATTCTTCCCTCAGTTTCTCTTGTTCTCTTTGGTATTTCTCCTGTTAGGTTAGATTGAAGTTAAACATGCAAATAAGAAACGTGGTATTTTTTACTTTCATTAGCATGTACACTGGAATTTAATGTGTTTTTTTAACAGACCAAACAGACCAAACAGACAAAAAACATCCCTGAGCTCCCCTAGATCATTAGGTCTGCCACAAATGAAATCCTGGCTTGAATACAATCCAAAGGAGTTCTGTAATTGATTTTTGAGTCTCCAGGCTTATTACACGCTATGTCTCACAAAAGCCTAGTCCCTGTCCCCCAGTTTAGCTACCATTTGAACAAAAAACCTCAGCTATCTAAGGTTATTTCTGGAAAAACACAGTGGTTGTATTTAACTTGGAATTAGGCACAATAATATTGTAAATATAAAGAGATCACTAAGTGAAATAGTCAGCAAGATCTCTCATTCTTTTGAAATGTTACCTTAAACAAAACCCAATATCTGGACCTTGAAATTTGTCTTTTAACTAGATTTTGTATGAAATCAATATAAAGCATTGCTTAAAGCACATGGTAAATGATTTTGGTGGTTTTGTCAGTCACCACTTCTATCTTCAGAAAAGCAAAATATTTAAGGACGTCTAAAGTACTCCTTCTAAGATACTGGAAACAAGCAAAGAAAGACTTTGCTTCCTTTTTTTTTGTTATTTGAATATTCATTGCTAGGACCATGGGGAAGAGAAAGATCAATATTACTCTGGTCAAATTTATCAATTCAGGACTAAAAAAGGAGAAGCAAAAAAAAGTGATAGCAGATGGCTGAGTCTGCTCTGAAGAGAGGGGAGCCAAGGTTTACACTCTTTAAAGCCATCTCTTCAGGCATCAAATGGAACATCCCAACCATAAAAGAGACCACAGGTAAGTTTAGGAAGGTACAGCTGCTGCCCTGCAGAGCTTGCAAGCTGCAAGGAACAATAAAAGATGAAACATTCAAAAAGCAAGATAGATTCTATGCTTACACTTTGACATCACAGTTTTCTGCTGAATACAGCCAAAGAGGGCTTGTGCAGAATAAATGATATTCACTGACATCTCTCCTAGCCACCAGGCTTCAGACAACAAACTTCAATTTAATGTGCAGAGATGTGTCTCTGAACATGGCTGAATGTGCTTACACTTCATTGAGCTCTTTGCAGAAATGTATGCTCGGGTTTCTTGTGCTATCCTAAGACTACAAACAATGCCCCTTCCCTCTGCAACCCCCCTCCAGCTCTAGCTAGTGGTTATCAAGGAGGTTTTGCATTAGCAGATTCAGCTTCCTGACTCAGAGGTCCTGGGAACCAGATTATTCCAACTGATTAGCTGATTGCTAAATGACAGGATTCTAGCAGGCAGGTACTGGCTGCCTCCTCTACATATATGAATACAAGGCAGTATCACTAACTGGAGGTAAAACTCAGGCTAGAGGCAATTTCCTTAAGGGGAAAAAAATACAATTAACATTCAAAACAGAAGACCCCTTAGTTCTTCACTTAACCTTTAAATTCTGTTGTCATTAAGAACACACCAGGCCCAGAAGATTGAGCACTCCTGGCTGTAGTGAATACACATTGTGTGTTTGATTTGATGATGCTCACTAAAGCATTATCCTCTTTTTTCTGAAGAACTCCTAATGTGTGCAATTGTGCAGGCCACAAAATGCACCTGAGAGTCTCCCCAGGCCATCAGTAAGAAGAACTGCAGAAGACACGTGCTACTATTCTTTCCTTGTTGCTAGACACAGGGGATTGACAGCCCATGATTATGAAGATGAATTATACCTGCAACAAACGGTCCTGCTCTTTTTGCCATTTTTCCTGTCGTTTTCGCTCTTCCTCTTGATCCCAAACCCGACGGCTAGGAGCGCTGATGGAGGGGACTGGGAGCTAATGTAGCACAGAAATGAAGTCGTATTATCCTCTTGCCATGTAATCAACACTCTACATTTTAAAACATTTTTTCAGAGTGAGAAATAGAAACCATTACCAACACTAGAGCTTTATAGTGACAAGGACATAAATTAGCCTTTTCTTCAAATGGACAGAAAGCAACAATGCCTTGACAAAGCAACTCTTAGCCAGTACTCTCATATTTGACTAAATTGTAAAGCAGTATAAAAAACAACAGAAAGCAGAGAGCTTCTTGAAAGGACTAGGATTATACAACCAACTAGTAGTTCACAAGCAGTACTTACATCAGGCATTGCAGGCTCCGGGCCTCCTGGGAGATTTGGAAAGCAAAAAAGAGAAATCATTAGACTCACACATAACTACTGCAACACTTGTGTAACTGCAGCAAGTCTGTGAGCTTCAGACTAATTTTTTCTTCTTTAGTAAGACATGCTTGCATTTGCCCTGCTGAACTTTCTCAAGGGCAGAATTTATTAGGTGCTTTCAACTAATGTGCACAACTGTTTCAAAGCTTTGCATGCTCACGAGTGCCATCAGCAATTGCCTGAATTAGCAGTACACCTTCCACTGTAGCAACACAAATGTTCTTTACTATTCCTCTCCTATTATTATTGTTGTAAGACCCAACTGTTTAGCATAACCAATACCCAGAACACTGCACAAGGGTAGAGAAGCTATTAAGCTACTGCCCTTGGCATGAATTAAGAGCAACTGACATCCACTGGCAACTTCTCCACCACAAAACCATGTATTTCTGCTCTCCAACTTTCCTTCTTCCGTACTTCTGAAAGCACACTTGAATTCAGTGAACTGGTCACCATTCATCACAAACCTTTTTCTATTTGAGGCTATCACACTTGGCCTTGTCATCCTGTGACAAGATGATTATTAGAGAGAGATGTGTATTATGCTAATTTATTAAAAGCTGAGAAAATGGGGAGAAACACAAATTTAAATGTAATAATTTCTTAAGCACCGTCACTATTTTTGTTTGTTGATAGTGTACTTGTTCCTTAGCTGTCCAATTTCAGTTTTTTATTAAAAAAGGCATAAAAGAAAAAAATTTGCAACATTGTCCTGAAGTATAACCATATGAAGTGGAAAAAAGTTCATGTTTAGGATACAAAAGTCTCTAATGAGTCACAGGTTAGCATCCGTTCTATATATACACAATTTTGTTGTCACTGTCAGATCACAACAGCCACAGTGAAAATCAGGCAATCAGCTTAATCTATTGCAGTTGTGCCAGGAGATATTAAAGGGAAGCATAGACCTTTTTTGCTCCCCTCTTCTCTCACCCCTGTAAGCTTATGCTGAACTCCACAGGAATCTTCATGTAATTGCAAAGCTGAAGTGTCAAAAGTTTAAAATTAACAAGCTGTACTGAACATGCACTCTAGAAATACAACCTTGTCCTCCCCCTCAAGCACAAGTGAAATACCTCAAATATTGTAATAAAAATAATTAAAAGAAAAAACTAATTTCTGCCAGCCACAAAATAAAAACCAGACAACAACAACAACAAAACCCCAACACCAACAAACAACCACCGACAAAATACCACCATCTTGCAGATACAATATTGCAGATACAGCAGAAGTATTTAAAAAGCAAACAGAACCACAGACACAGATATCTACTGTGGCATTTCACATATTGCTTCTGGCATAAAACAGAAATCATCACCACTAAAAGCAAAATCCTGGCCCCACACCAATCATTGGCAAAACTCAACTGAGCTTCCAGCAGGCCAGAATTTCACTCTTTCAGGCTACAGCAAAACAGAAAGGCATACATAGGCCGAAGACAGCATAAGACATACAACATTAGTGGAAGTATGTGAGCTGTGACATGCAAAATGCTGAAAAGCAACCTACAAAACCAAAATTGAGTGCCTCGTTCATTGCCTTTTTAAAAAAATGCTGGCATATTAAATTCAAAATTTATATTGGTCTTCTTGGGATCTTGTGACATCATCACATAGTGGAAAGCCAGCAGATGCCTTTTTATACAAATTTATGCAAAAGCACAGAGCTGCAAATCAAACTCAAATCCAGAGTAAAATTCTTCATCAAAGCTCTGAGATCTTCTCTAAACCTCTGCTGGAATATTCACCTTTATTCTTGTTTTGTAGGTAGTAGCAAACCTGAACAGAGAGTGCACCCTTCTTACTTCTACCCAGTGGGGAAAAAAAGAGTATGAACAACACAGAAAAGATTTAAACAGCTATAGATATAAGAGAACACGCAAAGACCCATTACCACAAAGGTAGACCCATGAATTGTAAGAATAACCTGATGACCCTGGGGAAAGAAGGGAAATTAATTATGTTGCTTCATTGTAACTGCAGAAACAACACTGAAGAGGTAGAGCACCCAGCACCAGACTGGTTAGGGAGAGTGTGCAGCAGGAACAATTTCATGGAAGTACATGAAATGTTAGCTCTTTGGTTTACCTTGTTCAAAAAATTGTGACCGCCTTTTTAAGTTTTTCAAAGAAATAGGTTCAGATGCTATTTGAAAAATACAAAGAATACAAACAAGTCAATGAGGTGCCTTTTTGTTAATGACTATAACAACTGGATAAGAAAGTTCTGTTATACCTCCCATACACTGCAACATCACTTCTGAGAAACAAAAAGCCTTTGAAACACAAAGGAAAACCTTAGGAGGTTACATCATACACTAATTAGGATTTCATTTTATCAGTTATAATGACCAACTATAAAAACAGCACAAGTGTCAAACTCGGACTCAGATTCTCCCTGTCTAATTTAACCATCTTTGACTGGGATTCCAAATTGAAATGAGGAGCCTAATGATCATTCAAGGCCACCAGAAAACATCACCAGAGGGCAAGTGATATCTTGGAGTAATTTTTCTATAAATTTTGCCATGTGTAATGAAATACAAAGCTCCTACTTCAGGATTATTATTCCATTAGGAAGTATACGTACCTGGTTTCTCTCATTGCTGTCAAGTAAGGCTATAACTGCTCATAGCCTCATATGTAATTATTTTTCCTATCAGAATCATCAATATTTTTCTCCAGGAATTAAAGTAAAGTAATAATAGTGAAAAAAGCCACTAACCCCAAAACCTTACAACCGAAAGAGGCAGGAAAAAATAGCAAGTTGAATACTCTACATTCTTCCTGGGTAGTGAAATAAGTCAATATTCATACTAACTCAGTGACCATACAATGCAGTATCAATTACAATAAATCATGTGCCTTCTTCTCTTTCGCCCCTACCAAACATTAAATTTACAACCACTAATGCAGAGACAGGGGGCTTGGTTGGAACTTTGTTGTCAGTTCTCAAACTGCCTAGCAAACTGTGGAAGCAAGCAAGTTTGGAAGCAACAAGATCTCTGTGATATCTGTCTGACTTTTGGTTCATTAAGGTCTCACTTCACCCACTGTATAACGCTTCCAGTCATTACTGGCTTAGTGTCTGTGCTTGTCGCAAACCACACAATTAGCAGATGAAAAGCAACAGTGGTTTACCTCTTTGTTCATTAGAGCCAAGATCTCCTTGCATTCCATTTATCAATTTTGCTTCTGTATCCTGAAATACATAAATGAATAAATAAATAAATAAATGTCTTAGGCTCATTAGATTTGTGGAAGTTTATCCAACTATGCATCTTTCCTATCAGGAACTATACATCACGAAACTTCGTAATATTTTATAGAAAGATACAAAACAATCTAAAACTTCCTCAGTGCAATTTATAATAAAGCTACCGCATGCATTTGAGAGAATCAATAACCAGCTGTGAACTGCTGCAGAAATAAAACACATTAGCTTGCAAGAAAATTCCAGAAACCAAAATCTTCCTATTTCAGCTCCTTGGCAGGCAGATTTTATTTGCAAGTAATTTGAAAGCACATATGCACCCGTTCTTTGGGGCTGCAACTTCCATTTATTCCATTTAGGCTAATAATTCAAGTCAAAGTCCTCTCTGAAGAATAAACATTATATATGGTTTTACTCAAAAATAGTCTTCATCTGTTTTAATAGTGTCATTCACCAGTGTTCTCTCATGAATAGACAGCAGCAAGTCTTTAAAACATCTTATTTACCTTAATATATACATAGCTACATCTCTGTATTTCAGATGCAGGGTCCTATACTTGCACTTGTATTGCTTAAGAACAGAATATTTTCAAGTTCTTTTCTCCATCCTCCCACTATCAAGACACTACGTTTTTTCTTTCTCCCCCCATCTCCCATGAACCTTCAAAAACATACTCACAGAACTTTGAAGGCTGCTGGAGAAATCTCTTTTTGTTGATATGGTGGAAGCATTTGAAACTTTTTCTCCCGAAGTTGCATCAATCCATTTATTTTCAGATGCACCTATAATGTTGGTACCCATACTGGTGAGATTGAGGATTTTATGCCTTACATGTGGCAGGGAAGGCAGGTCTTTGCCCCAGTCTTTTTGGTATGTGGAGGATTGAGAAATTAATACAGACAGTAACGTCAAAGAACAGAACAAGAGCTAGTGAAAACATTAAAATAACACAAAAACAGAACAGGGAGACACACAAATCAGATGGAATTTGTGAAGACAGGAAAAAGGGCATTTATAGCAGACCGCCTTCCCCAAAAATGCAAGTGTTAGTCATAAGCCAGGTAAAAGTTTGCCAAAACAAAAGATGTTTTGCTGATATGTGCTACAACAGCTGAACATTAGAGAGGTGTTAGCATTCATTGGAAACTATTTCATTAGTGTTAGTAAGGATTGAGAAAATTCTTCTGACTTTACTCACTCCAGGTACAATGAGACTCATACACTATCCAGGGAAGGGTCACGTTCATGTCCATGCTCATCAGGAAGCACAGAGAGGGGGAAGAAAAGGCAGCCTAAACTAAACTGGCAAATTGATGAGGCAAAGACAAATTATGCTCTTCTCACATACTCCATCCTATCTCCCCTCCCTACCCCTCCTACTGCAAATTTTATTCAATTAGTTTTTTGCCACTAATCTCACTCTTCAGTTGTATTAGGTCCTATAAAGTGATTTGTTTCTTGTCTCTTCTTAACCCCACTGTTTTGACCCCAGTTTGCTGGTCACTTATTTACCTAGCTTCCCACTAAAAGAATGTTTTGTATTTATACTGTGAAAGAAGTCACTGGTCACACTTCCAACTCTGCAAAATTCTTATAGAACTTTGAAAGGGTTTCCTGATAAAAACCATGGCAAGTCAAGACACGCTACAAGGCTTTCAAGCCAGGATGGAAACCCTCCCTACCCAGAATGGGTAGTACCATTCTGGAGAGATTACAGCACCACAAAATTTGGGTCAATGGCCAGAATCATAACACACAGGTGCTGTCTCACCTACAAGCTTATACCTCACTTCAAATGCTCCCTGAAGAAAGGAACAAAAGATCCTCCTTCCCTGAAGAAAGAGAGCTGGTGATTGAGAGAGAAGGGCCTTTAAAAATTAGTGATCCGGCCCCTAGGGATCAGACCCTCTTAATTCTTGTGGAATGGCAGGGAAGAAAATGTTAGATTTTGTGCTGGTTGCACACTTTTTTACCTATCCTCTAAGAAACAGGCCAGAGCACAAGAGTGAGGTCAGTAGTTCAATGTTTTGCAGATTTGCTTGTCAAGACATTTCTAATGCTCAAGCAGTTAAAAAAGCCAAGTTGTGTTAAAATGCAACAGACACGTTGGCAAACTACTCAGCTTAGATACGTATTACTGCTGTAAGGGTAATAAGGACTCTCAGCTGTCAGGCACAGCAGAGACAAAGCTTATTTGCCTTACAGAGCATACAGTATCTGCCTGATGAAACAACTCACCATTCTTTCCATATCGTCTGACATCCATGACCAGGTTTCCAGTTTCTAGTGCTCTGTTGATGGCTTCTTCCCACTGACTGTGGTCCATGTGTGAAACCTTTGTGCCGTTGACAGCAATGATCTCATCATCTACATGCAGCTGACAAAGTGCTGCAGGGCTGCCTGCAGAAAACAGAAGAAAAATGTTATTATGTCTCCATTCATATTTTTTCTTTTTATCACAGTTGTGATTAGAAGAGAGTGGATTGGGGAATCATTGAAAGAAATGCTTGATGGTGCATATTTAGAAAGTCTTAGAAAAATTCACTACACTGTAACATAAGCTCACTAAACTCAGTATCAAAGCAGCTTTTCAATTTAGAACTTATGGGAACAAAAAAGAAATCAGTCTTCCGGACTTGTAAGTTTTAGGTTATGGCCACCCCATTTAATAAACAACTTCTGTGTTCAGTCTTCCTTTCACTAACTCACCTTTATAATCTGTGACAGTGAGAGAGAGGCAGCACTACAATGTTTATATCCAATGATTAGCTGAAATTCAGCCAATGTTTGGGTAATCCTCTCATTTGTCAAAAAAAAAAAAAAAAAAATCCAAAACAGCCTGCACTGTTTAAAGTCCAGGAGAAGCTGGCTTTCTCATATTCTCATTTACATTTCCTGAGCTCTGCTGACAAGAGCACGCTGCTTTATTGCTTTGCTAGAATAGTTTATTAGCTCTGAATTGATTGGTAATTGGACTAAAGATATTGCTGGGTATTGTTCCACTAGACTTCTCTGGATTCTACTTATTTTATCTATTAAGAGCAAACTTTATGGCAAGTTGGACTTTGAATCTACAGACATTTTGCAAGACAAGCTGAACTTTATACTTTTTTCATCTGCTACACATTGGCAGGCAATCTCACTAGACTAAGGACAGAGTACAGAGAAGACCAGTTCATAAACTTTTTTTTCTATTTAATTCAGAAAATGGATAGGCTGAGAAACTCAGCTCGCCAAGCAAGATTTTACAGATTACATATGAATGGTTCTTCCATTAAGAATTATTCCCTTAGCAGCATAGAAAATAGAAAAGTCAAGTAAAAATATAGTTAAGGATTGTACAATAAACCCTCATGTTAATAAAACAAGTTTCAATTACACAGTGGAAGGATTTTCCAAAGTAAGTAGTGAAATCCACACATCTTACTTAAAATATACCAAGAACAATGCCCTATTACTTTATTAGAAACAAATGTGGACAAGTATGACAGAAAAATTTAGACACCATATGCTCCATCCTGAGTGTCTTTTGACCGCTAGTAAAATGCTGCTGTAAGTCTGGCTCATCCACTAAGGATTCAGATGGCTTCACACACAAGGAAGTTAAGAAATTAAGAAATGCTCTGTTTCCTAGTACTGCACCAAATAATGATTCATCATAGTTCATTAAAAAGCTCCACTGGCTTCTCTGCTAGAAGAACATGGCTCCTATGTCTTTCTGTATAATTCTTAAAATATGGATTAAAAACTTCATTTGCAATTATCAGTACCAATTGCTTTTAAACTGTATTGTGGAAGAAAAGTTAGGGTTTTCATCTGGAGGAAGAAATATGGACAATAGTACAACTGGAAAAAAACATGCATCTCAAGGGTCAGGAAGACATTAAAGAATCATGGATTTTTCAAGTCTGTTAATGGAAGGTACTATTAAGAATGCTACCAAAGATACTAATACTGAAGTTACTAATTTCAGCAACATCATATAACATTTAGAATCATGTCTGATATTTAGTACCATATAGTTTAACCACATCTGGATTAAGCCTTATGCTCATGATACAGGGAAAGCTTCAGGCTCCAGCATAGTCACTAGAACTCATAATTTCTGTCTTGAATTGTGACAGAATAAGCCCCCAGTAACCAAATAAAGGTTGTGCCTATTTTATTAAAATAATTTGTCAGGGATGAGACCAGGCTCAGAGGTGTGAACAGTATACCTCAATTGACTCAATTTTAGGAAAGTAAGGGAGTTGAAGATTTCACAGCTCCCCCTATAATATTAGTAGAAATGTATATGCAAACCATACTCCAACCATACAGATTGAATGAATAGCAGCAGTCTCTAGATCTGGACCTAAAATAGCCAGAACAATTTATACTGCTCAATTTTTGGCCTGTAACTTTGCCAGCAGCTCTTCCTCCACAGTTTATGGACAAAAGAACTTCTCAAGAGTGTGAACCAGGGTGCCTGTAGTGGGCTTCTGCTCTGATTCACATCCAGAGAAGCCTACAGAGCCTGCCCAGAAATTCAGATGCCAAAAGTTGTATGCTACCAGTTGTTTTTCCCTGTCCAGCTCCTCCAAGACTATAGGAATTCATTTCCGTACATTCCCATAAAGGATTTAGTTTTCATTGTATAAAATATGTATTGCTTTAATGTTTTTCATAGGTTTTCCTGAAGGTAAAAGGCTTTTCTTTCTTACTCGTCCCCAGTATAAACAAAAGCAACCAAATACTCATTTTCCATATGTTCTAAGGTATCTCTAACCGATCCCCTCCGTTGTTATTACCATAGATAAACACTATCTCAATGATAGAAAAAAAATAAAACTTGAAGGATGTGGATCAAATTTACTTTGTCCTACATGACTGCAAGTGTTTGACCAGACATGTACTCCTATGGCAACACAATCCCAAAAAATTATTGCAAAGGGAAAGTGAAAGGGGAAGGACTGAAACAATAAAGATTATATGGCACTGGGGAAGTTGGCAGAACAATGTCTAGATTAATGACTTAGGGCTTTCTATTTACCTAATTTTTAGTGTAAAGGTTGAAAACTCCTTTGAAAAATGAGAACTGTCCTTTTTCATATGTAGTAAGTGGGTATCATTGAACTATGTGTTACAAGCTTAAGTGTAACTTAAGAGAGTTTTTGAGAACACTTACAAGTTAATTTTGCCTACCAAGTAGTTTTCTTAGAGGATTTTTTAAAGGAATAACATATTTAGAATACAGAGTAATCTATAAGCAGTAAAAAAATATACATGCAGGGTACCATCTCAAGAAAATCATACAGCTAGTTAGGACAACACAATCTGAGAAAGTATTCCTGGAAGCTCAAGAAAGAGAAAAAGGTGACTAGAACGGTTGGCTTGGATTTGCCAAGCCTAAATCACACTTGACCAACCTTGGTTATCTTCAAAGATGAATTGACTAGATCTCTGTGGATGATGCAAGAGAGGTGGTTACAATCCACCTAGTCTTTAACAAGACCATTGACATGATATGCCACAGAATCCTGGTATCAAAAGTGGGATGGCATTGTCCACAGGGCAGAATGACCAGATGGTGAAAAACTGGCTGGCTGTCAAGCTCTGTGGGAAGTGGTCAATGGCTCTTACTCAGCCTGCAGGCTGCTCAGAGGTGGATCTAATGAGGATATATCCAGGGACCTACCTTCTTTAATGCGTTCACCTATAAGCAGGAGAAGGAGGAAAACACACCCTCATCAAGTTTTCAAGCCTTGCCAAAAGTGAGAGGCTGGCCAGTACAATGGAGGGTGGGGCTGCTCTTGAGAGCAGGAACCTGACCCTCAACAAGGCCACATGCAGGGTCCTGTTCCTGAAAAGGACTAATCCCAGTGATGGTACAGGCTGGGCACTGGAGAGCAAGGCTGGGGGGGCCCTGGCAGTGGTGGGACTGTATGAACACTAACATGTCCAACAAATGAAGACAAGTGGCCATTCAATTCCCTCAGCACCTCTTATGCTACACTGACAATACTGTGTCCAGTTTTGGTGTTCCTCTGTAAAAGAGACATCAATAAACGGGGGCAAGTCAAATGGGAAGGTACTGGGATGGTTAGGGCTGGAGCAATTGACCCCTGAGGAAAGGCTGAAGAGTATGGGCTTGTTCAGCCTGGAGAAGAGAGGCTGCAGGAGAACCTAACAGTTCTAACCTAACCTGCCCCCAGAACATACCAGGAGGTCCCTGAGAAGGGAAAGCCTGCTCTTTCTTGACACTTATGGCAGGAAAACACAGAAAAGTGGTTATAAACCGGGACAAAGATCGGTCTGACTAGAGATGGAGGGAAAATTTTCTCTGAGAGAAGAAAGCCCAGAGAGCTGTGTAGATCCCATTCTCAGAGGGTCTCAAACCCCCATGGGTAAAAAGCCCTAGGGAATTCGGCCTGGATTCCATCTTGACATTTTTGAGCAGTGTATTGCTCTATGTGATCTTCCAATCTAAATTATCCTATGACTTATCCTTAAAAATAGGAAATACAACATTCCCAAGTGCCTAGCTGAAAGCATATATCACTCTTTCAATGGCTCATCCACCTCTTTCATCCTTCATTTCTTTAAAGGGCGCCACAGCTATTGAGTAAGGATACAAGATGAGACAGTTGTTGGAAGAAAAAAGTGCTGAACACAGGCTACAAAAGAGAACACTGAGATATAGCCCATTATCAGTTAAATCTATACTTTGTGCTCTTCCTTGTGAGAATGGTAATAAATCATTAATATTAATGCATTAATAATAATAATAAAGCATTAATAAATAATAATATCTTGGTAATAAACCAAGATAACGACCACAAGGCCTCCACCTTCTCTCTGGGATAGAGCCCATGTGGACCTTTGTGAATGACTAGCAGGAGCATTCACTGCCCTCAGATTTCTCCTTTTCAGCTGTCAGTGCAAATGGACAGACCCCTGCCTCCAAGGAAGGAAATTAAACCTGAAGCCTAGCAGCAGGAAAAGCAATGGGAAAGTTCTTCAGGCAAAGTGAATACTAGTCTTTCCAGAATCACAGAATGAAACAGGTTGGAAGGAACCACAGTGGTTCATCTGGCCCATCCTCCCTGCTCAAGGAGGGCTAACCTAGAGCAAATTCAATTATGAAAAGTAATCAGACATAGTGAAAAAAGGCTGCTTCACTTCTTGAATTTGAAAAAAAAAAAAAAAAAACCAAAACAAATCCAAGACTGCTCGTTAACTGCTGTTAAACAGTATTGTTTCCTCTCTGGAAAGCATAATACAGAGCTAACTAAATTAAAAGTTTCCAGTTATTTCTCCTTTTTCTCCTTTCTCAGGATGATCTTGTGTTAGGCAGAAAGAAGGGAGCAATTCAATATTCCTCAAGTATTACTGGCAATGGAAAAGTCCATTGTTTAGAAAACAAGCATTATATGTGATTTTTCTTAGGCTTTTGTTGTTTTGTTCCCTTTTTTTTTTTTTTTTTTTTTTTTTTTTAGAAAATTGAGCTCTTTCTCCACAGAAGACTAAGGTTAGAAAAGGTTAGAAATAAACTTTATATATGTGTCACCTCAAGACAAAAATGTTTGCTTTCCCTCAGTACAGAAGTGACTGAAAAAATACACTGGAAATCAATTTAGAAGTTGCAACTACTTAAGAATATGAGCTGTCTCCAGAATTCAGCACGACTAAGAAAGGAGAAATTAAACAGAGTTAGAAATTAACTCCTAAGTCTCCTCTGCAAGTGTTTACAAACCATGTGAAGTTAAATCTTTCAAACTTAGCTGTAAGAAACAGTCTGGATATTGGAAGTCTGTATTTGCCCCTAAATACTGTTCTGTAAGAGGCTCATGTTTAAACCCTCCTTGATTAGGAAAATACATTTTGGTATTTCTGAATTCAACCTGTTTCAAGACATGAGGATTTACAGAAATACATTAGCAAACTAAATAGTGATTTTTCAGTTCTGCATCTGATGTTTTAAAATATTTGCAGCATTCTTAGCAGCAAATGCTTAAATTGAGAAGCCTCTGCAAATTAAACATAAGAACAAAAAATTGTGTATATATACACATTTACCTTCTTCAACTGTCTGTACAATGGCTCCTGAAGAACTCCAATTTGTTGTAAACCCAAAGCTGCGACTGTGGCCAGGTCTCTGGTTTATACTGATCCTCATTTCACTGTACTGTTCCTGAAAAATAAAACATGACACTACAGTATCTGGTATCACAGGAATCTAAATGAGGGAAAGTTTATCCTCTAAATAAGTGAGGCTGCTCACAATGTGCACTTTAATCATCTATTATTAGCATCACGGACAAAGGAAACAGTACTGAAGCATGTTAACTAACTCATTTGCTTTTTATTCCAACAGGTGTGTTTTCAGTTTACATTTATATTTTCTCTACACGTATCTTTCACTCTGCATTTCTGTTATTTTAAATGTTTTGCAACACAATAATAAAAAATTTAAGAATTTGGAGGAAATTAAACCCCTAAATCATCCTTCGTGGATTGTCTTGTGAATTTGTGACATCTACTGCCTCCTCAGAGAGCATGAGATATGTGAAAAAGCTAGATAATCATAATTAATCTTATTTTTTTGCATATCCTACGATAAGAGTCATCAGTTTCCTTTAGGCTCAATGCTGCAACTAGGTTTACTTGGGTGCACAATCATCTTCTTGATTTTGTGTGAAACACTACCAGCTTGCTATGGATTTTGTAATAGAGGCCTTAGGTAATATTAAAAAATCCCCAAATCAGCTAAATCCAGATCTTAACTGGACTTTCAAGAACTTGAATCAAAATCTAACATTGCCATTTTAAGCAACAAGAATATCTGAATGGAAAAAAATTTTGTAACACTTGCTTTCCATCCCATGCTATATTTGGAGCATGTGTTGCATATATTAACATTCTAAGGTGAGCTCATTAAAAACTATTAAAATACCTAAATGCATGCTACACACTTCATCAGCATGACACTGACATTGATATAAAAGGGGGAAAAAATTAGATTTTTCTGTCAAACAGTTTAAAGATAGATATATTCCAGCAAAATGTGCATGGTTGGACCCTGCACATTTTTACACACATATTAAATGTACGCCTACATTTTAGTTCCCTAGCGACCCAGCCTTCCTGAAGAGTCAGATTCATCTTCCCTAACTTAAAATATTTACAAGTCTAGAAACCAATGCCAATTCCTCCAAGCTTCTCTGTTGTAAGATGCAACAGGCAGCAACAGCAAGCACTGCACAAGCAGGTGCAGCCAGCCAGAGTCTCAGGGAGCTGCAGCCAGAGGTGGTTTCAGCAGCACCCAAGTACTGGATAGAGAAGAAAACAACAGAGCACGACATCATCCCAAGGTATCATCTCATGTTACAGGAATGTTACTGGGAAAACACTCCCCGTTACAGCCCAGGGTAGAAATTCAGTCTTCACAACACAGCTACTGGCTTGCAAATTCTCCCATATAACCCAAGTCCTTAGGTGAGTATATTAAAAGTGAATCTGCTAAACATGTTAGCACACTGGGCTAGAGAACATACAAACCTTTAGAGTCTGAGTGTGTTCCTGGAAATTACTACTGGTCTTAATTTTTTTTTTTTCTCACCATTCCAACATGGCTCTTCAGATCTATCTCTTGTCAGAGCAGTAATGTGACTTTATAAACTGAACTTTAACACTTTTATAGGTCATTTTATAGGTCATCTCTAAAACAGTACTCCAAAGACCTGGTGCTATGGCCCTGATGGCTAGTGTGCTATATCAATCCCTCTGTCAATGATTTACAAACACATCAAATGGAACTTTACTTGGAGCTTGGTAAGTTACATAATACAACTGAGTTGGCTTTTTTTAAACTTTTAAAAATATCTTTAAAATACCCCCCCCATATTACTCACTTGTAGGAGGAAAAATTTACAATCTCTTAACTAATCACAGGAGAAAAACAAATGGACCTAGTACATGCTATTCTCATTTGCCTTAAACAGATACTAAGAACTTGTATTGAACCTGTCAGTTTTCACTGATTTAAACAGAAATTCCTCTGCCTGTTTTTGCTACAACACAGAAAAAAAAGCATTATCTTATTATCTTTTTCCTTATACAGTAATCACAGTTTCAAAAAAATTTGATAAATTTATTAAAATGGCCAAGAGGCATTGAGGGTATTACACTGCAATGTATTTCTTTTCCACAAGTGATTAGGAAGAAGAATGTTTGGAAGCAAATGGATTTCTAAAAAAGTTGTTATGGGAAGTGATTTCATAAATCAGCATCCAAGGTCTTATGACCTTCACCCAAGCAACTGGCACAATTAAGTTTTACAGCAGGATCAGGAATGCAAATCTGTCAAGGGTTATGAACTGAATCATCAGATAGTACAGAAATGTATTTAGCAATTTAAAATTAAAGCTATTGTTGGTGAAACATGCAACCAGTTGGAGGAAACAGCACTCAAGATACATATTTCAAAAAGAACACTGAAAGACCCAGCCCCTTCTGCAACAAGCACATGCACAAAGAGACGGTGATTTACTTCAAAATTAACATGAACATTAATTAGATTCAAGTAAATAGCTAAATAAAAAAAAAAAAGATCCAAGCCACAACAGATCAACAGCTGGAAAAAAGGATACTGTGATACTGATGTTTATGGCCAGCCCTTGAAAAGCTGATCTTAATTTTCCACCACCAGTTTAAAAGTGCAAATGAATGCTACAGTAGCTCAGATAATTCATCTAACTGTCACACTTGATAATATGAACAGTGTGCTAATTTGGAGCCTGGCAAAAACTTTGCAAGCATTAAATATACGTAGAATAACTATTTGGAATTAGAACCATAAATAAAATGAAGCACATGACCAAATGGACAGGGGAAAATTCAGCAAAATAATTTTTTTTCTTCCCCAAATACTCTCTTTCCCCTAAATTAAATCAAAGAAAAAAGCAAGGAGATGTCCTCTTACTACCAGAAAAATACTTGCATTAGATGTACTTTTAGATATTTTCTCTTTTATTTTGCTGTGGCATTCAGGTACACCAAGTAACCACATCATTTCCACACTTACCATGGATTTTGAATCCTTAGGCTCTGTCAGAGTCGCAGTTTCTGCAGAAGATGCAAGTGAAAGAGAATCAGGAGGAATGCCATACTCTGGCTTAGGAATACTACTTTCAGCATCCTGGTCTTGGGACTTTAAAGGTAATGCCAAACTAAGAGGAGGTGTTGACTGAACACCTTTATCCTCCTCACCTCTGCTTCTGAATGCACCAGTGGAGAGAGGGTGTGCAGAGTCCGGTTGTGAAAAGGAAATGCTGCTGAACAAAGTTTGAGTTCTTTTAGCTTTTTCTACTTCTCCATTGTATTTCTGAGCATCATCCATCTAGGAAAAAAAATGACAGCTTGATAAATAAGTGCTTTAAAAAAGAAATCCTTGAATCTTTCAGTGATTTTTATATTTAACAAAACCACCTCCCTCTTTGAAGTAAATTCTGGTTCCTGTACCCATTGTTAACTATGTACTTAGAAATTTATTTTTTCTCTTGAGTTGCTTGCAGAACAAATAGTCCAGACTTAAGATAAAGTTGTTAAAGTCATCTGCTTAGAATTATTTACATTCTTGCCACTTTTTAAATTGAAACAATAAGGATTCAGGAGAAAACTATGAAAATCATCATAGTAATGGGGAAGGAGAGGATTAAATTCCTTGTTTCAGTGCTTTAGATAAAATTTAGCCTAGCATAAAATTTCAACAAAGTCAGCAGAGCAGAGGAAACTTTTATCACCTGAAAAATTTATATTTAACACTTAATTATGTTAACCTGGCTCCAGATAATTACCTCCAATGCCAGTTTTTTGATGAAGCACACAAAGGAGACTTACTACAAGTGATAAAAAGAATATTTTACCAAATATAGCTACCAGCTTTATTATAGGCATGTGTTTAAGAACAGAAACACAAGTAAACATCTACAGCTACGACAGAACTTCCAGCTCTGTTAACACAGCCTTCATCACACAGGAGGCACTTTTTAAACAAAACCAAAACTACTGTTCCCCCAGCTATTGAAGACCCCAAATTTACAGACTTCAGAAATGAAGCAGAATTTTACCGTGAACGATCGTGGAAGTGACGAGATTCCTCTTGAGTGGACACCAAAAGGTCTTGGTGTAACCACAGATGTTAACCTGGAGGTATCAGTTTTCTGGTAAGTTCTCGGGAGAGAAGCTGAAACCTGAGCTGACCCAGTTTGAGCATTCACTGAGTAACGAGTGGACAAAAGCGCCGGGCTCTGCTCCCGCTCCAGGCTCTCTGGAGGAGCAGGAGCTTCTCGAGCAGCCGAGCTCTGCGGCAGGCTCTCCTTGGGTGGCTGGGTGTTGTACACACTCTTACTGTCCCTAGTGCTGTAGGAAGCATCTTCTTCCGAACGGTAATCTTTGGCTGCTGACCAATCTTTTGCTGCTGTGGAAGGTGCTTTGTCTTCACTGAACACATCATCATTCAGTGAATATGACCAGTTGTGCTCCTGTTTCTGCTGCTCATGGGACTCCTGATCTTTCTCTTCCCTATGGGAATAGAGCCTGTTAAAATACCAAAGTGACCCGACAAACAGGCAGGCCTAAAGTCTTTCAACTAGCAAATGTTTAAGGCTGAGCATAAGCCAAATAATACATCTCCAGTAAATGAAAATTAATAGAATCATTTAAATAGATTAGTATTTTCATATATTTTTTAATCTATCTTCTTCCACCTCCTCCCCAGTTCAGCACTCTCATAGCATTCAGACATACTACTGTCACATTATCAGGCTACCACCATGACAGAAATCTTTGCCAAGAGAATTATATAGCTGTAAATGATACAGATACACATACGTTCAAGTTACACATCCTCAGAAATTCAGATTTATTTAGGAAATAACAGGAATAATATAGTCCCATAACACTGCCTGAACTGTGTAACTGTGCTCAATGTTTCTGAAATGTTATGCTGAATTCCAGATCCCTAAATAGGACGGTGCCCTGAAATTCAGCTAATTTTTTTTTTTTTTTGCTATTCATTCCTTTGTCATAAATGAAAAACCACTACAAGGATAATCTTTAAAGCATCAGTTATAGGATTCCTATTGATACTGAACATTCTGTACAATTAGCATCCATACTTTTATTCAAGCAACTAATTTTTGACCTCACAAATAAATAAAAATTTAAGAAATCCAAAATATTAGACTTTTTTTTTAATGAATACATGTCATGTACATATTACCTTCAGCTCAGTCATATGTGCATTTGAAATAAATAAATAGATAGATAAATAAATAAGACTGTTACCAGTAGAGATGGTACTGTGCAGTTTACATGTTTTACTCTTCAGAAAGTAAATACCATGAGGAAAAATTAGGGATGAAGGGGAAAACAAGTAAAAGTTTACATCTCTTTTACATAAATTAAAATTCTGGCTGCAGTTCTCCACAGTGGCTAAAAAATAGCAAATGTAGTGGTAGAAGGAAGATAAATAGTTAACTTTATCCATAAGTAAAAAAGGCAGCTATCCAGTTCAGTGCTATTGTTTTAACTAATTTAAAGAGAATGCAAATGTTGATTTCTCAATACTTTTATTTATGGATAGCAAAGGAAAATATCATTTATAGAGAAAACTGCTTAACATTCTGTGCAAACAGCGCATTAGAAAACCATATTCAGCCCTTCAATTGCCTAGATTCCTACATTTTATTTTGCAACTAAAATTGTCAAGATCTCTGCAGAATCAATTGCAACTTGTTGATAAAAGCGGCTCAAAAATTTAAAGGAAAAAAAAAAGCTCAGAATTACATTCTTACACATAATATTCCCATTAGGACTATTACCTCTCCTGCTGCATTTCCTTCAGTGACTTGGTAGTCCTTCCAGACACCTCAGAGGCTCTCCTTTCAATTTCTTCTCTCTCTTCCTTTTTCTTTTGCAGTTCTGAAGTGTAACTCTTTCTACGACTCTTCCATTTTGCTAGATCCTGTTTAGAATAACACAAATGTATACCATCAGATTTTCTCAAGGCCTCATAGACTTACAGAGGCATGCCATTACATGCTATTTATTGGCCTGTTTTTATTTGCATGCCTTCATCACAGCCACATTTTCATGTACCTTTCCCCTACATGATAAAGGGGTTTTCATGTTCTAGTTAGGGTTGCAGACTCACTGCCTCCTTAAGTTAACAATTGCAACTTCTGGACTATATGCTATTTGGCCCATTTTTTCTCCCCTTAACATTTTCAATCTTATTCTAAAATATTTCACCAATCACACATAATTGAATACTAATGCAAATGCAATCTGTATTTCTTTTTTGAGGGCTTTAGAGTTTAGGATATCATTATTTTTCCAAATCACTACTATGGTAGACTGATTCACTAGCTTGAGAATAAATATGCTTTAAATTCTAAACTGAAAACAGATATTTCTGTACTTTCTTCGTTTCTGTAAAACCGCAATGTGAACTGGCAATATTGTCCATGAAATACCAGAGCTGAGTTAAGGGAAGTATTGAGTATTAGAACAGAGATGCATTCAACAAACAACTGTGAACTTCTTGTTTGGTGCTCTGTTCTTAATTTCAGCTTCTTGTTGATACTTACTGTCAAGCAGAGATTTTAATAAATTGAAAAGTCTTTAGATATGCTTATGATGCTGTGCAAAGCTACCATACAGTTTACAAGCTGGATTTAGGACAGCATTATTAGGGGATAGGAGCCTCAAGAATTTGCACAAGGAAGTATTATTTATTCCCCTTTCTCCCAGAGGATCAAATACTCAGACATTCCAATCATTTCTTCAAAAAAAGTATTCAAAAATTGCAGATAACACAAGAAACTATGCCCTAACTTCTCTTTATGTCCACAGAAATCAAGCCTGAAGGCTTTATTACAATACATACAAGTTCTATCCTGAAGCATTTATCAGAAACTTAGGAGGATATTTAAAATAATTTCAGTTCTGCATTAAACAGACTGTCCCCAAAAACTCTAGTAGCTGCATGAGATGAATTGTTTTAGAAGACAGCCCCATGACTTGCTGCACTCATGCCAAAGCTTTTTTACTAGGGGCACTGAAGGCAGGTGACAGGCCAGGCCCTTCAAGCAGGATGCACAAGGAGAGGTGAGGAGGAGTCCTTACTTCTTGCCACTTTAGATCTTGTTCTTGTAACTGCTCTTTTATTTTCTGCAGCTCTTCATAACGGATTTTGCGCAGTGTCTGCAGCTCCTCTGCACTGACATCATTCAAAGATTTACTCCTAGAAAGGGAAAAGAGAACTCAGCTTTGTAACATCCTAGCCCTCATTTACAGGAATGAAACCTTCAGAGAGAGAAAAAGATATATATTAGTACAACTGAATGCTCATGAGTGTTATTTTGAATGGAGCAGGAAGCACATGGGCAGCTGATGGGATGTGCTGTGGTACCAACACGCAAGTCATTAGTTGGGTACTTGAGCAAATAAAATCAGGTTAAGGGAATAAGCAGCTCTGTACATCTCCATGCTGATCGTTCACATTGAGCTCCTCCTAGAACACTGCTACTTCTGTTTTAACTTGCTGTTCTCTTTATTGATCTTGTTTCTTTCTTTGACCCAAAAGGCATCCCTTATCTCCAAATCCAAATTCCCACCCTTGGACTTTTCTCCTGTAACACTCTCCATATCAGCTCCTGTCCTTTCCTTCCTTCCAAATCAGTTATTGATGCACATTTCCAAAAGATTAAGAGTCACACACAGCCAAATGCTCGGTTCATGGATGTCACAGTCCCCACTAGCCTATGCTGATGCTCCCCAAGCCTCTGAGATGCTTTCCATTAAAGTTGGGATGGCTAACACAGCCGTCTTCCAGCTAACTTCTTCAACATGGCTACAGTTTCCCCCAGGAACTCCTATTTGCTAGTTCCCTTTAACCTAAATTCCTCAAAGCTCTCCCCCACCAAATGCTTTTTTTTTCCTTTATTATTTCACACTGCAGTGATGAACATAGCAGGACATTAGGCCTAGTCAATACAGGACAAGGCTCCTGATGAGATTTGACCACAAGCCTCTGAGACAGTAAGCAAAGTGCAGGTGTTTCACCATAAGGTTCAATGGTGTAATGCAAAGGGAAAGCTAGGTTTCTAGGGCTTGGAGGGGTTTTTTGTTTCTTAGTATTCAAAAATACTTTTTTTTTTTCATTTATCCAAAGTATGAGTTATATAGAGGGATGCAATTAAGTTCCAGCAGGACTTGAAAATATGGCACTTCTCTGATATGATGGAAAATAAGATTAAAGCCAAAACAGATTCAGCACAGAGCCTTGCTCTAATCTGTTGCATTCCAAGAGATCTCTGAACTAACAAACCAGACTCTCACTTCCTCCCAAGTGGCTGAACTCACTTTCATTGGTAACATGAGACTGGCCTCTGGCCTCTAGAAAGAAAGGCTTGGGCATTAACTCATCATATCTGTTTGCTTATCTATTTTCTGAATGAGAAGAGTGCCAAATTCAGCAAGAATCTGAATTGCAGAAACTCCTGCACAGTTGTTTTCCTCATTTTTTTATGCTTAAGTTATATCACACATAGAACTGTTTTAGAGTAATCAAATACTACATAAGGCTGCATCAAATTTGTTCCAGATGAGTTCAAGAAAACTTACATAACTACATTCATTATATGTGCCTGCAACAAAACAGGAAAATCATGACCTAAAGAAAATACAACTTAAGAAAAGCTATATTCATACCATGGAATTGGATCTTAGTTTTAATTTCAGTCTAAACTGAAAAACCTAACTAGTGACTTCAGTCTTCTGAGTCTCCCTCTCCTAACACCTAACTTTTGAAACATTTTGCATTTCTGGAAGTGTTCAGTAATTTAACAGATTTGCCTCAGGGTAAGAATACAGAATCAAATAACTACTTAACTAAATAAATAAATTTAAATTTTAAAAAATCAGTAGAACAATATGCATTCCAAAATACTTTACATGCCATCACACAACAAGTGCAAAAATTATTTCTCTTTGAGTAGCAGTTCATCATAAACAACATCTAATTACACAAATCTATAAGTTTACCACTGAGCAGTCAATAACCTGGAAGATATAAAATAACCCCAGACCATTCACCAATTCCATGATAAATACCACTGCGGTTAATTACTTTCAGATTCTAGCTGTACAGCCTTCAAAATAAAATATTTGTTAATATCTCTTTACACTTTTTGAATGTTTTAAAGCCTAATTTAAATACAGAACAACAGATTATTCACTTCAGCAGGAATAAAACATTAGAGCTGATTTTCAAAGTGCCTGATAACCATAAGTTGAATACATGAGACAGCAGAGAGAACTTTTGCCATATACATAGCTTTTATCTCACATTCATTACATAAATTGCAAAGAACAGAACAACAAAGCATCATGCACAAGTTTTCAGCATGAGTTTTTAGCTACTGTGCATGCATAAAGATGAAAAGAGGCCAAAAAAATAGCATTACAATCTTTCAAGCTTTTATAAAACTTACCCTTGCTCATCAGAAAGCTTTTGAAACAGTCTGAGAAATCAGAAACCAAAAAAAAGAGATTCAGTGTCTTGATATTGATAATAACATTATTACCATTAGTAGACCAGCATTCTCGCTAAGTGATGGGGAAACTGAAAGCTTGGGAACCAGCCAGCATGGAAAAGCACATCAGGAATTGGACACCAGTCAAAAAACACACCAGGACTTGCATGATGGGCAAAGTTGGGCAGAACTGTCAGAACAAGGCTGCCTGCAAGTTTCCAACACTTTTCATTTAGCAATACTGCACAAATAGAGCCTTGTGTTATTTCTGCACAACCTTTTCATTCCAGTGCTGCTGAACAGCATGATGCTCAAAAGAGACTCATTTCAAGAAAATAAAATTAATGCCAGCTTGAGTCCCAACAAAAGTGTGGCTTGTTACTTCAACCATTTCTGATACTAACTGAAAGTAATACTTGATGTGTACCACAATAAAAGACCCTAATAGAAGTTGAGCATATTAATCCCTGGACACACCTAATCCAGGGCAATCCAAGAGGATTTTTAGCATTCTTGAATATGAGTAGTTTATAATATACCTATTTAATTCTACTGAATTAATTTTAAAACATGCAAAATTTCCAAGCACTTCAGAAATATTTCTCAGTGAAGCTTGAAATTTAATGTTGAAGCTTGAAATGTTAACAGCATTAAGCTTAAAAATTAAATGCAGCAACATCAAAATATCAACTGGAACACAGAAGTGTCTTAGTCACAAAATAATGATGCACAGCTGGGAGATCTGCAACTTGCAATGCCGTATTTTCAGAGCTAAGTAAACAATTGAAACCCCACTCTCCCCCAGTAAATACAAAATTCAAAGGAGAGATAGGAACTACTTAAGAAACAGTATTCAGTCAGACAAGAGAAATTTTGAGGATAGCAGGAAAGAATTAAGGGAAAGAATGAATCGAGACTGTATGAAAGTAGGAGGATAGTATTGGCAGAATAAAATATGCCATGGTGGACTTAATATTACATAGACACACAACTTGCATGCACCATGACTTTGGGCAGGCAAAATACTTTTTTTTTTTTTCACCTCATCTAATTATCTCGGAACTGTAGCAGGACAGTTTACAAGCATTTTTAAACATAGGTGCAAGCAAGAATATCAGAATTCCCATTTCCAGAATTTGTCTTTAAAACTTTCATGTGTTTCGGAAATGTCTTTATGTATTATCTTGTAGAATAGAAGGAAATATTTCTAGTCTCCATAGTCTTTTGAATAATCACTACTCCTGTTCAACCATGGAAAGAAACTTATGCAGAACATTGAGCCTGAGGGAATGATAACGTATTTCCTCCAAAATGGCAGCCTAAAACTAGAAAACTTTATAATCTTTTATTGAAAATATGGTATTGCAGTCATGAGCTTCTATTCAAAGCAAATAAAAAGCTTGTTTGAGGACGACACGAACAAATAGACTGGCACTCTACGAATGGTTCAGCACAGGATGATGCTTTTCTGAATGGGAAGGGTTCAAGGGCACTCAAATCTGTGCAGGACACAACCTGACCTCTCCACCATCTGTCGTTTCTTGTGTCTAACTTTGCTGGCCTCCCTGATTGCTTCCCACTTCTTCCAGTCTTCTTCACTGCATGGACCTGGGATAAAATTTACTGGCTGGACGTTGCTTCCCACTTTCCAAGATTCAATCTTGCGGGTCAGCATATCGTCCTTCTTATGGTGTAAAGATGGTGACAGCACTCTGCCATTGCTCTTCCTTTCCTCTGGTATCGCATTTTTTTCAAGTAAACATAGAAATTTGGACCGGATCTCTTCTGGAAGACTCCATGGATCAGGAAACAGTGCTGGGTGATACTTGTCAGGAGCACCTGATAAAGGCACCTCTTTTTTTTGAGAGAGGACTTTACGAAAAATCATGTCATCCTTTTCCAAATCTGGAATCACAGTTTGGCCCTCTCTGGGTTGCAGAATTATCTCACCCTCTAGAGGAGGCTCCTGCTCAGAGAATTTCTTTAAATACCGGGGGTCTTGAAGAACAACTTGATTCACATGGAAAGCCCCAGTTTTCCGAACAAACAAATCATCATTTTCCAAATCTGGATACAGATATCCATTCTCCTCATCTCCTTGCTTGCCTCCTGGTATAAAGGAAACATTCTTTCTACATTTTATGAGCCTAGGGCCAGAAGTGGGATCAATTCTGGTCTCCATTTCAGAAGACATGTAGTCAGTGTATTTTTGCAGGGCCTGAAGTAACGAAAACTGACTGAAGCATATAAAACAAAAGGAGGGAAGTAAAAATATCATTAACTAGCAAGAGACAAGCAGATCACAACGTATTGCAATATACATTTGGTTTAGACTTGCAGTATCCCAAGCAGAATGACGACACCACTTGGCATTCACCACCACTGACTGTAGCTCAGCACACGCCAACCAACACAAAGGTATCCCGGCATCCTAACCTGCTCAGAAACATCACACTTACATGCTCACACACAAAGCCAGTAACCCTATGCGGCATGTTACACTTTCACATTTACATGTTTCAGAAGGCCAGCAACTTATGGCTACATTAAAAGAGAAAAAAACCCCAAACCCAACAAACCAGCAAAACAGTAATAACCAAAAAAGCACAGCATCATGGGACGCAGTTTAATTTCATTTAGCTGTTGCATATCCAGCCATCTCTTTTTGATGCATCAAGAGAACAGCTCATGCAGCAGTATCAACCTGGACTGATCAGAAGACTCCAAGATTTTTCCTTCTGCAATCTGTGACAATGAGCTTCCCACAAATTCAGCAGTTGGCTTATAATTCTGATCCCTTCTGCAGCTACTGTTCCAGTCAAAACTTGGTCTTGGTTGATTAGTAACAATGGTGCAGCTTTGTTTGTAAGCAAATTCCTCATCCTCAGAATCTGATCTCTTTCTACTGTGTAGCAGCAGAAAGAATGAGCAGAGGAGAAAGAAAAAAAAAACATGAAGTGTAGTCACTGAGTAAAATGCACAGTGGCAAGAGTGCAAAAGGTGTAACAGTATAACAAAAATAATATTTCAATTATTTTTAGAAAAATTAAAAAAGGAAAAAATAAAACATACCCTGCTGCTACACTGGCAATGAAAATTTAAAAATTCAGAGTCATAGACTACACTTTATTTAGGCTTTGCACACAGGAGAGAAACAGGCATGCATGAAAACGCACCTGAACCCTTGAATCTCTTTATACCAGGGTTTGAAAGAGGATTTCTTGATTTTTTTCCATAGCAATTCCTCCTCTGGAGTCCAAAACTTAGGAAGAAATTGGTCAAAAGCAACAACTGTATGTGGCGCTGAAGAACTTAGCTTGCGAAAATAGAGATCATCTTTTTCAATGTTTGGGATGCCTACTTCTTCCTCGTCCTCATCACAATACCCAGATAATTGTGAACGATTGTTAACTCTTGGTTTGTTTTCCTCTTTAGTATCCAACTGCCTCTGCCTCCTCTGGTTACTGTTCAAAATATCCAATCAGTTAAGATATTTTAGGAGCAACTTGACATAAGCAATGCAAAAAGACATGCTTTTTTGCTCAGGAGCTCAGCCTTGTGAATGAAGCATATTAGTTCTCAATTTCATCACTGCAGCACCAGAAACAATAAGATAGATTAGGTAAAAAAAAATTTTAAAAGAAGTTAAATAGTTATATCAGCAGCCTATCTTCTCTGGCAAAAATACAAAATTTGACAGAAAAAGCATATCAAATTATCAGCTGGGTTAAAATGCCAATTAGAAGACTAACTTTATGGAGTTATTTAAGGGCTGCGATTCAGGTAATGCAATAGTTACTGGATCTTGGATTAGTATCTCTGACCTCAGTGGTTCAAGCATTGCAGCTAGTGGACCAGCTGGATAACTTTCTCGCGAGCAAGATTTAGGAGAGTCATTGCGCAACATGAAATGATGTCCAGGTGCAGCAGAGCTTACAGGGCTCTTTTTGACTAGAAATCTACGATTTGCTAAGTCATCCAAAACAACGTCGGGCAGCCTTCTTTCATCTTCTGAGTCAGAGCCACTGTCATACTCATAGATGATCTGGAGGGAAGCTGGATTTGTGAGCCCACACTCTGCTCTGCTATTTTGGCAGGAATCTACAGGATTCGTTTCACGTCCACTGAGGTTGACCGAGACAGGAATAGAATGAAGACAGTGAAGTCACGAAGGTAATGGTGAAAACTCAAGAGCTGCCCACTAATCTCATCTGTATGCATCAAGAAGCCGGACAGCTGAAATTCATCACTATATTTTGGAAGCTTTAACAAGCAGTCAAAACGGTAGGTCTATCCCTCACGAACTTGCATTTAAGACCATTTAAATACATCTGGAGTCTGGCCAGCTTCAAAACATTACTCAAACATCAAGAAACAATGTAAAAAACCAAACCACACAACCACACCAAAACGTCCCCCTTGATAAAACATAGAAAACTCAAATACTTGACTTTTTGTTGCAGCAAGAGCAGTTTTTCTTTAACTAATAAAGAAGTAACTTATTTTAAAAATTCTACATCAAAGCCCACTTTACTAAAACCACACACCAGTACCTTGAAAATGCTCCATCTGACTCAGTGAAAACAGGACTTGCCCAGCTCCTCCTGTTGTCCTCATTCTTCTCTGTCCTCTTCTTCCTTAAAGGTGCTGGCACATATGCTGTCTGCTTGTTTTTGTTGGGTAAGAAACGGTTGAAGTCAGTGGTAGGTTTTGGTTCAATCACAGAAATCCTGCGGTAAGCCCTGTCATCTTTATGGGAGTCATGCATTTTGGAAGGCAGTTCCGAGTCTGTGTCACTGTCGCAACCTTAGAAGAATGTGGAAATAAAAAGGGAAGATACAAACATCATTCTCTATACATGTGCTTGTGGCTAAAACTTGGATCAAAGTCTTCTAAAATCAATTTATTGTCTGTATTTTCTGTTTCAGCTGCAAATTTGCTGAGCTACTGACAGAACAGTAGGAGAAGTATTTTTAGAAGTCTGTGGCAAAGCTGTGATAAGATCCATTAAACTCAATTTGGCTTGCATGATCCTCCTGCATTTGTTCCATTCTTTCATTATCACTGCTCCCTGCAGGAAACACAGTGCTGGCCTCCAGACTGAAGACAAAAAACAGCACAGAAATTTTTTAATTAAATAGTATCTGCAAGATAAATTTACTAACAAAGACAAATAAACAGCAAATAATATAGCATTGTGCTCATTTTACCAGATTAAAATCCAGTAGAAGTCCAGGGTACATCATGTATGTAATGTAGCTAAATGTTGCCTTGCACAGATCACCAATGCTCCATGAAGCCTCTGCTCAATGATTTTGTTACTCACATGAAAAAAACCCCAACACCTCACAATTTGTGTGATTTTAGACTACAAGTTGTCATTGAACTTTAAAACCAGCAGAGAAACACAGGCTAGAGTGCTGCTTTAGGGATCCAGTGTCACTATCTTCTTGTTACCTTTATTTTCAGGAAAAACTAGTAAAAGTAACAAATAATACTCAGTAGTTAACCTAGGTGGGAAAAACCTTATTGAATATTCACAAATGAAGTAAAGACATAGCAGTTTGACACAGTCACCCTAAGAACAAGGCAACATGTGAATTTTAGGTAATCCCATAATTTCTAGCAATTTCCCTTACAGAACTCTGGGAAAATACCCTGGACATAGACACATACCCTAATGCATCAGTGACAACAAGAGTGTCAGCAACCCTTCCTAGGAAGATCTGTGTGAGCAATACTTTTTTCCTACCAACTGTTAGAGGTGAATATCTGCTTAAGCAAAATGCAACTGCAGCAGTTACAAAACTAGAACTGACTTTAGGTACTTTGAGTACTGGGTATCCAAGTACCAGGTCCATACACTGTCTTTCCCCACACTCATACTTGTCAACAAAAGATTTTAGAGAGGAAAACATACCTTCACTGCCACCTTTCAAGGTTATATCTGATGAGAAGCTCGTGCAGGATCTTGAACCAAGAGAGTCCAAGCTATCAAAGGAATCGTCTCTTTTATGAGTAACTGAAGATGGGAAAGGCTCTCCCCGGTCAACGTACCAAATATCGCCGTACCCACTATCTCTGCCACTTCTGCTTGGCTGGCTGGACTCTTCAAGTGCCTACAAGAGTCACTTTTAAAAGGTCTTTTCCAATAATTTAGGGTGCAAATGCTATTCATGAGCATTTTGAATTCACAAACAAAGTACAACAAAGACTACTGCAAAACCATAAAACACATACACAACAACATATAACAGCTAGAACAGGAAACTTGATAAAACGTCTTAAATTTCTTTCATCTCAGCCAAAGAGGACTGAGATAGGGCTCTTCCCAATCTACCACATCAATTAGAGCAGATGTATTCTGAAATTCATATGGGTAGTAGAAGACCTAAGCTAAAAATCATTCCTTTCCTGTGGAACTTGATAGCAAGCAAAACTAATTACTATGTTCTCCAAACTAAGAAGAAAATGAAACCCCCTCAAGAGACTGTTTAGAATTGCTGCTGTATAACAAACTATAAACTTCAGCCTATTTGTTTAGTTTCCTTTTTTGGATTCCTTACCTTACTCAATGCTTGCCCTAATAACTTCTCAAATGCTTTAAGACTGAGGTATGGACCATTATAATCAGGGTCACTTTGAGCTTTCCTCCCAAGCCAGTATAACGTAATCAAAACCTAAAAACAAACAAACAAAAAAAAACCTGAATACAAACTTAATTACTTGCCTCTCATGCCATGTGCCAGTGTAAAAGAATCTCAGCATGCTGTTAGAGATGTTTCCACAATGCACTACAAAACCTTGCATACAGTATTAGCTATGATTGGCACCAAAACCAATTAAAGAGTGTCATGATGCATCTCATATATCTCTAGCAGGCAGATATAAGTACTGTTTTTGATTATTCCAATGATTTGGGAAAGTAAGCTGCACATAGAGATCATTGTAAAATGGCATTAATTTGTATCAGATAAATCAACAATTGAAGAAAAAGGTAAAAAATTACCATGAAAGTACCATAAATAAAAGCATTTAAAAATAATTAATCACAGTTAATGCGCAATTCTCTCACATTTTTCACTCTTCTGTTGGTCTCCTCTGGTCTGAAGCAGGGCAGAGAACAAAAAAAAAGAGAAGAAAACAAAATGTTTAAAAATTGCTGGCTTAAAATTCAATTATTATTCAACACATAAAAAGTTTCAAGACCAATTATCAGTCAATAAAAAATATGCTACTATGATTGCTCCAAAAGAAATAAGAAGCAGTTCACTTTAAATACAGTCATAACTCTGTACTATTTCAATTGTTACATGTAAAATGAGAAGCTAGCCAATCTTTTGAGAGGTACACAGAAAGGTTCTAGGCATTTTTAATTAGCTCTCATTTAGTTACCAACAAAATAGAAGTAGAAAACAAGCTGTTGACTTTGGGAAATACAGCCCCTATTAGCCAGCGAGATCACAGAATCATAGAATGGTTTGGGTTGGAAGGGACCTTAAAGATCACCTACTTCCAACCCCTCTAACCTGGGCAGGGACACCTTCCACTAGACCACGCTGCTGAAATCCCCATCTAGCCTGGCTTTGGAACCCTCACAGGGATCAGGCATCCATCACTTGCTCTGGACAACCCATGCCAGTGCCTCCTCACCCTCAGAGCAGAGAATTTCTTCCCATTAGCCAATATAAACTGACCCTCTCAGTTCAGTCATTCCCCCTTGGTCCTATCACTACATGTCCCTGTAAAAAATCCCTCTCAAGGATTCCTGTAGGCTCACTTTAGCTGCTGGAAGGCTGCTACAAAGTCTCCCTTGAGCCTTCTCTTTTCTAGGCTGAATAACCTCACATTGTCAATTCCATATGAAAGGAGATTCAATTGTAACTTTCCCTCTGATTGTATTGTTTTCTAAATACAACAACAGAAAACACTTTAGCCAAGAGTAAACTTTTCAGACCAAAAAATGAGAAACTGAAACTGGGACATCTGGAGAGAGATGAAGTAGGGCTGAAAGGAGGGGTTTGGGTTTTTTAATACAAATACATGTTTTTCAAAAAATATTAAATACATATGCAATCACTAAGATTAGAGAACGTTTATAAATATATTCCCAGTCTGTAGCACAGCTTGGAAGTGTACCAACAGACACTCCTCTTCTCCTCCTACTCATTTTAAGAGCAAGAAGAAACTTCTCGAATGGGAGGCTCCAAAAGCCTCCTAGTCCCCAGGTGTAAATACTCAGGGCTGGACTGCAGACAGTGGTTGAACAACATTGCTGCAAGCAGTGACAGCAGTTATGGAAGAGCAAATGGCTTAAATACACCCAAACAACTCCTCACCTGCCCCAGATGTTGGTTTGGAGCTGGTTCACCTACAAACTTCACACACAGCACAGCAAAGGGGTTCAAACAGAAAAGCAGAGACTTCACAGCAGCAGAAAAACCTATTCAGAACTCCCTAACATGCCAGACCAATAATGTGTCAAGGTACCTATCCCATTTCTGTCTGTCTAGAAAAACACACTAGTCAAAGATTACAGGAAAAAAAGGAGAATAAACCATTCAGGAAACAGTTAGGAGTTAGTGTAATGAGGACAGGGTTGGTCACTCTTCACGGAAATGGAATAGTCAATGAGACGTGACAACCATCAGGGACACAGACCATCCCTTCCCTCCTCTTTCTTCCTATTTTGAGAGCACCTGCTCCCACTCAGTGGTTCTAATTGCTTGCCCATCCTCACATCATAAAGAAAGCAGGCTATCAGGAGCACAAAGTCCTGAGATGGGTCTGACCTCCACAGTCCTTGCCTGAAGCTTCCTTAGTATCTCATGCCAGAAATGCTTCTGGCTTTGTAGCCAGTGACCTCTTTCACACAGATAAGGAAGAACCCTCCTCCTTTAATGTGAAATATTTACACTTTTTTTGCTTGGTTTTTTTATCCCTTCCAAAACCCATTGCTATTTTTTATTCACTCAAGACTATTTTTGAAGAAAAAAAAAATTCCCTCTTTTTTCCAGTGGGCTAATTTTTTTGCCAGTGTCCATGTTGCAGGGCATACCATAGGTGTGACCTAAAGTGCTACCAGAGACAGGTTTGTAGCAGATGCAGGGCCAGGTTGATTTCCCAAGCAGAGAATGGAAAACTATTCTTACATCAACATTACACTTCTCATACCCAGTGGAGAGCATTTTAAAGGTTAGCATTCTTTACCCTCAGTGTCTTTTGTTAGCAGAATTTCTGCTTTTTATTTGAGATTACAAAAGCAGAGCTCCTTGCTAAGGATGCCTTCAAGTTGGCCCCCAACCTTCAGTAGCTCAGTGAGGAGTGGAAGACTCTGCCCTTAGCTGGCAGGAGCATGTATCCAAAAGGCTGCCAGCCTTCATGTAGACCAAAGCTACAAGACTGAACACAATTATGTCCACTCATTCTTTCCTTGAGTTCTCTGTGATAATTTCAATCAAACTTTTTGCAACAGAAGCAATATTTAGATGTCTTTATATTTCAATAAAATTTCCTTACTGGAATAACCATAAATACACTAAGTCTGTGTATTTGGACTAAAACCAACACAAAAAATTTAGGTCATTCAGGTAAACAAGACAGTCTGAGACCAAAAATGCAGGCAGGGAGATATTTCACAAACTGCAATGACAGACCCTGCTTCATTCCTGTTTACTCTGCTAACAACAGAAGCAAACAGATAAGTTGTTTACTCTTCATTCTTGAAGTTTCTTCACTTGCACTACTACTATCCTTCTCTGAAATGCATCTATTGGTTTCTAAACCTTTCAAACAACTTGTCACAGTAGACACAGTCTGAGCAGAACAGCAGAAGAAAAAATCCAAGAGAAACCCTGCTGATTTAGAACTCTGTTCTTCATTTTCATATACACGTATTAATTATTTGATGGTGCTTAACCAAGGAAAAGGATGATGCTGAATGATGAATGTACTGTCCTAGAATCTGTGTTAAATGATAGGTATCTAATTTTTTGGGGGTCAAAAAAAGTACTGATTAAAGAAGCAATGTTGTTACCTTACTGGAAGGTCTTAAAATTAATTTCTGACCTACAAAATTCACAGCTACATCTTCTTTGATGCATGCAAAAGGTGTAGTTTGGATCTGCTTGCTAACATTCTCTGTGTGAAATAAGAGTCTTTAAAGCCTTTTATATGTACAACCTGTCCAAGCTCATCTGTGTTTAGTTGCACATTCAATTGCCTATTTCCCTTCCAGGACACTCAATTTAAAATATCTATTGTGTAAATAATTATTGATTAGAAGTGTGATACAAACTGAAGAGCTTTTAGGATTAATTAATTTTCCCTGTGAGTATCAAAACAGAAAAAACAAGTCTTTTAACTCAATTGTAGTAAATGAAAACACAAAACAATAATTCTAGTACACGGAAATTCTTCATAAGATGTTATAAAAATACCCAAACTACTGTGCAATCTATGCAAATAATTCATCTAAGGTGTTGTGTATAACTCTGAACAATTATGGCTCATAGAAGGGAACAAGCTAGAGTCACCAGTCTCAACCACAGCAAATTCTTTGCTGCTCTAAGAGTAGGCATGACCCTACAGCCCTTCTGACAAACTGTTACCTAACAGCAAGCTCCTGCTCTCACCTCCAACTCCCCTTTGCAATCCTGGCTCTAAATACATTGGGCTTCCACACCCAGTTTCTCACATTTAGAAGATGGAGTACAAGAACTTCAGCAATGTAGCTTCTAAGCTTTTCAAACACTCTGGGACACTTGTAGCCTTATTTTGAACATAAGCCTATAGTACTGAAGTGCACACAAGTGAACTGAACTGATTGCAGAGACATTTCGCATACAGCAGCTAACTTAGGAACTGATGAGGTAGCTCACTTGCTAAAGCATCTTTGTCAATGCAAACAAATGCCAATACTACATTTGGTTACTGTCAAAGAAGTCTGCTTTTTCCTGTTTTCATCCAAAGTTGTTGTAGAGCCCAGTGGATGCTAATCATATTCTTTATGAATATTGGTGTAACCCAGTTTCTGATTTGAATAGGTGAATACCTTTGTACCGAAAGTTTTATGTGGGCTGCAGCTTTGCTGAGGAGGGCACAGCCAAGGCTGCATCTTAAAACTAATCTGCTGAAAGAATTCAGTTCCTCCCCACATGACAATGGAACACTATTTACTAAATCACTTTGTGTATTTTTAAACATTAACCTCTCTGTCTTCCCACAGGTTTTTTATATCTCCTTTCATTAACAATACAACTTTGTTAAAGATGTCTGAACTAAGCAAAGAAAGCTGCTAAGTAGAGCAGTTAAGATCTTACTGGAAAAATTTATTATTAATACTTTATCTGCTCTTGCAACAGTCTCAGAATTTAAGCATTCATTCTGAAGCTCAAAAAAAACCCCATCACCAAGTTCCCTATCCTAACCTCAATATCAAATTCCAGCTTAAAAGAGGTCTCAAAATGTAAAAGTAGAATCCTGATTCACAAAGCGTGAACCTTAAATGTTGGCAGTGGTATTAATAAAAGTTTACATACAACTTCAAGATTAGCCACCCTGGAAAAGATCTCTAAAGTCTAAAGGCCACGAGACAGGAACACATGGGGGATATTATAACAGTAATTGTGAAGCACAACCGCATAAATCAGACTTGAACACTGATGAGAAAAGATGTGGAATAACCACCTGTGGAGAAATAATGCCTTCTGTGTAAATCATCCCATCTACGTCAATCCTTGGGCAAACAGAAGGCAAATGGGACAGGAATAGCTCTCACTTCTTGGTGTGTGATACGCTTAGAGACGAAACACCTCTGTTACATTTGAACACAACACATTGACAAACATCACTTCCAGACCCACAGATGTTTCTCCAACAAAGACCACTCTACAAGAATAAAGCAAAGTGACATGGCAGATCAGCACAAGGCTGAGCCACAGCTCAAGGAATTTATTCTCAGCTCCACTGTTTGCTCAAGGTTAAACAGCAGAATTAGTCACCAAGGCCCTAGCCTGACAATACAAAGGCTTTGGCAGCAGCTCTAGCTTAAGGATTTCCTGGTCCCCCTCTCTCTTCCAGCCACTCCTGTTTGCTGCCCCTGTGGTTATGCCAACACAACCCTGAATCACACTGCCGTTCCACACTGCCAGAGGGCTACACCTGTTTCTGTGGGTTTTTCCTAATATACATTTTCAACCCCCAAATTAGCTTGCTGATCTGTTTTAGATCATGCTTATAACAAGCAACTGTACCAGCACTATGGCAGAGGAGCAGGCTGGGGGCTTGGCAGAGGAGGACTCTGCTCCAGACACCACCACCATGAGAACCCCCATGCATTGACCCTGAGACAAAGGTGCTCCGTGCTTCCCATTTTTAAGGAGTGAGGAAAGCATGCTGGGATTATTTTAATGCATTTTGGGGCATTTAAAATTTTTTTTATTTAACTGTAGACAATCATACACCTTAGAGCAGCTAGCAGGCCACGGTACTTTTAAGAAATTGTGAACTAGAGTTTAACCAATTATAAAATACATCCACTGACATCTAGACACTACTCCAGTGCCTCCATACAAAAGAGCAGTGCATTTAAGAGGATGGATTTTTTTTTTTTTTTTTACTTATTTCAAAATTTTTTAAACAATAAACTCAATAGTTTGGATTTTATTTTTCTGACACATGGTATGGTTTTTTTTTTTTAGGTTTCCCCAAATCCTTATATGTATTAAATTCCAGCAACTAGCAACTCATGATGTCAAATCTACTTTAACACTTCACTTTATTATTTTCCAGGAAGAACAATGCGGAGCTCAGGACCACATCCAAGATACCAAAAGTCTGAGCAGAATTCTGTAAGATAATTTTAAAGCATCCCATTCAGAGAAGGGCCTGTTTCTCATATAGAAACATATTGAAATATAGTTATCAATTGAAGATTTAAAATTAAAAAAAAACCAAAACCAACAAAACAAAGAGGCAAGTTTGAACAGAGATTCGTCCTCCCCAAAATGAGGGTTTGCTGCCAAGAATACATGTGGTCCTGTCCAAAGAGATAAGACAAATCTGAACCCATTTACGGGGAGAAAGAAGGAACAGAGACACTCCCACTGATAGAAAGGAATGTGGCAGTGACAAATGCACCCTGCCCAGTGCCAAACCCATCCCTTGGTGACGAATACTTCATAAACCCCAACAGCTGCCAGCCTGGTTTTCTGTCCTCTCCTCTGAACTACAGATCTCACAAACACAAGACTTGAACAGATTGCTGTTTAAAAAGAAGTACGGGTGCTCTCCCTTTGAGCTACCATTCATCAAGACAGCAGTCCCACCTCCAAAATGCCCTTTGAAGGGCTTGGAAGAGCCATACCCTGGCCTGGGAGCTGGAGCAGATCAGCTGGCTGCAGAAAAGCCCACTCCCCACTCCTTGCCAAGCTCCAGGCACTCCAGCCCTGCACCGACCAGCTGCACTTACGGTTCTGAGGAGGCTGTCAGGGGATTTGAAGGACTCCCGCACCCCCGACGGGTGTTGCTGTGCAGGAGATGAATGCTGCCTGTCCAACTAGCAGTGGGCTCGTGCTAAATTTCAACCTCTTTGGCCACCTACTCAGCTGCTATTAATATTGCTGTTATCGGATTTCACTGAATTCCCACGTGCTGCTGAGAATAGAAAGGCTCCAGTGGAAGATGTGGTTGCTGCATGGGTACAGAAACATGAGGACATTCCTCCAGCACTTGGATTCTTAGCAAATTGATATTCAACTCCGAGAGCCACAGTTCACTGCTGAGAATGCTGGAAATAAACCAGCCAGGCTATGGCTGCAGAGTTAGAGAACAGCGTTTGGAAACACACCTCTCTATTTGACTATAAAAAGCACATCCATTTTCCATAGCAACACATCCACCAGACCCAATGCCACTCACATCATAGCAGCACAGAGTCAGGTATAAAATGACAGCAGACAGCATTTCTCCGTGCCCCTATGGAACCCCTGGCTGACAGCAAGCAGTTCCGTGGGCCCTGATGAATGAGCAGCCTGTCTTCACCCTGTGCCCCCACCTACTAAAGCTGAGGGGTGGAAGAGAAATGCTCAAGAAGGAAAAGGCAGAGAAGGAACAGAGACAGCCAACACCCTCCGTGGGAACACATCACCAACCATGGCTTCAGAGCCTGTCTTCTCACACTGCCTCTGGAGCATGGTGCTTCCTTGCTGATCTCACCCATTGTGCCTCCACATCATTCTGAAATCCCTTATCAAAACAAAAACAGGCACTTCTAGAAAAGTGCATCAACCCCGGCAAGTCACCAGACGATAACATTATCCATTTCCTCATGCTCTTTTCCGACCCCTCCCTGGGTGGTCCATCCCTGCCAGCTTCCTCATATTCCAGGCTAATCTAGAGGTTCTCCCAGAGAGAAAACTAGCATCCCGTAGGGAAGAAGGCAGGTCTGTCAAATAAAAATAAAAATAAATCCCCCAGAAGAACAAGCAGAAGAGCCTCAATGATGACCTGAGCACTCCTCGGCTCTTGTCTGAGGGGTGAGCAGGGCAAATGGTGTGGAGCACTCACTGCAAGTTGTTGCTGTGGAAAAAAGCAGGCTGATAGGATCATGCATCTTCCTGCTCAAATATTAAGCTCTATTAAAGAAAATTAAAGTTGGACTGGATGATCTCTGAGATCTTTTCCAAAATAAATTGTCCTAAAATTGATAATAATTAATGTAGATTTGTTGACTGGTCCCTCTTTGTGACATTTTCTTACTCTGTTCCTAACCGAAAAATTCATCATCTTCACTAACTACAGAAAATTAAACTGTGTATCTCTTGCACTGTTTTGTTTGCTTGGTTTTTCCAGGAAAAAACTTGAATGCTTTGCCAATCTGTATTGGGTACTTCCAATTCCAGATCTAGACTGGCACTTAAAAAAAAAAAAAAAAGCCCAGCAGGAATTTTATTTCTGAAATCTAGTGGTCACATGCCATACACTTTGGCCAAGAAACATAAGAACATCCACTGACTTTTATGAGAAAAGATGGACTCTCTGCACAAAGTATTAGAAATTGTACAGTTGACTCTCAGTTCACACAGAATGTTAGGAGTTCTCAAATCACTTTGTTCACACTCAAGAAGACTTTTTAATTTCACAGGTGAAATTAATTCCTTCTCAAGGAAATCAAAAAAAGCACTTTAATGCACACAGTATTTTAGATAAATTGATAGATAGCTATAATATCAGTACTTACATATACTATAGGTTTTTATTTCTTCCCAAGTTTTGGTATTTAGAACTTGGAGCATATGATTTTGCTGAATCTCTCCTTTTGTCTCCCTGCTGCCTATTTTCTTATTTAAAAACCTGTACATATTTCAGCTGACCTTTGTGCAAGGATTACATTAAAGGCTCCTACCTTTTTCCTTCCTTGTACCTCAAGAATCAACATACTTGAGCTCATCCTGTTGATCATCAGGATCATCATCTACATTAACTTCTCCTGCATTTAGTTTTAAAGATCCTTGACCTTCATTCCCCCACACAAATCTAGACCATTGTGTATAAATTTTGTACAATAATTTGAAGAGAAGTCAAGATGGGGAATGTACAATTTGGCTAACAATCTTTCCAAAACAAATAGTTGGTATACCTGGGGAGTTGCTGAAAAATGAGTATCAAAATAGACAATTAAAAGCAATCCTGTAAGTTTTTAGATATATATTCAAAACCACAAAAACGTGCAGCTGCTAGCTTGCTCAAAAATAGTTCAAGAGCATTATAAAAAAAAAAAAATATGTAAAAAGTCTATTATTTGCTTCAGCTAAGCTGCAGCAACCATGCCAACTCACAGCATTATTTTTCATGAGATGACCAAAACTCATTTTCTCTACTGCCTGTTGCCTCTTTGCCATTATTAAGTATTTCCAAAGCCATTGTCCTTTTTATTCCCAACTCTCACACCTAACTGGAATATTTCAACATCACCAGTTTCCACACACACACCAGAAGTAATTTTTTTAGAATAGCCCTCAATACTGACCACATTAATTCCCACCAAGCCTTGATGAGACATGTCTGTACCAACTTCAGGTATGAATAAACAAATCACTGCAAGGTATGTTAGGGTAAAAAATTTTCCACCTACCAACTACTCCTAGCAACTGCCTATGTGCACTCTCTTACACTCAACCCCCAGGATTAACACAATTGTTCAATTTGGATAAAGCATTTAGAGGTGGTCTCTTGGGAAGACCTAGGATTTGGCAGGTTATACAACAATGCTTGCTCAGAGAGATTTTTATAGCTTCTGTATACAGGGAAGAGGAAAAAATCCACCCCAAAACCTCCTTCATTCAATCTCCTCCCTTAGTCCATGCCCAGAGAAAGATCCAGGAAATGTAATCCTTTGTTATCCTTGTGTCAAGCAAACAAGCAATGGAGCAGAAGTGCCTTGTGTATAAGCAAAACAGTTTACCACAGCTCATAACACTCAAAAGCAAGGTTTACTCAATTCCTCAGGGTATGCAAAAAAAAAAAAAGAAAGAAGAAAACCCAGAACTCTAGTCTATGTTGCATAATTTACATCAGATATTTGGCAATGAACATATCCTCTGATAAAAAGAAAAAAAAAAAAGATGACTGACAGTAACTTGCACTGGATATTGCTGTGTTCACACTTGTGCCTACATCCAGTTTCACCAGTCCAAATAGGCATCTGCTTGGCTGCTGTTGTTCTGACACATACTCAGAAAACAATTCTGCACACAGGTGACTCAGAGTTACCAGCAAAAGCTACAGATGCCCTATTCTAGGCCCATAAAAGTAATCCAGGATTCAGTCCACTCCAGTCATCATCTCCTCAGCAAAGCCAAGACCCATAAATGCCACGTATACGTATGAGGGATATCTTCTGGAGAAGAGGCAGACCCCCTGCATTTTGGGGATACATGGAATTTACAGCACCTGGGAGGCACTTCACAGATTTCCAATAGCTCATTTTTCCCTCTAGAGCAATTCAAGTGTAGTGCTGGCCAAACTGTTGCACAGGAAAACAGAGAATAAGGGCATATGCATATGCCAGCCTCTTTTCATTCTAATCTTTTGTTACATTATTAAAAAACTGCAGTTCAAAGGGGGGCTACTAAAAGCACAGATTTTGGGAAAGAGTGATAGAACCTGGACTTTGAAAAAATCTAGATTTATTGATAGAGATGCAGAGCAAAGATGAATAAATGGAGGTTCAAGGTAAGAGCAGCTTAGTCCACGATAAAGATTTTGAAAATTAGATGAAGTGACGCTGCATTTGTCCTTAAGTAGAAGTAAATCACTACTGCATGACTGAATCATTTCATTTAGTCTGTACACTTGGACTAAAAGCTTTAAAAAAACTACTGGGTTTTCTCAGTAATATTCTGGCAAAATATTTCATGAGCAAATAAGAAGCACTGAAAAAAAAATGATAATGCTTCCTTTTTGGAATTTGTCCGTATTTTCTCTCTGTTTCTTTGTGTTACCCTGGCAACTCAGAGCACAACATCACTCATCACACAGAGCACAAAAGTATGAAATTCAGGCTGAACCTGACTTCTCTCTATTGGAGTCCATTCTCTATTAACTTAAGGTGAACAAATACATCCAAAAGGAATGAGATATGCAGATACAACGGAACTTTATTATTTCCCCTGTTTTCTTAATCTGCCTGCATTTGTAAAAATATACTTAGAGCCAGAAAAGAGCTCCTCAATTAATGTAAAGTCAAATATTTATGAAAGGTTAACAGAAAAAAAACATTGAAAGAGGAAGTATTGCCTCGAACCAGCTCTCCCAGAAGACGTGGTGTAAAGTAGCAGCAACATTTAAACCAAAAACAAGATACAAAAATCAAGAAGAATTCACCCAGTGTAGTACACTTAAGGAAAAGTGTGCCCCTTTTCTTTTAGGGAGCAGACAAGATCTAACACAAGTATATATTATTTTCCACATTTCCTGCAATTCTCACCTCCTATCTCAGCTCTTGAAACATCTACAATTAACAGAGCTCCTTAAGGATGCAGCTATTCTGATTCAGGTTTCTTATGGCTTCAGATTTATTTCTATAACATTTGAAATATATCAATTCAATTTGTTTCTATCAGTAATACTGGATAAATATTACCTCTTTTAATTAGCTTTTTTTGGGTGAAAAACAATTTTTCCACCCCAAAAGAAAACAGTGCTTTAAGGCTGCTTGGAGCAGCCAAGTCAGAGGGTAATTTTAAACATTTGCTCAAAACATTAACATTTTGGGGCCAGGTTTTCTTGCCAAGTTTTTAATGTTGGAAAAATGAATGCTTCTTTACTGTAAAGTGAGAGAATGGGTAAAAGTCCAAGTACTTGCTTTGCCAGAATGTTAGAAAACTTGTGTGGGAGACAAAAAGAAAAGAGGTGGGGGGAGGAGAGAAGTTAAGCTAGTCTGACCATATACCTCTGAAGTTGGAGTTTACATTCATTCTGACCATCCCAACCAACTGAAACCAAATGTGCTATTAGTCATTTAAGAGTTTCTGTTGTAAAGTTAGAGGAGTCTGAAAATAAAAACTTGAAGAAAATTAATGATATGGGAAAGCAATCCTAGCCAGGGAACTATAGATGATCTCACACCACTCTTTCACCAGTACTCATGAAGTATGTAATTTGTATCACAAAACTGATGACTGAGGGAAAAAAAAGGCTTAATATACCAATTAAGACATCACCAAAATGCTCCAACAAGCTATTACAACTAAGTCTGCTGGTAGGGAAGGAGTGGAACAAAACGATCAGATTCTGCTCCAAGTGAGGCCATGGCAATATTCCCAACATCTTTAATGAGTGCATGAGTAAATGCTAAATTGGGAATCTTCCTTCTCACGAGAAAGAAGATACTACATGCATCAAGTCTTGGAAATTGCAGTTAGCCATCTGCAGAATTTCACCAGCTGCCTAGCCAGAAGAAGCTCTGGAGAAGTGGGCTCCTTAAGACCCACATGGTGGTTGTAAGCTATCCTTCCCACAAGTCAATCAAACCACAGAGCCAAAATAACACAAAAGCAACCCTCAGGCTCTTGACAGGGTTATTCTATAAATTCTTTGTCCAACATTCCTCATAATTTCTACAAGAAAAACAGGCACTCTTTAACACCAAGAGAAGATTAACAAAAATCTTGAGACTCTCATCTAGGAATCCACAGCTCTTGAAAACTAAGGGTGTCTCAAAACCTCTGTGAAGCACAATCATTACTGCATTTAATCATTGGAAAGATTATCAAACTAATGGTTAAACTGAAAAGTATGTCAATAGTACCAGTTCACTACAAACTGCAGCTTCCCATGGGACAGTACACATGCTGCATTAGCAACTGCTGCATCCAGACCTGTCACCTTGGAATTGTCTATGCTTTCATATACCTTTTGATCTCAAGTGTTTGGCCCTATTTTATTCAGAAATCCCAACAGCAACAGTGTTGTCACTATATTCATAGTTTAACAATTCAGTGAAAAGCCAAGACTTTACCATCATCCTGCAATTAGGACTGATAGTCTAGACAGCATGAAAAATTAAAAGGCAGCTCAATAAAATTTATGGGATGTTTCTCCTCTTGATTATACTTAATTCTACCTGAAACAAATTACAGTTGCAGAAGAATCACACAAAAAGTCATCTCAGCGGTCTCATCACCAACACGCACCCTACAACTGTGAGACTCAGAATAATTACCAAGATCTCCCCTTCTTCTTTTCACCTCCAGGCTAACAGAACCACAGGAAGAAATTAACTCAGTGTGGAGGAGGAATACCCAGTAGTATCCTCCAGTGAGGAGAGGATACATCAATCTCTGCTGATGGCTTAGGAATAGGTTGCTAAATCGCAGCAAAGCCCAGCTATTCCTTGACAGGAAGGTAACCCCTGGAATGCACAGGAGAAAAGAGCAGGGTGAACATACCTCCACGCTTTGACCCACAGATAGTAAGCATGGATGATAAGCTTGAGCATTATCATCAGGTTTGGTTGCCAGACAGCAAACTGTTGACCACACTGCCCACACAACACTGAAAGTGCTTTGCAATAGGCCACCACTTTCTTGCTGCATGAAGTTAGGTAGAAAATAACATGAAAAAACAGCTGGAATGCTCTTAATGTATTATCTTCTCTCCATTTCAGTGTAGATGCAGTTAGTGGTCCACTTAAACAGCTACAGTAATATATTTTAAAAATAAATTTAATAGAAGTCCTTTTTGTAGATTTTTATTTTTTTTTAGCAACTGAAGGTACAAAGACATACAAACTTCTTCATCATCAAGGAAACACATTTATGGCAGAGTAGGACAGTACAACAATTTCCTAAGATACTGAAAAACAGCTCATTCTGCCATCTAAGTTATGCAAGCATCATCTTTAGTAACGGAAATCAGTACTATCAAAAGCATTTCACAAAATAACAAATCGGCCATCTGTTGGATGCTGATTTCTTGAGAGATGCCGATTCAGAACCGCTCCAGTAGTCAGATATTTACTGAAAGAAGATAGATATGAAGCCTTCTGCCACACAGCATTTTGAGCTCTTCCCTTACAAAACAGCAGATTGAATACATGTAAAAATATGTGCCCCAAGTTTTTTTCATGTAGGAAAGAATCTTTGGAAGCTTCTGCTAGGGAAAGAAATCCAGAACTCTTGCATGAACTCCAGACAGAATGTCAAACATGTAATTACTTGAAATATTATTAAAAGTAACATAGTTATTACCTAAGGCCCTGAAGGAAAAACCCTGACACAGGATAGGTACACAGGCGAGTATACTTGAACTTTTTTTTGCATAATAAAGCTCCCAACAAAAACTGCGCAATCCTTTAAAAAGGATTGCACAGTTCCTCCACAAGGAAAAGATTAATAAATTAAAAGCACAGAGATAACATTCTTTGCAAAGGGAAAAAAATGAACTCTCATCTCAAATGCACTCTCAAGCTTCCTCTCCTTTTAATTAAAATTGATGAATGCTGATAGCACAGAAATCAACAGATTGGATGTGAAGTAAACAGGCCATTTAAAATACATAAATGCACATTTAAATTAAGTCTGTGCTGATTTTCAATTTGTAAAATTTCATATGCACTTATTTTGAGTGTCATACCAATTCCCCTCAAAAATAAGTTCACTAACACATTCATGATTACAGAGCAGCTTAAAAAAATAAAAATTGCTTTTAAATTCTACTTCTTTCAGAAAGATTTTTATTTTTGCTAATTTTAGCTTGCATAGACGAGCCTGTGTTTCATGTGTACAACCAAGGCTTACCAAAGTACTTTCACAAGATGAAGACTGGCCAGTGAGCACCACCAGCAGTAATAGTGCTTTTGTTGAAACAAAAAGCAATTCCCTTTGAAAAATTAAGCAGATAATTATCCAATGAACACAATAACACAGTATTTACTCTCTTAGGTAATTATTAATTTTATTGCAGGGACTAAGATTAGAATGGATTGAAACTTGCCGTATTTAATGAGACACCTTTTTCTGCTCTCTCTCTTCTAAGAGTGTTAAGTTGACCATCTATACCCAGTTTGTCTTACACTCTTCTCTTTGTTCCTGTATCTTGCTGTGTTGACCATCATTTAAAAAAGAGCCACAAGCTTTCAACACACACTTTCAAATTCAGGAAATAAACTCATCTCTGCTGCATCCTCTACCACTAGGGAAAGTAAAAGGTAATGTTTTCTAAAACCTACCCACTAATTATTTTTTTTGTACATAAGGATTGGTGCATTACACACTTTAATAAGCAAATGCATGGAAACCTGTACAGCTACCTTTTGTAATACCATTAAAGACTAACCTTTCATAACTGTCATCTGCACTCTACTTCAAAGTGTGCACTCTTTGAAGCTGACCTGGTGTTGCTGTTTGTTTTGTGAGTTGCCTGGCAGAGACATCTGAGCAATACAGAATGAAAACAGTGGGAAAGCATCTTTACTGGGTATCCCAAATTAGCTGAAGAGTTATAGAAGGCTATTTCAAATAACAGCAGTGGTGGCACACAGACTACCTACAAACTAGAAGGAACTAGAAACCAAGCAGATACTACCTCCTCTTTGCAGTAAAAGCAGATTATGAAGTTTTTCACAGGTAAAGCAAAAAATTTTAAAAAAAATTAAGAAAAATCTCAATGCACTTGCTTTGAAACTGAAGGGACAATTCATATTCATAATTCAAAATTGCATTAAAAAAGAAGCCACATTACCAAGGGTTGAAGTAACCTGAACTAATTAGTTGGAGTATCCTCTCATACATGAAGGTAGGAAAAACCTCCAAAGTTTAGTAGTTTTCTTCCACTGTGCTTACTGCTGCTTACTTTAGCTCTTAAGGAGGACAGTCTCTCCTGTGACTGCAGATGCACAAATAACAGTAACATGTTCCATTAAATGTTGAATGCCAAAACCTACATGCAATTAAGCCTGACCAAACAGTTTCTAGGAGCTTGAACATATTTGCTTTCCTGACAAAAATTCTGCAAACAAAAGCCCCTTCTATAAGTAATGTACACGTGCCTTTGGTACACGTCCATCAAAAAGATTCCTGCCCTGGGAGATGAAAGCAGGCTGCTTCTCTCTCTCACCATCTCACTGATCAGGCAGTAATAAGTCATTTTTAAATAATGGGAACCACACAAACACATTCTTGGGCAACAGGTGACAAGAAGAAATTTTGAGTGTTCACTGCTTCTCCATCTCTCCTGAACCCTAATAGAATCACAGAATTGTTTAGGTTAGAAAAGACCTTTAAGATTATTGAGTCTGACCATTAATCCAGCACTTGTAAGTTCATCACTAAACCATGTTCCCAAGTGCCACATCTACAAGACTCATAAGTACCTCCAAGGATGGTGACTCTACCACTGCCCTGGACAGCCTATTGCAATGTTTCACAAGTGTTTTAATTGAAGAAAAATTTACTAAACCCCAATTCTAAACCACACAATTAGTTGACCATATGTCACAATTTGAGGTTATTTCTTCCTGGCCTGCCAGTTGCTACTTTGGAAAAGAGGCTGACCCCCACCTGGCAGTTGTGGAGGACACTGAGGTCCCCCCTGAGCCTCCTTTTCTCCAGGCTAAACAGCCCCAGCTCCCTCAGCTGCTCCCTATCAGACCTGTGCTCCAGACCCTTTACCAGCTTCCCTGCCCTCCTCTGGGCACACTCCAGCACCTCAATGTCTGTCTTGTAGTGAAGGGCCCAAAACTGAACACAGGATTTAAAGTATGGCCTCACCAGTTCTGAGTAGAGGGGCACAATCACCGCCTGGTCCAGCTGGCCACACTCTTACTGATAGAGGCCAGGATGCCATTGGCCCTCTTGGCCACCTGAGCACATGCTGGCTCATGTTCAGCTGGCTGTCAACCAGCATGCCCAGGTTCTTTTCCGCTGGGCAGCTTTCCAGCCACTCTTCCCCAAGCATTTCAATGTTGAGACCCAAGAGCAGGACCTGGCACTTCACCTTGTTGAACCTCATCCAACTGGCCTGAGCCCATCCATCCAGCCTGTCCAGATCCCTCTGTAGAGTCTTCATACCCTCCACAGATCAATGTTCCTGCCCAGATTGGTGTCATCTGCAAACTGACTGAGGGTGCAACTTTCCCCCATCCCCCTTGCCTGCCCTTCCACTGCAGTGCCCCGTTGTGTAAACACACTTTCTGAGAAAACCAAGTTCCAGTCCTTCATTCCAGATTTTCTCCTGATAAAATTCACACTGTTCATTAAAGGAAGGAATTTTAGCAACTTTGGCCCACACCTGACACGGCACAGGCACGGAGCACCTGCCTTGGTCCTCCAGTGCTGGCAGCCCCGTGCACACTGAGAACAGCTGCTGGGCCACCCATTGCTCACATGGCACCCAAGCAAGCAAACCTCAAGCACTCAGACTCATCCTACTCTGTGCCACCATTCCCTGGATTTGTAGATTTAAATCTTATCCTAGCAATGAAACAAACAATACTGAGCAAAAAATAGAAGTAATTTACAAATGCAGTCACGTCATTTAGGTCATGATCATGATGCCAGACTGAGTATGTTACCTGGATAACTAGGGATTTCTGTATAGGTTATTTATCAGACTAGCTTGTTGAATACATTCACAAATTATTCAAACAGTATTAGAGAAAACAGAATTGAACTGAGGAATTTGCTTGCAGCTCTACGAGGAACACGCTTCAGAAAGACAAAATGTTGTTTATAAAAAGCAAATTATCCTTTTGCAAGAGATTCTGTTCCTCTTGAGAGAATAAAAATATCACTATGAAATGGCAAACACTACTAAACCACCAGCACTAAGTGACTTTTGTATGATTTCCCAACAGCAGCCAACATTCAATACCAGAGGCAAGCTCAGATTTCAAAGAATAAAATGTTCTGCACAGAGAGAGAGGGTTTTGCAGGACAAGCAGAGTATCATTACCAATGCATCTTACTCCGTGCTTATTCAACCTGTGTGGGTGTGCCTTCTACATAACCATCTGATGTGTGATTTTACAGTTACACTTCCCATGCCAAAATCAGTAACAAAACCTCTTAAATTAACTGATCTTCTGAGAGAAAAAGTAGCTTTTAAGCAACTATGCTGAATATAGCGCAGGCAAATACATGTACCAGCTTATTTTAACAGCCATTCTTATTCATTATTCTTCTGAAGCTTTTCATGAAACTTCCAATGGCTTAATGAAAAACTGTCATATGTTAAATTGCTAATAATTAATGATAAAATTTTTTTCCCTGTGATTGCACAGTTTTTCCCTGGTCACATACAGAATACCGGCCTGGATTAAGAGACCTACCACGACTTTATTCATCTTTTCAGATAGCTTTACATACAATGTTCCACATTTCCTAAAGCTTAACAATGGCAGATTGCTTGATTGATTTATCAAATTAAATTAATTGCTTCCATATGATTTTTGATTGATTTTTCCTTAGTTTTGCTTCTTAGAGTTTTCTGTAGAGCTACAGAAGTTAAAAGCAGCTTTTACTGTATGCAACCTTTCCAAAACCACACACAGGAATATTCACATGGGGCCAGATCAAAAAACTGTATCAAGCCCAAGATCTCATCCTCCCATGTAATCCCAAGTGGCTGCCTAAGGAAGAGCAAAAATAGACAGGAAAGATGCTTCTCCCTTGTGGACTTTCTAAGCTAGATGTGGTTTCCACATACTAAGTAGCTCTTAAAAGATTTCCCTTAAACTTCTCCACTATCCCTTGAATGCAAGTAACCTTTGATTATCCACATCATCTGTTGGCAAGGAAGCCTATTTCCCCTTCATTGGTTATTCACATAACATGGCACTCAGTGACCAGTTGAATCACTTGTCCACACCATCTGATAGGGTTTTATTTGTTTGTTTGTTTGTTTTAAGCGTGCAACTTTGTCCAGCTCTCCCCTTCATCCATCACCTTTCATTCAGGACTCTCAGTGTGCTGAAGTAAGCCTGCAGGGGAAGCTATTCCTACTTTTAGTCAGAGAGATGCCATGAGGGTGAAGATATTCCAGTTCCATAGACCTGCTTTTGGGGGAATTTGGGCAAGTGAGAAAGTGATAAAAGGGAAAATTATCCAAGCCTAAAGCTTCATATGGTATTACAACACCAGCAAATGCCAGATTAACCACAGCAGCACAGTAGAGTACAATTGCTTTTCCTATTCCTAATACTTGTTTCTAGAATAAGGTTGGGTCCTTTTCTTTTTTTTGTGTGGTTGGTTGTACTTTTGTTTGTTCGGGGTTTTTTTGACTGGCACTGAACACTGCCTTCACAAAACCTCTGACCCATTTACCTCAGGCCTGAGCAGTATTAGGTATTCCAGAACTCATCATTTCATACACAAAACCAAAATTGTTTTAAGTTTTCTTGTTCTCATTATAGTAACCCAAATTTCCTTCTATTTTATACATAAAAAGAGCACAGTTTCTGAAAAAAATAACCTGAAAATTACTACTAAAAGCTGTTTACAAGAGTAGTTAACACTGGTATACTTGGGCAGCTGAGGATTCAGTTGTGGAATTGTACAGTAATTCTCTAACTGTACAGATCCGTGTTGAAAATACGTGACAACTTCAAGTCAAACCACACATAAATAAACCGCCTTCTGTTAGCTCAGGCATTTTTAGCTAGTGCTTTACCAACTACATCCCTCACCCCCAAAATTTATCACAGTTGAGGGCATCTTACAACATCAGGTCACAGAGTTAAAAAGAATACATTACTGCATCATAAATCTGACAAGCGTATTTCAGTGGTTATTCACAGGGAACAAGTGGCTGTCTGTAATTTAATAGCCTTTGCAAGAGCAGAAGTATTTTGAACTTGGACTCCCTTTCCCCGCCCCAGTTAAATATTTTATCATATAACGCACTGGAATCCACGTCAGTTGATGCATATCTGTACGTACTGGGTTCAAAGGTGTGTGCGTGTTTACATTTGCAGGACATTTTTTCTGGAAGGGAAAGGAAAGAGGAAATATCATCAGCATTAGTCAACCTTCTTACTCTAGTCTAAGAAACCAGCTGCAGCAGCTTTCAGAATTTTGCTTTCTGAGTCAGGTTCTGATACCATGCTCGCTCCCTCCCTGGGCACAGAGAGTCGTAGGGAGGGGATACATATACTGGAGGGCAGGGCTGTTGGGAGGACTGGCTCTGCAGGAACCTCATATGACATCCAATAAGCACAAAGTCCACGTCCTGCCCCATGGATGGACCCAATTCCTGTAACTGCAGAGTGGGGTGGAGAGCTGGGCCTGGTGGTCCTGCTGGGCTGAACCTCAGCCAGCAGCCAGTCCTGGCAACACTGGCCAGCAGCACCCAGGGCTGAATGAGATGGAGCATGGGTGTGCAAAACAGAGCATCTCACAAGGCTGACAGAGCCCATCATTCCCCCTTTCCTCAGCACTTACTACACCACCTCGGTAATGCTGCTGTCTCCAGTTTGGTGTCTCACAGTACAGGAAAGATATGGATAAACTGGAGCAAATTGAGTGGAGATCACCAGGATGTGCATGGCTGGAGATCCTGAGCTTGATCATTCAGCTTGTTCAGCCTGGAAAACAGTTCCCCTGTTGGTTTTCTTTTGTTTTTGTTGTTGGGTTTTTTTTCCTTTTGTTTCTTAAAGACAACAGATCTCTATCATTTAAAAGAAACATGCCTTTGTGTGGTTAGGCTTGGCTGCTATCTAGGGCTCTTTATTTCCAAACCTCCGCCCCTTCTTATCATCTAACCATGTGGTGAGACATTATTTTGTTTAATTGGTTTCAGTGACGGCATGAAAACAACCATGTAACTCTCTGGAAATGCAGTTTGTAAGAATATTTGAAATTGTTATTTCATTGCCAATTGCATTCTGTAATATTCACAGCAAAAAAACAAAAATAAAAGGCAATATTGTCACTTTAAAGGATACAATAAGTGCTCCAATTAAGCAGTAATAATAGTTAGAACTGAAATGTCTGAAAGGAATAAAAATGGCCAGAAGTAGGGTTTTGCATGCAGTATGATCAAAAACTGTCAATACACTGTTCAGCTTTACTTTCTCTATTTACAGAGTATGATGAACTGGCAAACTCCTGTATCCATGGAAAACTTCAAGAAGTCAGCTTCCCCCAGTATTTAAATATAGCAGCTCTTCCTGTTGAGTTGTCTGCAGAAAAACTAACTGAACTTCAGCAATTTACAGTAAAATACAATTTAGAATAATACAATAGTGAACTTGCATACATATTTCTGTGTAACTGATGTTACAAAAAGCTTATGCTAGTTAAGTCATTCAATTTCCAACATCAGACACAAACATTTTTTTGTATGGAGGAAAAAAGAGCCGCCATCAAAAAATGCAGGCTTTCTCTTTACCTCCTTTTGTAAGGTATTCACTGCTACTCATCAAAAATGCTGTTCTGCTTCTCATGCATTGTTTTGTAAACTGCATTTAATCCTGGGAAGCTAGGGGATTAAAATGAATACAGGTATTTAAGATTTAGACGGATTCTCATGGGAATCCTAAAATGCTAGAGACACTTCTGTTAATACAAGCAAACATTGAAAAAGCATAAAGGCCTACAGTAATAATAGCTTTGTAGCCCCTCCCCCACCACAGTTATCCCGGAGATACTTTTGAAATGTAACAGGATCAAATATGATGACTTTGAGCAAACCAGTAGAAAGCTACTGTAATCCTCTTCAGGGAATCATTCAATTCTGTAGAAGAACTATGTGAATTCCAATATAAGCCTGTGGATCTGTGTCACTAGAGATACATGAATTGCTTTTGATACAACTAACAGATGCTACACCTGCATTGTTACTCTGAATTGTTCAAACTCCTCCTCTGTACACGTCTAGGTACAGGTACAGAACTCCAGAGTTCTTCATTCTTAGAGCAGAATCATCTTCACAAAAAAGCAAATGCTATCAAAAGTATAATCTGATAAAGGAAGTGTAAATTATTAACTTTTAAATTACTCAACAGCAAAAGTGATCTATCTCCAATATTATTCATAATGACCAGAAACTAAAGCAGACAGATTAAATAGCACCACACCTAAGACTTCATAGACTTTAAACCTAAGAATTGGAGGTAAATTTCTAGCAGGTATGGTCCAAAGTCTGGAACATATTTTATTGCCTACAACGTTTTTACTGGAATGATTTGCAGTTTGCACAGATTAGTGATATGAGCACGAATATTTTACACTTAAGCACATCAGTTTCACAAGACTGAATAAAACCAATTTTTTCTTTATCTCTATATAATTGTCCCAAATACTAAGAAAAGTAAAACATGTGAAATTACTGATCTTGAAAGTAGCTATATAATAAAAAAAATACAGCAATTTCAATATTTAGAATATAGCTATAACCAGGAAGCAAATACATTTCTTTGACAATGCCCACAGCAAAAAGAGAATTTCCACACTTACAGAGTTGTAGAAACATTTCAGTCTGAAGTGCTGCACTTTTCCATTTCAAGTGAACTGTCACTAGGAAACTTAGTTACCACAATAAAGGTCTATTACAACCATATGTGTAAAAAATGTTATTTCCTGAATATAAATGGGGGGCGGAAAGCTGCATCCATTGTCCTAATTAAATTTTGGTTAAATGGTTTGCATTTCAGTTTTCAAGACCCACAAAAAGCTGTCACTTATTTGTTTCATCTCAGTTTGAATTCACATATTTTCTAAAATGCTGAAGCTTTTGGGATGATTGACTCTTCAGTCACATAGGTACAAGCAAGAGAATTTAAGGAGACACAAGTTTTGGTCCAATCATTTTCATACTTCATGCACTGAAGCATTTGGCTTTCATCCATCTCACCACTTTCTATTCTACGCAAAATAAAAAGGCAGGAAAGGGTGGTTCTATGTTGTGTGAGTGTTTTGAGTTGGTTGGGTTTTTTATTTTTTTATTATGAGGCCAAATTAGAAAATAAGTTTTTCAACTCATTAAAATGAATGTTTCTTGTAAAAATAAGCACAGTAAGTTCAGGTTCAGCTCTATCATACTCTCATATTGCAAGCATTCAATTCTTGAGCAAAAAAAATTCAAGATAATGTAGTAAATAAGCAAATAAATATGAAAGAAGACCACAAATTCAGTACCATCAACAGAAAACACCAGCTCTGAACTATCTGTCCACAAATTCATCTGCATTCTCTCTTCTTTCATTGTTGTTTTTGAGGTTGGTTTGGGGTCTTGTTTGGTTGGCTTTTCAAGTATTCATTTTCGGGGTATTTGACTATGACTCCTTTGAGCAAAACACGACAGCTCTTCCGGAAGGGCAAAATAAGATGCAAGTCCCAAAAGAGTGTCTCATCATCACACCTCAAGCTTTCAGGTATGCCTCAGCTTCACCTGATTTGCCAAACAGTTTAAAGAGTTGAATGATACTGGTAAAGCAAACCCAAAAAATTCCTCCAAAGACTGAGATGTGGTATTGCTTTTACAATTAAAGTTCTCCAAAAATTTCCAAAGAGCCTTGTCAACAGTTTTCCACTCAAAAGATCATCTTTTCAGGAATGTCTATGTAGATTGCTTTCTTCAGTGGTCTGCCCAACAGTGCTAATGTTCATCCCATAGAACAAAATTTCACTTTGCCTTTGTTTACCCTACAAAAAAAAGCACCCTGAGCAGGAAACAGAAGTGGAATCAGGAAATGCAGCATATTCCCTGGGACTAGACAGGAAGAACATTCAAGTCATAAGAAACATCAGCTACCATTAAAAAAGAATATTTTTTAATTCAATATCTACTATATCAGGAAATAGTGTACAGCTACTTCCTACCACAAAACCAGTAATTTGCACTGGCAGTACTGTAATTTAAATTACAGGCTAAAGATGGTAGGTACTAGAGGGCACTGCGTTTAGCTTAACTCACTGCTAGAAGGGTTCCCTTCTGACAACCCCTAAAAGGAGAGGGTTTCTTGATAAGAGACAAGAGTTGATATGCAAGGTAGTGATTCTGTATATAGGCTTCAAATACTTAAGGTTGGTATAATAGTTCATTCTTATATAATCAGAAGAGCACCCCATGAAATATATCCTGCTCCAAATGGAACAACAGGTGCAGAATATGTCCTTACAGCCATACCACACAGCAACTATTTAATTTTCTCAGGTTTTATTTAGAAAGCATCTATTCTCTGAAACACTTCTTTTTTTGGGTGGTATTTTAAATTCAGAAAGTGTTATCTCTGAACTGAAATAGAGAGCCTGTCTCAAAAGCTCAGCTGAAATGCAGGAACACAAGGATGAACACTCATGTAACAGTTGTCACTTCTCTCAAGTTGGCTTTAGTTATAGGGAGCTTTATGTTACAGAAAAAAGGGCATTTTAATTTTTCCAGGATTGCTTTTTGTTTAGGAATTAATGAAAAAAAGATTATGCTAAAGAAACATTAGGCAGATTAAGTTAAAAACTACCCAACATTTTGAAATGCCAGAGCCAAAGTCATAGCTCTGTTATTTCATCTCATGTAAGCACCACGTCTCACTTCAGCAAAGCTTCTCCAACAGGGTTTTCTCTTTGCTTACATAATTAACATATTACAAGATTGATAACGAATATGTGGAAAAAGCGCAGGCCAGCGAAAAGATGAAGGCCTAATCCAAATACCAAGTTCTGCAAGGTGATGAGATACTTTGATCTATCTTGGGAAAAAAAAAAAAATCACAGAATGGTTTGGATAGCAAGAGACCTCAAAGATCATCTAGTTCCAACCCTTCTGCTATGGGCAGGGACACCTTCCACAGCAGACCAGATTGCTCAAAGCCCCATCCAATCTGGCCTCAAACACTTCCAGGCATAGGGCATCCACAGCTCCATCTATTCCAGTGTCACACCACCCTCACAGAAAAGAATTTCTTCCCAATATCTAAAACTAAACCCACTCTATTCCAGTTTAAAACTATTACCACTTGTCTTATCTCATGCATCTTTGTGAAAAGTCCCTCTCCATCTTTTTTTAGGCCCCTTTTAGGTGCTGGAAGGTGTCCTTGGAGCCTTCCCTTCTTCAGGATGGACAACCCCAGCTCTCTCAGCCTGCCTTCATATGAGATATGTTCCTGCTCATCTTTGTGGCCCTCCTCCAGAGTCACTCCAGCAGGTTCACATACTTCCTGTGGTGGGTGCCTGAGAGCTGGACACAGTGCTCCAGGTGGGGCCTCAGTTTTCAGTTTCATTCAAGACATACTCTAAATATAACAATGTAGTAACAATATTAGTGGAAGCTAAGTATTTCAACTTGCCCTATTATTGAAAAATAAAATTAGTATCGTTAAACTTCAATATCAGATGTCAGGGCTGTGGTAGCTATAAAAAAGTTTTCTATTTAGGATTTTGCAGTAAATTTTCTTTTTTTTTTTTTTTCTTAGTTTAATATTTTACTCTATTAACCCACCAATTTTTTTTTAATATTAAAATTTAATTATATTCTTCAACTGGAGATCTCAATTTACAGAATTATAAATTTTTTCATGTAGAAGAATTAATTTTCTTCAAAGACAAATTTGAATTTACACTCTCACTCTGAGCATTGAGGCTGCCTCCTTTAAAACTGATACAGATAACAAACTCCATCAGAATTGATGCTTGGTATCTGCCTTATGTGAGCTCTCCCTTATAACTCCATGGTAGGATTTTATTAAGAACCCTTCCACAGCTGGGAACAACTGGGTGTGTCACCCCTAAAGAGCTGGGTGAGGAAGTGCTTAACATTTTTAAATAGCAACCACACTGACAACTGAGAGTCACTAAGCTTGTATCACATTCTTACTTTGACAGAACTAAAAAAGAATCAAATGAAGTATTAAGACAGTCTTGCATTAGTATAAATAAATTTTAAAAACCTTCACTAACTGCTGTGTTGTAAAACAACATCTCCAATTAGAAATAATAAAACACTACTCCAAGAAAGAAAAATCAAATTTACCAAAAGAAATTAAAAGGGGGACACATGCATTGACACAAATAACCAGCCACTGAACAAGATGATATGCACATGACTGCCAGACAGGATGTGTGAGGAGTAAGTCCATCTGGATGATCCTTCTTGGAACACATGACATATTGCTCTGCTATACCACTGAGCAATAACTTCTGCAGATTTACAGAAAGACTGAACTATAAATCTCAGACATTAATCCACACTCCCATTTTCACTGGCAGAAAAGAAATCATCCATGCCAGGACCATTTTTCCACACTACCCAACTACTAATCTTGCTGATCTGGCAAAGCATAAAGTTTGCAAGGGTTGGAGCAGCAACCAGTAATTTTAGCCAGCCTTTTTCACACAAACTTCTAAACAATAAAATTTTAAGGAGCTTTTTCTTTGCAAAAAGGATAATCACATAATCACTTGGAACTGAAAGTCTGGATATGTAAGAGGATTCTTGCTTCCCTTGTCCCAGATTACTTCTAGTAATTATAGAGGAGGGTTTCACATCATGCCTGTGCATCATCTCAGTTGCAAGAGAAAACAAAATAGAAGTGAAAGTTGTAGCCTCCTCACCAGATAGAAAGAGTATTTTCTTGGAACAAATTCTATTAATGAGGAACTGAGGGTCTTGACCTTACCTCAGGTGACACATGAACACTGAACAATGTAACAGAGTTTGGTAACTCTGAATGGCTTTGCATTGGTGTTCATCAGAAAGACTGCTGTCAGCAAAGGTGCAGCAAAAGGCAGCAAGCACACTCAGAAATAAACTACAAGGAGAAAACAACTCTTCCTGCTGGGAAGGGAGCCTGCCATGGTGGCACAGGATGGCAGCCTTGAGATGGCAACAGCCTGAGGGCATATGACTTCCCAGAAGGTAAAAAGGAGATACCACAGGTAGCTGCCAGGCAGCAGAGACAGGAGAAGCACATGGAACACCACTTCACAGAGCTCATCCCTTTCAAAAGGGAGGTGTTCCCCCTGAGGACCTGCCCAGCTCCTGAGGTGACAGATCAATTGAACAAGTGTAACAAGGACAGAGATGCAACCTTCCAGACAATGTGAAAGACTGGTTTTGCTCTTACATAAGATGACAACTCTCGTGTCCTCCTTAGCAGCAGAAGCAGACCCACCCTTCTAATGGTACCTTCCCTCTGACCAGTTTTCAACATCCACAGCAAAACAACACCTTGTCATACCTGACAGTACATGCATGTCCTACCAGCACCCTGTTCTCTGCCTGTTAAGCTGACTTTTTCTAAGCAACAGTTTACTCAATCTATTTTGGGTAGATAAAAAAACCTGTGCTAATAGCGGTGCAACAGCAGAACACAGCAGTCCTCTTGCGGTGTCAAAAAACACACTGCTTCAGGCAAACATTAATGTTATCCCAAACAGCATATCACAGCTGCTTTAAGATGTGGGCAATTAGCCTCAGGTGATAGCAGCAAAATGAATTTGCTTAGGAATGTTAGAAATCCAAATGTTAAATGCAATCTTTTGAATAAGTCAGCAGATGAAAAGTTTTACTTGGTGACAAGAAATTATTTACTTCTAATTATGAAACTAGAGTTAGCAGAGGATAAGAAAAAAGCAAGACATGAAACATTATCCCTTTTCTGAGGCCTGGCATCCTACAAGTTTTGAAGACATTTGTAATTCATCTTGAATGTATGAAACTACTTATTTCTATTAAATAATAAAAGGACACATCAGATAAAAGTCCTGATCAGACAGCATTTCTCTCCTGACACAAATACAAATCTCTCTGAAAATCCTCTGAAGTATAGCTTGCCTTCTGGGTAATAAAATTATTTCTGTAACTAACTTTTCAATGGAGAGAGTTACCTTCATGTAACTTATTTCCTTTATTTCTTGGAATAAAACTTTCCTCCCATCCCTTTCCAACCTCCTAAATACATCAAAATTGCTAGTATATTTAGGACACCACTTTACAGCACGCTCAGATACAGAAGTTTTGAATTACTCTGGAAGCATTTAATACACACTGTGGGACTGTCATGTGATATATAATGTGTGGAGAAGCAAACTCATACTGAAACAAATTACAAGAACGTGGTTGTATGGTTGGCAGCTCTTTTGACTCTAACCCAGACCCCCCACACTGCTGTCCATAAGAAGTACTCAATAGTTGAATCTGCTTTTTCGAAAAACACTAATTAAAGCATTGCTGAGAAGGTATGATGTAAAACCACTGTTGCTTCCTGACAACTTCAAATTCCAGCCTTACTCTCTGCTCACGGAGCCAGGAAGGGAACTGGTGGTGCTGCAAGGACCCAAAAAAGCCTCGGTTACAGACCCACTGGATGGATTTCACGGCTGACCTCTCCTGGGCGCCGAGGTTTCACGTTGGGACGAGTTGGACAACATACCTTGCACAACAGTTCACTATCTCGACCTCCCCGGGCTTCCAGCTTGTCGCTATTGACGCTGCTGAACGCCAGCTCCCAACCGCCTCCAACCCTTCCCAGCCATACCCTTGGAGCAAACCTCCACCAAAACAACTTTTGCTAGGGCTTTGTGAGTAATTTAAGCACGGCAGAGGTTACCAACCCTCCAGCTTTTGGCATGACTTAGGAACAGGCAGAGAGAATACCAAGGTCCTGGAAGCGTGCCAAGTCCCTAAACAGCAGATTAGTGAGAAATTACGTTTCGGGTATGAGTCAAAGACTGAAAACACATTGCCATCTCACATATCAGACCTCAAAACAGCATGAACTTTCGTTCTGAAACCAGGCAGAGAAAATGTCAACAGGCTACCACTCGACCCACCTACGAGAGATTTCTTTCTAATTAAAGCAGCTACATATCATTTCACAGTATTTTTTTCCTTGTATTTGCAGAAGGATTACTGCCTGTTCCTCTTTGATAAAACCGGTAATTTAAGACAGGAATCAGTCCTTCACATTTAACTTGACAGGTTTCCAGCAAAACCCACTAAAGATTTTTTTTGTTTTGGAGACAATAAATTCACCCTTTTGTCCCAATACAATAAAAATAGTTAACACTGTAACAAATCAATGTGCCCTAGGATGATTTTTGCCTTGACTCATTTATCTTAAAACACCTGTCTATACAGTAAAGTTTCACCTTAGTCTCTCGGAAACTGGTAATAAAATTCTTATTAGGAGACAGAGCAGGCTTGAAATATGAAAAATCACTAAATATATTTTAGAACCAAGCCACTGCTATTTCACAGGAAAACTCCCATCTCCATAAACATGCAATTTGGTACTTAATTTCTACTCATACACACACACATACATCCCTTGACAGGGGATGTGACACTCAGAGACAAACATCTGACTAATACCTGAAGTGGCAAGACCAGCAGTCCTTTAGGAACACTACAACTAAGCCTCAAATCCATTTGGATAAATATCAGAAGTACCACCTCAGCCTTACAGATTTACATCCATAATCACAAATCATAAAGAAAAGTGATGCCCTTGATATCATTTAACAATTTTGCTCCATGTCTAAAATAAGCTGAACAGTTTCCATCTCAGATTAAATGCGGTAAATATTCATTAACAATTAGTTTGCTTGTAAGGTAACTATTATAATAATACTTCATCATTTAAATTACATTTCTGCAAGTCTTACCCTCTAGCTTTAACAAGGCTTAAACCCTCACCACAGTATTCAGGACTGCTCATACCAGATTAAAAGAAGAATTTTCCATAGGCAAACATTAAAAAAAAAAAATAGACTGTAAAAGAGCTTAGAGGGAGAAGGGAAAGGAGAAAACAAAACCACAAAACTCACTTGACTGTAACTCGATTGGACAAATCCTGAAGATCTCCTGGGTGAAAAAGCTGAGCTTCTTTCAGTCCAATGTTTTCGCACGCTTTCAGAAAAACATTTATATTATCCTGCAAAGAGAAGTAGAAAGCAGTTGCTCAGTTAAGAGCACTAAGCAGGTTTTGCAAGATGATTAGTACTAGCCTTTAAATGTCAAAGTCCAGCTCACATAAATGAAACTGGAAAAGCAATCTTCTGGATCATAAACGCTGCTCGTTTCTCATGCACACAGCAGGCTGGGCTGCGATCGCAGGGACTGAGGGGTATGTTAAAGATTACCTGGCATAAGGCAGCGGTGAGCCAGTAGGCAGCAATCTCCACTTTGATGTCAGCTCTGCTCAGCAAACAAACGCCCTCTTCCTAGCTTTGCACGACAAGCCTCACCTCAATGCCTTTAAAAATAACTCCAGCTACTGACATTCACCACCCAGAAACTCTTGGCAGGGGAGGAAGAAGAGGAGGGACTCTTCGTTTCTATGCTCACAGACTGATGAGGGAATACTGCACCTGGAGTCTGAGTTTGGTTGCTGAACAAAGCTCCGGAGAGACAGAAACCAAACTGTATTCAGAGCTGCTGCTGCTGCCTCACTTGGGGGGGGTTTCTTTACGAGTCCCTCCCCCTTCCCACACCCCCTCCTCAACTTCACACTGATATGTCACAAAATATAGCAGCGGCACCCACTCTCTGCACCTGCTGCAGGATGGACTGACCTGTGAGAGAAATGTTAAAAAAGAATAAATCTAATGATATATACAGAGATTATACAACTTGTGATCTATTTCCACTTCATGAACAGTGGGCAATAGGCAAGAAATTCCTTCTCGTTAAGGCGGAATGCTATCAACAACAAAAGAATGTGCCCTCTTGAGCACTTGCTTCCTTCAGCTGCAAGCCAAAGGAAAAGGTACATGAAGTTACTTAATTCATAAGCTGCACACAGCCCTGTCATTAAGAGTTTGTAAGTCAAGGTGCTGGTATCAGAATTTCATAGCATAAAGAAGCTTTGCTTTAGCTATTTAATATGCTTTAAAAATTTTTTTTGACACATAATCACTGGATGTAACAGTTATTCCTTCACTTTAAATTCATTAAAAAAACAATCTACAAAGAAAATAACAGCTGCTTTTAATAAAGAAAGTAAAACAAACCCTAGGATCCCCACAACCTTCTGTTTTGAAGGTCCCTGGGATTCTAGTATTTCTTATCAGTCTGTAAACATGGCTTAATTCAAGGAAAATATTTGAGCAAGGTATTCCCCATGCAGGCTGCGGGCTCTGCGTTACCACATCTGAAAGATCCCAGGTGTCTCATACATTGAAGGTTAAGCCCAGGCCTGTGTGATGTGGGGGCTGCTCTGCTGCAGGGGGGTGCAACGGGATGGCAAACATGGGGGACACCGTGTGGTGGCAGATGAGAGGAGGAAGCTGGGAAGGATGCAGGACAGGCAGCCTCACCCATGCCCAGGCACTGGTCCCTGCAGTGCCCAGGCCGCTGCCTGCACATTTGCCCGGGAAGAACTTCATGCTGTGAGATGCAGCCTCAGAAGGGGCATTTGTTTTTCCTTTCCATGCAATGCCCCTTTTTTCATTCCATGTAATATGGGGAAAGCTGTCTAGATGTGTCAACTTTATTCAATTCATATTTGAGTGTCACATTAGTACCAAACCAGCAAGGACTTGAAAAGGCATTGTTTCCTCTGCGTGGAAGAAGCCACGGGCTACAGTCCCATCGCAAGAAGAGGAGCTACTTGCTAAACAACCATCAGGTCAGTGTTCAGGGTACTAGGGATTCTGTGAAACTGTCAAGTAAGGCACAGCAGAGCAGAAAGAATGAGTAACTCCAAGGTAATGAATTGACACCAACACCAGTGAAGGCAATATGGTCTGATTGGTCTGCTCAGTCACCACAGCAACTCAGAGCAAACTCCCAAACCAATGGGTTATGTCAACCACAGGGCTGAAAATGAGCACATTGTGCAGGTAAACAAGGAAGAAGAGTCAGATTTAGAAAAATAGATGTCGTCTACACCCTGAGAGCAACAAAAACAAAGCAGAGGAGTTGCTCATCAGTGGATGCTTGGCTGCACAACTACCAAACTTCTGGCACATGAGAGAATTAATTTTGAAGGTGTTTCAGCAATTAAATCTATCAAGCATCAACCTCCTGATAGATAGCACTTACAGCCCCTGAGAACATCCCTGCTGACGAGAGTCAAGACCGTCAGGAATGGGGTCAGAAGCAGGGAGAGATAACATGGAAGGCAGAACACTGTTAGTTACAGTGCACACGTACAGAATAAAACAGGGTTCAAAATCTTCCTTCCCTCAGCTCCCAAGCCAGAAGTTTGATCATGCCTGCCATCTCACAGGTTACTGCCCCAACACCAGCTGTTCTGCAGTCAGGGCCTGGAAATGACCCTCACAGTATGGAGAGGTGACACACACAATAGGCTTTTTATCAGGTTTGGCTATTGACACAAAAAGGTATCATTTAAACAAATCAGCACTTCTAAATACTGTCTTTGCCAAGTTATTCTTGACTATCCCTAATGATCATAGTTAATCAGCAAAGCCACAGGTTTTAAAATAGCTAGCAGCCATTTTAAACTCTAACAGAATAATGAATAGGAAGATGAATTTTAAATAGCACCACAGAAATAAGTAGGAAAAAAAAAAGACATGTTATCAACCTTGCAATTAAATTTATCATTAAAAATGTGAACGGGAACATTTTTCAGAGATTAATGCACTCAAATATAGAAACCATTACACCATTCCTTTTACCAATGTAACTGTACTTTAACAAGACTAATGGTCATTGCCAGTGCAGCTTCAAAGGACATACTGCAATCTGAATCTCATCATGCTTCACAAAAATAGTTCTATTTAAACAACCAGACCTCAAAATCCTGGAAAAGCACAGCACCAGACCTATCTCCAGGTGACAAAAGTCACTGACAAGATGTGCTCAAGAGAAAAAGGCTCACACTTGCATCCACCGCCCTCTTCTGCAACCGTGTTCTCAATCTCTGTAAACACGAGGAGGCCATTTAAATTTAATAAAGAAACAAATTAGCAGAGAAAAATAATTATGATGCTAAGGGAAGATAAGGGACTTAAACTGGAGAATTTGATACCAATAAAATGGATCATGAGAGGCAATACTGGTGCTACCTATCAGTACAAGGGAAGCAAAACCAGAAGGGGAGAGAGGGGCTGCCCATTTCAAAAGCAAGGATTCACCATTGGACAGATCAAATACATTTTACAGAAAATATAAGGTTCTGACAATTATTAGAGAAAGCTCTTGAACTAACAGGGATGAAATCATCAGTTAATTTTTGTTCATGTTATTAAGAGAACTCAATCACTGCATTTCCCTGAGCATCTGAAGTTGGAATGAGCATCACCACAGAAGTACAGGTTTTAAATCACAACAAAAATAAAGCCTGAAGTCTAAACCAAAAAATTCAAGTGTAATTCATTTCTGGTATGCTATTTCTACTTCTAAGTGTCTTAGCGAGAAGGGGTGTGGAGGTTTGAATGAGACTGTGGCAAAGGCTGTTTTTTTTCCCCAAACTGTGGGCATGATGGAACGGCAGAAAATTTCAAAGGTTCCTAGCATGGCTTGAGTTTTCCACATGCTGTACAGACTTATATTAAATGCACAATGTAGAACACTGACTAGATAGAGCTATTACCCTTCAGTATTCCATTTTTGCCTCAAACTTCAAAGTGAACCACACCCAGAAGCTCTGCAAAGTCATAATATGGGAGAGATGGAGCTGCCAGTGGGAAACAGGTCATCCACAAGCAGGCTTTTAAATACTGCTCTTCGGGGAAAAGGCAAACAACACTGTACACTTGCAGCTCTGTACCTGACTTTCTGGTCCCCATGGGGCACTGCTAGGCACAAACCCTTCCCTCTGCCTGTTGTTAAAGCATTTCCCTCTAACCAATGCTTTGAAGGAGCCGAGATGTCATCTCTACATGGAAAATGAGACTGTGGTCCATACTTTCCCTCAAGCATCTGAGCAGAGCAGGACTGCCTCTCACTGCTGCAACTCCATGGACTTGAGAGGAAAGGGACAAGTCTTTCATCTCCTTCACTTGCTGGTCCTCAGTGCTGCTCCTGCTCCTAGGCCAGGGGCAGGGAGGCTGTGCCAGAGCAGGTGAATGTGAGGGGAAGAGCAGGGCCATTGCTGCAGGGCTCCTCATCGCTATCACTATCGTCCAGACCACAAAGAAGAAAGAAGCTTGTGACTCTATGGGGACTCTATGGGGAAACACAAGAATTTCCTTTAAAAACGTTAAAAAGCAACTTAAAAAAACTTTTTAAAAAATTGAGGCACTGGGCAGTGGTTCTGTGTTCCACCTGTGATCAGCTCCTAATGTATGTCACCTCGGCAAGAATTTGAAAAGAAAGACAGTGCTAGTGAGGTGCTGGTGGTGGGGAAGTACAGAGGTTCCTCAACACCTAAGAAACCAAAGAAAAAAAGTACTTCTAAACCAGAAAAAGAAAAAAAAAATCAGCATGAGCAACATGAAAGAAAGAGAAAAGACAAAACATGCAAAAAATATCAAGAAGAGGCTGACCTTAAGTAGGAAGAAAACCCCAAAGTCACATACCTGAGAAGGGGCATAGAGTGTGCAGTGTGTATAAGAGAAAAAAAATTTAAATGTCTAAAGTAAAGCTAATTAAAAGAGGTGTCCCCATAAGAGCATGTAAATGCTATCTTATTTTGACTACTTACATGCAACGCACATCACACTAAATTTGGCTTGTGTAATAGAGCTGCAATTTCATTTTTAAAAAATCCCTCATTATCATGATTATCTGTGTGGGACAGGAATAATAATTTAAACAAGTGTGTAAATACATTTGCTTTCTTTAGGGTGCAGTCATGCTGTGTGGTAAGCCTGATCTTCTCTCTAGTTAACTGTTTCTCTGAATCCCTTTGTATGCACCAAAGCACAATGAAATCTGGTAGGCATACAAGTTATGGCACATCTTTCAAATCACTTGGCAACAGGGAGAAAAACAATTTAATTAACATGTTGTTTTTATGTTTTTCCTGGATGTATCAGCCAATAAAAGACAGTACTCCAGGTTGTCTCCTATTCTGATATAAATACCCACTCTTTCAGTCAAACTCCTTATTTCTACTGCTATTCAAACTCTAGTTTGGAGGGGAGAGATGGGTAGGAGAAGGGTGAGTTTTTTGTGGGTTTTAGGGAGGATTTTAAGCAGTTATTTTCAGTGTATGAAGGGGATTGTACCCTATGCTTGCAAGGCCATGAAGCGTATTTGCACTAAGTTTTACATTATCATCCAGACCAGGATTTGGTGCCAGAAGTTGTTTTCAGTTTCCAGGCTACAAAAAAAAAAAAAAAAAAAAAAAAACAAACAAAAAAAAAAACAACAACAAAAAGAGACAAAAACCACCAAGTACCTATAGCGCCTAGCAACAAAAGCTTTTGACATTTTAAGAGTGACTGATGCATTTTTTTGGCTACAGAATTCTGAAAGTCATTTGAGTAGATCACATTTAACAGGCATTTTTCCTTAGTACTGCATTTATCAAGACATTTAGTCATCTTGAAGGAGACACAGCTTTCAACTCCGCATTCATGACAAGCCCTCTTTATTAGCATCCTCATTCCATTAAGAAAGGGCAATTTCCATTAAAAAAAAATTGTATTTTTTCAAGTAGAAAATATTTTTCATAGGCATAGCATTATACAGTCCACCCAAGTTGGCTCAAATCAGTTTAAGGCAGAATTTAGAGCTGCATTTGGCAGCAGCATCACTGCAAAGCTACACATTGTTTATACTCAGAGGTGGGGTAAAGGAAAGAGCCTACAGCAGGAGCTTGTTGAACGAGTTGGGTGACTTGCTCTTCCTCGGAGGTACGTTTCGGTTATTAGCTTTGGCTGCGGGTGCAGGCTGGGGCAGAAGGGGTGAGAGGACAGGAGGGAACAGGGCTGAACACAAACCCCGGGTCTGACCACAGGCCTGGGAGCCAGGAACTCCCCATTACCACCTTGGCCTTGAGTGTCAGGATGTTTAGTGCCCATTACCCATCCATCCCATCTGTAGTGTGTGATCCCTGCTCTCTGTGTTTCTCTGAAGGCCAACAGTTTTAACCTTGAACCAAATGCAGAAGTGGATAGGATACCTAAACTAAACTGCCCTTTTCCTCCTTTTTGGGCCCAAAACTAAAAATAGTAATTAAAACAATCATCCTGCAGACATAATTTGACTTAGAGTGACCTCAAGGCTTCTGTTCAATAAATTATCCCACCTATAACAGAGTGCACAGAGCACTGTGTTGGCCAAAGATCAGAAACTGAGTTAATTGCTTTGCCACTCCCCTCTGCACGCCCTTCATTGCTTTTCCACACTGGGTAAAACAATAAATTACTGTGATCCTTGACACAGGGATTCCCTGCTCCAGCTCTGTGCATGATTACAGATACTAAATCTTTAATGATTTACTGCCAGCTTTCCTCTCAGAAAGCAGGTGCTCTTGCTGTGAGAATGCAGGAATGAAACTTTGTGCACAAACTTTGCGGTTACCTTGGTGCTGCCAGTATCAATAGCTGTAGGAAGAAGAGGAACATTCCCCTTTGCCATTGCAACCATTATGGAAACCACATTTTGAAGCACCCTTAGGGAAAGAATCATTCTGGTTTAGGACAAAAAGGTCCATCTGTCTCCCAAACCCCAATCCCATCTGCAGTGACTGCAGCTGGTCATGGATCTCTGTAAGACCAAGGTATGTACTGAAGGATCTTCCCCAAAACTTGTTATTTAGGTCTGGCAGAAGACACCTCTGCTCAGCCCACCTCATGGTCCACAACCTCTTGCAGCATTGAGCTCCACAGTTTCTTTACAATGGGAGCAACTGGATTAAGGAAAACACAGGAGAAATTAATGTGGGTTGATGAGTTTTTTAAACAGGACTTCAGAGTTGACAGCCTTTAAGGTGTTTAACATAAGAAAGGAACAACTGTCTTCAACGACTCAAAATGCCTCCCAGGCTCATATCTCTAACCAAGCTACAGCATAACCTTCACTGTGACATTACAGACATATACCACAGCAACAATGTGTACCAAATGAGCCTTTTATTGATAAGAGAGTGAATATCAGGTTGTAAACTGCAGGTGTGTTTCTGGGATGTCACTGCTACCAAATAAGGTTACCTGGAATGGAGAAGGGCTAAAGTACAGCATGTTGGCAGACAAGCCTGGTTAATAGAGGTAATCCACTCAGAGGCATTCATACTGAAATGAAAGTATAGGTTTGGAAAGCCAATATGGAAGAACTAGCCTGGGCTATTCCCTTGTTTAGACAAGCCTTAACTTTCCCACCAGTTAGTTGCATTCCAATCAAAGTTAAAGGAAAAAAAAAAAAAATTCAAGCGATATGCTTTACACCCTGAACAGTTTATACAAAACAGACTCTGCAAGCAAAGTGTGCTAAATACTCCAATGCCAAGTCACCCCACTGCACAGAACTGGAATGACAGTAATCCACTTAAAGGTGAAACTCCCTTGAAGCCTAATGAGTAATAAAAGAAGTAAAGACCTCTTGTTCTTGAAACACTAAGTTTTGGCAGAGCTTGCTTTCCTCCTCCACCCCTCTTTTTTTTTATTTGTATACATAATGTTTTTTTGTTTTGCACACACAAGTTAACAACCTGATACAGGTGAAATTCAGCTTCTTCATACATAGGACTTGAAACAAAGCCTCAGATCCTCAATTCATGTAGCCCCCGATTTTTGGACAATTATTTAGTACTTCATTCTTTGTAAGAGAGCATTTGGAAGTTTCCTCTAACTTTGCTTCCTTCAAGACCCAGGCATCTTTTATTTCTTAACAGGAGTAGCATCCTAGTACTGCGTCTAATCCCTCCTGCCCTACATGGGCTTATCCCATGCTGTCGAGAAGCTTTCCCAGGACCCTGGATTGATGAGTTGGTTTGGAGATGACCTGCCTTGGAGCCCACCTGAACCCCTGCATCAGTGCCAAGCTTCCTCATGGCCCTCCCCATCCTCCTGCCATGCAGACAGCAAGCTTGGTCAGTGCAGCTGAAGCAGCTCAGCAGCCTGCATTTGGCAGCACTTGTGGCTGGTGTTGTTGTGAATAGTTCTTTCACACACCTCACTGGAGGAGGGTGATTCAGCACAGACACATGAGTGCGGAGGTGTTCGGGCAGGCGTTCGGAGATGTGGTATGAGGATTTTGTACTAAACAGAAGGGTGAATAGCAGAGCTGCACAGCCCCACCATGGATAACAGAGAAAGTTATAACTGCTGCAGTTAACATCTACTTTCTTTGAGAACTGCCATAAATTTTAAACACCTGGCACTGATAAATATCTGACAAGCCAGAGGTGGTGGGGGGTACAGGTGATCCACTGTCCACCTTATGAAGACTTAACACAAATAAACACTGAGTGCTGAAAAGAATCTCAAATCTGCACTTCCTTCTAGAAGGAAGGAGAAATCAGATTACAAATGTCACAAGTATGAGTTAAGGTGTGTACTTCTACATGGTTGACATTTTTTTTCCAGTTAGGAAGGAATGTTTCTTGACAAACAGACACAGTCATCAAGACACAGTCATCAGTTATTTCAGAAATAAAACCAGCATACAAATGACAGAGTATACCACAGACTACAGCTGATTGAATTGATAGATGGAAATTTCTTGGAGTTCATTTGGCAACCATATTTATCTATTTTTTTAAGTGACAGCAATCTGATGCAAAAAGGGTAATACTTTTTCAGAGCTTTGGTTTAGAACAGGAAAAAGGGTAAAAAATTTCGATATTAGAAAGTTCTTGCTGCCAATCATATTACTTTATAGTCAGTTGACAAGATTTTTAAAAAGTTAAAACTAATTTTTAATTAGTTAGCATTTTGACATCTCATCCCAGTAACACACTAAAAGCATTGGTCTGGAAGACCTGATCTCATTTAAAGCATCCCAAAATACTGCTTTTGATTCAGAGATCAACCAGTAGGCACAGCACTTACTGTCCCCCTGACAAGAGGCCAGGGCAAGTAGCTGAACCACCATTTCTTGGGGTCTGCATCCATACACTTCTTCTCCACTTATGTCTCCTAGATATATTTCACTCCACCATCACTCCCCTAAAAACCTGTCAAGTTCAACCCCCTGTCTGGGTTTCACTCTGCCTGATCGATGTCTCCAGCAGCTACTAAAAATTTCACAGAGTTTGTATCCACCTCCTCTTTCTCCACACCCTACATTTCAAAGTGTTTAGGCAGCAACAGAAAACAATTAAAGGAAATTCAGAACTAAGGCTGAAATGTATCATATGTTTTCAAGCAGAGGGGCACAAAGCATCAGTAAACCACTGCTGAGATTACATACTCCCACTATCAGGCATTGAAAGACTATAGAACAATGTCATCTCTAACTATTAATAACCATACTTCCTTTCTAGCACACAATCCTTTTCTCTTCATTGTCTGCTAGAGGCATTTCCATACAGGCCACATTCCTCTTTCCTGTAACACAGCAGAAAGAGTACCAAAAGTGATTTATAATTCCATATGCATTCCTATCAGGTCTTGCATTACTCCTGACATTTGCTAATTTACCTTTTTTTTGTTTACAGTGTGGTCAGTGAGAGAACTGGACTGAAAGTCAAGATTTCATCCCCACCCTACTATGACTTGCTTGTGACTTACTATTACTCAGCACTAAAGCCACTAAAACTCTCACTAACCACACACTACTATCTTTAGGTATAGAACTGAAGCAATGGTAAAGAACTCTTTGTGAAGTACTTCAAGATTTGACACACTAAAAACTTCTTATTTAAGAAAAAGATAGACTTTTCTTGAACTTAACTATTGAAAAATCAGATTTCTACAATGCTTCATAAATTTACAAAAAACATTTTAAAAAACCAAAACTTTTTTTGTTTTCTATTTAAACATAAATCTCATCCCAGTTACTGTGGCCATCATGTTCCCAAACTTGAAGAAACATCTGCTTAGGAGTTTGAAGTAATGTAAAATTCAGAAGTTTCAGTTGCCAGTGGAAACACAGTTACTAATTTCCAACTGCAATTTTTCTGAGCACTGACAAAATCACACTAAAATACATTAAGTAAGAAATTTAACACTTTATTTGATGGCTACATTTGAAACATAGTGCTGTGTCAACTCCCATGTGAAAAGATTTTTTTCTCATACTAATAACATGGGATCATAGAATGGTTTGGGTTGAAAGAGACCTTAAAGACAATCTTAGACCAACCTCCCTGCAGTGAGGGGAGGTTGGTCTATCTTGTGGTCTATCTTTAACTAGATCAGGTTGCTCAGAGCCCCATCCAACCTGACCCTAAATGTTTCCAGGGATGAAGCATCTACCATCTCTCTGGAAAAGCTGTTCCAATGCCTCATCACCCTCACAGAATCTAAATCTAGCCTCTTTTTATTTAAAACCATTACCTCTTTTCCTATCACAACAGAGTGCCTTCTAAAAAGTTTGTCCTTATCTTTCTTATAACCTTCCTTTAAATATTGAAACCTGGAGCCTTCACTTCCCAGGCTGAATAACCTCAACTCTCTAAGCCTGTCTTCATAGGAGAGATGCTTCAGCCACTCATCATTTTTGTGTTCCTTCTCTGAACCTGCTCCAACAGGTCCATGTCCTTGCTGTGCTGGGACCCCAGAACTGATGCAGCCCTGCAGGTGGGGTCAGAGCAGAGCAGAGGGGCAGAATCCCCTCCCTGTCCCTGTTGCCCACGGTGCTTTGGATGCAGCCCAGGACATGTTTGGTTTCTGGGCTGTGAGTGCCCATGGCTGAGCCAGGTCCAGCCCCTCATCCACCAGCACCCCCAGGTCTTTCTCAGCAAGGCTGATTTCATTTCTTATCTTATATTAATACTGGGGGGTTACCCCAACCCAGGTGCAGCACCTTGTACTTATCCTTGTTAAACCTCCTGAGATTCCCATGGGCCCACTTCTCAAGCTTGTCCAGGTCCCCCTGGATGGCATCCCATGCTTTAGGTGTGCTAATTGCACCACTCAGCTTGGTGTAATCAGCAGATTTGCTGAAGGTGCTCTCAATCCCTTTGTGTTATTGACAAACACATTAAACAGAACTTGTCCGAGCAAGAATCCTTGAGGGATATCACTTGTCCCTAATCTCCCTCTGGACATTAACTATGAGCACTACCCTCTCCATGCAACCATCCAACCAATTCCCTATCCACCAAACAATCCACCCATGAAATCTCTCTCTCTTCAGTTTAGACAGAAGGATGTTGTGGGGGACTGTATCAAAGGCATTGCAGAAGGCCAGATAAGTGACACCTGCATTCCTGCCCTTGTCCACTGATGCAGTGGCTCTGTAACACAAAGCCAACAGGTTGGGTCAGGTGGGACTTACCCTTGGCTGTCCCAAATCATGTCCCTGTTCACTAGGTTCCTTAGTAGAGCTTTTAGGAGGAGCTGTTCCATGATCTAAGCAGGCACAGGGGTTGGGCTGATGGGTCGGTGGTTCCCAGGGTCCTCCTTCCTACCTTTTTCAAAGATGAGTAGAGTGTTTCCCTTCCCCCACAAATCTCTTGCTTCACACAAAAAAAAAGGAAAATAACAGTTTTGAGAAGTGTTTTTACCTGCAGCATTAGAATACTGAAGAAGAAAACTACTACTATAAAGAGGAACCTGTCCTTATTCCTACTATCCAAAGTGCTCCTGAGCCTGTATTAAACATACAAACTGCATTATAAAGGAGAGCACATTGGATGCAGGGCATGAGTTTGGGTAGGTCATACCCACTTCCACTTTCTCCCTCTTTGGTTTTATATTTATTGAAGTTCATTCACAAGAAACACTAATTGCTATTGTAAAACAGAAGTTTTCCCTTCCGTAAGGATTATGCTAAGTAATAAGTCTCTTAAAATACTTGTCTTTCTGAATTTCCCAACAACTTGCTGAGCCTAGTCATTCAAGAAACAGGTAATGATGCCTCTTAGGTTTTGTTTATACATTTAAATTAACAACTTTCAAAAAAACCCCAAAGAGCAGGTATCACCTTGTGCCTTGCCTTATGAAAAACAATACCAGGATAATCAGCTTCCAGGTGAATGATATCAAATAGGACTTGCTCAGCTTCACTCTTGGCAGGGCTGCATGTGCAGCCTGTACCTCTGAATGTACATGCCACTGACTAAATCAAAACCCCATGACTAAAGCAGCCACAAGAGAGGGCCATGGAAGCAGGGCTGGAAGCAGAGCCCACAGCTACCACATTGGCTGTGATGTGCTCTGTTAGTCTACAAAAAGGTGACTTAAACCTTCAGAAGAAATAGCAACACTCCACATCACTCAGTATTGCTCCCTCATCAGTGAAAAAATACAAGAAAAAGGTCGGAAAAGCAAACAGTGCACAACAAATGTTTATCAGCTCATTAGTCAGATCTTGACCAAAATTTATGAGGCTATTTCTTACATGCATTTTTGCTGCACAACCAGGAAATTTAGGTCTATATTTTCTGGGGTTTGGGAGTGAAGCAAAGCAAAGAACAACAGCTTTTCTATAACTTACTCCAGGTATTTGTGTACTTGCCCTTCGTCATTTTTCATGAGGAATAGAAATGAGAAGTTTCTTTAAAACCAATTTCTCATAGCAGACAAGACACCTTTTCCTTGTTGGAAAATATGCTGACAAATCACAAAATCCTCCCCCTCGTGATTATATTCAAACCATCCCCACATGCTAGGATTCAAGCTGAAAACTCTGTATTTTTTGAGGAAAAAAAAGTTTTCCTCTGGGTTTGCTTTTATTAAGATATTTTTATTACTATTTTTTATTTATTATTATTTTATTATTAATATTTATTTTTATTATTACTATTGTAGCCCCTACCAGTCAAATTCACATAGCAGAAGTTTAAGATTAATAAATAATTTTTTAAAAAATATGTAATGCAAGAAGACAAAAAGGATGTACCAATATAAAGGCTATACTAAAGACTAGAAGGGGAACAGCAAGAGAAAATAATCAGCATGAAGGAATGAACTTTGAAAGTAGAGGTGCTTTGAAAAAAAAATTAATTTAGATCAAATTAAGCCTCTCATATATCAAGAGATTTCTTGAATTTAAGTGGAAATCACAACTAATTTGATTCTAAGTTATCCAGAGAAGGAAGTTTGTAGCTAAGTCCTAAATAAAGCATACAACTGAACGAATATGTACAAGTATGAACTTTGCCCAAAAAATTGTTTTGAAATTGTCCTATAATAAAGTAAAAATGTCATCTGCATACCATTCCCTGCAACACAAGGAAAAAAAAAAAACACACCACCAAAAAACTCCATCACCCTGGTGAGAAAATTTTCCCACAGAAAAGGAAATTTTGGCCAGCTCTCCTTGATGACAAAAGATAAGGAAATACCAGGGCGGTTCCACGCTTTGCAAAATGTTAGGCACAAAGGCACTGAAAAATGTTTTTATTTTTTATGTTCTCCACCCTTTTCTTTATCTCCCCTTTTATTTTAGTTTAGCTTTCTATCATATTTCTCTCTTTTTACCTTTATTATTCCCTACTTTCCTGGCTTAGAAGGTATATGCCAATGACCTCAGTAACACTGTTTCAGGTGGTTGCCTTGGTGCAAGTGGTATTAATAATTGCTGATGCATTCAATGAGCACATCTTAGAATGGTATTACATTGCATTAAAGAGAAGCAATGATGTTGGAGTAGCACCTATCAGAAGGATATGTGTCCTGTTGAATCAGAAAAAAAAAGTTTGAAAAAATCTGCATGAAAAAGCATCAAGATGCTCTCCACCCTAAAGGAACCCTAATTCCCCACTAGAAAAAAAAAAATCACACTCTACAGTATTTCAGATAAACATTTTCAAACCTCCCACTGCCTAGAGATGTGCAGCTTTTTTTGTGTGTATGAACAGGAAATGATAATTCATAAAAATCCCTTTTCCAAAGCTGAAGAACTTTATGAAGATGACATTTTGTGCTCATGTTCATCCAGCTTGCACACAGAAAACTGTCTGAATTAGCAACATCTCACCTTGTTTGAAATCACAGACCAACTTGAAACCAAAGTGCTAATGTCAATTCATTTGCAGCTCTGAAAAACCCAATAGCTTTCTATCCTGCCCTGCTGTATGTTCACAGCCCTCGTGTCTCAGATGTGAGAAAAAGCTTCCCAAACTCAGTGCAAAGCATTGCACTTCCACCTTATTCACAGGAGTTGCAAGCAAAAATAGATGGTGTTAGAAAACCAAAATGGGATATTGCAAGGCAAAAATTGGTATGAGCACAATTTCCATTTGCTACCCCTCTCCAAGGGAGACACTGGCTTCTACCTCAGAATTTGCTTCACCACCTGGTCTCAGCTGGAAAGTCACTTTCACTGAAATTCTGCCTTGCTGAAGAGAATACACTTATTCCTCCTGAGCAGCAAGCAACGTATTAATCTGACAGATATGTTCAGCTTGCATGATCTATACATAACTCATTCATCTTCCTGCTGTCTCATGGCATCTTGTGACTTTCATTCCAGGTTATGATTCTCTATATTCAGCTAACTGAGTTTAAAAAAGGAGGCTTTTGGGGAACAATGGTGCTGCAGCCAGAGATGCACCTCTGAAACTGTTCATCAAAGCCTTGTTGGAAAATATGTTGTCAAACCACAAAATCCTCCCCCTTGTGATTATATTCAAACCATCTTCACATGCTGGGATTCAAGCTGAAAACTATGTATTTTTTGAGACAAAAAGTTTTCCTCTGGGTTTGCTCTTGTTAAACATTCATTTTACCACCCCACTACCCAAGAAGTGTAATCAAAATAATTTTGCAGGATCTGAACCCAGCAAGATTTATCACTTTGAGTCATTTTCTTTAAACGCCATCTCTGTTTCACACAGATAAGGACCAAAAGAAGTGGATCTTTACAGTAACAAAGTGCAATCTGCACTTTTTCTACTGTTCATAATAAAATCTCAGCTTCCACAATGCTCTGACCTTTCTGCTACCCTTCCCATACCCCCCAGAAACACCTGAGGGCTTCAGGACCTACGCTCTACCAGTTTGCTTGCCCCTCTGCTGTACTGGGAAAATATATGTGCACTGCTCTTCATACAAACTGTGTATTTTAGAAGTCTGAAATATAATCAGAAATTAAATTTTAATTTTCTAGAAACTATTTTAGTGCAAAGGTTCTAAATGGCATTTAAAAAATAAATAGTCAAAATTAAAGCAGAAAACCTCAACAGCTACCTCCCAGTTAACTCCCTTCAGGAAATCTATGGGAACATTATGGGCTCCAAAATCTGCCACATGCTGTTAAAATCAACCTGCTGCAAGTGGCAACTTTCTGCAACTACTGCTGGAGTTAGAAGTTAGCACCCTGCAACTGGCACACCTCACTGTCCAGGAAACCACCATAAAAGCTGCATGGACATTTCTTCAGTCACCTGTTCCTGACCACAGCTTCCCTACAACCACTCTGGTACTTGTCTGACCCCCAGAAGTTCAATTTTCCAAACTGGAACAGAAGTGAACAGGCAAATGCAGCTAAGACAATGGCTACATCTCACACACGTGCCTCAGGAGAGAACTGGAACAGTGAGGCTAGAGGCAAAAGTTGTTTTATGGATACCAAGTTATAGCCAGATCTACCTCTCCTTCCCAACTCTTTTTCTTTGTAAGACTTCTTACAAACCCTCCCACACAGGCTGCAGCCCAGATTTCCCATGCCATGCCAAAATGGGGAGAAGTTTAATCAATTTTTTGAACTTTCCTGGTAGCAATTAAGCATTTTTAATTAAGCAAATACCAAGTTTCATTTCAGTATTTAATCCTCAAAACACATGTATTTATTTTTCCATTCCATCATGATTAGACCTGAACCCCTGCAATCCACACCTAAAAATCACTAGGCAGCAGTACAATCAAACTGAAGGTAAAAGCTAAGACTTAATCTGAGTTGTGTAAAATGTTCCTACTAACATAAAGCCTCTATTAGATCTCATGATAATTAAGATGTCATAAAAGAAATCAAGACATAACAAATCAGTAATGCACTGATCTCATTAAAAGCAGCACCTCACACTAACTCAATGCAAAATCACTCTAGCACACAATATTCCATATACAACAGAAGGTTTTGTTATTCCTATAGGCCTCCACTTACCATTTTACTGAAACAGTTTGTTTTCAAAATAACCATGAACTCAAAGAAGTGAGATAACAAAACCTTTCTGGAGATTCAACCAAAGGCATCTATTCAACACCATATTTCTGTACTGCTGAAAAAGCCTGTCAAGTAGTTGAAGTGAACACAATGCTTAACAACATACTTACATGGAAATGAAATATATTAACTCCCTAGGGACAAAACCAAAATTCAAGGAATTTCTGGAGGGGAAGAAAAACAAAGGGGAGGGAAAGCTGGGGGAGTGTGGGGGGAAGAGAAACAAGATGTCTTTCAAAGCATTTGTTTCCTTCTGATAATCAGACTGCCATAAAACTCTCAAAACCATGGGGGGTTTGTTTCCTTAGAATCAGAAAAGTCAGGAGAGAAATGGATGCTAATTAGGCAATAAAGGCATAAAATGTTTTGGAAATGGACTTCAGGTTATGAGTCTACAGGAACATGAAGAAGCTGTAGACAGAACATGATCAGATCCCTTTTTGTTTTAGAAAAAAAACCTGCCATCTCTCAATCTTAAAATTTTAATCTGGATTAAATAAAAAAAAAAAAGACAAAAAAAAGAGAAAAATGAGAAACAAATTCACCCCTTCCAACAGTGATTTCTAGATCTCATGAAAGCTTGCTAGGGAGCAATTAGTGTGAGACTCAAAGGCATTGAAGACAGAAGAAGTGAGAGCCACAGAAGTATATGTAACATTTATGAGGCCACAGAAAATACTAGAAGCAAATTTGTGGGAGAAGCAACCTACAAGCAGTGAAAATGTTTCCAGAATACGTCAAGCAAGCCTACCATTGAATTTCCTAGTAAGTTTTTTTCCATCTCTAAAACCTATCTTTCAACCACAGTATCCTGAGCCTGTCAGGTGTCAATGCCTGCTTTCTTATAAATGCAAATCCCCATAACTTTTAGTTTGAGTTCTACTGCTGGGATGCAACCTGGGCTCTTCAAAGCTGGTATAACTGGGAAGGTTCCTCTCAAATGTGTAAAAACCAGTCTTCCACTATTATCACCATAAACACCATCTTCTGAAACCATCCCAATATGGTCTTCATAATTGTTGTCTCCAGAAACTGAAGTGTTTATGTAAAACCTTTTCCACAGGTTAACACACAAAACATCAGCTCTCTCAATTACTACCTTTAAGCTGCATTTTAACAATAACACTGGGTGAGCTCGATTTACAAGAATCATTTGCCTTTCCTCCTCTTTCCTTTATTTTTGAAGACTTGTAGGAACTAGAAACAACTTCAGAAAACAATAATACACTACCAGTAAAACATAAATTACACACCAAGTGAATACTCTGCATTTTTACATCCGGAAATAAAAAATGCATATAAAACCAAGAGTGCCTGCAGTTATGAATCAAGACAGCACTTAACCACAAAAATGAAATCTAGCTTATGGTTTTCTGTTTTGAATCTAATGGCTACTGCAGAGGCCACATAGACAATCAAACCACTGATCAAATAACTGTGCTCTCCTCCCCAGAATTATTTTGGTTTAATTTGAATTCTTTTTTGTATGTCTCACAGGAAAAGAATGTGCAGCAGTCTTATTCACAAGCCTAAATACCTGAGCTCGTCTGGGACAAAGGCAATTAATACTTTCTACAGTCATTTGATGTGGAAATGCACATTCTCAGCTTATGCAATAACTTATGGCAATTTAACCTAATCCTATGACCTGCAGCCAAGTTAACTACACTTATTCTCTAATGAGCTGCATGGATGACCAGCAAAAACGAATGTTTTGTTGGTTCATCCCATTAAAACATATAAATAAAAGTATCTAGAGAAGTTTTGCATTCTACTCCTACTAAGAAACCAGGTAATTTTCCCTGATGTTGAGCTTGCATGTTTGTCATAAGGTGGGATCTTCATTTGTCACAGGAATCATGCAAATGTCCCTGTCCACCCTGGATCTTTTAATATGAGACCAATGGCATTTGTGACAGGACTAAATAGCCTTGAGTGACATGAACAGCCTACAAGGCTGTTGTAGTGAAGAAAGGTTGTTGTGATGAAGAAGGAATTCTTTGAACTTGTTTGCCCACCGAAGGGTTTCTGATGCTAAATGGCTACAAAACTTAATCTAGTCTCTGGGCACCAAATTTTCCAAACAGCACACAGAAAACCCTTTACATTTCCTGTAAAAATTATGAAATACATCTCCCACCTCTACCCCCAGCAATGTGATTTACAGCCAAAACATTGGCAAATCCCTCAGCTGAAGCCTGCAGATAGATCTTTGCATCATCAGAGTTATTTTAATGAAACTGAGGCTTTGTTGTGGGTGGAGTGAAACAGGTTCTAAAAATACTTTAACTACACAGAACATTTCCTACTTTGCCCATTCCCTAAAAAAGGGATATTGAAGTGGCTTCTAAATGTTAAGATAGGACAGTGGCCTTTAAACAGAGACAAGTAATGCCGCAGAGGTTTGTGCACAGGAGCCAGTGCTTGATACATCTGGGGATGAAGAAGCTTGATGCAGTGACAGGATGACTGAAGTTACAGATCCAAATGACAGAGTAGGTATCCTTTGTGGTCTAAGGTAACATAGAAATGGTACAATTTTGAACAAAAATGAAAATGGAGCTAAAATTTTGAAAATTCTTTAAAAACAAAGATCACTTGGTTCATACACCAGATATTAGATTCAATGCCATTACTTACCAAGCCAGCTATTGGAGTTGGCAGACGATTGATCTTCTTAACGATGCCAGGTTTGATCTTGTTAATCAAACTAAAAAAAAGTTATATGATTTTCTGTTAAATATTTTACTGTACTTAAGCATGAGCATCAATGCTTATTAAGAAATACTTTGCATGGGGTCCTAACATAACATGATCTGAATGAGTTTGAGCTGAATCTATTAACACTCCCAAGAAGTGACAAGCAAGAACAGATTGTAGTAGCAGAAATGAAACAAGTCACACACAAAGAGGTTTCTGGGAACAGCAAAGTGAGAAGGAAAAGAAAATGCCTGAGGAGGCGTGGGCAGAAAAGGATCTATGTTTCTACTACAAGGGTGGTGATGTTAATTGGATTCAGATTTCCTATTTATAGCTTTTCTTCTCATAAAGGTTCTGAGCAGATGTCAAAAATGTAACAGAATACTGATTTTCAGAGTTCAGTGTGATAGCACTAATATTCCTGAAAGGGTGAGAGATAAACTGAGTTTTTACAATGCTACCAAGTCCAGTATGCTGTATGCAGCAATCATTTTTGGCACACATTATTTACATGCACAAGTCATTTTCCATCTCAGTCAGAAGAGACTGTACCTGATATCACTCTTCACATAAAATTCATAATTAAGCTGAGAAGATAGGACAGACTAACACATCACTATTGAATACACATGCCCAAATGCATACCTTATCCTGCAGTAAAGATGAGGCACAGGATTCCTTGCAAGTCTATACCCAGGTTTTCAATCATGGAGCTAGTGAAATATTGTGGATCACCGACTTACGCACTGGACCAGAGGGTCAGTGGAGAACAGGGACCCCAGGAGCCCTGCAGACTTCACCGGCCTCTACACCTTCGAGGATTTTTTACTTGCTATCACTTCTTGTTACTGCTTCTCTGGTCAGACCCTTTACCTCACACAAAGCATCAGCAAGGCTTTGTATCTACCAGCGCAGAGACAAGACCGGGAGTTTAAACCTCTGTGTGGGGGAAAAGCGTCTTTTGCTCAAGCAGAAAATGTGTTTGGGAAATAAACACAAAGAACAGTTGACCCCTATACACTGGAATGAAGGATACATTTCTAAATACCTGCAGAAAAAAAAAAAGAACTGCAGGTCCTGAGATTTTTCAATAACACAGAGTTATTTGACAAACAAGACACATTTGATCACTTTTTCTATGCAAAAAAGTGATCTGTTGAGGTGGAATAAAAAAAAAGGTTTGAGTTCCTCCCTTTTTTTATTTTTAAATCTTCCAAATGCAGAATTTTTTATTTATTTTACTGAAGAACATGAAGTAGCATGCGCCCAGAAAAATTTCAGTAAATTTCTTTCTCTAGTGTTTGCACACTAGAATTGGCAAAATGTAAAAGGCTTTATTTTGTCAACTACTCATCACTCAGCCAACGCGTGCACTTAGTCTTTGAGTAGGACAAACAAACTGACTGCATGCTATAGGAATATGTGGTGCAAGTAGAGGTCTCTTATCTACTATGGTTTAAGTCAGATCTACAATCCACAGAGATAATATATCCACCTAAATTAGCCATGCCACAGGTGAACCAAGGAAATGGACTATCTAGTTTCTAGTTTGTCTCAATTATTTGAGATCTTGCACTATATTGTCATTGGCAAAAATTGGACATGCAAAAATTTTTGCCATCTGCTCTTTCCTGTTTCCACAGAATTTCTATGAAAATCACTCCTCCTTGGACTTAAGTATGTCAGATTTAAAATTAAGATGCAGGGGAACAGCTATTTTAGTACAACATAATAAGGCATCTTTTGCATTAAAGAAAGTTGCATGCCTCCTAAGGCAAGCTGCTCACTAGAATGTCTTAGGTTGCAATGTAAGATGTGGCTGGCAGTGGGTATTCTTTTGCCACCTGTTAAAATCAGGTGGGGCAGTTTCTTTATCTCTTCCACAACCCGTCCTCCCTCTGGGAAATATCTTCTGTTAATGGGCCACTGATTCTCACTGATAAAATTACATCACCCCATTGTGAGATGCTCCACCCAGGGGGAGGAGCCAAGCATTCCCACCTGGATATAATCTGAGATTTGGAACAAGATAACCTTTTCCCATACAATTCCCAGAGGAAGACCAGGCCCATCAACACCACCACTGGACCTTCAGAGGAAAACCACACCCTTCTACAGGACCACTGCTTCAACAGAACCACACCTGTCATTGCAGGAGGACTGCAGCCACCATTTAATGGGACTGCTACCAACACCCTGACCCCCAGGGTGTCAGATTGTATTCTGACTCAGTGTTGTTTTGTATTACTGCATATTTTTCTCCTAATAAAGAACAGTTATTCCTGCTCCCATATCTTTGCCTATAAATTCAAAATTATAATAATTCAGAGGGAGGGGGGTTTACATTTTCCATTTCAAGAGAGGCTCCTGCCTTCCTTAGCAGACAGCTGTCTTTTCAAATCAAGACACTGAAAAAATTGCAGGATTTTTTTTTTTGCATTATTAATAATTACAGCTAAATTTAACTGACTTGCATTTTGCAGAGAGATCCTCATTCTATTGCCAAGTAGTGTCAACAATGAAGATATCAGAAGATTAGTATGTATCAGTTAATGGCCAATTCTTAAACATCTGAATACAATATATACATCCCACTAAACATATTCTTTCTCATTAAAAGTAGAAACTATTTTATTACCACATTCACACTCATTACATTTAATTACATAAGTAATGCAAATAAAGCATCCAGCTCTACAATATTATTGAAAATTAATTAACGCCCCATATCACAGATAACTTTAGAAGCATCTAACAGGATAAGACTGGAAGGCAAAGGGTCCAAAACAAAGTCAAGGACAGAAAACATGGCGATATTCACAGAAGGAAAAAAATATGTATAGAAAAAGAAGCTCAGAGAGCTGAACTTGCACAAATATTTTCTCAGAGTTAGTTTTGCTGAACTGATTTGAGAGCAGTTCTGAGTTTTGTGGGTTTGAGTTTCTTTAAGGTTTGTTTGTTTCTGTTGCTGTTGTTTTCAGCATCCCAGGTTGCTTTCTAATGAGATTTCTCTTGTGCTGGTGTTCTAATGACACTTAAAACTGCTGTTCCTTAAAATACTAAGGGATAAGCACCACTTCCAGTCCTGGAAACCTGTTCTAGTAAGCACCAAGCCAATTACAGATATGTGGATGAGACCTGTTGAGTGGACATTTTACACCTCTGACTCAGTCTAACAACGAAACCGGGCAAGTCCCATCATTGCCAAGCCTACAATATATAAGCACGAGGAAGCTTCTTACAGCAAGTGCTCCAAAACAAGCTGAGTGTAAAGTTCTGTGATAGAAGTAGGTAGTTTCAGGATTTAGAAAATCAACACTAAAGGGCAGGGGGTGGAGGACATAAATCCAAACCCAAACAGCAACAGTGCTTATAGGGGTGACAGAGTGCTTTGATCCCAGCCACAGCCATACCACCTTGCAGAAGTTGAAGAGAAAGCCCAGAGATATCCTGGGCATTATAACTAAAACCAATATTATCAATCAACATCATGATCCTCTCAGTATCACAAAAAGAAGTGTGTGGGACAACACAAAAAACAGATGGATCTGGAAAGAGTACGTCCAAAAGCTGCTTTTACTTTTCATGACAAACAACAATTATTAAAAAAATTAAATTATTTATTACTAAATACTTTTGGTACTTCAAAAAAATAGAAATAAAAATTCTGAGGCCAGGAAGGACAGAGGCCAGCTGATGTTAACCTGACGGGCTGTAATATAGGTAAGGCAATACTCACTCGCACAACAGGACTCCATTTTCTAGAGCTGCTCTAAAGTCTTCAGTTCCAAAGCTTTGCCTGGTAACTGCCTATAAGAATAGGAGTTGAGAGTTAATTGGACACACAGACAAAAATCAACAATAGCAGGAAAATCTTAGTAGTAGTTAGAAACAAACGAACAAACCCTGATTTAACACTTAGTTCATACTATTATTTTCTTACATTAATTTCAAAGAAGTAAGTATTTAAAAGCTAGTTCTTTATGCCTCAAAAGAAGTCAGATCCAACATCTTCAAATAGTTTCCTCTAGTGTAAGTCAATCTTCAGCTAAATCCTAAGGGAATACTTATTATTTTCTGAAGCAATACCAGTCACATTGAAAGGCATGAAAGAAATTTCAAACAGAAATGCAAAAGAGAGAAAGTCTTTTATCTCCTACTTCATGTTACAGCGTGTATACCCATGATATCTAGCACAAACTATTTTAATGGTGAGGGTTTTTTGTGCCACTTGCACCTAAGGCAGTGTGACTAAAGAACCACTCCAAGTCTGCATTATCACGTGCACATCAATTCCCATTCCTTGGCAAGTGGCAGGAGTATACTAATGGGACTCGTTTGTATAGTCAGACTGGAAAAGCAGCGAACAAGAACAATGTCTTATAAAGGATTTGAGATACCCAAAACCAAAAGAATTGACTACAAGTTTTCAGCAAAGTAGTTTTCAAAAAATACCCCAAAATCCCAAAACACAAAGCATTTGCTCAAACCTATACTCACTTGGAGCCACTACTAGATCCCCCCCCGTGCCTACATTCCCTGCAGGGACCAAATTTGGCAGATTTCTTCCAAACACCAGATTAATAACCCATGCACAAGTCAAAAAAGGACTTTTATACAATTCTGCCATCAGTCCAAAAGAGAGGTTATAGGCCAGCTGGGAACAGAAATCAAATACTAGGAATTGTATTTATTTGAGTTTAGAAGTCACCATGTTCAGCCACCAGCTAATTATGAGCCGGCCGCTGGGGATCCTGACCATCCTCAATCCTGTGCAGGAGCTCAGGCACACAGTTTAGAGTGCTGTGGAACCTGCATGCAACCAGAGCACAGCTCATGGTTATCACTGTAAGTAAGGAAATTAGTACTGAAAAGAATGAGCTTTGCTTGGTAGAAAGAGTAAAGGACAGGATGAAGCTCTTTTAGGATATGTAAAATTATTATATTATCACCCTATCGTTTTTTTTAATTCCAAGAGGGATGCACACTAACCCCAGAAATCCTACAAATTAAGTAATTAGCTTTAACATAGGTTTTCTTTTCATTCAAATGCTAAAAGTTCAATCTTCCTATTGAGAAGAAAATTAGATATTACAAAAATCTTTTGTGTTTAAGGTTTTTTTCCTAAAATGTAACAGATAGTGACAGAAAATGAATGATGGCACACCAACTCAAGATAAGAAAAAAAAAAATCAAAATTCGGGGAAAGAAAGGATGATAATGATTCCCCTAGGAGAATTGCACTTTATACAATATTCATATAACAACAGTCTGTTCCTATAGAAAACTAGAAGTTGCATCTTAGAAATATAATTGTCAATAATCACTTAGAAACACAGAATCTGAAAACTACCCTTTTCTCATATATGGCATGATATTTTGTTTCCAACCCTATATATTTAGTGATGATTTTGAGGGAAGCTAGCCAATGTAACATAACAGCATGGAAACTTTAGGAATAAATATTTATGTTCCCTAGGTTATAGGGAATATGAGGAAAAGGAATACCTAGTTTAAAATTATGCTCTTCATTCTTCAAGTTAGAAATTTAACATTTGCATGTCATACATTAGAACTGTAGGGCTGTATATAGTAAGGGCTGTAGATCTGGAGTCTAGCTTTACAGCTATGTTTCAAACTCCAATCAATTCTTAAGAATCCTTAAATTGTTCTTATTGTGGAGTTATCACTGACATCTACAAGACTACACAGTCAAAATATTTGTGTTTTTAGAGAGTTTACGGGCAAGTCATGCATGCAATAGATGACAAGGTGCTCCCTTCAACAACAGTTGGGCCCTTCCCAAGCCTGCAACGTCTTCTAAACCCACAATCAACCTTCACAGTGAAATCCCTCCATTTTTTTTTTTTTTTTTTTTTTTTTTAAAGAGAAGGGGCCCTAGAATTAAGTAGCTAAGGCCCAAACCCCTCAAAAATCATTCAGAGGAAGACAAGGAACATGTGCCACTGAAGAACTGAAGACAAATTACACTTCAGAGTAGCCCCTCCAGAACACAAGAATGCCACACTGCAATGCATAATCCTGTTTCCTTAAACAGCAAGAGTCCAATTTGAGTACAAGGCTGTAAATGCCTCTACTAGACTTGCAGACCTCTTCAAACTACATTAGAAGACATTACACTGGAAGCATTCTGACTAAGCTATTTGTGCAGCTGCTGCAGCAATCAACGCTCATTTGCTACACAGGATGGAACTGTCAGACTGATCTTGTGACCCACTGATTTTGACAACTACGTGGCTTGTTGATCTTAAAATAAAAGCATGGTTCTGCCAAGTTAGGTTTCATTAATATTGACTTTCAAAGGATAACTAATAATTAAGTAATTAGGAGGTATTCTCGAAGAACAATTTAACACTGGTGCATGAAACCAAAACACTTTCCAAGTTGCACAACAACTTGAATTTGTTGATGTCACAAAAGTAAGTGCTCCATTTTTAAATCTGTTTTTGTAGAGAGACGGAGGACTTTTCTCGTTATGGACTTTCACCTGCTTATACCCAGCGCAGAGCTTCAAGCTCAGCTGTAACTATAATAGTCTACCAGGAAACAGGTATCATTAAAAAAATTCAAAGACACAGACTGCCTCAAAGTTCCCTGGAAGAACCTAAGTAAGACAGTGAATCCCACCCTAAGATATTACATCTTCAAACTATGTCTATGATTTCTGAGTCACTGTTTGTTCGTGAAAACTGCTTACACTGGGTGTGGTACTCTTATGTAATAGGCATAATTGATTTTGAACAATTTTTCAACCGCTTAGCCATGAGAGCCACCAAACAATAAAGAAAATACCTTACAAGGGTGATTTCTACCCATTTTTGAACAACATCCCCTTCCAAATTATATGTCTCTTTTCTCTCCTCCATTCAGCTGAATATATTCTGCTTCTATCACTGCTCTTTTGATAGAATGAGAGCAATGACATAATTAAAGGCTATATAATAAAATCAAATTTATTTGCTGCTATAAAACAGTTTAATGTTGTTTTTCAAAGACAGCGTCCCCTAATACTTAGGTAATTTGCAATTGCCAGGTCCAACCAATTTTCTTCAAAGAGTATGCATATCAAGCCTCTATTTAAATTTAGACATTTTAAAAATGCTTACACACACAGAGAGCTAGTTTATTTTCAGGTTTGCTGTGATTCCTGTAGCAGGAGACAAATCAAGAAGAAATAACCAAAGATCAACCATTCTGAGCATGGCATGACATCAAAATCATCATGGACTGAACAAAAAGCACACAGTACAGAATATGCTGATTATATGCCCAAGTACCAAAATAGTCATTGAGTACATTTCTTTGGCTTGCTATCCTGTAGGCCAAATATAGCTGATCATAAGGCAGGGCTCCTTTGCCTTACAATCTATCCCAAGTTGAAAGATTCTTTCAGTGTTAATATAAAAAAAAAATTACTAAGGGAGTTCATATCAAGTTGTTTCCATGGTTTACACAGGTTTGAATGGCTCTAGCAAAAAGGCAGCTCTACCACAGGCCAGTCGATGTTTACCACCACACGAAACTCAAAGAAAATGGACTGGTAGGTTTCTCAATTTAACTTTGCTGTGATGGAAACAGCCAAACTCTCCCCAGCCAATGCAAGAATTCTACCACATACCCAGGCATGCTGGCTGACCAGTTCTCCATCACAACAGCGTTAGCTGCCCAGAGACAAGGAAGCAGTGCTGCACCACACCTGCAAGCCTGCAATCTCAGCGATGCCTTGGCACAGGTACTCACCATACAGCCTGCTCTCTCCACCTCATTCAGAGTTCCTCTGCCACCCTGCCTTTAGACTACAGCACCTCAAACCATGCAAGGTCCCTGTGCCTCAACTTGAGAGAAATGCTGCTTGCATCAGCTTGAAGCATACAGCTCCCTGATACAACGATGTAGGTTAGGGATGGAAGGAAGATGCAAGATACTGAACCACAGAGGATAGCAACTGCCTGAAGGATCTCATGGGCAAAAAGTTACTCAGAGGGCAATTAATGAGATCAACACTGATTTATCAATTTCAGGTCCCCAGCATGGTCTGCAGCAAAGAAAGACAAATTTTGCATGCTGAAGAGAGGACTGGCTGTCTTCTGTAGGGAACTGGGACAGTGATGCAACAGTGATGCAATGGTGGCATCCCCAGTAGAGAATTTTGGCTACACCTGCCAGTTCCTGTCACAATGCCTACCTGAGCAGATCACCCCATGTACATACAAATGTCTGAATTCCTACCTTTCCAATGGCCTTTCTTCTCCCTACCCATTACCACAAATCTGGATCAGACTACATGGCAAATGGCTCTGTCTTTAAATAACCCCAGCATTGCATTCCTCCATTTACAGAACTCCTTTGGCTATAACTGCCTTCATGCAGTGCAGAATGGTACTGCTCCTGCAAGATGCATAGGAAATACATTGGCTACACCCCAGCCAACAAGCAAGCATGCAGGCAACTCCCAGTGTGCTGGCATCTGTACAGTGTGACCAGGTCTGGAAGTAGATTTACAACATGTTTTCAAGTAGTACTTTGAGTCCACTGCATCTTATATCCAGTTGTCAAAAGATGGTATATCTCAGCTTGACAGATTTTTCTTCTCCATCATGAAAGAAGGGAAACATCAAAATCAAAAAAAGAAATACAAAAAGGCAGTAAGGATTTTTTTCCTCTCCTACATTCAGATGCACTACCCAACATCCTCCCTCCCCTTTTCATGGCTATTTGCAGTTCCATTTAAATGCCATGCAGTACATGAGCTTGTGTTTGAACAGCTTATGTGGTAGCTACCAGAAAATGCTGTCATTATGCTTTCAAGTAAATAGCTTGTGCTGCCTGGCATTTGCAGGCTTCCTGTACAGTCTTCTCCTCCCATTTTTTTTAATTTCCTCCCTCTTAAAAAAAAAAAAAAAAAAAAAAAAAAAAAAAGACCCCATAACATTGCCTCAGTTTTCTCCTGTAGCAATTTTCTTTATCCAAATCGCTCCCAAAGGGCATAGGGTGGTAGGTACCCATATTTAGAGGGTTGCTGTACACAGTCTTGAACACAAGTTGAAAAATCAGCCATTTGGATAGAAAACTTTTGACGTTGCAGCAAACAGCCCAACCATAGTGATGACTAGATTTCTCAAGGTCAAGCAGTAGAAAACAGCAGCTCATTTTTGAGGTCAGCAGGATCTGTCTCCCTGAATTTTGAGCCCAAGAAAATGTACAGAAAGAATGGGCATTCACAGCTCCCATCCACAGGAAAATACTACTATTTCATTTCTGGTAGCAGCAGGGATGCCAGGCCCAAAGCAGGCAAGGTCACTGAGAAAAAAAAAAAATGCTATTGTGGGAAAAAAGCTGCTATCTTCCCTCCTGATCAACAATTTAATTCACAGTCCAACAAACTCCTGAGGGGTCAGTCAACAAGTGCTCCAGAAGCTCTCCCAGTCAGCTCTACAGCAATGAAAGCCTGACACTGCCCAACCTAACCTACACAGGAGTGAAGAGCAAGACCTAGGTTTCTACAAAAAAAGCTCTTAATCTGAAATCCCCACAGCTCACAGCTAAAATCCATGACAGGCATGTTGCCACTGAGGTAAAGAACTGGGATGGCCGGACTAAGAAAAATATCTACAAGTGAATGCGTTGTATAATCTAATTGAACAGAAAGAGTAAGAAGGGGGAAGGAGATGAGTATTTTTGCCATTGATCACTTATGATGGACCCTGTGAATATTCCTCTTTATCTCCACAACACTAATGTTTTTCAGTTGGAATAATTCACTCTCTGTGGCTCAATGCAAGCCTGTACTCCCCTGTTTAACCCCATACCCCAAATCCCTAGGCATCATTACACTTCAGAGAATGTAGAGATTTTTCAGTCTTCAGTCCAAACTGCCTTTGATAGGAAAACAGAACAGATATTTATAAAAGGAAATGGTTCATTATTGAAAAAAAAAAGTCTTACTGTTATTTTCTATCATCAACATAATGATGGGGTCCTATTGTGGTATGCCTTCTGGACAAACATACCAAGACTCCTGAAATAACACATGGCTACATTCTTACAAAAGATGAAGAAAAACAGTAAGGGGTGAGCAAGAAGGGAAAACATTACTGGCGTAGTAGGTGTGAAAAGTACAGATCTCTGCTCATCAGATGCTTATACTCTGCTCGTTTCAGCTTTTCTGTCAAACCACATGTAGAAACACAATCTGAAGGCTGAAAGGAGAATTTTCCTTCCAATGGCTCACTGGCTTGGTGGAACAATGCTGCAGAGAGAGCAGGGATAAACATTTGGGATCAATCAACTCAGTCAAGCTTTTCCCCCACAAACAAGACCATCCCATAAAGGAAAACAAGATGAATAAGCCTACTGTTGTTTATCCTGATGGCTGTACTGACAGGTGTCAAACTAGGAAACCCATCATACATTACTTTGTGTGACAAAAAAGCGTTACTGTATGTGCAGATATGGGCAGCATCGGCTAGATGGAGGTGGGTGTTCCAGTAACACAAAGCTTGCCAATGCAAAGTGAAATCTGAATGACTAGTCATCGCTGAAAAACAGAAATCATTGACATTTTATTTTTAATTACATAGCTACGTCGGATTTCTTGGGAAACTATTAATTCTGCAAACACCATTTGAATGCACACAAGCTCTAAAGCTGCCACCTTAAATGATGCATGCTGATTTCAACTTTAACCACAAATTCAGTTTCTCATAGGTATTTACAATTACTTCCACTTAAATAAAAGTAGGCATTTATTCACCTTCCCAAAGCAACAGAAAACTAATATTAGTATTTTAAAATTTTCCAGTTGAGCTCCCTACTAATTTAGTAGTTTGTGGTAAAAGAATGGTGGTATTGGGCCCCTAAACCATAAATGTTCCTTATTAAACAGAGAAAAGGACAAAGCATTCACGAAGAAAGAGACATCTAAACATTCTGTCCACCCCTGAAATAAGCAAAAAGCAACTCCTGAATTCCATAAGTATGTAAAAACCAGCTTTATTGAAAGTTGTCTTTTTTAATTCACAGTAAAACAGTGCTGTACTAGACTTCAGTGCTTCTTTCTGACAGAGAAAATAGTTAAACATACCCTGGGAACAAGAATTATGAAGGAATGATTTCCAGAAAAGTCATCAACTGAGATAACAGAAGAAATTACAAGGAGAAATTGAACTTCCACTACTTATATATCTATTAATGACCATGTTTTATAATATATGTGCTCTCATGCTAGCCAGATTTTGAACTTGCCCATTGTAAAAGTCAGTCTCTCCATTCACCATTTCTTTATTATTTCTGAAACATCTACATATTCAGCACTGCACTGGTTCTCATCTGACCTCAAGCTGTTAATATCTTTCCAAGTTGGGGGATAAGCAATCAACAGACAAATCCATTCACAGCTGTTGCAGCTGGATAAATGAATACATGCATCCTATGTAGTGTCCACCAGGGCCATAAAAAAACTTGTCCTGGACAGAATATCAGTATGTTCTCAATATCTCCCTCCAGACTTAGGATGCACAAGGCTTTGTATGGCTGGCTGAGCAGTCCAGTCGCAGGAGAAAGCCATGATTTTCCTGCTATCCTGAAACCGCACCAGAGCCTCTATTCCCACTCTCTGCTTCATGCCCATGTGAAGGGTCTGCATTTTTGAAGCGTCCTGCAATCATCCAGGCTATTTGTGCTTCAGTATAGTACTAAATATATATTAAAGAAACCCAATCCCATCTCATGTAACTCCCTCACACACACACCCCCACCTCTCCCCCTCCCCAGAAATAAGCATATCAGCTGAAACAGGGGGGCAAGCATCAGAAAAGGGCTGGAGCCACAGCATGCTGAGGATAAGAAAAGGACAACATTCAGATTTTATGCAGATCCTTGAGAGGCTTGGCATACCCAAAGACCCAGTGATTCAGTGCCCTGGCACCCAGGCAGTATGTGACCAGTGGGACAGGGAGTCACTTGCGTTCATGAAGAACTTCAAGTTCAGACAGAAATAGTAAAATATTCTGCCCCAAAAGCAAAATTTGTCTGTCTAATTTCTTTTGCTAAAGGAGGGAGAAAAAAGGCCTATGACAACTGCAGCAGTTTTCTTTCAGGGGAACAAGAAAAAAAAAAAAGTCTTTAAAAGCTTCAATGCAAATAGAGGCATTACTTGGAATATTAACAGATAAAACATTATGATAATAAAAATCATATTTGTCTAAGACAAACACAAAAAAAGGACTAAAGCAAATATCAGCTTAGACTTTTTTGCTGTAGATGTAATAAAATAACATTTGTCTAACATTTCAATCTATTATTTTATATTTAGTGTTTTAAGTAATGTCTCCATTTCACTGCAATTGAATTTCTAAATATTGGTATTGCTCATTTAGAACAAAAGATAAATGCAAACTATAAAAAGCCTTGGGATATTTGTATTTTCTAAGTTCAGTTTTACTATTATTATAATTCCAGGTTGCAGTCTATGCTGTAAATTTCAGTACAGTCTCTCAATCCACTGGCATCTATTTTTACAGGAAGAACCTTAAAGAAAACAGTATCTTTGCTTACGCTGATTAGGAAAACATGCTACAACTCTGGTGCTATCTGCAAGCAGGTCCCTGTTGGGATTATATATATAAATGGCAGAGACATACAGAGATAACAGATGAAATGGCCAAGAGCAGAGCATGTTTCTGCCCTAGATTACATCTATCTCTTACAAATTTACTGCCTTGATCCTGGGTGCATTCAATACTTTGATTTTTCATATATTTTAAATACTTCTCCACGCTTCTCCAAAGACCAGCACTGAGCAAACCAGAGAGCTAACCACAAGGTCTTGAAATGACATTCAGTAGGAGGAAGAAAAAAGGCATTAGATAAAAGAAAATGCACACAAAGGGAAAATCCTTTAGATACAATTGTTTTCTCATGTTTAGCAAGGTTATTCATGCATGAAAGTAGTTTCTTGCTATTACTAGAGATGTGTCAATCCTTTCAAAATTTTCAGCCTTTACTGTAAGCAGTAGTTTGAGCAGCATACATACTGAGATGTGCATGGAGTCCATTCAGCCCAAAGCATTCTCTCCCAACACTCCCCCTCTCCCTCTCTCACTATACCCATTTGCTTGCACATGGGGTTCAGGGAACCAACAGTGTTCTCTGCTCATCTTCCCTCCTGCCCCCACATCCCCTGACTTTTATATCTCTCTCTGCTACACACACTGGTTTCCAAGCCATTTCACCAGGTTCTCTTAGCTCATTAACAAGGAAACAGATGGACAGTGAAAAAAGAAATTGTGCGGAAACGAACATTTAACAGGGTCAAAGACACTGTAAAGGCATTTAGTGGCATGTACAGACCCTGGAAAAGTAGTCACAACATCCCTTCCCAGTAAGCTATGGCACTTGGCATTAACTGCAGATCTTAAACAATGCAGCTCGGAAATTTCAATATTATCTAGCAGCAGTTATGTAGAAATAAACAATCAGGTGGAAGTCACTGAAACGAATGCTGACTTCAGATGGAGAAATACTACGCTCTTCTCTGGAATTTGAATAACTTGGGGGGAAGGGTTAGCTTAAAAGAACTCCACTGATCTGACCTGTCTAAATAAAAAAAAAAAAAAAGCAATATGGCAAAGCTCCTGGTTGGTAGCTGAGGGCTTTCTTAACTACATTTACATTTTATAATATGATAGCAGGTAAGCAGTGAGAGAAGCTACATAGAACAGTGACACCAAGGGAAAAAAAATCAGGGTTTTCTTAGCTGTTTTTTAGAAATTTTTAAAACATGGAGTTGAAAGGAACATAAACACATACAACTAATTATATCGGGCTATTTGGAAAGCATTGTTCATGGACCAAGTCACTACACCAGGAGCAAGACTTTCAAATGCTGCCCTTCCCAAGGCTCGTGGGGACGATGCCCTCCAGGTGCGAGCTCCTGTATCCCAGCAGAGGCCATTGCCGCTGCTGCACAGCACCATCTAATGGGAGACATCCCCTACAACACATGACCACAGGCTCTGTGCTTCTGTGCAGCCCTTCTCCTTGGCAGGAGATGAGAGAAATCGCCTCTGGCACAGAAATTAAATAATTGCAGTCAGAGGAGGAAGAATGGCTGTGGAGGAAATTGAAGTCCAAGGGAGCCACAAAAGGATGGCGTGCATTTGAAATGATGACAGGAGAACAACTAGATGAGGCAGACTATCAGTCTGGGCAAAGAAATAAAGAAGTTTTGGCTCAGCAAAATTTGCTGACCAATGCTTTTCACTGATTAGGTGTTTGCAGAGTTTCAAAATATGAATGCTGGCCTTTCAGAGCATTTAAATAAAAGGGAATATTTGGTGAACAAGTAGCAAGATGGTCAAGTGTTTTTGTACTTTGAGAACTCTGAAATGAATTTGTTCTTGGGCTTGAACACACAGCTTCCAGCTTTTCAGAGGATCCTGTTGTAGCTACCTCCTCAAGACCCTTCCATCATCTCACAGCAGGCACAGTGCCACCATGAACAGTAACCACACATTCATAATTATAGATATATTTCCTCACCCCTCTCAAAAAAAAAAAAAATCAAACTTCTTCACTGTTTGAGATATATTTGCCTTTACAAAAAACCAAAGGTTCAGAAAAGCAGAAATCAGGGATCAGGCTACTAACAACCTCAAAATCAGGACTTCACCCTATTAAACAATTTAACATGACTTGTAAAGGTCCCTCTTTAAGCACCACATTTCCCTGTCACGTCCTTCCTATCTGAACATTTTGGTGAAGCTGATGGAGTATTTATTAAGCCAAGCATTACTAGCCAGCTCTTATTTTCCAGGGATCTCTGATGCATGGTTTGCAAAACCACAGACAGCAGATGCACAGTCAGCTGTCAGTCACACGCAGCTCCACGCAGGAATAATTGCTGCACTACAATTAAAGAATTAAGGTGAAGAGCACAGAGGTCCAGAAGGGAAGCACTGCTGCTCTCCCAAACCCTTTTAACACTTCCCCCTTCCCATCCCCCTTTCTTTTTCAACACCATCACTCATCACTCCAGTTCTGATCCAGGGTGAGCATTGCACATGACCCAGGTGTTACTCAACCACCTCCAGCGTGACACTTCCTCCAGCCATTTTACTGCTCCTCTGCAAATGCAGCGTTATTTATTTCATTATTTGAGGAGCCAAACTGGTTTGACAGAGTGCTTGCCTCCTTGCCTGGGTGTGCAGAGGAACCCAAGATAAGATTGACTATCACAGCAGCTACACAGAGTTGCTACGCACACTGCCCAGAGGTAGGATTTAATTACTAGTCAAAAGCAGCCTATCTCCCCCTGATTACATAAGAAAATTATAATTTGCTTGTATTTATTATGACATCCTTGCAGAAATGTTCATGACTCTTTGTAAACAATTCCATATTCTGCAAGGGAGAGGCAAAAATTTACATCACAGTCTCCATATCCAATCCATTAAACATTTAAAATGTGAATCCTTGGTATCCACCTTTTTATATCATTAGAAAATTCCATGTTGATGAATTTTTTTTTTTGTTCTCATTCAGAGGAAAACAAGTCAGCAGTGTACTAAACAATTTATCTGCATATGGCAAATACATCCTTTCTCAAAGACACACTGTGAACTTAAGTCCTGTGTAGAAAAAACAGAGTGTTCAATAAGCAGTGGGCTGGTTCACATACATTCACATAATGTCCCCTAATGATACATCTACAGTGATTAAAAAAGCTTCACAAAACACACACAAAAAAGCTCTGACACACAAGCAGGCGAATTGCACTAGAAAACATATCCAGAGCTATAAAAAGTCTTCCAAGACTACTCTCTTCTACACATTTAGTATGTTTGTACCTTGAATCTTCTTTTCAGATTATGAACAGATGCATGTCCTTTGGGCATTTTTTGTCTTTAGCCTAACTTTATTTTGTCTTTAAAAATAACAAGGCATTAAATGGAGAAATACCATCAGTAATCCATACAGTTTTTTCATAGGCAGAATTATCTATGCCCTGGAAGACAGAGATTTTCTTCTACCATAGGCAAGATGCCTCAAGCATTTCGGGTTTGAGCCACAATGGTTTCTGTGACCAGCTGTCTTTCAGGGCATGCAGACTCCAGGAATGTCTGAAACTTTGCCTAGCAACAGACAAAGCACAGACTGCCCCCAGTTTAAACATGTTACTCCATATATGTTGCATGAAGCTATGCCAATTTCTGCTGCTTGATCTAGTAAGTGGTCAGGATTTCTACATGAAAATTTTTACCACTTTATTTGAAGCTCATAAAGATGTTTCTCCTACCTAAAAAAAAAAAAAAAAAACACAAAAAAAAAACCACACGCCTGGGAAGTCCTTTTAACATTAGATCCACTGCTTTATCAAAACAGAATGTTGTCTCTGTGGACTTTTTTAATTCGAAATTCCAGAGAGAAAGGAATGATACTTCATAGCACTGATGCTATTTCCAATGCAAGATTTAATTCTGGTTTTGGGGGCATCACAAAACCATGTGTTTCATTGGTCATACAGACTCAGATCATTTGTTAGAACAAGAATTTGGATATAATTTCAACTTGAAGCATCCAAACATGACTTGCACAACATTTAAAGACTGACAAAGGAATTATCCCACTGAGTTAAACTAGTTGTCCATCCCATCCTCATCCTGACAGTGACACGTAGCAGGAATGTCAGTGCGTTTGCAGGGTGGGGAGGGAGGACACCAGTACTTTCATATTTAGAGCAGAGGTGTTCTAGCCTTCTCTATAATTAAATAGTAAAAAACACAGATAGGGAGAGCAACACATCTTTTCATAAACACTCCTCTTGCATCAGAAATCATTACAGAAAGGAGAAATGTCACCCACCACTTCCTCCTGTGCCTATATAACAAGCTTTTTAAAATACTTGGTTGCTTAAAGATCGTTGTTTGCACTATACAACATATGGAGATGTGCAGCCAGAAGAACTTGAACACAAGTCTAACTTGTGGTAAGTCCAAGGTAATAAATGTATGCAATGCCTTTTTAATTAAGGCATATACCCATGAATATCCTACTAAAAACTCATGCATCTTATGCAGGACAGTATTCTCCAAGCCTGGACAGTATTCTCAGCCTCACACTGAGAGCCTGTGTCTATATCAAGTGTGAATTCATACACCAGCTGGGAGTCACTGCAAAACTGATCTCGTATCTCTTGACATATTCTGACCTCTGCTGTTATAAAGTGGAATTTATTTTGACAATAATTTTTTTCTTTAAAACACTGACTTCAGCTGAATAAGAACTTTCAATATCAGCAATTATCCAGGGAAAAGAAATTATGGGAAAATCACTTTTATTTTAAACCATGAAACATAAACAAAGTTTCCACACTTTTTCCCTCCCCCTCATGTTTCTACCATCCTGACATTTATTATAACCTGCATCATTTGACTATTACATAAATACAAATACTTTGGTGGTTTTTTGCAATCTAGACATTCTGTATGCTCCCAATCATCTCTCTGAGAATGAATTGTTTTAGGCTTTTGTGACAGATACCAGCAAAAACACCCAGAACATACCAAAACAGACTACCACTAAAATGAAATTTTTCATACTAATTTTAGACAGCACTTTTTTTTTCCAGTGCCAGTTGCACTTTCACCACCAAAATACTCTACAGTACCCTAGCAAACTCTAAATTATGTACAGGTTTAGATCTCTACACTGAATGTTGACAGTATTTCTTTCCTGTATATAGGGAAAAAAATCATATTTTAAATATGTCGTACATTAACATTAGGGGAAAATGTGAATGTGAATGAAGGATGGTATATTGGCTGGCAAACTTTTGAAAGCAGCAAAACATCACTTTTTAAGTTACAGGTGCACTTTGAGGGGAAAAGAAGAAAGAGAAGGTGTCCATCAGATTCTCTGCTTCCAAACTTCTTTCCCTTTGGATAAGAAGTCTCCTCTCAGACTTTATCTTGAAGATGAACATTTGAACCTGTACTGTACTTATCACAAATGCTCAAAGACCCTTTCCTCTCCTTTTCCTATCTTAACACCTGTTACACTTCAAAATAAAATTGCATGTGCAGCTTATATGATTTCCACCAGACTTGCTGATTCCCCATGGCTCAAGAGATGATAAAGTACTTGATCAAATATTTATAAGCAGTAAGAATTCAGACTATCTCCCAGTCAGAATACTCTTTTGATTAAGGAATAGAAAGACGGCAACACAGTGCAAAACGTGTGTTTCAGCACTAAATGCTAATTTTATCTTCATGTTTAACTAGGGAAGAGACCCTAATCTAAAATCATCTAGTTCACCTTTATGCCAAGAACCTACCTCTTGTAGTTCTAAACATAAGAAATAGTCTTGTTCAGATCTTTTCAGTATATTTTCACCATTAACTGTGTTCTTTATAAGCAATACTAAAATTAATGGATTTTTTAATTGTTCTGCATGCAACAACTTTATTTTCACCTTCATGCATAGTTTTTTGTTGGTTTGTTTTTTTTTTTTTTTTTTTTAATTTTGCTTCTGCTGAGTGAAATATATAGAAATTTGCCTTCACACCTTTGCTGGAGTAAGCACAGGAAATGCAACTGCATAATGTAGATAAACCAATGAATCTTACAGGACCCTTGAAAACAGCTACAAAACAAACAGCCATTAAAGCCCAGCATAGCACCTTATCCCACCATACAGACGTCCCCAGACAGCCTGTTAGTTTACACACACTCCCTACTTCAATAAACATCCCTACACATTCTGCTTTGCCCCAGTTAAAACCATCATCTGCTGGGAACCAAACCGGTGTGGACCCCCCAAAATGTTACTGTACCTCCAGTAACTGATAGCTAGTCTGTTAGCAAGGGTGGTAAACAATGAGTTATACACACTACCACAAGTGTCCTGTAGGATTTAAAATTACAGCTGACTTTTTAAAAATATGGAACTACTTCAAATAAGACATGTTAAAGCACCTCAGCTTCCCCCAAAAAATTTTAATTATAAATGTAAGAGTTTTGGACAATAAAAGGAGGAAGCCTTAGTTGTGCTCTCTTTGTAGAGCGAATACCCAGCAGCATACTGCAAGTGGTGTCAAGGCTTTATTAGTTTGATTGAACATCTTTCAGATTCTGTAATACACTTGAAAAGAAAAAATAAAGTACTATGGTTAGTTTAATTTTGTATTCTCTCAAAAAAATATTATGAGAAATTTAATAGCCTAAAACAAAGTATAGCATGGTTAAACAGGAAGTCTGAGAAACCAATTCACAAAAATAGAAGTGAAAAAAATTCATACAACTAGCAAAAAAAAAAAAAAGTCAGGCAAGTTTAGGTTAAAAAATAACTAAAGACAACATACACAGAAGAAATTCTATGGTCCTACTACAGGAAACAGAAAGGACAGAGCATGATGAAAGTAAAAAACCAGATAATCAAAAGATGGTTATGATGTTCAGGTAAAGAGCTGGCAGATGCTTCAGAGAAGCATGGGACTGGGAAAACAACCACTGAGAGTATAAGTGTTGAGATGGCAAAGCCTGGAAGAATTTGCATAATTAAAGTTCTTGTCTGTTCTAGAGCATGCTCTAAGCCATTAACAATTATCTTAACTCAAAGGGCTGGAAAGGTCTCATTGACTGAAAAAAAAAATTAAAAATAAAGATCCCCTTTTGAGGTGTGATGACATGAGAAAGAAAACAGAAAAAGGATTAGAAAAACATTTAGGCTATTCTCCCCAACTTTAGCTTCTAGAAGGGTATTAAATACTGCTGACTCACCACCAACACAAGGACATGACTTTTGAAAGGGAAGAACACTTTGGTCTGAAAAGACACTTTTTTTCTCTGCCTTGGCAAATAAGCTGGTTGGACACAAGAAAAGCAGCAAGTGTGCTGTAGATTAACTGAAGTTATGCAACTGGAAAAAAAGCCTTGTTATTTTATTTAAGGGCAGACTGTGGAAATGCAATCTAGGTAAGGAGATTAAAAGGCCATGACGTGAAATACTAAACCAGACCCAAGAGAAGTTATTTTAAATAACTCCAGTGTGTCCTTAACAGAATTAGGTGATGGACAACCACCACATTATTTACAAGCTCAACCTGAGACATTGCATGAAACAAAAATTCCATGTTCAAGTCCTAAGTTGGAGCACTGGTGCAAAGTTCAGCAAGAAAAATTCAGGGTTGGCTACAAAATCTTATTCTTAAAACAGTGCAACCAAACACATGAATAGGATATTCCTGTATATCTCACAACAATGTTAACTTTTTTTTTCAACTGACAATGTCAGTTTGTAGTAAGTCAACCTCATACCCTTTCATGCAATGACACTGCTTCAAGTGGTTATTCACCAGTCTGTACTGGTGCAGTAGGAGTCCTGCTCTTAGTTTGGGTCACGCTATTTCATGTATTGTGCTTCAAGAAAAGACACTTAGCAGTACAAGGACTAGTTATTGCAAAGAAGAGATGAGATACATACTCCAAATGTATAAAGTAAAATGTGCACTAATGGATTTACTTCACAGCAAAGATTGCCATGCATTAGGGAGGAAAAATTAACCAGGAAAGTTAAGTACCAGTTTTGAAGAGGTTAAAATAAATGGAGATAGACAGATATGCCAGGAATGGTCCAAGTATAAGAATATTCAATTTTACAAAAGAGTAGTCATGAACTACATGACCCCCTCAGCTTCTCTGAGCCATATATGCAATTTCTACATAAAAGAACTTATTACTCACTCAGTCTCATCATCTAAATATCAAACCCAGTAAAAATTCTTAGTTAAGCACGTATGTATCTCCATGATTTAAGGCACAAGAAAGAACAAAGTGAGTTTCCAGGAGAGTTTTTGGTGGTGTTTTGGAAATTAGGTATTCACAGCAACTGCTCAAAACACACAATGACCTAGATGCAAAAAAATCTACAAATAAATCAGTTTATTTTAGGACATGCCCTTTAAGTGCCAAAGCAGAAATTTAAACCTGTAATGCCTACTATGACATGGCATTGTTAAAGCAACAGAAAAGAAAGATGGTATACATATTCATATCAGGATAACTGCCAACTTTGAGGGCACAACATTTAAGTGGTGCTTACACTACCACATATAACCCAAACACCAGGCTCTGTAACTCTAATGTTGTGGTAGAAGATGCACAGAGAGATAGGATTGACTAGAATTTGAAGGCTACATCCAATTTATACTCTCTAACAAATTCTTTAATCAGTTCTTTTGTATGGTCTGTTAATTCTCATCACTAGCTGGGGCTAGGGAGGAAGAAACTGGTTGGTCTATGTGCAAGGTTATTAGTGTTACACTGCTTAGAGATGGCCCACCTGTGCTTCTCCAGTGACCCTGAAAACAATGGAGATGCCTGCAGAGAAGGGAGAGTGCAGGGTGGTGGTGCTGAGGATGCCTATGCACTACTGGCACTTTCTACACTTCCACAGAGTCTACATCACAGTCAGATAACAAATTTAAAAATCTGGTTTCCCTTTTCTTGATGGAAGATGTTTTGAGCTAGTAAAAATGACTGACCTACAAGCTCTGAAGGACAAAGGGCTCCTACAATGCCAGAGTGATGTGGGAATAAGGCAGGTACCTGTGGAGAGAATAGTTACAACCACAGTGGGGTTTTCTTTGAAGAACCTCCAGAAACCACATAAGAAAAATAACTTTTATTTTTCGGGGGAGGAAATATTCAAAGTGAAAGCAGGTCTGGACTTCATTACATAGCTTTTGGTCACAGGCACATGAATCCACCTGCTCAAGGTATTACTTCTAATACATATTAAAAAAAAAAAAATTGAAAAAAAAAAGTCAAGTTTTTGCTACCTCAAGGAAGAACATGCAAACCTCAACACAGCCTCGCTGCCAGAGGTGCAAACAGAAGAAACACAGGACAAAGAAACAGAAGAAACACATCTAGAGAGCCCTAGATGTGCTGTTCATGTTTGCATATGAGCAACAGGGGGGTGGGAAGATGAGAAGAGCCACTTTAATTTCTGCCCTATCCCCTCCAGCCCACACTGGCATAGTACCCAGCACAGCCCTCACATAACCCTGCCTCAGGTCTGCAATAGGGACATGACATTTGCTGCACCTTGGTCTCCTGCCTTCATCTATACCGATATATACTGGAAAAGTTGCTAGCCTGGATAATTCCAGTTCCACTGCTGCTTCCAGCGATCCTGTGCAACATCACTGCTGAATTTAGGGAAAGCACACAGAAACCTGGCAAACTGAAATAGCCCCAAGGCCTGGTGACTAAATATTCCATGGTAATGACACTTGGCACCAGAACCTCAAAAAAAGTAAATATGATTTACTAGCTTTTGACATTCAGAGGTAGCTCTTCGAGGTTTTGTTTGGACAAAGATTTGTAGTAGTCAAGGCCACACTTTAAAATGTACAAAATTCATACCAATATATATCTCTAACAAAAGAAATGGCTGTGAAAAGTTACCGTCAGTCTTTGCATTAGATGTCAAAGGACACATCTGGGGTCAGTAAAGTAAATTACCCATCTTCCATTTAATTACTTTGAAAAAACAAATTAAAATTAAATAAGATCCAACAAAACAATCAAAAGCCTTGTTAATATTCTTACCTACATGCAGGAAGAAGGCTACAATGTAACTACCCAAAACACATTTTGCCAAAAACAAAGGGGTACAGTAAAACAACTCTGAAACATATATTCAACACTATTTGAAACTATCCTATTATGAAACAAAAGATTTCCTTCATAAACAGTGTAATGGTAAGTTGAGAATCCCTGCAAAATTTCTTCTGAATCCTTGGAAAGTAACACTCTGCAATAGAAGACATTGTTACTTTTAACAAATCTGAAAACTTAGCACAAAGTGAAACTGGGTTAAGAAGTAAACATTTTGACATCTAGAAATTTTTTTGTGAGTAAACATATGATACCCATACCTCCATTAAAAATATTAAAAAACGCTACATGGGGAAAATACTATGGCAGAAAATTCTTTGCAGAATTGTACTAGAAAGTAATTTTATAAACATTATAAAGACTGTGTGCTACTCAAAAATACACAGCAGTTCAGAATAACAAAGTAACTGACACAAAACAGCAACTCAGCTTCTGTCTTGATTTTGTTTCACATAAATAAAACATCTGTGAAATTCATAGCATCTAAACACAGAATACACATTTTTTCAGTATGACATAGTTAGGGATATTTTAAGATGCTGGAATGTCATTAATTTGTGCCCCTTAGCTCAGCAATTTGTAAATGATTAGCTCTAGAGCACCAAAACAAAGTAGAGCCTGTCTAAGCCCATTTTATCCAACCATGAGCGTTTAATTTAAACACCATTTAAGATCTAATGCCAAACCCCAGCATACATTATTTATCATAAAATTGAGAAGGACATCTGATGGCTTCCTGTAGGTACATATCATATAAGAACAACTTTATTTTTATTTTTCTGTAAGCCTTAATCTTGGCCCTTTCAGTTTCCTAAGATTTCAAACAAGTACCTATATTTCTGCTGGTAACCAAGCCCCTGAGGAGCCAGTTTAGCTTGAGATGTCACTGTCAAACCTTTTCCTACAGTGTCAGTAGGAGGGCGGGGCAAAAAGAATACAACTAGGCATAGTGCTGTTTAACTATCTGTTTTTCTGGTTACAAGAGAAATGGGATCCTCACACCTTAAAAAGGAAGGAGACTTGTCCTGTCAGGATCCTGTTCCTACCGAGTTTTACAGGAAACAGCAAGCCCTTGGCTCTTGTGCTCTGACACAGAAGCTGCACTAAGGGTTACAGAGCCACGGCAGCTCTGTAGCTCTGGTCTCTAGAAAAACCTTCCACTCGGCAGAAGCTGTGAGACCCCACCCCAAACAGGGCTAAAAATGAAATTACATTGGGTCAAGTGAAGACCTCCAGAATGTTTATGAATGTCTGGCTCCAGGAAAGAAGCTCTCCTGGCAGCAGACACTACTTTGTGTTTGTTTGTTTTTTAAATTCCATGAAACAGAACACACCCACCTCTTCTTTTTTCATCCTGAGCAATTCATTCAAAATCAAAGCTTTGGTCTGAAGCTTAAGGTGTTCTATTTTATTTTATTTACTTCTGGGCTAGCCTTAAAGGAGCAGTGAAGGAGGTTTAAAACTGGCTACATCATTCACCAGAAATACAAGTTTTCTGCTCTTAGGCACCTATGGAATTCACTTGTTTCAAGCTCTTCAAGTTTGAAAAAAAATCTGGACTTCAAATATTCCTTGCTTTAATTATTGACTTGCTTTAATTAGACCTCAAATTAGTTTAATCACTACAAAGGAACAATGAAAACAAAAGTTTAGCATCACATGATATTTGAAAATACTCTTTAAAATGGTGCTGCACAGGCTGCACAGTCCCACTCCTAGGCAGCTGTCTCTGGTGGGGGTCTCTGTCCCAACAGCAGGAAGGGATAGAAGGCCTCTGTGGCACCCTGTGCTTCCCACACAAATACTTAAATCAGATAATTTAAATTCACATGGAAAAGTGAAATAGGGATGGGGGAGGGGGAAAGGAGTTTAATAATTCTACAAGTCTTCCTTACCTAAAATATTGCAGAAGCCAAAGCGACATTTTGAGAGAGAGAAATTTTGAAAAAGTATGATCCCAAATCCTCCACACCTCAACAAAGAGAGATAAAATTTAAGCATCCAATTTCCAACTCAAAAAAATGTGAGCACTCATTTTTATTTTGAAAACTTATCTGGAAGGTTGTTTAAGTCATTATTTACTAAAAAAAATTAATAAGGAAAGGTTACTCTGAAGCACAAACACAAGGTAAATGCTTTCCATAACCACAGAAAGATACTTAAAATTTACTTTCCCTGGCAACTGTTTTTATCACCACTTGGAAATATTTTCTCTCTATTTTGGGCTTAAAAGAAAAAATTCAAATTCACAGGCAGGCTGCTGTAGCAGGTCTGAGTTGCAATGTTCCTGTTCACCTCAGCTGGGCAATTTCCTCACTCTGATGGGCGCCACTAAAGCACTCAGATTGTTTAACATCCTATGCAAATTCCTGGAGATGAATGCTCCAATCTGCCAGCTCACAGACAAACAGAAATCAGCAAAATCAGCAATATGCTAATTCAGCATGATGCTGAACTCAATGCAAACATCCCTAAAGCTAATCAACAGGAGATGGAAAGCAAGACAAATCTGAGGACTGTAGAATGAGTTACAGCAGGAGGTCCACATGATGATATTCAAAACAGAAAACCTCACTCCACAGACTGTTTAGGATCTGAAAGAATCTTTACCTCCTCCTAAAAAGACCCAATAAAACAGAAGCCCACAGAAAACCTCCTCCAGCCATGAATACATCTTAAAGTTGCGGCAGACATTCAGTACTAACAACCTTGAACCTTCTCCCCCACAAATTTAATCTCTGCAGAGTGAAACAAATATTAATAATTGAAAAGTACACAAAGTGATTTTGCTAAGGGGGTAATTAGCAACTTCATTTCAGTTCAGCAGCTGATTTTGAGTTGGCTTTAAACCAACAGAAGTTTAAAAGAACCTATTACAGGGATAAGTTTCTGAATAAACTTGTGAGTTACTTGCTGCAGTTTGATGTGGCCCTCAGACTTCAAAGGCCCCTTTCATAAGAAAACAGGACAAAGACAGAGAGGTCTTTATCATCATTTATGGTAAATAAGAGACAAATCCTCTACACACTAGAAAGCTGATGTAAGGAAAAGACTGAGCTTTGCATGAACTTCATCAACATTTTAGGAGCCCTAAATTAACCAGCAGTTTTTTTGATTAGATGATGCCAGTAATTTGGAAAGGCAAGTAGTCCAGGAGCACAGAAGCACACAGATAAAAAGCCTCTGCTGCTTTGCTATCAGCAGATGTTTGTGAGGACCCATCACCAGACTGCAGTGGAGCACGTGCCCAAGCATTTCCTGACACCTGAGGTGAACAAGCCAGGGCTTCCATCCTGGGCACACACAGCTCAAACTCTCACAGAGTTCTGCTCAGCCTCAGTGATTCCCATTGCCCTAGTCATGGACATACAGGCAGAACTGGCAATCCCTGACATCTTGGTTTAGAAGAATTGCATGTTAAAAGAGTAGCACCAAATACACATGCTGCTGATAATTAAGCCATGCAGAAACATAAGGATCACCCCCTTACCAGAATTCACTGATGGAAAACCAGCAAGGACATACAGCTTAAAATTAACATAGTGTGAAATGAGAAGTACAAGCCCTTAAGTGGAAAACTGCCAAATGTAATTTTCACAATTACCATTTAATTTAAGAAGCAGATCAAAAGGAGCTCATCATTTACATTTTCAAACATTAAGTTTTAAAGATCAAAGACCTCTAGTATTTCCAGACTGCATATATGTAACTTGGTCCCAGTAATGAATCTATGCAGAGGGAGAACATGAGCTGTTCATTTGCTCTATGCAGCAGTTTCTCCATCATCTGTGACTGCAGCATGTGATATCTGCAACAAGCATCATCAGCAAGCTCCCACTGACCCTAAAATATTAAAAGAAGCAAGGGGTTTTAAGGCCAAAAATAGCATTATACCAATTTTCTGACTGCTGAACTCTCTCCCTGAAACTAGCCATTGCTTCAGAGATTTTTTTCACCACTGCAGCCTGACAGCTATGACTTATGCAATGTTCCAGAGGTCATTAAAGATCCCACATAACCAAAACTGTGTTCTTGTGACAGTGCTGTGGCCTAATTATGCTAAAAAGTTAAATACAGAGAAGTGCACTATGCAAATATTCTGAACCACGTCACTTAAATTCCATGTAACAATGAAATAACAACAGCAGAGGCAATGTTTTAGTGACCACTGGGAGCTACTGCAACAGATCCTGGTCAAATTCACTGTAAAGTAGAAAGTGTCCTGGAACTTATAACCAGGAAACAATTCACCTTTTAGTTCATACTGAAACCTCATGCCTAGTTCCAAGCACCTCCCAAAACCCCACAGCTCAGAATTCAGTATCAAAACCAGATTTTTCTTAGCAGAAAACCAGAGAGCATCATTACCATAAAACCTATGCTAAAAAAGACATGATCATTTAAACAGAGCCAGTGAACAGGAGCTGCTGGTGGAAGCTGAGAAGGTGACCAAAACTTCTAAGCTGAGGAACACAACACCACCATGCATGTAATGGGCAGCTGTGTTCAGTACTTGATTGCTGGTGTTACCATAACATTCAATCCCCCAAATCTTCCTTCTTGTACACAAAGATTGTCAACACACCACACTATCAGAGTGGTCCCAGGCATGGGATAGAGTTTTAGCTGCATGTCCCTCATGTTCCTATTTCCCTTCCAAGTCCCAGGATTAAAACCACTTTAAAAGTAGACAGGAGGGGATATATAATACTAACATTTACACAGAGATTATAATTCTTATAATATGGCATTAACTTCTAATAAAGGAAAGGGCATATGAAATCCACAAATCTCTACACATGAACGGGTTTGAAGCAGCTTTCTCAAGAACAGCTTTTCCAACAGACACTTCTCATGATAAGGATGATGCATTCTCTAACTAAGACTATAAAGCTCTTGAAAGGATGAAGAGCCATTGTATTTTTACAATAGCTGAGGCACCTATGTACTAGTACTTTGGTAAACAGGTCTTCCTGACAGATAAAAGCACTGAAGCAAGTTTCATACTTCAAATCTTCTCTCACAAAACATAAAAAAAAGTGAGCAAGATCCAGGCTCCTTAGATGAAGGAACAATGAGCTATGTCTGGCTGCAATTAATGCATAGCAATCTAATCTCAAAGGATATTTATATTGCATAATGCTGTGGGTATTCTTGCCAGACCTATCCTGGCTCACAAGGACTTCTGTGTGACAGCAGCCATGCTGCTTCCAATTTCCAGCCTACATCAGGTAGGCCGACACAGTCAAAGCAGGTAGAAGTCTCAATTTTCATCTCTGTCAAAACTTAGTACCACTACATGCAACCTAACAATATTTTATGCATTGGTAGATTAAAAAATTGGTAATAGCGGTGCACTTCACATCTGCCTCCACTAGCAGTCTGCAGAAAAGTGCCCCTGCCCAAATGGAAATACATATTTCCTGCCTCCAGGAAAAAAAAACCCAACCAAAAAAAGACACATACACTTTACCTGAGTGTAGAAACTCTGAGGCTAAGATGAGAAGAACCTGGAGATCCAGATTTCATCTCCACATCCTGCCCCCAGGAGCAGTGTGCGTTCAGCTAAGTGTGCACAAGATTCCATACTGTGTATGATTCCCATACTCCAGAACAGTGCAAAAATAAAGGTAAGACATGGCCAAGGTACAGCCAGAGCACAGCTGGATTAGGTTTAACACTCTAAGGAAGCAACACAAAATAAAAGGAGGGTGAGGAAGGCTGGCATACCTTTATAAACAGCCAATACACACCAATATCCTTTCCTCATTCCCCCATATCGGAAATGTAGCATGACAGAGAAGTCTTCCACCTCCAGAGAGACATCCTCCTGTATCCTACCTCCTCAGCTAATCACAGAGGAAAGAGAAAATAATCAGATGAGTCACCACTGGAAATGTGCACGGCTGGATCGCATCTAAGCCATCACTGCACTCGACACAGGGAACAGAACTGCTGCCAGCTTCCCGGCCACATCTGCCACGCTGCCAGGAGCCGCTGCTCCAGCTGTCTGCTTCACTGCCACAACCAGGCAGCTTGGGTCTTGCAAGAGACCTGCCTGCATGCACACACCAAACCCTGGTGCTGAAATGTGCATGGTAAATATCCTGTGCTCTGACAAAAAATTAACCATTGCACTGAGAATCACCCAAGGTTTAACAGCGTTATCTTCCTTAACTATGGTATATCTAAGTATGTTTAGGGAAAGAACATTTGCGTTTTTACTATCATTTCCAAAGGAAGAGAGTTTTCACAAGGAAAGGTCAAAGATTCCACTGGAAAATGGAATGACATAAGATTTTAGTTGCCTCAGTAAAGAAAAAAAAAACAAACTACTTTAGAATTCTTAGCTGTGGAGGTAAGAAAGGGAAGAAAACAAAAAAGGAACCGTAAGCATGAACATGTAAGCATTTTTCAGTCAGGTATAACAATAGGCTTCCGTGTTCAATGGTAAGTAAAGCAGATGAGATACTAATTTTTAAATATGTGAAAAAATTAAAATAAGTGTAGTAACACATTCAGAAATTTAGAATAGTCTGAGACTGCATTCCCCCAATCTTTTAAATGGCTAAATGCAAAACAAATGCAAAAAACCCGAAAACAACAGGTTGAAAAAGTTGGCACATTCTATGAAATTTCACAATTTAAATACTTACAAGGTTAGAAATCAATGAAGGAAAAAGTAGTTATTTACAAATAACTTCAGGTGCACATTTCTCCTCGTCCCTTTCCAAGCCTCTCTTCTCTATCATTTCTTCAGAGTGCACAGCTCCCAGCCCTATTCCACTGACACCTGACATGCAGACCTTCCTGGAGTCTGAGATCACTTTGCCAGACCTACCCCAAAGTCACAGAGAACTTTGGGATTTTATCAGACACATGAAAGCTAGGTCATTAGTGAGCAACCCAGTCTGTGCATTTTAATGAGGATTTGGCTTTGAAAACTTCATCCACATGTAAGACTTGTAGCTGTGAAGCAATACCCTCTTGAATAATCATCAAGTTGATGTTTATTATATCAGGGATTTTTTTTGCCTCCACAGCATCAGGCAAATGTCTGTGAAAGATATCCATCTGTACCTGGAGCTCACACCTTCATCCTCACTCTATTTCCATTCTGTCTGAATAAGATCAACTACAAGCAGCCTTTTTACTGAACATTGAGAACTCACAAAGAAGATGCCCACCTGGCATTTAAAAAAACAACCAACAAACCAAAACCACCCCCCCCATACACACATATACACCAAGGTGAGACCCCTGTAGTTCGTTAAGACAGTCAACATCAATTTTTTACCACCCCTTATATTTGCAAAAGAACCTGCAACCAAATGTCTGGCCCTGTTTCATTTAGGATTACATTTTCAGGTGCATCAAGTGCCAATGGCACTGTTTAGGCAAACAGCAAGGTGACACAAGGAAGCAAAGGTTTTTCCTAGAGCAAAAATGTAGCAATGCCTTTGTCCCCTGCTTCACCTAATCTTAAACAGTTTCCAAAGAAGCATTTCAAGGCAGCGCAACAGGTAATGCTACAAAACTCCTCCAATGCTCTAGTGTCAAACCTGGATCTTTATTTTTTCCTCCTCCACAACCACTTTGGCATCTGGCTTCACAGAATCATTAGAGCTGGAAAAGATTTTTAAAGGTCATCAAGCCTAACATTCTGCTTCTTTCAATGCCAAACAGATACTATCTAACAGAAATAGGATACTTGTTTTTGGAGGCATCAGCAAATGGCACAGTACTGCCATGACTGACCCAGGCTATGTGGTTACAACTGGCAGAAAAACTTGGCACAGTGCACCCATCCACCTCTTCCAGCATCCCCAAATTCTGACACCAGCTGCACAAAAGGCATGTTGGAGCCCCACGGTGCACTGGCTGGTTTTTCATCCACTTCCTTAAAGTAAAAAGAAAAACATCCCACACTTGTTTCTGCTCTTTACCACATCTTGATTTATTAGCTGACGTGGTCATTTGACCACACAGAAAATCTCAGATCAAACTCCAGAAGCTAGACTTCTCAATTACTTCCTGAAAGAAAAAGTAATAAACAAATAACAAATAGCAGGGTCAATAAAGCAATTCCAGGAAAGAATTTACAAATAACACTAGAAATGGGGTTTGGGATTAGATTGCCCCTGCGAAGGGCAGGTGATGATGACTGCAGAACTTCTGAGCGAGATATCCCCATACCTCTGAAGGACCATCTCCCAACCAACACAGCCTCAGTGAGACACAAGGACTGCTTCTTCCATAGGAAAGTCAGTGCATAAGCATATCAAATGCTTTGGCTCAAACTCCTGGCAGAGTTGCTATTTAAAACAGCTCCAACTGTATTTATAAACCTTAAGAAATTCATCCTGAAGAAGTTATTTATGGCTAGAAGCCAGCCTCCCTAATCCAGGTGTCTAGCTTATACCTCGACCCTGGGCACCTAGCAAACAGCTCCTGAGTCATGTAAGGAAGAGAGCCAAGCAATGGGCAGAAGCAGGTGACTTGAGAAACCTCCAGGGAAAGAGATGGCTTGTCTGAGTTCAGGCGTCTGCCTCTCTTCATCCCACTAGTCAGCTGCAGCCCAACAGTGAGCTGCTGCCAAAAGGCGACCTCCATCAACACTGCCTCTTCCCTGGCTGGAGCACTGGTGTCCTTCTTACCTTTCAGGAGCCAAGCAAATACCAAAACACTCTGATTTTCCCCTGAGCGAACTCACCAGAGCATCAGACAAACGCCACTGACACAGCAAAAGGAGGCAGGAGAAGCACAGGCCAAGCACGGGAGTTTCAACGACACCCTGCTGGGATAACATCTCAGCACTAACACAAAACCACATTGTCGTGGGATCTACCGGAGGAGGACAGCTTGGCCCAAACAACAGATTTCACTGTTTGTGCTAGCTGAACTGATCTCAGCCACACTAACTCCTTTAAATCTGCGATACATTACAAGGATTTTGACTTTTTTGGCCAACACAGTAATAACTATTTCCCAAAGTTAGTATATTGTGTTCTTTTCTAATAGTAACAACTGAAAGCTGAATCACATCCAGAAACAAAACTGAGAACTTTCACATGAGCTGGTACCAAAAAAAATGTGCCAACATTCGCACAACATGCGCCAACACTGGCAAAAAAATATAAAGCAAGTTTTATAATCTTCATGCCCTTCCAAGATAATCCCAGATGTTTTGTACCATGAATGGAAAACACTGTTCAAATTAGGTTTCTCTATTCAATATAACACAAATGAAAGTTTTATAGCTAAGTATCCAATTGGAAGCTAGCATGCTGTGAGTCACATCCATACATCTTTCTTTTCATTAGAAAAGTAAAAAATTCGCACTAATAATAAACACTAAATTCACAACACCTTGCAGAAGCTCACGGTATGCAGAGCAACAGAACCTATTTTAAATTAACTTATTCACTACATTCCTTTAAAGTTAGATTTTCACTTGGATTGACAGCATTCAGAAATGTGAAAAACAGCAAAACCGAAACACTCCTCCCAAGATATAATTTGGATAAGAAGTGAGGTGTGTCAAGCACACCTTAGACCAGCAGAAGCATTTCTAGTACACTGTGTCTGAGAGCACATGCTGTTTTTCATTAAACTGCTGTAGCTGGAAAGTCTGTTTAGAAAATGATAGTTAAGAGTTATATTAGTCTGGTTAAGCAGAAAAGGTCAGGGTTTGTTTTGTTTCTAAAAAATGTCCTGCAGGAGTGGATAAAGGAACTTTAAAGTGGAGGAGTGGTAGGTACAAGAAACAGCTGGAATGTATCTGGTTCTTACAACACAATAAAACCAAAGTGTTTTCCAAAGCTCAGCAAGGTCACCATCTAACATAATACGCACAAGTGCTCATTATAAACTTAAAAATTTAGACCAAAAAAGCACCTGACAAAGAAAAGGTGATAAAAGTAAGTCCATAGTAATGGGGGAGGAGGGAGCAATGCATGCTAAACATGGAAATCATTACCATCTCACCTTCTCCCTAAACTATGGGCAAAGAAAAAAATGCTTGACCCCACAAAACTGCAGAAAGGATCAGGACACAGTTCAAAAAACAAACAAAAGGACAGGAGAAAAAACAACAAAAGTAATGCCTCAACTAACTCTAGTTGCTAACCACAAAATACAGACAGGAGGAAAACAAAAGCCTGGTCAGAACTGTCTGCAGTTCCCCTTAAGCTGCAATGCATTTCCTCAGTATAGAAGAAATACCCACTTCTACAGTCAAAAAGTTAATTCTTTCTCAAAGTGCCTGCAGATGCTGCTTTCATGCAAAATTTTAATACAATGCTCAAAACTACAAAGAGAAACTTCATAAAGGAAACTACATTGTGAACTCAGCTCAAAGCTATGCATGCCCATCGCACAAGACTATGTGAAGACAGACTTTTGATTATTCCTGAGAATTTCCAAATATAGACTTGAAAATATATAAACCCACCTTGCAGAAAGCAGGAAATAGATTTTACTCTCAAGCAAAAATTAGTCCCATTTGTCTCTCAAACATATTACAGACACCTTTCCTGAGATCTGGAAGCAAGAGGACAAAGAAACGGAGGAAAAAGCGTTCAGCCAGATCAAAGGGCATTACTGCCACCCTCTCTCTCTAACACATTGTTGCTAGCCCTATTATATGGCATTTTACCACAGCACTTTCATAGTCTGCAGGCAATTGAGAGAATATTATTTCCAGGATTAAAATTCCCACAGTATTTACTTCACAACATGTACATTTGTACATCAATTATTATTTATACATCAACTAGATACACTTATATTTATTCCACTAAATACTCATTGCCAAGAATATACACACAGTAATAAAATATTGATGCATCCACCTAAAGCAGGGTTAAATACACCCCTTATGTAAACGTGAGCCAGGACGTTTGGCAGCTGTGCTGTAAAAGGTTCTCCAGAAACCAGTCCACCCAGGTTTTATGACTTGACAGAATTACCCTGTATTAAACATGGTTTAGGGAACAGAATATACAGATTTTGCCTTCTCATTCACACATCTTTTATTCTAGCGCTATTCAGGATACTGACTGGTTCTCTACAGACTATCCAGGAGTACATGATCCAGAACCAAGAAAAACATTTTTTTTTCATCCTGATTAATTCAACTTAAACAAGGTATCTACAAGAAGAGGATTTGAACAGGGAAATTAGTCTTCTATCTCCCCAGTTATTCTTCCCATACCAGACTGTATGCATTAGATTCATGCTTGGGGGAGAAACAAAATAAAATAATCACTGAGGTAAGATCTCTATGCAAATACAGGGAAAACATCACTGTTAGACTTCTAGCTGCATTTGCAGAAGCCATAAAAATATACAGGAGAAATGCAAACTCCAAACAGCTTTGAAAAAAAGAAACATTTGGTGACCACATGTCAGAGACCATTCCCTGAATTTGATTGCTGTACTGTTGGTCCAAACCAAAAGATTTCAATAAGTTGTCCTGATTCTAAAGTTTTATCCTCAACCAGACTCTTCTACCAAGTTACTTTGCAAATCTGCTTTTTCAATCTTCTGAGTAGGTTTGAGAAGGGGGCAGGGGGTGCACACACATATATATAAATTTGTTTTCTCCTGGAAAAAAGAAGGGAAAAAAAGGCCCTAAATAATTTCCAACATCCACTGTAATGCAATACTGCATGCAGCTGTCAATACACACCAGCATTCAAAATAAATAATTAAGCCATTTCACTATCTATTTAATGACAGAGAGGAGTGGCTTTAGTTGCCATCCAGATGCTGGGCTTCCTTCTGCTAACACTGCCTATTAAAACTGATAAAAACCTTATCTTGCTATAAAAATCTTCATGGTGAAACAGCTCTCTCCGTCATCACTGGGTAGTCTTAGCAACAGGAAGAACTTCTCCTGCAGTGTCCCTGAGTGAGGAACAATTCCAGGATTTCAGGGTCCTGACACTCTCAGCACACTCTGATGAGATTAGTACTTCTCAGAATAACTGACTTACAACTCCATAGAAGTTATTAGAGAAAGAAATTCAGCTCACAAGAAGAGCTGTAAAAATTTGCAATATTAATAGTTACTTGGCTGAACACCCATTTTTCACTTCAGTGGATTCGTTGAAGTTGCTCCACATGCTTTCCTACAGCTTTGCTGCTTCACTCCAACAATTCATTCAGGCACACGCTCGCTGGCCACCCTCCACAGACTGGATCTGTACATTTGACTACTTCAGGGGGAAAAAAATTCAGGCATTATTTGCCTCAAGGCACTTTAACTAAAGATTTACAGACTTTGTGGGTCAGGTTTCAAGTTGATTTAGCAAACAATTTCAAACCATAGACATTTACCAGAATATCAGAATTTGTTTAAAACACAGAAGTAGAATCAGAAGCTGAGACATTTTACAAGAAAACAGCATAGACTTCTTTCCTCTCAAACTCTTCAAGGGGCATCACTCCTAAAACAGTGAAGCATGTGTTGGGGGAGAGGCGCTGTGTCTCCCCTTCATTCACAAGGGTGAACTTGGTGGTGGATTGCAGAAAGGGAGAGGCAGACTGCCCTCCCACATCTTGAAGCAGGAAAACAGACTCGGCAGTCTGGGATATTTAATAGCTGGGGGAAGAATGCTTTGGTTTGGAGGAACAGCTTTTGGCTTGCTGAAGTTATAATATGGAACAGAACACAGTAAAACAATTTAACCCAGCTATTTCTAGCTTTGGCAAACAAGCTCTACCTTTCATAGAATGAGAGAAAATCCTGAGCTGGAAGGGACCCACAAGGATTAAGTCCAACTCCTGACAGCAACAGGACAGCTTCAAGAGTCACACTATGTGCCTGAGAGTATGGTCCCAACATTTCTTGAACTCTGCCAAGCTTGGTGCTGTGACTACTTCCCTGGGGAGCCTGTTCCAGTGTCCAGCCACCTTTGGGTGAAAAGCTTTTTCCGGATATCCAGCCTAAACCTTCCTGACACAACTTCATGCTATTCTCTGGGGTCCCATCACTAGTCACTAGAGAGAAATCAGTGACTGCCCTCCGTTTCCCCTCATGAGGAAGTTGGAGACTGTGATGAGGTCTCCCCTTGGTCTTTGCTTCTTTGAGAAACTACTGCCAAGTCATGGTATTCCAATGTTTTATTCTCAGCATGCACCATCTGCCCAGCTTAGGCACCAAGTGAAGGCTGGGTGAGTTTGATCAGCACCACTTGCTCCAGGCAGAGCTCACAAAGTGCCAAAAGTCTCAGATGCAAGAAGCCAACACCACTAAACAGTGCTGACTTCTTTGGAAAGGACACCTGAGAGGAGCTTGAGTTTTGCACAGGAAATGACCATTCCTTCCCCCAAAGAAGTAGACATCCTCAACATGCAGCTCTCCCAGTGACTACAACTCTTGTAACAAGCAATATCCCCTCCCAGCTCCCAACACATGAAACACAAGAGGTTGGGGACCACACTTTAAGAGGTCTTTGCACTGTGAAGACTTCAGACATTCCTTGTCTGCATTATCATAAAATATGTCTCAACATGAACCTGAATTAAAGAACAAAGTCTTTCTTTAAGTAACACCAGATATCAGATACAAATTTTTGTTGTTATTATTCTTAGTCAAGCTCTTGTGCTTTTTTGGTTTGGGTTGTTTGGAGGTTGAGGGTGCAGGGTGGAGGGGGCTTGGGGTTTATTTAGTTTTGGGGGGTTTTTTGTTGGTTTGGTTTTTTTGGGGGTTTTTTGGTAGCATAAGAACTAGGAACAAATACTTGAGGTCCCATGAGCCAGTGGCTGCCCTACAGCATGGAGAATTCAGCTGGGAACAGGCAGAAAAGAAACCTGACCAGGACACAGTTTTCTCTCACAAAAACTTTAAAAAAATACAGGGTAATATTTTTTCATGGTTTTGGGTTTTTTTTTTTTTACTTCTCTTGGGATCTGACAAATACAGCTGCTCATTCCTGTTACTAAAAAGCCCTCAGCTTCAAGGTTGGAGGGTTTTTTTTTTTAAGTATCAGAGTCCATAAAATTCTCCATTGAAATACAGAAATATGTTAACAAAGCTTTCATTAGCAAAGGGAAAGAGTAACAGTTTACAAAGATATTTTGGCTTGTTCCCTTAAATACATAGTAGCTAGTGTCTGTATGCTTTCATCTCCTCTAATGTTAGGGAGAAGCTGGTACACAAAACCTTACCAAAACATCAGAAGTTCAAGATCATAAATATTTGAAAATCTGCCTCATCTTCAAAACAAATTGTTTAATCATTAGGACTCACCAAGTTTCACTGTCATGTACACACTACTTTGTTTTACAAAGACTCACAAAACCTTGGGACATGCCTCATTACCCTAAAAATATCATTACTCTTCCATACAACAACGGAAATGGTTAGTCTTGGCTTTTAAATCCATCTGGATGTGAAGAGCAGAGAAACACAACAATTCTTCGGAAACACAAACCTCATTTCATAGGGAAATAAATATTTACATCTTCCTTTAACATTATGGAATTCCTAGCATCCTGTTTATCAATACCTTACAGTTTGCAAGTTGCTCTCTTTACAGTAAAATGTTTCTCCAAGGGGTAAGTTTAAAAGTTACTTTAAAATAAGAACAGCTTTCACATATCAAAGGATAGCCACACAAATTAGACTGGGCAAAGGGGAAGCTGAGCATATGTTTTTTCCCCCTACACAAACAGTGCTCACTACATACATTACTTTGCTAGAGGTCCCACATGCTGCTGGCAGGCAAAGACACAAAACTTCAGTAGGAATGGTACAACAAGCCAGTATCATATGAAATCTAGTAATAATTAAAACAAATCCCCAGCACCTTAAAATAGGATTTTCAAAGTCAACATTACATCACCTTAATGAAGCTTTTTAAAGTAAACTTTGCCAATTTAAAGAAAGCAATGCAAGAAAGGTACACCTGAGAGAGGAATGCTTTAATTACTCAAACTCACAGCTAGCTTTTGCAAAATTGACACATGGGGAAGCCAGGACTGCTGTAATTACCTACATTCACAGAGGACACAAAACTGACACTTGTGGAGGTCATTTACGATACCCTTGCCTTTGGTGCGCTCAGTTCAACATTCTCATTCTCTTAAGCACTAGATGTCATTGTTTTACAGAGGAAACAAAGAAACCTGAACTCAGGTCTTGACAAGCTTGTAAAGAAGAGGGGTAAAAAGTAACAAACGTCTTTTTTTGAATATTTCCTCCTTCCAAAGTTACTGCGATAGTTGTTCTGACAACACTAAGTTTCATCTTAAGTGGCTAAGGACAAAGAAATAAGTTAAAATACATCTAAACCAGCACTCTCTTTAAAAGCACACCACGACTCTGAGGGAGGCTGTTCAGTATTCCTAACATTTCTCAGCTTCCAAGCCATCAGCCTCTCTCGTCCAGCCGATGCTGCCCTGGTCATACTCAGGTACATCCAGGAACAACCTCTCTCCCCACGCTTTAGCACGTACCGCACCGGCGTGACTCGGGGTAATCATACAGAAACACGGATATTTACGTCAAGCGCTGTGTGCAGTCAGACAATCATGTTTAAAAATAGGAGAGAAGAAAATGAGTGTTAATTTCAGGTTACTCTCTGTCCTGAACTCTTTCGAGACAGGAAGGAGTGTCTTTAATTCAGACTGTCTCGGAGCAAGCGCTACAGAAGTAATTTACAAGATGGCAAGAAATTATAAGCCTTAACGACAGGAGGGCAACCAAGCCAGCCTTTAATTTGGATTGCGAGGAGGGGGCGGTGGCGATACTGCACAGATTTCTGCAAGTTGCCACGATACTTTCTAAAAATAGCAATCCGCAGCTGCCCACAAAGAATCCAGGTTTGGGGCCGTGTCCCAGGAGCTGCTGCCGGCCGGTGGGACAGCCCCGCGGGAGCGCGCTGCGCGCTCCGCCGCGCGGGGGCTGCAGCGGGACCCCGGCCCCGGGCAGGGACCGCGGTAATGAGGGGCTGGCGCCCAGCAGCACCGAGAGACGCCTCACCTCCAGCCACCGCCGGGCTTCGGCGAACGCCGCCTGGCAGTCGTACTCCGCGTCCTCTCTCCCGTCCATGGTCAGCAGCAAGCGGTGGGCGGCCGGTGCTCGGCGGGGCGGGGGCGCGGCGGCAGCCGCTGTCATTCAGCTGCCTCCTTTTAACGCTGCCAGCGCCGTCTCCTCCCCCTCCGCCTCCTCCTCGCGGAACTCCCCCTCCCGGGAGCTCGCTGGCGCTTCGCGGCCGCAGGAATTCGAAGCGCCGCGGGCCCTGTGGCAGAGCCGGGACCCCCGGGGCAGCCGGACGCCCGGGAGGGGCCGCGCCCCCGCGGCCCTGGCGGCTCCCTCCCGCCGGGACGCGGCGCCCCTCGCTCTCCCGGCCGGTGGAGGCCGCCCCCGGCGGCTCCCGCCCCGGCGCATACCAGGAATAGCTGGGGACAATCGCACCTTTCAGGGCCGGCCTCGCCGCCCCGGCCCCCGCCACCTGCCGTCCCGCCCGGCCGGGACTGCCCAGCGCGCCGCCGCCTCCCTCCCTCCGGCGGGGCCGCGGGAGCCTCGGGAGCCCGGGCCGCCTCCCTCTCCTCCGCACCGATGGGGCTTCCCCGGGCAACCACAGGCAGCGCCGTGATCCCGGCGAAGCGGCTCCACGCTTTGCAGCGTTGTCCTGTCTGGGGACGAAGTTAGGAGCCTTTTCCTCAGCTACGGGAGGCATGAGAGACCCGCACTCCGTTTCGAGCGCTTTTTCGACAAAGTGACCGAGGCGGAGGTGCCCTGGCTGAGCTGGAGCCGGCACGGCTCGGCTTCCATGCTTCCCCAGCCGCGCTGGCCTCAACTCTGGTTTAGCTCCCACTTCCCACACTAGTGCCCATTGCTCTGGCTTATTCGTGTCCCTGTGCCCGGCTCACTGCAACACATTTTTGCGACTCCTCAATTCCACAGGCTATCCCAGGCTCAGAGCTAAAGCCCGGTCTCAGCACGGCTCCACCGTGGTTCTGGGCTCAGCTGCGCTGAGCTCTGCCCGCTGCGGTGACCACAAATGTGGGGCAGGTTGGGATCACGCTGTGCTGCCGCAAACAGAAGCACGGGAGGTAGGAGGGAGAGATGGTTTGCTGGCCGAACACAGTGAATTCCTTTTTTCCAATAGAGATGGGCAAGTGCTAAGCAGAAAAGTTAAGTATCAGGGGAAAAAGCCATTTTCTATAATACTAATCCACAGGATTAGGTTGTTGTGTTTTGGCTTTGGTTGATTTGGGATTTTCGGAGTACTAGATTTCATTTTGACATAGTATTTAAGCTCTCTATTCCTGCCTGAAAGGAGGCTGTGGCGAGGTGGAGCTCAATCTCTTCTCCCAGGTAACAAGAAGAGGACAAGAGGAAATGGCCTCAAGTTGCACCAGAAGAGGTTTAGATTGGATATAAGGATAAATTTCTTCAATGCAAGCACGGTCAGGCATTGGCATAAGCTGCCCAGGGATGTAGGGGCATCAACATCCCTGGCAGTGTTCAAAATGTGTGCATGTGGTACTTGGGGACATGGTTTAGTGGTGAATGTGGCAATGTTAGTTTAACATTTTGCTTGGTAATTTTAGAGGTGTTTTCCAACCTTCACGATTCTAAGATGTTTTCCTACTTGAAATTTTTATAGTATTTTTTCTTTCCATGTCTTCTCTGTAAGTAAAACTGAGTTGCTGCACACATCTTTTGCTTTTACAGCCCATGGCAGAACATACCTAATTTTTAAAAGACTACTGAGAAAAGATAACTTAAAGCTTTTGTACTACACACAAATTCACTTCTCTTGAAATGTTGACTTAGGAACACATCTGTGTTCTTTCTGTTTTACGAAAGACCTTCTTAGAATGGAGAAGAAAAATTTTAGGAGATCAACAAGCCATCAGTTTCTGCAGTATATGGAAATCAGTGTTGCTGGGGTTAGACTCAGGAGGGAAAATAAAGTGCTTTGGCTGAAATAAGTTCCACAGGAGATATTTGACATTTATTAAAGTTACAAATGTATAGAAGTTATGTTGTTAGCTCCTCACCATGGTTTGATTTGAGACATCTATGCTATGGAGACAGCAAGGAATAATATAACCAAAGCTGTAATTTCAAGGGTTTTTTTCGTACCCTTTTTTCCTGTTCCAAGCCAGATCAGCCACAAGACCAGATACAAATGAAGAATCTGCATTTTTCTTGAGTGGGAAGCCTGAACATCAGAAAACAACCCTCTCATCTCACTACTTAACATCCATGATTACAAAGCTTAAAAATGTCTAAATAAAACATGTATCAGCTGCTGCTGGCTAACATCAGTTTGCATTATCTGAGGTTACCAAACATTTCTCTGGAGAACTACAGCAGCCTTTCTCCAGTTTTTAAGGACTTTCACTTCATCTAAGAGTACAGTGCTTGTCCCTAAGTGGGAGAAAGTAACTAAGAATTCTATAAAACAGGCTTCAAAAGAGGTTATGTTAAAAAAAAAAATAAAATCACATTTCTCACTTATTTCTGGTAGCTTTATTTCACTTCATAACAAATCAAATCACTTTTCTTACAAATGAAGCATTTAGTGTTTTAGATCAAGTAATTCAAGTAATTTGAGTAATCATGTAATTTGATTAAGTGTTTAAATAGACTGCATGGATCACAGTAACTTTCAAGTCAAAGTTCCTCACTAAGTACAAAAAGTTCCGACATGTAAATCTGATCCTCAAAGTGAATTTTAAATCAACTGCCGCAGATAAATTATCTATGTAAGCCTGAGCAACCAAAATAGTTTTATTATTCCTTTGTGCTAACAATGTAAGTCACCAGAGTCCTAGATCAGAGAAAGATTACATATACCAGATATGACTGCTAATTGTTGCTGTCAAAAGTAGCAAACGTAATATTGTTCTACTAGACAAAAATAAACCCTTTCAATGTGTGTGCTCCTAGGGATAAGTCAAGCAACAGCTTACGTCATATTCTTTTCAAGGAGAGTTCTACAAATATTTGACACAATGATATTATCTACTAAGGCAGGCTTCTTTCTTTAAGGAAAGACCCTATTTATTTTGTAAGTGTGGGCTGTTAAGTCTCTGTATTTTCCAAAACATACATTTCAATGTCAGAAACCAACTACTTCTTCCCTTGATTGAATCATGCAGCCATGACTGAAAGGGCATTGTAGTGGTTATTAAATTATGATTTCTTAACAAAATGTCTGTAAATAACATAGGAAAACTTGCACCAATATACTTAAAAAGCTTGAACAATGCTGAGTGCTTAATAGCACACCAGCTCCTCTCAGCTAAAATTAATGCAAGCGTGGAGCATGCATCACCTCCTCACTCCTACACACACCATTTTCATAAAATGGTGTGTATAGCCAGCCCAGACTGCAGGGGCTGAAGAGGGATTTCCCGGCACTGCGTGCCCATGGCCAAGCCACGCTCCTCCACACAAAGGTGTTTGAGGCTCTGGCAGGGCTGCACAAGTTAGAAAATAGTGTTATTTTCCCACGGAGCTTGAGCTAATAAGCAGAGATTGTACAGCTCAGGCGATGATTGTACAGCTCAGACATTGGGGCGTCACAGAGCCAAAAGCACCATGGGGTCTCCAGGGTTTATCAGCCTCTAAGCAGGACCTTGCTTGACTTTACAAGTCAGCCAAATGTTCATACTTCACTTTTTTTATCCATGTTATACAGGTCATGTCAATGACGGAGATATTCCAGCAGCTTGTAGATCCCTTTACTTCCTGTGCTCCTCAAGACAGTGCCAAAGCCTGTGCCAAAGCAGTCTCACAAGCTCTGGAGGGCTGTTACAATGTACATGTTGGGTGAGATGAATTTCTGTAGTGCAGTCTTTCACAGTTTCTACCAAGAGACCATGCAATGAGCAGATATAGTTCAGCATAAAAACTGTGCACTGCTCTTCCTTTGGCATCTCAAAACGTACCATCTTACATATTAATAAACCAGAAATAAACACTGCAAATAAAAGAGGGAAACCTTATCCTGCAGAACAATTGATTTGAAGACTATGTAGATGCTAAGCAAAACTACAATACTGCCAAAATACTAAGAATTCTTATTTATAGGTTTTTTCTTAAGATTCAAGATGTATTTTTCAGCATGACCACAGAAAATCCCATCCCAAATTTACTATTCTAACCTTATTATCTTTGTCCTGGATTTGTCTAGTCAGTTCTTGTATCCAGCAAGGAGCTCCACTTCTGAAGGGATTTTGCAATAAACAGCTGCACAAAAACAGACACACACCATTGATTACTTAAACCCACTGAAATCTTTTGAACACTGAAGATCATGTGTGATGAGACCATTTCCCTAGAGTAGACAATTTATGTAGCTTATTTAACAGCTTTGAACTGCACTTCCTCTCTGTCCTCACCCTCTCCCCTATCCTAAAAGGGCCTTATCTATATTAACTATGGCTTACTTGAAAGGCAATTCTCCAAGTCACCATTAGCTTAAAATATGCAATATCCCAATGCAGTACTGACAACCTTTATTTGATTTTGCTGGTATTAGCAAGAAGACAACACAGCTGGTTTGGTTACTAAAGCCTCTGATTTTTATTTAAAAGCAAATTTCAGGGCTTTACTAATGAGCATGGCAACATAAACCAAGTCTTAATGATACTGCATTTTACTGGGGTGAAAAAGCAAAAGCTTCAAAAATAGAAGCTCATTAGTCATATTCTTCTCTTTTGCTTTTCCAACCAGCTCACTCTTAGAAAACAGACTGTTGTTTTTACTGGACTCTCCAGGTGACATGTTTTAGACAGACATGCCAACTTTTTCTTTAGAGTGCAAGAGATGTTCTTAAGTGATAAGACAAACTCCCAGGCCTCTTTCTTTTCTATAAAGAAGGAGAACTCTGCCAGAGTGCTTCTGGCATACCCCCATTCATTTTTCCTGCAATGACAATTGATAGAGAATGAAAGCACCCTCTGGGACATGGAGGGTTAGTTTCCTTTAGCAGCGGATTTGATTGAAAGCAAACCTAAATTATTCCACTTCAAAGGAGTGAATAAGGACTATTTTTCTGGAATGTCAAAACCACACACATTAACCTAAACCAATCTTCACAAGAATCCTTAAGTGTTAAGATTGCTTAGCTAAAAAACCAAACCCAAACCCAAAACCAAACAAGATCAAACTGAAAACAACCACAATGTTACTGATTCAGGTACAGAAATTGTTCAACAGCACCTTAAGATCAGTGGGTGGAGTGGGAGGGATGGCACGGGGAAGGCTATCAGATAGCATTCAGTAATGCCACCTGACAAACTTTCAACAGATATTCAAACAGGGAAGAAAAGTATATTACTATCATGGCAGCCATAAAACCTCCAGTCTGTTTGTTGTTGCTCAACAAAACTTCTTTACAACAATCATCACTTTTCTATCATTTATTTCAGTTAGGTGAGGTACTTCACATTGCTGTATTTACCTGTGTGTGCCTTCCACAGTCCTACCATTTGAATTTCTTAACGTGCCTTTTTGGGGGGAAAAATCCATGTCATTTTTCTACATATTTAAATAGCAAACATTGGTTTAACCAAAGTTTTTTGACAATTTATTAACATTGTTAGACTTGAGAAACAAAGTGAAGTTTTATTTAAAATGTAAACATTAAGATAATTTTAAAATGTTAGTGCTCAGCAACAGTAAGAATAGTCCTTTTTCTGCTTATTTTCTTCCACATATTTATTTATAAATAATGCACTGAAAAAAATGTTTTTGTTACTTGAGTCACCTGAAGAAGTTCTTATAGTATTCTTGCACCATTATAAATAAAAGATGGAGATAGCCTCATACTCCAAGTTTTTAGCCATCATCATACCACATACTCCTCTCAGAATGTTACGTGTGCATGATACAAATGATAATCCTGCTCTGAAGCAGCTCATCATTATTACAAGGAAATATCACAGACAGTAAGTCCCAAAACTTTTAAGGGGGTGGAAGGGAAAAAACCCACCACATAAAAATCTTGCACAAAATGCATGCCTGTATAGAAATACCCAAAGTTGCTGTAGGAACAAGCAGCAAAATATAGCAAGGACAAATGCAAAGTTTATTCCACGTATGCTACAATTAGTCAAGATGTTAGGGAAGTATCAAAATTTGTACTATTAACATATGGCAACAGTTTTATTCTTACAATACATTGCAATAGAGTTGCCTCAAAGGAAAAGGCTTTTAAGCTGCAGACAGTGCAATTGCATTAAATCTTAATTCTTCTGGGTCACGTTCCATGAATTTCTTGCAAACTTCTATTGCATCCTAAGGGAAAAAAAAGTACAAAGAAAACCAAAATGAAAAACAGTATAAATCATATTTGTTATAAAAAACCAAACAAAACACAACTGAAATACGAAGATCTGCTTTATCCAAACTATGCTCAAAATGATTTTTCCATAAAGGTTTACTAAATACTGTGACAAACCTACATAAGCAGTATTTCTGATGTAAGTACTCAAGATTACTTACAGTGCTCATATGGGCAGCATAAAAAAGTTTTATGAAGAACCTTAGCAATGATGATTTTTGTGACTGAATATTACTTTGTGAAGCAAATGTGTTGCCTTTCTGACTTTCTAAATGCATCTCTAAAGTTTGCCTTAACTAATACTGCTGCCTTCAGAAATTTTTCCTTTGTTTCAAGATGAATCTAAGCTGGGTGGGGTAATTGAAAGATTTTAAGTAATTCCTTCATCTAGCTTTAGGGTGCAATCTGGAGAACACATGTTATCAGCAAAAACAGGAAAAAGACACATATGGAATAAGGAAAGCTTTATCCAATTTTTTCCCCTGTCCAAGCAAGCACAAATTATTTGCAAACTTTACAGAGATTAGTCTATGCTTCTAGACTATAAAATAATTTTGTATTTTGTTTGTTTTAGTTTCTCTGGTTTCTTCCTTTTGTAATGCTAATCCAATCTGGATATCATAAAACTCAGATCTATGCCTTCTCTCAACTTCAACTTTGCATCATTCTGTGGGGATGACAGTTTATCCGCCCAACTCAGTGTATCCCTTTCCAATTAATTTCTCAGCTCATGACACAAAGAAGCACCCAAAAGAAGCTGTGAAAGTAGAGAAGAATGATTATTAGCAAGGGTCAGAAAGGAAATCAACTTCTGTCTAGCGTGACACCTATCAAACTATAAACCAAAAGAAAGAGAATGAAAAATTTTAAGTTTTCAACCTGCTAACTTCTTGTTAGATGTACTAATTGAAAGGTATATGAAAATCTAAGCACAGAAGTAAGTCAGTCTGATCTTGCAGTCGACCCTTATGATATTTTTTATATATAGTTATGATACTCTGTCATCCACAGTCACAATATAAGTGTTCCAAAGTATCTCTTTTCAAACCTAATTTGGCCTCACCATCCCACTTGCTCTATTCCTCATCCAACTATAAATATAGCTTAGACTTGTCTAAGTATTTTAATATATTTATTTTATACATTTTTATATTATATTTTCATATATCTATTTTATACATTTTTATATATTATTTCTATTTTATACATACAGCAAGAATTTCATACAGCACCATTTAAGAAGGTTCTCTATCCCTACCTCTAAAAAAGAGTCATCAGTGGTTTCCCCATGGTTTATTGGAAATGGCTTGCGCCCATCTGTTGAAAGACAAAGTGGGATTGAATAACACATTTATAAAATTATAAAAGCTTCATTTTTCCAGTTAAAACTATTTAAACAGATCTTTTGTACTTCACTTTCCAAAATGCTGTCTCATTTTTCAGGAAGTTCACACACACAGCTAGCTGTTCCCTGGTCTCTCCACTGCTGACTGCTTCTACCAGTACCATTATATACAGTCTGTTGCTTTTAAAAAATAATCCAATCAAAACGATGAAATATTTTTCAATATTTAATTTGAAAACTTCAAAGCTCTAAGTTGCTGTTGGTTTAGTGCTGGTATAGGACTTCTGTTTTTTAAGTAGAATAGAAAAATTTCAGCTACGCTTGATGGATTTACACAGACAGACAGCTGTATGTCTGTGGTGTCTGACAGCTGTGCTCAGGGACTCCACAACAGACCAGAGTAGCAAACCCACCATTCTGAAGAGTCTGGCATCACAGAAAATGTCGCTGTTATTTAAAATAAAACAGCAAACAAACCCAACAGCTCTATGTATTAAGTACTTTCACAGCATTGAAACAGTATTGCCTTGGTTATTTTTCTTTTATATTTTTTTTCTTGCATTTCCAATAGAATAATCCTTGTCATTCTCAGCATTTAAAAAAGAATTTCATTCATATAAATATGCTTCAGGTTACTTGCAACGAGTTTATAGTATGAAAACTTATGTCAGGTTGTCTTAAATATTTGCTAAACCAAAATCACTTTTGGCTCTGTCTTTCTGTAAAAGGCATTTCCCTCCCAAAGATGCCACCAAAGTTGACAACACTTCCAAACTACATTTTCCACAACTAAAAATAGATTTGATGTTAGAAAACATTTGGATTTATATGAACAAGATGTTGTTCATTATTGTAACTACCATGGCTGCAGATACAAGGCAAAACCCTCAGAAAATGCCAGGGAAACAGAACTGAATACCCTGCACTGTTGCAAGCTAGGTTTACCTTAATTTTGGGGCTTTTTTGTGTCCATATTGGCAGAACAACATTTTAATTTCATGTGCCTAAAAATAATGTGTTTTCCATGACAGAAACATCATATACATTTAATATCCACGTGCTTCCTTAGCATTTTCTGCATGCCAAAGCCCACATGCTGCCCACACTGTCTGAAGCCAGTGAATCAACTGAAAAACCTTCCATTTTACTACTTTTAAGGTGGGGGTTTTTTGCTTCCTTCCACTGGTACAGACAGAAGTTATTTTAAGAACAAAAGAAATAGTACTATTGACATTCCACTGTACAGCAGAGCTAAATGCCTCTTCTCCTTCTAATTTTTTATTTTTAGGAAAAATTCAAATGGGGCTTCTCTCACATCATACTTACAGAAAATGGGTAAACATGCTCATCATAGTATGTCGTCTGCTTTTTAAGCAGCATAAATTAATGGACAATGAAAATGTATCACAAAAATAGTGGCACACAACCAAAAAAAGTGAAAGTCATCCTTTATGCCTTGAAATCTAGAGCCATAAAATATTTATTGCATCTTACAGTACTTTCCTTTTTGATCTAGTCCACTGACACATAGACAGTGTCATAAAATACAAAAATGTGTGCTATTGGTTATGACTTATCCCTGGTAATACCCCTTAGATCAACTTAATATTAACATAAGCACATCTTATATATTGCTTATGCCCCATGCTGTGATTACTTATCACCTGTTAGGGGCATTGCCTAATTACATGCTGATTTTCAGAAGATGAAAGTCTTATCACCATAAAATACTGCAAAAATTATGTTAGGAAAGATCAGTGACTTGCAGTTTTTAAATGCTGATCTGCTTGCTGGATTTCTGAAGAGCCTGCTGGAAAACCTAGTTGCCCAGCAACATATTTAAGATTGGAGTCATTAGAGAATAGCTGAGCAAAACTAAGTGCTACACAATCTGAACAGGGAAAAATAGCTGTATTTCAAAAAATAAGGACTACCATTGCACAGTTAACTGTCTACTGACCACAAAAAGTAGAGGAAAAAATACCAGACTATTACAAGTTGCAGAGTGCTAGTATCTCTTAGTAACCTGACTACATAATTTGAGTTTAAACATTATCACACTGCTTAATAATACAGCTAACATTTCTGAAGTGGCACACAGTTAATTTAAGACTTCCTCAAGTAGTTCAGGAACATAAATATGACAAATGTCCTGTGAAAATTTGAGGTTTTATCCATTTTTCTTGCTTCCTGTCTTTATAAATGCCCATAGAAGTTTGGATGCAGTCTAGTATTCTGCACCACTTTATCTTAATAGGATGAAGTTATGGGAAGGAAAACAGTAAGACCCAAAAAAATCCAAAAAAACCCCAAAAAACTCCTAATAAACAAACACCACCCGCCCCCCCCAAAAAAAGCCAAAAAACCAAGAAGGCTGCAGTTGTTTGAAAGAAATTCCCAGACTGTAAGATGCAGCTGAAAAGAACTTAAGCCCAACATAATATCAAGAAATCTCTTCAGAAACTTTGACAGTTAACAGCATCACTACTTGAATTTTTTTCTAAAAAATTGAGAGAGTGGATAAAAAGTGTTCTTACCCAATTCATAGAGATGACCACCTACATTAACTAATGCAATAAAGTGAAGATCTACTTTTTCATCTATACTTGGTGCCTGCAAGACAAAACAAGAAAAAAAGAAATTGTGTTTAATAAACTCTTACTACTATATGATTAATGAGCACGTATCATCATAATATACAAAATACCTGGTCAAAAGACATCACAATTGGGAAGCACATTCCGGACTTAAACAGAATGGCAGAAGTCAAGTGAGGAACATTTTGGAATACAAAGGAACTGTCTACAATGCATGTATCAGTAAGAATCCATGCATTAAAGTACTTGGAAATATTTCTGATTATAGCTCTATATAAAAGCTCTATTTTTCATTACTGAATTAGAAGTAAAATCAGCTCAAATACATAAACATCAAAAATAGACTTTCATATAAATAACAAATCCTTCACTAATCTATCTCCCATAACAAAGTGATACAGGACTCAACTCTGAAACTGTAATATTTCAGAACTGAAAATATTCACTGGTCAAAATAATTTTTTCCTCATAAGCCAACCCCAGTTAACCAGTTTCCTCTTCATGGGCAGCCAAAACAAACACATCTTAGGTGGGGAGAAAAGATAATAACCAGAGGTGCCCAGACTGAATTTTCCAAGTTCATTATACCTAGTAAGGACTGAAGTGCAGTGACAGCACCAAGTGACACAAAATAAAAAATGGTCACAGTTAGTAAAGATCTACCTAGCTCAGTACTGTGCTGGCAACTACAGCAAGCAGCAAAAGCTTTTGCAGAAGTTTGTGGGCATGCAGAGTGTGGTGCTCCTCCAACACACGTTCCCAGCACCTGCTGAGCAGCGGTGTTGGAGCTTGTGAGCCAGAAGATCTATCATCACTTCTGAGCCAAAAGCTCTATCACCGCTGTTATGTTCAATAGCAACTGATGGCGTTAATTCCTTATCAGTCTGTCCAGTCTGCATCTGAACACAATTTAAGATTATATTGTTTTGAGCAAATTGGAAAAAGGACTTCAGGTTTTCATCATTATCAAAAATCTGACTTGTGTGAAAATGTATTTAATGTAATTTTCTTTCATCTTTTAATTACTGCTAGGCTTACATGAATTTTCTAAAAGACTCCAAAAATGTAAAAACTTGCTAAAATCAGATTAGAGTGTAAAATAAGTTGTAGAATCTCAAAGTCATATCATCTTTTAAGGACTGGGTTCAAAATTTCCTTTTTGATGATGGCCATGAAAAAAGACTTTAAAAGATGATATAAATTGAAGAAATTTGGCAAACAACCAGAACAACAGAGTGAAGGACAAGAAGTCACCACAAGTCCTTCAAATACATCAAGAAGGCCAAAGAACACAGCGTTGTGGAGGAACTGCGAACAGCTTACAGAAATTCTGTGCAGCAAGCTCAAAAAAGAGAGAAAAAAAAAAAGAAAACAAAAACCACACAACTTCCCTTCACTCTCATTTATCTCCACGACCAGTTAGAAGTGTGAAAGGCACAAACACCCTGTTTCATCACTGTTTCAGAGAGCCTAGAATGGAGAAAAAGGCATTCTGGCCACTGAAGATGAGGCATCTATCAAAGGGGCAAGAGGATCTTTCCACCAGAAATTCAAGCAGTGAAATGGCCTTTGATAATTTTATTTCACAGAAGGCCAAACTGAACCAGGACTTAGTGAAACCAAACAGCCCCAAGAACTTGACTCCTCCAGTTGCAAACTTCAAAGGACCATAGGCTTCCATAAAACCACACAAGACACCAGGTAATGTGCAATGGCACGTTGTTGCTATTGCTATAGACCACCCAACTTTTTACAGACATCTAAACTGTAGTGCTACAAAAGGGTGTAGGCAGGCAAGGCTGAGCATGCTTGTCAAATCCCACACTGTCACCTAATTCCCTTCACAGACATTCCCTTCACAGCTGTTCACTTATCAAATAAACATATCAACTAAGAAATCTGGGTTTAAGAAATTTCAGGGTTAGGGGGAAGAGCGCTGCCAGTTAGTGTCACTTTAGGAAAGAGGTGGCTTAACAATTTAAAGCCTACATCTAAACATACTCTACCTGGGCTCAAGGTGACATGAAGCAGGAGAGTGCATCACTATTTCAGAGGACTTTGAGATGTTCAGGAGTTGATTTTTACCACATTTAGAAACAAGATATAGTTGCCCTTTTGACCATTTTGGCAGTTAAGTTCTTTGTCAAATTCTAATAAACACCCTTTCTCTAGAGAGACACCATTGGCATGCTTGGAATGCTGAGTCTATATATAGAAAGAAGATGAAAAAGTAAGCCATCAAAATAAGCATGATTGACTTTTCATAAAGTTTACTTAGAGACAGACTCCTATAGAATCCTGCTGAGTTTTTGTGCAAGACTAATCTAAATACCATGCTTTCATTGTGCTATTGCCATAAACCATGAGAAATACTGTGTTTTTACATTTTTAATTCCCCAGCCTTAGAGAATGAAAGTGCCATGCCATTATTAAGTTTTCTATCATATGTTCTAGTGTACACAGTCTCCTTCCATTAAAATTACATTTCATCTAATCTACATAGTAGTTAAGTTGATTTTTACATTTCTTGAAAAATTAGGATTTCAATAATTTTTGACAGAAAAATATTTGCATAATCATAAGCACAGCGAAACAATAGGGTCTGAACAGTCACAATGACCTAAAACTTTGTATTATAAAAATCTGTTGCTTATAACTTAAGCAAACAAGCAACTGGATTAATCTTTCCCAATGTGATGAATCTGATTCAAAATCCCTCCAGCCCTCCCCTCCTTAGGGGAAAAAAAACCCAACACATCCATATGTGTGCAAGCACACTCAAACACAGACAGATACCACATGAAAAGCCTAGTCATGCCAATTTCCACTTCACTGGGAAGCCCTGGAAATTCTAACACTTGAACCAGAAGACTTTAAATTTCAAAGCAATGGAAAAAAGTGGGAATGTCAGCTCCAGGGAGATGTCTTTTGTGGTCTCCTCAAAAAGCTACACCTTTGGCCAAGTTTTCAAGTTTCTAATAGTGTCTATGTGAATGCTTAAAAGAACAAGGAGCATAGCTTTAAGAAGTCTTCCTGCACATTCATCATGAAGTATTGCTTAGAACAGTTACAGAGGACTTTCTCTTGATTGCTCTTCTTGTCAAAGACCACAGTAACACAGACATCAATCAAGTGCTCAGATGATCTGTTCCTCTAGACTTTCTCACTTAAAAGCCCAGACAGTGTGCAAAAGCAAAAAGCACATTTGAAGGACCACATGTGTGTATGAACCACGAGGAGAAACACATGGGAGTCTAAATTATGTGACTGTCTAATCAGGATTTGGAACTAACCTATGGGATTCAAGATTAATTTTTCAAGTTTTCTGAAGAGCTGTCATGCTGAGTACTGGAAATTCATACTTCTTTCCTATCCAGGAAAGACAGGAATAGGACGAATAACAGCACCTTGAGTAGCCTACAAAGCATATGTTATGGTTGCAATCATAGTACAAGAAGTAAGTTTTGGTAGTTTGGGTCAGTAGACGTAATTTTTCCAATTTACTTCTCCAAACTAAAAACATGCTGAAAAGTAAAAACCAGAAGACTAAAAACTGATATAAAGAAGAAAAATACAAGTCCAGTGCTCAAAGTGATGGTTCTGAGAACATCATCTCAAATGTAACTTTTTCCCAAGGAACTAAGGTAACATTCAATGATAATAACAGAATATTTTCATGAATACTCAGCTGCACACACAAAAGAGACAGCCAAGGTTGTCTTCCCTCTAATTTTGGATACCATATTAAAAGCACTTAAATATCAGAGTCCCTGTTTGTCAGGGGATTTGACTGCCTTCTCTGCTAACCTGGACATTCAAACTGAATAATAAGCAAGTGCTGACCTTTGTGAGAAATCAATTTGAATTGACTTGTCTCAGGTCAATACCCATTAGTTCATGCTATTGAGAACCTCTACATTTCTTCCTCTCTTCGCTAGCAGGTATCAAATCTATAATTAAAACTGCATTTCCCAAAGTTTTTACAATATAAATGACAACCCTTCCTATGTCTTCTTGTACTAAGAAATTCCTTTAGTTTTACCTTTCACCAGTGCATGCTGCCCTCTCCTCATGAACTAAACCAGTCTTTCTAGTTGTTGCACTAACTTTCAGAAGAAACTCAGTGGTACACCCTATATCACTGTTTGCCCAATCATATCAGCCTGTCTAATAAAGTATATGTCATCACCTGTACCTTTATCTTGCAATGCACTTAGATCATTTTCCCAATCTAAAAGTTGGTATTCCATTTCCATGCATTTGCAATCCTTTGAAATCATTTGAAATCTTCAAATGTTGCTAAGTCAAGATATAACTGTTTGTCAAATTTATGTACAACTGGTTTCTTTTCCTAAGAACTTAATTTCTGGGACAAACAACAACTGAGAAAAAAATGGTCTTGCTCTCATGGATCCACTGAACAAGCCTTACCACACCCTGTTTAAAATGTATTTATTAAAGACCACATTGTAAGAGCAGATTCAGTGTTACATGACAGTTTTCAGGCAATTTCTTCCAATTACATCTTGTATTTTTATTATTCCCTTACGCTTGCTTTTGAAAGGAAGAAGCAAAGCAAGAAGCCTCACAAACCAGTTTAGAAGAATGCTTTAATGCCATAAGGTAGTGACTGGGAAAGGAAAAAAGGCCCTTGGTGTTAAGTCAAGAAACTGGCATCAGGAGTCTGTTAAGTTATGGAAGAGTATTGAAGACTGATAGGGAAGAGACAATTTTGCAGAACCTTCAAGAATAAAAAAATTCCAATTGAAAGATCATGACAAAAGCATTTGAAGTTTTAAGAGAAGAAAAAACCTTAGAGGTTTATCTACATAAGGTATTACAAGAAGCCAAAGAAAAACAGATACAAAAAAGAAGACTACTAGGTATGGTTTAGGTTCAATAAATTCTGAAGTAAAAGGGAAAAAATTATGCAATTGCTGTTGAGTAGATCAGACATCTGTAACTTCTGTTTTGCAGCATGGGATGTGCTTGGGCAAACATACTGTGTAGGACTGTGAAAGGCATTTGGGTCTCAGTTAAAGTACTGCAGCTAAAACAAAGACCATTGGAATGATGGTCACAAGTTTTCAGTAAGACTATTTCTGGCTTTTTCTCACAAAACAGTGACATCTCTATTCATACTCAATACACTGCAGTGAGTTTGACATATAAAAGGCAGCAAAACATAAGGCAAACAGAAACACTAAAAGAATAGATGATCTGGAAGAGAAAGTGTCAAGGATGGACGGAAAGTCAACATTACTAAACAAGCATGCTGCTAGCTTATCTTAAAAAATTGCCACATCTACTGTCTTTATCAGATTTGTGCAGAACACTTCAGGACAGTATTTTCAATTTTTTACCCGCTCCTAATGTATGTTCTTAACTCATCTAGAGACCTATTCTAAAAAGATGTATTGGATCTGGCAGAGATGGAGCTCATTTCCCCAGAGCAGCCCTCCCAGTGCTGAGCTCTGCACTGGTAGCTGGAAAGGGGCTGGTAACACCCCAGTGCTGTGGCCACTGCTGAGCAGCGCTGGCCCTGCATCACTGCCCTCTCTCCAACATCTCACCCTCACCAGTGGGGTGGGCAAAATCCTGAGAGAGGACACAGCCAGGACAGGTGGCCCAAACTGATCAAAGGGACATTCTGTACCATATGAGGTCTGCTCAGCAATGAAAGCTAGGAGAAAGGAGCAGGAAAAATGGGCAGACATTAGTTATTGTGATATTTGTCTTCCTGGCCAATCACTACGCACACTGAAGACTGGCTTCCCAGGAAGTGTCTGAACATCCCCTGCTGATGGGAAGTACAGAATAAATCTTTTGTTTTCCCCTGCTTTCATGTGAAGCTTTTGCTTTACTGAACTGCCTTTATCTTTACATATGAGTTTTTTTCTCTTATTTTCTCCCCACCCTGGCTTGCAATGGAGGGGAGTGACAGAGCAGCCTGATGGGTATCTGGTGTCCAGCCAAGGTCAACCACCACTGAAGTCAAGGAAAGTTTTCAACTAGGAAAAGTGCTTTTATTCAAGGAACCTAGAAAAAGCCTCCCAGCAGCAAAACTTTTGCTCTACATTTTGAAACAACCTTTTTTCTCTTTGTCAAAGTTTTAGTGGTAGAAATGTGCTCAGAACTACAAGAAAGTTCAACAACATTTTAAACACAATATACAGGATGTTCCCACCCCCTTAAATTCAAGAGCACAGATTTCTTAATAAAAGCAATAATAAAGTGCTCATACACTGGCCTCATGCAACGCTGAGCAATTCAGCCTCTTTGTACACCTAGGAGAATATCAGAGCTGTACTAATACTACTTGTTGACAGGACATTAAATACTACCTTGTCATTCAAATTTTACAAAGCCAGCGGAGACACCTTTATTGCCAAAAACGTTGTCTGGTTTCTTACATATTAAACTAATTTACAAAAAGGTGTTCTTAATTTTCTTGTAAGACACCTTATGCAAAGGTGTAAAGATGAGTACAATATTTTTAACATATTGGTAACATTTAGTTACCAATACATACCAGACTATATAGTATTTATCAGTATTTACTGATAAATCTTTCTGTATAGGCCTTGCAATTTTAGTCTGTTGGATGAAGACGGGACATCAGGGGAAGTAAGGTATAAAATTTTAAACCTTTTAGCAGCAACCTCCTGCTTTGCCAAACAGAGTTATACTGAAAGAGAACCTGATTTTCTGAACTTTTTTAAAGCAAATGCTCACTACTAGTGGATGAGAACTCATTTTTAGACATTTTATGAAGTTTGTTAACAAAACTCTCAGCTTGGTTTCCTGCATAATGACAACAGATTATGCTGTAATGTCTTACATAAGTCAGTTTATTTACTGCTGAAGTAAACTCATGTTCAATTAATGCTTTTGTTCTAGGCAGGCACACTCAAGCTCAAGTCTCCTTCAATAAGTATTTTCTTAACAACTAGCATAGATAAGTCAAATTCAAACAAGATTCCAGTTTCAAATTACAGAAACATGACATAGAATTTTCCAAGGGTTGCTAAATAATAAAATCCCCAGGTAAAATGTCAGATGTTTGTCAATGTCAGCAAAACAAATGAGGGGTAAGAAGCATGAGTTGGGAAGAATTTAAGTCTGTACTTAACTTCACACCTCCTGAGATCCCAAAATATTTAACTAGCTCCAAATGATAACATCAAGAGTGGTCCATAGTTCTGAATATTACATGAGAGCTAGATAATTAATAAAAGCAATTACTGTTCACATAGTATTCACATGAAAAGAAAAGAGTCTGGGAAAAGGCCTCATCTTAAGATATTTATCAGGATGAAAATAAAAAAGCTATAAAGAAGTGGAAGCATTTGACACTAATTTTTAATAGCAGTAAAACATTAAGCATTTCCATATGTGCAAAGATACATATGGAAATGAAATGAATGAAAAAGAAAAATATTTGGACCACGGCTAGAGTAGTTATTTCACCTCTGTAAAAAATCCACATATCTCAAAGAAGAATTTCCAAGAACACAGGTGAAATGTGATCAATATCAAAGAATGATAAAAACAAAATCAATGTCCCAGTTTTGCAATTAAGAGCATTAACTTCTACCCGGCAAGATTTATTTTTCTATTCATGTATGCATTAGAAGTGTGATCACTCCTTAAAAGTAGGATGAAATAGCACTAAAAGACTCTTTTCAGCTAGGTGTTTCTGCTGGTGGCCATCAGGCCATTTAGAAACATTGGCTACTCTGTACATATAATTTTTTTCCAGATTTTCAAGATACATTTGTGGTCGGTGAGTGAAGGAGGAAAAAAGTTTAAGTATTTGATGACAAGCTTTTCTTATTGGAATATCTTCCCTTTCAACTACAATGTCTGCGTTCAAAAATATGAAGAAACCAGATGTCAAGGGAGAAAGTAACCATCCCCTTGATTAAAGGAAACAGTTTATCATTACTGAAACACCCAGGGACCACTAAACAAGAGTTAAGGAAAGAAAAGGAGACTAGGTTTAGGATATGAGAACTTAAAACCAGGTCTCAAACACAGAAGAAATAATACCACGTGACAAAAAATTAGAAGCCCCTTGATTTAGCAGATCCAAATGAAAGATCATGAAGATGAGGTGAAAAGAAGAGGCTGGATGTGGAGCCTATGGCAAAAAAAAGCGCCAGTCCATGAAAGGTAAACTTCTTCTATGCTTTGAAAATGATTTGGCATATGTATGGAATCAAAAATACCTGGACAGCAAAGCATGGAATGATGTACTTTTGCTGTCTGACATGGTGGAAAGGGAAAAAATAAACCAGGAAGAAAGAAATCTTAAGAATGGTTGAGAAAAGACCCCAACAAAACATGATGCCTTGAAGACTGCAGCTACATGGCAGAAGGCCAGGGGTGTCAGAGTAAGAAAAGACTGAAGATGGACTACACTTACAACAGAATGAAGCCCGACAGATGGAAGGCGTATCAAGGGCCGCCACCGACGCAGACGGACTGACGGACTGGGAGCCTTTGCAGGACCTACATGATTACGTTTTGCCCAGGAGAGGGATGCAGAGTGACACAATGGTGAGGCCTTCGTTCTGCTGTGGCTAACCTGAGGCTGCGATGAGCATGGTGGTGAAGACAGCGAGGACGATGACGACTACATAAACATTAAAAAAGAACATACTTAGCCCACTTAAACTTGAAATAGCATCCCTGCAACTGCAGAAAATAGCAACTGCAGAAATGTCCACTACTGAGTATACTGTCCTTTAACTGCTCAAATCACACAGATAATAATCAAGAATGTGTTGAATTTGAATGAGAAGATGAAAGAACACTGCAAATAAGCAAAGACATTGTTCAAATCTGAAGTTTATAGACAGATAAGCTAGAGGTTATTCACACCCAGGGAACTTGACAACATGAACACAAATTAACTGACTCATTCCAGAGACAGTGTTGGAAAGTGAGGAGGGAGGGGATTTAAGCATCACTTAATAGAAGAAATCATTAAGAACAGAGAAAGAATCAGTTTTGCCTACAGCTACAAAAGCTGTGAGCAATAGTTCTTTGGCAATTTGGGAAAGCTTGACTGTGCTGCTCTGGGATCTAAGATGAATCAAGTAACTATGGCAACAGAACCCAGAGTTTCTTTACTGTTCCATGTCTAACATAAAAGGAAAGCAAAGGAAAAGGGAAGCTTACCGTGGTGAGGTATGCAACTTCCTAAGTTTTTCACCTATTCTTCTAAAATAGCAGGCCAGTGGCAGTACTGCCATTAACACTCAGGATCCCTTTAGTATCCGTGGAAGCAGTGGGACTATGTTAAACCATTCAAATTGTTACTATTAGAAGAAAGACCATAGAAGTATTAAAAATGACTCTCAGCTCCAACTGACAAAGTTATAGTAAATATATTAAGACCAGAAAGGACCATTGTGATGATTTAGTTTTGATCTTCTGTCCCACACAGGCCACAGGACCAACCAAGTTCAAGTTTTGCTTGGATCAGAGCATACCCATAAAACTGAAACAAACATTCAAGCTTAACAATTTTTTAACTACTGAAAAAAAACCAGAACAAATAAAAAATTCAATCAATCCTGTCTATAGCTACATAGAGACAATAAACAGCATATTCATACAGTTTACTAAATGCATAATAAATGAAAATGCAACCTTCTTAGCCCTGTTCAATGACGACATAACACGAACAATAGATTACATTATTCATCTGGCCACGATGCCAAACCAGGAGCTCATCTTCAGCATTTCATCCACTATTATCTTGGAATATATAAAAATTCTCAGTGTTATCTAGAGCCTCTCAGAGAACCCCTTGCCTTCTGTCAAGAAATGAAGTTAATCTTTTGTGCTAATTACACAGCTTTTATTTGGCCTCAGAAAAACACTCCTTTGTTTGAAGCTAATCTAAAGGGCAATCCAGATTGTCCTGTGTTGATGTGCTTTAATATCTGCTGATCTTTTTCCACCACCTGTAAGCTTTGAGGTGTATTTTAATATGAGAATCATGGGTTGGATCACAGAATAATGGTTTGGATTGGAAGGGCCCACATTAAAGATCATCTGGTTACAACTTGCACATGGGCAGGGACATCTTCCATTACACCAGGTTGTTCAGAGCCCCACCCAAATCGGTCTTGGACACTTCCTGGCATGAGTCATCCACAACTTCTCTGGGCAGCCTTCTCCATTGCCTCACCACCCTCACAGTAAGGAATTTCTTCCTAATGTCTAATCTAAGCCCTAAAATATCTTTCAGTTTGAAGCCATTCCCCTTAGTCTTGTCATGACATGCCCTTGCATAGTCTCTCTTGAGCTCTCTTGCAGGCTCCCCTCAGGAGCTGCAATCTGGCACCCTGCTATTGTCTTCTATGTCACTGACAGACTACTTGATAGTACAGGTCTTAGAACCAATCTCTGCAGAGACCAACAGGCTAACACAGTAATGCATCACTGATAATCCACTGATCCGCCCTGAGACCTGCCAAGTTAGGGCAGGCAGAATACAAACTGCAGTTCCTTAAGGTATGTCCCAAATGGTGCATTCAATGGAATGACTCCAGTAGGGGCTGTGAAAACCAAGCATTAGATAGCTTCTCTGAAAAAGAATTATTTTCACTCTTATTGGTCAAAATAAGTTACTGTAGTGCCAGTCAAAACTATTTACGTTCTTTGCATTATTTATTATTTTTGAAGCAACCAATCTTAGTTCTCTTTTTTTTTTTTTTCCCCTATCAAGAGTGGGACAACAAATTGGTTCTTTCTGCTCCCATATTGCTGATCTTAAAGAAGGAAGATAGGGTTAGGGATTTTTCATGAAGAACAAGCATCAAGTACAGTAGAAACTGTAAAGCTCAAAGACATGGAACTTTACTGTCTCATAACCTGTCCAGAGGACACAGTTTTCCACAGGGTTGTCAGAGTTTGGTTTTTTCCTTTAATTTCAAGCTTTCTGATTCACCTACATCTCAGCAGCTCCTAATAAAAGAGGACAAAACTAGAAAACCTCCAATCCAAAAATGGAACTACATGAACAAAAAGGACTTCCGTAATGATAATACTTCTACAAGACAAAAAGTCTTACAATACCTTAATGGCTATTACAGTTTACCCATACTACTGACTGGCTTTTTTTCATATTCTTCACTTGAAGAGCTGATCTAAAATGGAATGTTTTATGTTTAGATAACATATCAGATGGCTTTAAAAACGATCTGTTCTCAGCTTGCTTAAGAAAATTTTAAAAGTTGGCTGATGAAAGACTGCTTCTAGAATTCCTCATAGTCCACAGACCTTCCAGTGCAAGGAGGAACCTGAAAGATTAGAACCTGCTGTCAGGCAGAAATTTAAAAGCTTTGCTGACTAGACAGCTCATGATAAAAGGCAAGAGACACTTGTATGTTTTACAATTTTGTAAGCTGCTGCCATCACAACAGACAGGATTGGTAAGTCTTCCAAGAATCTGAATTGCAGCATCTTTTTAGTGAGAAACAGTTAAAAAAAATTGACTGGAAGCTGTTAAACTGTATACTTTTGCTCTGAAAAAAATCCTATTTTTTAAGGACTCCTATATAATTACTATGAAACTATTTATATGATTTTGAACAATTCAAAATTTAAGAATTGTTTCACGGTACAGGGATAGATACAATATTGAAAGATTTTCTTTAGAGAGCCCTGTTTTAATTTTGCTACCACAAGTCTATACTTCTACCATTCTTCTACATTTTACTTCTTTGTTTTCTGGCCAATATTGCTAAAATAATGAGAAAATATTAAAAATACCCCTTGCCTGAATGTAATGAGACCAAGAAATACTTTAGCTTTTCAAAACTGAATTTACACCACAGAATGCCATTAAGGGCAACTAATATTTTAAGATTTCTAGTTAGTATTTGTCCTGATTTTCACTTCCATTCATTTAATCTTTTTATACTTTATTTCCTGTACTAGTGGGTCCCCTAGTGAGATCAACTAAGAGAACGAGAAACTTCCTCTCCATTGAAAATATACTTTTGCATCTGTAAGAGTAGAATTTCAGCAGACAATATGTAGGAATTCTGAAAAGCAAACTTAATACTGGATTAACAAGGTAATTAACAAGGCTGTAATAACCAGAAAATTCTATGCATGGTTTTAATAATAAGCACAAATTAAGCTATGTGAACTGAGGTCGTTTTAAAATGAATATTAAAAAATTAAATTAGAATTACAGGTCAATATTACTATGAAATTAATGTTAAATATACATCTCCAAAGAAAAAAGAAAACCATTCATACATTTCACATTTAATTTAAAATATGGGAGACAAATCCTAACTTGAAACACTCTATTCAAACAAAATTTATTAACATCTAGAAAATGCAGAAAAGAGAGAATTAGTCTGGCTTCACAAGAAGAAAAGATCACAGGAGCATACTCCTGTGCTGAAAATTATAATAGGTCAAATATCTGAAGTGGTAAAACAAAAGCCCTGAAATAGAATTGAATGTTATTGTCATATAAGCCAGTAAGCACATCAAGTTTATTGTCTGAAATGCAAAAAAATACATTATAAAGAAGTTAAGAGCTTCATGGAATAGGTCCAGAAAATGTTCAGGCAATTACCATCTGCCCCAATCCAAAACTCACTCCTATATATAGCTGTTACTAAAATCTAAGATCTAAAAGGAATCACATACAAAGTTTGTCAGGCACCAGGAGCTGTGCTTCTGCACATAGCCAAGAGTGCCAAAGTTTGATAGTGCTGAAGAGCTCAAGGCTTGGTTCATACCCAAACCTGTCAGGTTCTAGAAACAGGGGTCTGTTTGCTTATCTTGTTTGTGGAACCCAATCCAGCAAATTATTTCAGTCCATGTGTTATGCACTGAAGACCTGACAGGACAAAGCAGCATCTGGTATTGCATGACCATTTCTAAACAGAATACATATTATTGATTAACTTGCTAGTGGCTACAAAAATTCATCTGTTTGGAAACTCAGGTTTAGAGCATCCTTGCAGTGGGAAGTTCAAGCCCATGCAACCTTCCTCTTTGGAAGCTTCCCTGCCTATCAGCTCACAACCTGTGCTGGGACATGGGCTTTTCTTCTTTCCTCCAATCTGAGGTTGTGTCACTGTGCAGAAATGCCAGCTGCGCTGGGACAGAGATAAAATGAGCTGTAACTGCATAACAGCATGTCTGGCAACATGGGAACCAGAAGCATACTTGGGATCAGAGGCCCTGGCACGTGTTCTGCATCTGCCTGGTTGCATTGTTCCATAAGGGTTCAGGGACACCTCCCAACATGCTGTTCATTATACAGCTCCCATACAGTAATCCCTGGAGCAGAGATGGGAGAAGGTTCAAGCAACAATAAAATGTACAACTTTTCCAGCCAAGTGGGCAATATAAGGGTTATTACAGCGCTAAGATTATTCTCAGAGAGGGTGTCCTTAGTATCTATCAATCCCTTTTCCCCACCAGCTTCTGAAGCTTTGTTTTTCTTAAATAATTGCCCATTATTGAATTAAATACAATATTTTAAAGGGTCTGTATTACAGTTAAAACTAAGTGTTCTTCTTCCTTAGTCATTACCATTACTGGGTTTTTTACACGCATATTAAATCTATGTATCACACTGTCTAAAGAAACCCTCTTCCTCCTCTTTCCTTCACAAGGGTTTTAAATTTCTCAACAGCATTTCAAGCCTATGTTGCTGGTGGTGGTGACACCTTGAGAGACATTAAGTTCCTTCAAGATTTTATAGAAAGATAAGCAGCCAGACAGAGGAGAGGAGTCTGACAAAGGAAGAATTCCACAGAGGCAGAAGATGCTTCATGAGCTCATCTCCAGCATTACACCACAGAATTCACATGAACTAGAGACATTGTGTGTACTTTGATTGCAAGAAAAGCTTTTTCCAAACTAGATATTCCTTACGTGCAACAAAAACCTGACCAACAAGCAAATTCTTAGGAAGTTAAGGTTCATAAACTCCAGTCCTCACAGATCTACTAATTTTGCCAACATTACAATTATCAACATCAATATTATTGAGACTGAGATTACAGACCAAACTGGGCTACATCTGCTAGCAGATCAACATCTGTGCCAGTCATTTTAGTTAGTCCTTCTGCAGCCGGTAAAAAAATATTTACAGTATTCTCCATGTAAGTTTAACCTATGATTAAGAATGGACAATATCCCAAGAGTATTATTTTGCTAGACATACGGGTAAAGACAAGAAAAATGGTGAGATTAGAGCACCCCCAAAAAAAATCTTCCCAAAATTAGTGGTAATTTATCTCTCCCTGAAGACTTAAAGTTCTATGGTCTATGTTAGGCAAAAGTCAAGCTAGATTATCACAATGGTGACTTCTGTGATCAAAAAAAAGTGTAATCACAAAAAAAAAAGAAGAAAATTTCAAAGGTTAGGGAGCTCTGCAAAAGCTAAATTAACTAGATTTTTTTTTCCGAATAGTTTTTTTCTGAAATAAACTGAACAGCACTGTTGCACACCAAATACTGTATTTTTGGAGTGCTTCCTTGAGTAAAGTCAGTTGATGTAACATCATTTCTCTGAGTGGTTTTAGCCCACTGTCTAGCTTCAGCCATATTGGTAAAATTTTGCAAGTCTTAAGAATTGCAAATTCTTTTAATTTTCTCCTTCCAAATTAGTGGTTTGATAAAGGAAAAAAAAAAAAAGGGAGAGAACCAAACAATTTTCTCTTCTGCCTAAGAGCAAGAGGCTGACTGTGAACTCAGCCATTACCTGTCACACTTGGCTATACCCTGCTGCTTGCTCTCTCTTACAGATAGTGCAAGAACAGCACAGGAAGCATTATGGATTGGAGAGATGCAAAAAAACAAACAAAATTAAAAAAAAAACCAAACAAACTTATGGCAGTTGATTTGTAGAGATGTTGGATGCAAAACTGTAGAAACATTTTTTCACTTATGTTATTTATTTCTTACAAACTTGTTATTTAAATCCATGGGTGGATTTATGGGTGCGAATATCCTCTATAGTTATGTTTCATCCTAGGAGCAGAATTCCTTTATGCAGATTTTATGGTTAAGCATAGGATCCAGAATAACAATTCTACTGCATTAATACCTTTCTTTTTAGCAATTTGTTCAGTATAGAAATCAGATTAAGGCATGTCTCAAACACTAACACGTAAGATAACAGGGCAATGCAATGAGTCACAGACTAACCAAGCACAATTTCTAAAACAGTTCACATGATTCTAGTAAGCTCTTTTTTACACTTTTACTTTGTAGACTGTAAAAGAAAAAAAGCCATAGCTAAAATTTTTAGGCAACTTCACCACCTTTACAGGAGAGATTATATGCTTGCTCTCTAATGCTAAACTAAAAATCATGTATGAAACAGTTCCATGTTTGATTTTATAGTCTCTCAAGATGCAAATGTTTCTTTAGAAGACTATGGATTATTCAGAAGAAACATCAAGGAATATGGGTGATTTAAGAAAAAAATCCCACCATATGCTCTTGGCAGGAGCAAAAGGGAAGCTCTTTATGTTTCTTCTCTAACAATAAATTGTAATGCCCCAGGGAACCAGCGATCTTTGAAAGTTCAAGTTTTATAGCAGTTGGGAACAGAGTGCATTGATTCTACTTAGCTCTTGCCAATGTTAACGACTGTTACTGTGATCAAAGTCTAACTTTGTGCATTCCAAGCAAGATTATAGTTCTCCAGGCACATGAAACAAGTTTACAGACTACAGTTTGCAGTTATGTTTTGAGTTAAAGAAGAGATCAAGCTGTGGTAGTGTTTTTAGAGGCTGCCAACTTCAATCCATATTAAAAATATTCCTGATCATATTTGTGAACAAAAGAGCATCTAAATAAACACACTGATGTGTGCTAGTATTTCAGCTTTTTGTGAACATCTGAGACACGTTCTTTTTTGTGATTTTTGACTCTCTCAGTATAAACACCAGTTTTGATTTTCAAAAGCTGATTTTTTTAATCAATATTTTTGATAAGGGTCTAATGAGGTACAAGAATGTTGTTTCCATTTGAAGTAGCAGCTCAGATGCTGCACCTCAGTCCATTCAAGTCTGAGCCTCATTTCACTAGAACATACAGTTCTAGTAGCCAAAGCTGTCAGTTGGGAAATAGATGTACAAAGTGTACTAAAATAACCCAAACAGGAGGAGTTACAGAACAAAGGCAGTGTTTTCTGTGCCCTCCCTTAATAGTTGATATATTTTATTCTGCAGTTCTGTTTTCTTCTATCTTCCTCTTCTTAACAACTAATCTTAAACACTGTAGGTTAAACTTTGTTTAGACGGACATTCTCATCAGCCTCAAAGGAAGAAGAAAGAAAATACATGAATGTAAGAGCTCTTAATTTTCTCCTAAGAGTTTAGATCATGAACAAAATCAAAAGCTCTTATTACTCTCTAGCCAATATCCAACACAGTTCTTACTACTTTCTTACCAATATCCAACATAGGTGTTTCAAGTGGCCATATTATTTGTGTTTATTTGCTTGATTGAAACATCATTTTGAGCCAAGCTGTAGTAACACTTAAACAAGTAAACTTCCCAAAGACCACAGATCACATTATGCTAAGCAGTGACGCATAAACGTTGCTAAAACTCCCCTGTCCAAAAAAACTTTGACCTCCATCACAAAAGTGGTTCCATATGCCATAAGGACATCATGACACAACAAGAAGTTCACTCCATCACTTGTACTTTACATCAAAAAGTGATATGGAAAGCCATTGAAGGAAGTTAGTGATACCTTGATGTTACACCAACAGCCTGCCAATCACTTAACTGCACAATAATTTGAGTATTTGCTGTTCACAAGCTGATCAAACCTGATCTAAGTCTTGTCTGTTAAACTTTTTCCTCTCTTTCCAGGAGTGTGCCTGTAACCCCTCTGTGCCAGCATTAGCTCCTGCAAGGCTACAGGATCAGCTGTTTCAGGAAGCTGTTTAGGAAGCCCATGAAGATACTGTAGGAAACTTGCCAATCCAGAATGATTTTAACAGCCACAAACACACACAGCTGGCTAAAAACTTCTGATACCATTACCAAAATAGCACTTGAACAGGCATTAAGCATGTCAAAGCCTTGAAAATGCAGAAATTGAATACAAATTATTCTCTGGTTCTAATTCCTTGCCTAAAGGCCCAATTAATATTTTTAAAAGATTTCTGTGGCGTAGCTGGCCATTTCCCTTACTGTAGTATTGAGCTGTAATGAAGCACAGTTGCAAAAGTACTGGCTACAGATGCCAGTAATATGAGAACAGAACAAAAGTATCTTCTACTCACATTATATTCACATATTAAAAAGGTAAATTATTTCAAGAATCAGATACTATTTTATACCTGGAATAACTTCCCTGAAGCATGTAATTGTTTAATTGAGCTAAACAATATCTACTGGCTTATTTCTATAAAAAATGTACCTTTGCATTTCCTCTTCTCCTGCTCCCAGGCAGCTATATAGTAACTTTATAGTATTAATGGAATTATTAATGGGAATGAGGCATAGGATACAAAGTAAGTTTCTTCCCCAACTCCAATTTCAAAATTTATTTACTCTGCAAAGGACTCTAAACCTGGAAGTTGCTCTCATTTAATAATACATTTTCCTTTTTTCAAAAAAATGTTCCCTATAGATTTTCTGCTCTGTTACTTGCAAATAGTTACTACAGTTTTTTTGAAAGTAAGGAACCTCATCCTGATCACTGCTATAAATTGGTACTTTTCCTCCCTCAAATATTGCTATAACTAAGTTGTAATTGATCTGCTTAGTTGTAATTGAACTGTTGATTAGACAGCTATTGCAGATCCACAAACTGTCATTTTAGTATTTCTGAAGTGTTGTGGTTTTTCAAAGGAGAGGGTGGTTTTGTTTTTTGTAAGAGGGTATCAGAAATGTGAAGGTGTGTGGCAGTACAGGGTTTCCAAGCTTATGAACTGCTCAATGAGGCATCAGAAGAACAAGAAGGGAAAAACCCCCAAATGCAAAACAAAAGGGAAAACTCAAAGATGGCTTAGCAGAAAGCAATAAAATAAGGATCAGCTTAAAAGCAAGTACAGTTGTGCAAAGAAACAGGTTCTATTTTCCACATCTTAAGACACCCTAGATATTGTAAATAGAAGTGTATGCTCAGCAGAAGACTCATGGAAGAATAAAGAGGATCTCAAGTATCTGGCACCTATTCTATTCTCAACAATAGCCCCAGTTCAGGAGCTGTCACACAGAAAAGAGTACTGGATCTATCAAGCTTTAAGGTAAAGACCTAGATCTTTTTTTTTTTTTTTTTGGCAGCTTTGGATATGAAATACCTGTCATTCAAGAAGGTGTAAGCTCCATCATCAAAAACTTCAACAGAAATACTGTTCCAGGAATCTTACATTAATTGCCCTCATTATGGTACTTGAACAGAAAACCAGAATCAAACCACCCTTGAAGCCAACAAGACACTTCTTCTGTGGAACCATTCCCAGATCTTACTACTTGCTACCAAAATAATTTTAAACAGACCTACATTATTTACACAGAAGTATCCATAAAAAGTACCCATAAGACTGCATTAGCTATTTATTGTAGCAATAAAGTGAGACATGGAGCCACACAACCCAGAAGTATTAACAGAACCTGGTCCAAAATCTGGCCTGAAGGATTAAGTGCAAATTTACAACCCTTTTAATTAGCAAACTTGAAATGAATTATGAAAATGAAAACTGCTTAACAGTTCTTGAAAGTTTAATCTCCTTGAAGGAAAAAAATCTCTTTGATTTTTAAGAAAAGTGGTTGGTTTTTTTTAACTAAGCAAATTAATCACAGCTATCAAACTTGGGAAGCCTGTTAAAGCACCCATCAAGGCAGAACATTCTATAGTTTTCAGCTTCAATCCACTTGCTTAGAATTCATCCTCATGTTCAGCCAAATAGACCCCCACAGTAATGATACATCCCACAAGCAAACTGATCACTGTAAATTCTAGCAGTCATCATCTGGAATCTAGAAGCCCATTACAAGTAATATCTTGCCAACTGTGGGGGTATTTTCCCCCTGAGAAGAGCTCTTTAAAACATACAAAATTTAGGAGAAAAAAAAATCTGATTACAGATTATACTAAAACAGAAACAAATCCTAACCACCAGACAAGATGACAAAATACACAGATATTAGGAAGATAGTACTGCTTTATGCTATTGCTTCTGGTTTTTATTTCTAGCTAGACTTGCTTTATTTTGAGCACATTTTACGTACATGAAACAGAAAAAAGCAGAAAATGCATTAGCATACTGTAAAAACTAAGTAGTCACTGAGATTATAAAAAAAGTCTGTGAAGACAGAGCAAGACTGTCAAGGGCAATCAACAAGTAAAGACTTTACTCAGAAGTATTAAAGATTGAATCCACAAATGTCTGAAACATCAGAACCCAGGGAAAAAAAAACCAAACCCACAAACAGTACTATCAGAAGAGAACCTGTCTGTACTCTGTGCTGTTTTAAACCTTCTGCAGCTCATGATTCCAGAAAATTTAACTTTATCTTGATCGCATCATGGTGTGTTTATTTATGGTGGAAGGAAACATCTTTCCTTCCTAAATAAATCAGTGGAATTGACTGCTATCCATCCCACTTTTGGAAGTTACCCTGTCTAACACAGATAAGTTTTAGCAAGACTTTCTAAAAATGTGAGTGGACAATAGTATGCAATACCTATCTAAGGGACAGAACTACCCACAGAGCAGGCTCTTCTCGTGTAGAACATAAGCCAAGTTAATCACCCTAAGAAAAAGTAGGCCTGAAAGTTTTCTCAATCTTTACACCCGTAAGAGACCTAGAAAAGATCTGTAAAGACCTAGAAAGTCCTTTTGTTCACAAAGCACTAACTTTTCTTCACTTACTATCATTAAGCAACTAAATAAGCCACTTTACTCAAAGAAAGATTACTATGGAACATGCCTTGACTATCTGGACAGCAGAGGGGGTGCATGGAGGTCAAAAACCTCAGTCACAGGAAGACAACCATGTTCCTTTCCAGTGCTCTTAAAGGAACTTTAAATTCTCAAGAAAGTAATCCTAACAAGTAATGGATATGCAGGAGGAATAGTATTCTCTTCTTTCTTTCCCAAAAGGTGCTAGAAATCCTCAACCTACCCCACAGGACAAGTCAACAACCTCATATGACCTCCATATGGTAACTTCAGCACCCACAAGATCATGCTGTTTATCAGTCCCTTCAACCCCTACATGAAGAGTACATAGTGACATTTAAAATGTACCCTTGGAAGGAAGACGAGATTAACTCACTTTATCTCTCAGTTACACTTCTCAGCATATTCATGTTTCATATTTTGTTTCACTTAAAAAGAATTTTACTTTAAAGTAAAGCAAGTCCTTAGGTACCAATGAATGGGGAGGCCTTGCTGCCTTGTTTAACTACCATCTGGTAGGACAGGATTTCCAGACAATTTGATGTTCCAGTAACAAAACTTGTTTGTTTCTTCCCTCCTTGGTTGATGGATGAGAACTATTCTGAAAAAAATGATCCTGGAAAATGTATTCAGTCTTTGTACTATTTCAACTTTGGAAACAAAAAGACAGGAAAAAGTTATTTCACTAGTCTAAGGAATATCCATATTGAATTACTTACAGATAGAGTTATACAAAATGGAATTATAAATAATTGGCAAGGAAACTAGCTATTCAATATCTGTGTTTAGGCATGGTTGCTAAGACAATCTTGTAATTTTTTATTATGAAAAGAAGTCTTCATCTTTCCATGCAATTATTAATCTTTGTATTGTGGTTATCTTGATCAGGAAACAAATTAATTAGTGGAAGTTCAAGAAGTTAACTGTCCATTATTAGGAGATTCCATCGTCACTTAGGTGCTTCCTGAATCTTCATGAAGACTGTCAAAACAAGCAGTCCTCGTATTTTCTTTCTCAGCCATTCCATAATATCTGCCAGAAGAATGCAGAGACAGATCGTTCCCTACATGAACCTTACAGTACATCAAAACAACTAAAGAAGTTTCTCTTTCACAAGGATCTTAGGAAAAGATTCAGTCCTCAGAAATTTGTTGGGATAATCACTCTTTCTGAGCTGGCCAAGAATATCTAGAGATGAACTCATTTGAAGAATTAAAAAAAAAAAAAAAAAACAGACCATATTTTTGCGTCTCTTACTTAGAAAAGGAAAAAAAACACAAATTAGTTCTGATGCTTCTTCTTGAAATATAGAACCTTGGCTAAGTTAGGGAACAAGACAAGAAGAGAGAGTGGTGTGTTTTTTTAAATAAAATACTACAAAGGATGTTGAGTATCTATAACAGAAAGAGTTGAACCAATGCTCATCATTTCCATTTCCAGACAGGGCAAGGGGGAGCAGAAAGGATTGCTTTGCTTTCTCCTAAATTATATAGAAGATATTGCACAAAAAATTAAAAAAAAAAATTTTAATTACCTACTGCACTTCAAAAAGAGAGAATGGATAAGTCACTGGAGCCACAGCCAAACACAGAAGTGTTTCTCTTTTTGTCAAACAAAGCAATGCTAGCAACAATATAATTTTTTTTTTTTTTGTCAAACAGATACTGAAACCTGAACGAGAAAGATGGAAAACTGACTTGGCATGATTGAAGCAGAAAAAAGTTGAATGTTCAAGTTTATGGTTATTTCAGGGTTCTTTTGTCAGTTACTAGGTTGTTTTTTCCATATCACACATAATCTGTTGGGGCATAAATGCTTATAAATGTATGTATGAATGAGAATTTATCTGAATTTGTATTGTATACAAGCAACACACACACACCTGCAAACCAACTATTGGACTATTTCTTTTCCTGAATTATAACCTTCCGAACTCTCACAAAACGTTCTATACACTCATATGGTTACTATGAATCTTACAGTCTTACCTACAAATGTGCAACCAGAAAACCTCAAGTTTCTGTCTGTTTTAATCTGAAAGGAAGCTTAGAAAGATCTTTCACATTATATAAGAGCTAGAAAACCTAATGCAAACAATCCCCACCACCAAAACCCCCAAACAAACAAACAAACAAACAGAAAAACAAAAAGCCCCCAGGCTTCAAATTTGGTTTCCCCTGCAGCAATGCCACTTAATTTTGGACTAATGACACAATTCTGAAAACCAAGCAATAATCTCAATTTCACTGTAAACCTTTAACATGTGATTGCTTTCATATCAATTATATTCAACTCAAAGTAGATATAAACAAAGGCTTTTTAAAAAAATGGATACCTCAGTCTGACCTTCATGGGCACTGGATTCATGAGTGACACGAATAGCCTAAAATTAAAATATATTTCAATCAGACATTAAAGGAGAGACTTTCAGTGTTGTAAGAACCATTCTTGCCTTCATGTTATCAATTACAAAGATGTAACTATTTTTGTTCAGTGCTTATAATAAATAAGAAAGTTAATAAACAAATAATCTCCACCTCCGAGGATCAGAAGACCACTCTTTCAGTTTCATAACAGTCAATTCAGGTCAAACATCTGAGAGTTTGCAATGGCACTTTTGCACACAGAAAATGCTTTTTTTAGCTATCACTTTGAGCAGAAAAATTAATTTAGATAGAAGCTCTGATCAGACATTTTGTGTCCAACATTTCCATAGAAAATGTCATAAATGTCTGCTGTTTGTTGGTACTTCCTTTAGCCACACATTAACACTCATATTCCTGAGGGCTTCACAATATGCTCTGACTTAAAAATCATCAAGGTTTTAATTTTGAGAGAGGACCATCATTACCATCAGGAGCAACAGCACTGTTCTCCATCCACCACTGGCCACATGTTTCTGCCACATCCTTTCAAACAGCACTAATATGTGGCTAACCACATTATCAGCTAGCTCATCTCATGGTTTAGGATGGTAGGGGAAGGAGATCATATTTCAGCCAAATCAGCTCTTTGTGTGCCTCAACTGCTAAAAGCATGGAGATATGACCAGAAGGCACAAATTAAAAGAGGCAGCAAAAGGACTATCCTTTCAGCAATAGCCCCAGATCAGCTTAAATTGACCATTAAGCTATATCCTGAACCCATAAAAAGAAAAGATTATGCACACATTTCTCATGCATTTCAAAGTAATCTTAAACTAAGCCAGGGAATTAACATGGATGAGAACATTGACAAAATCCATTCTGCTGACTGAGCTATGGGCAGGCAGGAATACTCTAAAATACCAATGCAGAGTTTCCTTTGTAGCAACTGTCTGATCACAAGCTCACTGTAAAATCAAATTTGTTTAGCTGCTTCACTGAGTCAATCCCCAAGGACAGTACCTGCTCATGCAAGTAGTTCTTACACCATTTTAAATAAAAGTAAAAACACATGATACTAACTTCGTAAGTTTCTAGGTATTTGGCCCTCTCTTCAGGAGTCATAGATAATGAATCTTCTAGGAACTTTTTCAGTGAAGAATTAGTTTCTTAAAAAAATTAAAAAAGACATAATTAGTGTCATGTTTTAATTCCAACTTCATTCACAGCTCACAGACTGCACCTTGCAATGTTTTAAGTGCTTTAGTTCAAAAATTAGTATAAAATAATAATTTTGTAATTATAGGTAAAAATGCACTCCTTCAGCCTTTATGAATGGTCATATTCAGAGAAAATAGTACAAAACATTCCCTTCCCTCCATGGCTCCCCACAGCTGAGGAAAAAAAGGGAAAAGCAAAAAAATCTTACCAAAGTTCATTTTATCTCTGTTGTTTGCAATAGCATGAATTAGCCCAATTGTCCCACAAGCATTGTTAATGGTCTGCTTCATGAAATACACTGATGATTTGACATCTTGTCCCTTAGCTTTTATCCTCTCTTCTTCTTCTGTTCTGAAGGTTTCATACTAGAAGGAAAGTTAAACGCACAAATAGTTACAGTTATTCAACAAATAGCATGAATAGCTACATCATTCAAGACAAAATAATTTATAAAATACAACAACAGCTAATTAATACTGCCATTTGAAATGTTTAACACATGTGGTCCAACAACTATATGTAAACTTACCTGAACTGCTCTACACTGTTTCTTAACCCAGTGCCTTCACACTTGAAACACTGTTTTGAATATGTGTTATCTAACACAGCTTTAAAAATTTTCAAAATATTTCCTTCACCTGAGTTCACGTCACCATCTCTCTTCAATGCAACTTTAATGGCTTTAATGGCTTTTTAAGGACAGAAGTGTCAAAGTGCTATAAAGAAACCCATACTACTTCAGGTGATTAATCATCATGAAGCATTCTTTAAATATTCCGCTGTTATATTTCATTTTTCCCATGAATTTAAAATAAGATCTATATCACACCCAAGACATCAAAACAGGCCCTTTTGAAACAACATTCATAATGCAAACTTTTATTTTCCGTAGCAAAAAGAGAATTTGCTTTGACTGAACAATCTAAAATACTTGTTTTATAAAGATCATATTTGACTAAAACCTGTTATACTGTGCAATAGTGTGTCAGTTTTGTGGGTTTTGTTGTCGCTGGCTGTTGGTTCTTTTGGGGGGAGGGTGTTGTTATGGGGTTTTTTTAAACTGGATTTGTTTGAGGTTTTTGTTTATTTCCTTTTGTTAAATTTTAATTTCAGACAGATAAAGAAATAAATAAATCCACAAATGTTCCAGTTAATGCTTCCTCCTTTGCCTCTTTTACTTTTGCAGACATTAAAAAAAAAAAAAAAAGAATTCTGAAGTAGATGGGCTTTTTATACAAGTATGCTGAAACTGAAGTAAGAATGCAGAATGTTACCAAGGAACTCTTCCTGCAAACTCCTGAGAAATTTCCCTTGGGCTGTCTGTACTGTCAATAACAAGCAAAAGCAAAAAACTTCCAGCATCGTATTCCACTTTTGTAGGTGCCTCCATGTTCTGAATAGGCTAACTAATCGCAAGAGCATTATAAACCATTTAAATTTGGTTTATCTACAAGCTAACAAAAAATGGCCTTAACTGAGATAAAAAATTCATAGAGTTTAATCAGAGAAAAAGATTAGACTACAGAGGTGAACAACACAGCTGCCATCCATTCTTCCCAACTAAAATAAAATACACAGAAAAAATAAATATATAAGTGCTGAGAATACCAAAAATACAATTTTGAGCAAGGGATAGACCCGATCATCTCAACAGATTCTTCCTAACCTAAGCTATATCCCATAATTTAGATTAATTTGGATCTATTCATTCATTAGGCCCAAAATGCCAACACCCACAATATTTACTTTGTCTACAACATACTATGCAGACTAAGAAAGCATTGACCTTTAAAGTGTACAAAAATCCTAAAATTATCTGAATGCTAACAAGAGTAGCTTGCCCTAAAAGCAAGTTTTAGGAAACTGATATACAGGAACCACAAAACCACTGAACTTCCAGACAGACAGACATGAACAGACAGACATATGAGAAAAGTGTTTACAAAGGCAGCAAAACTAATAGGCACTTTCATAAATGTAGACACAGCCAAGAAACAAATAAATCATAAATTAAATAAAAGAGTAATTTTACAGGCCATTTTGAAAGGAAGACTGAGGAGGGAAAAACTACTCTAGAAATACAAAATAATGCTCAAGGGTCTTGTGGAGTTCACAGTGACCAACAAAAGCTTCAGAACATTGGGACCTCCCATGAAACATTCACTGTTCTCTCAGCCAGGCTAAACAGTCGATAGAAACACTTGTGTCTCTGATGTTTCAGAAGGATTAACATGCTGAACACTTGGCTGGTGCTCAGATTTCACTGACTGATGCAACAGAGCAAATGTTGTTTCTCTGGTTTTGTTTGTCATATGTTTCTTTAGGATGAAATCAGATACATCTTCTGAAACAAGAGCAAGGCTCTTTCCTACAGGATAATGCTCCCACAGCATGATCCAAAAAAAGGTTTGCACAAGCAGGGAGTCAAAAGAAAAGTGACAGTCAGACCTGTACCTCAAACAGCCGGACAGAAATGACAGCACACAGAAAACAATGCCTCAAAGGTGACAGAAAGGACATTTCCTGAGGACAGATGAGTTGAAAGTTTGATTAAGTCGAAACTATCAAGGTGGCTGAAATCAAACTTGAAAAGTACTGCCTGCATAGCTGTTTTGGAGAAACTGAAAATACAGAGGTTTACAGGACATAATGTGTAGGAAGACTGACCTGTCACTCCTGTCTATTTAAACAACTTGTGTTTTGAAGTTAAGTTTCAATAACTAAGCGATTTGTTCTTATGAGCTACATATTCTTTTTGAGAGACATATTAAAAGAATGGATTGTGGACAGATTCACTTCAACCTTTTTGGCTGACCTTATCACAATCATGTAATACTGTTACAAATTGAAAGATCAATATGAATCACACTACGTAAAAGCATGTGATGACACAAAATAAGCACATTGAAGATTTAACCAAAGTCCAATAGAGTGAAAGATGGAGGGGAAATTGTCTTTTATCTTAACAGTATGTCCCATCTGTCCAAGAAGTGAAAGCCACATCAATACTGATGACCAAACTGAAAGTGGATTGAAGTCTGAAAGATTGTCAGTGTAACAGCACAAAAACTCAAAAAGGAGTTTCATACTGTCCTACACCTTATTTCTTACTTTCCTTATGCTATTGGAGCTTTCTGCTAAAATTAGCAAATTGAGCCATTTCACAGTGCTTATTATAAAAAATACCTTAAATTGCCTGTAATAGAAAAGTGTGAAGCATATTTCTCTGTGCTTCTACATGAGCTTTTCCCATTCTGATTTGAAAAGAAATCAGAAATATATATGCAAGGTTATCAAAAGAAGGTTCTGAAAGAAGCATTTTTTGTGTTACTTTTAATGAAGAAGTCTCTCAAATCAAGCTTGAGTCTCATTTTGATTCTAATATGACAGCAAAGTACAAGATTCAAACTTTCATTCCCATTTCACTTATGACAAAAGCAATTAACTGATTATTAAATAAACATTTACCTTTTCTGTTATTGGAAAGAGAAGTAGTACTGCACATACAGGTCTTGGCACCATGCTAAGCAGTTCTGGTTCCATACCATAAACATCTACAAATTGCCAGTCAGGATGTATACCCAACTGTTTCAGGAACTGGAAGAAAAAAAAAAAAGCATAATATTAAACAAGTACACTCAAACACCTACCTTTTCAGAAGCATAACAGAGTATCCACAATGTGAAATACCTTAAAACAACCCATGCTTTCTAAAATTTAAGGAGAATAAAGGACATAGATACAAGTTTTAATAAATAAGGCTGAATACATCACACACAAACATACACAAAACCCCCATCTTTTATGTATTTAAATAGTCTTTATGGAAGTGGAAACACTCCCAGCACTATTTACTGAAGCACCAAAACATTTCAACTTCTGTCACAAAACAGAAGATTTTGTGAATCTATTTTTACTGAATATTCATGTTAACTAGAAATCATCAGAGCCATCAGTCAGAGCACATATGAACAAACTTATGGCATTTTTGACTCCATATGGTATTATCTGACTCCATGACTTCAGAATACCTGGCATCAGAGCTCATACTGGAGCTCCTACAAGTAAAAAGATGTTAGGAGCAAAACCACACAAGGGACACACTTTAGTAAGTGTAGCTTTTACAAGAAAAATCCTTTCAAACTATGAAGGAGTAATGTATTGATGGAGTAATATTTTGATGACTGGATCACTTTTTAAATGGATATTCTTCTACTCAAGTAAGCTAGGCATCACAACAACAGTTGCAGAATCAATACCCACAGAGATGGTCAAAGACAACGTGAAATCTTTTCATTGTCAGTCTGGAAGAAGCTAACTGAATTCAGGAACTGTTGTTACCATACACTTAGTGACCATTCACAATTATATAAAAAAACTAATTGTATACTGTGGCATTCACAGATCTTTCAATGAACATGAGGAAAAGGGAAAGCATTAAGCATTTAGTAACTGATGAAACAGACGACAGTTTACTTTGAACTCCTATTCTAACCTTCTACATTGTGAAGATAATTACCACTTTGTGAATAGCCAAAAAAAAAAATTTTAAAGAGAAGAGACTACATGTATGGGTGCATTAAAATATTAATTAATAGGTACTTTCAGTACTTCTCTTATTCAGCCAGTGATTAAGCTGTCATTTTTATTGCAGGAAAAGTAACACAACTGAAAAAATTTGATTTTCCATTCCAATATCATTTGATATTTTGCAATATTACATTAAATAGTAATGGTACAAATGCCCAAAAATAAAAAAAGACAACACTCACCTAGAAAAAGACCCCAAAAACCAGAAAAGACAACAATAAAGAATCTCATTAAGTTACTGGACAAGTAAGTGGTTTAGTCACTTGTTCTGTTCTACCCCACTGGGAAAAAAAAAATCACCAAGCAACCAAACAACCAACTAACAAAAATAAAACCAACCCTTTTAAATCCAAAGTCAACAAAATACTAACCAAACACAAAAATGGTTTACTCAAACTCCTGAATTAAGAATTTAACAGAACTAAAACTCTATTGATACAGGGCATCTTTCATTATTCATGCTACCATGCCACCTAGAAACTTAACAATCCGAGAAACTTTATCTTCTAGTAAACAATGATAGTGACAATGAAAAATGATGGTCAGCACTACAGAGAACACCAAGAGCATAGGCTTAGTATGACAAGCAGTGATCTTAACACACAACCAGACTAACAACTCTACTGTAGAATCATAAACCAAAAATAAAATACTAAGTATAGATTCAAAATAGGCAAAGAAGATATCTCTCAGTGCGTCAATAGGGTTTCATTCAGGCCTGGAAAAAAAGATAGAAATATCCTTCTGAAAATTATTAAGTAGATTTTAAAAACTGTGCAGACTAAGTCCCTGTGTAAGAGAGAGTGACAGATGGGTAACAGATGAACAATAGATGGGATACAAAGTTATTCCTGTTTTAGGACAGCAGGAAGTTCAGTACACTTTTTAGATAACATCAATGTCTAAAAAGGTGAGAGACCTCTGCTGTTTTCCTTTCAAATTATTTAGGGATTATCCAAGCAATTTTATTCTACAAATACCTACTGTAAAGAACAGTTAGGGTTCTTTGAGGGCTCACTCATTTTCAGCTGTTCACTTTCTTTTAACTTATTGATACTATGCATGCAAGATAATGTAAAATAGCAGATTCATATTTCTCTGGATCTGCACAAGAGAGTATCAGAATATTTTTCTCAGACACTGCTTACCACACTGCTGACAATTCTTAATTTATAGGTCTTTGAGCTTTCACCTTGTAAATGAAAAAAAGAAAAATTCTTGGCTATATTACAGAAGTCTTAGAGGAGCTCAGGAAGAACAACAACAGCAGCACAAAACCCTCATACACATCTGTATCTAGCATTCACTTTTTCACAACTTTATTTTTACAGATTGTTGTCATAGTTTTGGTTGTCTCTTTTCTTCTTGTCTTAAAAGACCTTGCTAAAAAACACGTTCTGTTTTTTCACTGGTCCAGCTAGCTAGATAAAAAGCCACTTTAGAAACTACTTTACACCCCTCACCCTTATCTGCACTTCCTAAGAATTTGTCCTTTTTGCCCCAGTATTCCAGAAGGCCCTTCTTTCTCACCTAACTACTACTGTTTATAACTAGCTAAGGGAGAGCACAGAGAAGATGGAGACAGACTCATCTCAGTGGCACACAGTAAAACAGAGAGAAACAAGACGCTGAAACCCAGGGAAATGTAACTTCATAAGGAAGGCATTTAAAAATAATTTTAAAAATAACAAACACAGTAAAACACTAGCACAAACTGTCCAGGAGACTGTGGAGTTTGTGTCTTGAGAAATTCAGAACTTGACAGGTTGCTGAGCAACTTGTCTTAAACAGAGTATGGTTGGTCTGCAGAACTCAAAAGCCCCTTCCAGCCTACCTCATTCTATTCTAAATGATCACAAATTGTAAATCTGTATGTCTAAATGTTGGTTAATAGCAAAAACATTACAACAGGCACTTCTAGGCACTCTACCTATGCAGCATGTGGTATAAGCTATTCTTTTTTCATTGCTGGTACCACTATTCAGCCTACTAACTGAAAAAAGCACAGAGCAGTTATCTTTAATGTGAGTTTAGAATCCTACTTCTGCCAACACAGTTACAGAGCCAGCAGGAAGATTTGATCTATCGGGTTTATGGAGACGCAGAAAGGGTTAGTGGGATAAGACAATGTAAGGGTGAAATTTATTGTAAACTTATGTAGTAAATAAACAATTGAAATACTGTCTAAACAGCAATGTGCTTTTCTACTCCATCACTTGCATGTAAAAACAAAGTAAGGATAAAAACTGAAACAAAATAGGAGCTTGACATTTAAGGGCAACTAAAGTTGGACAGCTTCTGCAAATAGTTCAGGAACGTCACTTTAAATACTAAGGCATTATACTCAAGACCTGGATTTTTCCACACCTTACTGTGGTATTTGACATAAAAGTTGGAACCATGAAAACATAAAACTGGCAAAATGCACAAACATTTCCACTCTCAGAAGTGAAAAGTCAAGAGAGCTTCTGTGAGAAGAACCAACTGTTGCCACCCTCTTCTAAGCACAAATATAAACCAAACGCCCACAGCATCTACATTTTATTGTACTTCTGCTGAATGCATTAAAGCATCTCTATATCACAACAAAACCACAGTTAAGACTTTCCTCTGCAAAACTGAAATTTTCCTATGGCATTAGGAAACTGGAAGGACAACATATAAATAAACCAATTAAGACAATCAATATTTTCTAACTTTTTCATTAAAGCACAAGAATTTTTGGCACTTAATTGAATTGAAGATATTTTTTCCCCCAAAATGTAGTAAGACATTGAGTAAAATGTAACAGATTGAATAATCATCAAGAAAGGGAAAATTATTCATTTCTTAAAGTATCCAATTCTTATTAATCTATATTAAAAATACGATTGCGCAATATTTTGCTTTTAATTCTTTACACATAATTTCTAGAACCATGTAACAAAACCAAGTCTATTTAAGAAGTGAAATTCCTTTCTAGAAATAAGGGAACCACCCAAACAATATTTTACTGTTGGAGCATTATAAGGATATATTTCTTCATTCTTTCATTTATGGAATTAAAATGAAGGAATAATTTTTCAGTACATTTTAGAGACAGCATCATTTCAGTCATATGTAGCAGCTGTAAAAATTTTAGTTCTGTACAGCAGGTCAAAAGGCACACCAGGAGCAAAGAGATAGCTGGAACTTACTGCATTATTCTTTTTTACCAACTATTCCTCCCTTAGAATGGCCACAGTATAACAGCCTTCCTTGGGAAAATCAAAGTTTATTACACATTCTTTAATATCCTCAGGTTCTGTACTTTGGGACACCATAATAAAGTTCAAAGAATACAGCCCATCGCAAATTTGTTTTTCAAAAATGTGAGAAAACTTACATCCACAAAATTCTTATCCTTCCAGTTGTGTTCATTACTTTATGGTGTCTAAAAGAGCAACACTGACTCACAGTTAGTGTTCCTGTTCTTCAAAATGAGAGGTATATATTTTTCACATATCCATAAAGCAGTTTTGAAACTTAACACTCAGTATGCCCAGGCACTGCTGTGCATATTCAACCAGGGCATCCCACAGGCAGCAATGCAAAAAAAGCACTGAGAAATCTGGATGAACCACCTGACCCAGACTTCCTCCGAAACCAATGAGCAAGAGCTTTAAAATGCTTCCAGCAGAGTCTTGAGGTGTTGATACTAAGACACTGATTCAAACCAGAATACTGGGTTACTCTGTGAGAAACACTTAACAGACCTGTTTGCATGGTCTAAAAAGTTACTCACAACAGAAATTAGCTGGATCAATCCACTCTTCTAAATAGGCTGATATGCACATTTCTTCTTTTACAGTTTACTGAAACAACCATTGGATTCTACTGACTCTGCTGGTCCTTTAAGCAAGGAAAATGTCAAAGTGGGTAAAAGCATTTCAGTGCAGCAAGATAACATATAAGGCTTGAATAACTGCCAACTGTTTTCCCCTTTGTCTTCAAGACAGTAAGCATTTCCTTGTAACAAAAACTAAGAAACGGAGCAAAAAAGATCTTAAGAAGGAACAGAAGAGGCAAATAAAAGTAGATGAATCAAATACATAGCTTTCAATTAGTGTAGCTTTCAATTACTTTCATAGCTTTCAATTACTGTAGAACATACAAAGACTGAGCTAAGGCAATCTTTCAACTATTCATAAAAGTACTACTCTAAACCCCAAAATAAGTGACAATTTTCCCTGCGCAACATATGTACCTATTTAAATAGGTAAATATAAATATCAGTAAGAGGACTACATAGTTGGAGATATTTTAAACCAGAAGCCATTCACGAAGTGCTCTCACAGTGCTCACCTACAATTCCTTCATATTTATCCTTGTGCTTATTCTTTGCTATGCAGCATCACAGGCTCAACATTCCCTCTTTGAAGGCTCTGTGAAAGGCTTTCTGGGATATTGTCTTTATAGAAAGACTCAAACTGAACCCTGGTTTTCAACTTTCCAAGGCTACATGAGTAATAACAGGCTGTTTTCCAAGCATGTACACTATCTCCACTATTTAAACTCAGCTTACCACAAAAGAGTTAAATTCTACTCCCTCACCTGAAAAAAAAAAAAGTAAGCCTAGCTAGGCATTTTAGAAGGACATCTGTATTTCTCCACAGCCATCCTTTCACACTTAGACAGTACCTCAGTACCTTATCTATGAGCGCTACCTCAATGCACTTCAAGAATTGTGCACACCACATTTTCCATTATTTTGATCACTATGGCTTTTCTTTGGGAAAGCTTGTGGGATAGTGTTTCAGAGTCCAGGAAATGAAAAGATCTTTTAAGAAGACCAAGTCCTGCTTCCAAGATACTTAATTCTTCTCTGTATTTGCCTGACACCCTGAAGAGAGATGTTCCATAAATGGAAAAAGACTGGCTGTATCCAGTTTCTGCCATTTGTTCTATGCTTTGTGAGCTTTATCATCCCTGTAACTTTCAAGTCACAGCTGCCAACGGTGTTCATAAGCTAAAATAATTTTCTTTATGCAGCTGACTCTCAATACCTTAATGGCTTAAAAAAGTCAAAACTCCAAATCTCCCCAAAAAGTAGGATCAAAGGCCTACAAGTAATGCTGGAAGGTAACTAAGAACCAGCAACTAAGCCCTATGGGGCAAAAGAAACCCAAGCCACAGCCAACACTCAGTAGTCCAACTCTGAAGCCAGTGCTTGAGCTTCATAATCAGATGCAGTCAATTACTCTATCCTTATCTGGATCCACATGAGTGGAAATGTTATCTTACTCAGGAAGCAGGGATCCTTCATAGAATGTGTAAGATGAAGAAAGGGAAGAGTGAATGCAAAAAGGTGGGACATCAAGAAAAATACCCACCCATACTTTTTGTTTATCTACACTTCCTAGACAATCAATTGTAGGTTGCAAGCCAGACTGAAGCAGCATTATGAGGAAGAACAATCAGCTTGTGTTCTGATCTTTTCACTCCAAAAAATAGACATGCAGTCTCATTTTTGTTTTTTTCAGAACAAATTGGGAACAAGATAACCAATATCATATATATGGTAATTGACAAACACAGTTTTCTTGCTTTCTCTCGGGAAAATCCTGTAAGATACCCAGGAAGGAGGGTAGCGCTGGTCATGTCAGGCCCCCACCAAAGGAAGGTCAAAGAGAAGAAACCATTCATTCCCTGCCATCACTGTACACAAAATGGAGCTTTGTAAATGCTGAATCATCAACTCTTTCTGTATCAGAGGTAGACAACAATTCATTCTGTCAGACTGTAGAAGTGAAGGAGAAAAAAAAGTACTGTGACAATAACTTAGCACCGTAGGGTACATTTAACTCTTGACTTCACTCATTACAACCAGCACTGTGTGCTGCATTGAAAACTGTCTTCTCTCTTGAAAACATCACTACAGACATGTGGCACATTTCCACTGCCACTGGAAATCTTTAAAACTAAGAAAGAATATTCTTGTTTACCCTCAGCAGCCAGTTTCTGAATCTTCAAATAATTTTAACACATATGTACAAAGAGAGGTTCTATACAGATTAAGGATTTACAAATTCCTGGACTTGTACTATAATACAAACACTTTCAGATAAAGAAAAACTACTGAGATATTTTTGAAAGACTTCACATACCTCTGAGAAATAACCTTTTTTTCCATCATCATCTGAATTTCTACCACAAAGACTGAAAGCCTCAAATTTACAGCCTATACTTTAAAACCAGAGAAGACACAGTATTGTAAGAACATACTACAAGTAAATTAACCTGCATTTAGTACACTTCCTTACTAATTACTGTTAATATCGGGAATAAAATTATTGGTAAAATAATCAAAACAGCGTAAGCCCTTGATGATAGTTGTAATTACAATCTAACAATAAGAATCTATGCATCTTACAGGTCACTGGAATTTCTTTTTTTTTGTTTCACTACCATACCTAGCAATAATTTTAACACTAACAAAAGTAGTATGCATAAGAGATAGTCTAACACTCAATTAAAAAAATCAAACAACAAACACCAAACAAACAAACCCCAAGAAGAAACACTTGGCAGTTGGCTAGATGTCTGACCAAATACATGTATTAAATGACTACCAGACACGAAAATTGCAGTTTGTAGAGGCAGACCATTGGGGTTTTTAATGTTGAAGACTTCCAGAATATTTTACGGAGCACAGTACAGAGTACTAGAAGAAATGCCTATCCTTGCAATTAACTCAACAGGATTTTCCAAAATTTATTTACCAACTTCATTAGAATTTCAAATTACTATTATTGTTGTTTTAAACACAAGCAGGATATGAATAACTTATGACTAACAGCCCTGTTGCTACACAGTTCACCACTGTACTGAGGAGATTAAAAGAACAATGATTAATAATGCAAGGTGCATTCATATTCAACACCCACATATTTATTATTTTTTAATATATATCTCTCAGTCTAGATAATAACAATCCTGCTCAGTCAAGACTAGTAGTGAAGGAGGAAGTCCAACTGGTTTCAAGTGGCCATTTCTACACAGAAACAGTAACAAGAAAATCCTTGTGGAGTACAAATTCCTATTATCCATGAGCATCTACATCCATCACCAATGGGCAAAAGAGATTAATTTTAAACACACTTAAAATTGTACATTTGACATTCCTTTAGGATTTCCACCATACAACATAAACACATAGGGATACAAGATATTTCAGATGAAAGAATGTCACTGTTTTCTCCTCCTCAATTTCTACTTTAAAGGTGGTCTTAATTTATACTATGATGAGCTCATCTCACCATCTGGAAAGTCAGAAGAAAAAGCAAGATAGTTGGAAATTCTTACTAGTTATTTATTCACTTATTTTCTTCCAAACTGGAAATTAAGTTTCAGAATTTCAAAATTAAAAAGAGGAAACTATAGCACGTGTTCAAGACGGGCTCCCAAGAAAGGCCATCAATTTTAACTCACGAGACTGGGATTACAGACTTTTCAAATCGCTCCACAGCAGCAATACTGTAAGAATTTAAAATTATTTGCCCTAGGAAACTATAATGCACAAAATGACCCAGTATCAAATAACTCCTCACTCTACAGCAGAGGTACTTTGTATATTACAGCAACCACAACAACAAAAAACCCAAATAAAACATTCTTCACACAGAGAAATTCCCAGTTTCCAAAATATTTCAACAATATAGTTTTAAGAATACAATTTTGCTGCTGGAATTTTCAGAGCCCTTTGGCTTAAACACCATCTTTAACATTATCAAGAGGCCTGCTTAAATCAACAACTGACCATTAACACTATGCTCAAAATTGTCACTGAGAACATGATGCAGGGTTGGAGTATGTGTGATTTCCTTTCAGCCAGAGCATATTTAGTGGGAGCATTGTTTTGTGTACTAAAACAAGCTTCCTTTCTCTAGCGTGGGTTCTACCACACTAACAAAAACAGCAACAACCTATCATGAACATATTGTCATTAATAAGCAGAAAAGTGCAAATATGGTAAAATTACATCATTTTTTATGGTCAGCCAAAGAAGTATGAGACTACAACACCGTGATGCAAGCAGATCCATACATGTGCCCAAAGCCATCACGTACAGGTCCACATGTTATAGAGAAATTAATGTTTTAACCACTAATTAAAGAATTGAAACCCACCTTGAAAAACATCAGAAATTTCATTACAGTAATAGCCAGGCCACAACTATTCTCTTTTTACTGTTCGTTTTTCGTTCATAGAGTATCTTTACGGGAGAGGTTCCAGTACGGTCCGACATGAGAAGACGAGCGCAGACACGCGTAGGGAAGGAAGGGGGCACTCTCCTTGGGCAAGACGGAGCCTTTACTCCATGAAAACGAGAGGAGACGGGCCCAAAGCTGCAGAGACTAAAGGCTACCTCAAATAAAAGCTTCTTACCTGATTCGTGACCTGCAAAGAAAGCAGAAAACAGAAGGCAGTTAAGACTCAGTCGGATCCACGGAATAAGACCTTCCTCCAACCCTACCACCACCAGCCACCCCTTCAGAGGCGATGCAGCCCGGCGGGGCCCGGAGCCCTCTGCCCTCTCCCCTCCGCCATCCTCCCGCCAACCCCACAGCAGGCAGGCTGTCGGGCGGGCAGCCCCCCGCGCACACGGCAGCGCCCCACTGCCCAGACCGGGCACTCACGTCGGGGTTGGCCTCCAGGGGCAGCCAGCGATGGGGCTCCATGGCAGCGGCGGCGGATCCCGGTGCGGAGCTGGGCGGACCCTCTCAGCGCGGCTCTGACAGCGCCTCACGGTTCCGCCGCGCCTCAGCCCTGACCTGGGGCCGCGTCACCGCGCCGCGCCTCGCAGGGGGGGCGGGCGAAGGAAGAAACACCCGCCCGGCGCCCGCCCGCACCGCCGCGCCGCTACGCACAGATGGCCAGGACGGCGCGCCCGGCAGTGGCCGCCGTCCCCCCCCCCGGAGTGCTCCGGGCAGCGAGGCCCGGGAGATTCCCCCCTCCCCGCCCTCTTGGCTCCCCCGGTAATGGACTCTCCCAGCGGGGCAACGGGTGGTTCCTCTCCCGCGCCGCCGCCGGGGCCTGCGGGGCGCGCCGCAGCCGCCGGGGGGCGCGGCCGTTCGGGGTCGGGGCACGGCAGGGGCTGGAGCCGGGCACGGAGGAGCCGCGGGAGCGCCCGCCGAGCGCCCCAACAGCCCGGCCCCTCCGGAGCGGCCTCCAGCAGCTAAACCGAACCGAGGCGGGGAGGCATGGGCGGCGTTTAGCGTAATACGCTCGCGGGGGACGGGGCAGGCCGCGGGGCGAGGCGGGACAAAGGGAGCCAGAGGAGCAGTGGCATTAAATTACCCCCATCCACATAATCACGGAATATTTGAGTTGGAAGGGACCCACAGGGATCATGGAATCCAGCTCCCAGCCGTGCACAGGACGTCCCCACGGGTCACACCATGAGCCTGAGAGGATTGTCCAGACGCTTCTTGAACTCTGCCAGGCTGGTGCTGTGACCACGTCCCTGGGGAGCCTCTTCCAGTGCCCCAACACCTCCTGGATTAAGAAACTTTTTCTGTTATCCAACCTAAACCTCCCCGGACAACTTCAGGCCATTCCCTCAGGTCCTAGCACTGATTGCCAGAGAGAAAAGATCAGTGCCTGACCCCCGGCTTCATCTTGCCTGAGAAGACTTCAGTGTAGCAGCAAGAACTTGGGTGGTGAGGTCCCCATTTGTCTTGCTGAAAATTACTGCAAGATGTGTTAAACATGATTGAAAACATTTATCTTCTATAGCTACATATCCCATCATACTTCCCATCTCAGGACCACTAAACATGGCATTTCTTGGCCTTTTGGCTAAGATGAAGCACAATCTAATATTCCCATCTCAGGACCACTAAACATGGCATTTCTTGGCCTTTTGGCTAAGATGAAGCACAATCTAATACATATGTAGCATATACAGTGTGATTACATTTTATATATGTACACATACCAGATTTACTGTTAGGCCTTCTTTCAAGTTATTTCAGAAAGGCTAAAAATAAAGGAACACAGCATGGCTTGGTGTGGGCACACCTCCAGTACTGTGTCCATTCTGGAATCCACAGTGCAGGAGGAACATTGAGGTGCTGGAGCTAATCCAGAGAAGGGCAACAAAGCTGGTGAAGGGTCTGGAGAGCACATCCTGTGAGGCACAGCTGAGGGAGCTGGGGCTCCTTAACATGGAAAAAAAGGAGGTTCGGGGGGGAGGACTTTATTACTCTCTACAACTATTGGGAAAGAGATTGTAGACAGGTTGGGGTCAGTCTCTTTTCCACAGATAGGCAGACAAGCCAAAATCCATTCATATTTCACCAACTTCTGTTTCAAATTAAAAAATTTAATGCATATGTATTTGCCAATGAAAATAAACAAAAAATATTTAAAATTTCAGCAAATGATTTTGTAATTACCTAACCACCAAGATGTTAAACTTCAGCTCCCATCTCCACATGTTGGAGATAGAAAGTAAGAAAGTACCATAATGAATACTAGTCATAGTACTAAGGGCACTGCTGAGAGACTTAATGAAATTGTAATATAAAATAATATGTTAAGTTCTCTAGATAACAAAGTATGTATTAGAGTTTGGTAAGTTAAGAACAAAGAGATTGTTAAGTCCTCAGCATCAGAGACAGATCTCAGGGATGCATACATTGCCAGTATTTTGACAACCATGAGGTCGTAAAAACAGACTACTCAAAATTATTTGCACACTTAATTAGATACTTTAGAAGGGAGAGGCCAAGATCAGATAGGTCATAAATGTATAAAGCTCATAAAAACACACCATGTTCCATAATGATTAGTCTTTTTCTGAAATATATTACGGATTCTGATGTCTGAAAGATAGGCTGGAAATAAATCCCCACAGACCGATGTCTAATAGAGGAGGTATTTGTTTGTTGCAGCGCTGGTGGTGAGGGGGATTTCTCCATCTAACTCACCCACCTTTGTCAAGTGCTGTGGTGTATTTATACAGTAAGAGTTGCTTAGTGTCACTATGTTACTAGAACATCATCACATACACTCCAGAACTAATTTACATGGTATGATCTCATGGTAATTAGATTGTTCTTTTGCACTATGCTTGTGTCTCCCCAATTCGGGCATCAGGAGTCTTTGATGAAGGCTTCCAAGGTCTTCTTCGCATCTGAACTTTCCAGCTTTGTCTTTGGAGCATGCACAGTTATGGTATTCCTTGGTCTGTCTGGTCTGAACCGGCCTAAATTCTTTGTTTTGTGGCTAATTGGCTTTGTACTAGCCAATTTTTCATAAATGCTCTACTTACCAATCTCTAAAGCTACCCACTTGGCGAGTTTTTTCTTCTTTTTTTGCCTATTCAGCATCAAGCAACTAGTTAATCATATACTAGCATTACATTGCAAAAAAAAGTTATGATTGAGGTTATATAGATATATAAAAAGTCATTATTTAGGTTATATAGCTATATCAGGTCATATAGATATATCAGATTATATTGATGTACAAAAGCCATGATTTAGGTTATATTGATATTTCATAACTCAAGCTATATAAGCACCTTGTAACTTAGATCAAAATTATAAAGGCATCAATTCTTTCATTAACACTGAAAATACATAGATTTAGCACTACTGTGGGACGAGTTATGTTTTACTACTGTCATAGCCTCAGAATAGATCTACTGAGATTACAGCATTATTCTCTCTGTATATATTAAAAAGGCTAAAAGTGAATGTAAAACTGATACTAGAGAAGTGTAAAAATATTATTTTTACAAGTGAAACTGCTGAAGGGTCAGTGTTGCTTTAGTACTCCAGCCAGAGTTCAAACTTAATTAATATCAGTATGAAAAGCTTATTGAACACAGATCTGTTTGTAGTTTTACAAAAGGTGGTTCTTTCCCCTAAAGCTGAAGTTTACCTACACAAGTCACCCCAAAACCACACAGTTTATTTGAGGGCTGATTCCAGAGTCCACCTGTACAAAGCATGGTCCTTCAGTACCAAGTTACCCTGTGTGGAACACACACACAGAACAGGCATCAACTCCCCTGCGAAGACAGGCTGAGGTAGCTGGAGCTGTTCAGCCCGGAGAGCAAAAGGTGGTGTGGAAACCTCATGGCAGCCTTCCAGTGTCTGAAGGGGACATACATGGAAGCTGGAGAGGGACTCTTCGTCAGGAAATGTAGTGAGAGGGTGAGGGGGAATGGGTGCGTAAACTGAAAGTGGGAAATTTAGGTTAGATATTAGGAAGAAATTCTTTACTGCAAAGGAGGTGGGGTGTCACTTGTACTCCGGGGTCGGGGCAGGAACAGACGAGAGTCAGGATCGTAGCAAAGGCGAAAAGACTTTATTCAAAAGAACCGCGCGGTTTATATAGAGTGGTACGATAGATTCTATTCTATTGGCTAACTAACAGAAACATCTTTCTCACGCACTGTCTTTGAGAGGAACAGAAAAATAAAGTAGAAAAACAGCACTTGCAAATTGTTTATAGTCAACAGGTTATCACATCGTTCCAGCTCCCTCAAATTTCTCACAAGCTGCTTGTGAGAAACGCTTGTCGTTTCTCTCTCCCTGTCCCATGGCATCCACAATGGGGCACTGGAATGCGTTGCCCAGAGAGGTTGTGGAAGCGTGAAATGCTCGAGATCAGGTTGGATGGGACAACCTGATCTAGTGGGAGCTGTGGGATTGGGGTGGATGATTTCTAGGGCCGCTTCCAACCCCTTAACATTCCATGGTTCGGTGATTTGCGTGCCTGCGCCTTTGACAAGGAGCACGAAGAAAATCCTGTCAGCAAACCACTCTCGGCGAACAACTTCTTGCGTCAAACCGAGCGTGCCTCGCTCCGGAGCAGAGGCAGTTCGGCCCTTCCCCACCCTCCCGCATCCCGCTCCGTGGGGGTGGGAGCAGCAGCAGCGCGGCGAGAGGAGCGCGTCCTCCCCGCGCCGCAGCCAATCAGCGCGGCGCCGCTGCCGCTGCCTCGCTCTGGGGGCGCTGGGAGCCAATCGGCACGGCGAGCGCTGTGTGGCGGAAGCCGGGGCTCGGCGGGCGCGCGGTGCCATGGCCGCCGGCTCCGCGGGCGCGCTCGCGAGGGCGCTGCTGGCGCTGGGTGAGGGCGGCGGGGAGCTGGGGTGGGGAGTCGGGGGCTCGGGCAGCCGAGGCTTTCTTCAGGCACGTGTAGGTTAAAATTGATCGAGTTCAGTGAAGGTAAATGCATGCGTGATGGCCTAGGCGTTCTTCAGGGAAAGACTGGATGTATTACTGTAACATTTTATTTAGGTATTTGCTTCTGATCGCTTCTGTTTTTCAGATGGTGGTGGTGCAGCAGATAAAATTCGTTTAATACCTCAAGACTTTTTTGCAGAGCTGGTAAGTAGGGTGGTAAATGGGATGGGGAAGGGCTTCTAGCACTCCAGGAAGCCTTTTTATTTAAACTCTTTTAGGTTTTGTGGGATGCAAAGGGAACCTTATGTATGTGGTACCTTGATTTGACTCGTCAAACAGATCAGTCCTGCTCAGAGCAATGGGTTTGATTTAAATTCATGTTTTTATCACAGGAGACTTCTAAACATGCTCTATCAAGACAACTGGTCTAAAAAAACCATTTGGTTTGTTTACTGTAGTGTGTGCTTGAACAGTTAATATGAAACTGGTGTGTTAATTAGTGAGGTAGAAACTAAAGTCTTGATTGGGTTCATTTTCTTTCCTTGGCTTTGGTGGAATTTTAAAATCAGTAATTTCAATTATTTCAATCTTTACTCTGCACTCTTCACTGTTTTTGTCTATTTCTGTATCAACAATGTCTTTAAACATGTTTTTTTTTTCACAGTGTGAACAAATAATTCAACATCTGAACCATAAGATCCCAGGTATAAATACAGCTGAATTGTGTCAGGTAAGTTGGCACACCAGCCCTTGTGAGCAAGAATAGTAGCTGTATCTGCTGTTAGGGATAGAATTCCCAATTTGATGTGGAGTTTCTTGTATGTGTTTCTTGTTGGTTTGTATATACGAAGATGCTTTTACTAATATATGATTTATTATTTGTAATTATTTTAACCTTCTGTTTTTAGAGAATTCAAGCATCGGGGGTTGACATTAATATTGGTGACCTGGCAAAAGTAGCTAACACTCTTTCATTTCTATTTAGGTAAGCACAAAATAATTTACTTTACACCGTGTCTTTTTTCCTTCCATCACAACTTTATGGTGGTGTTGAAAAGTTATATCAAATGTCAATATAAAACGAAGAACACCTGGACTTAGATTGTGTTATTAAAAGCGTAGTTACTTAATATATAGTATCATTTTTTGTAATTAAAAAATAAAAAGAGGAAATGGTTCTGAGATGCTGTCTGCATGCTCTAGACCTAGTGGCAAGATAGAGGAAGTTAAGCTCACTTCTAAAGCTAAGTCAGCTGGGCCTTTGCCTGGAAAAAGTGTGGTTTAACAACTTCTTGTTTCTTGGAGATCAGAAATCAGCATTGGTGCCTTTTTGAAGGATACAGAGCTTATAATATTGCATTCTGCCATAGTTGAGTTTTTAGGTAGTATTTTTAGTTAATACATTTTTCTATTTTTAGAAAGATAAAATTTTCAAGATCTTGCTTGTTCTTTTAATATCTATTAGCTAAAAATATTATGTAACATTAATACAATTCAGGAAAATATACCAGTAGAAATTTAAAATACTACTTTTCCAACTATAAAATAGAACATCTGAAGTTATATTCAACCATGCTACTTGGAGGACCAGCTCACTTTCTCTTGTATTAAGGCCTCTTTAAGAGGAGTAAAGCTGCATGAGCAAACACAGAGTAGGTGTTTCCGCAGAGGAAATCAAGAGGCAATTTTCCTTTAGACTTGTTGCCTTTTCAGTTGAAGGGTTCATGGCATCATTTGACTCCTGTTAGTGCCCCTAATACAGTGACCTAGAAGTTACTTTTGGTAGCACTTCAATGCCACCAAAGTAACGGAGTGTTTAATTAAATGAGTTCTTTCTAAAATAATGATACTGTTTAGCTGCTTTACACACACACCTCACTGACTTCAGCCTTCTTCTACTTGCTATGGCACTTAGAGGCTGTGATTATTTTTGGCTTGATGTTGGATGTTTTGCAAGCCTAGCAAAGCTAGGCCTCTGCATATTAAGGCATATTAAGGTCATGTTGTTTTTTGCACATGGATACAGCGTATCAGTGACGTTCTGGGGAAAAAAAGTAATCACAGGCTGCTGAATTGTTTTAAAGTGCCCGTAAGGTAGAAATAAAAGCTGTCTGTTTGGGGTGAAATGAGGAATTGTATTAAATTGGTGGAGAATGAAGTTGATGCAGTGGTCTCTGGATGTATCTGTTATAGCACAGCAGCCAGAAACAACCTCTCTACAGAAGAACTCGTCACCTCCTTGGGCAGCAGCGTCAACACTCTGCCAAAACACGCAGTTCAGGTCATTCGGCACGTGTGGAATGAGCAGGGCAAAGCCATTGCTGTATCAGAAGATGCAAGAACTACAGCCACAGTGGGGCAGGTAACTAATGGACAAAGTGCAGCTGAGCTAATGCTGAACGTTTTGGAAATGTCAGTGTCTCACTGTGTGTGTTGTATTGTGTTGTCAGGCAGGCAGAGGTAGATAGGCTGCTGAAAGCTTTTCTGCTACCTGTGTGCACATTTACGTGTTGTCAAATACCTACTCAGATAAAGCAGCATGTACAATAAAGGTTGTCTGCATGCTGAACAGTTTTATAATATTGTTGTTTGGATGATAAAGTCACATTTTCTACCTTTTTAAAAATTCATGTTTTGTAGTGCTCTTAGGGAAGATGAATGGCAGTCACTCTGGCAGACTATTGTATTAGCTCATTATGTAAATCTGTTTTAAGTGTAAATTGTTCTTTAAAGTTGTTAACACTAGCACTTAACTGCTTATTTTTTGTCCCCCTTAAATTCAAATATTATTTTTAAAGATACTTTCTTTCAGTTTCCAGCATTCCCTTTTTGCTTGAAAAAGTAGCAATTCGTTTACATTTTAAGATTTTTTTTTTTCTGACAGCAGTTTAAAAGAGTGTAGAATTAGGAAAGGAGAATCTTTTTGAGGCATGATGTAAACTTCTAAAGGCTCTTCTTCACAAAAGGCTAAAAAATGATAGCTTACTTGTCTGAAATGTACTTTGATTTATCTAAACTGTAGTTAAGAAATGCCATAATTTTTCTCTCCTATTGCTATTCTGAATTATTTGGTTTAGACTTAGAGACTTCTGATTTAGAAACTTCTAAAAAAAGAAAACATGACAAAAACCTGCTTTCCTTATATACGGGCTGGGTGAACTCTGTGGCTTAAACTCTTCTTACTAGAATTTTAAGAAGAGTGTACTTGCCTGTGATTGTACTTGGATAAGGAAAACAGATAAAGTGAATTAACTTATTAAATTACTTATTTATTCACCATTAAAGGGAAGGGCAGATGATTTGTAGTCACAATAATACCTGAATGTTTATGTTTGTTTTCCATTTGGATAAGATCTCTAGATGTCCTGTGTTGTCTGTGAACTATCCCTCCAAGTGAATAGCAATAGGGGGGTACATCTCTGTCTGTGACACTTTTTCCAACGATTTTCATCTTTGTAGTTTGTAGATATGAAATGGAAGCTGGGAGTTGCGATGAGCTCTGACACCTGCAGGTCTCTGAAGTACCCCTATGTCACAGTGACACTAACAGTGGCAGACCCTTCAGGACAAATAACAGACAAATCTTTTGAAATGACGATCCCACAGTTCAAGGTCTGTCCTGAGTGCTATTTCAATGTTCAGTCTCCTAAAAACAACAGTGCCATTGTTGGGAGGGTCAGCTGTATACCGGTGCATATGTTTGTGCTGCCTGTTTACTAGTACATGCAAACAGAAAGTATTGAATAACTATTTAAAACACAGAATGCTTACTTCATAGTATTTAGTTCTACCTCACTTTGCTGAAAATGTTAATTTAATAGTAATTGATCATTTCTCTAACAAATAAACTAACAACCAAAGACATGAAATCTTTCAGAGCTTGCCAGTTGTCATTCTGCCATATTAAAAGTTCATAGAGTGTTTTTGATCTACGGAACTGTCCCCCAGCCTCAAAATCTAAAACTTGGCTTAAGCCTAACAGTTGCTAATGGTTAGGAATGGAGATTAGTCTGCTTTATCACCACTGACTCTTAATTGCTGTGTCTCCATCTATGAATTTATGTAACTTTAGTTTTGCATAAACTTGGCCCTTGTATTGTCATTTCTGTTTAAAGGGTCAATACATCACCTAGAATATCATACAAACGTAAATAGATCCTTGGAATTTGATTGGCAGAAATTTGAGAAGGATATTCTTAATTTTTGGGTGTTGTGAAACATATTTATTCTAGTTGAAGCCTATTTAATAATTTGTTGTTCAGCTACTTCAGGAAATGAATGCTACATTTGAGAAGTCTGGATTATTTTAGCTGGGAATAGAAACATTCATGTGAGAGGTTTTTTATTTTATTTTTTATGTCATGGGAGCTACTTTTTATTTTTTCTTTTGTAGCATCTTTTCCTATTAATAGGCAAGCCAATGCTAATAAGGCATCACCTTTGTAAGTTTCATAGTTAATGTGTTCAAATGCCAACCAGCCCACAGAAAGAAAAGCAGATATTTTCAGTTCAAGCTGTACATTGAAAGTGAGAAATATGGGCAGTATTTTTTGTCTAACTGCAGTTTGAGCTTTTCTTCAAGCAACTGAAATTTGTCCCAATTCTTGCTTTTTAGAACTTCTTCGGACAGTTCAAGGAAATGGCATCTGTTCTTGAAACAGTTTGAAGGGAACTTTTATTTCCAGTGACATGTTGGAGGAAGATCAAGTAAACTTTCCATTCTGCATAGGGAATAAAGTGCCATTGTTCAGCAAGGTATGTATCCTTGTCTTCTAGACAGGATTTGGTCAGCATCACCCTTGCATTGCTGTGAAGATTTCTTCGCTTTTGATTACTTGAAGTCAACTCTGCAGTGTTTGTGGAAATGTGTCCAGCTTTGCTCATCCTAGTAGACAAAAGATCAGGATGTGTATGGAGAAGCATCTCTGTAGACTTCCTAATAGCCCTGTAAAAAACTATACACTAAATTCTGTAGTGCATAAAGACACCTGAAAATGTTGACTGGGAAGATACTGAGAGAAGTGTGAATCCCCTGCTAATATTTTTATTTGTAAAATTAGGATGAGCTTGGACTCAACACAGTAGTATTACATATAAGGAGAATAAGAAGTTACAAGCATACAGCTACTCTTCCAGAATAGCATTGTTGGGTAGTTGATTGCAGCTATTTGCAGATCTGGCTTCCAGTCTTTTAATAACTGGAGACTGTACTTGTCCTAACAGCTTGTTGATTTCAAATATTTATTTCCCACCACCTAGGCTTATAAAGACTGAATTAAGTTTTTTCAGAAACCCAAAATTCTCTGAAATGAAGCCCAGAGGCTAGTTTTACATAAAGGTAGAAAGGAAAATTAACTCAAAAGTATTTTAATGGGGTTTTGTTTTTTCATTTCATCCATTGTTAATCTGTGGCATTCTGCTTGATGTTTTGGTCTGCTGTCTTCTTTCTAATTAAATTAAAATATTGATTTAGTTACCTCACTTCAACCTCTGAAATAGAAAAGTCAAGAGAAAACTTGAAAATTCAGTCTGGAGAGGTAGCCAAGCACATCAGAGAAAGGACCACACTAAAAGATTTCTTTGCATGTTGCATTGTAACAGGCAGCCACTGGACTGTGTTCTGCATGTTGCCCTAAGAAGGTGACCTAACCAACAAAACTTTGACTTTGATATTGAAGAATGGGGGCATTTCTAAAGGGGAGTGATCAATCCAGTGTGCTTGCATGCTCGCCTCTTAATTTTTTTTCCTTGAATATTCCGTAAAACAAACCACACTGCAAATATTGTGGGATGTAATGAAAGCAATACTGTTGCATCTCCAGATGTGCTGGTGGTGTAGTAGAACAAGTAAATCTGAAGAGAGAAATTCACACTAATAAGCAGATTGAAGTTTCTGCTTCAACTTCAGGCTGGCAGGGACTCAATACCAGCTTTGCTGGGACAGATCCTCAAATGATTTCAGGCGCACTTAAAATGTGAACTCTACCTTTCTGTCAAATCTGTTTAGTAAATTAACATTTTTTAAGAGCTGGATGAAAGTTGTTGATACAGGTTATGCCTGCCTTTTTGTGCTAAGAAAATAAACTGCAGCACATTGTGCATGCTGCATATGCTACAATCCTTTCAGGAATGCCCCTATTTTAGGCATTATGCATGATGCGTAAAAACAGTACTTGGAATTGATTAGAAGCCCAAATAAGTGAAATAGTATTGGCTTTGACAAGAGTTTTTGGCCATGACCATGGATCTGGATAATACTTTTTTTATGCTGGTTGAAGTCTGAGGTGTTTGCCTTGTGGCTGGGGAGAGCAGATTGGTATTTTCTGGGACCCTCCTTGTGTAGTGTCACAAAATGCTCTTGGGAGCACACTTCCCGTTTGCCTCTTCCTTTGTCTCTCTGCAGGGGCTCAGGGCTGAAGGACAGAGCAAACAAATGTGTATGGAAAAGTGATGTGAGCAGCTGATTTCTTTTGTTGTTTTTTACTTTGCAGAAGTTGGAGTGTAAGGCTGCTGTATAATGGAAAACATTGTCATGCTTTGACCTAGTGAATTGTTTTACATCAGTGCAAGAGTTCCAGAAAAAAATAAGGTTTTCTTTTTTTTTTTAGTAAAGCTGTAGCCTTACAAATAACTTCCTCTGTGTTCTAATGCACATAAATTCTTCATATAGCTGGAAATACTTGTGCCTTCATTGGAACTGCATGGAGAAGAAGATTTAATTAATCGTTTCTTAACAGTTCAGTAGATGTTGGAAGGTAGTGAGGAAACACCCAGTTAGCATTTTTGCTTGCTCCATCTGCAAGAGGAGAAAGTTGTCAGCCTTTGTAAAGACTTTTATTTTGTCAAGTCAGATATTCTAGAAGTATTGATGAATATTTTTTTAAATGTCCCTGAATTTCAGCATGTTGTAGTTCTGGCTGGAAGATGCTTGGACTTGTATACTATACTAATTTACTGTCTTGAGAACTTTCAGAGGAGTTACGATTTAAAGTTGGCTGTGTACTCAGACTTTTGAAATGTGTCCTGATCACTATCAGCAGGAGCTCCTCTATTGAGTAATGGAAGAATTAAGTTTTTATTAATTAATTTTATTCAAAGGAAACCAAACAAAAAACTTAAGTTTTAAGGGTAGCAATACTAATATGTCCAAACAAGCTACTGATTTGTTTGTCTATATGTGCAGAAACCAGATCTTTTCAAAGAAAATCAGGAGTCCTTATGTGTTCCTAATTCTAATTGTTCATTAATAGAAAATGAAATAAAAGAAATTGTATAACATGAATATTTTTCTAAGTCCACAGTGATTAAACATGTAGGTAATAAAGACAAAGCCGGTCTGTGTTTTGTTTTAAGCCTACTGCATGGAAGTCTGTCTTGTAAATACTGCAATAAGTAAAGTTCAGGACTAGACAATGACTAAACTTCTTTCCTTATTAAATTAGGGTGGAGATCAGACATATGCAGTCTTTCTCTGTGATGGGGTACCAAGGAGTTAATGGGTAACTGCAGGCTGCAAGGACTCTGTATCAATTACTGAAAGCTAGACAAAATGTTGTATTGAACTAGGAAAAGACAGAGGACATGTGAGATAAATGAAATTTTTCAGGAAATCACATTCAAGTGATTTTCTTTCCTTAACTGCATTTAGGAGACAAGTAAACATTTTATGTTTTTCAACATTTGCCTAGAACAGAGCAGGAGGAAGGAAGGGGGGGTGGGGTCTTGCACAGTCAACAAATTCAGGGGAGGGAATAATGAAGGAATGTCCTAGCCATGACTGTTGTCTTTGTTACATGACTTTTTTTTCCCCACACAGTTCAAACGCACCAGCACACTTGCAGGAAGGTATTTTGTAGAAAGCTCTACAGAAGAAGGGCACAAATGGCTAGACTATCTTTGTGCATTAGTGTTTTATATATTTAGCTTCTGCACACTTAGGCCAAGTAAAAGCATGTCTCTGCTTCTGCTTCCATAAAATTGTCCTGCCTTTTTTTAAACACATTTTGAAGGTATGTGACCTTCCTGTTTATTGTGAGCCTACCCCCTTTATTTTTTACCTTCCCCTTTTAAGCCTTTGCACTCTATTTGAATTAAAAACAAAGGGAGAGAGGTGATAAATTGGGGGAAGAATGTTTCTTTTTCCTGTTTGCCCTGTTTGAATGTTTTATGACCCTCTTGGCTGTAGGTGTAATGAGAGGGTAATTTCCACTCCTTTGCAGAGGCATGCAGGGTGGTTCTGTTAAGACCTTGTGGGTACTAGAATAACACAAAAACCTGTCTTGAGTAATTTGATCTACCTGCAGAGAAAAAAAATGCTGTATCTCTAAAGAACCTCTACTAATGGCTGGGGACTGTGGGGGGGAAACACTTAAAATTGAGCAGTCTCTGTCCTCTCCAAGATTCTTGGTTGATCATGGTAGAGCTCCTTTCCCAGATGGATTTTTAGTACAGTTACATACCTGTTGGTTGGGCTGATAACTTACCGAGCATTCACTTTGTTTGGAAGCTGGATTGGTGCAGGTCAGTACCTGACCTGAGTTCCTTGACCTCAGCTTGCTGGGTATGCTGTGCAGTACTTCCTTCCTGAAGCTCAGCCAGCTCATTACTGGATTTGCTTGTCACTGTAAAATTTTGGCCAAATACTTCCTTTACTTTTGCTTTTATTGCACAGTGTCCATACTCACTCATACAGATCTGCTCTTTGCCCTTTAGTGTCTGAGGTGCTGTGGTTTAACCCCATCTGGCAGCCAAGCACCCCACAGCTGCTGGCTCAGTCCCCCTGCTGGGGGATGACGGGGGGGGGGGGGGGTGGGGAATCAGAAGGGTAAAAGTGGGAAAACTCATGGGTTGAGATAAAGACAGGTCAATACAATAGGTAAAGGAGAAGCTGCACAGGCAAGCAAAGCAAACCAAGGAATTCCCTACTTGCTAAGGACAGGCAGGTGTTCAGCCATCCACAGGGATGCAGGGTCTCATCCTGCGTAGTGGTTACTTAGGAGGACAAACACCATCACTCCAACTGTTCTCCCCTTTTTCCCCCCACTTTATAGACCGAGCATGATGTCATATGGTAGTGGATGTCCCTTGGGTCAGTTGGGATCAGCTGTCCCGACTGTCCCCTCCTAACTACTGATGCACCCCCAGCCCCCTCACTGGTGGGGTGGTGTGAGAAGCAGAAAAGGTCTTGGCTCTGTGTAAGCGCTGCTCAGCAACAAAAAAACATCTCTACTATTATTAACAATGTTTCCAACACAAATCCAAACCAGGCCCCTACTAGCACCTGTGGAAAAAAGGAATTATTCCCTAGCCAATACCAGCACATGAGTCAGAAGGATGAATCTCAGCATTCCTCATACCCGGTCCTGGCTGCTTGGAAAGACTTCCTGATTCTTGTTTCCAAGGCTTTTCTGAGAGAAGGTGGAGAAATGACCTGGCATTTCGTTGAGTTACTGGGATATGTCTCTTAATTATGTATGAATTTGTGTCATTGAGAAAATAAGGAAGTTGAGATGGCAGTCTTTCCATGAAGGAAGGGTTATTTTAGTATTTCTGGGTTTTCTCTTCCCTAAACTGCATTTACCTACTATGGCTAATTACAAAGCTGCCCTACTTCAAGAACCCTTTGTGTAAGTACTACAGTTTCCAAATACTCTGTCAGTGTTTACATTTCAAATATTTTTACATTTATATAAATTGGAAATTTCAGTGTTAGTTTTGCACTTCACATAATGAGCTTTGGAAAAGTAAGGAAATACAGTGAGTCTCTGTGCTAGATAATAATTCCAGAGGACTTTGTCCCAGCATCAGTCACCAGGTGGCAGTGCTACATACAGTCTTGCCTCACAGCAATTCTTTGATAGCATGTCTGGCTTGAGGGTGCTTTGATAAGCACCCTTATCCTTATGGGATAAGGACCTCTGGCTTCTTCCCCTCTGTAAGTTGATCTGGAACTATAGATTCATGTCACCATAACTTCCATCTCACTTCTTACATTGTAGGGAAACAAGCTAACTTATTTTTAAATTATTATCAAGATGAGCACAAAGATTTCCAGTTACATAAACAACATTCAGCATTTTAATGATAACAGAATGCATACCATACACTGCATATTTGCAGAAGTTTAATCTGTAACTTAATTATACTAACATTTCTGCATTATCACTTGATCTTCAAATAGTATCATATTGCATTTGGGGCCTGTTCTCATTTTACTCTTCTCCCTGTTTATACATCTCTCAGGGAGATTTTTCTAGATCTGTATCTTGATAATAGAAAAAGCATTTGCATTTTTCTGTCCAAGGTTTTCATGCTGTTTGACCACTCTAAAATTCTTCTTCCATATTCTGTTATGCAGTCTAGTTATTAGTGTATTTGTGCCACATTTAGGAATACCACTGAAAGTGGCCTGGGTGCTGAATTCCCCTCTGAATCTGAAGAGTCATTTTCAGATGTGGTTGTTATTATTGAAGCTGAATGTTCCCCATGAATGTCATCGCTGCTGAGTCTTTGTCAGTTTACAGGTGTTTGTAAAAAAATACTCATCTGAGAGCTTGCCCAAATTAAAGCAAGACAGGCTTCCTTCCTAGTGATGCTTCTGAGCAGGGAAGTCCTGGATGCTGCAACTAGACGTGAAGCTTGAGAACGGTACTGAAGTTTGTATTTAAAATGAGGAATGTAAGTGCATGTCTGGCATGAATCACTGGTGTGCTGTGCCATGCTGCTTCTCATAGTTGGGAATGTGGGGAGATGAGAGATACTCAGCAGCCAAGAGAGTCAAGACAACAGATGTCGATTTACCTAGGAGAGAGTCAAGGACGATGAGAAAGAGGATTAAGGAGTTCCCATCTGTTCTTTTTTTTAATGTTAGCAGCTACACTGGCACCATTCTTGGTATTGTGTTGGGCCTACTAGTGCCCTGCTGTTCATGCTAAGTTGTACCTTCTTTTATCACACATATAGTACAAAGTGGAGAAGCTGCAATAACACTTCAGTAGTGGTACACTTGAAGTCATAGTGGTATTTGCATTTTCCTTTTGAAGAGACATAATTTGTGCTCTTTGGAGTACTCTTGCCTTCCAAAGCATCCTCTCTTCTGTGTTATTTCTGCACTCTATTCCAGATTTGCTAACCTTTCTAGCCTGTGGTTCATCTTTTGTAATAATATATTTGTGACATAATATCAGCGTGTTCCTTTTAGCTTTGGCAATGACAAGAAATTCTGTTTTAATTTCCATTGCTAGAGGACTGGAGCAGACCAGGAACCCTTCTAAATCACAGGTGAGGTAGATGTAGCAGGCATTGTTAGGAAGAGAAGTAGACTCCAGTGGTCACAGTAGTTCATCTCTTCTTCCTCCTTTTTTGTATGTTACTGTTACTGCAGTGGCTAGGGAATAGTAGAGAAGTAAATGGCTCCTTTTTTACAAATGAAATAATAAGGAATATGGAAGTTCTTGTTGAAGAAGTTGCTCTATCTCCTGCAGTAACTAGTAACTATCTCTTTGCAGCTGATCTGAGCTGCTGACAGCTACCAAACTCAGTATTCCCTCAACAACAGGAATTCTAGTAAGCTGATGTGGTGCGGTTTGGGGGTGGCAGGGGCCCTATTGAAAAAAACCAAACCAAAAACCCCAACAAATTTCAAATACTTCTGCATGGAAAGATGCTGTGATCACACAGGACTCTAGATTAAAACTTAGTTTTAAATAAAATGTGTTGTGGTTCTTCACTGGTTTCAAAGTCTGCTGTGCTAGAAAGTTTCATGGGATGATTGTGATATGAAAAAATTACTTAAATAAAAATCTTTCCCCAGTCAAATTTCTCTTTGAAGAGACATATAATAATTTAATGAATTGTATCTCTTAATCAGTTCTACATTAAATTGAATAACAATACACTGAACACAGACATAAAATGTGCCAGGCTGCTTTAAGTTCTAGAGATGTTTATAAAATTTCTTGCTAGGGATTATTCTCTTATGAACTTTACTCATTCCAGTTCCCCTAAATCTGTTTTGGAGTGGGTCTTGTTGGCAGAACAAATTCAGTCTGTCATTTTGATCAAAAAAGATTAGTGCCATTTAAGAAGAAAACACTAAAACCAACCAACCTCTTATCAGATTAATTTTTCATCATTTTTATTGTTTACAAATTGTAGCAATTGTCCTCTGCTATTGACATATCTCTGCAAGACCAGTATGTCATATTCAAAACTTTGGCATTGCATTTTAAACTATTGTAATCTTTATACATCCTGCAAAATATACAATTTTCATTATTTCTTGTGAGGTTTTTTATGTACTTTAAAAAAAGAGGCACCAGAGTTTCTCTAGCAGCTAAAGCTTAAAGCCCTGGTAATATGTCCAGTCTAGTGAACTTTCTTGTACTTCAGTTGTATTTCCAGAAGTTATTTCATTACAGTCTTCAAATAAGACCAGGTGGTTTAAATTAATTAAATGTTTTTTAAAATAAAAATACCTATATCTCAGATCTGAAAAAAAGTGATTTGAAAGTAAAATAAAATATGACTATTTTAAACTAAGACAATAAAGTAAATATGGAAATGGACCTTGAATTCCCAGACAGTTAAGTGACATCATTCTTAGAAAAGCAATTGAATCAGAAGCAATTCTAGCTTCAGGGCATATTACTGAAATAATAGTTCAAGGTGACTGAAGTTATGCATAAATTATGGGATTGTAAAGTTAAGCCTACAGCTCCTCTAATAACTTAATATTTTTTATGCAATTAAAATTGTGGTTAGAAAGCTTAAGGGGATGGATAATTACTAGCAATTAACAGTTTGATCATGTGAGATGCTGAGGTCTCTTTGCTGCTTAAGAAGTTACTGAGAGCTGTGGTTGCTCACCATTTTGCAGGTCTAAATCCTTTAACACTGAGTATGAACTGAAGACCCAAATAGGATATGTGAAATGGCTGCTGCAGTGCCATGTGCAGAAAAAGCATATATTAGCAAGGTATGTTCTTAGAGAACTAAACATACTTCCTCTAATAAACAGAAAGAAAATACATTCTCTGTTCTATTTGGAAAAATAACCTTTACATGTAGTACTCCATTGACAAACACATCAAATCCAAAATGTTCAGAGGCACTTATATTTAGTTACCTTTATCTGGTTTTGGTTCCTTCAATAATATCCCTTACTTTAAGAGGTTTTGCATCTTATGTCTATGTTTGGAACAAAAAACAATGGAAGTTATCATCAATTCAAAAAAGTCTGATTGTTTCACTTGCAGCACATGCTATGGCAATTATTGCCCATAGGTACTTTATGTACTTCAGATCTTCCAGTAGTGCTCCCTTTGGATTTTACAATTTGTTTCAAGAATCTTGGCCAAGGCTAATGATAATAATAATAAAAAAGGAATTGTTAAAAAAACGATGTCTCCTCACCAGTGACTTTGTCTGTCATGTCTTTGGCATGGGTGCTGCATTTACACTTCTCTTTGAGATGATCTGGGGTGAAACTGTTCTTTCATCAAGAACAGACATGTATTTTCAAAGCTCTATGGATAAGGACTGTGGAAAGTTGCTTTCTTCTCGGTCCCAAAGTTTTTGATTCCCATTAACTGCGCTATAAGGATTGTATATTTTATGCTAATTCCTAACTGCATAGTGCAAATAATTAGAGAAAGATACTTTTGTTACCATTATAGTTTAAACACTAGAAATTACATGAGAGGCATGTCTGATGTCACGGACTAAGGAGCACTGTTCTCAATATGAGAGAAATTGGAATTTATAACTTAAAGGTACATGAAATCTTAGAACTCAAAATAAATGAGAAAAGAGGACCAACTTTAAGAAGAAAAGTTACATAACAAAAGAAATTACTTCCTAATGAAACACCGTTAATGATGTGAGGGGATAAAAAGTGTTAGGCAGATTAAAGGATAAGAAATGATGAAGTAAATGGATAACAGTAATGGACAGCTAAAAGGGATTACTACGAAGAATCGATTCATAGAGACAAAAAGCTGAAGCAAAAGGAAAGCATGAAAACTTTGGATGAACATCTGAGAATTTGATTTTGAAGGTACTTAAAATATTAGCGGTAGCATTTATATAAATTAATTTCATCTTCTAAGGGATTTGTGTAAAGAATTCAGTAATAAAAATAAGTCAAAATAACCAGATATCATACCATATTATGCAAATCACCCAACAGAAGGAAAAACCAAATAGCTTTACAAAACAGGCACAATAGTGACAATTGAATAGTTTCACATTCATTTTTTACATTTTAGAATTTCATTTCTACCTGATAATTTGCAGTAATTTAACTGCATCCTTATCAGCTGAAAACACATCTCTGTAACAACTTCAAGTGAAGATTTCTTGCTCCATTTGTATGATGCAAGAACATCAAGGCACCTGTAATAGCCTAATTTTTTTTTTTTGCTATTTTAATGTGTTTGCATTATTGTATTCAAGTTTCCTGATTATTATTAAATATTTGTATTGCCATAGTTCCAAAAAGCCTAGGTCGCTGTCCACAAACTGGTTCTGGTAGTTCATATACAAGCATAAACCAACCAGAAGGGATCTAGTAAGTCCCAGAGATGGTGTTGGTAAGCAGTTGCAGCTATTCAGTATGTTGCAGCCTGCCCCTTAGGCTGCTTCATTGGAGTCATTTAATGATTATCCCATCTGAAACAATTGCAGAAGAGTGTATGAGGGGTTTTTGCCACTGTTCTAGGGCAAGCCCAGTGCTTAGTTCACTTCCCCGGTAGGTTAAATCGGTCTTTGCGCTCAAGTGACTGAACTGCAGCTTCACGCTCTGGATGAATGCTCTAACAAAGCACAGCCAAAAGGGGCGAGTAGCCTTGCTGCTCCCTTGCCCCCGAGCCATCATTCCCGCTCCCTTTGTGCCAACTGCGCTCGCTCTATAAGCGCTGTCACTTAAATTATAGGCGGCTCACAGAACTGAACTGGCAGATAAGGAGCAGCTCACTGCAGCATTAAACCTGTGCCAGCGCTGCTGCCAGAAACCCAATAGCTCTTTTTCCAGGTGCACTGGTGAGAGGCACACAAACTGTCGTTCCGTAATGCTGTTGCACAAAATCTTAAATACCATTCCCAGCCAAAGGATTAATACTAACTGCGGAGTGAGGGAATAGAAATTTTTTAGGTTTGAGATCCACAAAATTTGGAAATTATACTTTTAATTACCCTGGTTGTAAAATCTGTTGTACAACAATGTAGTTCAGATGATCAAGTATGAAAACAGTTTGGGAAAGCAAGTTCAGTCCGGCTTTGACTTGTACCACTGTAGTACATATTAAAGCTGGTTCATATTCATATGAACATATTCAGCCTGCAGAAGACTTTTTGCATTAGCTCCCCTGTCCTAAGGGACATTGTAGGATGTCCTTTAAGGTTTGTAGGATGCCATGAGAGAATATATATTTGAGGTCTTACCAAACAGCAGTATTAAATTAAAAATTACAATTGATAAACCAGAGTGCATAAACCAGATGGTTAAACTTGAACAAAAAAAAGAAGAGCAAAATTGTTTGCTCAGGAAATGAACAGAGTGGTTTGTAACAGTATGAAAATACTGCAAATGCGACAGTTTTTGTCAGTTCAGACTACTGTGGGATGTGACCTGAGCGCTACATGACCCTTCTCTGCACAAATAATCATGCAGTCTCAAATTACACAGAGCAGCTCTTCAGTTCAAGCTACAGGATTTTTTATTTGTAGGCAGGGTTTAAACGGTGGCCATAACAACGTGTACTGGGAGTTACCACCGCTGCTGCTACAGATTTAAACAGGGGGACAGTCGCTACAATGGCAATTACCGAAAGGATACGGATGCTGTATGGCTGGCAAAGCCTTGTCCGGCTACTTTCTCAGCTGGAGACTAGTTACTAACATCTACTGTATGTGGCGGATTTGTCGTTGACAAGAGATGTTATCGCGATAGCGACGAGGACCCCCCCCCCGATTAAAATCTCAAGGAGGAAACACAAGCTTAGGGGGGAAAAGGAGAGTTAAAATCAGCCGTAATGAAACTCTTGACTCAGCAGGGCGCGGGGGGGAGGCTGCCGTAGGCACGGCCGCGGTGCGGCTGGTTCTCCTCGCAGGGGAGAACCAGCCGGGGCAGAGGCGGCCGTGGGAGCGAAGCTGCCGTAGGCGGGAGGTGCTTCGGGACTCCGCTCCTTGCCGAGACCCTTCTCCCCAGCGACTCCCCGACTCGTCTGAATCAAAACCAACTCAAGCAGCGCTTGAGAGCTTCTGCGAACGGGGAGGGGAGGCGGGCCCAGCAGCCTCCCCACCTCCTTCTCTCCGCCGTTCGGCGACCTTCCTCCCCTTGCAGATCTCCTCCTCCTGTCTCTCCCTTCACGGTCAGCCACACTGCGAGTCGCAGGCAAAGCCCAGCACCCGCGGCCGCAGGGAGGCCGGTAGCACCCGGCAGAACCGGGAGCGGAGCGCACGTTGTGCTTTCCTTTGGGGCCCCGGGTTGGCGGGGGCGTCCCGTCCCTGAGCCGGGGGTGGCCAGGACTCGGAGCCCTCTCGGGGCGTAGCCCCGCCGCTCCGCCCCGGGGCGTTGAGGTGGAGGAGGAGGAGGAGGAGGAGGAGAGGAGTGTCTCGGCCGTCCTTCCCCGCCCCGCGGGCTGACCCCGCGCGGGCAGGCAGAAGGCGGCGCGGCGGCGGGGACGTGCCTGGCGGGATGCGCGTATAGCGGCGGCCCCGGCCGAGCGCAGGCCCCATCGGCTGCACCTGGCGCCGGGGGAAGCGGCCGCGGAGCCCCGCGTCCTGCGCCCGACACCCACCATGGAGAAGCGAGGGGAGGGCGAGCCGCTCTCCCACCCCCTAGAGCCCGAGCCCGAGCCCGAGCCGCAGCCGGCGCCGCCTGGGGAGAAGCGTTTCAGGTTGTGGTACGTGGGTTCGTCGTGCCTGGATAGACGGACCACGCTGCCCATGCTGCCCTGGCTGGTGGCTGAGATCCGCCGCCGCGGCCAGCGGCAGGAGCCTTGCGGCGCCCCGGGCAGCGGGGTGCCGGCCCGCGAGGTGCTGCTGCTGCTGGGCTCGCCCACGCTGCGCTGCGTGCCCGCCGGCCCCGGCCCCGCCGCCGGCCCCGGCCGCCCCGCCAGCCCCGCGCCCGCCGTCTTCATCTTCGAGCACAAGGCGCAGCACATCGCCCGCTTCATCCACAACAGTCACGACCTTACCTACTTCGCCTACCTGATCAAGGCGCAGCCCGACAACCCTGACTCCCCCATGGCCTGCCACGTCTTCCGGGCCACCGACCCCAACCAGGCGAGTGGGGGCAAGGGGCGGGGGCGCTGCCCGGGATCTCCCCGCTTGACTTCTCTCCTCGCAGGGCAGGACCCCAGGCGCTGCGCTCCACAGCCGTGAAGGGGCCGATGTGCCCGGGCAGGGCAGGGTGCTGCCTGCGGGGCACTGCGGGACCGCAACCTCCGCATGCCCACCCGGGGCGCGGGGAGCCCACCCGGGACCGGCCGTGCCCGCCGGGCTCGTCCCGGTGTGCCCCTCCATCTCAGTGGGCTGCAGCGCCCTTGGGTTCCGTGGAAAGGGAGGGTGGTGGCGACACGGAGCCCTGCGAGGCCGTGGGGTGCCTTGCCAGCCCCCGCCAGGCCGGGGTACCAGCCTCTGCGGAACGCAGTGCCCGGCGACATGGAGCCCTTTCTTCCCGGGCCACCCTCCGTGGGGAGGCCTACCATCCTGCAGGAGCTCAGTGGCAAGGGCGCGGTTTGCTCTCCGATCAGGAGGCAGGATTTGTGTTAAAGCGTCCCAGCGATGCTGTCAGTGTTGGGCGGGAATGGAAAAGTGGAGGATGGTGCTTTTCCTCAGACCCCCGTGGTACAGAAGCGATCGTTCGTGCCCAGCGGGTCCTGTTGTGCTCACGGGTCACACTAAGGACACCTGACCGTGCTCAGGCACATGCAGTAGTGCTACAAACAAGGCTAGGTTTGGGTGGGGACATTTTTGATAAAGTGCCAACTGGAAAAAAAGACCTAACAGTAAGATTGTATTTTCCTGACTATCTAGCCGGCTTTGGCTAACACATCAAATGTGCAGCAGACTTCTTTCTCTCTGGTTTAGAATATGTGAGCAATAGTGGGTGGACAAGTAGGTTGGATAATCAATTTAGCAAGATGACAGCAAGAAAAAGGCCTTTTGATAATAGTCCTTTGGTTGAGTAAGTCAGAATACCTTCTTCCTCAGCTTGCACAAACTGGAGGAAGAACTCTTGCAGTTGGAAGTTAGCTGACTTACTGCATGTACTGAGCAGCTCCTAGGGTTTCTTTGTTTGGGTTTTCTTAAATGGGGAGGGTGGGAAATATTAAGAAAACTATTGAAAAGTTCTCAGTATATTAACCCTTTTATTTGAGCCAACACACTTCCAGAGAGAGCATGGAGGCATTTGGATTGCATTCATAGCTGTGGCTTAAGGACAGGCTTAGGACAGGCAGTATCCCAAGTGGAGGTAACTGTGCTTAACTTGTTGGCAACTGCTGTGGCTTCTGCTCTGCCTGGAGAGCACGCAGCAGGAGCGTGGAGGGGATCATTATCTGGCCGGAGAGGAGCCTGAATGTCCTTCTAGGAGTTTGGCAGTATGGACTGAGGCAAACTAAGGTTCATGCTGTTGGCAGAAGGTGCTGAATCAAATTTATTTCTGGGGTAGGTCTGTACTGGTACCATGAGTTTGTAAAACAATCTTGCTTTAAGATAGTGAATCCCTAGTACTCCAGTGAATGTGCAAAGTACTGCATAAATTTACATTTGGAGGGCTGTTTTTGACTATAGCTCTATCCATATGTCTTTCCTTCTTTCCTCATGGGGAAAGTGCCCTTATGTGCATTGAATTAAATCAAACTGTTACTGTAGGTGAAGTCTTCCTATTGAAAGAAGTTGTTAGTGTGAACGTATCTTGTTCAATTTTTAGTTATACTTGTTAAGATTTTTTTAACTTTGTTATCATTAATAAAGAATATATCCCTCCCAGGAGTGTTACTCAACACATGATTTTGAACTACAGTGAGAGTAGTAAATGCAGAGCTAGCGATGTGGTTCACAAGTGTCTGATTAACAGGCAAGTTTTATTAAGGTACCAAAAAGAAAGAGTGGATTCTCACCCCCCACCTCCCTACCCCCCACCCTGACTTTTGTTATCAATTTGTCCAGGCTTAGTTGGCTAAGCCTGTGTAGGTATCTAGCTGTTGGTCTGTGCTAAAGCTTAATTCTGAATGAGTAAAGTTGAGTGGCACATTACTAGCTCTAAAAGTCTTCTTTCTAAGCTCTTAATTGTTTATTATAGAATTGATGCTGTCCTTGCATGCTTTCAAGATTTTTATGCATTCAGTTTCAGTGGTTATATGAGTTTCGTATTAACTTGTGTATTAATTTAGAAAATATTTTTCACAGTGGTTATTTTAAGACAACCTCATTTTCCATCTTTGGCTGTAGTGACTTTCAGCCAACCTAAGTTAGCACTGCTACTGAGAAAAGTGATCCTGTCCTCTTCAAGCCTCAACCCCTTGTTTCTTCCTCTCAGCTTTGTCCTCGTGGCAGCACAACTGTTTGTGCAGCCATATGGCAAACAGGATCCGGGAATTGACAGGTGTTAAACTTGCTTTTCCCTTACCTTCTCTGGAGTATTTCCAAACTGCTTCCCTCATTTACTTTACTATGCAACCCTAATGACTGTTTACATCAAGGCTGGTGGGTTGGAGGCACATGGTATCAATGAGTGGCCAAGAAGGGGAAGGGTCAGATAGCCTTTCCAGAAGTTCTAGAGAAGGTAATTTCCAGAGAAATTTGGATACTGCATCCCTGGAATTGTTCGAGGTTGGATTGGGCTTTGAGTGACCTGGTCTAGTAGAAGGTGTTCCCTGGCAGTGGAATTAGCTGGTCTTTAAGACCCCTTCCCAGCCAAACCATTCTGTGATTCTGTGGAAGTTATGCTGACTTCAGATTTGCCAGAGCAAAGCTGTGGTGTTGTCCACTTTGGCAGTATTAAGTTCAGCAGCATGCTAAGTAGCTCTGGAATGAAGGAAAGGTACAGGAGATGTCTGGGGTCTCTGAGTTAGAGTACAGCTAGCCATAATTTTAAACGGTGGATGTTAATTATAAAAGTGAGAGGTTAATGATTGACTTTCGAGGAACTGGTGCTATCATGATAATTCAAAAAATGGCGTAGGTGAGAGTGAAAGTTTTGGCTTTAAGCCTGTAGCTTTGTCCAACAGCTGTACTGCATGCACAATGTTTAGGCTGCATATGCATTCCCTATGATCACAAATAGGCTGGTATTCATAGAAAAAAGCACTGCCTCTTGCCATTCTCTGCAAATTTCCTTCCCAGATGGCCGGTGAAAAGCCAATGTAATATATGCTCTGATGACATCAGGTGGGAAGATAACATCTTTTAATATTATTTTCTGTGACTGGAGAAAAATGAGTGAGCTAGTAGTATGAAACACCTTAATATTTTACTTGAAAGCCTGAAAATTTTAGGCAGAGCTGAAAAGTAGGAGCCAGTGGGGTGACTCCTGTTCTGGAGTAATACTTCTGCAGAATGTCAAACCCAGAGCTTGTTGGCATGACAGTGGATGCTAGGATACATTTATTGGAGGGGCAGTGTGAGTGTGTGTCTCTTTCTTTTGCTGTGTAAAGGGGAGACATCTGAAGCCATTTGACTGGTGGAGATGGGAACAGAAATGTTTGCCCTTTTTTTTTCTCACTCAGAACTTACTACAGTGTTTGCTGCTTCTTGTAACTGTTCAAAGCAGTAGCCAGCTGGAGTGGATATGGGTACTTGTCTATTTAGTGTTGCCTGGTGGCTTCTGAGTAGCAGCCAGAGATTTGTTATTTTGTGCTGCTGTCATTTGAGAATTACCGAGTATGCACAGACTGTATGTAGACATCAGATGACAGCATTGTCTCATTTTATATTTGACAGATTTTCTTTACTATCCTGGGAATAGATTTTTTTTTTTTTAACCCAAAAGTTAGAGTTTATAAATATGGCAGGCATACCCTTCTTGCAGCTATTGAAAAAAGGCTGTTTAATTTTATTTTCTAGCTCAACTTTAACACATTTTTATAATTAAATACTGATTGTATTCTGTAAACCAGATTTTAATTGTGTGGAACAATCAATGCAGTTCGACAATTGCCTTGATTCCCTGTTCTCTGGGGGAAAGGTTTATGGTATGATCTCTGTCTGCAGGGTTTTTTTTTTTATTATTATCATGCTGATCTAGATTGTGTTTCCTGCTTGAAACATGAATAAGCCTGTTTTGAGAGCATTTTTTTTTAAACTGAACTGGCATCTTAAATCAAATTATACTATACTTGATTCTTATTAGTGAAAATAGTTGTTTCCTCCAGTTAAATAAGAACTCATTTCATGTGTTTTGGTTTTCTATTTTCAAATTTATAAGCAGGATGAAAATGTATTGTTAAAAGGTTTCAAAAGTAATCTGAGCTGGCAGTGGAAAAAGGATGTTCAGGTGGACATATCTCAGTTGAATTTAGCTCTTGTGGGTATAATCTATAGCTGTGTCTTTGTGCTACACCTATGTGTTAAGGGTCTAGGCTTTCCCAGGGGGAAGCAGAAGTAATGGAGCCTTTTAGTGACAGAGTAAAGCTGTGATAAAAACTGGAGAGGTAGAAACTTAGAGACAAGAGCCAGAGACAACCCACTTGTCAGAAACACTTGTCTGTTCCAAGAATGTGTTTCTTTTCTGTTGAATAATGTGTTTCAGTAAAGCAAGGCCATAAGACAATTGTTCTGGAAAAGCAAGGCATCAGTACAAAGTCTAGTCAAAGGAGGCTTTTATGCTGTATGAATATCATGTTACATAAATTTTCCTACTGAAGAATGCAAGTAAGAAATGCTTGAAGAACTAAGTTTGTCAAGTTTACATGCATATTTCTGTTGTCCTTTGATTATTATGTGATATAAGAGCATGAGCTCAATGGCAGTGAAGTCAAGGTGTAGGAAGTACATATATACAGCATTGTTGGAATTCATATTAAGGTATTGCAGTTGCTGAGTTGTCTGATAAGATGTGTTTTGAATAGGTATAACAGACCTGACAAAATAGATATGCAAAATAGGTTTTGAAGGATTCTGCAGCAAATGGGAGAGCTGATATTTGGCTGATAGTGCAGTTTGGTTGCAGAGGAAAGATTTTCCATGAGAAACATAGGTTGTCCCAGTTTTTACCAAGAAAACAAGTCTTGGAGGGACCAAAAAAAATGAAAGTTTTCTAAGTTTGTGTGGGTCAGAATTTCATTCATGGGTTGAGAAACTGAAAAGCAATGACTCAGAACAAAGCATGGATGTTAAGGGCTTGCAATGAATGTGGAATTGTTTGGTGACCAGCCTTATTATCTCTAGCTTACATGGGCTATACAGCCTCAGATGAAAAGTCTTGCACTCCCTTTTTTGAAACTGAAAGTTGAGAGCTTAAGGTTTCATTATTGATTTCCTTAATAGATTTGGCACTCTTTTTTTTCCTGAAAATGAGAGTACTTTTCATTTTAGGATTGTAAAGCTATCTTTAAATTTTGGTTTTGAACATCCTGTCCATAATATTTTTTTCCCATTTCACAAACAGAATAAATATTAAAAACATTAAAATTGTTGAGTGTTTCTAAATGGCAATATGTAGCCTTTTTATTCTTGGCCAATGTTTAGGAGAGGAAAGATAATGGTTTTAAATACCCTTGTCAGTCATGTTTGTAGAAAGAATGAATTCATTTTGCCTTTTGCAGTTTATGAAAACCACCCATTATTTGTGGAGTAGAAGCAATGTCTTGAAGGACTCTATTTTCAAAAAGGCCAAATAAAATACATGAAATTATGCATTTCTCTGAGAGTGGCTGTAGATAAACAGTGACCAGATAATAGGGCTGTCTTAAAGAAAGGAGGTTGTGTGCATCTGAGAATACCAAATCAAGGCTTCTCTTCTGATTATTTGTTTCTAGATTTTGTTTGTTTTTTTTTTTTTTTTTTTTTTTGTCCTGTCTGTCAATGTAGAGGCAGTTTCTTTTGAAAACAATTAAATAAAAAAATCTGACTTTTAAAACATTTAGCTAGCATATGTGTGTCTTGGCAACAAAGAGAGTCTGATTTTTAGGGGTGATGGAAATCTCCGACCAAGGTGCTTGAAGGTGGTTATTTATAAAAGTGAATTGTAGAGAAGATTTAATTTCTAAACAGCCATTATGAAATAGAGGTGTTCCTGATGCCTATCAGTCTCTGCTCTTTGCTGAGGTTTGGTACAGCATTTGATGTGCACAGCTCACTGTTCCTTGGATCTCTTCCATCGATCTTCCCCATTTGGAGCTCCCTGAACATCTCGAGTTTCTCTGAGGTAAAGTGGTGGATGAATACCGCAGTGAATTGGGACCAGTTCAGAGATTGCTGTCTGCTCTGCAGGTCATGCAGATTTTCAGCAGCATTGGCATGGTCCCCTCGTGGTACCAGCTGTCCTCTGCCACCTGGTTTTGTTTCCTTTGTGGTTTCAGATACCATTTCAAGTGCAGGGACAAGGAGGAGTTTATTTCCAATGTGGCTTTTGTCACGTATGCGAACTGTGACATCTTCCACATCTGTGTTATGTGCTGTTCTGAGACACCTTTAGAGACCACAAGGAGATAAAAAGACCTACAAGACCTTCAAGGCTGAAAATCTACTTGCAGAGGTCATTAAGTAATGTGGTGTTTCCAGGGCTGCTGTCAACCAAATTTAAGGCAGCAAAGTGAAGTGATTTAATTCAGAAATAGGCTCTGTGCTTTCCTGTTCCGTATCACCTGTAATACAGTATCTGCCACCTTACATTCTGACACAAATACCTACATCAAGACCATGTGCAGTTACATGGGTTCCAAAATAGAGCATCCCCAATGCAAGATAGCATATGATCATTTGACAAACAACTGCATTGTCCCTGGAGAGGTCAAAGTATAAAAAGACAATACTGAATGTCACAGGGGAGGATAAAAATATGGAAGTGGTTACACCAGGCATGCATGAACTATGTGACTTCCTATTTTGGGATTTGTTTTGGGTATCAGAGAACATGCATAAGTTTTGGATATGCCTGTTTTCGTCCATGAACATGTTGGGGTTTTTCACTCCTTTTCAAGTATATTAATCAGGAGACATCTGGTAGATCAGTGAGATGGGCAAATTAATATTCTAGATGGTCCTGTAGGTCTGAAATTGCTCTGTTATTTCAGTTTTTCCCTTGACATCAGTCAAAGGTAAACATGTTTGTGCTGGATGGGTTTAGTTCTGATAGTGTATTTAAGATTTCAGAGAAAAGAACGTAAAAACCCACACAAGCGACAAAACCACACACACTTGATTGAAGGGGCTCATGGCAGCCAATATTAGAGTCATAAGTTTTATATTTTATAGAAGTTAACTATGTATCTTGAAAAGTCCAGTTGATTTTTATTCTGAATGCAGTCATGCTCTATCAGTGCTAAGCCTATGGTTATCTCAAGCCTCTCCCCTTTCCTTGCCTTTGCCTCTCTCTAGCAGCCACCCTGCTTGAAATGAGCAGCAACTGTGCCTCGCTGTTTGAGGCAAAGCCTGCTTAAAGCCATCCCTCTTAGGAGAAATGGGCTGCTTAGCCCCCCGCCCCCTCTCCCTGCTGCAGGGAATTAGGACTTAGAGTGAGAAGTTAATTACTTGGTCCTCTTCTGGAGAGGGTGGTGCTGCCAGGATTTCCACTGCTCCCTTAGCAGACTCTTTCGGGATGAAGAAAAAGGAAAAGCTTGGCACCAGCAAGACTATTAGGTATCATTTTACCTTCCCAAGATCAAACTTTGTATCTTGGCTTCAGCTGCAGTGCCTAAACATGGTTTTTATGTCCTTTTTCATGGTTTTAGGTGAGTCCACTGAACAAAAACTTTCAACATGTACCTCAAAGGCTGTCACAGCATAAATAGATAAGGTTGGAGACAAATACATGTATGACATGCCTTAAATTTTCAGACCCTCAAAAAGATGTCATGAGCTTACAATTATGTAGTTTTGTTACAACTGCTTTCAGTTTGGATCATTTTAAGAGTGGCAAAGTACTTCAGTTGAACCACTGCAAAAAAGAAATTTTTTTTTCATTGTTAAATTTTTATTGGACTCCTAATGCTATTCAGAAACTCTGCTTGATGCTTTAGAGGAATTGTATCTATTCAACCACATTTCCTGACTTTATAAGCTACTTGTAATAGTGAGTTGTCTTCATCTCTGTTCAGATCTGGTTGCTTTCTCCTGGAATCCATAACTTTCCTTTCCTGAATAATTTTATGTATTCAGAATTTGGTAGGCTTTTAAAAATAATATTTTTTAGACATTTGGAAGGGTAATATGGTGAGGATTTTCCTCTGTATCTCTCGAACTGCTGAAGATAGGTAGGATTCTACAGTATTGGACATGTGGCACTTTTCTGAAGGATTAAATTTATTTAAAATGCTAACATGAGAGAGAGTGTTGTTCAAAGCCAGTGTGAAAGACTTGTAGAAACTGTTGGGTAAGATAAAACCAATACCATAGAAGTGTGGCTTTTTTCCAGCTCTACCATCCCTAGCTCTGTGGTTTTCCCTCTCCCATTACAACTGACTTTAAAGGTATATTTCAGTCATGAAGTTCATTTCTGTATGTTGATAAACCTTAACAAAGAGCTTGCTCTGTTAAAGTAACTGGGGTTATGTTTTGTTTCATTACTCTTCTTGGCAGGAACATGTAGATCTGCACAGCACTGTTTAGAGATCCTTGATGCATTGAAAAACATGTTGAGGGAAGTCAGAATATTATCCTCCAGGGCCCAGCAGTGACTGCCTTCCAGACTGTTCATGATTTTGTTTTTCCTAGCAAGATAAATAAATATTTATTTTTTTAGAATGCTGATGTTAAATATACTTTATGTATTATGTGACACAGATGTGGGTTTCCTGTTACGTTAATTCGGAAAAAGGGCAAAAAGCAGCAATGTCCCAGGAACTTTGGGAATAGTCAGTGGTCTGTGGGTTCGTAAGTATTTCTGAAATAGAGTAAATACTCAGTAACAGAGCAGTGAAAGACAAGGACGTGCTGTGCTAACTTGTTGAAGCATATTTTTTTGTGCCTGCTCATAGTTTGTTTCTGGCTTTGGCTTGATTATTCCTAACAACTCCATCTCAAGTTACAGTAAGATTTCTAAATAAAAATAGAGTAGGCTAATGTATATTTAACAGTGCTGTATTTGCCAGGGAGGAGCCAGTTGCTTGCTTGCTGCTTGGCTGAAGGGCAGAAATGAAGCATCACACCAACTCCAGCTAAAGCCCATGCTGAAAGCTGATGTTTGACCTTCAGGTGCCATACAAATGCAAAGGTCTGCAATTCCTGCCTGCCCCAACTCTGTCACGGCGTGCAAAATTGTGGCTTTGGTAGTCTAAGGTGAAAAAACTCATTCCTGCTTGTGTGCAAATTAGAAGGGGAAGAGATTGTGTGTATGACCTGCTGCTGTATTTGGCAATGAAAATAAATACCAGACTGCCCTCAGGGTCATGTTACTTCTGTGGCAATTAAACAGTTAGGTCAAAAATTGCCAAACAAACTACTGTAAGTATACTCTACAAAAATGAAAAACCAAGAACATAATTTAAGATCCTGAAATGCTGCTCTGATGTGCAAATCCTATAACAACTGATAAGAGAGCTTTCTGTGGAAAATACTGCTCTTTCTGTACAATTTGGTTTAGGCTCTTGTACAAGACTTTTTTTTTTTTTTCCTTTTTTTTAACAGAGAACAATTTAAAACAAGTATCCCTTTTGTAGACAACACTTCTGGCCTGACTTTATGGTTGTACTCACTGAGGGCCTCAATTTTCTGTGCAGCATAACTGCAGACTTTAGCAGTACAATAAATAACTTGTAAAGAGGATACACTTTTTTTGTAAACCAGCTACATTATAAATAGACACAAGATGTTGGCTTTTCTTCAGCAGCAGTTTTTTGGGTGAACCTTGCCAAAAGAAAATCAAGTGAGCCTTTCAGTAGGAGTAACACACCATACTTCTATTTAAATTATTCATGAAGAAACACACCCAGTTATCCATGGCATATGTGTGCGTATATTCAGATCTAGCCTTGAGAAAATTTGCTGACCTAAACATGGCAGCTGAGTAGGAGCAAGGCAACATGATTAAAGGCAGCTCAGAAGGAGTGGGTTTACATCCTGGCACTGTGCCTTGGATTCCCTGTCTGCTTAGTGCTAGGGAGAACTAAAAATAATATCTGCAGTTTAGTGGGGTAGTGTGAAGTTTACAAAATGAATAAGTTTCTTCCATAGTGACCTTCTGTCTGCAGAAATCACCACAGAAGAAGGTGATATTTAAAAAAAAAAACAAAACAAAACAAAAAAAAAAAACATATGGAGAGCTATCAATCAATCTGTATAAACGCTGTAGAGATTTTTAGGGAATTTTGTTTTCCTTTTTTCAATGTGTACGTTGTCCTTAAAATATACAGCATTACAATTGGGAGTATAGAGAAACATAGAGGCCAGCCCAGACTGCTAGGTTTGCTTGAGTTTTGTGTTTGTTTATGTAACCAAGTGGTTTGTTTCTGTATGATTGCTCACTGTTCTGCATTTTATCTGTTTTACTTAAAATTGTAGCCTTGCTGGTTGTATTTGTATGGAAGTTTGAAAGGGAACTTCATGTTTAGTGAAAATTAGAGGTTAAACCCCATTTTAACAATACCATCAGTAGTCAGCCAAACAGGAGCTTAGCTTTGGTGCCATTTTATTTCTTATCTGAGTTTAAATTTTTGAGATTTGACAAGATATTTGATATGCTTCTGCTCTGAGTTCTCACATGACCACCATAAAAAGGTTAGATTTTGAGAAGATAATTAATTATTGTATTTCTCCAGCACAACAGACTGGATGCTTTAGGGTGTTACTTCTAGGAGTGTCAACCTCAGCAAGGCAGGGATTTATATGTATATGCTGCTGTTCATTACCTATGAGTTACAAATCTGCAAAACTCACATTATTAGCTGGATTATCACAAGCTTTCCTATTATGCTAAACTTGAAGTATCAAAATGAATGTTGCAGTGCTATTTCACTGTTTGCCAGCGCTGCCTCTAATAGTGGAGATTCTTTTAGCTGCTTAGTCCTGCTGTTATGTTTTGCAATTCTCCTGTCAGACTTTATACATGTAGTTTACCATCACCTGAAGAAGTTTGGCAGAGTTCCTCTAGCTTTAGTACTCATTTTGCAGATTTTAAAATTCTTACCATTCCCCTGTGGAAAGCTCAGAATATTCTGTGGAGTCCCCCAGGTTGTTGCTGTCCTTGTGGAAGCACAGCACCCAGCCCTGTCCTGGGCTAGTCTGTTAGAAGTAAAGAGTAGGCTTAGTAGTGTCCTTTTACACAGGTCAGTTAATTCACTTGTGCATACTGCTGCCACGTGGGCTCCCCAGCCACGGCACAGGGAGCAGTGTACGTGAATTGTGATGGATCACTGCTCCTGGAAGGGCTGTTGTTATGCACCCACAAGAGCTCTGCATGAAACTATGCAGGGTCTGCTTCATGCTTTCATCCCCTGTTTAATTGCTTTGGGTTGGTTTCAGGGGACTATTCAGTGAACAACTTAAGACTGTCTAGAGAGCCCTGCTCTGAAATAGGATCCAAGGCACACAAATCATTGTCTGGATTGCAGGGTTTTCCTGTAGGATCACCAGCTGCTAGAAGATCATACTGCTTCACTACTCTGTTACTGCTTTAAGTGTCATTCTACTAACAAATATAGCAGTCTCTTACTATTACTGTGTCATAAAATGTACTGTTCCTATTAAAATGTCAAAATATCTTTCAGCTCAGTTGAATAAACAGGTGAGTAAGGATGTGATAGGTTTCTAATTCAGTTTCTGTGTGGGTTGCTATTGTCATTTGGAACATTGTAGAGACCTAAGAAAACACCCAATCTACATGCCAATAGAAGTTTGTATGGCTTTGTGGTATGCACCCAGAGTGTTTTTCCAGGGGAGCACACTTCTTGAAGGGATGTTTTTTCTGACACCTGTGAGTGGTCACAGTGTAGGTAGGATTGGGAACCACACCATGAAGGTAATGGGGAATCTGGTGCAGAAATCAGAGTTGCCCACAGAATAGTGAAGAACACAGATCCCTGTGAGATCCCTTACTGATTGCCAACAGATGCATTACTTCTCGAATTTTTGAGCTTTTCCAGTCTTCTTACTCTAGGTGTATAGGAGGTTACTGCTTATTATTTTCTTATTTCATATCTCTTGCCTCTCTGTTTCTCTCCTCTCCTTGAAATTGTCCCAATCCAGGATTATAATCTTTGGGTTTTGAAGGAGTTGTTGGTACTGCATGCAGTACTATCAATCATGAGAGGTCATTATTCTGACCATAGGGAAAAACAGATGATAATGCCTTTAACCCTACTGCTTCCCACAAGCTGCTGGCCACAAGTTAAAACTTGAAAGGAAAAAAGCAGTCTTTCATTCTTTTGATTGCTTGTTTTCAGAAGCTGAGCTTTTCAGATACAGTTCTCAGGAGTATAAAAGTTTTAACTTTATTCCTGTTCATATTTCTTGTTTCAAGTTCCACATTTTAGAAGGATCACCGAGACTAGCTTTTTTTTTTTTTTAATTGATATTAACAGGTTTTTTAAAGTGTAAGTTCTGGTAGCAGCTGTTTATTGAATAGAATCCTGAACAGAAAATTTTATGTGAAAGTAATAATTCATGGTGTTAATTTCAATTTTAATAGAGCTGTTCTAGTGTTCTTACTTGCTCGAAGTTCCTTTGCATTTGAAGTTTAGTTTCACCTTCACACCCTTTTTTTAAAACACATGACCTGGCACAAATTTATTTTTAAGTTGTACTGCCGGTGGCTGATGGGAGGTGAAAGCTGGTCTCCTCGGTGACCAACACAAATGTATTCTGTTTCACAAGGGAGGTATGAAACAAAAAAACCTCAAACAGATAAAGAAACCCCAGCCTCTACTGTAGAGGGAAAGGATGGTGTGCTGTATGGTAAAAGTCTGTAATTAGCAAAATAACTCCTGGAGCCTAATATGAGCAGCTGAGTCATTTATAGCTGGTAGCGAGACAAATTGCTGCTGAAGGATGTTTGTTATTGCATGGCTGCTGCTACAGCTGGTGGATTGCCTGGGTAAGAGCAAAGTAAACTTGAACCCAGTAAAAACTGCTGTGAAAAGTACACTCCAGATAAGCATGCTTTAATCTCTGGAACATTTAATTGGTTCAACAGCATTTGCTAGTGCCTCACGTTTTCAAATGTGCAAACATATTTATTACACTGACATAATTATCAATTTCTAATTTATTCTTCTCTGTCAATCCACTGATAATAGTAGCAGAGAACACATTCTCTTTTACTGTTATACAGATAGGGTTCATATATCAAATTATGGAGTTAATATCTGTCCTTGAAAGTCTCCTGACTGTTACTTCTCTGCTTTTAATGCAGTACCAGGCTGCTACGGGAGGTCCCCATGCTGATGGTTGTGTCTATCTAGTGAGGTTTGAATGTGTTTAATATGAGCCTGAGTATGCAACTATGTAAAATTAATCCTCTCAAAAATTTATATTCAGTTTTTATCTTTGAACATCATGTCTATTGGAAGATTGTTTTGACAGATTACTTCATTAATTGTAAAATAAAGAGGGCTTCTACCTTTCTTAATATTTCCTTTGCCTCCCAGCTGCTTTTTTACAAGCAAAACTGAGCGTCAAAAATAATGGCAAGCCCCTGCCCCAGTGCACCATGGCAAGGGGTGAGTAGGTATAGTTTTTAGCAATCCTTTAGTTCTCTCACTGGTCTTAAAGAAGCTGGCAAATTGGTGGGACTTGAAACAATACATTACAAAATTTCAGAGTGCCATTTCGGGGAGGGCGGCAACATAGGTTAAAGCTAAGGGCAAAAGTAGGGCAATTCCTCTGCTCCATGGGGGAATAGTAATGCTTCCATGGGAGCCTGCTGGAGGAATGATTAGTGGTCAGTCAAAGGAGAGGGAAGCTTTTAGTGTCCTGTATGATAATCAGGCTCCTGAATAATTAACCAGTGACTCTGACAAATACACTCCTCCTGTTTCTTGAGTCATGTTATTTCTAACACCCAACACAGTTATTTGCCAGCTTACAGAGATATAGCACTACAGCTACAAGTTTACAATATCAGCAACTATCTGAATTCCTTCCTGGTCATCACACCCCCTGTTATCCATGTGGCCACCTGTCTTCATAGTTTGAATAACGTAAAGGCAAAACCCCCAAACACAGCAGTAATTTTTTCAAGCATATTACATCTAGTCACTCACAGATTCAAGTCCCACAGAGAACCATGCCCCCGTCTTTTGAGCAGGTATCTCAAATTGCTCTGAAAGCTCTTTGTTACCCAAAGCTTCTTTCTGACAACCTGGATGGTCTCAGCCTGCTGCCCCAGCATTAATGACAGAATACATCAGTGCATACCTCTTGCTTCAGCCTCCAGAGTATAAACTAACAGATGGTGTTGGCTAAGAGAAGAGGGGACATTAACTACATCAAAATTACTCATTAAAAAATGCTGTTGCCTGCAAATCTCTTTGAATAGCTCAAGCATGGAAATTCCATTTATAAAGGCATTATTTCTTTGTGCCCCAGAAACAGGTTGGAAATATTTTTTTTTATGATTAGACTAAATGTAGTTTTTTTAGAGATGAGTAAATTAAATTAAAAAAATGTACTGATGGAGGTGGGGTTGACTTTATGTGCAGAATGCTTATTAGGACTATAAACAAGATCAATTATTTTCAATAGTAGATTGAGTCACTGGCAATTTTTAATAGTCCAGATTAACAAAAATGCCTATTTCATATCTTTGGGGAGATTTAATGCTTGTGTATTTCTCCAGCTTTTCAGTGAAGGATGTTTGTGTCTCAGTAAAATTTCTGTCAGCTTCTACTATGATTATATTTTCTCAGACTTTCACTTAGCTGTCTCAGAGTCTAAGTATCTAATGTTTATGTGTTGCATCTTTCACTGTGTATCCCAAGAAGTCCCACACTCAGTGGTATAGAGCAAAAACATCTCTGCCTTGCAAAAAATGATCTATGGGAACACTTGGACCTTGTGAAGTAATTTGGATGTCCTCAAGCAGAAGTGAATTTTTTGTAGCTCATTCTGCAGTTCTACATAAAGGAATCTGCAACTGTGGTGCTGGTGGCTGCTTTGAAGAACATGAGTCCTGTTTCAGCAAACATTGACCTCCTGCCTGTGGGACTGATTATCTTTAAATGTCCAGCTCTCTCTCTAATGCATAGATAAGTTCCTTTCCTTTAAGCCCTTCCTTCTAGATCCCCTGCTGAGAACATGGGATCCTATCTATAATTTCTAATAAAGGACCTTCCTTCATGTTGTTTCCCAGCTTGTAAACACCCTTTGTCTGTGGCCTTGCAGTCGTGCTGCTGCCTTGTGAGCTGCAGTTCCTGGTTGAACACAATTGCCCAGTGTTACAGCTGGGCTGGCACAAAAATGCCAATTATCACCCAGAACTACATTATTCTGCTGACTTTACTTGCTTAAATACTTATAAGTGGTGATTCTTTCCAAGCTGGTTTCTAAAGGCACAGGCCTTTTAGGTGTTCTTGAACAACTCTAGCTGACTTCAGGGACTTGGCTTGTCTATGGATATTCCTGAAATTGGCTGTAAGCCCAGTATTTGACTAGGTAGGTTAATATGAAGAGCACTATGGTTAGGTCTTGTTTTCAGATGAAAGCTTTCTGTAAATTTTTTCTTTTAACAAGGCATCTTAAAAATTCTTTCTCTCATTCACTGGCTGGTTTGCAATGTGCTTTATAGAAAAGTGCATGAGATGTCACCCATCCTCTTCCAGCAGCAGCTTCGAATAATTGCAAGACATTCTAAGAAGAAGCTGTTACTTGTTTTCCCACAAACTTAGGAACTAAAGAACCTGCTATGGGAGCTTTTCTTCCATATACTTCTTGTAGTTGATTACAGTTTTCTGTGACCTTCTGATGACTTTGGGGTATTTTGGAAAAAGCACTTTTATTAGAAATGTGGCACAAACATTAAGAGTGATTCCAAACTGAAGAAATTGCACAAGGCATTTCCAGGTGCCTTGAAAGAGCTGCCTGTGGTGGTTTTAATTTTTAACAGAATCCAAAACCCAAGTAAAAGTGTATTTCTTCCTTAGCAGTTGCTGAACTATGTTGTGTTTTCTGTTGTATTTTAAGTACTGGAGCACTGTAGTTTCCCTCTAGATGGACTGACAGACCAACAAGAGGAACTAGAGAGGAACCCCAGCCTTTGGGGGTAGGGGTGGCTCTAAAAATAGAGATTTCTTTTTAAGGTCATCTTCAAGAAGGATCCTTTGCCCATGGTCTCATAGTCTTACTTCTGAACAAACACCAGAAGACAGAGTATCTTTGTGGCACAGCAGTTTTAGGGTTATGAAGAGGTGAGCCTCAGCAGCCTTGTTTGTCCTTTCTTGTGCCTTAAGAGCAGACAGTAAAGTCAGGACACATGGACTACTTACTGTGTGCTGTCTGTAGAGCTGGTGAGACTCATACATGTGCAGTCCAGTGCTAAGCCTGCTTCTGCTAGAAGAGAGCCCTGAGGAGATGGTTTTCAGGTCAGAGTAAACAGGGAGGGAATTGCACATCTTAGCCATAAGCCTCTAGAGCCAGGTGTGTGATAGTTGTGCCCCTGATGCTATGGAAAAGGTAGATGAAAATCTAGCTATTTCTGTGAATTCAGAGATGTTAAGAAATATTACAGTTTTATTAATTCCCTGTGCAGTTCAGTCACAGTGATTTGATTTCCAAGAGAAAGGCCTTCCAGTAGCATTAGAAGTAATTTCACAGCTTAAATGAATTCAGTCACGCCTCTGTAGTAAAGAGTGCATTACCCTTTTTATTGCCATCTGTGAAAAATGCTTTCAGCAGAATTTGAATTCGAAACACGATGGTTAGCCTGGGCTGTGCATAGTTGAAAGTGACTGATCTCATTTTTGAGAAGGTATTTCCTGATAAATGCATCTGTTTATCAGAGTTTCAGACGGGAAGTGATTACTCATTTACTGAATTTGAAGGACAGGCTTTTATAGCCTAAATTTTAGTAACCGTTCTGAATATCCACCAGCTACTTTTTAGAAGGTTAGCATCTATTAAGGGCAGATGTGGCTTTCTTTGAGAGGAAAAGTCTGTCACCTCTTAAAAATTTGCCATTTGTCTTAAAGGTAAATGTGAAATTCACTGATACCTTTGAGACACGTATTGAGTATTTCGAAAAAAAAATTGGACATTTCTTCAGATTTCCTTGGGTTTTCATTGATTAACACCTAGGTTACCTGTAAAGATAGGTTTATCTGTTCACACACACTTCCATTTCTCTTTGAAGTTTCCAGGTCTGTCTGTTGGTAATGGAAGCTTGGTCTCTTATTATTTTTTTTAAATAAAGTAGAGAAACTGCAGCAGTTTTTAATCACTTTGAGGTATTTCTGAATTTAAAACAATCAGGCTGGACAGACTGCATTTGAGACAGAAGCATATGTGGTGCCCTGTATCCATTCAGTATTACAAACTTGTTTAATAGGTTTTAAATAATCAGATCTTATTTTTGAGTATGAGCTGACATGTGAAGATCAAAATTCTCTGCCAGCTGTGGGCGGAGACAAATGGGCCTAACAGGGACAGAGGTCTCTTAAAATACATAACATTTTAAAGGGTCTGCGTATGCTGGGTGGACCATGTGCTTTATTTAACAATTATACGTCACTGAAACAGGCAATTTTACTTGGTTTTGATTGTCAGCTGTTCTTAATCAAATGAAGTTTATTATATACCTTTACAGGTCCAGCTAAATTGCATTTCAAAAGAATTTTAAGAGTCAGCCTAACTAGATGCGAACATAAAAAATTCAGAAAGAACCTGAAGTACAACTCTCTTGCAGAGAGAGGGTCATGGAGTCTGACTTCTTTTTGACATAATGCTGCAGAGAGTGAGTGCTATATAAAAAAACCTTAAAACACCACAACAGAATACAGACTTGATGGAGGATAGTCCTTCAGTTTTTGTAACTTTTCAACAAGGTTGGAACTGGTGATGTGGAGCACTGTCAGCACTGTATCCTCACCTTTTGAGTAAGACAGTGACTGGGAACAAAAACTGTCCTGAATCTTATTGTTACATTAATATACATGTATATACATTCACCCCACCTGTCGAATTTAAAGAGAGAAATTCCATTCATTAAGACTGTTTCACAATTTTTTTTCTCAAGACTGTCAATGAGCCAATGAGGTTCAGAAAGCTTTGAAGCAAACTCTGTGAAAGGAGTAGTTGAGTGTTCAGCAGTTATTTACTAGCATATTGTTTCAATTAGGGTTGCAACAGGAAGGAAATTTCCATGAGAGATTGCCTCACGTACCCATCAGAATACCAGTCTATTTTAGTTGTTCAGTGCAAGCTTTATATAGCTCTAACCCGAGTTCAGCAGAATTGCACTGTTTTGCACAATTAAGCTGCACAAATTGCACTGTTCTAGATTTCAGGTCAAAGGTAAGCGATGGATTTGTCTTTACAAGGTGAAATCCATTGGGATTGTTTCTTGATGTCAGAAAATAAACTAGGTCCTTACTTGGTACTTGTAGTATGAGAGAGATGAGGAATGGTTTTCAGCTTATGATTCTGCTTTACTCTGTCCATGACATAAGGTCCAGGTTCACACTGCCTCCTACATGATGTTTTTCATTAGACAGAGAACCCCCAGAGCAGGAGCAGAGCCATGCTGCACCCCAGAAGACACCTCAGTCTGAAGAGCAAGCCTGCCCTTGTTGTTCAGAGGGCATCATGGAATGGCCTCAACTCTGTCATACCAGAGTAGATGACATGTGTTACAGAAGGGGGTCAGAATCTGCCTCTGGAAACCAGGCATACTAAAAAAAAAAATCCTTTTCCTCAGAAACTGGATCTGCTTTCTTACAAGAATTTTTTTTCTGCTGCTTTCTGCTCTTTTGAAAGCAGATGTTTGTCTGCTGACTGCTTGCTGATCCCCAATGTGGAAAGATCCAAGCTACATCCTAGATCTGTTGATTACCTGGAGCTGAGGCTAGTCCCCAAAGCACTGCTCCTGTCCTCTGAGCAGTGAATCCGAACATGAGGGTTCCTGCCATCCAGGCCATCGCTGAGATGATATTATTTATTAAAAAAATACTTTAAAAGTTACATGTAGTCTCACTTTACTATGGCTTGAGGTCAACCATGTAGAACCTTCTAGTTTAGGGTTTCTAATCGACATACAGTCCTGTAAGCCTTTATTGGAAACACCAGAATAGTTCTGAGGAACCTAACCTTCAGGCACCATGACAAGTATTGTGTTATGCAAGAGCTATTTTTAATGTATTAAAGATTAACATTGGTGTATAAAGTTAATCAGGAATAAACATCCTGTGTTGATAAGGTAAAAATCATTCTCCATTTGTTAATACCCTTATTTTTAAGAGATCCCAAATTAGATCTAAATCTTGCGGTTTTTATAGCCAGGCATTGGTCCGTGGAGTAGTCAGTCAGGAATATAACTTTTTGTAAGAAATGTGTTGTTTAGAGTGAGTGACCTTTTTTCCTGTGAATTTTCATCTTCATTATTAAATAGAAAAGGTAAATCTGTTCCTTCACTTTTCCACTGTTGCACGTGTAAATAGAGGTAGAAAAGAACCTAAAATTAAGGAAGCACTGACTGTAATAATTTTTTTTTTTTTTTTTTTACATCTAGCATGTGTACAGGCTGAGATGCAAAGTCATTATTCATTTTGGAATATTAATTTGCATTTTGTGATTCTCAATCTAAATTTGACACAAAAAATACCATAAAAGCACATAAACCAATAAGGAAATGATGAGCAGTAGGAGTTCCAGGGATGCATTCTGAAGGGTTTTCTTTAAGCACAACTTGAAAGCAAAGTCATAACGTTTCCAGATACTTTTCAAGTGTTTTGCAAGTGTTAAATCTCAGGTATTTCACATGGTTTGTAACCAAAACAAAAAGCTCCCATGTAATTGGGGAAAACATGTTGCAAGACTGCATGATTCTGCTGAACCTTTTTTGGCTGCATCTCTCATCAGTCAGAAACCATGGCTGTGTTTATTTCTGGAGTTTGCTTAAGCTCTCAGCAATTATGCTTTATGATTAGCTACTACAAACTCTCTTCTAGTCCAAATAAACCTATAACTCTCAGAAGTGGAATAGGGGATCATAACTTGCACTCAGGAGGTTTCTTGGAAGAGAAATGCTTTAGCATTGGCCCAGAATGGCAGGACTTGCATTCTTTCACATGCAGCCTCCCTTAAATGCCAGAAAGTTTTTATTGCTTCTGCAATTTTTTTTTTTCATTCACACAATCTCTCTACTTCCAGGGCCACCTTTTCCTTACCCATTTAGATATAAAATACATCAAGAGCTAGTTTGAAGAAGCAAATTAGAGTAGTGGGTAACTTGGAAGCCCTGGCCTTGGGGATATTTTCTTTGTCCTGCCCTGGCAGAAGAGCAAACCACAACAAGCATGTGTTACCTTGCTTCCTACCCCTCCCTGTATTTAAAACTTTTCCTGTTGCAAGCCATATGCTGCTTCTCCTTTGGAGGAGTGTGAAATATTTTTTAAGGATGTTAGCACAAAAATGCCTTTAGAAAGGCACTGCACGCCCTGGAGGAGGAGGTTGCAAATGTGGCATCATTGGACTTCCCTTCAGGCTCTCTTCCAGTGCAAAGGCAGTCTGTAAAGCTGGCCTGGTTCAGTTTCTGAAATCTCTAGCAGTCAGCAGGCTGCTAGCCAGCCTGTTTCAGTTTGTGTATCGTTCAAGCTGTCACATTTTGATTGAAGGGGAAGGATGTCAGTTATTTGAAGCTTCCTCCAAAGGTTTTCACAAATTAAATCTGATATAACAGTGATGTTAATTGCACCAATAAAACATTTGCATCTCAGCAAAAGCTTTTGCTGGCTCTTGGATATATTTCTTGAACTGTTTGTCTCAGCTGCTTAACTTTAATTTCCCTTGTTCAAGGGCTGTCAGAAAGATCACCAAACTGGCTGAAAATGTCATATCAGCCAGATACATTGGGAGGCAGCTTAAATGTTTAAACCCCAAATCCTGTAAAATACAGATAAACAGAGAAGATGTTTCTGCTGCAGTCATCCAGATGAAGTTATTTATATTTCATCTGCTTCTATATTTAATTGTGTTGCAATTTAAGTTCTAGTAACTTAGAAATAAAGGAGTAAAATTATGTTTTCAAGCAATAACATTGTGCTGTTCTTTCCTGAAAAGTATTAGGATATTAGATAAAATATGTCATAAGGGACAGGAAGGATTAATTTTGACAGTAAGCTTTGAAGTGATGTAGTTGGAAAAAAAAATTAGCAGATGTGGATATTTGCTGAAGAATCTGGATTTGCAGATTATTAAATGTGGTATGAATTACAAATTAAGGCTACTTGAAGGCTTCTCCACCTTCTGTGCCTGAAGCTGTGTTCTTAGACTCCATATTCTGAGAAGTTTTTCTCCTCCTAAATTAGAAAGGGCAAAAGAGTAACTCTCAGTTTTGTTAGCTAATTGTTCCTTAATGTTCAGTAGGGTAACTGGGTAACAATCTACAAAAGCATGCATTTTGCTAGTTACCATTTAAAAAAAAAAAACCAGCCAAGACAACATTTCTTTGAGAAAGGAAGAAAATGGTTTTTATTATTTATTTTACAATGCCTTTTTTTTTAAGTATGTCTGTTATATTATTTTTATTTTAAAATAAACCTGAATGTTTCTTAGGGAGATGGAAGCATGTCTTGCAGAAGAGCTGGGCAAGCAGCACCAGGAACTGCTAGAAACAACTTGGGAACAGCTAAAGGGAGAAGAGTTAAAGGGCTGTTCATATCTGAGTTTGAGTATAAAGCTACACACTAAGAGAAATCCAGACCTCTATTTACAAGAGATGCTGTCATTCCCTAAGTTTAACCATAAGCTTTTAGAGTGGCTGTAATTTGCTGTATTTTAGTGTATTATTTCACATGTTCTTGTATTTTTGTAGGATGTGTGTTATGCCCCAGCCTGCTGACTCAGGGGAGGGTTATTTGATTTTACTCTGGGTGATGTGTGGGAGTGACAACAAAATTCACAGGAAGTTCAGGAAAAAACTTTTACTTGCAAACTTTAAAACAGTGAGGTAGAATAAGGTGCTTGGCAAATTTTAAAATGTATTTGTTTTGGTTAGAAGTGCAACAATGTAAAAACAGTGTAACACTTAAGAAAAGGTGTAAGGGAAAGGAAGGAAAGGGTAGCAGTAGGGAGGTATATCATGACCACCCTTGGATCCAGAGGTGAGAATATGTCCGGTATTTTAATTTTTTTAATTTTTTTTTTTTCTAACTGCTAAATGGTTAAGCATCTTCCAGCCAAACATATTGTTCTGGATGGGACATCATCTTACAACACGTATGTATTCTTATATTTTTTTGTTGTAGCTACAGCTGTGCTTTATTTCACTGTGAGTTGAAAATCTGGTATCAGACAGGTCTTGACAGGCAGGTTAAAAAAAAAAAAAAGTCAGCGTAATTTAAATTAACTAAGAGCTTCAGCTCAAGTTGCTGAGTATTTGAAAAGGCTGATTAGCATTTACTTTAGATAATGGAAACTTTGGGTAGGTTTTTTCCTTGGGAGTCAGTGACTGACAAAATCAACACCTTAATCAGCTGCTATGTTCCTCATGCACAGTCAAAGCCCTTGCATGTTTTGTCACTAACCAGGAATGTTTACATGTTCCTGACTGAAATGTTAGTTCAGAGCAGGTGTCCCATAGACCTGTTCTGCCTCCCAGCAAGGCTAGCTGCATTCATCTTGTAGGCTCTGCCCTCAGTTATCCTGATGAAACTACAAACAAAATTTGCAGCTGTAGGAGAAAGTAGTGCAACTGAATGCAAAAGTTGCACTTTATTTGTCAGCAAAAAAAAAAAAAAAATACAGCTTCCCTTTTAAAACCACAGAACAATAGTGCTTGTTTTTTCTTTAATATTAAGCTGAGTTACCAGAACAACCAATGGAGCTAAAAAAGAATTGGATTATGAAAGGGAGATTGTCATTGGAGTACCAGAAAGTGAACTGTCTCTGCTATTTTTTTTGAGCTACAAAAAAGCACCAGTCCTAAAACACATGGAAATTATTTATATCTGCTGCATTGGAGCTCCTGTTTTCCCATGCAAAATCTGTACTCTAGTCAGTTTCAGTATTCCTTGTTTTCCTCTACTTGCCTTTCTTTTTAAATAATGCTGCTATGAGAGTTCTGTAGTGTTGCCTTGAGAGTAAAATATTTAGGGTGATGATGACAGGATTGGTTCTTCAGAAGAGGTTACCATGTGGGTCGTACTTAATATGTCATCTGAAATAGTCCCTTTGGAGACAAATTCTAAAATGGTTTAGCCTTCCATAGGAAACTCTGATTAGAATAGCTACATTGTTGCGGCATCCATTATTTTGAGGTGAACTTTGTACTGGATAAAAGCCTGAATGGAGATGAGGAATAAAAAAAAGAGTGCAAAAATCATAGCCTATTTATCTTTATAGATTTGCAAGTTGCTTAAATACAGAGATCTCTAGTGTATATAGTGTTTCTGTGTCTGGTAGAGCTGAGACATCAATGCTGTGAAACTAGTATTTCACAGATCTATGAAAATGAGCAAGAAAAAGGAAAGGAAGCTTGCTTTGGGCAATGGGTCCAAACATTTGGGGGGCTCAGGTGGAGTCTAATTAGGTTGTTCTTTCAGTTGTGGGAGAGGAAAGCTGAAGCTGGGGAAAAAAAAATCACTGTATTACACAGACAGAGCCTTTAGTGCACAACGTTAAACATCGGGCTGTTACCTTCTTCTATCCAAAAAGCCTTCACCTGCTACCTTCACATCATGGCTGGGATTTCATATTGAAAGGTAGTGAGAGATAACAGGGAAAATCCTGTCACCATGCACATATTTCACAAAACACTCCCATTTTGAAATGACATCTCCATCAGTCATACAAGATGCATCTATTTACCAAAACACCACTTTGGTGTCCAGATAGGAGCAGGTATTAGAGGTGTTATGAGCCCACTCCCATAGATTCAGTGTGTTATGATGGAATTCATTCTTGGGGAAGAGTCAGCTGAAACAGTAAATGTTAAACTTATTGGTACCAAGAAGCATATGAAGGCATCACTTTATCCTTGGAGGATAATGATGTCAGTGGACCGCTTGTGCTGTGCTGGATGTTTAAAGTGTTTTAAGTACAGTTTTGAGTGGCAGATTTAATCTAATTAGCATGGAGCTGATAGCATTAACAGTTGCATTCTCTTTTGCACAGCTGAACAGTTACCAGTCAGCACTGCATTGCAGAGGGAGCTGTGCAAGTATAAATAAAGACATGATCTTGTCCTTGAAGAGCTTCCTATTTCAAGTGATGTATATCCTGATAAAGGTATCTGCCCTAGGAAGTGACTCCATCACCAAACAGACAGGAGTCTTGTGTTTGAACTTGCCCAGCTAGCTCCTTCCAGAGGATACTGGCTCTGTCCGCACTGGCCAGCATCTCCTTGGAGTTTTATCTGGGTTTCTTACGGTCACAGGACCTCCAAGTATGAGTAGGCACTTTGCGTGGTTCAGGGAGCTAAAAACATGAGGTTGGAGTTGGCAGTCGCAGGAGTGACACAATGGCATGGTGTTGAAGTCACTGTATCATGTCCTGGGAGGTGGTTGACTCATGGAATCACTGATTATCCTGAATTGGAAGCTATGGGAATAAATCACATGGACTCCATTTTCTTCATGGAAAAAGCCCATTCTTTATTCACATAACTCGTTTTTATACAGTTTTACAGACCTTGTATTTGACTCCAATTGCTTAGCGGCTTTCTTGCCAATTACTTTATTAGTTAGTAACAAGTTGTTATCCTGTATCAGTCATTGAAACTCCCGGTGTGTACATGCAGGAAAAGTTGTTTGTGAGAGATAGTTTTCATTTTTCTGTATAATGGTGTAAAAACAGTTTATACAGGTGGCTAGGTGTTTTTTCACCCAGGAATAGATTGTTATGTTAACAAACTGCTCACGCCAGGATTGCTTTCACATGGGAACTTGTAAAGTGCTAGCTTGTCAAGGCCAGCCACTGATTTCAGGAGAGCAGGCTTGATTTTAAGAGGCGTTTCTTTATAACTTTTCTACCTTACTGCAACAGGAAGGGACCTACAAGGATCATCAGTTCCATTTCCAGCCCTGAACACAATCACACCATGTGCCTGAGAGCATTTTTCCAATGCTTCTTGAACTCTGTCAGGCTTGGTGCTGTGACCACATCCCTGAGGAGCCTGTTCTGGTACTCAACCACCCACTTGGTGAAGAACCTTTTCTTAACATAAAGACTAGTAGGGGGTACTGAGGGTGCAAAACATGTAAATGTTGGAGGTGTAAGGGGAGAAAGGGTCAGATCTGATGCAGTTTTGCTGGTTTTTTGTATTGCCCTGCAAGCAAGTGTTGCTAGGCTTCATCCTTAATGTTTGAGCAAGCCAAAGGGGTGAGAAATGTTTGTGAAAGCCAGCAGGGTACTTGGGAGTGAGTTTGTATGCACAGTGTGGCTGAGCAGGGATGAGACTTTGGACTGTAATTGAAAGCAAATGGCAGGCTGAAAGGCATCAAACAGCACTTTCAAGAGATTTTACTTTGAGGACCTTAAGAGCACCAGTGAAAATATTTGGCCAGCAGCTTATCCACAATTAACAAGAGAAAGCTGCTGAATGACTTGATAAACTGCTGAGGATCTGAGTTTTTTAAAGGAAAGCAGGTGTGAGGAGACCTTTTTTGACTGACTGCTGCATTTCTCAAGAGGAGCTTACAGGCAGCTGTAGCCACTCAGACTGGTAGTATGAGAAGCAAATGACTGAACTGATCCCAGAAAAGCTTCTGGGTATGTGGGGAGAGTTAGTTGTTGGGAAGCTGGTCACATCTAACAGGAACTGTGTCTTCTTACTTTTGTAAATGAAGTGGTTTTAACTGATGAAGAGGCAGTTTCTGTAGGAAGAGAGAGCTCCTGCAGAGAACAACTGGGTTGGACCATCTTCATTGCAATGAATGTGGCAGTTTTGGCATCCATTTTTACAGCTCATTTCCTTTCCATTTATGCATGAAGTAGGTAATTAAAACTTGTTTTTTTATTGGTGCAAAATAGAATGTTTGTGAATCATTGTTTATCTTCAGCAGAATGCATCTTTAAGTAAATGAATTAGTTATTCCTAAAGAAAATTTATCTATGCATTTATAAGATTGTAAGTTATTTCCAATATTGTGCAGGAATATGAAAAAAGTGCTGTAAATTCCTTGGATTATTATTTGTGTCAAAAAAGGAGTTTTCCAATGCTTTTCTTAATGAATGATGGAATATGACATTGGATTTCACTGCCTTTGTATTTAATGAATGAGAAAAACCTAGACTCCAAATTGCAGAACCAGAAGTATTTCCCTAATGTTTCCACAATAAGATTGTCAAATTGCTGGCAGATTAAATGTATCATGGTGAAAAAAAAATGGTAATATTTTCTGCCAAGATTTGTGAAATTTCGCTTTGCAGTTTAATATCACTAATGAAATCACTTCCATGCCAGACTAAAAAGAAGTGTCAAACTATAGAGACCCAGCCTATGCTAATCCTAATCCTATGATTATGGGATTTGGTTGCTGACAGTGCTGATGTTCTCTTGCTCCGTTATGGTTGCTGTGTGAGTATGGAGTAAAGCTTTATTTTTCCCCTTTAATTACTAGTATCTGACTTTAAAAAGGTCATTGTCCAAGAGCAGCAAACATAGCCATGTGCTCTGGTTCTGCTGGGCACTTATATCCTGGGGTTTCTGGTGCATGTTTCTCATAGCTTGCAAGAAGGAACGTGTGCAACGCTGATTATGAAATTACAGCAAATGCAAAATAGTGATTTAAGATCTTCAGGTCTTTAGAACTAAATTGTTCTTTAGTAGTTGTAGAACCTAAGTGGTACTTAAAATGCTTGTAAAGAACTTTCTGCTGTGCTGTCTTGATACTATGATTTCTTTGGCTTATTAAAGCAGGTAGGTAAGTAAGGCTCAAATGTTCTTCAGGAATAACAAGGTCAGCTGTTGAAACCAAGATGTAGCTAAAGAATCTGGTATGCAAGCAGTGTTGTAAACTGCACTTAGTTATGAGCTACAGACATAGATTAAGAAAATGGATTAGTAATGGGAAGGGGGGGAAGAATAAGATAGCATTATTTCTTACAACATATATGGGCACTTCTCATCTCCTTTGCTTCGTTACAGTTGGAGATTATATGTTTTATCCCTGCTCTTTTTTCTTCCACTCAATTGCACTCAACAGCAAAGGTGGTTCATGCTGCTTTGGTGGTTAAGAGTGCACATAACATTTGCACAAACATGAACTTCCTGCACATATACTTCTGCAACCCATAATCTGGTACACCACAACTGCAGCCACCAGCTTCCTAAGGAGTATGTATTTTAACCTAAGCTCATTGTTTCATTGACCCAGCTGTATGATGAACTCTTTCCACTCTTCCTTTTTGTTTAAAGGAATGTAAATAGAAGTATTCCATTCATAAGCTTAGTGTTTAAGAGGTCCAGCAGTGAAAATCATGATAAGTTGCTTCTACTAGACATATTAGAACAATGCCAGAGGAGATGAGAGGGACAGAAGAATTGTTGTTGCAGGAAGAGTTGAAATAGTCTGAAGAGAAAAAATAATCTGCATCAGTGTGTCTTTGCATTCTTCTATGTCATTTCTGTGATCTTGGCGCTCTGTTGTAAAACTTCTTTAAAATCCCCCAGGTCTTATTACTTCTTATTCCTTGTAACCCTGTATTAATCCATTGTGGTTTTCCATTGATTTGTGAGGATCATATCTCCATTAAGGTGGGAGATTACTTTTTTAAGAAAAGTTTTATGTCCATTCCTTTGTAGTTTTTGGAGTTACATAAACAATGTGCTTATGGAATGGGTGCCAAGCTTCCACATGTTCTCTGTTTTTAAACTTGAGCACTAAAACCCAGTGAAATTGTACAGTCGTGTACAAACAAATGATTTAGATTTAGATAAAAATGTAATGCTTACATTTTATAAAATGGTAAAAATGGAACGATTTTCGCCCCCAATTAAGTTGTTTCATTTATGAAAAATCGTATGACCTTAGTTAGAAGACATTCTACACTTGTGCACCTCTCTCTGTATCCACTTTTTAGAAGCTGCATGTCTACAGTATTTCGTTCACTACTCAAGCTCTCGCATGTATCATCAATGCAATAAACACTTGCATAGCAATGTATCACTTAAGTAGAAAAGTATTACTTCTTTCCTGCTTCCCCCACCGTTTCCCACCTTTCTATCCATGTCCAGAGCTGAATGTGCAAGGCCAAGCCTCACAAAACATTCCTCATGCTGGATGAAAGAGGCTCCCTAAGCCGCTGCTCACAGGGGTGAGCTGTGGCTGCGTGTGTGCTTCTGGAGCTGCTTTCAAAAAGGGAACCTTTGAAGTGCTTCAAAGAACCCAGCGGTATCTGTACCTTTTGATTAAAAGGATGTTCAGTACAAATAGGAGAATATACTGAAATATTAAGATAAGCAAATTTTGTGGTCATGAACAATAATTCCTGGGGGGACCCGATGGTGACCAAAGTGTACCCAAGCAAAACTGTACTTTCACCCAGCTCATAAGGGCTGAATAAACAAACAAACAACCTTGATTAAAAAAGAAAGTGGACTGAAACACAGTAGTGCCTGTTGTTACTGTCCTGTACTAGAAGAGACAAGTTATGGGTAAAGCTAAAATCTTAATGCTTTTGATTTTTTTAAATATCAGATGAAATGTGTTGGAGTTTAGTTTTATGTATTTTACTGCCAATACTAAAGAAGCAATGGGTCTAGCTATATCTTTTTAAGTGGGTAACCTTCCTAAAAATGTTCTTACTTATGTGGAGTTTTTTTTTTCCCTCTGGAAAAATGAGGTTAGAGTTTTGGCAGAGGAGAGTTGTCTCTAATGTAACAGAACTTAGTTCATCTCATGCCAAACATCAACACTTGATATCAATAATTGTCGACTCAAGTATTGCTCTTGGGTACATTAATCATTCCCATTGTTCCATAACACAGTGGGAAAAACACTCTTTAACAATTGCTACCGGGGAAAATTGCACAGTGGGAGCTGAAGCAGTTCTTGCAGTTGTGTAACAAAACGCCAGAATGCTGGCAACACTCTGGGCCTGGAAGGGGATTCTTGTTGGAGAATGCTATCAGTGGATTCAGACTAAAGTGCACCATCATTTTCTCTCTTTGTGGTATTGAGTTACACTGCATGTGCAAAAATGTAATTCTTAAAGGATGTGTTTTTTCTGCTCATTGTCCCAAAGAGGGTAACTTGTAGGGAATGTGTGTCTGGCAGATTGTGACAGTATGAATTTGAATTTCCTTACTGAATGACTGTCCGTGTCCATTTGATGGGTGATAGATTTGTATTATGTAGTCAGATCAAGCTTTTATAGCATTCAGTGGTGCTAGCCTATGCTTTAGAGCATGCACATTTCAAGAGAAAAGAAGATACAGATTATTTCCCTTTGGTTTCTTCTCAGTAAGAGTAACTAAAGTCCAAAATATTCTCTTCCATCATGTACCTCTCTTCATGTTGTTTTTACCACAAACTGCTTAGAAAGGGCAACATCACTTCCTAAGACAAATGGTTTTAATTAAACTTCAGGTTTAATTCTGACTTCAGAGAATGAAGATCATTTGAGAATTAAAGATATTTCTGAGGAAGGCAAAAGATAATGTCTCCCCTGCTTGCAGTTAAAGGGATCTATTTCTTTACCTTTGGAAAGATAATTTGAAACTCTTTGATGCCTAGGTACATTGTTACCTTGATACTTTATGAAGTCGAGGAGGATGAGAATTTTGTATCTCATAAATTGGTTCGGTGTGCCTTCGAGTACGTTTCCACTAAACCCAAGTTGTCCTTCCCTGGACTGTGGCCCTGGTGTGCAAAGCCTTCAGACCAGCTCTGCAGACCTAGAGCTGCAGGTCAAAGCACGAGGTGTGTGGTGTGTTCCAGCTCTTGTTAAGACCTGTCTGCTTGGCAGCAAAGGTGCAGGGAAAAGAGCTCAAGTGCTGACAGCTCCAGGGTAGCTGTGCCTTCTGTATTTTGCTTGCAGTGGTAACACAGCAGGCGTGCAGCACTTCCCTCCCACCTCAGCCAGGTGTCAGCACAGCCAGCCTGGGAGGTGCTGTGCTGAGAGAGGATGAGCATCTTGTGGAGCTCTGCTCGGGTGTGATGTGGTCACTCATTAGCTGCAAAGGTGGCACTTGCCTGGTAACTGTGCAGTGTTAGGTGTATACTTTGATTTCTGACTGGGCATTGAGACACTTAGCATTTCTAAGTCTCCCTTCCATTAAGATTGTGAGTCTCTGTGGTAGTACAGTTGGATTCAAAGGGGCTGGAATTGGGGTTAGAGAGGGATTTCTTTATTAGGAATTGATACATAGTAGAACTTTTCACCCAATACATGCATAAGTTTTCTAATGTTATCTCCTGAGTGTTTAAGCATTTATTTCAAGTTAGTAATTCATTCCTCTAGAGTGTTTGCGTGCTTCCTTTCAGTTAGTGGTCTCAAAGGATTATAAAAATATCCACTGGCTGGTGAGATATTGTTCTGCCTTTATGGTTTCAGATACTAGGGTCTGGGTAAGTTGGTAGCCCAAGCCTCACGCCTGAGAATAAATATTACACCCACAAAAATAAACTTGCCCTATCTCTGGCCATCAGAAGCCAATTTTTGTTCTGGGTGCATTCATCTAGTTTGCATGTTGCAGTGGGAACCACTGTGTTCAGTACCTTTATCTGCCCGTCTGCTTGGTGCACAAGGCCTCTTCTGTTTATGTTGATGGTTTTGGAGAGATTGCCAGGCTGAATCACTGATGTGGCAATAGTATTTTATAATGCTGAGAGATAGTTCCCTTGACTCCATGCCATTTTCAGGACAAAAGCTGAGATAGGGAGTTATGTGCTGTCATGTAGTGTCTGCCTGCATATCAGAAGTAGCAAGGCTGTTTTTCCATTAGAGCTTTAGTCTGGGGGAAAAAAAAAAGTGACATATTTTGGAATATTTCATGGTGTCATAGTTGGCAGGTGTGACCAAATAAAGGGATTTTCCATTGTAGGATGTATGGCTGATAAGCTATATTCCTAGTTTGTTTTATTGGTCCTTTTAAGTAGGAGCATCTTCTGCCCATTTAGCATTGGATTGGGCTCTCACTAAAGAACAGATCTCACTACTCCTTGGTCTGCTCTCCCCAAATCACTGGAAAAAGCTGCCTGCTGCTCTTCTACCCTCTGTCACCATGAACAAAATCCCTTACCAATTTTTTTTCAGGTTTCCTAGGAATGTCTTTTGACTCTGGCCACAATTAAAGAAAAGCTGTCATGTGAAATCTGTATAAGATTCAACTCCAACAGCATTCTTCATATTTAAAGCTAAAGTTCTTCACTCTTATCCAACTGTTTCTCCTCTGCAACTATCTCTATAGCTATTGTAATTTCACGGGTAATATCCTTTAGATCATAGCTAGGGGGCAGAAGAAAAAAAAAAGCAGCAGAGAGAATCTATGTTAGTACAGGTGGTGTTACACTTGATGAAATACTTTGATAATGGCCCTTATGAGCCAGAAATTAACTGACATGATGTAGCTTGGTTTTTAGCAATACCTTGTTTCCCAGATGATGGCATTTGAAAGTGCTCAAGTTGCTCTCACAATGCCATGCAACTTTCAGCAAACAGGTTGTTTCCTACAGTTTGCTGTCAACATTTGCAGATGACACTCTCTGACCTTGTTTGCATAATTTCTCCCACAAACAGTTTTCCAGTTGTCAGAAGTCAGATTGCCAAAGATGATCTCTCCTGTATGATAACTGCAAGGCCTTTCTGTTATTTGAACCTTGATAGAGATTTGTTAATTTTTTTTCCTTATTTTTTTCCTTCAAATTTAGGTGAAAAATCAGCTTTTCTTGCTCTAGTAGTTCAAACAGAAACAGTTGGAAGAGAGGTTACATGCAATTGGCAAGAATTTATCTTTCACAGGACTCTATGTCTCAGTGTTTTAGCCTCTCTTTTCAGATCTGGTAAACTTTTTTTTGTGTAAAATAATAAAACCCCACAACAACCCAAAAAAATTAGTTTATGTGTATGCCTTCCTCAAGCAGAAATATTGGCTTTGGGGTGCAAATGAACCAAAATGTAAAGTTGTCTTTCTACAAAATCATAGGATGGTAGAATGATAAAGGAGGATTTCTGTGTACAACTCTGTAGATAGATTTGTTTTTTCTCCAACTTGCTAATACTTCTATAGTAGACTCTGTTGTTTTCTGAATGGTCATACATTTCTGTAGAAAACTGTCAGTGCAAGAGACAGTTTGGCAAAGCTGGTCCATGAATTAGGGTCTGTCATAAAGAACCTTGGGCAGACTCCTTGAATTTCTTTCTTCTTAATCAATATTGTTGCCTAGAGTTAACCATTTGGACATAGCAGGACCACCTTCCATACAGAAGGGAGTCTGTATCTCAGACTCGTTTTAAAAATGTGAAGTTGCTTTCTGTGAGCAAAGGTCATCAAGAAAACATTGATTAATGTCTAAAACTTGAGCAAGGATTTTTTGGAAGGTGGAGAATCCCTGCTATAAGGGAAGGGCTGGAAGGGCTTTCTGCAGCTGCCAGAGCTGTCAAAGTGTGTGTGTGATAAATTGTTCAGTAAATGCACATGAGCTGATCCTATAGCAACTCACTGGAGCTTTGTGATGGGACTCCCTGAGGATCCCAGGCTTGCTAGATACAAGTCAGCATAAGCCTCCTTTGGATTTATCCTGCTCACCATAAACTCTGCCCAGAAAGGATCCAGAGCTGGGAGCAGTGGGCCTGCTCCCTATAATATCAATGCCTCTTTTCAGGCTTACAGATTGAGAAGGGAACAAACTCTTAATGGTCACATGAGGGTGTAGTGGAGGTGGTAGGGCAGAAAGTTTTTATTCTGACTGGAGTCTAGATGTGTGACCTTCTTTCTGTTAGAGAGTACTTATTTACCCAAGACTAAAAGTGGAAGCCTTTCAAATGCATCTCTCAGGTAATGCTGAATGTCATAGGAAATCTCCTGCCTTCCTGGCTGTTGATGCTTTGCATGGTAACAAGTAGTACCCCTGGTCAATGAGCTCAACTGACAGTTACTCATTTAGGCAAGCTTGAGGGTTAAAGAACCCTTTGGAAAGGATTCTTTAGGAAGATAGGAAGAAGATATTATAGATTTTCTTACCTTTTTTTTTTCCCTTTATATCAATTATTCTCTTCCCTGGAAAAGAAAGTTAAATTCTGGATAAAGGCAAAATTGAAGTATGTAAGTTGTCATGATTAGGTAGTTGGATATTAGGAAGTACCCCTGTTGCCTCAATCCATTTTTTAAATGGTATCACTGAGGAATTTATGAAGGATTTGCTTTAGGAAAAATAAATTTCTTAAGAGTAAGCATTAATTTTTGACTTTTACAAGCCTGTGAGAGAAAGGTAATAGCAAATGTCTAGGAGGAGAAGGGTAAGTAAATGAAAGGTTTTCATCTGCTCAGTATAATTTGAAATATCAGATCAGATTCAGTACACTTGGTTCTCATTATAAACAAGTATTTCCAATTACTTTGGTGGAAGCCAGACTGGATTATTTTTTCTTTATTGTTAGATATTTGAATAAACTGGTATCATGGTTTAGGAATGGTATTCTCTAATTTATTGCTCCCACACTGCAGCTTCCTCCACCTCCCTCATGCAGGCGGCTGGAGAGGAGAATTGGAGGCACCAGAAGGCAAAGATTATGGGTTTGAGATAAGAACAGTTTATTGGAAACAGCAATGAGATAAGAAAATGAACCATAACAGCAACAATACTAATTACAGAGGGTAGAAGAAACTATTCATGAAAAAACCCCACCCAATAATAGATAATAATGGATGGCTCTGTCCACTGTATTTTCTCAACCAGGTGGAACTCCTTCCTGGAGGAGACTCTTTTCATCTCACCTCAGCAATGGCACAAAGTGGTAGAGAGTAACCTCTGTGTCCTGGTCAAGTTCTGCAGTAGCCCTCCCAGCTACTGCAGAGCTTGACCCTCTCTTCAGGGTCCTGACTTCTCCAGGACAACTGGAAAGTGGAAGGCTGTGTTTATTTGTCTTCAGAAGTAACTCTTGCCAGTTTGGGATACATAGACAGTAACCTTAGGGTTACTGAAGATAACATGAAGAGATGATAAAATTTGGAGCTGCATGTAAGTGGATTCTCACTCTCTCAAGCTATTTCATGCTTTTTTCTTAGGCACTTACACCTGGCCCGTTATAGTTGGTGGTGGTCTACCACATTCAGTCTGGAGTCTGGGGTGCCTGGCCAAATGTCAGCCAGCCACCCCAGACTCCACAGACTGAATGCTGTCTAACTCTGCTTCTGCTGTGAGAATTTAGATTGTTCAGTCCAACTTGTTTCAGGGGGTGGGAAACACAAAGCTCTTTGGGGATGGGACAGGGCAGGATGGGATTCAGCTACAGGTTTAAATCCCATCTCCCAAATGAGATGGCTATTGTAGCTCATTCACATGGAGTAGTAAAACTCCTTTCCATCTTTTATTAACCACCCACTAAATTATTAATCTGACCTGTTCACTCACAATAAATACTCTTGCCTAAAGCATGAGAAAGCTGTGTTTTTATTGACAGTAACAGAAATACTGTTTGAATGAATTGCTTTAGCTCAGTTTAGAAAAGACAGTCAGTATAAGACTCAGACTAAATAGTTAAATATTATATACCTGCCTAGGATTTGAAGATTCCTGGCTAGTCAAACACAGTACTTCTACACTAGCATTTTATGTGCTGTTTGGAGTTCATTTTTCTGTTGAAAACAAGTATGCCAAAAAGTTGACTTTAATAATTTTTAATATTGGTTTTGATTATAGCTTAGGTAGCCATGGCATTATCTTACAGGATGGCAAAATCCTTGCTGTCTCTTCTCCAAGGTTGAAGATTTGTTTCTGTGCATGAGGGTTGTGAACTCCTTGAGTTCAAACACTTCATTATTTCAGCCCTTGAAGGCACACAACAGATATTCCAGCTTGGTAGTATAATGCCCTTGAAAAATGCTTTGTGGAAGGAGGTGAGGGGATAGCTCTTATGCATTTGGGAAACCTGAAGTCTTAAGCTCTGGATGTGCCCTGTGAGCCAAGCTGTTTGGATGTGTGAGGCTCTCTGCTGTCCTGCTAGGATACAGCTCCATCTGGTTGCTCTTGTAAAGTTCAGCTGTTAAGTCAGTGCTTTGGGCTCAGAGGCAATATCTAAGCTAGGGAAATGCTGTTCAATGTTTTCAATGTTCTTAAATGGTGGGTGGTGCTCAGTGACATGCTGCAAAGTGTAAATAGGAACAGGTTGAGCTTAAGCACACAAAATTGGTGCAGCATTGGAGATAATGAATAACCTAGTTTAAATGTGCAACATTTAGCTTAGTGCTCTGGAGAGCTGTGACTGTAACTGGTGAAATGCTGCAATGTGTGTATGGCTAAGAGGGAGTAGGAAGGAGGGGTTCAATTTGTGAAGAAATCTTCATGCCTGAAAAAACACTGTGCTAGTGTTCATGTTAAACAGCCTCTCATTCACAAATTGAGAAAATCCAGGCTGCTGCAGAACAAACACTCCTGCTACTTCATGAGTTACAGACTTTCTTGTTTTGATCCATTTCCTTCTGTTTAAAAGAGATAAGAAAGATGTATTATAATATGCTGGGTACCTCAGAAGATTCAGCTGGGCCTTCAGCATTTCCTGGAAAATGAACGTGAACTTGTCCAGTGAGGTGGAGTCAGAAGAGGGAATGGAAAAACACACAAATAACATGCACAATAAGAATTTCTTTAAACTGCTTTCTATAAAGCAGTTTATGAAGGTCTTTGTTTTACAGTCTTTCAGTTTTCCTGCTAATTCAATGTCCTTGGGTAGTTGCTGGGCAAGAAATATATAATGTTTGCTGTGCACAAACTCGTGTGTGCATTGGCCAGCTGAGCAGGGCAGATGCCCTCAGTACAAGCTTGTCACTTCTGCTCTGGGTGGTGTCTGTGCTTTCCACAGCCACTTGGTCACTTCCTCCTCTCTGCAGCCCACTTGGCCTTCCCCAGCAAAGGTTACTCTAAAGGTAGACAAAACACTCATGAATGAATGAGCCTTAGGTGCTTATGGGAATGGAGAAGACAAGAAGGAATTGATGATGTAATTTCAGAAGCCTTTTTTTTAGCCAGAAAAAGAGGTGTGCAAGGTTCCTGTAGATGGTCCTTACATTTCACAAGGGACTTGTGATTATTTCTTTCAGTCTCATGGCTGGACATGCAACTCTTTTATTGTGAGAAGCCTGCTAGCACACTGTGATCCCTTACAAAGGCAGATTGGGCACCTCCAGGTTAGCTGTGGAGACCCCAATAAGGTCTGATCACTCTGATTTTCTAAATAGCAGGTGTTTCATTCCAAAAACTCTTTCCTTTTGCTGTTTAGGTACTGGGAAGCTCTGCCTTTCAGTGAAAGGTTCAAATATCTGAAGCAAGGAATGAAGTTTAGGTGCTGCACATTGGGTGCAGCAAAAGGAAGCCATGAAATGTATGTTTGCTCTGTCTGTGCTTGAGGATGCAATTTCTCAGCATTATCCTGCCATGCCTCATGATGCTGGGGATGAAATACAACTGTCTGTGCACGAGCAGCATTCTTATATCCCTGACTGTTCCCCAGAAAATGACTACACTCACCTCTGTGACAGGCTAGGCTCATTAAGAACAGAACTAAGACATGCAATGTGGGATTCCAGTCTGAGTCCTGTTTCCAAAAACTAGTTTCCTGTAAAAAGGAAAGAAAAAGCATGTTGTTATGGTCTGTTACACTGTACCTTTATTTTGATAGTTTCATTCTGTGAAACGGTAAATGATAATGTTTTATAACCAGAAATCAACCCTGCTTCCTTTGCTGGAATTTAATATAAACCAAAGGGTTTATGAAAAAATAAATCTCTCAAGTCCTGCTTGCTACAAGCACTTGTTAACTTGTAGGGATGGTTAAGCTGGCAATGCTTTCAGCAAAAGTTAAAATGTGCAGATGCAGCCTACCATGTGGCCTGGTTTCTCAAACCTTGAGAACAACTGAATTCCTTCCCAGCCCTTCTGAGCTGAACTGAAGAACACAGGTAGGCAAGTAACTTCATTCCTAAGAGATGAAGCTTTAAGTAGCATGTATAAATGTCCTGTCTGTCGTTCATGAGTCATCACAAATCAGATTATGCTCTTCATGCTACTTATGTGCTATGTAATGTAAATCAGCTTTACTAGGGAATGAAGTATCTGAAATCACATTTTTTGAAGTATGAAAAAAATAGAACTTGATGCCTATAAATAAACTTGGATATAAATTGAGTATGACTTCAGAAAATCAGAGCTTTTTATTTTTTTTAATGCAGTTCTCACCAAATTTGTGATAGTCATTGGCAGTGCATTAAAGTGTTCCCAGTCAGAGTTCTCTGTAAAGCACCTGTGTATCTTGTAATCTTATCTGTCCAAGTTCACCTTCAACTTGCATTGTTGCTGTGTGTTTGATAGCTTGGTGCATGAAGACTCAGTGCTGTATTAAAAAACCCCCAAACCAACAACTATTTGATGGTGGCTATTTCCTGTTGCTGAAATTTGAGGGGCTGGCATCTTCCAATCTTCCATTTTCCACCAGATTCCTTGAATGTGTAGAAAAATGATGCTAGCAGGGGTGACTGACAGAAGCACTTAACAGAAATCCTAGGTGGACTCTGCTGGTTCACCTTGTGTGAGCTGTTGTATTGTTTGCTAGAACCTGGCTGCTTTGGGAAGTGCCACTGTGCAGTTGAATGTACAAATGACACAGGTGGCTTTGAGGGAAAGCTTTGTCTGCTGTCATCTTGTTGGGAAAGATGGACTTCATTATTTGATTCAAGTTTTGGGAAGAGAGACTCTCCTCCTCTCTGTGACATTTAACTTACTCATTATTGGCTACAAGATGTAATAAAATCTCAATTTTTTTAATTTTTTTTTTTTAGATAGGCTAGTCTTGTTTAAACATTCTGATACAGAAAAAGCTTTTAAAAAGTGGTACTAATTCTCATACAAAAATTTTCAGTTTTTTTCTTTTTCTACTGCCTAGCCTTTGTAATTACTTCATGGAAAGTTATCCCATACCTCAGATCATGAACCTTCCTAGGCATTTAAAACTGATCTTGCCTGTTGGTTTGAGAGGAAAACCTTCTGTCTTTTCACAGAACCCTTCTGACTAGAAATGATTGATCAGTCTGTCTGGACTCTTCTGGGCATGGCTGTGGAAGAAAAGAGATTAAAGGCTGCACTTTTACAATAATGGAGAAACAGTGCTGGTGCAGGGGAGAGTTTACTGCCAGGGGTCTCAATTTCTCATCTAATTCTTGAGTGTCTCAGAAAAGCAAGTTCTTTTTTTCTCCCCAAGCAATTGTACTGTAGAAAATTAAATATGGTAACCTTATCCTTTTAGTGGTAAACTTGAGAGATCTACCAAAGAAATGAAATTGCATTTGTAAATGTAATGAATACTGTGGTAAACAAATATATTTTTTTCCCTCTGGAGTAAAATAAAGAATAATTTAGTAGCTTAGGCTTTTAAAATTAAAGGCACATTATTGAAAGAAAAAAAAAAGTCTTGCAGTCTGTTTTCTGGCTGGCTGATTGGGAAGCTCTTGGCTAAGACGCTCAGCCTAATGTGGCTGATGATATTAGAAGGTAAAGGTTAAGATGACAACATCTCAAGTTAGAATAAAAATAAAGTAAGGCAGTGTTCTTTCAGGCTTGCAGGTGTGCAGAGGCTTCTCTGTGCAGCTGCTGATTAGATCCAAGCTGAGTACATAAAGCCTGAAATCATCTGTTTCTGTGCTGCTTGTAACTGGGCTGAGGACACGTGTTCACATCCCAGTAGGTGCAGCTACCTTAGCACAGGGTGCTTTATCAGGAAAGTGCAGTGTGTGCTTTGTTAGATAGCACAGGGTGGTGTTCAGATAAGCAGTGAAATGATATAAATGCACCTTTGTTCTTAATGTGATGAAGGGGCTTCTTGTTGTAAAAAGCAGCTCCCCCTCCCCTACCCAGTCTATTAAATATTTTTTAATTGTCTGGGAACTAAAAAGCTCTGAAGCTTCAGTCAGTTTATGAGCAACACCTGCTGGGTACAGTCACAGCCTCAGTTCTTTGTATTCAAGGAAAGTCTGCTATAAAGCCTGTGGAAGTGCTGGGGTAAAGCTGGGGTGGCTTTAAAAATGGGATGTTTTTGTAAATGAAGGTTTGAAAGTACACTCTTACCTTCTGTGGGTGTAAGCATCCAACTGAGCTTAGTAGAAATGCAGTGATGTCTGCAATCCTATTTCTATACAGCTATCAGGATAAATCAGAGATTTGTCAAAGTTGAAAAATGCCTGTAAGATCATCAAGGCCAGCTATTAATGTAGTAGTGCCAGGTTCACCACAATTTTTGGTGTGATATCTTGAGAGAATACTGGGGAGGTGGTAGCAGGGAACCTCTTCAGCATCTCAGCTCTGAGATGAATCTCTTGCTCTCCAGCTGCACACACGAGCCTTTCTAAGCACCAGCTGTTGGGGACTGGGGTTTCCCTTTCCAGTGGAAGCTTCTTCTTTCATCTTGTCACCACTTGGGTAGTTCTTCTTGTAAATTTGAGGCTTTCCAATAATGCTGCATATAATTATAGGTTAAAAAACATTTAGGCTGTGCACTGTAGTTTTGATACATGCTTGGGAGTTTCAGTGTTGAGTTGACATCAAGTGTTTTTTTTAGCAGCTTACTCTTTTAAAAATCCTTCTTTTAAATCCTTCTAATTAAATAAATATTTTTCCAAATGTCTGTTTGGGTTTTTTTTGTAGAATGAAATTGTAGGATATTTCCTAATCTGGGCAAAATGATGCATTTTTTTTTCCTTAGAAGAATAAATGTCAACTATTTTACTGTAAATTTATAGACTATAAAATAAGACATAATTTAAAGTTTTCTGAGTAGCAGGTGTGCATCCCCAAGTTTTATTGAGGTGGGGCTATTTGTGAAGTCTGTGTATTATGAGCAGTTCTTATCTGCTTGGGAATTCACAACAAGCAGTCAGTGTATCTTATAAACAATACAAGAGTATTGACAAAAGCTGCCTGTAAAGATGACTCTGCCTTGTTTATTTCTGGTAAAATACTTGATGCAGTCAACATTTATTATAGCTACATGACCTCATTTTGATCTTAATTTCCTGCTTCTGTTCATAGATAGAGAAAAAAGCCCTAATAAAATACTAGGATTTCCAGTTGTTCTTCACCAGTACCCTAATCTTACACTGTTTGTATATTTGCTATTGGAAATAAACTCTTGGTGTCTTAAACCCTATATTTCACCTTCATGACTCTTGTTGGAACAAGGTATAATACCAGGATATTACTACATGACATGTATCTGTTGTTACCTAATCTGTTTCTTTGAAGTGCTGCCTTAAAATCATCCTCCTACGCACCAATTTATCCACTTAAACCAGTGACTGATTTCCAGAAGTGACAATTTCTGACACTTTGGATAGTTTTGTTTTTTTTTAACTCAAAAGACTGTTATTCCTTGGTTGTACATACAAATTTCAGACCTGTCGGTCCAGGCTTTGTTCTGTGTCCCTGTAATTAACTGAGTTCATGTGTAACAGTCTTTTTTTGTTTTTCCTTTCTTTTTCCTTTGATCAGCTCTTAATTCAGGGATTGCTTTCCTCTTGTGTTCTGATTATGAAAAGAGAGCACAAGTTTTAAAGTTGCTGTTCAGTAGCTGTTTTTTACCATATGCTGTTGGGGCTTGCAAATTCCTTGCAGCAACTCTACTTAATTGTGTCCTTCTAGAACCCCTGTCTGCTATGGTCAGCCTCAGAGCTGGCATCATCTAAACAAGTTGGGCTAACAATGATCATGAATCTGCTGCTGACTGAAAGGAACACAGGTTTTTAAGTGTTATGTACTGGTAGCAATTCCAAATTGTTTAATTCCAAGTCTGGTGTTTATATGTGATGCATCTTTGAAGACTGAACAAGGATTCAAATTGAACAAGGATTGTGATAAGGATGAATGGCATAAAATGGCTCCTTTCATACCTCCACTGCTTGGGTAGAGGAGGAGCAGTACTTCAGGTGTGATATTAAATTGAGTATCCAAGTCTGAGATGGTTATTCCCAGTGTTCCCATGAGGGAAAACAGGATGTTAAAAATCTCTCTTTGGGATGTAGGTTTGAGCATGGGGGGAGCAACCTCAGCTGGGGAGGTTGTAACACTGCAGAAAGCTGCTCTGAATTGTCACTTTGAAACTGTGTACATACCCAGTACTGGATTTGAGAGCAAACATGCCTGTTCTTATATTATCCTATTACTTTCACTTACAATTTTGTCATTGTTTGCTCCAATGGTTCATAACCAGCTCACAAAGATCTTCCTCCCTTAAAAAAGGACAAAAACAAAACACAAAGAAAAAAATTTACGTGCTGGTGGAATTGACTTCTTTTTATGAAAAAATATGGATGGAGATGCTCATATATTCAGTTTTATTTCTGTTCATGTAAATCCCTTTGAACTACATTTTGGCCTATGAGTTCCATAGTGGCTTCTTAAATGGATTATGTATTTTTCGGATTTTGCTTCTAGCTGAAGTCCATATTAATTTCTGAACTCTTATAAGTTCTGATAAAATTCTCTTGATAAGGTATGAATCTGTTAAACCTGCTTCATTGTATGATAACTCTGTTTTGAAGTTACCTAATTTATGCAAGATGTTTTTACAAGAGCAGAAACAGAAATTATTCAATTTGTGTCCTCTGCTAGCTTCAGCTCCTTGAGAGCTCTTGAACAAACAGAAACTACAGCACTTGGGACTGTGCCAGATGGTTTAAAAATTCCCCAGAGAATAAATAAATCTAACTAGTGTTGTATATTTCCATCACATTTGAGATTACCCTTGAAGTTGAGATTTTTGTTGTTTCTCCTTGAAGTTTACCAGTATCTATAGAAATGCATGGAATTGTTTTGGAAGCCCTTGTGGGTGTCACAGGTGAAACTGGAAGGCATACTTGGGAATCCCACCAGAGAGAGACACACCTTGTCTTCCAGGTTTGTATGCTGGGAATCACAGAATGGGTAGGTAAGAAATATGCTTGACTTTTATGATACAAAGTTTCCTTGCTGGCTCTGCAAAACAAGTTTCAGGCTTGACTTCAATGAGAACAGGACATTCAGACATGACCAAGAATAGATTCCTAACATAGATAATTCCCAGATCAACTAAGCTCCCCCAGGGGAGAGAGAGTTGATGAGCAGGAGGAATGAAGTTCACTGTTTGGGGCACCTTTTTTTCTGATTTCTGTTAGTAGTTTGTGTGCTTACTGCTGACTCTCATCAGCAAGCTGCCTTCCAGTTGCAGAGAGAAATGTTTCATAGTCTGAGCTATGGGAAGTAAAAAATAAGCTGTAGAAGGACAAAGTTGTGGATGAACTGAGTTTTAATTTCCTCAGTCAAGAGGGAACTGTTGACTTCACATACTTATTTCTGAAACTTTAAGTTATTTGAAGGCATATCTTGCTTTGATGGCAGCTGAGCATGACAAGTAATACCTTAGGTAAAATTAGAAAGAAACTCTTGTAGTAAGCTGAAGTGAATGGGATTTACATTATCCTTCCAAATAACTTGTTTAAATGACATGAGAACACTGCTGTGTCAGTGACAAAATCACTCTTCCCTTCTCATCCCTCGCCCATCAGACCAGAAATAAGAGTTTCTATTTCCAGTTCAGACAGGAGCCACATGATGGGATTTGCCATGTTACAGCTAAGTATGTTTTTACCAAGCCCAAGACATCAGGACTGTGCTGCCCTTCTCCTTTACAAGCAGGGAACATACCTTACACAGGTATCCAGCTAAGATGTGCCAGTAGTACTGGTGTGGGGGCTGCCCTGGCTGGACACCAGGCACCCTCCAAAGCCACGCTTTCACTCGTCCTCAGCTGGACAGGAGTGAGAAAATATAACAAAAGGTTTGTAGATCGAGGTAAGGACAGGGAGAGATTCTTACCTCACCAATCACTGTCATGTGCAAAGCAGACTTAGCCTGAGTGTAATTTATTACCAATCAAATCAGAGTAAGGTACTGAGAAACAAAACCAAATCTTGAAAGCACCATGCCCCCCCCACCCCTCCCTTCTTCTTGAACTTAACTTCTAATTTTCTCTATCTTCTTCCCCCTCAGCAGCTCAGGGGGACAGGGAATGGGGATTCATCACATATTGTCTCTGCCACTCCTTCCTCCTCAGGAGCAGGACTCCTCACACTCTTCCCCTGCTCCAGAGTGGGGCTGCTCCCCAGGAGGAGAGAGGAGGAGAAAGCTCTCTACCAACTTCTCCAATCTGGGCCTTTCCCACGGTGCAGTTCTTCAGGAAGAGGCTGTTCCAGCCTGGGTCCCTCCCACAGGGTGTAGTCCTTCAGGAACAGGCTGTTCCAGCATGGGTCTCCTGCTGAAGTCCTGCCAGCAAACTGTCTTCACTGTTGGCTTCTCTCTCTATGGGTCCACAGGTCCCTGCCAGGAGCCTGCTGCAGCATGGGCTTCCCATGGAGCTACAGTCTCCTTTGATCTTCCACTGCTCCAGTGTCACATCCTCCACAGGCTGCAGATGGATCTCTGCTCCAGAATGGCTCTCCATGGGCTGCAGGGGTGCAGCTGCCTCACCATGGTTGCTCCATGGGCTGCAGGGGAACCTCAGCTCTGGCACCTGAGCACCTCCTGCCCTGACTTCTGACACCTTCTTCACTGACCTTGGTGTCTGCAGGGCTGTTCCCCTCCTGTGTTCTCATTTTGCTGTCCTAGCTGCCTTTGTACAGTATTTTTCCTCTTCAAACACATTACCCTGGAGGGGCTACCACCATCACTGCAATGGTGGGTGGTGGGTCTGTCCTGGAGCTGGCTGGCATTGACTTTTTTGGACACTGGGGAAACTCTGGGAGCTTCTCATGGAAGTCACCCCTCAGTCCCCTTGCTGCCAAAACCTTGCCACATAAACCCAGTAGAACTGCTAAAATGGAGATGCTGCTATGGAAGGTGAAGCAGTGTGGGCTTTGCTCTGCATTAATAATGAACTGAAATTCTAGAACTCCTGGGTTAATTTGTCACTGTGCTGCTAGGACTTCACAATGCCAATGCTATTCTTCCTGCGAGTATTGTTATCAAAAAGTTAACAGCAGTTACTTAATGAAGCCTAGCTGTTCTTCTTACCTATGTGGTCTCAAGCCAATTCCAAAAATTCTACTGTTTGTGCTGTCAGGCAGTGCTGTGCAGTTGCTGGTGCAGAAATACCTAGCACATACCAGGCACAGTAAATTCAGAAAATAAGGTTTTGCAGTTCTGAAATGAGTAGCATTTACAGTAGCAATTAGTGAAGCAGTGCAAAAGTTGCTTAACCTGATGTATGAAAATGGTGCCGAAAAAAATCAGTAGAACCTCCCTGATGAGCTCAGAAACAACTCCTTCCCACCCATCTTGACTCTATATACCTGTTGTGCTTTCTTACTTACACAGTGATTAAGTGCCTCTATGCTCCCTTTTTCCCTTCAGTTTTGTAGAACCCATACTCATAGCCAAAACAAAATGCTCTCACAGACTTTTTGGAAATATATGTGATAGGTCTCATGGGTCTCTATGAAACCCTTAGCTTGCTTCATGTATGTCACTACTGGTGCAAGAGTCTTGCCTTATAAAGCTGTTTCTCTGAAAGGTCCTTACTGTCTGTTTACTTTATTGACTGTTTTATATCAAAGCTTTCTGGGAAAGCATTTTCTTTTCTGTTCCCCCTGGGTCTTGTGAGTTGTTTTTGGTTTGGTTTGGTTTTTTTATTAGTAGTAGTAGTAACAGTAAATCCATAGCTCTTTTAGACTTTCTCTATGTCAAAACATAAAAGGACCACACATTTAATTACTTTCAGCTATTAAATTTGAAATACTTCTCCATCCAGCTGTGTCTGTATGGATTTATATTTGAACACTATAACTACCTAATGATTTAATTCTCTTTACAGCTACTAACAAGCTGATGAAATCTTAATATTTTAAGCAGTTAGAGATTGACAAGATTAGACTAATGTGACTCCCAGGGAGAGCAGCGTTCAGTGTTTTGTCCTGTGCTAATTTTGCCTTCAGGTGTAGTATTCATTATTCCCCTGACTCCCAGGCAAAGTGGTGGTTCAAGATTTTGGAGCTGAAGGAAGTCTAGTTGGGTGGAAGTGCCCAGCACCTCATTTCAGAGCAGTTGGTAATTCAGCATCTGGGTGAGAATGGCTTTGAAATCCTTCCTTGCTGTGTTTATTCTTGGGTTCTTTGCTGGTTGTTATTTGGGAGGAGTTAATTGTGCTGCTGGTTGCTCAGGCATTTGATACTGTCACAAGACAAAGCAGCTGTTCTTGTGAACTGTGAGATTAGCAGACAAGCTGGAACGTGTACAGATGTGTGTTTCCAAAGTACTAGAAATCTATTTATTGAACATTACTTGGCAGTGATGGCAAAGTGTTGAAATGCTACTAGGTTGCAAGCTGTTTTATTTATACTCTGTCCTCATTATCTGATGAATCATGTGCATTTGTCTTTCACAGTTTTTTAGTGAATGTTCTTGTGACAAAAGGAGCATTGAACTCAGTAGTAACACTTTTGGTCTCTGCCGCAGTATCACCCGCTGCATGACACTGCTCTTGGCGTCCAACTTTCTGTAAGCAGAACCTTCTTTAAGGAAAGTTTGTAGTCTGAAACCTGCTGCAGTTGAGAGTTTGTGGGAAAACATTAAATAGGGAAAGAAGGAACTCCTTGGTTTCAAGTCATTGAGGAATTTCTAGCCTCATTAAAGGAGCTAGAAGTTATTGCAGTGCCTGACTTTTTGGACCAAGCATACTCACATCTGCTAGACTGAATAGAATCTAACTTTTCCCATCTCCCAGAGCCAGCACTGATTTAAACCACTTATCATCTTCTTCAGTGATAGTAGAAGAAGGTGGTTATTGTAGTGAATGAGTTATAAAAGTGGTGTCATCCCTGGGTATCGTGGGATGGTTTTAACCAAATATGGGATGATGCTCACTTCAGGAGTCTTCATGATCTGCCATGTAGGAAATCTTGATCTCTTGGCTAGGGAAAAACAGACCAAAGTGAATTTCATAGTGAATCAACATATTAGTTAATATTTTAAATTTAAAATATTGAGAACTTCTATCTGAAACTACAGAATTAAAAAACTGTCACTTCATAAACATGGTGCATGGAGCATTTATTTCAGTATTGCCAGTTTAAATCTGCTAAAATGAAGTTCATGATCTTCTGATCTGTATTGGAGAAGTAGATAGTGACCATAAATGGGCAAAATACTTCATTGAGCTCTCCAACTTTCCTTCCCACCCCCCCAAAAGGAAATGAATGCAGAGAATGCATTAATTGTTTGGGACTGTCCACATGACAGCCTTATCTTCTCAGGCAAGCCCTTTTAAAAATAGGGTATGTGTTAAACATGATGAAGTTTTAAAAACAACATATTTTATAAAGCTCTTACTAGAACTGCCAATTTAAGCTAAAACATGGTTTTCAGGAGAAAATTCCTAGCTAATACCTGAATTTTTACTTTTGTAGTTTGTAAGAACTTGGGTTAAAGAAGTTTACGAAGAGCTGCTGTTCCAAGCAAGTTGTACTTTGCTAAGTCTTTTCCTGGGAACTGTGTCCTAAACTTGGAAATAAACTTGCATATGCTCAAAGTATAAAACTGGTGGATGAATTGTTTTACTAATCTACATATTCAAGAGCATAAGGATCATCATGAGACCTCTGTACTGACACTTCTGTGGGTTGCAGAGTACTCAAGAGGAGTGAATTTGAGCTGTGTCTGAAAGGTGGAAAAGCATCAAGCCTGACTGGCCTAAACATAGGAGCAAAATACTGAGTGCAAGAGCCATCCTTGCTTGAGCACTGCTCCTCTTGTGTCTGGCTGTGCTGTCACTGCCGCCATCTCTGAAGTTCTTGGATAGGCAAAATATTGCCTCTTCAGTGACATTATAGAGCACTTGTTGCTTGCCTCTTACATTACAGTCTTGTTTGGTTGGTTTTGGTACTGGGGTTTGGTTTTTTGGTTTATTTTTTTTTCAACCAAGCACCACTGTCCAGTGCTTGCATAAAGAAAGGCACCTATTGTCTGCTCAGGCATCTAAACCAACTTATAACTCTTAGACATTCTTTCCTGTTAAGTAACTTGATCCACCTTCTGTCATTGTACTGCTTACTTGAATTTGGATATTTGGCATAGAAGCACCTTGTATGTGTGTGTGTGTAGCACACAGAATGTGTTAGGTGTTCCACAAGTTTCCAGCTGCAACTTAGCTACAGTGATGATTTGCTAAACGTATGCTGGGCAACTCTGGTACTTTTTTCTGCTTGTTGACTGTATCAAAACTCATCAATGTAAGTAATTCCTGGGCTGGTCTTGAATAAGAATTATTTTGAAAACTGAATTTTATTTCATTTTAGCTTACCTGTCTAAAAAAAGAACTTTCTTTAGGGTGGTATAGTAGTTGTCTTCAGCTTTGCCTTCAGCAGGAGTATGCCCAGTATGTGGCATGAGGCTGAATGTCAGAGTAAAGTACATGCACTGCTCCATAGCAGCTCTTTAGAAGCAAACCTAGCTGGATCTTGACCAGTCATCTGGGAAAAATATAGGCCAGGCAAATAGGAAGAAGACTGTCTCCTGAAAGCAAAACTTTATTCCATGCAATCCTTCAATGTTCCTCTAGTCAATCAATCCTTTAATGTGTTTTCTGATGCTTTAAGCTTCGGCTAAATCCATGAGCCTGTAGAGAAGAAATGTGAAAGCACTAGCAGCCAGGGATGGCAGTTAGCTTGAATCTCTAAAAACTGCTTTTACTGAAACTTTCTTTGCCAGCCCCGGTGTTCCAGCTTTCTGCTCCTGGGCTTGTGTTGTGCTGGCCCAGACATGCAGCAAAATTAATTGGAGTTGATGGTAGATGCTTATTACTGCCTGCTGAGAACCTGACTTGGAGTTTTCTAAACTGTTATTTTTAGACTGTACAGTAAGTGCAGATGGGTTATAGAAATGCTTAGTAATTTGGCTGTCACTCCTTTCTCTTTGGGATAGCATTTCTCTTGGCTGGAAGTCCTTCTTATTTATGTAAAAACGAAGATATCAGTATTCCTTCATCAGTAAGTCAGCTGATGGTGGCAGATTCTTCTGTTCTAGTTTCTAAATACCTCTAGCATAAACAAAGTCATCAAATTGCTTGTGTGACTGCATAAGTTGAATGACACCAAGCTGGTCTTTTATCTTTTTATTGGAAAGATGCATTTTTATTGGTGAAAACTGGTCAGTGGAGCCCTTTCACCAGAGTGGAAAGCAGCAGAATGCAGCAGTTTTAGAAGTATAATAGGTCCAAATGATCAGCGCTGGACTAACTGGATGGCAGTAAAAACATTCATAGCAGTTAAAGGAAAACAATTTTTTCCCTCTCCCACCCTTCTTTCTAGTTGAGAATAGTTACAGATATCTACACTTTGGCTGGCATTTGGTTGTGGGTTTTTTTAAGATAAGAACTTTGCCTCCTTGTCAAATGCCTGGTACATAGCAGGATATGATATGCAGCTTGTTTTGTCTCTGTACATGTTTCACTGCTGTGGCTGAGTTCTATCTTGTGGATATCCAAGTTAACACTAACTAAAAGGAGACTCATTCCAATTGCTCCTAATTTTTTCTCACATTGCCTTGCTTTCTTATTAACAGATGTCAAACTCCTAGTAATTAGCAAAGCACAGGGTGTTGATTTCTGAGCAGTATCCTGTTTCTCTTTTGTTTGCTTTTAAGTGTACATAGCTTGATGATGAGTGGGGTGCATTATTCAAATCCAGCAGTGCGGATGCTTCCAGCCCCAAGTCAGGAAATACTTGACTTTTGAAGAATAACAGCTGCCGCACGGATTTCTGGCTCTGCTGTGATATCATGAAACGAGCCCGAGGAATGCCGTGACAGCACTGCCAGCCCTTTGTGAGAGGGGGATCCTTTCTGCACTCTCTTATCCCGGGATTCTGTTCCTCAGTCTTGGTGTTCATGACACCGAGGTTTGGTGACAGCTCTGCTTGGACATGCCTCTGCTTCTGAGCTGGATCTCATGCCAGAAGGTACTGTCTGCTCCTGTTGGGTGTGTGTGTGTGAAGTTCATTCAGCTCCCATCTCTTTGTACAGTGGAAGGGATCTGCCACTGCACTTTGCGTGGTGATGCAGTGAAAGGGGTTGAGCTTTTTCCTTGTCTTGAAAGTAATTGCCCTGCTGGAAATGCTGTCATTAAGTAGCCACATTTGTTAGGCATGTTTGTTAGATTAGTACTTTGCAGTCACACTTCTGTTTATAAGCCTTACAGTATGAAGAGGGGCTTTGCTTTGTTAATAAATTCCAAACTGAAGTTTTCCATGTGGAAGCTAGACAGAAATTAGGATGAGCTGCAGCTTCTCTGCACAATGAAATTCTGTTCCTTTGTGGAAATAATGGAATCCAGCCAGTGAATTTTGTTCTTCTTTGCAATATTCATAGCATTCCAGTTCTAAGTTTGGATTAAAATTGAAGGCACTGCTCAAGTAATTACGGAGGGGTGCATTTGAAAGTTATCCCTCCAGCCAAAAGGGGAACATCCACCTTTGTTCACTGGAGGCTCTTGTAAATTCAAAGGGTTGGGGTTTTTTTTTTGTTGTTTTTAATGCTTCCACTTCTGTCACTGCTGTTCAAGAAAGCATGTAGTGTTACGACTCTGCGCTTTCTAGACTTGTGACAAAATGTGCTATTGTTATGCTACATCAGGCATGATTTAGTAGGCTCAACAGTCTCTATTTTGCAACTTAAAGTTATTGGTGATAAATACTCATAACTGAAGTTCCGTTTTTGAGGTTTTAAGGGTTGTGGCAGTTGGAATTGATTTTAGCAAAACCTCAGTTACATGACATGAGATGAATTTGGTTGTAATTATTTTTCTGCAGACCTCCCTTTGGTTTTAATCTACATTTTGGTCAGAGGAAAGACGTTGCATTCCTTATATCAGTTAAAGTGATGGTCATTTCTAATATAAAGATACTATTCTGTGTAGAGCACAGTGAAGTGTCTTGATGTATAGTAGAATATTTCTTGGCAGTACTAATCACATGCCCTTTGTGCAGTGTGCTACTAATGCCCTCCTTTATGAATTAACACTGTTGCAGGTCTAGTCACAAGGGACAGAACTACATCCAGCCCTTGAACTGCAGAGCAGGAATTAGCTGAGTGCTGCCACCTTATTCTACAGTATCTGGCCAAATGGAGGATGTAGTAGCTCAAAAGGTTTCTAAGCAAGGTCATAGGTGTGTGGTACAAATAGAGGAGACTGGGGATTATCTGGCTAAATTTGGTGCTGTCATTAGTTTTGATTATCAAAACTCTACTGCCAGTGGTAAACGAATTTTGTGTCAGTGTCATGCTTTATTTATTATGTTGCTTTTTCAGATCAGAATCTAATTGTAGGTGATGCAGAGCTTGGCCACTGCCATCTATTTTCATTTGAGTGCAGCTGACTTTTCCTTTTTGAATTGCCACACATTGAATCTGCTCTGTTTGGGTGAAGACTGGTTCATACAATCGTGAGTTACTCAGATGTGAATAAAAAACTTGATGTGGGTTCCCAAGTGTGGTTTTGTTTTTTTGTTTTTTTTTTTTTCCCTTTTTCTGTAATTACTCTTACTTGATCAAATATATTTCCCTGGAGGAAAATATTGCCTCTTCAGTTATAGAGCTCTTGTTACTTGCCTCTTACATTGCTTTGGTTGGTTGGTTTTGGTATTGGGGTTTGGTTTTCTGGTTTCTTTTTTCTCAACCAAGTTTTTTAGTGTTGTTCACACTGCAGAGCCAAACTAGTATCACAGGTTTAGTTTTGTACTTATGGTACCCACTGTCTCTCCTTGTCTTATTGGTCTCTTGTGTTGTTTGGAACAGGCCTGAGGAAGGATCTCTGCTCTTGAGTTCTCTTGGCTCTGTTCAGAGATTGTGGAGTTACTATGAGCACTGTTTCAAGGGTCTTAAAGTACACATGCTGCTGTTTCTTCCTGACAAGCCTGAATGCTCTTGACATTCTGGAGGGGAAGAAAGGCCACCTGAAACTCTCAGATCAATTTTGTTGATTTCAGGTCATTAATACCTGAGAAAGTTCTGAGTGCCTGTTGCTGTTCAAGCCTGAGGTCGCTGCTGCATTAGAGAAAGCTTTGTGTGCTGTTCCAGCACGTTTGACTAGGTGTATTGGGGTGGAGGCTAATTTCCTTGTTCTGATTCATGGAACAGTCTGCTGCTGCTTAGCAGTATAGGAAATTTCATGAATAAAACTTATAATAATGCCCTAGATTATGTTTCTGCATTTAAGAACTGGTGTTCCAGCACTACACCATCAGCTCCTACCCTTCAGGATTGAGAAGCCCTGTGCAGCTCCCTTTGGAACATAGTCATTTCCTTCTCTGTCCAGCAATATTTGGAAAAAGATGATAGGCCCCTGGGATTTGGGAGAGGCAAAATCTGGGAGAATTAAGTCTTCTTGAATTGTCCCACCATAGGGTTTGTTTGGGCTGGAAGTCTGTTTCTCTCACCCTGAGAATACACTGTGTAGCCCTGTCTCATCCGGTCTTTCTTCTTGATGTAATTGTCTTCAAGGCTTGAAAAAAAATATCTGAGTATGTTAAATAGATCAATTGCTTAAATATTTTAAGGATTTAATTTCTTTATAATCAAGTGAATACAGAAAACCTATACAATAACTCATTTAACATTTTAATTTTGCTCTACTGTAACTGCTGCTAGTAGATATTGAAGATTGTCAATGGCCCTGCGGGTTTCAGGAGTAAGAATCCCATTTCTCCCCTCTGGCTGCTTAATTTAATGAGACTTCTGCAGGGAAATACTAGAACTTGGAAACACATTAGTAAGTTTTGACTGTTTCAGGAGTCTATCATCTTAATATTCCTAAACTGATTTCTAAAAGTAGTTAAGGATTTTCATCCAGATAATTCAGTATTTTAAAAGCTCCATTCTGCTTATTATCTTGTCTAACTTTGCCCTGCAATTTTGACATTAAGAGATAATAAGGTAATATCCGAATCAAAAAAAGTTACACAACTTCGATGGTGAAATTTTGACTGGGGTTTCTTGATACACAGAGAAACAAAATGTCAAAACCCAATGGTATATGTCAAAGAAATGTATAAAAAGCCATACTGGGATGTATGACTGAGAATAATGTAACTTTTCCTGCATCTTGCATTTCAGGAAAACACAGATGCGGAATGTTGTTTAGACTCCACTTGATCCCACTTAGGGGTTTTGCTCAAAGTCACATCTTTACATGAAAATACTTTATTCTCATCAAGTGCATCTCAGAAGTAGCTCTTGGTTCTTGATAAGAAATTTTCACTCTGTGAGAGAAGAGGGTCAGGTCTAACAGCACAGGCTGGCACATCATCAGTCATTGCAGCACACAGTTACTCCTGTACACTAAAGAACAATAAAATTCATGTGCACAACCTGGCAATGTTAGTATCTATCTTGCATGTTATAGTTGAGCTGTTTTTTACACCATGCTAGTGAGAGTACCCATGAAACAACTAACAAGCATCTGGAACTGGTTCTGGGCTGTCTGACAGATATTAGTTATCAATTGTGACATCCCTGTATTGCATTACATTGTTTTTCTTTTCATCTGTATTTAAGAAAAGTATTCATATCTGCAGAGATTAAACAGGTCTCAAAATGTTCACTTTGATATTTTATTTTAGTCTGTCAATAGGTTGAAAAGAAGAAAAGTGAATGCTGATGAGGGAGCACCCAAAAAAAACCCATAGCCTATAAAAAAGTTTACCTAAACAAAGCAGGGAGTAAGTATTGTTTGGGCTGTATGAGCTGAAACCCCTGCTGTAATGCTAGGATCCCTCTAGGCAAGTGAAAATACTGTAGCAATTTATGTATTGCAAAAGCTTTTTAAGGAGCAGAGATACTGAATTAATAATTGTGGCTGAAATACTGGTGTCTGAAGAGCACACACAATCTGGAAAAGATGGAAATAAAAGTGATAAAATTCAGGATACTTAGAGTGGTGGGTTGCTGTGAATAAAATTGCAATTACTTAACACTGCATTTGTGAGGGAGATCTCTGACAGGAGAGGGAATGGATGGATGTTACTGGTGGGGTAGAATTGGTAGTGTCTTATCCCCGCCTATTTGGACTTTTGCTGGGGGAGAGAGGGGGAAGGATGTGTTAGGAGGCTATTGAGTATTTTTAGAAAGACTTAGATATATCCAGTTTTTTTTTGTCTTAGAGGTGATGAGCAAGAGGAAAACCCAGTTATTGGAGTGGAAGTGATGGTACAATTCTAAAAAAATTAAATTGCTGATTAAACAGCCGACGGGTTACTCTGGTTGATTGTGTGTAAAATGTATGCATTTTGAATAGAATTATCATTTGTCACTGTACTTTGAGTAGAAGTATATGTAAATTGCTCTGTAACAGCTTCTGGATTCTAAAAAGGGAAATTTCAATTAAAAGGTAGCTAGTTTGTGAATTTTGTTAAGAGAGAACTAAGGAATTTGAACTCTAGAGCTTCTTCAAGCACAGGCCATAAGAGAATAAGAGACCAATCAGTGGAAAAAGAGCTGCATCTTAGAGTACAAACAGGCAAGGTGAAGATTTTGCATGTCCAGCTGATCTGCCATGGCTATGAGGAAGTGCACCTTGGGTGATGGTAAAGCAGCCTGGCAGTGAAAATGAGGGAAAAATAGTTCCACTCTGGTATCTGTGCCAGATCTAGACTTGGCTTTTAGCCTCACTGAAAACTGAGATGATGGTGACGTCTGAAGGGATAGAAGCCAAAGGGTCAGCAGACCTTAGGGTAATTGAACTTCATTTTGCAATAAATGAACTGGAAGCAGATTTAAGTTGAATGCCCAAGGGATGAGGAGTGTGTAATGGGAGATGGGGATTAAGATGAGGTAATTTTCCACTCTGACTTGCAGAAGTGTTGGTAGATGAGATTGCTGCCTCAGTAGCAAGCTTCAGCTGTGACTAAAAGAGATACTGTAGAGAGCATGGATTATTTAAGGTGTGACTTCAAAGTTACCGTCTTTAAATAGAAAAATTATTTGAAAAATATCAAATATAGTGGGAAGCTGTATAGAATACAAAAATGGTTGATGGATTATATTAGATTAGTTGAATGTTGAGAACTGATTTCTCTTGCAAAGAAAATTGGATTGATATCTCATTGTCATTAGTAACTTCTCCAATGCATGTAGTGTCATGCCATTCATTATACTTCTAGAGAAAATGGGACATGTGGGAAAAAAGGTATGGTTCAGAAGAGTAGATACTGTAAAAAGAGCAACTATTACCACTCTGGTCTGCAGTTAGTAGAGTTGGGGAAGTCCTTGTTTTCTTTTGTAAAGCCACAATGAAAAATAAACTCGTATATTATATATGTTGGTAGTGAAAGCAGACTCCTCCCAGGGTGATTGGGATAAAATGCAAGAAGAACCAGGTGTCTTTGAAAGACTGTGTGACACAGGGCTGAAAGTGTGAGTTTCTTCTGGAGGTGTGCAGTTTGGCCCTACAGGGTATAGCAGGGGTCTGTGCAGAGGAGAAGAGAGATTTGTGTGCGCCGCTTAATGGCACAATGACTGAGGCAGCAGGGAAGTGTGACCTTAAGGTGAACTGTGTCATAGGATGGATGGGGCAAGGGTTTTATAGTTGATAATAAGTGAGATCTAATGCAGTTGTACTTGGTGCTTCAGTAAAATGTCCATATTCTTGCTACCTCTATTCCAAAACTGTCAGTTGAAACTGATGGAGGTTGCTGATGTCTTGTCCAAAAAACTGTTCCCGAAAGTCTTAAGAATAGAATAAGTGTCTCTGCAAAATATAAACAAAGGAGCAGTGATGACCCTTCATAGAACACAGCAGTAAAACATGCCAATGTGGGCAGAGGACAATGGGAAAGAGAAGGTAGTCTCAGTGAAAAACAAACAAACAAAAAGGATGCAAACATTTGCCAGTTGACCTTCTGGTAATTTAAAACCTTATGTACTGGGAGATATTCCAGGAAAAAAATTAGAAATTATTTACTCTGCTTCCACTACGTAAACTGTCCATAGAGAATTTAGACTCTACTGATTTTATATTCTTTGCCAAGAAGCTTGTGGCACTCTGCTGGAGAAATAGCTCGTGTAAATACTTAACAAATGCTTGATGCATCACTTCTCTGCTGTCTCATTTGTGGTTACTAAAAAGGCCTTTCACACTGTCCCCTTAGGTTCCTGATGTCATCAGCAGCATAAGACAAGTCTCTAAAGCAGCACTGAAAGAAGATGCTAAACCAAGTAAGGATAGTGAAGATGCCTTCTATGACTCTCAAAAATTTGAGGTCTTGTACTGTGGGAAGGTGACAGTGGCTCACAAGAAAGCTCCCTCCACACTGATTGATGACTGCATAGAGAAATTCAGCCTTCATGAGCGCCAGCGCCTCAAACTGTTAAACGAGCAGCGCAATAATGACTCGAGTTTGGACTTGCCCCTGTGTGAGGAAAACGTGCCAGCTTCCCCTCTAGACAGCCCTTTTGAGGAGCTGGACAGCCCCAACAGCACCCCAGGGCGCGCTGCAATGTTTACAATTGGCAGCCAGACCAACTTGACCAACCTGGCCAGCAGTCGTGGTTTCTTTCCAGAGAGGATTTTGGAGGACTCTGGCTTTGATGAGCAGCAGGAGTTCCGCTCCCGCTGCAGCAGCGTCACTGCAGTGATGCAGAGAAGGGTTCACGACACAACCCTGAAAACACAGTCCCGCAGGAGACACGCCAGTGCTCCCAGTCACGTCCAGCCCTCTGATTCTGAGAAGAACAGGACTATGTTGTTCCAGGTGGGTTCTAGGGCGAGCAGTCTCCTACTGCTCTCTTATCTTCTTCTCCCATGCATTTTGAGACAAGTTTTGCAAGACAAGTAATATGAATCCAGTATGACTTCATGATTTGTTATAAATATTTTTGTATCTGTTCATAAATGGTTGGAACACAATTAGCTGAACTTTCACCTCAAGTCATGAGCTAAGGCAAATTGTACGAAAAAGTAATTATTTATGGAGTAATCACTTAAAGGAGCAGAGTTTTTATTGAAATGAGTATTCTATATGCAGTTCTGGATTGTCTGTTGGTGATATTTAGAACCTAGCTGAAAAACATGAATATTCTTTCAAAAAGAGAATCAATGTAGGCTACCATGCAAACAAAATCCCTTTTTTTTTTGTGCACTTAGAAAGAAAAAACCTCACATGAGACTTCCACAGCCTTGTGTTTGAGCCAGTCTATTTCTGATAATTTGTATTGTCTCCTCTTTACCATATGAGTATTCAAACATCTCTGCACTGAAGGCTTCTTCCTTCAGACTACAGTGTTTTTTTCTTCTCTTGCCTGAAGTGCATTTCACATCTTTTGAACTTGTTTTGAGGAAACAGAAGGACACATGAAGGAGGTGACCCATAAAAGGAAAAATCTTTGGACCTTAAAATAACAGTGGGCTAAATGCCTGGATTTTGTCTTTACATTTGTTTTAAGGATCATTCTTGTTTTCATTCTCTTAGGGAAATGATATCTGAAGTGAGAATGCATTGCCCTTCAGAAAGCCACAGCTTATCACTTGTAATAAACAGGATTTAGCTGAAAAAACCTGAGGTCTGTAGAATAAATTCCATGGGCTTGAGAGCAGTTTGGGAAAGCTGAAAGATAGTTTCCTGCAGAACCTTCTCATTTGGAATGACTACAAACCAAAAAGTATCATCTTAGTTTATCATCTAATCTATGGTATAATTTAAAAACCAAGAATTCCCTTTTTTTCCCCCAGCTTTTGATTTAGCCACGTTGTTTCATAAAGGTTTCAGTATTGTCTGTCAAATGTGATCTTTGGACTAAAACAACTTGAAGAAAAAAGTGGGGGAGGGGAAGAAAAGCTCTGTTTTATCCAAGTAATTTTTGTTATTCAGCTGAATGTATTGTTCTTGCTGAAATATTCTTACTCAACATGGGCAGAATTACAGCACCCTGGCACCCTTGTTCCTGCTGAGTAAGCTGTTGTGCCAAAAGGTACTCTGTGTGAGCAAGAAGGGGCAAGATTCTGACATTTTTGTTGCTATACCCCTGAGACAGTCATAAATTAGATTTTTTTTTCTCTCCCTTAGGTTGGAAGGTTTGAAGTTAACCTCATCAGCCCAGATACCAAATCTGTTGTGTTTGAAAAGAATTTTAAAGATATCTCATCATGTTCTCAGGTAAGCATTAATAAGAAGCAATGCGTAGATCGTCAGGAGAAAAAGATTTTATTTGTTCTTCAGTTATGTTGCCTTGCTGGTCTATAGGCAGAAGGAAAAAAAGAAATGTAGATTTCTTTTTCCAGAAAAGCCCAGAAAATATGAGTGCAAAATAACCAGTCTGAGCTGTGTTTTAGCAGCAACTTCAATCACTCCTCAGCAAACAAACTATAGACTATTTCTGCTTTGGGAGAGTATTAAGTATGTTTTTGGAAGCAGTTTAATCTCCATTTAGGATGCTCTGAGTGTACTGTTTGTTTCTGAGCATACAAGTTCCTGAAAGCCTTCAGAATGAAAGGAGGACAGCATCAAATCAACCCTTCAGAATAACAGCAGTTCACCTGCATAATTTCTTCTGGAGAATATGGTGATAGGTGTACCTAGCTATGTTCAGTAATAAGTAATTATTTATTGTAAAGTTAAATGTCAAGGCTAAGATGTTCACCTTTCCATCTTGCTCTTGTTCAGCACTAGTGACAGTTTTTGGTTTGAGGTCTTACTTTATTATCTCTTCGTTTGTTATGCCACATCATCACAACATCACACCACTTTAGCATGATTATTCTAGTTTAAAGCATGCCTTTGTCAGTCTCTAAACCTGTATTTCACTCCCAAGTGCGTTCATTTTAATGCTAATAACCAGTCTGCTCTTGCATGACTGAGCTACCAATGCTTAGACAAATTAAGAATTAGGCAATACTTGTAACTCAAGTGGAGTCTTGAGCTGCCAAATAAAGGTCCAGGTCCTTAAATTGACTCTACATTTTAACTACAGTTTGTATTGCTTTTGGGAGAGGAAAAAAGCTGATGCAAATACAGAATGGGACAGTATAATCAAATAATGTAGTAATAGCTTTATAATAAATACAGATCAAAATGATCCTAAAGCAGAGGTATGGAAAGCAGAATTTGTAGACAACTTGGATCTTCTGCTTTTTGGGTGTGCTGAAGTGACACTTCAGCTTTAGGTACTGGGCTCCTAGGTTGTATATGCAAACTTAAAAGAGTCAAACAAAACAGTCCTAAGTGGAGACAATCTTTTATCTGCTGACTTTAAAGTATGGTGACCAAAAAGACCATGGAAAACCTTCAAGGCCCAGCTTTCCTTCAGAAAAATAACTTTGTACAGTAAATAGTGTCAGGTAATTCTGTGTGTTGGACTTTGGAGGTGTTTTTCCACCTCTTCACTTTCATTTGGAGCAAAGCTTCTGTTACTTTGCATTCGTGAATAACTCAAAGAGACAGTTGCAATACTTTGAGGATTGTTTTTTGTTTTTTTTTAGGTTTTTGGGTTTTTTTTAAATGCAAAACAGTTACTTTAGAAAAGTCAAGGGGGCTCTGTATTCAATAGAAATAAAATATTAATTTGTTCAAGACTAAGCACTGGTTGCATAAACCTCATCAGTACTTCCTTTAAGAACTTGGTGCTAGCCCCAGGGCTTCTCTGTTACAGATTTATAGGGCAGTGATTTACTATGTATTGTGGGACTGTGGCTTAGGAATATTTGTCCTTCCAAACTTTACAAACAATGAAAAGGAGATGTTATTGCCAGTTTGCATTCTGGATTCTCTTAGTCCGGTCTAATAAAGGTATTTTTTATCCTGTAGCTTAAGCATGGTTAAGCTGCTGCGTTCATGTAATTATCCACACTCCTTGTAATTGTAAAGCAGCAGACATAATTCATGATAAACCTCTGCATGTGCAGTCTAAACTCAGATATCAAATAGCTTTAGAAGTTTTCTTGTTGGAGCCTTGCCCTTAAGGGAACCCAGAACAACAGAAAACTTGGCTCTTTTGTCATGACCTCTAAAAGCCACGTCTTAAAGAAATGTGATGGAAGTGCTGTTGATTTAGGAACATACTGTCCTATTTGTGCTTCAGTAGGGCAAGTGTCACATCTGTCTCCCTCCTCAAATGTTCTCCTGTGGAGACTGAGAAGTCAAGACAGCAGTAGACTTGTTCAGGCACTGTCAGTAAGGAGGGAACTGGCATCTCACCAAACCACCTTTAATAATTATGTTTTCTTGCAAAACAGAGCTCAACAGTTCACTGTTCTATAGATCAACATGTGTATACATCTGACCTTTTTTATTTTATGCTTTTGAAGACTTCATCTGTCCCGAGAAAATGAAGTCAAGATTAGTTGGACTATGCTTCAGCTAATGTCATTTATGTCATCTTAGCAAGAGTCTTCACCTCTTACATTTTAAGTGGCACAAAAGTGACTTTTGGAATTTTTTTTTTAAAAACAACAGTGTGTAGTGACAATATGTTCAGTTTGTCATGTACTGGATTTCCAATTTTTTCTAGAGTGTTTTCTGTACTGACAGGCAAGTTGCTTTGCCTCCTCCTCTCTTTTATGATATAGGTGTTTTCTTTGGAGATGGATCCAAGCAGCCGTGTTCTGATTTTTGTTGTATTTGAACCTGAGGCATTAGGCTTTCATTTGGAGAAAAATCCTACTATTTCCATACTCAGATGATAAAAACATTGGCAAAAGCTTTAACAATAGTCAGTCATGTTCCATGAATTAAGACTGGGAATATAGTGCTTCTTAGGAAGCAGCTGTCTTTGATCTTCTCAGTGCTGTTTTTAGCAAGGCTGTGTTCCCTGTCAAGCTGTTACACTAAGATCTTGGAAAAAAGTGTCAGTAGTAATGTGTAGTAAGCCTTGAAACTTCTGGTATGTAACTGTCTCGAAGAATTTATTTCAGAATTTAGTTGGAATTCTGTAGGTTACCACTCATTCCCTCATTTTTTTGTTTGTTTGTTTGTGGTTTTTTGTGTAATTCTAACACAGGAAAGGATACTTCTCCAATCCTGTGTTTTAGCATGGCTTATAACATCAAATTTTCACTGTGGAGGCAATTACAAATACAGCCCAGCAGTCTTTAGTTCCCTGAAAATCCAGTTTTGCTGATGGAATAAATTCTGGTCTAAATTTATTGCTGTATAACTTTGGTTTTGATTATATAAAGATCTTTATATAACTTAAATGCAAAAAGCAATTTAAAACTAATGATACTACTTGTAAAATAGAACATTAGGGGTATGCATTTATAGTTATTCAAATTTTTGGAAACTATACCTGTCTATAAAATAGTCCACTAATGCTGTTTTTAAATTCTTTTAGGGTATAAAACACGTTGATCACTTTGGTTTTATTTGCCGAGAATCTGGGGAAGCTGGGTTAAGCCAGTATGTTTGCTACGTGTTCCAGTGTGCCAGTGAGTCTCTGGTGAGTATTTATTAATGATCCTCACCATTTCATCTGAGCATTTCCAAGGCATTTCCTGAACAATAGGAGTCTCTGTTGTTCTGCTGTGTCAGCTGAGCCCCAGTGCTCACATCTGCTTAGGTGCAGGACATCAGCTGTGCATATGCAAATTTGCAGTAGGAAATGTGAACACTCTGTTCATACACAGCCATATCCTGCTATTCTGCTGATAGAGATATCACTAACAAATAGATTAATCCATCTGGGTGTGTGACTGAGCATATTTGGGCTCTGCATTTGATTGTAACTCTTCCAATTCTAACTGTTGAGAGACTTGGTTCCCCATTAAACATGTAAAGACATGTATTGAATCAGTAACAAAGCTGATGATAAAACCCAAATATACTCTTCAGGGTAGGGTTTAAACTGCTGGCTGATCCTGCATGTGTCTTAAGCCTACATCTGGCTGTAGCTTTTTTCCTGTAGTCTGTTTTGTTCCTCAGGAGAAGAAAATAGCAGCATCTGATCACAGAAGAAGACAACCATAGTATTAGTGGATGTATGTAGCTATAAAAAAGTACATTGAACATTGTGTAAAGTATGTGTCAATTAACTGAAGTTCCAGATATCACTGATTTTACTGATAACAGGTAGCTTAATAGTATAAAATGCATACAGGAAATAATTTTTACTACTCCATTTTTATTTTAAAACTGTGACAATTTAAAAGAAGTTTCCTGTTCTGAATCATGCTTGTTCGATGGTGCTAGTAACAGCTGCTAACTCTTTCTCAGATAAACTTAAAAATCACTTTTTTAGTTAGCTGAAAATGTAATTTGTTAATTCATTGACTAGCTTGAGAGTGAATAGATTTGCATCAATAAACTTCAAGCAGCTAACAGCTCTAGATGTACCATGGCAGCTGAAGCTGCATTTTTGTCAAAATGAGAGCTTGCTATGAGATCAGCTTTATCATTGTAATAACAGAAAATGTTATATTTGACCTATTGATGAATCTGACCATGCATAATTCAAAGGTTTAAGTGGTGTATAAACCCCCCATGTTTTTATGAACCTCTTTGCTTATTCTAGTACTGATTTGTGTGTGTGTGCCCACACTGCAATATGAAACAAACCTTCCTGAGCTACTTTTGGATGCAGTCACTCAGATGGACTCTGGTGGCAGTTTGATTGTGGCAGGGCAGACCTTTCCAGACTCTCCACTGCCAGGCAGGCTGTGCTGGGAGCCTTGTGTATATTTGCTCTAAGCCTACTTACAGCTTGTTCTATAGGTTTTATGATTTTAGGAGAGTCATAAATCCATATGCTGTTCTGTGGATCTTGCATTGGAGAGGGATTGTAGCCAACTTAAAAACCATACCAGTCCATGTTGCAAGATGGACATTCCCTATTCAATGTTCTGCCTTATTGCTAAGAAGAGAAAGCCCTCAGAAATTATTTGTAATGCTTAAAACCATGAGGTTTAAAGCTAACAAAACAAACCTACACATCCTGGGATGCCAACTAGTTCAAATTTCTACATTCACATTCCTTTTCTATGGTTTTTTTTTGTTTTTCTCCCCCAAGTGACAGACCCTCAAAAATTCAGTATGTTTTTAATGTTAAACTGTGTGGTTTTGGTCTCAAATATTTCTGCTTTATTCTTCCTGCACATAAAACAAAGTAACAAGCAGAGCAAAGACTTGATTATGAAGTAGAATACTGATTTTGTTCCTAAAATTGTTCTCAGTCTTTCCTTGCTAATGCTGAGACTGAGCAAACAGCTTTTAACAAGCACTGCATTCCCCTGAAATGCAGAGAGGGGAGCTCCACATGCTTTGTATGCCAGGTCTGGGAGCATATTTGAATGAATGTGGAGAAATGCTGTGAGCTCAACCCTTGATAGATACAAGCTGAGCTTTTCTCCTGCTGGTGTGTGGGAACATAGCCCTGCTGTTTTGGTGGGAGCGGCAGAGGAAGGATCAGGGCAGCCTGCAGTGCCCAAGGCTGTGTAGTGATTGTGATGAAGCTGGTAGGCAGTCTGGTACCCAGGAGAAAAGGGAACTGCTGTGGGAAGCTCCTGTCTAGCAGTGGGAATGGGTCTGGGGGGGTTGCTGCTAAAATGGTTTAGTGGTGGGATGACAGAGGTTAAGAAGGAACATGTGCAGTTTACAGGAGAGACTTGAAGCTAAAGAAATTAATGCTTTTTATTTACCCAGCCGATATTCAAGTCAAAAATTCTCACTTACAGTTTCAAAAATTAGTGGATGCTTTCCCAGCAAGCTTGAGTAGTTGCAGTTAGACATCAAAAGTACACTGTCTGGCAGACCTTAAGGATGGTGATCATCTACAAAAAAGACAAAAAGCTGGGAATTCAACCTTGATCTCTTTAGAAAACAGTGAATGGGTTTGTATGGTTTTGTCTTTTCCTTTAATTGTAAAGCACCTGTATGAGATGTGATTTCTAAATCTAATTTTGTGTATATGGCATGTATTTTTGTTTATATTCTCTTTTCCCTCCTTCCCATATAGGTTGATGAGGTAATGCTGACCCTGAAGCAAGCCTTCAGCACTGCTGCGGCCCTGCAAAATGCCAAGACACAGATCAAACTGTGTGAGGCCTGCCCTATGCATTCATTGCACAAACTTTGTGAAAGAATTGAAGGTAGCAGCTGAGTTTATCTTCTAATTGTGATTTTCTGGTTTTTCTAGAGGAATGGCTTAGACAATATAAGAGCAGAGGTAAAAGTATCCAATTCTGTATGTATCCAATTCTGTATGTATCCAGAGGTAAAAGTATCCAATTCAGTATCCAAAAGTATGCAATTCTGACTGTCACTTTGCATCCTCTGTATTTAGGTAGAGAGTTAGCAGTAATGATACTGCTACAGAATATAGAATTGCTTCTGCTATAAATACATGCTCTTTCATCATCATACCTTTCTTAAGTACAGCAGCAAAACACACCAGCTGACCTTCCATTTGTTTGGGTTTTTGGTTTTTTTTTCCCTCAAGTTGCATGCTTTTAAAATGACTCATGATCAAAAAGGATCTTTCTTTCCTGTGTGTTCCTTCTTTCCTGTATGGGGTTATTTTTCCCTTCTTTGTATTTATTCCCTCACACACTTCAAGATCTAGTTATATTACAGGAAAATAAATTATTAAGTTAGGAGATTAATATCTAATCAAGAAAATTAAGACAACAGCCTGCGTTCAGATATGAATAGACAAACTTTTATATTGTCTTTGGAAGTGAACTCTGCCAGAATACATGTGAAAAGTCTTACAAGATAGAATCAAAAAAAAAAAAAAGTTTGGATCCTGTTTTTGTAGTCACTCTGCTAGGTGTTCTTGCAAAGCATTGTATGCAGAACTAAAAAGCAAGTATGTTATAAAAAGCAAATAGTCCTGTATTTTCTGGTGTGGTTATGGTGATGCTCGATATTTACAGTTCACCCATTCATTGAAAGTCACTGCTGCCACCTGCTTCCCTCTGGTGGATGAAAAGCCAAGTGTAAAATCTTAGTGGGGTGATATCTTGCTAGGCTGTGACTTATAGTTTCTGGGTTTAACAACACTTATTCAGAAGTGGGAAGGCTAAGCTGGGAAAGTTTTCTGTAAATGATAAATTATAGAGGCTGCTGTATAAGAAAGTGTAGGTAATTTGAAAAGCACCCAGTATCAAAATAAAATCTCTCTTAGGGCAACAACTAGAGTACTGTAGTAGTAGTAGTTTCATAAACTCTCTACTCAGTGACTGAAAAACTTATTTTAATGTCTCTCTTTTTATCCATCTGCTTTGAGTCTAGAAGTTTAGCAAAATCAAACCTAAACTGCATGATTTTGAAAAAAATATTTTATTTGTTCTGATTGCAATTTTCTCTGAATGATATCTACCTTCGATGGAAAAAATCTCCATCCGTTTCAAGGGGTTTGTTTTCACTCACATTTTTGTCTCTTCCTAGAAGTACCTCTGTGAGGAAATGTGTACTTTGTTGAGTACCAGAAATTCTTTCCTTTATTCTTAATTTTTTTTCCTCATTCCTAATTTTTCAGTTGAAAGCATCTGAAAACTTCCAAGTGTCCTGTGTATTGATTATCTCTCCCTTTATCTGTTCCTTTCCTCTTCTTCTCCCATACAGTTTTCAGGCTTCCAACTGTCAGTGATCTCTTGACATTAGGACAGAAGCCATTGGTGGGGTAGGGAGCACAACCTTTTACACAGGAGCCAGCCACCTAGCTGCTGCTGGTTATATTTTTGCTGCTAAAGAAAGGAAATAAAGCCATGTGGTTGAGCAAAACCTCAATTATTTCACAGCATGTGATATACATTGGATATACAACTGTCATACATTTAACTTGTATAAACTCAAAGGCAGGTTTATATCTTCTCCTGTCATTTTGGTCAAAGAATGTTTTGAGTTCATTTGAGATTCTTTCATGGTCCATTTTTTCCTAGGACTCTATCCACCAAGAGCCAAACTTGTAATTCAGAGACATCTGTCATCGCTGACTGACAATGAGCAAGCAGATATTTTTGAGCGTGTTCAGGTAGTACCTTAGAAGCTGTTCTTCCTAATTTGAAAAAGACCATGGTAAAATGGACTAGATATTTTTGCTTTTGATTTGTTTGGTTTGTTGTATAGTTGATCTAGAATTATTTTTCCACCAAAAATCATACTGCAATAGCATGCTCCAATTTAAACGCATGTGTGATGCACCTCTGTTAGAAAAGTTTTGTTTCCCAAATTTGCTGAGATACTCTGTGTTCTTATGTAGACGATATCTTTTGTTCTGAGCTTAGTTTTTCACCTGTAAACAAATTTCCCTGCTTGAAAGTGATGTGGGAGTAGGCTGAGAGCAGGAGGGACATGCAGGTATCAGGAACGTGTCTGGCATTTTCAGAATTTGTCTTTTTGGACTTATTTTGACACAGCATTCTGATGTAAGCTGATGTACTCTAGTGGATGAAGTATACAATGATTTAGGCTTCCAAAGGCTGTGCTCCTCCCTGGATTCCTGAAGAATCTAGGCTCTTGGTTTCCTTATGCCACTTAAAGAGCTATATAGTAACAGGCTTAGAAAACAAAATGTATGGGCATAAGGCTCTCTTCTCTCTACAGACTGCAACATTTTTCAGTTTTTGTTCTATCTTGCCCAGGAGTGTGAAGGCACACAGAATTGCAATTTGACACAATAACAGTGCACTCTGGTGTTTGGTGTATCAGTATATTAATATCAAGGAATGCCTACATAGGAAGAAAAAATAAGCAAATCATGACTTGAAAGACAAACTCCTTTCTTTGCTGTTACTGACAGAAAATGAAGCCTGAAAATGACCAGGAGGAAAATGAACTTGTGATCTTACATCTCCGTCAGCTCTGTGAGACTAAGCAGAAAACGCACATCCACATTGGTGAAGCGCAGTCGGTAAAGCTTGGTTTTATTATTTGATTTTTTTTTTATTACTTTAATGTTTTTAATTATTCCTCTTCCCCTTTCCAGACTATTAATATGCTGTTTTAATTACTTGTAGGACCACTGTTCGATTTCTTCAGGAGTACTTGAAGCTGGGTATTATAATTAAAAAAGGACTATACAGAAAAAAAAAATTGATATAATTTATAGTGACTTGCCTGAGTTTTATAGGTTGAGGGGACACAACAGGAAGAAAGACAACCAATTAATTTTTCTGTATTTCCTTATAGTGTGAGGATAACTCTTCTTTTTCTTTCCCTCTTGCATGCCCAAGCAATAATATCTAGGAAGAATAGGAATGAAGAGGGCATTGGTTTTAGTTTAAACTATGAACTTACCTTGCAAAGGAAATGGGCAAGAGTGTTGTTAAATTGATAGCTTTTACAATATAGTCTTTCAGATGGAATGTGCCTTTAACTGTGGGTTGGTTTGTTTGTTTGTTTGGGAGACTGTTTTGGTTTTTGTTTGGGATTTTTCTTTTTGGAAGGAGGGTAGTGTGTTTGTGGTGAGTTTTTTCATAAGGCCAAGGGTATTTTGTTTCTTATGTAACCTGGTTCAGCTCTGGTCTTTGGAAATAGACTTCACAATTAAAAAAAGAGCTGCCAAAGCTGAATGGTGTCCTTGCTCATTTCAACAGGTCATTTCTAACAGTGGAATTCCAGAAAGCACCACCAGTGGTGGCCGGTTTAAACTTGACATTCTGAAAAACAAGGCAAAGAAATCCTTGACTAGCTCTCTGGAAAATATCTTCTCAAGGGTAAGTTTAACAACCCATTATCATAAGCTGTCCCAGATATCCTTGACAGTAGAGACCTATCAGATTTTTCTTTGTTTTGTCCTCAATATGATAAATGCTTAATGAAGCAATATCCCTGTTGTGAAATCTGAGAGTTACAGCTGAGTTGATTGTAATTTAACTTTAAGAAAGTTTACTGTAAGGCCACACATATTGTGGGGAAAAAAGGACAAATTTCTGAATAATGAACACATATTGAGGGGAAAAAAGGACAAATTTCTGAATAATGAACATTCATTGTAGGTGGCAAGTGAGCTAGCTGAGTATTGTTGCATGTGTTGCTTTAGAATAGAATTCAGTCAGGATGGTTTCATGATCCCATAAAGAGACATGTTACTGGTTTTGCAAAGTGTAAATAAATGTGCCTAAATATATGGGAATTCAAAGAAGCAATACCTTCCAGCTCATAGCTAAAATTGCTCATATTAGGCACTAAGAATCTTTAGAAACTAGTAACAAAGTTCTTTTTGCAGGAGGAAAAAAAAAGCAATAGTCTTAAAAGTGAGTTGATATTAATTTTAATGTTCCTAGCCAGATATGATGTGAAATTACAGATAATCACTGAGACTCTCTTACATTAAGTAGTCTTTTGGTAAAGAAGTCTGAATGGTAAATTTTGCTTAGTGTCTTCTGCTCAGAAGGGTGAGTCAGAGAAGAGCCATATAGAGAAGTACCTGAAGAAGGCTGTGTGCCTGTGTGTCATTACAGAGGAAATGTGATGAGCTGAGTACAGGATAATTTGGACCAGTGACCTTAAGTTCCTTCTACTAGTAACTTCAAAAGCACTAAATTGCACTTGTCCTGCAGTCTGCATGGACATGTCATGAAGTAACCTACAAATGTTGGATGCCATGGATGTTTCCTGTGCAGGAAACAAAATACTCTTAGCCAGAGAGAATCCTTAGAACTTGCAGGTAGGTGTCAATTTGATCTAAGACTGAAACTAGCATTAAACTCTCCTGGCCAAATTTGACCTCTCTTGTGCAGCAGATTTTACAAACTAGGAACTTGGTCTGAATATGGAGAGAGAGAAAGGTGACTGTATGTAAAAGAGAGCAAAAGAGTGATGGCAATCAGAAAATTTAAAAAATTTCAGCAGTTTGGAATATCATCAAATGGTGACATCTACAACTGTGCATTTGATGTGTCTGGTTTCTTTCCACATCTAAGGGACATGTGACTGGCAAGTGATCTAACTCTAGTGGTGGGTCACTAAGCCTGTGGTGGCTGTGAAAGAAGTCAGCACTGAAATAAAGCTTTTACAGCCATGCTGGCACTCCAGTCATGTCAAGGGGAAGTCATTTGGATGGAATACACTGCTTAAATTGAAAAATCTCTCAAGGGAAGTTTCTTATAAATAGATGTTAGGTGGTTTTTAGTATAGGATGCTTTTTCTCACCAGGGCCACTGAGACGTGCTGCATATTATAATAGAAGGCTCTACCACAGCCCATGATTGAATACAAGAGAAGGGGATACCTAAATTAGGGCCATTTAAAGTTTGCTGCTTATGAAGTGGATGTGTGATTGTGAGAAAGGTCATCTCATCTTTACCTTGACAGTACAATAGATCAGGAACAGCAGTATGTTGCAGTGAGTCTTGATACACATAGGGGTTCATCCTTGCAGATCCACCTAAAGGTTACACAGGAGAAGACCAAGAAAAATTACTTGGAGTGCAGCTCAAACGCTAATTATTTGTTTAAAGCAGGTATATAGTGTCTGTGTGCAGGTGTGCTGTGTGTTATGTGCATACATGTGATACACAGTGACTGTTTCAGTAGTTCTTATTCTTCATCAGGCTATTATAACAAGCCTCACAGGTCATGGTTAATTCTTAAAGGTATTTAAGCACTAAATATTTATTGCTGTAGTGAGTTTTCCCCTCCTTAAGACAGGTGCAGATGGTATTGATTCAATATACCTAATTATGCATAAGTTGCCATCTTTATTTAAAAGTACATTTAGTAACAGAGAGACCAAGAAAGAACTTAAATGAAATTTTTTAAAGTGGCATTCAGCATCTTTTTATAGATAAAATTTTTGAAATAAAAGTTAGAAGTCAGTGTAAGTTGGGGAGAGTCTTAGACAGCCTCAGTCTTAGAAAGAAAGAGGTATGTAGTATCAGTAACTAGGAATGATTTAAGTGGATGGCTTCTTAGCTAGGTAAATAGCATCAAGTGACATTTTAAGCCACTCACTACTTGCCTTCGGAAACTTGTTGGTTTCTGTGCCCTGGCTTCACATAGTCCCAGAGGAATGTCACTTCTTCCCTTGTTTGTTTTGCTGGACTGATCTTGTTTTTGTGAGGCTTGAACCAAAAACAGGCTTCCTAATGAGGTACCTCAGAGAAATAAATATAACCTTTCTTTGACCTCTTGACAGATTTCATCCACTCCATGCTGCACTAACCTCGTCTGTTGTTGTTCTTTCTTAACCAAAACTCCTTCTTACAGTGCCAGAAGTGTGCATTTTCAAAAGTAGTGAGAAACTTCTAACTTATACTTTGCTCTTGTTTTTTTGGGAGATTCAGTGAAGAGATGCTTCAGGCAGAGTATTTATTGGTTTTGCACTTAAGTGGGGTAATGTACTTAAAGGGCACTCTAAGTCTTGAAAATAACTCTTACTGGGAAAAAGTAGGCTAAATAAATTCTGGTGATATTGACAAAACTTCCCCTGGAGCTGCAAGCATACCAAGAGGAATTCTGTCTGAAGTTCTCCTAAAACCTAGGCTATTTTTCTCCTGATAAAGTACTGAAAGCAGCTTGCTTCAGCAGTCAGAAGTGTCCAACAGCAAACCTAACCAGGAAGTTAACATTAGTGAAAGCTAGTTAAAAGTGCTGTGGATCTATTGCCTTTTCTTGTGAAACTAAAGGACTGTTAAAAATTCAGCAAAGATTTTTTTAGCATAAATTTCTAGCAAATTTGCATCAGGTTTATCTGCATTATAAATGAAAAGTCTTTTCTGGTGCTATTTGGCTGGATTTGCTGTCAAGAGAGGATTTCTCCCCAGTTTTAGTACTTTTACTCCTTTTGCCTGTGTGGGCTTAATTTGTCTGAAATGTTTAGATATTGATAAAACTGTATCTCATGGGACTGTAGAGTATCAGAGGCATCCATCAGGAGCAAAGCTTCACAGTACTGAAATCTGGAGTTTTTGAACTCAGCTGTTTAAGCCAACTTAGCGATTTTGCCTCAGAAGTGTCAGGAAATACTCACCTGCCTCAAACAATGGAGTGCAGGGTTAAAACTCCTGGGAGAAATGTGGGAGAAGATGCACATTGGCCAGCTAAAGATGTCACTTTTTGTCAAGTCCAGTGCTTGACCCATGATCTTTAGTCTTATGTCAGACATGTCACATGCCTGATCTATTTTGTATTCTCCTGTGCAGGTGAATTTTTCTGAAGCTTAGGTGTTGCCTAAGCTTCAGAAAAAGAGGAAGAAGACCAGATTAACTTTCTTGCATTTTTCTCCCAGGGAGCCTACAGGATGCGAGGCCGCCTGGGAAGCGTGGACAGCTTTGAGCGCTGCAGCAGCCTGGCTTCTGACAGAGTACGTAAGGAGCTCAGCTCAGACTCGTACACAGCTCGCAGTGGAGCGTAAATACACCACTCTGCTTTCATTTGAAGGAAGTAGAACAAAGCACATCAACTTACAAAACTCAAAGATGTTTCCACTGGGAGGCAGAGGGTGTAAGAAAGCTGGGGTTTATGTTGACTCAAAGCTTCAGCTTTAATCTGATTGCCAGTCCTTTTTTCCTACACTTCCCTTGCTTTTACAAAAAGCAAGGAATTTCTGGTTTCTGCCTTGTTTTAGTGAAGTAATTAAGTCAGGTCATGTCTCAACAAAAGGAAGTGCTCTGAAGGTGAAGAATCCTTTCTGTAAGTAATAGTTGCTTTAGGGAAGTAAGAATTTTTGACCTGAGCCCAGCTGTTGGGGATGCTGTATGGTAGCAAGAGGGCGGAACTCCGTTCACTTTCTTTTTATTTCCTGTTTTTGAAGTTTTACCTCACATGTGGGTTGGTTGCTGGTGTTCCCAGGAGGTGAAGATTCTGTTTTGGTTTTCCTGCTACAGTTACTCATGAACTGGCTGTGTAATAACAGTCTCTCTTCCAGGATGTCGCTGTGACGATACAGGAAGTATGCTCGCGATATGTCGAGGAAACTAGCTAAAAGCAGTTTCCCTAGCCTTTTCCATTCCTGTGTTTTCCTGCAAGAGACAGAAGTCTGGTAGCTGGAATGCCAGTCCCTGTGAGAGGATGCCTGGAGTAATTAGCATGTTGTTTGTGTTGCGTATATACGGTTGTATTCCTCCCTCCGCTTTCGCTTTTTGGAAGAAGGACGCTGCTGGTTTGCAGTGAGCTCTCAAAGGATGTCTGGTTTGGGTGATAATTAGCATACAATAGGCCATGACCCAGAAGGGGGAGAGGCTTTGGTGCCCCGGTGCTGGCTGCCTGTGGGTTAAGTGAGGGCTCTCATAGGGCACAGAGCCCCAGGCCTTACTCCGCCAGCACTTCCTTTCAGGACACTTCTCCGGGCGATTCCCCGCCAGCTACTCCTCCAGCGTCCCCCGTGTCCTCGGCCTGGCAGACGTTTCCCGAGGAAGGCTCGGCCTCGCCTCAGTTCAGGAGGCGCGCTCACACCTTCAGCCACCCGCCCAGCAGTGCCAGACGCAGGATCACCTTCCAGAACGGCAGGTCCCAGAGCGCCCGCTCCCCGCTGCTGCGGCAGAACGGCGTGGAGGCGGCCAGGTGAGTGAGTCAGGGCAGCCGTGCCACCGCCCGCGGCCCCCTGCCCCCCCTGGGGGGGCTGCAGCAGCCCTGCTTCTGGCCAAGTACGTCAGGAGCTTAGTTCAGGTGGGTTTCTGCGCTTCTCCAGCGTTGGTTTGTTCGTTTGTTTATTTTCAGCCTGTCTTCTCTGCCTCTGTGTAGTCTGGTACTTTGCAGTAACTTAATAGTCCCTGAATTAGTGGTTGAGGGCAGGCATCCATCCATCAAATTGGTGATTCAGCCAGATGCCCGCACCAATCTGTTTATTTATTTATTTGAGCCTTTTTGGCAGTCTTGTTAGTCAGACCTTTTGGAAAAGAGGCTCTCAGTGCCTTAAGTGGCAGAGATGGCAGCCTGAAACTTTTATGCCAGGATGAAAAAGGCACTAACAGCTTCAAACGTCTTCAGCCGTGTTAGTCAAATCTCATAGAGACAATGTCCAGCATTAAAACTGGTGAGGAGTCTTGCAAAAGGACACAAGGATTAAACACATCCACTGAACTCTGAGGCATGTGATTTCCCTATTTGCCTTTCTCCAGAGCTTCCCTCTGTAACTTCTTTCTGCTTCCTTTTTGGAAACTCTCCAGCTATTAAGATATGGAACACTGTTCCTTCAGGAGTTCTTCACTCAGCAGAAGATGTCCCCACAGTTCATTGTGGGCCTCTTTGGTTGTGCCTTCTTTTTCTCCTCTCTGCTGGGTACCTGCAGTAAGTGACATGACAAACTCCAAACCTTTTACAAAACTCAGGTCCAGATGAGCTGAATTTTTTTGCTGTTGGAGGATCACATTCTCCATCCTATTGTCTGTTTCAGTGCTTGGCTGTAATTTTGTTGTTTGTGGGCTCTTTCTAAAACTGTCTTTAAATAGTAATTTGTCACCTATTTGATGTCTACATTGAAATATCAGCGTGAATGCTGCACCAGCTAGTAGAGAAGGGCAACAAATTTTATTCTGTTTTAAGAGAATGAAAGGGAGTGAAGGGTAAGAAAGTAGCCTTTCTTACACTGTGTTTCTAGAGAGGTAAATAATGTGTTTTTTACTGATAAACTTTTTTTCCCACTGACCGAGTTGTATGCAAACAGGAAACCCTGACAGTTCAAAGTGAAGGACTTGCTGACTGTATTACTTTGTAACAACTTGTAAGAAGTCTCTGATTAAGTGGCATCAGCAGATTTTTAGTCAAAATAGTTTGTAACATGGTTCTAGGCTGGGATTTTTCATTCTTTCCTTTTGAGGATTAGTTATAAATGTTCAGCAAAAGAAACTGAATTAATTTTTATGTCCCCTCCAATAATTGTCACTGCTACTAAGTAATGTTTAACTGTGGAGCAGGACTACCTTTCTTAATTTAATTACTTCTCAAAAATTTATCCAGAAGGACTACATTTACATAATCTCTACTTCCTAATGTGTTGTTTACAAAAGTAAAAGAAAACTGAAGAGGGAGGAACAATGCGGTTTATATTATTAGAAGAAGGTTCCTAAGGATATTTTCTGAATGTTTAAGAGATTCTTTTTTTGAATATGCTTTGGGAATAAATAAAGCTAAAGAAATAAGGTGGCCTCCCTGTTCTGCAATGTCACTGAAAAGTTTTTTAATAGAAATCAGCTCTAACAGCAAAATCAATATCCCCCGGGAACCTGCCCAGGAATGCAGGTGGTGGTACATTTTATGTTCTGGGAAACCAAGTTAATGTAAGCCCAGATATGAGGTATTTGGCCAGTGTCTCTAATCTGGTGGTTTTGTTGCTGTATCCGAATCCGTGCTGACCCATCTGCTGTGTTCTCTTGTTGCCTGCACAGTCCTGTGGTCGGGCTTCGGCGCGCTCTCAGTGAGAGTGAATCTGCGTCACCTGGTCTCCCCTCCTCTCTCTCTGCCCCTTCTTTCCTGAAAACCTTTTACCAGGGCTCAGGAAGGTTGCACCAGCACTCAGAAAGTGACCTGTCCAAGAGGTGAGAGCGTTGTCTCCTGCCTAATTCTCCAGTGCCACTAGCTTAACAGCAAGCAGGATTCCCAGTGGAATGCAGCACATGGCATCCCTCCCACTCTGCCTTGTGCTCCTGCATTTCTAACAGACTTCCGTGATGCAAATGGGCAAACAGGCTTTTGGATCAAAAAGCCTGTTAAAACTTGAGGCTTCTATGCTGACATCAAGTAGCTGTCACCTGTTTCTGTTGCAGTGTTGCAAATCTGCTGCATTGGTTTGTCACATGAAATGCAGTGGATTTTAGGAGTGTTATGCCAATTTAATGCTTTCTCTGCTGAATGCAAACCAGCATGTGTTGCCATGATCACTGGCATGTGGAAATAAGAAAAGAGCAGTGTGAAAAGTGTACAGTACTAATGTGGGATGCCTGTGCATGAGGAAGGGGAAACACCAAGTTAAGTGGGTGATACTAACTGTGAGATGTTTAGAGACAATTAACAAATAACTTCCAGCTGAAGAGGATTTGGGAAGAAGCAAAGGTATGAAAAGTCACAAACCCCCCCCAAACCCATCTCTTACAGACTACCTCCAGTTTGGGTTCCAGTCCAGCTTTGTTTCTGTGTTCCCTTTAGACAGCAGAGTTGGTCCAAGCTGAACCAATTCCCAGCTCAGTTTCTGCAGGCAATGGACAACATTATACCCAGCTTTCTGGGTTTGGGGAATGAAGGGTTGAGTATTGTATGAAAACTGTATTTTAATGCCAAACTGGAATTTCTGAGATACTGCTTTTGGAATTGGTTATGCAGGCAATTCCATGTGCTGTGTTTCCTTATAGTGGAGTTTTAAACTCTTGGGGTGGGGAGATCTTCAAGGGGTAATTCCCAGAAGACCACCATATTTCTACTAAAGTTTTACAGTATACACATTTCTGATACATTTGATCTTTAATTTGTATGGAGACTTTTGTGAAAATGGGATCTCAGTAGCTACAGGTCTTTCTGGGAGCAAGTGGGCCTGAACTGTCATGGTGAGGAAATGGCAATAGCAAGAGTACACCGGTAACATCTAGTTGGGTTTGTGAAGGGAAGGCAGCAGATACAGTCAGAAAGAAGTGCTGAGTGAATAATACTGATGTGAAAAGGGTCACTGAGGTAATCCATCACTTCAACTGGCTAATGGAGAATGAAGTATAATGTCCAACTGACAGTGGCCAAAACTTGCAAATGTATGTTATGCTATTAGGTTTAGGAGTGAGAGGAAGTTCTGATTTTTTACAGTGTGTCTTCTCTTGTGGGTTTCTTCATTGGTTTGTTGGGTTTTTTTCCTTTGGTTCTTCTTCTCAGAGAGGACTACCATCTATCCCAATAGGATCAGTGTGAGATGTTCTTGGCATTCTCATGTGAGTGAGTGTATGATAGGCTGGAATTTAGCACAGTATGTCAGTGCTTTGCAATCTGCAGACTATAAACTGTCTGACTGTTAGGAACCCCAACTAAAACTTCAGTGTATTTCCCAGAATAATCCTGGTTACTATGCACTCATGAAGTGTGGAATTCCTATTGCACAGGAGAAAAATTCTGTAGTCTCACTTCTTTATCACATACCTTTGAGATTGCACATGGTGCAGCAGGCAGCTTTTCTTGGTGTTCTGGCAAACTTCAGTGTGCAAGAGCAGAGACAGTTTCAGTTGGAATTCATTTTAGAAAGATTTTTGAATTGTAGCAGTCAGGTGGGCTTATGCAAAGAGTTTTATAGAATGGCATGGGATTTTTTGTGGTTTTGTTTGTTTGTTTTCATTTGTTTTTTAGGATTTTTTATTGAATCACAGAATGATTTGGGTTGGAAGGGACCATAAAGGTCATTTAGTTACAGCCCCCTATACAGTTCCTTTCTTTAAGAAATCAACAATGTACTGAACTTTGGCATCAACATAATATTTATAGGTGCCTTCAGAATGTTTTTATGGCATTGTCAATATATTTCTCTGGAGAGAAGTCTGGGATAGAAATGGTCTCCACATAATCCTGACTGTTGACAAGTGTGTTGTGCAGCAATGAACAGAATTGCAGATAAGGATTAAAAAAAATCTGGTCAACATAAAGCTAAACAAGGCTTTTTTATGTAAACACAAGAGCAGCATTTGTAGAAATGGAGCAATCTTCAGTGTAGGTTTGACTAGCCCACAATTTCTCTGTTCATTGTGTTGCTGTGCAAGGATAATTTAAACTGAATTTGAACATATTCCTTTTTGTAAAACTGCTTTGTGTCTCATGAAAGAAGTAAAATACTTGAGAATATTCTTTAAATAAAATAGCAGAAAGTGATTATTCACAATAAAAATATATGTCAGGAGTGAGAACCAATAGAGGGGTGTAAGCTGGTAGAAACTGGTTTTTCTGCTTCTCAGATGGGAAGAATGCTTCATGTAGTAGTCTTATATATAGGTCTGCCAGCTTAAGTGCTGGGAAGTTGAATTCTGTACTTGATCTGGGGGATTTTGTACCATCTCAACCTCCAAATTGTGAAGTAGGTTGCATTTATTCAGTTGCTACTTAGAGCAATCAAGAAGAGACATTGAAATGAAAGCAAAAACGGGAAAAATACAAGTCTTGGCATGAGCAACAACAGTACTTATTCACAAGTCATTTGACTTTCATGGACTCAAGTGCAAAATAATTCAGGTAAGTATTATGTAAAGAGTTCACAAGAAATGGGGTGGTAACATTGTGGTTTTTTAAATATCTGTTTTAGGGAGCATTTTAAAGAACAGTTCTGGGAAGAGATTTAGATAATTAAAACCAAGCAATGAGAATGTTTGTAGTCTGACCAATTTTTTGAGATTTCTTCTTTCTTTTCTTTGCATTTTCTTCCCCTGAAGTAGCTGTCTCATCTTCATGCTTTGCATTACCTGATAGAATAGTGAATGGGTGAAACTGAGTTGCAGTTACCTGAGATAAAACCTTACATGATCAGTGCTCTGTACTCTCGAGTACTTGGGGTATTGCCTCAGACAGCTTAGAGTGTAAGTAGAGGCTGAAATATTTGAGGCATTATACTGAATTTACAGCTGCTCACTTTTTATTGTATGCAAGCTGATAAATGTGTTTTGGTTTCTGTATTGGGTCAGAAGTGTAGGGTAAGTAGTCCTGCAGAGAACCATTATTCTCCAAACTGACTTGTGATGCATGTGTCTTAAATATTACATTTGAAACAATATTTAAATATTGCCTCAGAATATTACATTGTTATTTTCTTCCAGTGATTGTTCCATTAGGTGACCTTGCAGCATGTTTCCCTTGTAGATGAGAAGATGTCCACCTCAGATGTCTGTGTAGGTGGTGGTGAAAACTCTGCTCTGCTTTTCCATGGCAATGACTGAGCTCTATTTAAGAAGTTGTTTTTCCTGTTTTGGAGATGCATTGCCTTAGTCTCTCCACGCACATTAATAAAGCTCTTCATTTTGTGGGAGCCAATAGCTAATTTTTTTTTTCTTTACCCCCTCCCTGTTTAGAGAAACTGTTTTTTGCACCAACCTCCTGAATCTTTTCATTAGGGTAGGAAACACTACCATTTTACTCTGACTTCTTCCTGCTTTTGCTCTGAAGGGTATTTTTTCACACCTTCAGATCTGATACTAAGCTAGGAGTTGTCTGTCTTGAAATGAGGAAACTGCCTTTGCTCCCTTTCTACCCTCCCTTTCTAAATCTCAGTGTTTTCCTGGGTTAATATGACAAGGTGTGTTTCTGAGCATTGCAGAAATTTTCCTCTAATCACTTACTGGACTCTTTGAAAGAGAAGGTGATTAATATTAGTTGCTTAAAGTGACAGGGGATTTTTGTGCAGGGAGGATTAAACAAGAGAAATACAGGTCTTCAGAACAGTATGATTTGCATGCTTCATGAAGTAGCATATGTGATTAGTTCATCCCAATGTAAACTTCATGACTCAAATGTAAACAGGTTAGTTTCATACCCTAAAATAGCCAGCTTCTTATTCTGACTTTTCTGTGAATTTTGCTGCTGTAAACTGAACACTATTCCTAGGACTGTCTAGAAGCACAGTAGCTGAATGTAGATTTTTGTACCTAGCAGTAGAAAAGAACTTTTCATTCCCTTGTTACGTAGCATCTGCTTAGTGAGCCCTGGAATGACTCAGTTTTTCTGTTATAACATGTGATGATATGTAGGACTTGAAATAGTAAGAAGTAGCTCTCTTACAGTTATTTATAGAAATATAAGTTAGAATTATATATATCCAAATTCAGTGTCCCATTTCCGAGAGCTGGACTGAAATACCTTTGAAAAACAGCCCCTACAGGTTCAGAATGAGTGTTACAATCTAAGTAGTCTGTGTTTGGCTACCATGAGCAGTGTTAACCCATCATCATCAGAGACAAAGAGTTGTCACAGTTGCTGTTTAGGTTAGTGCAACATGGGGATCTACTGAAACCACCCACCAACAGTGTGATGCTATAGGGAGCTGGGGCACTATGGAAGCTAAATCAGGAGTGGAGGACAGTTCAGACTGTGTGTCATTCAGGACTCCCAGCTGGTAGAGCTGTTCTTAGAGGAGAGCAAGGTTGGTGTCTTGTGCTGGTTAACTGAGTTTGAAGTCATGGCTATTTCTCTGCCTGGGTACAGAAGGAGGGTCTGATACCTTGGTGTGATAGTGAGTCTGGTTGGTCACTCAGGCTCACAAATATCAGGGAGCTGTTGTAGATCATTAGCATAGTGACAGCTTTGGTGAATAAAAAGGGCAGTCCTGGCTTGGTGAATTCAGCACATTCATTGAGCACAGAGTTTTAGTTATGAAGTGCTGATTAAGATAGTGTAGCTGGTAGACTGGTGTAGCTGAAACTTCATAGTCCTCCCTTGCAGATCAATCCTGTGCAAGCCAGATATGGGAGGATGGATCCCAGTTGCAAACTGCCATCACCTGCAACTGCCTTCCCACTAAAAACATAGTGAACGTGCTGGGCTTTCCTTTCATCTAACTTTTTGGGATCTTGGCGCTATAGCATTGAAATTTATTACAGGATGAAGGTTTAAGTGTAGATACTGTTTTGATATAGCAGTTTTCCCTGTGATGAAAGTGAAGCTATAGAAACAGCTCCCTCTGTTTGATGCTCTCTTCCTAAAAGCTTGTAATTGTGCCTTGTGCTGTTGACTTTACATGGAAAGATTAGTGGCAGATAATCAATGTGCTCATTGTTATACAATATCTGTGCACTTAATTTGCTACCACAAATGCTGAAATATTTCTGAAATTGGCTAAAGTACTTATCTTTTGTCTTTTCCTCTGGCAGTAGTCAGTAGAAAGGTATATTTGGTGTGTCCTCCCTGTAAAGCTTTCCTGTATCCTCTCCTTGTTTCTTCAAGCAGCATAAGATTACATTATTAATTATTAAAATGAATGTGCAATTATATTTCTTCATGCCATCTGGGGAGAAGATCTGCCCTCTGTTTGCAGGGTCTCTGTTCCTACAGCTGATGAAACATGAGGACATGTGTCCCCATTTATCCAAGTGACCATTCTTGAAGCTTAGGAAAGAGACTGTATGAGACGGCAGAACATTGTCTCCAATGAAATATTCACCTGTGAGCTCAGCATGACATTTATAATGGCACTACATGGAGTGCTGTGCTCCACTGGAGCACCATCTCTGCTTTTAGGTGTGTTACATCAGATTGCTCCCAGAAAACTGATGTATAGCAAAACAAAACCCATTGCTGTCAAAGTTAGAGGCAAAGTATTACCATGTTTCTCTCTTAGCTTCTCAAAAAGTTAAGCTTTTATTCTGAGCTTCCAGCTGAGCCCTGTATGAATGCTCTGAATGCTTCCTGGTGGTATATAGTGCAAACTTCACGGCACTGTGCACAAGAAAACAATTGGGCACTACAGCATTCAAGGTGGAGCTCACACACAGCACGCTTTGCCTTCTTAAGCTTCCCCACAAATGCTCCTGCAGGTTTGGTTATACATTAGACAGAGGTAATAAAGAGGTTTTTTTTCCCCTACAAGGAATACTGACTTTAAATACCCCATCTGCTTTTTCTTTCCTTCAGTGATGGGGAGGGAAAGAAAAGAACATCAACCTTCTGCAGCAGTGAATCTCTAAATGCTGCGGGGGCCACGCTCACACCTCGCCGCATCTCCTGGCGGCGGAGAATATTCCTGCAGGTAGCTTCACCTATGAATAAATCTCCTTCCAAGATGCAGCATCCAGGTCTGTGTGTGCTTTTAAAGAAAATAAACAAGCAGTTGTTACTTAATACTGTAGTGAACTGCAGCATGTGATAATAAGAAAGGGAGAAGGGAGTCAGTGTGGTACAATATTCAGGCTAGAACCTCGCCAGAGATCAATTGTGCTCATTTGCCTTTAGACTATTTAGGTTTTTGTTGCTTTGGAGAGAGGATTTTGGCATCGAAAGCAAATGAATTGCAATCTGCCATAGCTGCTGTAGCAAAGGAGATTAAGACTGGTCTCTTACTGACAAAGATAATATTTTTAAGAGTTAGGAAACTTTTACCCTGACCTGTGTACATAATAGGAGGGTTTTGGTAAGTTTTATATTTTGTCCTTGTAGTGCACATAGCACCTGTTGCTTGTGTTAATAATTCTTACAGCTTTAAGCCATTTAAGGTAGAAAATTCCTGAAATAGCTGAAATAATGCTATTCATAAATTCCGATTTGGCAGAAATCAAAACCTTAGGCAAATGGTAAGCTCTGTATTTAGTGGCCACAAATTGCTATAGCACTCTCTGTAGTGCAGGTTAGCAGGTGGAAAAAGTAGCTTTAATATTGAACCCGTGGTAAATCATAGCAGTAAACAAGCTCAACTCTAAAGGCTTTGTGGATAAATGCCTTGTGATAACTGGAAGGAGCTGGCAGAGGAAAGGTTTGAAATACTGGGTGATCCTTTATCTAACTCTATTTAATTTAAATATAACTTTATTAATGTAAACAAAATGCTGAAAAAAATTCACTACTGTTGCACTGCATTTTCTCTGGGTTTGGAATCAGCAAGTCACTGCTGAATGTGAAAGACAGCTATTTTTGTTCTGCTATGACAGATTTTCATGATGTGTCAAACAATCTGAGTTTCTTGTAATAGCTTTCTGATTCTTTGCAGATGGTCATGATGGAAGTGAATTGTTACCCTTATCCCCTCTTGCTCCACCCCTGGAGGAAGACCCTCTTGTTCTAGTATTGCAAAATGAGGATGGTCCAGATAAAATTGGAGAGAGGAAAAACTCAGAAGAACTACAAAGTCTGTGGAGAAAAGCCATCCATCAACAAATTCTGTTACTTCGAATGGAAAAAGAAAACCAGAAGCTGGAAGGTTAGCTATTTAGAAAATACCCCTAGAAGCTATTGCAGATTCTGCTGCCTGAAGATGAAAATTGTTCTGGTGTTGGGCACCTCAAACAAAGATGTGGTTCTGTAACTTTTTAGTTAACAGTGCTAGAAAAAACCTGTGTTTTCGTAGTCCTCTCTCACAGTCTACCAGGTTCTCTGTCTACCTGACTTTAAATGAGTAATCTTAGTGATAGATGAAAGTGATAAATTTTCCTCTTTGGGTGCGTATTAGACAAAGAATGCTACAGTCTGTGTTGTATCTGTCTGAAGTCTAGGAATTCTAATGTGAAGTGGAGTGAGGAGAACAGGTGCTGTGTGAACACTTAGGTATGGTAAACCTTACCCTTTCTGTCTCGTTTCAGTCCTTTGCAGCTCATGGCCTTTCTCTCCAGGCTTTTTGTTCTTCATTAACCACATCACAGTGGTTATTTATTAATGCTTGAATCCAAATATGATTTTTGAGCAACTGGCTCTTGAGGTATGTCAGAAAGTTCTGGTTTTTTGGAACATGAGCACTGTACACTGAAAATTGAGTGCTGTTAGTGAGGGATCTGAAGTTGACCATTCTGATTGCCAACTGCCTCAGCTTCTGGCTAGGACATTTTTTTAAGGCTGGTCAAGGCTCACACAAATAAAAGATGGGATGTAATGTCTATCCTAGGATATATAATTCTTCAGTATAATAGACTAACAAGCTTTTGGTGGAAGCTGAAAATTCCATGTGTCCTCTACAACTGCTGCCTTCATCTTATCCTTTATGCTGTATAGCCTATATGGTAGTCTGATTCTTCACACTACCATACTACTTTAAACATAATGATCTTGTTAAGATCAGCTAATTCGTTTTCCTTCTTTAGGCTAGCTTACTGGGAAGGCAGGGAGAGGAAAGAAAAGCATCAGGACAGAAGTCTTTCCATGTCCCTGCAAGTGTACATCCTTGAGTGTATTTCCTACACACGCTGTGTATTTCTCGGTGCCGTTTCTTTCTGCAATTTGTCTCCCTGTTGGCACACAGTTCTGTGGAAACTCCTAGATTCATAGGGAACATCTAGAGAGAACTTCAGCCAAAATCTTCATTTCATAAACCATTTTAGCAAATAGTCTATTTTTGTGGGGTGAGTAAGCTGGAGATCTGCTGTGGTGACTAATTTAATGTTATTCCCTCTGATACTTGGAACTGCTGAGGGATAAACTCTGCTATACTTACCCTGTGTGGCTGAGGGTACTGAAAACTGTTAAATCAGTCCAGTTCCTTAAGACTCAGTTACAAGTTGCTTCCATTCTGTAAGAGGAATGTAGAAATCAAGTTCTTCCTACCTGATCCTTCATGGTGAAGACAGGAGTGTTGGCAGTGTTGAGATGCCAAACTGGCATACATTTGCTAGCCCGCATTCTTGATTTTGCTCTGAGGAGCATGTCTCCATTCTTGTATTCAGGTTCATGAGTACTCCTGCTGAAACTGGTGCTCTTGCTAGCTAGAATTCATCATCTTATTTTCAAAAGGTGAAAAGTAAACTGTTCTGACACCTATCTCTGGGTTTCCTTCCTGTGGGCTGTTATAGCATGGGCCATTTTATGGATGGGACGTAGGCAGAGCTGATACATTCCAAACAAGCATAGGTTCAGATGGTTCTTGGCATCCAGCCTACAATTAAATGTACATCTCAGGAAAGGGAAATGTAGTAACAGAAATGCAGAAATTTCTTTACTTGAAGCCAGGTTCCAGCTGTGAATTTATTATCTGTATGTATTAGACTGGTTTAAGACTAGAATTGCTGTGAAACTGTTTCTAGTGGATTTTTGTTAATAATTTGTTGACTTTTATGTACAAAATATTAATAGAACCTCTTTTCCTATTCCTTTTGCTGTCGAGGAGACTTGAATGCTATTAGTTCTTTATTTTACAGAAGGTAAGTTCTGTCAATTGCACAAACTTGCTTTCTTTTTCTTTTCCTTTCTTTTTTTCTGAGAAGCTAGAAGCTCCTTTTTCCAGCAGGTCACCTAGAAATACAAGAGCTGCAAAAAGTAGCAGGCCACCTAGCAATGATTAGAAAAAATGTTAACAAGGATGGTTGAAAACAACAAAGGATGGGGTAGTAGGGAGGGCACGTATGATCGACAGGCAGACTTGCTGGCTTTCGCTAGGGCTAACTGCACAGTTCATGTGGGAGTTTGTTGTCACCCTGAAATATGTTACTGCTGGCTTGGATCTGTTGCTTGCTGCTTACAAGAGTGAGAATTCTTAGGTGAAATCATCCAGCAGTAGGGCAGCATTTGAAATCGCCCCAGCTGAACTGCACATTCCTGTGGTAAGATCACGCCCATTTTTATGGCAGTGCACTGCACTTTGCATAGTACCTGCTTCTTACAGGGGCCCCTGTAGTCCTGAATGGGTAAGATCTCAGAGTTGTAACATTGGGCTTTTGGAAATAATTTGTCATTTTTGGAGTGGGCTGGGCAATGATCATGTGGATTGATCCAATATTGGCTCTAGCTGAAGTGAGATGAGTAGGCGAAGGAACAGATGGTCTTGTTTTGCAGGGTGTATAAAATGTGAGTGAGAGTTTGCTTTCACCCAGAGGTGATGGAGGGAAAGGGAATACATTTGTAAGAGAAAGAGGGCTTCTGCAAGAAGTAGTGTGCACAGATCAAGGTGAATTTGGGATAAACTCAATTGCAGCTCGGAGGTGATGTTGTGAAATGTACAGTTACTCCAGTGACAGTTAAACATATCTCTCTGAATTAAGACACATTCAAGTCACTGTTTCAGTTTTTTGTACCAGTAGTTAGAGGAACTGGAGTGTTTTTCTGCATGTGCATCATGAAGAATAAAATATCCAGAGGTAATTTCTTAGTAATGGAAATAAAAGCTGCTTCTCTATGAAATGCCAGGGTGACAATGCAGCTTTATTTCAGAAGTAGCATAATAAATACTTTGTACCAGGTAGCTCTGTGCAGCAAAGCTTTTAAGTTAATAACAGCAAGAGCTCTGTGCTTCAGCACAAGTGTGTCTTTCTGGATATGGTTCATGCTGGTTCATTCTGTTTGCACTAGTCTGCCTGATGATACCAGTGCCAAGAGCTCTTCTTGCTCTCGTAAGGGACATGTAAGAACTGGAATCAGTGTGACTGACTTCAGTTCAGAAGACTTGCCTAGCTTGCTTGCCTAAATCTCCAATACAAACATTCATATGTTTGGGACTTTCCATACTCAAAACAGTTGTAATGTTCAATAAAAACAAGAATAAAACAACCAAAGGTGTTTTTGCAGAGCAGGTGCTGTGAGGTTTTGTTGAGTGGGTTTTTTTTTGGCTCCAAGCATTAAAAAATATTTTTATGTGTTTAATGAATTGCTAATATTCATGACCCAGTAAGAGAACTTAAATTGTTATATGCAACATCTTATGACAACTGGCCCCAACTAAGCTATAAACTAAAGAATTCTAGATATATTTATCACCAGTCAGATTGTTGGATAAATATATCTGACTTTTATGGGGTATGTGTATTTGTTGTTATTTTGTAATTTTCTGATATTCTGGTTTTCCACATGCTCTTCCTTTTTGTTGTGTGTTCTAGCAAGCAGAGATGAGCTCCAATCAAGAAAAGTAAAACTGGACTATGATGAAGTTGGCACATGTCAGAAAGATGCCATAAATATTTGGGATAAGAAGTTACTAAACTGCAGAGCCAAAATCCGATGTGACATGGAAGATATTCATTCCACTTTAAAAGAAGGTATTTATGTAGGAGGGCTTTTAGCTCTGAAGTCTCAAGATGGTATTTTTTGTTCCCTTCTGATACCAACAGAAATCAGCAATACACTTTTTCCAGTAGCAAAAAATTGCCTTCTTTTCACAAAGGTGCTGCCTTCTCCTGCAGAACAGAAAATAGGTTCTGCTGTGTCTGCAGGTCGCCATGTCAGCAGTGCAGAAACATGTACAGTCATACTCCTGAAAGCAGCATCCTTTTTCCATGTGTCATTACATTCAAGATTGAACTTGGAGCCTCTGCACTCAATGCTATGACCTTTTGGTTTCTGCTCAGTGGATCCAGTTCTGAGTTTCAGATGTTCTGATTTTACTTGCTTACTGAGAAGGCAGGACCATGTCTACTGTGGACTTTGCCCAAAACCTAGAGGAATCAGAGCCAAGTTTTTGAGAGTCTGGAGTACGGTCACTTTGTATTTAATTTCCTGGAGTGAAAAGCTGGGAATTTTGTCTTGAGGTAGATATTCCTGTGGACTAGAGCTGTAGGCCAAGAGGGTATCCAGAGGGTCTTGTTAGTGTAATGTGGTGGTAGGGCCTGATGGCACTGCTCTGCCCTCTTCTATAGAATCTCATGTCTTTGTTACAGATGCTGCAAAATAATTCAGTGTAATCTGGCTGTGGTACAGAAGGGAAGTTTAAATTGCTACCAAAGTAAATTCTTGTAGATATAAAGCAGTTCCTGTTAGTGACCTGCAGATGTCTGCCAACAATTATTTACCTTGATACCCTGTTTTCTGCTGTTGGATTGCAGTTCAGAGTTGGGAACAAGGATATGGTTTTTAACTTGTCTTCTTGTTAAATAATTGTTTATCTGGAAGGTATTAGTAGAGTTGACATTTTGAGTTTCAAAGGTTGCTTTACAGAGTCAGATATCAAAGGGGGTTGTATCTACCCACATCTATGGACTGACATGGGCAATCCTTTGCAAAGGGAAAGAGGAGTTGGACTTCCCCAAATTTTACACTTGTGAATTTAGTTCAGCTTTTCCAAACGGGTCATTCTACATTCTGAGTGTGGTTCTGCATCTTTTCCTGCTGGAGACTAACAGAAGTGGCAAAGCAAGGGATGTCTGTACCTCAGTTGCCCAGGATATGCTCAGTGTAATTGCCCTTAAGTTTGTAGTTCATGTTTAGTTTGTGGGACCGAGCCATGGCTACTGAGTGAACACACTGCAGAGTGGAGTTCACTTTGTAAGGGATCCTCCAGAATGGTTCAGCCAAAATTATGACAAAGCAAATTCTTCTGTTGTAGCACTAAAAGCATCCCTCTGCTTAGGCCTCTTGTTTTGTGACTGACATGCAGGTGTACCAAAAAGTCGTCGGGGAGAAATTTGGCAATTTTTGGCTGTGCAACACCGAGTCAGGCACAGGCTGCCAAACAAGCAGCAGCCTCCTGACATATCTTACAAAGAACTTCTGAAACAACTGACTGCTCAACAGCATGCCATCCTTGTAGATCTAGGTAAGTCTGTCTGTTCTTTCCCACTGGTTTTTGGGTCTTTGAGTGAAAAACACTTCAGTCATAATAGAAGCTGCTGCTGAAGATAGATGCTGCTCTGTGAGCTCCATTTTCTATGTCATCAGGATACATTCTGTGTATGCCACTTAGAGTCCTGTTAGCAGATGATTTCCCAGGCTGTGCTATTCATATTTATGCCCTTTTCCATCTGTCTGAAAAGAGAAATCAGCAACTGCTTCTGCATGTTCTGTGCAGATGAGAATATTAAGTGGGTTCAAAAGGAACAGTCCAAAATCGGTGATAAGATACAGATTGATCTGATTGAAGGCAAGCTGCCTATGAAAGCAAAGAGAAGTGATCTGAGTGAGGAGAAATGCCATTTGTCAGATGGATTGGGGTTTTTCTTCAGAGGAATTGAGTATCAACTACTCCTCTCTTTTTACATCAGGACGGACATTCCCTACACATCCTTACTTTTCCACGCACCTGGGAGCAGGACAGCTATCACTGTTTAACCTCTTGAAAGCATATTCTTTGCTGGACAAAGAAGTTGGTTATTGTCAAGGTATAAGTTTTGTAGCTGGAGTGCTGCTTCTACATATGAGTGAAGAGCAGGCCTTTGAAATGCTGAAATTCCTCATGTATGACCTTGGCTTCCGTAAACAGTACAGACCAGACATGATGTCCCTACAGGTAAGTCAGCCCTTCTGGAGCAAACCAGAGTTTTAAATGACCTTTAGCCCTTATAGGGGTATCTTAGGTTCTCCAGGGCCTTATGAAGCCTCTTATACTATTTTGGAGGTTTGAGGTGCATGTGTATTTTACTGTCAAGCCCCTCTCTGTCTTTCAGTTTGCAAACAGAGAAGTTTAAACTTGCAGAGTTTTTCCTGTCACGCAGCCCTGTCATCTCTCCAGAAATTCTGCTTTCTGCTGTTTTGCCTTTCTTTTTCTCTTCCTCACTGCACTCTCTTCCTTATGCCAGAAAAAAAAATGATATGCTTTGTCATCTATAGATGGAGTTTAAAAATTAATTAGATTTTGTTGCTCTTCAGTCCGTGAGCGCTTGCATGTAAATTTCTCTCTTGCAAAGGCCAAGTCAATAGTGACACACAGTGGCCAGTCAGTGTATTCTGCAGGCATTTGTGCTTGAGGCTGCTCTGCCTTGACTCTTCATTTCAGCTCTTTCTCTCGTTGTCTTCTACTCCATCACCCTCGTCAGAGAGAGAAAACAGATGAATTTTTTATAGTTTAATTATCTTATGCAATGATCCATGCTCTGCAATATTATTTAACAGCTAGCTATAGATACTCAAGACTGTTTAGGAGGGAGACAAAAATTTTTTCAGATCTCTATAAATTTTAAGGTTTAAAGTTTGAGAAATCTTTCACCTTGACATGCAACTGTCCCCTGATTTGAATAATTATAATATGCTATAAACCCTTTATATTATAAAGGAATACAACATTGATGAATTAAAGCTTCTATAATCCACAGTGGAGGAAGAGAAAACAAAGCAGCAGATAGAAAAGTCTCATTTTTTTCCCATGTTCCCTGCGTAGTAAACACTTAAGTAAAACCAGAGGGAGAGTTTCATCCCACTTTTCATGACCAGTCACTTTAGGTGCTTATTTGGCAAATGTCCAGAGCAATGGAATAGATTGTAGTTAAAGAAACTGTATGTGCTTATTCTAAAAGCACTAGAGGACTGTGGATGTAAGTATGCTATAACAAGTTTGGTTTTTATGAATTAAGAGTGAGCAGCCATAAAAAGCATTGTTTTACCTCCCCTTGTTCCATTTCCCTGCACAAATATGTTTTAAACCAGTGAGGGTCAAAGTGTGATAAATGCATGTTTGTGGGTTTTTTTCCCCCTAGTAGATGCTCTCTGCAGTTGTAGACTTCCAACAGGTGATGATTTGAGAGCTTTCACATGCCCAGGATTTGACAGTTTAGTTCAAATGAGTGTGATTGATTCATTGGCAGAACCTCTCAGTAAGAACACTCTTAAATTTGAGAAAGTTTATGACTTGTAGTACTGTTTGCCTTTTGAATTAAATGACCTGTCTTTCCCCACAGTTTGCTTCTAGGCAGTTTTGTTAAAGTAAATTTTGTCTGCTCAGGACAAACTAGGTGAGAAGTCTTAGAGGATCTTACTATATTTGGGTTGTTTTCTAATAGGAGTAGAGTACTGCAAATTCTTTTGCATTTACAGTAGTGAAACACAAGCAAGCTTATAGGCTGAGTTGGCTTCAGTCCTATAGAATAAAAATGTTGGATGATTCTTCAGGATAATGAAAACTTATTAGACTTAGATTTTTTAGTTGTTGTCTGGAAAAAGTAGTAATCTAAATCTTTAGTCCATAATGAACTATCCCAATTGTTTTACTGCTCTGTGATACAATTCTGACTTCACACATGTGTTTTGTATTGACACTGTCCCAACTGGGCTTAATTGGTATCTTACACAATTAAAGCAAGAACTCAAATGCATGCACAAATTTAGCTGATTTGCCTAAATGAAAGTGATCCCTCTGCTTGTGTGCAGTGCTGATGAACAGGTAGCTTCAAGTGCACTCAACTTTGGTAGGGAACAAGCATGAATTCTAAATCAGGAAAATAGCTGAATCTAAAGTCATTTTCTTATTGAGGATCAGATTCACCTTAAGCATAAAGCACTGTTGACAATAAAACTGGACCTGACAACTAATCAGTATATGTCTGCTTCTTCTGCTTTCTGAGAGAAGCCTTGCTAGGAAATAACTTACCACAGAGTGATATTTTTAGCCATGAAGAGCACCTTTTAACCATTTTCCCTTGTGACATTTTGTAGTTGTACAGCAACAGTTTTTTGCATCAGTATCTTAAATTGCACAGGACCACTGGGAGATGTGCTGGGAAATATATAGGTGGTACACCTCTGTGTAAAATGTATTCTGTGGGTACAGAAACTGTCTAAAGTTGTGATGACTGTAGCATTGGAGTTTTGAATGCAGTAAAATTAAGGCCAAAATTCAAAGAATGAAAGCTGAAATGTGTAAATTTAGTCACAATTCATGGAGAGTTTTGACATCTTGGAAGGGTTACAACTACTTTCATTCCTATAAGACTGAAAGTTCTGGTTTGTTGACAAAGTTGGAGCAATATATTCCCTTCTTACCTTAAGCCTGTGAATCTGAAATGTACTTCATTAGTAATCAGGTTCAAACTGTTCTTTGTTATTGACTGCCCTGTTGGTTTTAATTCATTAGTGGCAGGTTGTTTATACATGAGTAAATACCACTTGAGGCCCTGGGAGGCAATTCAGCTTCATTTTACTGTGCCATCTGTACTGCAGTTAATTTCCCTTGAATGAAATAAGAATAATTTGGAAAACTGAGTAAAGCTGAACTTTTCTTTCTTTACTTTCTCCCTCCTCCAATCCCCTCATCCACTGTAGATTCAGATGTACCAGCTCTCAAGGCTTCTACATGATTATCACAGAGACCTGTATAATCATCTTGAAGAGAATGAAATCAGTCCCAGTCTTTATGCTGCACCGTGGTTTCTTACACTGTTCGCATCTCAGTTTTCATTGGGATTTGTAGCCAGAGTCTTTGGTAAGAAAGTTTATTCTATCGAAATAATAAACAGAACAATATCCATTGTGTTTTGAAGCACTCCAGGAGTAGTTTTCTACATGCTGAGGACATTTGGGGTGACTGTTGTGGGTGGCAAGTAGCAACACTTTTCATGGTGGGATGTCAGCTCCTTCTTAAAAGAAAGATCCAAAAGGTATTTATTGAAACATCAGACTTGAGCAAATAATTATATCTTCTCTTCCTACCTAAGAGACTTCTGAAGTGTAAACAGCAGAAAGTTTATTGTTGCAAATGTATTTAATGCAAATGTGTTCAGTTTATAGCAATAGAAAAGTTCATCTTGCCAAACTCGCAAACTGGAAAAAGAAAATGCATTTCTGAATTCTGATTTTAAAGTGCTTTCTTAAAAAATTCAAGCAGATTTGAACTTAAAGGCTGGTTTCGGTATTTATTTATAAATTGAACAGTTTCCAATTTATAATATGCCTCTGGTTTCATTCAGATAGTTTTTTTATTAAAAACTCCAGGCAACATCTAGTGCAGAAGCCTAAATATTGATTATTCCTGGTAGGGTTTACAGTATCAGGATGTCAAGTAATTATTTTTCTGTGTTCTTTTCTTATCCATAAGAACTTCCAGCTTAGTCAAATGTCTAGTGATTCACCTTTTTCTGAAATTTTAATTTATTTATTAATGCAAAAACTCACTGTACTTGTATATGCGCCAAGAATCTAAATGCACTTGTAAGGTACTTCCTCATAAATCAGATACTTTTTTCCCCTTTGATATTTCTGTTTTCATATGGCACCTTTTGTCCTTTCTTAGGAAATTCAACCTGACTTTGTCTCATGTTTTAATACTGGAGTCTGTTAGGTTCTCAGTTTGTGTGGAGTTGGCCTGGGGGCAGGAAGAGGGTTTTGGTTAGTTGGGTTTGATTTTAAGTTTTTTTTTTTAGTTTTTTTTTATACTCAGTGCTTTCTCAGTTGCAGAGGGGTTTTTTTTCCATTCACAGCAAACACTTTTTGGCTGCTGTCTGGGTGAAAAAATGATTGGTGTATCTCTTTCTCAGTGGTGTACCAGTCATGTGAATATCTGTTTCGCAGTGGGATTTCTGAATTCTAGGACACTTGAGCATTTCCTCTTTCTGTCTTTTTTGTTGCTTGGTTTTTTTCTTTCCTAAATGAATTTTTTATAGATGGGGAAGATGGGAAGGAGTTTTGGTGTTCACTTCTCTGTAAATAAGCTGAGCAAGGCATGTTCCCATTTTAAAATTGAAAAGTTTCTGTTTTATTTTAATTCTTAATGCTTTGAATTTCTGAATTTTCAGTGTCTTATGGGCCATTGTCATATACCAGGAACAAATGGCTGTTGTCTACCCTTCACAAATTGTATACTTATATTTATGCTGTTTGAATGTCCATCATAGACTTGAGAAGGGAGAATTTCAGGAGCTGCATTTGAGGGAGATGGCTCATCAGTGTCCTTGTGCTGCTGTGTGATCCTGGATTAGGCCAGCGATGACCTCTTGAGTATCAGGATCAGGAACTGAATTGCTTCAGTTCAGTGTAGCCCTGAACAAACACCCTGTGGTGTGACAGAGCCAGCAGCTCAGGAGATTTATTTGAAATGCCCATGTGCTGCCTTCATCTCAGTAACTTCCAATCCACCACTAATTCTGAGGCAGAATCTCTATTTACTGTCCTCAAGATTCCCATTTCTGTACAGTCTGTATCTACTGACCTGCAGAGCCCAGACTTTCCTCTCTAATCCATGTAATTATGCCTCAAATTAGGGTTTGGGGCTTAGATTATAGCCAATAAGATCACTGCTGTGAATTTTGAAAATAATATAACTGGTTATGAAATCAAAATGATTTTTTTTAAGGACTGTCTTCTGCCTGTCGAAAAGAGTTGTGTTGTGATTTACTCCCCAATTGCTTTTCAGTCACAGGAGCACTTAAAACCAGTTAGCAGTTGGTTAAAGTCTCTGGCAGACTGTGAGGAAATGCTTATTGCAAATAACTGCTACAGACTTAATAAGCATGCAGTATTTTCTGTAAGATGAAAGAAAATTTGTGCTTTATCCTCCTGTTGAAATAAGACAGATTGCACTTCTGAGCTGAATACATCTGCAATGTGATTGATTGCAAAGAACATCCCAGTAAATAGATGTCTTAATCCAGTGACTCTAGCTCCCATTTTCAAAATTAAAAATTTTTTTCTCTTTTAGACATTATTTTTCTTCAAGGAACAGAAGTCATATTTAAAGTAGCACTGAGCCTACTTAGCAGTCAAGAGACATCTATAATGGGATGTGAGAGTTTTGAGAACATTGTTGATTATCTTAAAACCAGTATTCCAGATATGACTAAACCTCAAATGGAAAAAATTATTACTCAGGTAAGGATGTTTTTCTCTTTACTTTTTTCCCCCATATTTAGTTTACTTTTAAAGAATCATGCCTACACTATATGCAAAAGTCTTCTCAGAAGAAGATATGTAAAGCTTCTTGGGAAATACTGTCAGTGGCTGGAATCTTCATATTTATAACTTAATTTCCTCTGCATTGAGGCTGCAAATTGACAATGAGCCTGTCTAGCACTTTATTGTGAAACTGCCAGCAGCACTCCCCCTTCAGGTGGTAGTTCAGAGATAACAGAAGAGCTCTAGAAAACCATGTCCGTGTGCAGGAGTGGAGTAAATACTTGTGCATTCCTGTGGCTTGTTAAGGTTTGACTCTTTCAGGTGCTGTTAGATAAGAATTCGTTTGTAGACAATGTACATCTTCATTTCCTCATTTCATAGACTGTCATTGCCACGCTAAACCTGTGTCAGGCACTTTGGTGTCTGTCACAACTCATTGATTCTGGGAATGATAGAGATGGTAGTTCAACACTTTCAATACTCTTAGACATTAAATCTGTTCTGTGCTCTGCATGGGCTGCAGAGCAGCCCTGCTGTGTGGGCAGGGTAGAAATGGCTTTGTGCAAAGCCAGGTCTGATAGAGTAAGAATGGGCTGTGTTGCCTGCAGAGCTGAATGTGGTTACATGCAGGGCAGGGCAGCTCAGCTCTGCTGGCCTGGGGGGTGCTCTCATGCTGAGCAGCCTTCCACATCTGCATCCACTGCCTGTATGCTGTGCTGCTACCTAGCCTGGCTGCAGGGGCAGTTGTTTGGCTCAGTCTTATAGCTCCCAGGTCCACCCCCTTATAGTGGGTAATGAAAGAAAAATGTAGGCATTATGCAGATCTGTAATGCACAGATGATTGATCAGGTTGCTATGTAGAGGAAAATGGTACTTACCGAGCTTGAACATGACATAATTTAAAGTTTTAGCTCATTTAAATACAATAGAACTGTGAAAGTAATACAGAACTTGTTCTGTCAGGTAATCTTGTGTGTGTGTCTTGTGTTGGTGGAATGTTTGTGGTCTCTAGGATAAGGAGCAGAAAACTGATGTCACTGTAGACATCCTTCAAATCCTAGTCTAAAATCTTTGGTAATTTTCTGAAGCTGAGAGGCTGTGACTAGACTTGTCACAGGGTGACAAACAGGTCAGGGTGATATGTCCCATCACTGTTAGAAGCTCAGTTCTGTGGTCTTCACAGTGCTTTGTCCCTAATGTATCCCAATAAGAAAGTAGTGTGCCATCATGCAGGGATAGAACACAAGGAAACTATAACCATGAAGAATGTTTTTACAGAAGTCTGTAAATGAGCTCTTGGAGTCAAGGCATCCAGTTTTGAAGGCAGAGATGAATCCCAGATTAAAAATTTTTGTCTTGAACTTTTTAATATTCCTGAGCAATAGTCAATAAAACTTTGTCATATTATAAAATTCTCGGATTGAATAAGACTTTTCTGCTGATGCATCTCACAGTAAGAGATGGTATTTGATAATTGTGAAAGGCATGATCCAATTTATTTTGAAGTCTATGATTTATTATGGCTACAACTCTTTTATAATGCTCTTACTGTAGACATCCCCTTAAAATACTTTTTTGAAGGGAACAGGAAAACTTTAATCAAGAAGGGCTGACTCTTAGTCAAACATTCACATGGAATTAGTCCTCCCTATTGTAATAAAAAATGGTCGTTTCTCTCATGGCAGGTGTTTGAGATGGATATTTCAAAACAGCTCCATGCCTATGAAGTAGAATACCACGTTCTTCAGGATGAACTGCAGGAAAATGTGAGTCCCTGTGAGGAAGGTGAACCTCTGGAGAAGCTGGAGAGGGCAAACAATCATCTGAAGAGGCAAAACATGGATTTGTTGGAGAAGCTACAGGTAAACAACTTAGGCTACAAACTCATGATGAAGTAATTTCTGTGATTCAGCCAGTAGAGGAAAAGTATTGTTTTAATTGTATGTGAGAAGTCTTCTTACTGCAAGACCTTGTGTAGTTGAGCAGTTCTCTTAATTACAGTGACTCACTTCTTCTAGGCATACTTCTAACTCCTTTGTCATTCCTTGGACTTCTCCTTCTTGATTTAGATTTATTTTTTCCCCACAATCTCTCTACCCTTTTCTGCCATAAAATCTGTTGGCAAAATTTGTCTGTCTTACTGAAAAGTGAGTTCTCTGTCTCTTCATCTGTCTTTCCTGTTGGAAAAGTTTAAGAAATAATCCATAGTGCAGCAGACTTGTTTGGTCCAGGCCTTTGTAGGCAGTGTTGTTTTGTTTCCTTCTGCTGAAACTCATAGTCTTACTTTTGGAAGGTGGTCTCTCCTAGCAGACCTGATTGCATATGAAAGTCCAACAGACTTTGCCTGCTGAAGTTGTGCTTTAAAAAAGCCTTTCCTCCTTCACTATTTACTCTTTGTCTCATAGCTCTGCCAAGACTTCTTTCTGTTGCAATATGTTGTATTGTCTTGCATTTTCTTTTGAAAGAGAAAGTCTTATTTTTTTCATCATCAGGCTATTTCTTGTTATATTTGTTAATTTGAACAAGCATTGCAAGAGCTCAGAAAGCACTTTTAGCTTCTGAAATGGGAAGATGGAAGGAAAAAAGGGAAGATCAAGTCCTCATTATTTCTGTGTTTACGGGCTAAGGGTGCTGTGTTCTTTTGATACTGAAAACAGGAATCACTTGAACTTTTTACTATTACTGATTTTTTTGTCTTATTTTTCTTTATTTATTTACTGCAGCTGTGGCTTTTAGCTCTGTTCTGAAAGTGCACCAAAGACATAGAATAATTGAGTGGCTGATTTGAAAGACTCTACCAAAGCTTTTCTGCTCTTACAGAGTGCCTTAGAATAATGCATCTTTCTTAGTGCTTAACCTCTTCACCTTTTTGTTTGCATAACTTCTTCATTCCTCTGCTTATACCCTTTCCTAGGAGCAGTCAGAATTCTTCCATTTCCCACAAAGGGAACTGCTGCTGCTGTGGTCCAGGGTTTCCTTGACTAGTCAGAGGAAGCTGTAGGTTTTTAATTGAAGAACAGGGAACACAGTCTGCTTCTAGACTTAATGTTGAGTTTCTCCTTCCCTCCAGCCTCTTCATCCTTCTAACTAACTTTATCACAGAGGGTTCCCCTTGTTCCATCACTGTCAGACACGTCATGTTTTCCAGTGCTACTTCAGCTGCTGATTTCCTTTTTCTCCCTCCAGCTCCAGTTCCTTGTTACTCTCAGCTGTCCCTTGCTTGCTGCAATTTGTATGTCTCCTTCCCTCTGTAAAGCTTTGAGAAATTCTTCAGTTTGATCTGGTCACTATGAGGAGATTTTGTGTATGATACACAGTATGCATTCCTTGTATTGCCTGCCTACACAGATGTCTTTTAGAAGCAGCTATGTAAAAACATCATAATTTTAATATTATGATACTATACAATAATATTAAAAGAAAACTATTCAGCATGTATCAATTTATGATAATGTTATTGTTTGCAGGTTGCTCACGCTAAAATTCAGAGTCTGGAAGCCAGCCTGGAGACTGTTTTGACACGAGAGAACAAAATGAAGACTGTAATTCAGTCCCTGGAACAGGAGAAGATAACATATCAAAAGACTCTTGAGCAGATAGTGAAGTATTTGCCAGCAGAAGTGTTGTCTGACTGTGAACTGCTACTGAAGGAAGTGAACTACAACCCAAATAATAAAATATGGAGTAAGCCATAAACCAGGGTTTTCTAGGCAACATTTCTTCAAACACAAAAAGGGAATGAAAAAATGAGTATGCTGCTTTCAATAGCTACTTAGCAATAGGCAATGGTATTACCCAAAAATAGTGCTGGGACACTCATAGCTACAGATGGGCCTTCAAGTGTCAGAATGCAGATTCAGGTTATTAACTTTTTTATGATTATGTAAATAAACCACCAGGGGGAAATAAAGGATTCTCACATGTAATTATGATGAGTAGATGTATATTTAGAGATGACCTAAAGGAAAGGAGAAATTGGAGTAGACCAAGATAACGGTGATCTGCAAATTCACTTTGGATGTGCTTGTCTCGTAGTGAAACGAGGATAGTGTGTCTTTATATATATGTGTATATTGAATATGTTGAATAATACTTGAAGAAAAAAGAAAAGAGAATGTAATTTTCCCTCCAAAGAGCAGCATGTTTCACATCTTCTGTGGAAAACCTGTGTGAACTCATGCGTGCCTCTCTTTTAATTCTACTGACATTGTGAGCACAGACCAATAAGCAGGAACAGTACCAGACATGGTTTGCACAGAAGGAGCTGTAGTGCCACCCGCTGCCTGGGCTGCAGCAGTCAGCAGCACAATTCCACCTGCATGTTGGAACTGGAAACAAGCAAGCATCGCATCATAGCTGCCCTCCACAACCCAGAGCTAAGGAATAGGTGTCTGCAAAGGCAAGAGCTAGCAGTGACTGCCACTTCCTTCCTGGCCTGTTTGCTTCCACCTGTCCTGGGCTTGATGGTGATGAGGAGAGAAAGGAAGCACAACAGTGGGATGGGATTTATCCTGGTGTTAATTTTCCACTGGAGACTTGCCTGTTGTAAGAGTTAGGTGTGTCAGGGGCTCTCATTTAACCAAAGAAATGCTGCAAGAAGCCTTGTCTAATTGTATTGGGATGCAGAAAGCTGTTTTAAATTTTGTTTGAGAAGAAAATGGAGGTAGGTTGCAGGAAGTTAGGTGTGAGTGCACAAGAGAGGACCAAGCAAGTCTCAGATATAATGTACCTTTCAGTTTTCACATATACAGTGGCTATACATTTCGAAGGGGATCCTGAAGTACAGGCACAGTTTTAATAACACTTTCCAGGCTATTCCTATTTTAATACTACTTTCTGGTCTTTTTTTTAAAGCAAAAGTCATGAATTTGTGTGTTCTGGACAAAAGGTGGGATAAACTCTGATCATTTCAAGGGAGAAATTATGTTTATAGAGGTATAAAAAGTTGCATATAGATTTGAAAATGTTTTTTGAGTGGAATTTTTGAGAAAGCTTAGACAAATGTGTAATAGACAAGTATTTTGGAGTGCATGTCTGAACCCTTAATTGCATTTTACAGTGGCTCATGTTATCTCTTTCTGTTTATACTGTATTTCAGGAAGCACTTATTCTTTTCAGTAAGAAAACCAATTAAGCAAAGTGCCAAATACAGCAGTGTCTTTTCACATCAGATTGTCCAATTTAGAAAGCAAGGACTGAATATCACTGCTTTCTAAGTGTTATGCTTTATGTTACCATAAAAGTGAGAAACAGCAATGTTTACTTGCTGCACACTGCTGTAGAACTCAGGGGCTTCAGCTCTCCTGGGTTCTTTGTTGTTGTTTTTTTTACTTCCATGATGTTTTATTTGATTAAAGATACTGATTTACTTAAGAGTCTCTCTTTTTACATTTGGGGTGAAAGGTCTTAACACTGTGTATAAAATTACGTGGAATCTGTCTAGATATTTTGAGAATGTTGTATTGTACTAGACGGGGAAATGCCAAGTGAAAGAGCAGTTCTTTGCAGTTTGGTTCAGAGTGAGTTTTAGCTGATGTGTACATAGAAATCTAATCCCAGGAACTGCAGCAGCATCTGTTACAAAGAATCAAGATTATTCAGATACATCTTTTTTTTAAAGATGCACTGAATGAGCTTTATCCTCTGTTTCACTTTAAATTTTTTTCATGTAATGCCTGGAGAAATTCCAATAAATGTCATTGCTGCGTTTCCCATAGCCTCTGGCTAGTTTTATTTTTCTACACTTCAAGTACCAATCTCATTCTCAATAGTATCATTCACATGAAATATGAACAGGATCTGGCTTTAGTTTCTAGTTGTGGGGAAGAAGACCTGCAGGATTTGTAAAAGTACACAGAGTACAAGGATAAGCATTCTTCTTGGGGAGAATAATCTTACATTGTTCTTAACTGAAGATGAAATCTTTACAGGAATTTTTTCCTGTGGCACTTCAGTCAGTATATATGCATGTTGGGAATAGTAATTGGATGAACTTTGCGTATCTAGCTTTGAAGGGGGAGGAGAGTGAAACAACACATGGGAATAAACTACAGAAGTAGAACCACAGTGGGGTAAGTGCCTCATGGCATCAGGACACTTCTGATAATGTTTGTGTGCTGAACCAAGAGTGCCTCGTGACTGGGCATCTCTAGGCCATGGAGCTTGAAGTCTGCACTCAAGCAGGTATCCTCCAGGCCATCTTCTGGTGAGTAACTAGCAGGATTATCTAGAAGTCTGAACTGGTTGTGTTTGGTATAGACAGCTTTACAATTGTTTTGTGCAGCTGTGAGGAGGGAGGTCTTAAGGTGCAGTGGGCCAGAGGCAGAGCTGCAAAGATAATTCCTTGGGAGAAGGGGCATTTCCTAGGATCAGAAAAATTGTTTTTCTATTTCATATCTTGTTTTTCTGATGGGAAAAATGTTTTCAGAACAAAGCTATTGTTTTCTCCGAGCTAAGCACAACAGAGCTCTCAGTTTTTGCTCTCAGGGAAAAGTATCTGCTGTTTTCAGGAGCAGGTGACTCAGACTGCTTTCTGCTGGTAGAGGGCTTTTTTCAAAGTCTGGGAACACATATGTCCTTCTAGCTTGCAAACTGGCTGGTAAGTGAAGAGTATCACTTGGAGGGAGTGGAGCTGAAATAAGTCAGTCTGGTAAGCAGGGCTAATGTAGGCAACTCTGGTATTCACTTTTATGGATGGAAACCTGGCCAGACAGTTGTTTGTCAGGGTTTTTTTCTTCTCCTATTTGTCTCCTTAAAAAAGGAATGCTTATTGAAGATGCCTGAAAGTTGCATTTGTTCACTTTAATTAAAAAAAAAACCCATCAGATTTTACAGAAAATCAGCCTTACTTGAAATCACAAATCTAATTAATCTTAAGTGGTTTGATTGTGGCCTCTTCAACACGACACTTCTTAGCTCAGTATCAATACAAGAAAGCTAAACAATTTGTAACACACAAAAGAATTTCAGTAGTTTATCCAAGAATTTATTTCTTCTGTGATCCAGGGGGTCTGCATCTGGACACTTAATCTAAACCTGAAACCACATAGGTATTAGTGTGAATAGCCTTTTCTGGGCTGAGGTGAATAACCCCAGGCAGTGTTAACAGTGGTTGTCCAGTCAGTCTTTGTAGCCATAGATGGATGGTGACAGGCATGTGCAGGCTGTGACATGTCAGGATTTATGCCAGGCTATACCATCCTTTAGAAGAATTGTAATTGATTCTGTATTTCTGTGCTTCATCTTTTACTGTCAGTGTTAGCTCTTGAATTTAACCTATACTTCACCTTCCTCAGTCTTTCTAGTCACTAGAAAAAACAAAATTTAACTCTCTTTTCAAAAAAAGACATACCCAGTGTTTAGCTATATCCTTGCTGCAGTGTGCAAGAGAGAGTTTATATGTCTAAAGTTTAACATGTTAGCTCACTGTCTGAAAGTGTGTTGAACTAAGCAGTAACACTAAAAAGCTGGGCAGTGAAGCAAAGATTGTGGTGTGCCTTCAGCAGCTGACAGGGTGTGTGCTGACTGGCTTGCAGTGTAGTAAAACCTGCCCAGATTGGCACTTGGTCTGTTTGGTTTTACTTTTATGTTGACCTTAACTGTGGACCAGAGGAAGGAGCTGGCAGTGCTCCTTTACCAAATGTTCTGCTGGTGTTTGAGTTGAGAAGTCTTCCAGTCCTTAACTGTTCTCTTCAGTGCTCTTGCTCAGCCGCCACCTTTAACAAGAGGTTTGGGAATTGTTATTTGTAGTCTCACCATTTAAAAAACCTCTGGAGCTTGTCCAGACTGTTTCTGTGCTCAGATTGCAGCTTACTCAAGTCTTCACTCTGATAAAGGAAAGTAAGAAGGTTTTTTATTAGATAGGTTTTATTTTTGATGAGAGTTTGTGCTGAGAGATGGCACAAATGCCATACATTACCTGCTGTAACCACACCATTTCTTGCTGGAACTTGCTGGGGGAAAGTGTTCTGTGCCTGATGCACCCCACAGCATGGTTGCCCCTTTTTGGATGAACTTTGTGTATCTAGCTTTGAAGGGGGAGGAGAGTGAAACAACACATGGGAATAAACTACAGAAGTAGAACCACAGGTTCAATTTGAGCCAGCAGTAGCTGTCATGGCTACTGCTGGCTCAAATTGAACCTGCCAGCAAACCTGTAGATCACTTTCTGCACGACTGCTCGGCAGCCTCTCATCCCCAGTTTGTACATATGAGCAGAACTGCCCCATCCTAGGCAGACAATATAGCACTTGCTCTTGTTAGATTTCATGCAGTCAGTGATTGCCCAGCTCTGTGGTCTATCCAGATGTCCCTTTACCTTGATGAAGCCCACAGCTCCTCCTAGTTTGATACCAGCAGCAGACATGGGGAGTGGAGATACCCTGGGGAACAGTGTGAGGTGCAGATCTAGGCTGGCTGGAGCCCAGAACCACAGTGACACCATAGTGACACCGTAGTGACACCAAAGCCTGGCTTGCCAAACACCCAGAAGCAGCCTGTGGAGGCTCTGGGCAGGCTGGCCATCACTCCATGCTGCATGTTTGGGCTCCTTGCTGCAGGTGAGGCCAAGCCTGGCCTGTGCACTGTGTGCCCAATTGTCCCGTGCCATCTGTGCTCCTGAATGTTGTCTTCCAGTTTAGTGTTACATGCTGGGACAGCACTGGCATGCAAACCAAACTGCAGAAAGCAGGATGAGGGGGAGATGTCCTTTGAAATGCACACCTGATTTTAATTCAAACTGCTGCTGTGGGCAGGCCCCAGTGCCAGTCAGGACTCCTTTGGTACTGCTCCTGCAGGATACAGGACTAGCTCTATGTGGAACTGCTGGGCTGTCTGCATTATCCTCTGCAGTAAGGGGTGGGGTTTTTTCCCCTCTCAGTGCTACAAAAGAAGATATGCCTTCATTTTTTTTTTTTTTAAACTATCAATCTCCCGAAGTTGATGTTCTGGAAGAAATCAGTTATTAGATTTGTGCTTGACTCTTGCCCACGAGGTGTCACTGTTGGTTTTGTACGTGCAGCCCGTGTGTGCGGGCAGTTGGGTGGCTGCTGTGGCTCTTACTTTAGAGAGGAGTATGAACTTGGCCCTCTGTCTGATGAAGCATGATGCTCTGTTTGCATGCTGTTTGTAATAAAGTGTGATGTTTGTGGTCAAAGACGTTTCTATAATGAGAGGACCTAATAAATTACATATAGGGCTTTCTCAGAAATGAATGTCTTGTAATGTTTCATCTTCGCTCTTGTGTAAGAGAATTATGGAAGTGCTTCACCCTGAAACAGGCATATATTGTTCCCAGTAATCTGATCCCAGGTACCTCCTTTTGCACTGTTCTGTTTGAGCAGAATTTGTGTTTCTTGAAAGCAGCATCGAGTTGATCTGGTCCAACTGCTGTCTGATTTCACACTTAACCTGTTTTTGTCTTTTTAAAACAAGACTTCCTTCCAATAAGCTTCCCCATGTTTACTAAATCTTGGCTAATCAGTTATTTTTCCTGATTTTCTTTTAATTAATTTTACTGGTTTTAGTGATCAGAAGGAAGGTGGGGGATTTGCTCCTAATTTTCCTAGATCTACAGAGAAAACGTGATTTGCTGTTTCCATTTTCCAGTTACCACATTTTGCCTCCAGTGGTATTGCTTTCATAGTGAGCACTGTGCTCACCCTGAAATGTGAGGACATGTTCAGATAATGTGATGCTCCAACCACCCAGGCACAGCTGTTCCCAAATGCATCTGGACACCAAGCCCAGGTCATGTTTACCTCCCAGCCAGAGCCCCATGTTCAAGCCATGCTCAGGTAATTATGGCATCAGCAATTCCCTGGGGACCGCTGGGCACAAGCAAAAAAGATCACAGCTCTTCTATGATGCGTTTGCTTTTCTAAAAGCACCAAATTATAGATGGGCCTAATAGGTTGAAGGTGCTTAAAGCAGGGCCAGTGCACTTCATGTGCAATATACCATCATTTGAAAAGCTATCACGTTGTGGAAACATCATTCAAGTGCTCATTTAAATAATACTAACATCTGAAACGAAGGCATGTTCTGACATTTATAGGTTTAATGTCTATTTCTGCACTCTACCAAAATAGATGGGCTGTGGGTGGTTCTATGATTATTGCTGTGCATTAGCAAGACAAAAATTGTGTAGGCAGCTGCTATTATGCCTGAGTAAATATAGATGAGGGAGAATCTATAGAGTAATTTTTTGATGTCACATGTTTATTTAAGATATAATTAGGAACAGCATTAACTTCAGCAATGCTTAAGGCTTTGGAGCGGGAGAGAGTATGTTAAAAATTCAGTGACCAGTATGCCTCCCTACTGCATAGCCTGGGGTCCTGGTGGCAGCCATGGGGTTACACAGTTCTGGGAGCAGTGATTCCCTGCAGCCCTTTGCCTGCTGAGCACTGTGGATGTCACCATCCACAGTGTGTGCACAGCAGCAAACCAGCTATTGAGGCTGGATGTATTGCCAAGCCATCATCCTGACCAAAGTGTGTGACCTTTCCGCTCTTGTTGTGGTGATCCTGAAAACTTCTGAGGGCTTTGATAGGCTGAAATTGATATTTTTGCACTGTCTTTTGGAATTGCATGTTGTGGAAGGAGGAAAGGCAGCAGTTCTTTGAAAAAACATAATTTTATCATGTTTTGCCCTAGACAAGCAAAAGCTATATCATTCCAAGTCTAAATGGAAAGGGAAATGAGGAATGCTGAGCTCACAGTGGCATCACTGTTTTTAGTAGTTTATATCCTGGGCAGGAGGACAGGATCTTTTTTTCCCTTTGGGCCAGCTGCCCCCCATATGAGTAGCCACCGTAGTCCTGTTTGCATTCTTCACAAAGAGTGACACTTTTGACCATTTCCTTGACTTGTGGTTGATGTTCTTACCAACCTCAACCTGCTGGAAAAACACAGCATCTAAGCTCTTGTGTTTTCCTAAAAATTGTATTTCCATCATCTCAATGGACAGTAACACTGCTTTCTATCTTTTGTGAAGAGGCAGAGAGCCTTGTCTGGCTGTTCCTTGGGGTTAGTTTGCATGCTCCTGCAGAAATTGTGCATAAGCAATGCTGGAGGATGTTTCATTAAAAGGTCCAGGGTTTGGATCTTGGTAACACCCCTAGTAAATGAAGGTGTGGGGTTTTTTATTTCTAGCTGTCTCTCAGTGGAAACCAGCCTGATGTAGTTAAACAGCCCTGGAGGAAACTTCAGCTGAGGGGGCTGGAGATGTGTAAAGTGGTTGTGTGTGGGAGGGCAGGAAGAAATGGAATTAAGGTAGGAAATCATAAAGGAGATGTGACAAACACTTATCCTTTTATAGCAGCTTGTTTATACCAAAGGTCATGATACCATGTCAGTTTTTGAGGAATTCTGGCCTCTTGATATTTGTCCTACTTACCCCTTACAAAAAGTACATCTTTTTCCTAGCACCACCTGAAATGATCATGGCATCCTAGAGAGTCAAAGCACTCAAATGGTGCAAAGCTGCTAGGAGAAGAACCCTTCATTCAGGAACTATATTTATTTGTGATGTAACAGAGCCTAGAGAGATGCTACAACACAAATCTCATAAGATGGCAAAAGATGCACACTGTCCCAAAAATTTACCATTAAATCAAAGAGATGGGAAGAGCAGCATCAGCCCAGAGTAATTATGGTCAGTTTAGGCAGATGTACAACTGTATTGTGAGTGCCTGTAGAGGTGGGATGATTTGATTTAACCTTCATCAATCTTTCTGGGCAACAGTGACTTTTTAGAGACACCTCCAAAGAGTAAATCTAAACTCATCTAATTTTGATGTCCACCTTATTCTGTCTATGATGAGTCCTAAAATATTTACTCCTTCCTTCTCCCCCCCTCCACTGTAAATACCAGCAAGAAAAGTATAGGTGCAGCACCTCTTTTCAGGCCCTCTGTATAATAGCTTAATGGTTAGCACAATTGTTAAGGAAACAAAAAGTGTGATTTCTGGTCAAAAATGCATCTTGGAAAAAATTCCAGCATGGAAATGTAACACGGACAGCTTCCACAGCCTCTTTGTTTTTTCTTATGCTTAAGAGATTCAAATAATGAGCAGGACTGAACCCTCAAAGGATCTCAAGTACTGACCCTCCCATCCCCTACCCCCCCAGTTTATGAGATGCTTTGAGGGAAATGATAATGAGCATGCTATTCAGCAAACCACGAACCCTCAGGCTATGGAGGCTGCAGCAGATCCTCTGCCCCTTTGAGTGTGCTCCCTCCCCTGTGTGAGCTTCAGTCCTGACAGGACTTTCCAGCTCATTCTTGCTCCCAGACTCCAAAGTTGGTATCTCTAGTCACCACGTTGGGGAGGGCAGGAAAATGAGAAGAGGGAAGTGTGATGCAGTCACTGTCTCTCCACACATGCCAAAAGTGCTGCTCTTCAACTGCCATGTCACCCAAACTAGTAGTTTTGGGGGGGAGGGTGGTTTAGTATTATTTTTATTTTCTTCCTTTTCTTTCCCCTCATCTCAGGGGAGTCTGAAGAAAGTCTCAGTGTAAACCTCTGAACACAGAAATAAACTGTAGTCCGTCCTGTGTGCAATAGGAAAATGCATAGCAATAAAAGTTTGCCTGGAGCTGGAGTGAAAGGTGAAGGAGGATTTGCTGCTGCCTGGGGCTGCAGGGAAAGGTGAAGGAGAAGGATTTGCTTCTGCTGCTGCCTCAGGTAGGTAGAGCTCTCCCTAAACTGGAGTTTAGGGCCTGCTTCCATGTATCTGCCATAAAACAAATGTGTGCTCTATCACCATCTGTAGTGTGTGCACAGCAGCAAACCACTTCAAACACAGCTAAAAGTGTAATGGCCCAGAGGCAGGGAAGGAAAAGGAGAAACAGAGGAGAAGGAGGGAACATATACTGCAGGAGAGGACAAGGGCTGGGACTGCATTAGGCATGTGAGGAGAAACCCATGCCACTTTTCTTTGCCTGCTGGATGTTCCTGTCCCCATAAGGTCTGGAGTCACAAATTGGGTTGGGATATCTTGCTAGAGCTCTGCCAGCAACCCTCTCCAAGCTGTAATCATGTCAAGATATAATGCTTACTGCCCTTTCACAGTAAGGATGTAGGGAGGAGACAGCATCTACCAACAAAACCCTTTGTAGCCCTAAAGCACACTACTGATGGCACCCACAATCACTGCTCCCCACAAACAGGGTTCCTTTCCCACAGGAAACAAGTTTTGCCACAAACACAAAGTCACTGTAACACTGAAGTGGGTAAAACATTTTACTCTTCCCAAAGAGCAAGTTCAGTAAGTTCGCTTAAATCTTCTGAAGTCATGAAAAGGAAGAGGTGAGCTTCTGAACAAAGATCCAGGGCACAAAATCCCTGCATCTCTTTAGCTTGGCCTCTGACCTGCAGGTGAAGAGGAACTCTTGTTTTCAGCAAAAATCCAAATGCCAAGTCAGGCAGTTAGAACACACAACCTCCTTGGCATTAGCTTTTTCATAACCCTCCAAAAGTAACACCACCCTCATGGTCTGATTGTTGAACTTTTATTTTTTCTTTAATGTCAGAATATACATTGGTCTGTGCATGTAAATGATAAATATAATTTCATTGCAGAGGAATCAAGGATGTGTAGCATATTTCTTTGGTTTTGCAGGGCCAATAAATCCTGTGTACTGAGAGTAGCTTCCTTTAGTCATCCTTTTACAGAAGCTTTTATTACTCCCTTTGCCTTCACATGAAAAGCCACACATAGTCATGGCTATTAAACCATGTAGGATTAACTGAGCTTGCAAAGGTTTGGGATGTTGAGCTTTCTGCAAAGTCTGCTTCCTAAGAATTTAAGCACTCTTCTCATTTACATAATCTAATTGTTACATTCATTGAAACATATTCTCTCCTCCAAATCCTACATCTGATCTCCACGAGGTAAATGTCAGAGCAATTAGATAGAAATGCATTAGATGTAGATGGGGGAAAAAGAAGATCACCAGTTTCTCAGCAGGGTTTGCAGCCCTTTAACCACAGTGCAGAGCTGATGTGATCACCAGTCCTACCCCCTTATTCAGTACTGCCCCTAGCAGCCATGGGAATAAAGAAATGTCAGTAAAAGTAACTGTTTCACTCAATTCGTTTCTGACCACAACCTGCACTAAAAGCTTTATTTTCTCTGCACTCTGCATGCTGGAGGGTAAGGCAGCAGGAAGCCAGGTAGCTCACAGAGGGCAAGGTTCACCACAGCTGTGGCAGGGAGAGATAGAGGAGCAGGGCATCAGGCTGACAGAGATGAGCAGGCAACTGAGATGTGATGCAAACTTCAGAGAAAACAAGCCCCTGTCGATGTGCCCTCCCTGTCTGCCTCCTAGCCCGCGCTCCTTCTGCTGCTGCCCTGCAACCTGAAGTGAAGGGGCAGGTGTGGGTGCTGGTGGAGCAGCAGCAGAGCAAGCTCCATGGAGGAGTATGGGCAGCAAAGGCAAAGGAGGCTCTTTAGGGCTTGAGGAACACTCCTCAGCTTTCCTCTGCTCTTTCATCAGCTCTTTGCAGCCCTCTGGTGATGGCTGAGATAGGGCTGGGAAGCAGGAATGTGGCTCTAAGGAAAAGGAGCATAGGTACTGAGGGCTCAGGGAGGAGCCTTGGGGAGGGCACTTATCAGTATGGGAAACAGGCAGGAGGCAGCTGGGAGCATTAAGCTTTGAGAGAGGAGAACAGCCTTTCTTTAAGAAAATGGGTGGGGAAGGCAAGAAACAGAATTGAGGGGGCATACACGAGGGTTGTGGAAGATGTATCAAACAGGACACCAGTGTTTCCCAGTTGAAGGCTGTGCAGTGCCCTTACTGGAGTGTGGAGTTCAACAGACTGTACTACTGATAAAAATAAATGAAAAGGGAAGAAAAAAAAGAATTAAAAATATGGTCATATCTGACAGCTGTCAGTAGTCTTGCACTAGGGAGTACTTCATGATGGTGATAAGAACATCTCATATTCTTTTTGTAAAACCCTTGATTGTGAAAGAACTTGATAGGAATCAGTCAAAACTGTTGTTATTTTATTTTTCTCTATCACCCAAATAGAAAAATAATGCCAAAACCAAAAAACAAACCAATAATAATGAAAAACTCCAAAACAAAACAAAAACCCAACAAAACAAAAAAATATCCCCAGAAATTTATTCATTCCTCTAACAAAAAGAGTTACATGTACTTGCTGCAAGGTTTTTGGAGGCTGAAAAGACTAATGAATCCAAACCCCAGGCTTTGTACATTTGTAAATTTGTACAATACACACAATAAATAAAATGTTATAGAAATTTTTGGTTAATCTGTGAAGATTAAATTAACCACAGGGCTGCTGGCTGTAGTGTCTAATTTTTATCACCTTGATTTCCAGATAAATACTTTCCAGGGACTTCTGCTGACTGGAGTTACCCACACAACCTGGGGTTTGCCCTGTGTGGTCATGAGCTGTTGCTTCAATACTGCCACTGAGGTTTTCCTTAGAAACTGATGACTGGGAGTTAATGTTAATGGGAAATCATTTTAGAGTATTAAGCCATGACTCGACTTTCTTAAATCCAAAGGAGATTGGGTGTATGTGAAGAATGATTGCTGCCAAGAGCAGGACTGAAAGGGAAGTACTGTATTAAATATATGCTTCATAAAATGCTTAATAGAATATATGCTTATTAAAGTAGATAGTGGAAGAGAATAGTCTCACCTGAAATACTTAGGCAGGACTAGAAATCTTGGCTGTGTCTTGGATGTCCTTCACTGCTGCAAAGTGAAAGTCTCATCTCAAAGGAGGTGGGTTAGAGGACAGGTTTTGTCCATATTTACCCCACACTGTGCAGGCATTTATTTGAGTATTTCTATGCACTCTCTGCAGGAGGGGAAAAGTGGGAGAGCTCCAGAGGTTAATCTTGGCTTTATGTTATCTTTCAAGTGGTTTAGTCTAAGACTAGAATTACTCCCTGGAGGGATCTCTCTTGTTTCACTGACTTTTGAAGAAGTGTTCAATTAATTGGGTGTGCCTAACTCAGTTGGATAAATCTAGGCCTAAACTATGGGATTTCCCTGTTGTTGAACTGGTGCAATTGTGCCATGCTGAACTCTTTGTGGTTTTGGGAGTCCCTCTCAGAACCTTGGTGGTTGTGACAGGGGTCTCTCTGTCAGAGGCCTTCTGGAGCTCTTGGCTCTCCTCAGTTCTCCCTGCCAATGGTGGTTTTTAGTTCTGAGTGGTTTTACACTACAGGTGAAAAGTAACAGATCTCACCAAAACTCTTAGATTTCCAAATGGAAGGATGCAAGTACAAAATGTATTAACAAAATCCTGCTCACCAGGGTTAAATCTCTCCTGCTGTCAAGAAATTTCTCTGAATAGCAGAACTTACCTGTGCTGTTCAACACAGCTGGAAACAACAAGGTAAATATTGCATACGGATGAATTCCAATATGTTATGCAGATCTTTTTAAAGGTATCTGTTCTATTAGTACTGGTTATTTAAACAACAAGCTTTTCCTCTGGATCCTGAAAACAGCATAGCAAAAATAAAATTTATTTTAAATTTTTTTTTTCTTGTATGTGTGTGTGTAACTTCAATCATGTTTCTGTATTTCAGGGCTGGAATATAATCATAAAAGTTAACACAGCTCTTCAGATTGTTCTTCTTTCTGTAAGCATGGCTTCATAATGGAGATTTAGTGGGCTGTAAACAGGATGTCATATGGTGCTCTCTGTCAAAAATTAATGATGGCAATGAAGATTAAATTATTCTTCCGTGAAAATACAGCACATATGCAGGGAGATGTTTGCAAGCAGGCTTAAAATAGTCCATTCCCTGAGGACAGCCTGGGAGTTTACTGGCTGCTCCCTGTTCCTTGTGAGAGTCTGGGTCCACCACAAAGAGGAGCTGTGTTTAATTCCTGCAAAACCCTGGGACACAAAGGGAGGCTTTTGTTTCCCTGCCTTCCAGGTGGAAGCTGTAGTCTGTGGAGCCTGGATAATCTGATACTCAGCTACCTGCAGTGTGCTCCCAGGGCTCCAATTTGCTCTGCTGGCCTCCATTCGCTGCCCTCCCTTGTCAGAGCTCAGAGCATTTCAGTCTGTGAGGATTCATTGTGAATCTGACTCTGCATGTTGAGGTGGGTGGAGAGAGGGGGAGAAGGGATTTTCCACAAATGGAATCCAAAAACCTGCAGCATATCTGTATGAAAAAGGCTTCCATTCCATCATCTGCTCCTGATTTTTTTCCCCTAGATGCAGCACGAACATGTCAGTGGGAGAAGAAAATATTACATTTCCTGAGACAGGTTTGTCCTGATGCTGGCGAGCATGGATAGCTTGATGTGCCAAGCAAAGCTGTTTCCTGTGAGGCATGGTTTTCTGTAAATGCAGCTCTCAGGAAGCCTGTGGGGCTGCTTTCTATTTCGTTTGTTGGCAGTAGATGGCTGTCTGCCTCTGCAGAGCCTCAGACCAAGCCAGAGTATTCCCCAAGCTGCCTGCTTCTGCAGACTCCCTGAACCTGTTTTCCATATTACCACTCAGTAAAGATGTAAATATTAAGCAGAAGATTTCATGCCTTCCACAAGGGCACAGCTTTCTCAGTGAATTCATTCCTGGTATTGGGGAGAAAATTAGGAAACTACATCTTGGAGAGAAGACGTCATTGTGACCTTTCATTCCCTTGTGAAAAAACTACTACCAATATTTCAGCTCAATGATCTTTGTCTTCTCACAGCTTCAGCAGTTACTAGTGAAAATCCTGAAATGTGTCAGGTTTGGGGATTTTTACGTTTTTGAATGTTTTCGTTTTTTCTTAGCCTTGTGAGCTGCCTTGATTTTTTTATTCCCACCATTTATATCCCACGTGTCTTCTTATGTGAATCCCCTTGTGAGTAGATCTTTATAGCTGTATAATCCTTTGAGCCACCTAGCCCTGGGAAAACACATCTTTCCCCCTTGTTTTTGAAGCCTGTTGTCTGTGTTCACGTATGCTTAGAATTTATGAGCTGATAAAAGTGAAAGAGGGGGAAATAAGGTGGTTATGGTACTGACTCCATCCCCTGGCACAGGGAACACAGTCCTCTGTGGCAGGAAGCAGCTCATTTCAAACAGGTACTGTGCTGGACCTTTGACACATATGGATGGGTAAACTGAGTCACACCCCACATTTCAACTCTCCCTTGAAGATTTGTCACCACAGCAAAGCAAAAAATATATCTGATATGCAAAAACCGACCAGTCCCATCTCTGCTCCTTCCACTGCTTACATATTTCATGGGGAAAATTACTCCCTTTACAGACTTAGTCTCTCAGTAAAAAATTAATCTCAGTCTCTCAGTCTCTCTTAGTCTCTCAGTAAGCAGTGAATATTGTTGCTGTTGCTCAGGAACTACCTGAACAACATAAATTATTCTGGTGAACCGACCAACGTGCAAGCAACAAGCATGTCTTTCTGATTTGACCTATTAGAGATTGTCAGCCCTGGCTCCTGTTTTGGGGCAGAGGCAACTTTTTGTTCCTTAGGCAAGGGAACCTGGGAGGGCTTCTCAGTTTTCCCTTTCAGGTGGGGAGATGTGTGGCACTTTCGATGTTGCTGTTCTTTATATGGGGAGTCGTGTCTTTAATGAGATTTTTTTTTTCTCAGAAAAGTAGTAGATTTTACTTGCTATGCTAAGATGTGATCCTTGGCTCTTCCAGTTGTTTTGGGGAAACCTAGTAGTAAATGGGATGTAGCCACCTAGTAGGGATTGTCTAGAAGAGAGGGTGAGAGCAGAATAACCCCCTGTACCTCTGTGACCATTGCCCAATACACTGTGTACTCCTGTGCCATGTGATGGGCAGCTGCCTGCACCCATTTTCAATCTCCATCATATATACACTTTCACATTTTCCTATTCTGGTTACTCTGTTGAGATCTCTGCCATGGTTCCAAAGCCTGCATTTTGCATCTCTGGATTTAGCACAGCAGGTTTTATTAAATCCTGTGAGCTGTATAGCCCCTTCTGTGTCTGTGAATGCAGGTAAGGTCTAAACCACCTTCACAACAGAATCCCTTCAGCCCTTGATCCTTGGCATGGATCAAGGATTTGCCACCTGCTCTGTATATCCAGGTTTGCAGCTGCTTTCATAGCCCAGAGATGAGTATCTGTGGGCTTGGGACAGAGACCAGACATGAGGGCAGCCTGTGGAGAGAGAATGGCAACACGCTCCAAATGGCAGAGTGAGGTGGAGATGTCTGCCATGAGTTGCTGCAAGGCTGCCTTCAGATGTTGTTTGGTCTGCTGTGGGAAAGGAAAAGAGATGGTCAGAGCAGTCATTTGTAGATCACACCTGCTATCCAGGCCCTCTGTTTACAGTTGTGGTATTTCTCACTTAAAAACAAAGCTTGTGTAGAGTGATTCCTGTGTTCCTTTTGCTTTGAATGCCATCCAATGTAGAGTTCTTGTCCCTTTACCACAAGGCATCCCTTTACCACAGCTGCCTATTTCACAGAATCACAGAATTTCTAGGTTGGAAGGGACCTTTAAGATCATTGAGTCCAACCCATGTTCTAACAGCACAACTAGGTCATGGCACTAAGTGCCACCTCCAGTCTTTTTTTGAACACATCCAGGGATGGTGACTCCACCACCTCCCTGGGCAGATGATTCCAGTATTTGATCACTCTTTCTGTGAAAAACTTCCTCCTTAATTCTAGCCTGTATCTCCCTTGACACAGCTTGAGACTGTGTCCTCTTGTTCTGTCTGTTGTTGCCCGGAGAAAGAGACTGACCCCAGCTCACCACAGCCACCCTTCAGGAAGTTGAAGAGAGTGATAAGGTCACCTCTGAGTCTCCTTTTCTCCAGGCTAAACAATCCCAGCTCTCTCAGTCACTCCTCATACAGTTTGTGTTCCAAGCCCCTCACAAGCCTTGTTGCTCCCCTTTGGACACATTCAAGCATCTCAATGTCCCTCCTAAACTGAGGGGCCCAGAATTGGACACAATACTCAAGGTGTGGCCTCACCAGTGCCGAGTACAGGGGAAGAATGACCTCCCTGCTCCTGCTGGCCACACTATTCCTGATACTGGCCAGGATGCCATTGGCCTTCTTGGCTACCTGGGCACACTGTTGGCTCATGTTCAGCCGACTGTCAACCAGCACCCCCAGGTCCCTTTCCACCTGAGCACTGTCCAGCCACACCATCCCCAGCCTATCACATTGCAGGGGGTTATTGTGGCCAAAGTGCAGGACTCGGCACTTGGACTTATTGAACTTCTCAGTAGGATGGACTGTTTGAATAATGTATGGGCACTTCTTGTGGTGTTTGTCACATGTATTAACTGCAGACAGTGACAACGATAGATACTGAACTGCATTTTCGGATAACTCATCTGCATTTCTTCATCCATCCTCTGAATTAACTTGGGTTGGGGATTCTTGCCCCAGAAGCCCCAAGAGTTGTCTCTAAGCCTCAAAGTAGAAGGCCAGCTGAAGTTTTATAAATGCTGCCTTGTTTTGCTCTAGCTGCAAAACTGCTCAAGGAGCACAGTTTAAGGAGTGGTAAAGCTACTGCTAACACTGGCCTCAGGATGCAGGTGTTTGCACTGCCTCCTGGATTTTCCAGAGCATCAAAGTCAGTTCTGAAATGTGATTAAATCAAAACCCATTTTTTTAACAAGTATTTTTCCTTCTGACTTAAGTCAGTTAAGTGTTCATTTCTAGATTTTTAAAGAAGTCCCTCTGGAATTTGGCCAAGGAAAGCCAAATTCTGGTATTAGTCATACTAGAAGGTAAAGACTTATCCCCTAAGCAATGTGCAGCTCAGCTGAATCTAAAAATGCAGTTTTGTACTCCTTGACTGAACAAGTATATGTAGTGTTTTCAAATAAACTATATTCTACTTGGACATTGCTATCAGCGAAATAGAATCCTAACTACTGCTTCAAATGTGACCTAACTTGAAGGGAGAGTAGCAGAAAATATGAAATTTGTTGCTTGCAACATAACAACAGTGATTGCAACAGAAGCAGCTCTGGAAAGATTGCTGTCCTTCACGTACTGAGTGGAAAAACAGAGGTGAAAACAGTCAAGAGAGAATGAGCATCATTAAATTTCTGTGGAAACAAATAAATAAATAGAGTCCTCTGTAAGGGTGGCAATGAACATAAATAGGGAATAATGTTGTCTCACTGTAGACAGTGTTCCCATGTATGACAAGAACAACTCTTGAAATTATTGAGAGGTTGTGTGTATATTTTGGGAAATTTTCAGCTATTATCTGTGTATTTCAAATAAGCCAAAAAATGGTTGGTTATCTGAATGAAGCATCCAACATTTGTCTTCTATTTGATCTTTCTAGCCATATGAGTAAGCCAGTCAACATCAGAGGCTATCTCAAGCCTAGGAGAAAGTAGCTGTGAGAAGATATTATCTTTCTTGACTGACTTATCTCAGAGAAAAAGCCCATGAATAATTTCACAACTTTCTGACACAGTGGACTGCAAATACCTACACACTAGAAAACATCTTGTTGCTGCTGTAAATTTTCAAAATTTATTTTCAAGTTCTTAATTAAAGAAAGATCAAAATGTGTTTTTCTTCAGTTCTGTCTCTTCCCCCAGTTCACTGAAGGAATCTTTTTCTGGACACCTGTGTTCAGTGATGTAAGCCTAGTCAATAAATTCAACTCTGTGTATTCAATTGCAGTATAGAAAGGGATATCAGCTGGGACATCAGACTTAATAACCTCTACTCTTTGTATCTATGGTGGTCAAGAAAGTACAAAGGGAGATAAATATATCTCTTCTCATCAGTACAGGCTATATTTGGAAGATCTCATGTGATGTAGATTTCCATTGTTTAATTGTTCCAGAAAAAAACAACCACAACACAACAAAAACAACGAAAAAACCCCCTCAGAAGTTCTCAACCCCTGAAACAATGATGAAAAATCATGGTGTACCCCTGTGTCTGTGGGTCAATGTGTCCTTCAGGAAATTAGAGGCACCTTTGCGCAGCATTTACAAGATTACTGTGGAGCTAAATGAGGGCTCTCTTTCCCATCTGAGTTACTCTTGAACCTCAATGAACCTGATGTAATCACCAGCTCTATGTGCAGGGCAGCAGAGGCTGTCAAACAAACTAGGGAGTACGTGCTGTTGGAACAGAAAATGGGTAGCAGGAAATGTCAAAGGGAAACAGACCATAAGAATGGAGTCTGGAATGCAACTGGCTGGTCTTGCTTGCTCCATTTCTCAGATTGTGCAGAAGAAATGAAAGGCATGTGTTTTATTTTTTTACAAAGTTTACTCACAAAAAGGGGAATCCCCTTGTAGTAGGGACTTGCTAAAATCTCCTTGTCTTTATTCTGGAGTGGGCAGGAAGCATGGCTGGTGTATTGTGTCCTTTTTCTTTTCAATACTGCAGTTTCATTCACCCTCTCTACCCCTGGAAAAGCCTAGATAAGTGTGATTGATTACCTGCTTGGATCTGCAGCAATTTATCTCATTCAAAATGCTAATTTGGACCTATTCATGCCCAGGTGAGAGAGTATCATTTTAAAGGCTTATTTAAAATCCTCTATCAGTTCCACAGTTCTTTATTAGCATGGAGGGAGTATATTAAATAAACTCGAGGTTTTCCCCTGGTCACGGGAGTGTCCTGCTGTGTCAGGCCCATGAGATACATCATGGGTGCTGTGACAAGGATGGTCATCTGAAACACAGGTTCATACTTGTGTGAGGCCCAGTGAGCACATGATGCTGTAGTTCACCACAGACCTTATCCAAAGTCCATGACTTTGGTTATCTAAAGAATTCTATGTCACCATTAGTCCTGCATTTGAATTTTTGTTGAGGTTCAACTCAAAGAAGAGAAAAGTGACAAAAAATCCCATTTCGCCAGAGAAACAGCCATCACCTTATCAGATATATGGATGGCTTTGATTTATTTAAGAATCACAAATAAGACTTCTCTTTAGTAAATCATTGATAATGAAAATAAGTCTGGAAAAGCTGGATCCATTACACATTTATTTGTGTTTCTCTTTATTGGTTAACATTTCAATTCCTGAGCATTCAATGGTTCCTTCAAAAGGTGAGTCTAAATGTAGGTCATATTCTGGACTGCATTTATGTTTGATGATTACATCAAGTCTCATAAATATTGTGTACAAACACCAAAGAGAATGTTGATTTCTAAAGCGACTGTAGAATTATCTTGGGGTTGTTAGGAAGGAGTTAAAATATTTTAAACATCTGAATTTGAAAAAATTAATCCCACTCTCATGATGGGATTGCCAATCATCGTAATAACATCCAGATTTTTTTGGACTCTAAAGCTCTTTATAGAGGAGGTCGGTATTGTTAGCCCTGATTGAGCTGAGAAACCCAGGGTAGAGCAAAGGAACTGGCCCAGCATCACTCAACCAATGATGGAAGTGACAAGAACAAAGTCCAGATCCCCTTCATCCCAACCCAGTGAACTTTACAGAGGCCATAAAACATCACTATCCACATTTTTTGAAGGGCAGAAAGTGACCCTAAGCAGAATGGAAAGGCATGGGACCTCTGTCCTAGCTGGCATCCCAAAACAGGATGTCTCACCTGGGACATCACCCTCCCAGCTCAGACTCTGGGCATCCTTCCATTCCTTGTACTGTTATTCTTCCTGATTTCTGCATAGTCTGCTCTGGTATTTGTAAAAAAAGAAAAAAGAGAAAAAAAGAAAAAACCAGAAAGAGGGAAAAAACCCCACCACCCTCGGTTTTCTTTTCTGAATGTCTTTTCTGAACCAGACCATTATGCTGAGCTGAACATTTCTGAATTGAAGCAAGTCCAACTGCAGTGGCCTTGCCATAGGCACACCCTAATTAACAGCAAAAATTTCCATATGTTCCACCCTTCACACAGACGTGGCTGCTCTGTGACCCAAATGCTCTCATTTGTCTCGTGTAGGAGAGTTTTCACACTGGGGGCCACTTTGACTTGTGTCATTGCCTACATCTGCTTACCTTTCAGGTGGTTTTCTCTTTTTCTGTCAAGCCTCTGTGGCTATTTTCAAAGGCATTTAGAAGCTGTTTTCAAAGGCTTGCTTCACCAAGTATTTTTAACCCCACTGCCTGTTTCCTCTTGCTTCATCTCACCAGAAAGTTATGATGTTGAATTTGTGACATGGCAATTATTTGCTGACAGACTGGCATCATAAAGAAGAATTATGGTGACCTCACTGAACAACCAATCAAAAGTAGCCCAGTTCTGGATGGAGAAAGCTCTTTTTAAAGAAAACATTAATATCTTCAAAACAATGGGAGTAAAATAGTTAAAGTCAACTTGCTAACTGCATGAACTAACCCTGTTATCTCTCTCCTAGTAAGCAAAGCCTTCCACTGATGTAGATTTTTGAAAAACATTCAAATCCTGGAAACCCTCATAATGCTTATTTGTAGTTTACACTTATGTATTTGGATTCCTTTTCTTTTTTTTTTTTTTTCACTCGGCAGGGATGGGTCTTGAAGCCTTTTGCATGAGCCTTGCACTGCTGCTATTATAACTATTAGTGTTCTCTTGCATGTGTGGGGACAGAGATGTTCATGGGACTTTTTGGAGCAATGAAACAATGAGGTTTTGCCTCCAGCTGCCCTGAACCATCTAAACAAAGAAAGTGAAGCTTGGGTGAGGCTGGAAATAAACGCTCCTGTGGTAGTTCTGTACTTGGAACTTCAAATGCAGGCAGTTGATTATATTTACTATTTGCTCAGTTTTTTAGCCTGTTTGTCCTTCTTTTGACCACAGCACTGCATGCCTCACTCTAGTGTGGGAACAGGCTGGAGCAGGTGTGGTCCTTCTCCCCCTCTCTTTCATGAAGGCATTGTACATTGGGGCAGCCTCTGAAATACCCAGGCTTGTGACATATATTGTGATGTGGCTTGTACAAGATCATAAATAAATAACCAACAGGAAAGAATAAGACCTGATGGTATTGTTTTTGTAAACATATGCAGTGAACAAATCGCACCAAAGCAGAGGGTTCTGGTAACTGGACTTCTACAGCAGAAATTAATCACTTTTGTAGCTCTTGTGTTCCTGGCCAGTAATAGCTGTTCCTGCCTTGGAGAAAATTGCTATGATATATTTATCTCCCTTTCCAGGTTCTAGTGATACCTGTGGCTTTTGTGGGATGCTATTTTCTGACACTGCCTTGTGTATTTTTTGGAGAGAGTTGGAAACACCGTGGGCATCCAAGCCAGACTGCTATTCTTTAAGGGGAGAATTTTGTCTCTACAAAGGATCTATCTCCACCTCTACTGTGGAGCCATCAGGGGTTAATAGGGTATTTCATGGGTCTCAAGCCAGCCCTCTGCAACAGGAATGAATTCTCTCTGATCCTCTTCGTGTTCAGCCCTATGCAAATACAACATTCAACATTTCTCTCCACCTGGCACTGTACCACCTATCTTTATTTTTTGCTAACTCCCCAAAGCCCTAATTTGCAGTGCTGGTATGAAAAATCTGACAGGAACATATGACAGCTCTGGCCAATCTCTCCCCTTAGATGTAAGAAAGACAGTTAATAACCTTTTTAGAAAGATGAGACAGAGAGCCTGTATATATCAGCTCTATGTATTAATATGCTACATATGTGGCCTATCCACTGCATCTGTCTAGGGAAAACAGAGGTTTCTGATGTTGCTGAAGGCTGCTATTTTCACAGTGCAGCTGAAGAACATGTTGGTGCCATCTTAGTCAGTTAGGTCAATCAGTCACCTGAAACGTCTGTGCCCCAAACCATTGAGGCATCCCAGCTAACAGCAACAGACCCTCTAACATCATTAGAATTTGGGTTTTAAAAAGAGGATATAAAGAGATTCTTCATGTTGCAGATTCTCTTAATTGTCTGTGTTTTTTGGGGAAAACCCAAATTTTTGATATTTAAAATAGTTATGAATTGCAGCTTTTTTCTTAAAACTTATATTTACCACAGATGTTTCTTAGGTATATTCTAAGGCATTTTAATGGACTGTATATTCAGTGACTTATCCTGAAAGACCTTTGTAAGGCTGCAGAGCTGTACTGGGGTCAGTCGGCATCGGCCAAAGGGAAGGCAGATTCTTGTGAATGCAGAACCAGAAACATTTGGCAGTGCTCTCTCCGTGTTAAAAATAAGGTAAGATGCCTGTCTCTCAGCCTCCTTTTAGGGTAATACAACACTCAGAAACAACCTGGACACAGCAGAGGTTTAGCATCAGCCTCTGACCTGCTGCAAAAGAGGTGGGAAGGGATTGTGCTGCTGCTGTGCCCATGAAATTCCTTTGTCTTTCCTCTTTCCAAGGATCTGGCAAAAAGTGCTACAGAGTGAAAAAAAATGTTGCATTCAAGGATCACAAAGCCAAACTGCAAGTCAGACTTAGCTGGATATCCAAAAATATTAGCTTACAAATGAGAATGGAAACACTCCCCAAACAGAGTTCAGAATTTTTGGCAGCCTGGCTTGGCCCAGGGCTGTCGATACCTCGGATCAGCAGAAGTCAGTGGAAGGGCTGTGTCTGCGTGTGCTCCCTGAGCAGCCCACAGCCCACAGGTTTCTGCAAATCCTCCCAAGGCTCAGCTGCCAAGCCACGGGGCCATGGCATGCAAATCAGTTCCTGGGATCCACTGGCAAGGAGACGCAGAGCCGTGTGCAGTCTGTTATCTTGCCCAAATATCTGCGGCACCAACAAACGCTTTATAATGATAACAGTTATTTGATTGCCCCAATTTAATTGTGTTATAAGAGCATATTTATTACGTGGCTGCCTGGTTTCTGTGGGCAGGGCAACAAAACCTTGGCATGGCCCGAGGCTCTGTATTTGTCAGCAATTTGCCAGGCTCGCCCTCTGAGCGCTAATTTTGGGAGGGTGAGAGAGGAGCGCCAGCGTCTTGGTTAAGCGAGCATGGGCGGCGATGCGAGGGTGTCCCGGTGAGCGGTGCGGGCAGGGAGGGATGGCCTGAGAGAGGGAAACAAAGGGAGGCAGGAAGGCATTCCTCACCTGGGGGAGCAGGGAAAGCGCTGGCCTGCCCATTCGCCGCACGTGATGGAGGCAGGAGCAGAAGGGAGGTTTTCAATCCAGCTCAGCTGTCTCCTCCTGGCGCTTGGGAGCCGTTGCCATGGATATCTGCTGATTGCAGGGCACCGGCAGCGCCGCGGCTGGGGGACCTGTCTGGGGTGAGGGATGGAGGGGAGGATGCTCGTGGCTGTGGGGGGCAACAGCAGGGATGTTTCTGGTGGCAGGGAAGCTGAAGCGATTTTGGAATGGGATGAGGCCTTCCCAGAGTGTGTCATCCCTCCCACGGCAGCACTGATGGGGTGACTCAGGCTACAGAGCCTTGGCATGAATTAGCTCTGCCCTGAGAGCTCAGAGGGTTATTTCTGAGCCATACCTTTGTTATTCCTCTGTGTGTGTGTGTGTGCAAAATGCAAAATCTTTCTTTGAAGCCCCTGGTCCTGCTCTCTAGCTGCAAGGCAGGTGCAGAGCTGGCATTGTCCATAAAACTGGCATTGCAGGACTGTGTCTGCATGTGTGTGTATGTCCAGTGCTGTACTGCAGGTCATGGTGTGAGGCTTTTTGTCTCCGAAACAAAGAGCCCAGTTGCATAACTTTATTTTTGTGATCCTGTCTGCTGATTTCAACGGTGGTTTTGGGTAGACAGAAATATTTCTTGTGTGAATGAAAATGCTGGGATTGTTTGAACCTGGGTATTTCTTGCTCTGCTGCTCATGTGCTGCAGTCCCAATCCTCTCCTGTTTTACTGTTGCTCAGAAATGGTAAATGCCCATGTGAAGAATAACAAACTGCAGCTATTCTTCTGTTTTGCTGAATTAGCAAGAATGAACTCAAGGTGTGCTCTTCTGAAACACTATTTAATAATGATATGTGACTAATATTTTTTACAACCCTGGTCCTTTCAAGCCTTGTACTCATTGGGTTGGCTGCTGCCACACTAGTTTAATTCAAACCTCCCTGTTTGAGCTCCATCCCAGCATGAACCTATAAAAATGGGACAGAATTTGCTCAAAATAAATGAAACACATAGATCTGAACTTGTAATCATCTCCTCCTCTAAGGCAGTCCTCATAAAGTGCTGGTAAAGGCTCTGCTTCCTGTGGGTAGAAACCAGCACAGGACACAGAGGTGAGGCCTGAGGAGCAGTCCTGGCCTTAGCTGACTTGTGACTCATTTGGCTGTGATGTACTGGTGATAAACTGGTCTGGCTGAGGACACAGGATGGATTTACTTCCATTGAATGAAAAGAAATACATACATCATTGGTTCTTTATGCACTGTGCATGGAAGCACATAAATGAAAATTTATTCCTAGGGGTATGCTCATCTCTAGGCAATGCTCCTGATTCAAGATGCTCAGGAGCTGAGGAGTGATCTGGTGGACATGAATATGCTTAACCTTAGAAACATGAGTAATAGCCACATTCAAGTGTCATCAAAGTCAAGCTTTTGCAGGATCAAAGCTTTAAGGGTGCAGTCTTGCAGAAACACTCCACACATTCTGATTTGATGCACAGAAGTATTTGAAAATGGCAATATTTTATGGCTAAGGACATGTTATGACATAAAATACCAGGGCAGCTGTCATGTAAAATACTGAACGTAGCAACTTCCCAGAGAATATGTTTTATGATGGCTTTCTACCCAAGTGATTATGGGTACTGGTGGATTGTCACTTTGAAGAAGACTTTGAGCTAATAACAGAATGATTATGGAGTTAATGTGTACCTGCATGCACCCTTGGTAAGTGCAACATGTGCCTTAAATGTCACAAGACAAATAAATCCCTGGTGTAATATTGTTAATGGGTAGGGTTGTGTGAATGATTAGTCCATTATGAATCACTGTAAATCCATTCTAGCAACTGGGAAGATTTTCTTGTTTAGAGGAATAAAATGAGACAGAAATTGTGTTTCTAATCAGCTGTCATAGTCTAAATAATAAGGATAGTACTGAATCCTGATTTTCTGCATTTAATAGGAAAGGATTCTACACAAAGGCCAAGAAAAAGGAAAACAATCCATCTGATATGTTAATTTCCTAAAACTATGGACACCAAAACTATCAAAATTCAAACCCAGAAGTAACTAAAGTCAGATTTAACTGAGTGTTTAGAGGGGGAAGCTGCATTTTTTGGTAGAGTGACATATATATATTGATGTACAAAATTTAGGTGATATATTCTATCCAAGTGGGAATGAATGCACAGCTAGTGTAATTACTAAAAAAAACCCCCCCCAAAAAAAAAACCCAAACCAAAACAAAAAAAAAAACCAAAACAACAAAACAAGCAAAGCCCAAAACAAAACAAAACAAAACAAAAACTTAAAAAAATCCCAACCAATGATAAAAAAACATTGCAGCTATTAAAAATAAGGTGTTTGGGGTAACATATACACAGGGATTTAAATGTAAAATATGAGGCAGGCAGAGTCCCAATACATCTTGTCAGCATAGGAGGGGGCCTGGCTTTGAGAAGAAATGGAGGTTCACAGCAAGGACCTGCTGAATATTGGGACTCAACTCGTGTGAGGACTTTCATGTGCTGTCATTGTGCATTGAAAAGCAGATAAAGGATATGGGAAAATTGACCTATGCCGTTATTTACTAAAATAATCTTATCATTGTTTTGGAAAATGTCCTTACTCTGGTTCTCAGACACTCGTCTGTAGGAAAATGACATATTCATCATGAGTTTTTACTTCCCTGTAACTTACTTTCCAAACTGATGTACAAGCTCTTGTCCTGCTGCTTTGCTCATCACTGTGTCATTGTCCTGCCCATCTTTGCCATATTCTAGCTCTTTGTTCTGTCCATCTGCCTTTTGCAGTATTATTTCTTACTACCCACAGGACAACACAAAAAATGTTCTGCAGTGATTTAAGTATTTTACATAGTTCTTAATCTGCAAGGAAATTTTATAGGAAGTGCGGGGAGAGTGGAGATAAAGTCATGTTAATCTCTTTGCCATTCTTCATCAGCTGAAGTGGGCATTCAATTCATAAGCAGGGCTGTCCTTTCTCAAGTGCAAGGACAAGCTAATGAGCCAAAGAAGCAAATCATTTAGGTCTTCTTTGCAAAAGCATAGTTTAAGAAGCATAACATTTCTTGTCTAAGAGAATAGACTTATCTAATTCAGAAATCAAAGGAGACAGAGGTAGTTGACGAGTAAACCTTCAGTCTACAGAAGTTACGAGACAATCACATGGGTTTTTCTTTATATTTTGATCAGATAATGTTGCAAGTTGTAGGGAGCAACTGGACAGAATGACTCAGTCACCTCACAGTGCCTAGAGTACAGACTCTGTCAGTCCTGCCCTATCCATAGAGCCAACTTCTGGAGTAAAGGGAGTACTCAGTCATTAGCTGCATGCTGAAAGCACCAGGAGTGTCATCCGGGCTGATTTTTGGTATGAAGGTCAGTCGACTTCAGTCTGGACTCAGAGTACTGGGTCATTGCACTGGAGAAGTAATTCCTCCTGACCTTGATAAAGAGGAAGATTTTCCCTCTACCCCAGTGTCATTGCAAAGGTGTGACACTGAAGGCAACAAAACTGCAGACAACAGTAGCTTTGTAATGGTTGGAAGTTCCCCCAAGGGTTTTCCTCTGTTCTGGTCTCCATGATGAGGCTGGTTTTGAGAAGGTAAGTCTTGTGCTTTGTTTTGGAAATGCGGCTGCTACAAATTTTACAATGTCAGCATGACATAATAGCAGTGTTTTTCTATTTTCTCATTGCATGTCATGGCAGACTGCAGCATGCTATGATGCAAATGTTGTAACACTGTGGTGTGTCTGTCTGCAAAGCCATGCAGCGATGTGTCTCACAGAAAAACTACACAGGAGTCATTTCCTTATTAGAGAATTGCTCATGAAAGCTGTAGTTTTGATGAAATGAACACTCACATGCATAATTAAGCAGCTACATGGTGTTGTGTGTCACACCAATTTGATGATCAAGATGAAGTGCAATGATTTTCAAAAGTAATAAGGGAAATATAAACAGCAATAATATAACTATGTACAGCAGGAACAGCACAGAACTGACATTACACTTTATTAGAACAAGGGAATGTCTTTGTAGATCCACAAACAATATGATCTCAATAATTTCTGAACTTGGAAACAGATGTACAGTACATTCTCTCCAGCTGTATGATTTTTATTTTCAGCTCATCTGCCAGAGAAATTACAAACAATGGGAAAGTAGATGTGAGGGAAAGAACCTAAGAAAATCCCTCATGCCCAAGTGTCTTGCCATGGCAGTATGTTTTCAAAAGCCACAGTAGCAGCCACTCAGTACTCTGAGGCATTCTGCATTGAAATACACCAAACCAAAAATCACTCCTTGTCCAGCTTTAGGACAACCTTTGTCATAAGCAATAAACCAGGACTCTACTTGCCAAGTCAAACTTGCAATTTGTTATGGGGTAGCTTTTCAGGATACTGTCACTACTGAGCATCTGACCCATGGTAGGAATGGCCCATGGTAGCTTTAAACTGGTGAAGAATGACATGTCAAGGGCATGCAAGGTACACACAAGAGGTGTGTGTTCCTTGTGTCACTGAAGTGACAGAAGAGATGGAGAAAGGGAGAAATACATGCCAGTAGACTGAGCCAAGGCATCTCTCTGGTGGCACAACCACACCCCCTCCCTTCCCTGTGCTCAGGCCTCACTGTAATCTCAGGAAACCTGAGGGATGGAAAGCTGAGGGAAATTTGACTGGAAATGTCTTGCATGCATACAGACACAGATGATGCAGCTTGAACCGACCAGCAGAGCTCAGGAGAAAAAAATGAATGTAATGAGGAACTTTTACCCACATGAATCCTAATTTTCATTTGCTCAGAAACTTGTGAAGAGTTTCTGAACAAGTGAAAATTAGGATTCATGTGGGTAAAAGTTCATTGTGAAGAGGTAGGTAAAGGTGTGCTTTAGTTTTCAAGGAGAATGTTAACCAACAGCCCAGGATTCACCCTTCTGAGTGTGAAAATTCATTTCTTGTGGATTAGCATCAACTTCCTGGCGGATCAAGATATTGCTGGATTCCTGATCCCCTTCTCTTTGCCTGCCAGTACAGAGCACCAAGTGCTGACAGCGAGCTGTATCAATGCTGATGTTCAGAGGATGAGCCCTGAAACTTGTCCAGAATTGCTTCAGCCAGGTGTGCTCCCTTTCCTTCTCAGTTTTCCTCTCAATATTACCTTAAGGCAGGTCTGAGGCTGATCAGGAGAGATGCCCACCCACATGTTTTCATGACTGAGACTATTTGTATTTATTAGCACTCTCTAACACAAGTCTAGCCTATCAAGCATCATAATCCAGCACTTGATGGCCTCATCCAATGCTACACTTCATTTCTAGCCACTTTTTTTCTGAGTCTCCTTTCAGTTTTTTTTTTTTCTTTTGTTTTTATATAATTTTGGGTTTAATATCAGTCAGAGAACTTTGAGGCAACTGAAAAGCACTTGGAGCTTTATGACTTTGTCCAGAATTTTTCTTTAAATAATGAAGTCCTGTGTCCAAGGAATGGATAGATGTGTAGAGCCACAACAATGAAAACCTGATTACCTAGTATTTATAGCCTTTCACTCCTTTATATAATGGAGTGTTAAGCTTCCCTCCATTGTGTGTGTCTGTGGCCCTCACAGGCACTTGAGCAAAACTTCCATTTGTCCCAACTCCCTGCTCTTCAGCTGTGACAAAGGGGACCATTCTCCTTCACTCCATTACCTTGAGGATGACACCCATGTAAGGAAATGTAAAATAATTCACAGCAGAGATAAAAGAATGCCTCTTACCTCATCTGGTCTGTCATGCTAGCTAAGTGTTTTCCCCATGAATTTCCAGTCTAATTGTAAGCAGTAGGGACTTCAAATATAGTGTAAAATACACCACTGATTTTGGAATAACTATCCCCAACTATATGAAAATAATTCTCTCCCCAAAATTGAGGGTGGCCAGCTTTGATATAAACAGTCTCAGCAGCAGCAGCAGCACAACAAATAGCAAGTATGACTGTTTTGTCAGACCTGCACCTGTAAAGGTACTTCTCATCTGTCTCTAAGACATATGGAGAGTGTTAATAATAACTAAGCAAGGGTTTTCTTCCATGAACTCCAAGCCAGCATCAGGGATCATACTTCAGAATCCCATTATTACAGCACTAGATGATCTATTGCCAACTACCTAAGTACAAAGAAAACTTGCCACAGCTTGAAAGTGCCCACTAGAGACCAATGCTTCCCTGCAGCACTTCATCTTTTTTAAACAAGGGATAAATGCATTTCTTTAAGTCCTCGCTCCAGATTTTTCTTTTCAGATTTCTCCCAGTGGGGAGTGGCTCCTGCTAAAAAATTGTCTGGGGATTCAGGTCCCAGAACATTTGTGCTTTCCAAGATGTGCTGAAGGTTGCAGACAGCCCTGCAGGGGCTCTGGTGCATCCAAACTGTAGCTCATGCTCCTTCTGGTCCCTTCACAGGGTAACAGAACAAGGAGACGCTACCTGCTGCTAATGTTGCTTCAGAGCCAGAGATGCACAGGAAGCATGTCTGAAAGAGAATCTGTGAGGCTTTCCCAAGCCTTAATCAAGGCTTGAATCAGGTGAAAATTTGTGGGGAAGGGGAACAACTTGAGAGAAAAAAAAATTAAAAATGGGTTGGGCGATTTGGAAATTCTTGTTCCAGATATTTAGGCTTTGTGAGTATAAATGAACTAATTCATGGAACAGTTCTTTTCAACAGCAAAAGTAACTATATAAATTAGAAACCTGCACATATTAATAATTTCAAGTTATAGAGGACAATCTACTACTCAGCAATATAACACTTTCCAGGAATAAAAAAAAAAAAAAAAAAAAAAAAAAAAAAAAAAAAAAAAAAAAAATCAGAGAAAAATCCTCAATTACAAATAATTACAATTACAAAATACAAACTGTATTTGAAATTACAATCACAAATACAAATACAAAAATTTCTGGCCCCGTCATTTCAAAACCACATCTGCTGGTGCAATGAAGAGAGTCCCTTGAAGAAAAAGTTCCTCCCTGGCTCCATCCCTCTCTCTCTTTCTCCCATCCCCACCTGCTCCCCTCTGGGCTGCTCATGTCCTTGTCCTTCCCACTGGCTCTGTGTGGTGTAGAGGAGGAGGAGGCTGCCCCAGGAAAGGGTTAACGTGGTGGCTGGGCTCAGGGTGCAGTTACTGCTGTGCAGATGAACTGTGCTGGCAACTGCTGCCACGGGGACAGAGCTTATTCTCCCCCACCTTTCCATCCCACTGTGCCTTTTGACCAGCACAGAAAACTGATGATCTGGTGGCATGCCAGTTCAGGGAGTTCATCTGGCAGCAGAGTAACTACTCACATAACAAGAGGAATGTTTTCCTGCTGGTTTAGGTCCATTTGCCTAGAGCTGTGCCAGCCCAGGGAAGCAGGATGGACTATGTGCCTTGGATGGGGAGAGCCAGAACAGGCTGCAGCAGCCACCTGGGCTAGCTCTGCTGTATCCCAGAATCACACTGTGAATTTACTCTGGATCAGGGTGCAGAAGCTTTTTTTCAAGCCTTTGAGGCCTAAGGTCCAGCTAGAAATCTGTTTTTATTCACCTTTGTAGAAGTGAGAAATCAGAGCTGATACTAAATATAGGCAAAATAAAGGGCACAGGGGAGAGTAGCAATTCATTTTTAGCTTCCTGAACTAAGATGTGTGAGAGCATATTGTACTGCTCTGTGCATTCATGTAATGTTTGGGGGTTCCCTGCCTATTAAAACATGAGGTAGGTATAATTCACCATGTCCTAAGACCCAAAACGTGCTTTTACTGTAAGAAGCAATAGTATAAATAGCACTGGAGTGATCCAGGACTTTTTTCTCATTAGTTTTCAAGTTTCATTTCAAGACAAATGTTTGTTTGGTTTTCCCAGCTGTCAGGATCTCAGCTGGGATTCAAAAGATAACTGTAGTTATTTGCATATCAGCACTGATCTTTTTCCTTTAAAGGTATGACAGACTAATTTTTACACCAGTGACATTTGTCCAACATGATTCTCTCAGGAAAAGACAAAATGCAGGTATTACATCAATACTTTTCCAAATACTTTGTGAATTAGGCTACAGAGGAAACTAAGGAATGAAGAGATTACACACCTTGTTTCACAGAACACAGCAGACAAGGAGAAGAGATCCTAACTTGTGTCCTAACTTTGTACTGTCTCAACTAGACAATATTATCAAATGTTATTTTTTGGGAAAAAAAAATCTTTTTTTTTTTAATAACAAATAGAATGCAGGTTTATATCTTTCTTCTGCTGATAAATTTTACAGAGAGAAAAAACCCCAACAGTTTTCACCAGAAGGAAAAAGCTGTTACTACAGAGTTGTCAGATTTACTAACATCACTTTATTTACTATAACAACTTTTCAAAATGGAGCCCAGCTTCATCAGAGTAAAAATAAAATTAAATTGAAACACTAGAATATACATTTAGTAGTTCTTGTTCTCTTCATGTTCCAGTTGGTATCTGTCTGCCCTGTTTCACCTCATTTAAAAGATCTAACAGTGTTCACATAAGAGTTTTCCACATTTTATATTGATTTTGAAACAGTTTTGTGCAAGTGATGCAATTCTGAACTGCTGAACAACTTGAGAATAATCACTTTCACTGTTTCTTGAAGGGAAAAAATGACCCATCTTCTTTCATTTTTTTCATGTCCTCTTTGTTCCCCTCCCTTCTGTTAAATGTGTGTCCCCAAGCATATAAAAACCATCTTTTTGGCAAGAATTTTAAAAGCTGTTGCTAGCAGTTCTGGCACTAAGTTATAATTTCAAAGGCTTCTTTGTCTCCCAGTCAGAGACTGAGCAAGGAGTGGAAGCAGCTGCCACTGCTGGGCTGTGTCTGTGTGACGGAGCAGACAGGTACTGGCTTGCTCTGTCCAAACCTGAGCAGAGCCCCAGCTGCAGCCCAGGAGCTGTGCCCTGGTGCAGAGCCCCAGCTGCAGCCCAGGAGGTGCAGAGCAGCCTGCTGAATGCTCCCAGCCACCTGCAGTGCTTTGGGATCCCAGCCAGTGCTTCCCGTGGGTCCCTGCTGCGTTGCAACAGTACAGATGGACAATTCGATTTATTAATACATTGAGGAAAAGGGGACACAGAGACTGGCTGCACCTATGCTGCTTTCTAAGAACTCAGGGCCTTGCAGAGAGCTAAAGCCTGCTTTGTTTTTTTTTCCTTTTTTATTCCCTGTCTCAATTTGCCACTGGGCAGGTCCTGTTGGTCCTGTTCAAGTTAATGCAGGAGTCTTCATTTTCTCATGTGAGCACAGGATATTATCACAGGAAAATCTAAACTGGCCTTGGACCTCTGCTTTAAATACACTGCAGATGTAGCTTCTGAGACAAAATGAAAGTTAGCTACTGTGACCTAAACCTAATTGCCCTGGAGGAAAATTGGCAAAAATGGTTACTAAAAAGTTGTGCTAAAGAGTGCAAGCTTATAACCTATGCTAAACATTGGGTATATCCTAATGTAGTGTAGATCCATTGTGGTGTAAAAGGAGATAATATTGGTCTACCAAAGGGCATAACCTACTAGGAGGAATTTAATGAATAAAAAAATTGATTTTCTGCCTTAATATGGATTCAAGCTTAGAATAGGAGGACTATGGGTCTGCTGTGTATTTTGTGGAGACATAGTCTAGGTTGGGCACATTTGCCACAACCATTTTGCTCTATGAGATCCTGTGATCAACTGCAGCTTTAATGTTATTCATGGCAAAGAGAGGAAAATGACAGTGTAGACTTTTGTTTTGAGGCACTAGGAGACAAAGCCTTGGGAAAATACAGTCATTGTATTGGTGATACTAAGGATTAGTTTACTTCAACTGAAAATCTATTACACAAATGATATTCAAAGGCCTTTTGAAATTTGGTCTTCTTTTCCTTTCCTATTCCTAGTGTTTCCAGTATTAGGCTTTCTGTTATCTTATTACACCATGCTTAAAACCTTATCAACCTACTGTGTAAGCTAGAAAGATAACCAGATATGTCTGCATAAAGGGAAGGATTGAATTATACCAAACAATTTTTTTCTGTACAAAACATTTAATAAGCATACCTTTTTATTATTTCAAGATAGTTTGGATTGAAAGAAGTCCTAAACCCATATTTTAATGTATGTAGTATGCATGTAGATAGGATACATATGAATTTGTTAAATGGTATGTAAATTGCCTCTGTAATTTGTTTTCTGTAATCTCCAAACTTTTGTGTAACAATATTAAGCCTAGGCCCCCAAAACTGCAATGAGAGGTACACATTTAGGCACACATATTGGCATACAAATTGAGAACCTAAAGATGCCTATGCTGTAGGACTCTTCACTGCTTCACCTCACTTTAGACAGTGCCAATATATTTGTCTTTCGTATTTCTAGATTGACTACTGCTGTGTGTCATTCAGGGAGAGGTAGAATACACTGCCAGATTCACAGTCTCAGCTTTACACCACTCATTAACTCCTCACCACTGGCTCTTCCTCCAAATTTCTGAGTGGGTTCAGTCTGTAACATGCCATACAACTAAAACAAAACAAGTGGATACTCTGCAAGTATATTTCATTCACCCATCTAAATATAGGCATACATTGTCTCAGGCTGGACAAAATTCAGCTTGTGATCAGCAGTTAATTTCTATTTATACTCTCAATAAAGCTAAAATAGGAGGTTTATCCCAGTGGAAAAGGTAATTACTCAGACCTCCCATGGACTGTAGGGAGCTACAGCAGTGCTGCCTAAAATAAACCTCTGCAAATACAGAAATGCTTTGTAGAAAGCCAAACAGTAAATTGTCACTAAAATGATTTAAATTACTGAAAACAAGAACCTGAAAGTTAGCTATCTTGTTTATATTTGATTCCTCTCCATTACAAAGTTGTCTGCAGTACAAGTAGGGACTACCCATAAAATGTGGGCTATGTACTTAGGTGTACTTCAGTATTTATGGTCTATCTCATCTTGCTGCAGACTTGGGGCAGGGGGTTATTAATAGACAGGAATTATTAGTGTGATTTGGGGTTGTATGAGCTCAAGCCAATGTTTCAGGTGAGGAATGGTATAGCAAGTTATTTATCTGAGACAGTCAAAGTCAAAGCTGGTACTGTGGCCCTCGGTCATTCTGGTTCAACTTTATATTGACATAAATCAGAAGAAACTTTGCTAATGCCAAAAAACCTGTGCTAGCATAAAGTGCACTGAGATCAGACCTGGACCTTGTGGGACTGGGGTGGTGGCAAGTGCTTTTGACAGATTATTTAATATGTTGCCCAAATCATCTGAGATACATATTGACAACTGAACTAGTTGAATCTGGATGTGAGAAGGAAACTTCACAGATTTCAGCTTTGTTTGCGTGGGTTGAAAGCGATTCTCCAGGGTGCCTCCACTTCTGCTAGCTGCTCAGCTGTAAGTCTGAGTGAAGGCTGGAGAAACAAAAAGCTGCCTATGTAGACTAAACCCCTTGGCTCCATGCCCTCCTCAGTGTTTACCCAGGCTGCAGTCTGTTTTAGCAGAAGAAATCAAAGGATAAATATGCTCTAAGGTCTAAAGATTCTCTCAACTATGTAAAATCCAACATAGGGGCTGGGAAGGGCAGCTGCTTGTTTGCATTCCTGGCATCCACGGCTAACGACTGGAAGGAACTGTAAGAAATGTTGGTTTTGAGATGCATTAATGTTTAAAGGAAACCACAGCTAACAGAACCTTTTTTTTTTTTTCTTCATTTTTGCACTTTCTGTGCTCTTTAGACACATATTTGAGATGCCCTCATACCCAACATTCCTTATGCAGCATGTGTGTTTGTTTTTGTTACTATGCTGATGTCTCCAGGCACTTTTTCAAGGTTAAACTCTGCAAGGCTGTATCTTCCTTTGGCCCAGGGTTTTCATCTCTCAGACACATATGACTCGCCCTGGTGACTTGGGTGTTGCTCTCTCAATTTATTTCCCAGTTTATGAAGACTATTGCTCTCCCTCCTTTCTCCAAATTGAAAAAAAAATTACAAATGTTTCCTTGCAGTAAAATATATCTGTAGCACTTTATGCCACAGAAATGTTTCTTTTCAGATTTGCAATGCTTCTGAGCACATCTGGGCTGTAAACATCAGCACTCAGAGACCATTTGTGTTGACTAGAGGAGGTCTGGTCAGGGGAACTGAGCACAGAACTGGAAGTATGAAATGCTAAACTTTCTCCATCTCTGCCTGTAATGATTTCTAGGAATATTTTGTCCTAACATGACTTCCTAATAATTGTAGTATCTTGCTAATGATTATCATATCTTCCAGCATTCAGATGGGTAGGAAACAATGGTGCACAGCTCATTTTTGGGACTGGTCCCTCATTAGATTAACTGAAAGAAATGGAAAGATGAACAGCCTTTTGTCTGTGTTGGCCAAAGAGAGCCTGTACCACACTTACACCAGTGGTTTTCTCCAACAGCTGGTCCACATCACAAAGCACAAATATGCCTCACAAGTATGCCTCAGGAGGTCAACAAGATGGAAATTCCCATTCTCTTCTACTTTAGCAGAAAGTAAGAGCCTCTGGTCTTGTATTAAGAAAATGTGAGTCTCATTTTCCATACTGAGATGCTGTTGAGATTTGATGAAAATTTCAGAGCAAAACTGAGCATTTATTTTCCCTGACATTTGGTGTTGTCAGCACCCAAGCCTACATAGACTTTCTCCAGTAGGAAGACCAAGAAGATGAAATCCCAGCTCGCTTGAAGTTAATGGCAAAGCAATCATGGACTTTAACAGGGCCGTAATTTCAGCACCTAACAACATAAAGCAGCCTTTGGTACAACTGATTTCCTGAATTGCATTTGCTGAATATATGGTTTATTCTAAGGTGTCTCAGTGTTTTTTGTTCAGAAAGTACCCACAGTGTCTTCTGGCTTCTTCTTTCTTTCTGCTGTAACAACACGCTTTATTATGGCAATTTAACAAATGAATTTAAGGGTTTACCTTAATAAAGAATATGATAATAATTTTCTAAACTCACAGTGGCACAAAATCACCACTATTAAGGTCCCATAGGATTGTCCATGAATTAACAAATATAATTTTGCAATCAGAAATCCCCTCATGCCCCAAAAGCAGGACACAGGACTGTCTTTTTCAGTAGAAATATGTTTTAGACTCAAGCAGTTGAGTCCAAACAAAGCTAAAAATCCTTACCAACTGCTCCATATATCAGGACCAACCCTGAAACTGAGCCTTTATTTCGAAGCTTTGTTGAACTGGAATTGAATCAGGACAAGTTCAGCTGCCCCCAGAACTCAGAATCTTTTGCTGGTATCACTTCATGAAAATGAGATAGATGTCTCATCTCAAGTTACTTTGTCAGCAGCACCTCAAAGCTGGAGATCCTGTGATTAGTAGGAAGGTAGGAAGCAGATTTATGGTTAGAGAGAGCACAGAGAAAATTAAAACTTCTTTAGAATAAGAGTAGATGAGGCCATTTTTGCATGAAGCAAGTGGGAAGGATGGCACAGGCTGACAAACAATGAGGCAAAACTGGCTTGGCAGTGGTGTGAGGTGCTTAGATGAGCTGAGACTAAGCTGTGCCTAAATGAATTTCCAAACTACAGCTGTGACCCTCCAGATCCTGCCCCTTAGCTGAGAACTGAGAACTTGTTATCCAGTAACATTGCCTTTTTTAGCAGTCTCACAATGCAATATATTTACCATTTTTTGAATAAATACATATCACAGCACGCAACATTACCCATTGCCTTGTGTGATACTGCATATTACGTAGGATGCAGTTCTCCTGTGCAGTGTATGATTCATCCAAGTATCAAGGATAGGGGATTAAGCACATATAGTTTCCATGTGAAACCTAAACTCACCTGATACAAATCAATAGTAAAATCAGCACAGAACATTCATCAGAAAATAGGTTTGAAAAAACAAGGTCAATAAAATTTTTTACCTATAAATCCCCCAGAGTAAAGCAAATAATATTATTTTATTCTGTACAGTCAAAGAAAGAATAAGAAAATAAAAGGAGTAACCTGAAAATCAATTAGCATCTTGTCTAAAAGCATTAATAGAGAAACCACACTTTTTTTCTGAATCATAGAAAAAAAAGTGTGAAGGAGAAACATCTCACCTGATGTCCACAAAGCTGTCTAGACATGAAATGCAACATTGCTGCTAGTAAACATATATACCCCTTAATCAAACTACTGCAGGTAGAAACCCACAATTTTATAAGAAAACATCAAATAAAATTACAGTGCAGTTTATCAACAGACATTCTCTGTGTATCTCTGATTATATTTAATGTGGGTTTATTCTGCTGAGCTGAATCCCACTAATAGTATCCAGGGAAATATCTATTTGCTTGATTTATGAGAGGGGTTATTTTTATTCACATCTCAGCTGCAGATGAAACTTTATTCAATGAACCTATTAAAAGCACAGAAAGAGATCTCTTTCCTGCCTGGTGGCACATTCTGGCTCTGTCTCACCCACAGGGTGTTGTACAGGCACATACAGACAGGGTGGCTGGGGCCGATGGGTTTGGTGGCTTTTGTGTATTAGAGACAAGGTTTTATAAACTTCAGCTTTCAAGTGCAGACCAGCCATCTAGAGAGCAGGCTGGACACAAACTGTACTCTAAGCCATGTTTCATGTGGACAGCTTAGAAGGTTGTGCCAGATCAAAAGTTGCAGGTTGGTTTATCTGTCTTGTTGGTAGGCTCTTGGAGAGGACATGCTTTTATTAGACCCCTGGCTGAGTTACATGCAACAGTCTCTGGAAGATATGATGCCATTATTCTTAAAAGAACCAAATACAATGACACTAACTGAACTGCAGTTTATTTGGTTTCTCCTGGTCTCACTTCACGGTGTGCAAAACCAGATAAAAAAAGGAGGCAGTTGCAGGGAGCTCATTGCAGCCCCCCTTAGCTCTGGCAAGCGCCCAAGCACGTTCATGGGTCTAATGGGCAGAAATTGTGATTCCTTAATGAAGAACTCCTGTGGCTAAGGTGACATTTGCATGGAGGGTTGGTGTGGCCCTTAAAACCATCCCTGCACTTGTACTTCAAGCCCAGCCTTGGCCACAGCCCACCCTTGGCTTGAGGGCACGTGGCTGCCCTGAGCAGAGGTGGCACATCCAGCTCTTGAAACAGCCCTGGTTCTGGCTGCTAGAGTGAGAGATGTTTATAGCCTGGGGGAGATTTATGATGATGTGTTTGTAATTTATGAGGGTTTTTCCCTTCTTTTCCTCTCCCTCTCTTCCCCTCTGCCACCCTCCCACCTTCTGTCACTGGCTACATTTTCAATCATTGATGTGATTCTCAGTCATTCTTGTGCCAGGATATAAATCACTCACCTACCAACAGCTATTCACGTGGCTGCAGCAAAATGCTTTCTGTGTGGTAATTTGAAAGGCAATGAGGGAAAAGTGGTACAGATCAATAATGTAGGATTTTTGGGGTGTTTACCACAGAAAATGGAATGAAGGATATTCTTTTAAGATAAAACATCTGCTACAGCCCATTACAAACAGAGGAACCGGGATTTAATGGTGAGTCTGGCACGTGGCACTGTTATTGTCCTAACTAAATAAAGAATATGTGTTTACAAGGAATACATTAATGCTTGATGAGGCATGGATGGCACCATAAAATATCAGTTGCTTCATGTATTTATGAGGTGAACAGTGACTTTTCTACATTTTGTAGAAAAGTCACTCTTGCATTAAAAACCTCATGATGAGGAATTTTATAGCCTTAGACACCAAGGACATTGAAAAAGACACAGATAGATGCTGCAGAGCCTATAAGGAAATACATTGTCTGAAAAAATAGTCCTATTGCTGCACTGTGCTTTGGATTTCTTATTTTCCCCCTGTGGGGCTGAGGTGAGCAGACATTAACTTGGCTTTCCCAGGAGAATCAAGCAGAGCAGCATTGCTCTCCCCTACACTGCAGAGTGACCCTTTCTGTCTCTGAACCCTGCAATCTGTCCCCTGGCAACCCAAGCGTGATGCCCTTACTGTCACCACCACTGCCCTGGTTAAAATCAAAACAAATCTCCCTGGTTCATTCCACTAGAGGGGCCCTGAGATGCCTCTTTGGACCACCACAGGAAAAGGTAGCATGGGTTTATGGGATGCTTTTAGAAGAAATAACCTACCTTCAGAACACCTATGTTAAGGCTATTTCTGCTATTACAGTGTAATGTTTTTTAGTCTTTAAAAAGAGCTAAGGAGAAAGTTTTCTTACTTGAGACAGCATTTCTTAAACAGTCTATAAGGAAGCATCAGATTACATCTCTACCTGACCTGCAAAGAGAAGCCCTTTATGAACTACTTTTATTTTTTCTGGGTTTTGGAGATGCAGGACTGTGGAGGTGATAACAGTAGAAGATAGGTTTGGAAAAGAATAATTTTGGCAGTTTTATGCTGTGCAACCTCACAGCTTTTTGCTTCCACAACATTCTAGCAGTGGAGTGCGGTGCATTTGCTTTTTTTTTTTAAGCTGGAAGTAAAGTTTATTATTGTAACCCTTTTCTTCCTCTAAGAAATGGATCCCCTAAGCTGGCATGGCATGTAGTTTCTAGAATACTGTTGAATAAGGGATACAAAATATTTCACTTGACACTTCATATTGCCCTGATTGCCAGCTTGAAAATTGCAACAGCAGTGACAAAAGCTGAAAGACCCATTCTGCTGGTCTGATTCATAGGAAAACAATATATTTTTGTTCAAGCTGTCACAGCAAAATCTCCTTGAAATGTTACTCAACATGACTGGATTGCAGAGTCAGGTCCTCTTTGAATAAAAGTCTTTAACTTTCAGAAGAACTCAAGGAGTATAGTTTCATCATTTTAGCAAAAAAAAAAAAAAAAAAAAAAAGCCAATGGAGAAGAGATTAATTTTCCCATCTCTTGTTGAATCCTTGAAGACTTTTATATGATTCAGTATGTTTTATGAGCTGCGTTTCCAGGGATGCTGGCAGAAAACAGGGTAATTGCTCTTTCAGCATCATGTCAGCCTTATTTTAACTGGCCTCCACTGACTTTTGGGAAAATGAGGAGCAATTGGAGCCATCAACCAGCTCAGTTTGTGCATACCTTTCTCTGGTACCTGACCTCACCAGTCCACCTGCTTTATTGACTTTACAGCACACATGGGCCCCATCAAATTATTCTGGGAGGTAGGAGCAGGGAAAAGCATGGAATAACTTTGTCCTTTGAGTGGAGGAGGCAGGAGTTCTCCAGGCAGCTCAGCCAGCAGAACTAGCCATTTTCAAATCTGCAACTTGCTGTGTTTTCTGCTGGCAGCTGTCTGGAATGTAAGCTGGCAGTAAAACCCTGCCCTTCCCCTCCCACCTCTCCTGTACCTGCTTAATTTTATTTGTTATTACAGGATGGTGAGATAAAAGATATGAAATTTTTTTAGGTTGTCCAAGCCAGTATCTGCTGTTCATTTCATCCCAAAAGAATGCTTCATACATATTCTCTGTACAAATATTGTATCCTATGTTCCCTGAAAGGGAAGCAGGTGCACAAATATAAATCTCCAGTACCCTCCTAAATGCCTTGTGCAATCAAGCTGTCCCTGGGTGAATTGACAGAAAGGAGCTTAACAGCTCACTTTCCCTTTTCCATTCCCTTCCAGAGTAGTTCCTGGGTTATCCTTCCCTCTGTGTTCAGACACTTGACATAAAAATAATTTTATCATCGATCAAGCAAATATACATTCTGAATCTTAAACACTGCTGTTTGGGTCAGCCCAGAAATCTCTCCTGCCTCTAATCACGACCTGTGACAGATGCTAGGGGAAAGGGTGACAGGATAAGGATGTGAACAGAGTGACCTTGAATTTGCTGAACTCTTCAGCTCACAGAAATCAGTTGCTTTGGGGCTTTGGAGATGTGAGTTGCATGCAGATGATTATTCAGTGGTGTCACCTATCTGATGTGCACTCAGTCAATCGCTTTCTAAACCCATTTTCCTGTGGTGTCTCTTCCCACAGGCTGTCAATGAATGCCAGGATGCTCCTCTATGCTGTATAATAAAGCATTTCCCTCTGATTTCTTTCAAAATTGTTCTGGATAAATTCACTGGGACCTCTTTATCTCTTATTTTATGAGAAATAATAAGTCTCATGGCTTATTTAATCTGTTTCATAGTACTTAGAATTTCACAAACCTTTATCATATGTTTCACATAGTCTACTGGGATGAGCCTTTATATGGGAGCTGCTTCATTCTCTGATGATCCATATTGCCCCTCTCCCCACCTTTCATTGCTCTGTTAGACTGCTTTGGAAATGGGGTGACAGGAGTGATTGCACTATAAAATTACACACTGACATAATGACGGATTTTTTGTTCCTTTCTCTTTTTGGCTACTGTGGAATGTTGCAATCTAAACTATGAATCTGAGCAGACTTGCCTAGTACCAGATATTCAGGCTTCAGTGACTTAAATTTTTTTTCTAGTAACTATTTAAATGATGCTAGCTTTTCCATACAGAATAGAAACTGATTTTTTCTGTTTCAGTTCTTTAACTTATACCTAAAATATAGTGCTGAGAAAAGGAAGAAATTAAAATGCTTAGGTATTTTCTAATTGTGATTCTTAGTTTTCTGATGTGATGGAGCTCAAATTTGCAGCCTGAATGAGTTGTACTGTGTTGAATTTAATATCTTCAACCGTTCCAGAACTAAATATGACTCATTCCAGACCCCAGGAAAGTGTAATTATATGGAATAAAGCCCACATTTAAAGGGGGAGATGGAAAACTTGTTCTTAAACCATTTGTTGAAAGCTGAGTAGAGTTTGAAACATTAAGAGGTGCTCCCAAGGAAGATGGATTAGTGACCAGAATTCAAGAAAAGCAGTCAGATGTGAATTATAAATTGCATTTGTTCAAGGTTCTGTGGTTTTTCACATGGGCACTTACACGCTAGAGTATAAAGCTATAAATATGAGGTATAGTTTCCAGACTTTTTTCACTTCACTTTTTGTATCTGTCTTACAGGCAGAATGAATGTGACGTGTTTTGTGCAGCTGAGCCCATCCATGTATCCAGCACAGCTCCCAGTGCCACGGACAATGTGTAGGGCAGTATTTACAGCCAATATGCCAAATGTTAACACGACAGCCATCGACCCTGCCTGGGCCCCTGGGCACAGCCAGCACCCACTGCCCGTGGCATCACACTCTGCTCTGCCTGGCAGTCTGTGTCGGAACCCAGGACATCCCTCTGGGTGCCCTGGGTGGCTCAAAGACCTCGGCACGAAGCCAAAGACACCTGTGGCTTTGATTTTAACCCATGGAAAAAATTACCAACTTTATATGAGGATTCACAAGCCACGAGAGTTTAAGTAGAATGATTGTTTGTTTCAAGATAGAAAAGTAGAATTTTGAGTTTTTAGAATGGGGATTCAGAGGCCAAGATGGAGGGATTTGGGCGTGTCTTGTCCTTCTTTCTTCTTCTTAGTCTCCATCTTCTGGGTGATGTTGTCACTTCTGGATTAGAGTTTGGTTTAGAGTAGAAACACTCTGTCTAACATAGGTGATAGGTATTGGAAAATTATTGTAAATAATGTACACGTAGTTTTTACTATAAAAACTACGTGTTCATTATTTACAATAATTTACCTCTGAGGTGGTCAGTGTGCCTTGGATCGACTTGCTAGACAGACCTCAGCAGTTCAGAAAAAGAATGTTATAGATAACAAAGAATAAACAACCTTGAAAATCACTGCCAAAGAATCCTGACTCCTTCTTCGATCTTGGGGCTGGGAAAAAGAGACTTCCCAACACCTCAGGGTCATCTCGACCACAGAAACCCTGAGAAGTCTGGCAGAACAAGGTTTTGCTTTTCTATTGTTCATTGTCAGGAGAAAAGTCACACAACACTGCTGCCTGCAGGCTGGAGTGGGACCAGGAGCCAGGGCCCATAATCTTTGTGTCTGTGAATAATAAGGTGTGTGCCTGTGCACTGGCAAGGATCACGTTCACAAAATATGTATTTACTTCCTTTTCCATGTCATCAAGGATTAGGAGAAGTCCTGGTGACTGTATGAGATCCAGCTGTTTCAGATGGCTGGGTTCTGGGCTCTTGCTGCTTAGAAAGAGTGTTAGGCAGCAGGTCTGCACCTGGGATGTTTGCTTTTGAGACCCAGAGATAAGACACCAGTCCCAAACCCAGAAAGTCTGATAATACACAGGATTAGAAAATTGGATGTATTGTAGAAACAATTCAGAGAAATTTTTTAAAAAAATCTTTAAAAAATAATTTTTTTCCTGTGGAAATTATTGGCACCTCCAATAAACAATTGTGATTGTTTATTTTAATAATTTTAAATTATTTTATTGGAAATGTATGCTTCCCCATGGAAAACATGGTAATTTCTTTTAAAGAATTCTCTGTGCTTCCTGAAGGTTTTGGTTAAGAGAAAGATATTTTTAAAAGGGTCTTTCAAAGAAAGTTGAAAACAATCCAACAACCTGTCCAATTTTCTCACCAGTTCTACTCCATGAACTTGGAGAGCACTGGAGGGCCCTTTGAGAACACCCCACATATTTCTCCTGTTTGCTTCTATGTAGGATTGGAACTACTTTTTTTGACATTATGTGAACTCTTTCCTTGTAGCAGCTGCTGTTTCTTTATGCATCCTGGAAGCAAATTAAGGCAAACAGAGACCACTTTGAGTGAAAATGTGCTGGCAAATACAGAATGGCTAGAAAAAGTAATAATTTAATAGATTCTGTGCACATTGGATCAACATACTAGAAGTACACCATCGCTCTTTGTAAGAATTTGATATTTCACACAAAGTATCCTAAATTTTGGCTGTTCTGTTTCTCTCTGTTTCCTTTACCTCTAGAAAGGACTAAATTATGTCAGATAAAAAGTTGTAAAGACCACGATAATGAATGAATATTGATAAAGAAAGAGAATTAGTTTCGTTTTTCCAGTTTCTTTACTGAATATTTTTGTCTCTCTTCCCGAGTACTACAAAATGTTAATAAAGCCAAAAGTCTTGCTGTGATAACTTGGTTTGACATCTCCTTTTATTTTGGCCCTGGTGTGATCTGAAGCTCTCAACTCATAGATTAGCAAAATCCAGAGGTGAAGTGCATGTGGAGATAACATCTGTTTGCCACCAATGTGTCTTCTAAAGGGTAATCCCTTATGCCTGGAGCTGAGTGGGGCTGCATTTCATGACATCCCTAGTTGTGATTGCTGATCATGGAGACATAACTCAAGGTAACTTTAAATGTCTCATTTGGGTAGGGTTACCAGCACAGCACAAGAAATTTGGTTTTCAGCTCAGGCTGAACCTGTCAGAATGTTTTTCTCAGGGTCTGGGTACCTTTTGCTTATCAGACAGAACCAGTTTTAAAGAAGGTTGCATGTTTAAAATAATGTCTGCATGTATTTCAGTTATGGTTTCGACCCCTAAAATTGAGGATCCTGACTAGCACAAAAGTCCACTAAAAAACTCTGTAAATATAAAAATTGTCTTTATATATGCTCTTATAGAGATATTATGTAACAACGTTGATGTCCAAAATGCCACTTTTACTGCCTGCCTGCCTTCAATATGTTAAAGACCTGATTCTTCATTCCTTTGTACCACTTAGTGCAGTTGCTCATTGTATTTCTTTATATACAGGAAAAAATTGAGAACCAGGCAACAGCACTTTTGTCACGTGTCTACACAGGGTGTCCCAGGTTGTCATCCTTTTCTAAATGGTCTTTTCCAACTGATGTCACAAGAAAGCAAAATACCTGTGAGGGAACTCAGCAACTTTTGTTGACAAATGTGTCCCATGTAGTTTCATCACTTGGAAAAAAACATTTTGTTTCTCTTCTTCCTCACCCTCCCTCCCTGCCTGTTGTTTTTAAATTTCTAGAATGTTCTTTGACCAAAAATTTTTGCTGAGATAGGACATTCTCACTATTGCCAAGATGGTGCCTTGCTTTACAGCCTTATTCTCTATTTTGCCACCCTTGCTTTAGTTTATGATCTGTCTCATATTTTCCAGTACAGATGCATATGACATCTTTGTAGTGACAGCCAAAACAAGTCCATTTCTTTCCAGAAGAACTGGCACAGTAGTTTTCTTGGAACCTGGCATCAATTTGATGGAAAAGCTTAAGGAAACAATAATTAAAGCAAACCTGCAGTCAGATAAGAGGAAACATTGGTGGAGATTGGAAGAGAAAATAGCTTTGTTGTAGACCTGGGGCTAGTACTTGCACGGGGAAAACTGCAGAAGTAGTTCTTGTCTATAGACTCATTAGTCCTCTATTTGCTTTACAGCTCAGATTCAAAAAAAAAGCATCCCTCTGTTTCCTTCACTCCCCCAGTGCCTACTGTCCTGCTTCCATTTAGCAAAAGTGACCTTCTGTGTCCTCATATGTTGTGCTTCCAACATTTTTGGCTCTTGGTCCACAGCAAGCGCTAAATTAAATTAAAAGTAAAACAGAAGCATAAGCTAAACTATACCCAGTAGTACTACAACCATGTGTCCTGTAACCACAATAAAATACTACTGTGATAAATCTTTAAGTAGGGGTCAATAAAGCAATAATACTGTACTGTGGAAACTGATCATTTAATGTAATGACTGATTTATTACACCATTAACTTGTCCTTAGCTTTGTCTTAGGACAGTTTGCTGGGTGCTTGTTAACTACTGAAATAAACTGTTTCTTGGTGGAAATACTTAAATATGACCCTGTAAGTTATTGACCAGTGTAAGATTGGTCCTTCAGTCTACCAGAAAATTAAAGTCTGTAGTGCAAAACAAAACACATGTAATTTGGCTATTTTCAGTCATTATGGTATCAAAGACAACATGCAAATGTGTGAAAGTAAATACAATGAGTAAATAGTAGCCTATAGCTACTGATGTATAAAAATTAACTGATGTATAAAAATTTCACCTTTGGGAGATAATTTTTGTTTACCTGCAGTAATTAGGAAATATGGCTGGCAAAAATCTGGCAGACAATGCCTTTGACCAATAGAGCCCTGTCATGGGACTCCTACTTCTGGTTGTATAACTAGAGGGATGTTGCAGGAGGATAGAGGATGGCTGTGTCAAAAGTGAGAAGAACTTGAAATCTCCATGAAAGGATGTAATTTTTGTGGTAGCAGGGGGCAGAGGCCTCATAGCTGCCATCCAAGGTTCCCAAATCTTCCTCTGCATGGTCAGGAGGAGCCAGTCCCTGACTTTTGCTCTTCCCAGCATCCCTTCATTCATATCTAGCCTGTCTTTGTTACTGATAATGGAGTGCTTCAAAATATTCTTTGGCTGAAGAGGGGTAGGCAAGCCATAGTCCAGGCTGGATCCACACATCAGGGTAGATTGTTCTACATTGATATGTGCTTACCAAGACAACCATTTGTTACTCAGAGTGGAATGGTTTGCTAAGGTCTGTCCTTAGATAGACCCCAGTAAACCATAACAGAGACAGGACCTTAGTGTGAAACAGAGAAGTGTCTGTAAGGACACAGCTTTGGGAACACCAGATGTGTTTGTGACAGTTTTCCCACACAGCTGGCATGGAATGGCCTTTGACCATGAAATTAAACCTTCTAGCATCCAAACCAGGTGTCAGCATTCAAACTGAGCGTGGTTCCTGACTAGGCTCAGGAGAGAACTATTTTGGGAGAGTCCTATTCTGTACTGGAACTATGCCAGGATCTGCTCCAACAATACTGGGAGATGATGAATTCTATTACTCGGAACCATTTCCTGACAGAAACGAATTTATTTTATGCATGGAGTTTTAGAGGGCTGAGGCAAGTATCTGGGATCTGTACAACCATCTTACTTTTATTTCCTGTTAGTGTAGCTCCACTGACTTCAATGAGGTTACTTTAGATTCACTCTGGTGTGATTTAGATAAAAAGGTTTCTTACATTTGGATTTTGGTAAAGAAACATTCACTTTCTCCTGCTTTTAACTAAGTCTTCTAAAATTCAATGCATGGAAGAATATGAGAGAGAAAACATCAGAAGAACCAAGAGAATAATTATCTTGTTAGGGATATATGTGGGAAGGGATAGGAAAGAGCAAAGATGTTGGGGCAGGAAATAGTGATCCTGGAAGTAGAAATATACATAAAAAGAGTCAAGATCTAGCAGAAATAAAGCAAAGATTGATACAGCATAGACATTGTCAGAGATGGCAGATGTGAGACCTGGAAATACAGCAATTATAGTGGACAGGGAGATAAAGCAAGTGAGCCTATAAGGCAGTGATGGGAGAAGACAGGGTGCAAAGAAATTGGATGTGTGTGCCACGTTTGGAGCAGGCTCTTGAGACTTGTGAGTGGGGAGGCAGAGGAGACATCTGGACCCAGCCAAGAGAATGGAGAGGCTAAGATGCAGAGCTCAGAGAGAGGAAACTTACACAGAGACTCTGTTGGATGCAAGGAAGTGTGTGACACACTGGGCTTTAAAATGCTTATAAATCAGTGTCAGGAGCAACATCCTGCCAACAAATGCAGGATGAACAAAATAGAAACTGAAAACTTCACTATCACCCTGGGAAAAACCACATTTTTAAATGCTGCCTGCCTCCTACATGGAGCTGAATGCATCTGAAAATATCCTCTAATTTGCATACAAATAGCTACATAAATTGGGCTTGATCTTGCTTGTGGTTGTAAACAGAGGGATGGGAACAGGAGGCAGCACAGCACAGAAAATGTTATGCTGGACTCGATTTGCAGCTCTGCTCCAACATTACTTTCTGACCTCATGGGGATAGGGAGACCATACACTTGAGAGATCTGACTCTTTCTGGGATATTTAGAGTAGGACTGTCTTCCTTCATTTTGGATATTGAAAAGTTATACACCTAATATGTATAATTGTTGAGACAATTACCTTAGGCTTGATTGATACTGAATGGAGGAAAATAGGTGGAAAGCCATTCTTCTGGCCTATTATAAATGCCTGTCTTAGCAAAGGTGAATTGCCCTTAGGAAAAGGGGTCTATTAGCAAACATCAAAAGAACACAGTGTAAGTACATTGGATTCCAATGTCCAAATGAAAAGCATCTAAATTACAGCAGATGACTCCAACCTAAATTACCTCTTTTTCAGGAATTTATTCAAAAATACTTACTGGCAATACTTAAAATTCTCTGTAAGTGTGTTGAGAGCTTCAAATGTGACATGTAAACATGCATATTATTAGTAGCAAAAATAGTCTCAAATTTCACATTTTCAGCACTTGAAAGGTCAGATCTTATAACAACTAAACCACTGAAATCTCAATATTTCAATGTGTTTTTCTCACTCCTTTTCCCCACCCATCTTTAGTAATTGAAAACAAAAATATTTATATGCTACTTCCACACAGGCCAAGTAACACTGCATGCAGATGATGAGATTTTCTTCCAGAAATATTAAGTCTATTATAAAGTAGCTTCTCTGACACTGTTATTTACAGTCTCAAACAGAAGCAAAATCTATAGCTAAATCTAATCTAAATTCATGCATATACATATATAAATAAAATTTTTTATAGGCATTTGTTGTCTAAATTTAAACTGTTTGGTGTTGTCTAAATTTAAACCATTTAGTTTCATCTATATCTGACAGAGAGGTCTCTCTGAAAAGGCAAGTAATTCCATATTAAAATGGGAGATGAGACAAATCCTTTGTAAGTGCATCTTTTCTCTACTGAGCACTGGGAGAACATGGTTTAGACTGGAGGATATTTACACACCTAAACTGCAGACAAGTGTCTCATGTGCCATGGTCTCCTTGCAAAATCATTGCAATTTCAGGAGACCTGAACGATCATCAGTGTTACTCCTGCCTCTACAGCATCTTCTCCAAGACTTTGGAAGCAGTGAGACTACAACATCACAGAATCACCTCCTGTGTTACAAACAGCAATGACAAAAACATGTCTGCAAACACTTTCTTAAGCCCAGGCTCTGTTTCTCCACATTCCTGCTGCATACTCCTTCTTTTGGGAGGCTGGTCTATAGTATCAGTTTTATTTGGTTTTATTTTTGTCAGTATTACTTGTTCCAGCATGAAGAATGATTGGCAGATCTTTGCTGCTCCTTTCCAGTCCTTTTGTTTGAGGTCCACATTGTGTACCTGTCCTCTTGGCAGACTGCACATCCCTCTGTGCCCTGGATGTGCTTCACTGTCAGACTTGATGGATCTCTTATGAAAGAGCCTACCATCATGACCAGACTCCCAGATTTTTTCTTTTTTTTCTAATATTGATATGAATGCCTTGTCCTTTCTCTTCATCTCTGCCTTTGGATGCACATCTCCTGTCTGTAGTTTTGATGCTGAATTGCTTGCACTTCAGTTCACATTCTTCTCTATTACCTGATTCTCAGATGTCTCTATTATCTCACATTGCTTTACCTCATAGCTAGGTTCTTTCATACTCAGTGTCGCTTCAATTCTTTTTTTTGGCCTATTTATAGAGAGTGTTCTCCAGCATAGTAAACCTATTCCCCAGCACTATCTGTCTGTGTATCACAATGCTTTTTCTGGTTTGTTATCATGCTCATTCTCCCATTTGTGGGACACCATTTTAGTGCAATTTATGCAATTTATGTGTCTTTGTGTTCTCCTGTGCCTTTCCTGATTCTCAAAGATAGATACCTCCACTAAAACAAGTCTAAAAGCCTTGATCCCTGGACAAATATCTGAATAATGTGTCAGTGCAGAGTTGGTGAGAAGGTCTCTGATGTTTGAGTAAACAGTTCTGTAGAATACCATAACAGTGTTTTAAATTCTCTCAGTTGGGGGGTGATTGTTACACCCACCAGTTTCCAGGAGGTCCAGCCCTACCCATAACAATATGTATGTAATTCCCTTGCTAGAACTCCTGTGTTGTTATTCCTTTGTTAGGGCTGAGCTGAAGCAATGTCAGGGGAATTCAAAGCCTTTTGACTGAGGGTACCATTAAACTGTGGTGGTTAAATGTTTTTGCCCAGATAGTTTACAGACTTGAAATCAGCTAGCACAACTACAACTCCATTGTCAGTTGTGGATACAGAGAGTGAGGCCACTTCCAAGCCTTTGATGTTCACAGCATAATGCACACAGATATTCATGTCCCAGGGTATTCAAAAAACAGGAACAAACAAGAAAGCATGTGGAAAAAGCAGTGCTGAGAAAAGATCAGAGAGAAGCACCAAAAAGATCCGAGCAGAACTCACTCTTGCTATGCTCATTTGAGAGGGCTGGGTCTTTCATGAAGGTCCTCTCTGATGGGCTGGATGTTGTACTGCCCCTTTCCCTGACAGCAGATCCTGACTCTCAGAGTGGTCTCAGACTTAGAGAGATTTCTTCTGATATTAGAGAGCCACCAAAGCCACTTTATTTGTTCACTTCATGAGATGGCTTCAGGTAGCCAGTTAAGGCAGTTCATGCACAAGGGACTCAAGAATACATTACAAGCTTTCACAGAATTTCATGGGAAATTTGCCAAAAGCTTAGCTTTAGACTAGACTGTTTTTCCTTAACCTCCTAAGTGTGAGATAAAATCAAATTTGTGATAGAGGCATGTGTCTGAAAGCTGGCACAGATCTGTAACTCTAGCAGGGTAAGAGATTGTTATGGAGAGAAAAGGAGCTAAGGATGTTTGGACTGAGAGGCAGAGGTACTCTGAGACCAGCCCTGACTCCGGATTAGCCACTTTCTGTTTCTGAATTAAACATTCACAGTTCTACTTGAAACCAGTGGCAAATTTAGGTCAAATTGAAAGAAAGTCTTCTTTGACTGAAGAAAGGCAAGCAAAGAAAGAAAAAAACACCAAACCAAAAAAGTTTTGGCCATGTCAAAAAGATTAGTTTCAGCATTCTCCAAGCTCAGTGCTTCAATTTTTTTGAGTTGGATTCAAAGGAGCATCTGCTGAACTAATTCCAGCTCTCATAATCCTGGTGATTAGGACACTGGCCCAACACGTTGAAGACCCCAAAATCCTACCTGATTTTGAAAGGGAGTTTGAATATCTTTCTTCTAAGGAGACTTCCCACTGAACAATCAAACTCTGCTTCTTTAGTTATTTAACTATTATTATAAACAAATATTCCCTCTGAAGAAAGGGACTCCATAGGCTGGGAGTCTAGAGGAGGGAAATTGATCTCAAGTCTTTCTTCCAAGTTTCATGACAAGGGGAAATTGGTCCCAGATGAGTGCTTTAATCAGCTTATTCTGGAGAGAGGTGACAAATGCTGCCACGTGCTTTTTGTGATGTTTTTAATGGCTCCAAGAACTAGTTTTCATGCATGCTTTTTTCCCTTTTCCTTTTTCTTTTTTTTTTTTAATTCTTCTGTGTCTGGAAATAAAAATAAATTTATCAATTCCAACTGAATGAAAATTGTCATGATTTTTTCATCTAAATCAAATTTTATTTATTTTGTGATGCTTTTTTCCCTTCAAATTGTCATTTTACTTACTCAACTTTTTCATTTGTGTGTTGAACCAAAGAATAAATCATTTCTGTGGGACACATTTGGCTTCCTACTGAACTTCCAATCCAGTGGAAATTTGTAAGGGAGAAATAGATATTTTATATTTTCTTTTCTCCACAGAGTGAATGACCAAATCTCTTGATTTAGGTCCTTGTTTAACAGCACTCTACTGATTGAGTAAAATCATAATTTCAATATCAGAAGTAATGACCTCATTGTCTGGCCCATTAAAAATAGCTCATGAAGGACACAAACCCCACAGATTATATTACTCCCCATTGTTCCATTTTTCTGGGAACTTTTTCTGTCTGTCATGCTTTATTGTACAAGACAGAAAATAAAATAGTTTTGCAATAATCTCTGGGCTGTTTTGCATAGTGTGCTGCGCATCTTTTTTAATGTTTCAAATTCTTCAAGTAAGAAGCATATCCTAGCTTTACAGCATTGGCCTTCCAAGAGCATGTGGAAATCAAGGATTTAGAAAGTCTATGGTAAAGGGATTACTACACATTACTGTTGCTTAATGACTATTATAATGTGCAAATTCGATGTCAGTGCCAAATCAGCACTTTCAGCAAGTAGTAGGGGAGATATAATAGAGAGGAAAAAATGGAGTCACTAAATTTTTTAACCAGGAGACAGGCTATTTCCTGGAGGATATAAATTTTATACATGACAACTCAGATCTCAAGAATGTTGAATTTTCTGGATGAACCAAACTCATTGCTGACTATCCAGGGAGGGAAAAGGGCCACTTGGGTACTTAGTTGGCTAAATACAGACCACCTTGCCTATTGCCTGTTATTTGCATGCATTAAGGAGAAGGCTGAAGAAAGCTTCCTGCTCGCTGGGGCCTCCTTCTTGCCATGGTATTCCTATTCAGTGGGCTAAGGTGCAGGACCCAGTGACTGAGGTAGAGTTTTCCATGCAGCTGTGCACACTCTCTCCAGCTACCTGCCAGCAAGCAGCTGTGATGCAGAGCCACGGTTCAAAAGGGAGGATTAATGATGAACATGAGTAATACGGGGTCTTGAGCTCAGGCTTGCTGTGCGGTCTCACTTTCCCATGTTTCTCATTTTCTCATCTGTTGGAATAAGAATGATGGTAATTAACTTGCAAAGGTGGTGTGAAGTTTAATTATTGCATGCACTCCTCAAATGCAAGACAGCTCAGTGCTCTACTTCTGCAGTGCCACTTTTTAATGTTGTGTGGGGAACACCACATCACTCAGAAGCTGCTTGTATCTGAAAACAAGGATGGGCAGAGGAGGGTGAAGCAAGAGCATGTCTTCCAGTGTGTTGATAGTATTGGTGTGGAATGAAAAGACTAATCAGCAAACTCATCTTTTTTAATTATGTCCTTTGGGAATAAAATAATTTTGAACTGTTACCAAATGCACATGGATCCATTTGCATGTCTAGTGGCCTATTGGATATAATACAGTAAGACTGCCTCAATAGCAATAACATATTGGACAAGAAATGTGTAACTCTCAAATCCTCTCCTGTTATAAACAGTGCATTTATAAACTCGTTGGCAGTGAAGGTAATTATCTCCTAATGAACAGAAAATTGTGTCTAGGGAAAAATCATGATAGAGAAAAAGAAGTAACTAATTTTTAAAATGGAATTATACATGTATTGCTCCTATTACAATAATTACTTTTCTCCTGTTATACTTTTTTTCTTTCTATGTTCCACTAGACTATTAAATCAATAACAGTCTCTAATGTGTCTGAAAAAAGTTAAAGACAAATGAACTTTCCCATATGGATGTAATATTTGCAGCCATAAATAAATTCTTACCGTTTTTGTCAGGCTTTTCACACACCCACAGATTCTGCTATCAGCTAGTAAATCTTTGTGTAAGACACTATGGGATCAGATTTCCCTGAGCAAAGTGTTGGCCAAACCAGAGAGAAAATAATGGTGCAGAGAAACTGGTTTCCAAGTTCTGTCTTCCCTTCCACCCCAACTAGAATATTTTCTTTCTGTTTTTCTTCAGAATTTCCAACCATGATGTCTGCTTGGAAGGCAAAGCAGATAGCATTGCTGGTGTGCATTTTTTTTGTGATAGCAGAGAGAATCTTACTGTTGGACAGCTGGGATTTGAAAAGTCAGAAGTGCAGCAAGTCATCTGGAATCACTGCTGTATTTTCCTCTTCTAGCAGGACATTTGCCCAGCTAGATCAGTCCATGTGCCAAAAAAAAAAAAAAAAAAAAAAGCCTCCATGATTTCTCCAGTGATGTTTAAGGGTATCTCTTGTGCTTCCTCTGCACTGTACACAGGGCTCCTATGAATGCTTCCAGAAAAGGTCTGCTTGCAACTAATCACATAATACTTCATATAATACTGCACTTTCCTCCAGACCATAGCTCTTCATCAGTAAAAACTTTCCCCGGGAGTCACATATGCAGTGAGTTTGCAGAGAATACTATGGTCCCATCAGTGTTCCCATTGGACAAAATAAAATTGTAACGTTTTTATCAAAGAGAGGGGGAATAGGAAGTATAGAATCTTGTTATCTTCCTGGAAGTCAGAGCAATGCTCTGTGTGGTGTTAATCCTTTTTAATCAAGGGATGCCACTAATTTCTTATTTCTGGGGAGTTGCTTCTTTCCCACAAAATACTTCCTTCAGATTTCTTTCCTTTTGAAGCCATGGCAACTGTAGCCATGGCTTTTACCACCTATAAGAGTTATTAATGCTCCACAGTTGAGCTGTCTTTAGTAATTAACAGATGAAAGGCAATGGCTCAATAACAATAAGACCTCTAATCAGCAGGGTATATCTTATATGCACACTGGGCTTGTGTACACAAGAAGGATTTGATGATGTCAGCTACAGATTGGTTCCTACAATCACAGAAGAGCAAATATCTCTGAGGGACTCTATAAAATCCCTGCTCATCCTCCTGCCCTGAAGCTGGAAAAGTTACAGGATTAGTTATCACTTTGCTGACATCTTGACTGAATTTTTTACAACTTGTAATCCCGGCATCCCTGTGATGGAGATTCCCCCACCTACCTCTGTTGGCTTGACAGTCTCATTCCAGGGCTCTGTTATCTCAGT